>NC_092768.1:65976700-67249200 GCF_047496795.1 Chiloscyllium punctatum | reverse complement strand
GACAGAGGGGGAATGGTGGGGACAGATGGGGAATGGTGGGGACAGATTGGGAATGGTGGGGACAGAGGGGGAATGGTGGGGACAGATTGGGACAGATATGGAATGATGGGGACAGAGGGGGACAGATGGGGAATGGTGGGGACAGATGAGGAATGATGGGGTCTGGTGGGGACAGAGGGGGACAGATGGGGAATGGTGGGGACAGATGAGGAATGATGGGGTCTGGTGGGGACAGAGGGGGACAGATGGGGAATGGTGGTGACAGATGAGGAATGATGGGGTCTGTTGGGGACAGAGGGGGACAGAGGGGGAATGGTGGGGTCTGGTGGGGACAGAGGGGGACGGAGGGGGAATGGCGGCAACTGGTGGGGTGGGGACTGCAATGAAACCCACCCAGTAATGAGCAGACTGACCCCACTCTGTCAATATACAACACCCAGGGAAGAGCAGACAATAGACAATAGGTGCAGGAGTAGGCCATTCAGCCCTTCGAGCCTGTACCACTATTCAGTATGATCATGGCTGATCATCCTTAATCAGTATCCTGTTCCTGCCTTATCTCCATAACCCTTGATTCCACTATCTTTGAGAGCTCTATCCAATTCTTTCTTAAATGAATCCAGAGACTGGGCCTCCACTGCCCTCTGGGGCAGAGCATTCCACACAGCCACCACTCTCTGGGTGAGGAAGTTTCTCCTCATCTCTGTCCTAAATGGTCTACCCCGTATTTTTAAGCTGTGTCCTCTGCTTCGGCACTCCCCCATCAGCGGAAACATGTTTCCTGCCTCCAGAGTGTCCAATCCTTTAAAAATCTTTTCTGTCTCAATCAGATCTCCTCTCAGTCTTGTAAACTCAAGGGTATACAAGCCCAGTCGCTTCAGTCTTTCAGTGTAAGGTAATCCCGCCATTCCAGGAATTGACCTCGTGAACCTATGCTGCACTCCCTCAATAACCAGAATGTCTTCCCTCAAATTTGGAGACCAGAACTGCACACAGTACTCCAGGTGTGGTCTCACCAGGGCCCTGTACAGCTGCAGAAAAACCTCTTTGCTTCTATACTCAATCCCTCTTGTTATGAAGGCCAGCATGCTATTAGCTTTCTTCACTACCTGCTGTACCTGCATGTTTACCTTCATTGACTGGTGTACAAAATCACCCAGATCTCTCTGTACTGCCCCTTTACCTAAATTGATTCAATTTAGGTAGTAATCTGCCTTCCTGTTCTTGCCACCAAAGTGGATAACCACACATTTATCCACATTAAACTGCATCTGCCATGCATCTGACCACTCGTCTAACCTGTCCAGGTCACCCTGTAATCTCCTAACATCCTCATCACGTTTCACCCTTCTACCCAGTTTAGCATCATCAGCAAATTTGCTAATGTTATTGCTAATACCATCTTCTATATCATTAATATATATTATAAAAAACTACGATCCCAGCACTGATCCCTGCGGTACCCCACTGGTCACTGCCTGCCATTCCGAAATGGAGCCGTTTATCACTACTCTTTGTTTCCTGTCAGCCAACCAACTTTCAATCCAAGTTAGTACTTTGCCCCCAATACCATGCACCCTAATGTTGCTAACTAACCTTCAATGTGGGACTTTATCAAAAGCTTTCTGAAAGTCCAGATCTGGAACACAGTCTCTGAGAGTGTGGGATAGACCGGATTAATCCAGATGATAGGGTCAGGAAAACAGTGCCTGAATGCGTGGGATAGGCCGGGTCAATCTCAGGGTTAGGGTCTAGAAAACAGTACCTGAGAGTGTGGGAGAGGTGAGAATAATCCAGGGGTTAGGGTCTGTAACACAGTGTCTGAGAGTGTGGGTTAGGCCGGCATAATCCAGGGGTTAGGGTATGGAACACAGTTCCTGGGAGTTTGGGATAGGCCGGATTAATCCAGGGGAAAGTGTCTGGAACATAGTGCCTAGGAGTGTGGGACAGTCTGGACTAATCCAGGGATTAGAGTCTGGAACACAGTGCCTGAGAGTGTGGGATGGGCCGTTTTAATCCAGGGGTTAGGGTCTGAAATACAGTGCCTGAGAGAGTTGGACAGACCGGATTAATCCAGAGGATAGGGTCAGGAAAACAGTACGTGAGAGTGTGGGATAGGCCGGATTAATCCATAGGTTAGGGTCTAGAACACAGTACATGAGAGTGTGGGAGAGTTGGGAATAATCCAGGTGTTAGGGTCTGTAACACAGTGTCTGAGAGTGTTCGGGAGACCGAGTCAATCCAGGGGTTAGGGTCTGGAACACAGTTCCTGAGAGTTTGGGATAGGCCGGATTAATCCAGGGGTTAGTGTAAGGAACGCAGTGCCTTGGAGTGTGGGATAGTCTGGATTAATCCAGGGATTAGAGTCTGGAACACAGTGCCTGAGAGTGTGGGATAGGCCGGGTCAATCCAGGGGTTAGTGTAAGGAACGCAGTGCCTGACAGTGCGGAGTATGGTAGGATAAATCCAGGGTTGAGGGTCTTGAATACATTGTCCGAGAGAGTGGGATAGGCCAGATTAATCCAGGGGTTAGGGTCTAGAATACAGTGCCTGAGAGTGTGGGGCAGGACAGGTCAACCCAGGGTTGACGGTCTGGAATACATTGTCTGAGAGAGTGGGACAGGCTGGATTAATCCAGGGGTTAGGGTCTGGAATACAGCGCCTGACAGAGTTGGACAGACCGGATTAATCCAGAGGATAGGGTCAGGAAAACAGTACGTGAGAGTGTGGGAGAGGTGGGAATAATCCAGGGGTTAGGGTCTGGACTCCGTGCCTCAGTGTGTGGGATAGGCCAGGTCAATCCAGGGTTTATGGTCTGGAACACAGTGCCTGAGATAGTGGGATAGGCCGGATTTATCCAGGGGTTAGGTTCTGGAATGCGATATCTGAGAATGTGGGATAGGCCGGATTAATCCAGGGGTTAGGCTCTGGAACAGAGTGTCTGAGAGTATGGTGGTGGTCGGTTAAATGCTGGGGTTAGTGTCTGGAACACAGTCTTGAAAATGTTGGGAGGCTGGATTAATCCAGGGGTTAGTGCTTGGAACACAGTGCCTGAGAGTGTGGGGGAGGCCGGATTAATCCAGGGGTTAGGGTCTGGAATACAATGCCGGATAGTGTGGGTTAGGCCATTTTAATCCAGTGGTTAGATTCTGGAATACAGAGCCTGAGAGAGTGGGATAGGCCAGGTCAACCCAGGGTTGAGGGTCTGGAATACATTGTCTGAGAGAGTGGGATAGGCTGGATTAATCCAGGGGTTAGGGTCTGGAACACAGTGCCTAGGAGTGTGGGATAGTCTGGACTAATCCAGTGATTAGAGTCTGGAAGAAAGTGCCTGAGAGTTTGGGATAGGCTGGATTAATCCAGGGGTTATGGTCTGGAACACAGTGCCTGAGAGAGTGGGGTAGGCCAGGTCAACCCAGGGTTGAGGGTCTGGAATACATTGTCTGAGAGAGTAGGATAGGCCGGATTAATCCAGTGGTTAGGGTCTGAAACTGAGTGCCTGAGAGTGTGGGATAGGCCGGATTAATCCAGGGGTTAGGGTCTGGAACAGGGTGTCTGAGAATGTGGGATAGGCCAGATTAATGCAGTGGTTAGGGATTGGAACAAAGTGCCTGAGAGTGTGGGCTAGGCTGGGTTAATCCAAAGGTCAGGGTCAGGAAAACAGTGTCTGAGAGAGTGGGATAGGCCAGGTCAATCCAGGGTTGAGGGTCTGGAATACATTGTCTGAGAGAGTGGGATAGGCTGGATTAATCCAGGGGTTAGGGTCTGCAACCGAGTACCTGAGAGTGTGGGATAGGCCGGAGAAATCCTTGGGTTAGGGTCTGGAACACAGTGTCTGAGAATGTGGGTTAGGCTGGATCAATCCAGGGGTTAGGGATTGGAACACCGTGCCTGAGAGTGTAGGCTAGACCGGGTTTATCCAAGGGTCAGGGTCTGGAATACAGTGCCTCAAAGAGTGGGATAGGCCGGATTTATCCAGGGGTTAGGTTCTGGAATGTGATATCTGAGAATGTGGGATAGGCCGGATTAATCCAGGGGTTAGGCTCTGGAACACAGTGCCTGAGAGTGTGGGATAGGCCGGATTAATCCAGGGATTAGAGTCTGGAACACAGTGCCTGAGAGTGTGGGATAGGCCGGATTAATCCAGGGGTTAGGCTCTGGAACACAGTGCCTGAGAGTGTGGGATAGGCCGGATTAATCCAGGGATTAGAGTCTGGAACACAGTGCCTGAGAGTGTGGGATAGGCCGGATTAATCCAGGGATTAGAGTCTGGAACACAGTGCCTGAGAGTGTGGTGGTGGTCGGTTAAATGCTGGGGTTAGTGTCTGGAACACAGTCTCGAAAAGTTTGGGAGGCTGGATTAATCCAGGGGTTAGTGCTTGGAACACAGTGCCTGAGAGTGTGGGGGAGGCCGGATTAATCCAGGGGTTAGGGTCTGGAATACATTGGCTGAGAGTGTGGGGGAGGCTGGATTAATCCAGGGGTTAGTGTCTGGAATACAATGACTGAGAGTGTGGGTTAGGCCGTTTTAATCCAGTGGTTAGATTCTGGAATACAGAGCCTGAGAGTGTGGGGGAGGCTGGATTATTCCAGGGGTTAGATTCTGGAATACAATGCCTGAGAGAGTGGGATAGGCCAGGTCAATCCAGGGTTTAGGGTCTGGAATACATTGTCTGAGAGAGTGGGATAGGCTGGATTAATCCAGGGGTTAGGTTCTGCAACTGAGTACCTGAGAGTGTGGGATAGGCCGGATTAATCTAGGGGTTAGGGTCTGGAACACAGTGCCTGAGAATGTGCAGGAGGCCGGATTTATCCAGGGGTTAGGGTCTAGAATACAGTATCTGAGAATGTGGGTTAGGCCGGATTAATCCAGGGGTTAGGCTCTGGAACACAGTGCCTGAGAGTGTGCTGTAGGCCAAATTAATTCAGGTGTTAGGGTCTTAAACACAGTGTCTGAGAGTGTGGGATAGTCCGGATTAATCCAGGGATTAGAGTCTGGAACACAGTGCCTGAGAGTATAGTGGTGGTCGGTTCAATGCTGGGGTTTGTGTCTGGAACACAGTCTCTGAGAGTGTTGGGAGGCCGGATTAATCCAGGGGTTAGGGTCTGGACCCAGTGCCTGAGTGTGTGGGATAGGCCGGATTAATCCAGGTGTTAGGGTCTTGAACACAGTGCCTGAGATGTGTGGGATAGGCCGGATTAATCTAGGGGTTAGGGTCTGGAACACAGTGCCTGAGAGTGTGCAGGAGGCCGGATTTATCCAGGGGTTAGGGTCTGGAACACAGTGCCTGACAGAGTTGGACAGACCGGATTAATCCAGAGGATAGGCTCAGGAAAACTGTACGTGAGAGTGTGGGATAGGCCGGATTAATCCAGGGGTTAGTGTCTGGAACACAGTCTCTGAGAGTGTTGAGAAACTCGATTAATCCAGGGGTTAGGGTCTGGACCCAGTGCCTGAGTGTGTGGGATAGGACAGATTAATCCAGAGGTTAGGGTCTGGAACACATTTCCTGAGAGATTGGGATAGGCCGGAATATACAGGGGGTAGTGTCTGGAACAGTGCGTAGGAGTGTGGGATAGTCTGGACTAATCCAGGGATTAGAGTCTGGAACAAAGTGCCTGAGAGTTTGGGATAGGCTGGATTAATCCAGGGGTTATGGTCTGGAACACAGTGCCTGAGAGTGTGGGGGAGGCTGGATTATTCTAGGGGTTAGATTCTGGAATACAGTGTCTGTGAGAGTGGGATAGGCCGGATTAATCCAGGGGTTAGGGTCTAAAACAGAGCGTCTGAGAGCGTGGAATAGGCCAGATTAATTCATGGATTAGGGTCTGGAATACCGTGCCTGAGAATGTGGGTTAGGCCGGTTTAATCCAGGGGTTAGGGTCTATAGAACATAGAACATAGAACAATACAGCACAGAACAGGCCCTTCGGCCCACGATGTTGTTCCGAACGCCTATCCTAGATTAAACACCCATCCATGTACCTATCCAAATGCCGCTTCAAGGTCCCACGGGCAGCACATTCCATGCCCCCACCACTCTCTGGGTAAAGATCCCACTCCTGACATCTCCCCTATACCTTCCACCCTTCACCTTAAATTTATGTCCCCTTGTAACACTCTGTTGTATCCGGGGAAAAAGTTTCTGACTGTCTACTCTATCTATTCCCCTGATCATCTTATAAACCTCTATCAAGTCACCCCTCATCCTTCACCGTTCCAACGAGAAAAGGCCAAGAACTCTCAACCTATCCTCGTACGACCTATTCTCCATTCCAGGCAACATCCTGGTAAATCTTCACTGCACCCTCTCCAAAGCTTCCACATCTTTCCTTAAGTGAGGCGACCAGAACTGCACACAGTACTCCAAATGTGGCCTAATCACATTCCTGTACAGCTGCAACATCACTTCACGACACTTGAATTCAATCCCTCTGCTAATGAACGATAATACACCATAGGCCTTCTTACAAACTCTATCCACCTGAGTGGCAACTTTCAAAGATCAGGAACACACTGCCTGAGAGTGTGGGGGAGGCTGGATTAATCCAGGGGTTAGGGTCTGGCACACAGTGGCTGAGAGTGTGGGATAGGCGGGATTAATCCAGGGATTTAGGCTCTGGAAGACAGTGCCTGAGAGAGTGGGATAGGCGGGATTAATCCAGGGGTTAGGATCTGGAACACAGTGTCTGAGAATGTGGGTTAGGCCGGATTAATCCAGGGGTTAGGCTCTGGAACACGGTGTCTGAGAGTGTGGGTTAGGCCTGAATAATCAAGGCGTTATTGTCTGGAACACAGTGCCTGAGAGTGAATGATAGGCCGGATTAATACAGGGGTTAGGGTCTTGCACACAGTGTCTGAGAGAGTGGGATAGGCCGGATTAATCCAGGGTTTAGGGTCTGGAACACAAGATCTGAGAATGTGGGTTAGGCTGGAGTAATCCAGGGGTTAGGGTCTGGACCCAGTGCCTGAGTGTGTGGGATTAGATTAGATTACATTACACTACATTTCAGTGTGGAAACAGGCCCTTCGGCCCAACAAGTCCACACCGCCCCGCCGAAGCGCAACTCACCCATAACCCTACATCTACCCCTTACCTAACACTACGGGCAATTTAGCATGGCCAATTCACCTGCCCTGCACATCTTTGGACTGTGGGAGGAAACCGGAGCACCCGGAGGAAACCCACGCAGACACGGGAAGAATGTGCAAACTCCACACAGTCAGTCGCCTGAGGTGGGAATTGAACCCGGGTCTCTGGCGCTGTGAGGCAGCAGTGCTAACCACTGTGCCACCGTGCCGCCAAAAGGCCAGATTAATCGAGAGGTTAGGGTCTGGAACAGAGTGTCTGAGAGTGCTTGGCAGACCGAGTCCATCCAGAGGTTAGGGATTGGAACACAGTTCCTGAGAGATTGAATAAACCAGAATAATCCAGGGGTGAGTGTCTGGAACACAGTGCCTAGGAGTGTGGGATAGTCAGGACTAATCCAGGGATTAGAGTCTGGAACAAAGTGCCTGAGAGTTTAGGATAGGCCGGATTAATCCAGGGGTTATGGTCTGGAACACAGTGCCTGAGAGAGTGGGATAGGCCAGATTAATCCAGTGGTTAGGGTCTGGAACACAGTGCCTGAGAGTGTGGGGGAGGCTGGATTAATCCAGTGGTTAGATTCTGGAACACAATGCCTGAGAGAGTGGGATAGGCCAGGTCAACCCAGGGTTGAGGGTCTGGAATACATTGTCTGAGAGCGTGGAATGAGCCAGATTAATCCATGGGTTAGGGTCAGGAATACGGTGTTTGAGAATGTGGGATAGGCCGGATTAATCCAGGTGTTAGGGTCTATAGAACATAGAATATAGAACAATACAGCACAGAACAGGCCCTTCAGCCCACGATGTTGTTCCAAACGCCTATCCTAGATTAAGCACCATCCATGTACCTATCCAAATGCCGCTTAAAGGTCGCTAATGATTCTGACTCGACCACTCCCACGGGCAGCCCATTCCATGCCCCCACCACTCTCTGGGTAAAGAACCCACCCCTGACATCTCCCCTATACCTTCCACCCTTCACCTTAAATTTATGTCCCCTTGTAACACTCTGTTGTATCCGGGGAAAAAGTTTCTGACTGTCTACTCTATCTATTCCCCTGATCATCTTATAAACCTCTATCAAGTCACCCCTCATCCTTCACCATTCCAACGAGAAAAGGCCGAGAACTCTCAACCTATCCTCGTACGTCCTACTCTCCATTCCAGGCAACATCCTGGTAAATCTTCTCTGCACCCTCTCCAAAGCCTCCACATCTTTCCTAAAGTGAGGCGACCAGAACTGCACACAGTACTCCAACTGTGGCCTAACCACAGTCCTGTACAGCTGCAACATCACTTCACGACTCTTGAATTCAATCCCTCTGCTAATGAACGATAATACACCATAGGCCTCCCGGGTCGACGATATGTGTCGATTGGAGATCTTCTCCCACCGCCCAGTTTAAAGGTACAGTAATCGGCACTGATCCTTTCTGCACCAAACCTATCGCATTTGTTTTCCATCTGAAGACAGCCTGGTTCAGTGACAGGGAAAGGACCCATTTGCTCATCCCACAGCGAACACTGGTTACCTGATGTCATCTCTGTCTAATGTATCCCAAAGTCGGCTCGGAAACGCCTCATTTAGACCCGAGCATTTCTAAACCTGCGGGAACCCAAAACCAGAAAACCTCAGTCATGGTTTGGAGCAGTTCACATATTGGAGTTTCCAAGGAGAAGGTATGGTTACCGCTCCTTCAGTCAACAACAGGAAGGAAAAGATTCACACCTCAGATGAACTCCTTGACTCATGCTCTCATACAGTCACTAATATTACCGTGTGGTCTGAACCTGAATCCATGTTGTAACTGAAATTGAGGAACTGACAGACAGGCTGCCGAACGACATTGTATCCATTTAGTTTTCCTGATATCACAGAGTTTCAGGAAAGTATGAACAGGGAGGGAGACGAATCCAAGTCAAGTGCAGCCCTGGTGAAACACCTTGTGTCTGATTCAATCATTGACAGGAGACATGAATGTGACTAAAGAGGGAGAGCTTTCCATACCGAGAACAAAGACCAATCATGTACAGTGAGCACCTATTTGACATCTCAGATCGCCTTTGACATTCCCTGAATATGTGCAGAAACTGATTTTTGTCCGTCTCTAAGGAAGAACTGTTTGATTTACTAACAATAAGTGAGCCACATCTCCTCGCTTCCCACACAGGTTTGTAACTCAGCTGGCAGCCAGCTGGCAGTTTCTCAGGGCTCTGCTGGACAATGTACGGTTAAGGACCAAGACAAGGAAAGTTACAACTCTTACTGGTCCCGCGTTTTGAATAACCTCGCTACCTGTTTTACCATTCTCAGATTTCAGTGCTAAATCAGTTTTTATTTCAGATGGAGGAATTCCTTTCCTCAGAGTATACTGCAGAACTGGTGCAGTTGCTGTGAATATGCTGCAGGGTATCATCAGCTCTTGGCTTTCCGGTTGTTGCCTGTGTGCTAGTGTGGCTGAACAATCTGAGACACTGCTTTCAGGTTCCACCTATCAAGCAGGCTTGGGTTTGGATCCTTGCACTGCCCCTTGTGCTAACGGATTAGTCTGGTAACCTTTGGCAGGGATGAGCTGTGTTGATGTTGAACACAATAAACCGTAGTCATTTCTTCTAAACCACGCTGTGACGTGACATATCATAAAGCAGCCAACCTGTCAGTGTCCACACTGTGTTCCCCAACTGCTGTGGGTATCACATTCACATCCAGCTCGGAAGACCCCCAGCCTAATCCGGGACCCAAACTGGCTGCGCCAGGTTTTCATATTCCAGACAATTTGCGGTGTTCCCCGTTTTCACTGGAAGTGAATGGTGATAGTTATTTCCGGGCTGTTGTGAAATCAGATTTTACATTGAATCCGCTCGCCGCTTTTTTGTGGCGAAAAGGAGGGCACTCACGATGTGAAACTTGATCACATTTCTCTCATTCCCTTCATTCCTGTCCTGGTGAGGAAGGCTCGTGATTGGCCCTCTCAATCCGATAGATACACCAGCCCATTGTTAACCCAATCTCATCGAGATTGTAATTGTTAATCTTCACTTTCCATGGGTCAGTGTTAGTCTGTTCTGTTTTATGTCACTTAATTACTTTCCAGGAAGGGGTGGTGCACTCTCTAAGGCGCCAGTCCGTTGAAATTCCCGTTTGGAATTGCCTCCTTGCCATTTGTTTGAGCAGTTCATGACCCAGACGTCTCATACTGCCTCACAGACAACATTCGTGCTTCGGTGTGTCTGAATATCGCTTCTCCGAGCCAGTTCTGCCTCTGTTCAACGTTAACAGTTGTCAGTTTTTAGATTCGCTGGAGAGCTGAGGGAGTCATACGATTTTTGATGTATTTTCCGCAGCCAAAATATTTCGCTGAGAACTTGGGAATGGGTCTAGAGGAATAGTCACTGGCAGCCATAGTCCGGAAAACCTTTACCTGTTACTGGTTTGGAACCAACCACCTTCCAGAAAACTAGCCCAACGCGCTGACCGAGTGATGAGTGCCCTGCATTCCCATCAATAACATATTCTAACTACTGTTCGCCACTGAGCAGGTAGACAGACCCTCTGATCCAACTCGCCCCTGCTGACCTGATATTCATAATTCATCTCCGCCCTATTTGCCAAATTGTCCTTTATCCTCTTCACCCGATCCAGATGCCTTTGAAATGTTGTGTGTACCGAACTCCACCATTAAATCTGACAATTCGTTCCAAACACGCAAAACTTCCTGTGTGTAAAACAAGTGTCCCTCAGATCCCTTTTAAATGTTACCACTCTCACCTTAAACCTGTGCTCTTCAGTTTTGAACTTCCCTGCCTGGTGAATAAACTATTGTCTATTTACTCTCTCCGTCTCCCTCATAATTATATAAATTTCTGTAAGGCCATCCCTCAGCCCCGAAGCTCCACTGAAAGTTATTGTCATTGAATGTCCGTGGGCTAAAGTCCCTGAAGTGAGGAGATTCTGAAACACTAGTCGCGAAAAACGAGGTTGTGGGGTTTTGTGAGGCAGCGTGAAAGGGTGGTCGAAGGCGCTGTACCTAAACTGTAGTCTCGGTCCAGTCATTGGTTGGAGTCCCACCGGAACCAGAGCCACGGGTGGCTCTAAGTGGGAGGACTGGGGCAGGATAACCTCAATGGGTGAGTTGGTGAAATTCCCGAATTAGTGCAGGATTGGTAAAGGGGAGAATTGGTGCAGGGAAGCGGAGCAGTGATTACAGTCTGAGAGATGCACAGCACGGAAACAGATCCCTCAGTCCAACCTGTCCACACCTAAATTTAAGAATTCTGGCAGCGATCCACTAAATCGGAGAATCATTGCAAGGAACTATTAAATGGAAAAAAATGGGAAAGGGCTTATCGAAATGTGAGTCATTGCAACAGATAATGGGTGAATTAGTGCACTTCAGTGCTAAATGGGTGAATTATGCTGTGTTGCACTCAAAGGGAGAATTGGGGCAGGGAGATTTAGAGTAGCGCACCCCTAAATTGGGCGAGAGCATCAGTCAGTATGAGGATTGGTGTAGGGCAAAACTGAGTGGAGAACTTGTTCAGGATATCAGTAACTGGGGGAAATGGTGCTAAGTAACACGGAATTGGAGAATTTGAGTGGGGTACCAGTAAATGAAAGACCTGGTGCAGGGTGCTGATAACTTCAAGAATTGGAGCAAATGGGAGAACACGGGCAGTGAAACAGTAAATAGGACAAATGTTGCAAAGGATTAGTGGTCCAGATTCAATACAGTGCACCACAAAATGGGGGAGTTGGTGCAGTTCACCACGAAAGGGAAGATATGTGTAGGATCGGTAATTTGGAGATCTGATGCAGGGATCACAAGATTAGAGAATTCTGGCAACGGACGACTAAATGGGAGAATTGTTGCAGGGAAATACTGAATGGAAGACCTGGTGCACAGTGGAGCTCAATTACAGAATGGGTGTGTGGCACCAGGAAATGGGAGAATTAGAGTAGCGCACCCTTAAATGGTAGAATCAGCTAGGGCACCAGTAAATGGAAGGATTAGTACAGGGATATGAGTAAATGGGAGATTTGGTGGGAATCCGTAAATGGGAGATTCGGTACACAGTGCCATTACACTGGAAAACTGGTGTGAGTGTCAATATATTAGAAACGTGGAGCAGAGCATGTCTAAATTGGGGAATAGGGGCCAGGGAATCACTAAAAAGAAGACATGTTGCAAGTGGAGCACTAATTCGAGCCGTAGAGATGTACATCACGGAAACAGACCCTTCAGTCCAACTTGTCCACACCTAAATTTAAGAATTCTAGCAGCTCTCCACTAAATTGGAGAATCATTGGAAAGAACTACTAAGTGGAAACAATTGGAAAAGAGTTTAACGAAATATAAGAATTTGCCACAGGGCCTCATAATAGGAGAACTAGTGCAGTTCAGTACTAAATGGGTGAGTTATACTGTGTTGCACGAAATGGGATAATTGGGGGAGGACAATACATTTTGGAAGATTTAGAGTAAGGCACCCCTAAATTGGGTGAGGGCATCAGTCAATTTGAGGATTAGTTTAAGGCAAAACTGAATGGAGATCTTGTTCTGGACATCAGTAATTGGGGGAAATGGTGCTCAGCAACACTGAATTGGTATCAGTAAATGAGAGACCTGGTGCACAGTGGAGCTAAATTAGAGAATTGGTGCATGGAAACAGTAAATGGGGGAATTAGAGTAGCGCACCCTTAAATGGTAGAATCAGGCTCGGGGATCAGTAAATGGAAGAATTAGTACAGGGATATGAGTAAATGGGAGATTTGGGGGAAACAATAAATGGGAAATCTGGTGCACAGGGCCATTACATGAGGAAATTGGGGGGAGTGCTAATTTATTGGAAAATTGGAGCAGAGCATGGCTAACTTGGGGAATAGGGGCCAGGGAATTGATAAAAAGAAGAAAATGTTGAAAGCATTGGTGAATTGGGGATTCAGTTCAGTGCATCACTAAATGAAAACAATTCAGCAGGGCACCCGTCCATGGAAGAAGCGTTTCAGGGAACAACTAAATGGAAGGAATTGATGTAGGGCATCAATAATTGGAGAATTCATGCAGGTGCCATTAAATTCTAAGTGGGAGGACTGGGGCAGGATAACCTCAATGGGTGAGTTGGTGAAATTCCAGAATTAGTGCAGGATTGGTAAATGGGAGAATTGGTGCAGGGAAACGGAGCACTAGAGATGTACAGCACGGAAACAGATCCCTCAGTCCAACCTGTCGACGCCTAAATTTAAGAATTTTGGCAGCGCTCCACTAAGTTGGAGAATCATTGCAAGGAACTACGAAATGGAAAAATTGGGAAAGGGCTTATCGAAATGTGAGAATTTCTAACAGGGCATCAGATAATGGGAAAACTAATGTAGTTCAGCACTAAATGGGTGAGTTATGCTGTGCTGCACTAAATGGGAGATTTGGGACAGGACAATTCATTTTGGGAGATTTAGAGTAGGGCAACCCTAAATTGGGCGAGGGCATCAGTCAGTATGAGGATTGGTGTAAGGCAACACTGAGTGGAGAACTCATTCAGGAGATCAGTAATTGGGGGAAATGGTGCTAAGCAACACTGAATTGGAGAATTGGTGTGGGGTATCAGTAAATAAGAGACCTGGTTCAGGGTGCTGATAACTTCGAGAATTGGAGCAACTGGGAGAACACGGGCAGTGAATCAGAAAATAGGGCAAGTGTTTCAAAAGGATTAGTGGGAGAGATTCACGAAATGGGAACATTGGTGCAGTTTAAGATATGTGTAGGTTCATTAATTTGGAAATTTGATGCAGGAATCTCCAAGGTTAGAGAATCCTGGCAGCAGACTGCTAAATGGGAGAATTGTTGCAGGGAAATACTGAATGGAAGACCTGGTGCATAGTGGAGCTCAATTACAGAATGGGTGTATGGCAACAGGAAATGGGAGAATTAGGGTAGCGCACCCTTAAATGGTGGAATCGGGATCGGGCATCAGTAAGTGGGAGAATTAGGACAGGGATATGAGTAACTGGGTGATTTGGTGGGAATCAATAAATGGGAGATCTGGTGCACAGGGCCATTACATTGGGAACTGGTGTGAGTGTCAATATATTTGAAAATTCAAGCAAAGCATTTCTAAATGGGTGAATCGGGGCCAGGGAATCAATAAAAAGAAATGTTGCAAGCATCGGTAAATTGGTGATTCAGTTCAGTGCATCACTAAATGAAAACAATTCAGCAGGGCACCCGTACGTGGAAGAAGTGTTTCAGGGATCAATTAAATTGAAGGAATTGATGCAGGGCAACAATAATTGGAGAACTCATGCAGGTGTCTTTAAATTGAGCAGAACAACAATAATAACAACGGGAGAGTTGGTGCAGTTTCAGAATTTGTGCAGGATTGGTAAATGAGAGAAAAGATTTCGAACAGTGGAGCCATAAGTAGAGTCATACAGTCATAGAGGTGTACAACATGGAAACAGACACTTCAGCACAACTTATTTATGTCTCAATTTTAGAATTCTGGCAGCACTCCACGAAAGTGGAGAATCATTCCAAGGAACTACTAAATGGAAGAATTGGGAAAGGGCTTATCAAAATAAGCGAATTTGGAAAAGGACATCTGATAGCTGGAGAACTAATGCAGTTAGCACCAAATGGGAAAATTGGGGCAGGAGAATACTTGATGCGGGAATGAGAGTAGTGCACCCCTAAATTGGGTGAGGGCATCAGTCACTATGAGGATTGGTGTAAGACAAAACTGAATGGAGAACGAATTCAGGACATTAGTAATTGGGGAAAAGGTGCTAAGCAACACTGAATTGGAGAATTGGTGCGGGCCAACAGCAAACGAGAGACCTGTTGCACAGAGGAGCTAAATTAGAGAATTGGTGCATGGCAACAGTCAACGGGAGAATTAGTACAGGGATAGGAATAAATGGGGGATTTGGTGGAATCAATAAATGGGAGATTGGTGCACAGTGCCGTTACATTAGAAAATTGATGGGAGTGCCAATATATTGGAAAATTGGAGCAGAGCATGTCTAAAGTGGGGAATAGGGGCCAGGGATTCAATAATAAGAAGAAATGTCACAAGCATCGGTAAATTGGAGATTCAGTTCAGAGCATCACGAAATGAAGAACAAATTCAGTAGGGCACCCGTACGTGGAAGATGTGTATCAGGGAACAACTAAATGGAAGGAATTGATGTAGGGCAACAATAATTGGAGAATTCATGCAGGTGCCATTAAATTCTAAGTGGGAGGACTGGGGCAGGATAACCTCAGTGGGAGAGTTGGTGAAATTCCCGAATTAGTGCAGGATTGGGAAATGGGAGAATTGGTGCAGGGAAGCGGAGCACGAATGAAAGCCTTAGAGATGTACAGCACGGAAACAGAACCTTCATTCCAACTTGTCCACACCTAAATTTAAGAATTCTGAATTTAGCTCTCCACTAAATTGGAGAATTATTGCAAGGAACTACGAAATGGAAAAAAAATTGGGAAAGGGCTTCTCGAAATGTGATTCATTGCAACAGATAATGGGTAAATTAGTGCAGTTCAGTGCTAAATGGGTGAGTTACGCTGCATTGCACGAAATGGGAGAATTGGGGTTGGACAATACGTTTTCAGAGATTTACAGGAGGGCACCCCTAAATTGGCCAACGGCATCAGTCAGTATGAGGATTGGTGTAAGGCAGCAGTGAGTGGAGAACTTGTTAAGCCAAAAGGAGCTGGAGCTGGGTCACTGCTTCCTCCTGTATTATAGAAAATAAAGGAGCTGGAGCAGCGTCACTGCTTCCTCCTGTATTATAGAAAATAAAGGAGCTGGAGCAGCGTCTCGGTTTCCTCCTGCATTATAGAAAATAAAGGAGCTGGAGCAGCGTCACTGCTTCCTCCTGTATTATAGAAAATAAAGGAGCTGGAGCAGCGTCACTGCTTCCTCCTGTATTATAGAAAATAAAGGAGCTGGAGCAGCGTCTCGGTTTCCTCCTGTATTATAGAAAATAAAGGAGCTGGAGCAGCGTCACTGCTTCCTCCTGTATTATAGAAAATAAAGGAGCTGGAGCAGCATCTCTACTCTTGTATTATAGAAAATATGTTGGCACTCTCACCAATATTCTGATGGAATGGCACTCTACACTGAATCTCTCATTTAGTTTTTCCATCAAATCTCCATTTTACTCATATCCCTGTACTAATTCCCTAATTTACTGATGCCCGACCCCGATTCGACCAATTAAGGGTGCGCTACTCTAATTCTCCCATTTCCTGGTGCCTTGCACCCATTCTCTAATTGAGCTCCACTGTGCACCAGGTCTTCCATTCAGTATTTCCCTGCAACAAATCTCCCATTTAGTAGTCTGCTGCCAGAATTCTGTAATCTTGGATATCCCTGCATCAAATCTCCACATTACCGAACCTTCACATATCTTCCCTTTCGTGGTGAACTGCACCAACTCCCCCATTTCGTGGTATTGAATCTTGATCATTAATACTTTGCAACATTTGTCCTATTTCCTGATTCACTGCCCGGGGTCTCCCAGTTGCTCCAATTCTCAAAGTTATTAGCACCCTGCACCAGGTCTTTCATTTACTGATACCCCACACCAATTCTCCAATTCAGTGTTGCTTAGCACCATTTCCCCCAATTACTGATATCCTGAACAAGTTCTCCACTCAGTGTTGCCTTACACCAATCCCCATCCTGACTGATGCCCTCACCCAATTTAGGGGTGCCCTACTCTAAATCTCCCAAAAGGTATTGTCCTGCCCCAATTCTCCCATGTAGTTGCAACACAGCATAGCTCACCCAATTAGCACTGAACTGCACTAATTCACCTGATCCTGTTGAAAATTCTCACATTTCGATAAGCCCTTTTGAAATTTATCCAATTAGTATTTTATTGCAATGATTCTCCAATTTAGTGTAGAGCTTACAGAATTGTTAAAGTTGGGCGTGGACAGGTTGGACTGACGGATCTGTTTCCGGTACATCTCTAAGGCTGTAATTAGTGCTCCGCTTCCCTACACCAATTCTCCCATTTACCAATCCTGCACTCATTTGGGAATTTCCCCCACTCTCCCATTGAGGTTATCCTGCCTCAGTCCTCCCACTTAGAATTTAACGGCACCTGCATGAATTCTCCAATTATTGTTGCTCTGCATCAATTTCTTCCATTTAGTTGTTCCCTGATACACATTTTCAACGTACAGATGCCCTGCTGATTATATTTGTTCATTTCGTGGTGCACTGACCTGACTCTCCAATTTACTGATGCTTGCAACATTTCTGTTTCTTGATTCCCTGGCCCCTATTCCCCAATTTAGACATGTTCTGCTCCAATTTTCTAATATACAGACACTCCCACCAATTTTCCAATGTAATGGCACTGTGCACCGAATCTCCCATTTATTGAAACCCACCAAATCTCGAATTGACTCATACTCCTGTACTACCTCTTCTCCTTACTGATGCCCGACCCCGATTTTACCATTTAAGGGTGCGCTACCCTAATTCTCCCATTTCCTGTTGCCATACACCCATTCTGTAATTGAGCTCCACTGTGCACCAGGTCTTCCATTTAGTATTTCCATGCAACAATTCTCCCATTTAATAAACGTCTGACAGAATTCTTTAATCTTGGCAATCCCTGCATCATATCTCCAAATTCCCCAAACTGCAAATATCCCCCCTTTCGTGGTGAACTGCACCAACTCCCCCAATTTGTGGTGCACTGTATTGAATCTCGAACACTCATCCTTTGCAACATTTGTCCTATTTACTGATTCACTGCCCGTGTCCTCCCATTTGCTCCAATTCTCAAAGTAATCAGCACCCTGCACCAGGTCTCTCATTTACTGATACCCCACATCAATTCTCCAATTCAGTGTTGCTTAGCACCGTGTCCCCCAATTACTGATGTCCTGAACAAGTTCTCCACTCAGTTTTGCCCTACACCAATCCTCATACTGACTGATGCTCTCGCCCAATTTAGGGGTGCGCTACTCTAAATCTCCCTGCCCCAATTCTCCCATTTAGTGCAACACAGCATAATGCACCCATTTAGCGCTGAACTGCACTAATTCACCCATTATCTGATGCCCTGTTGCAAATTCTCACATTTCGATAAGCTCTTTCACAATTTTTCCATTTAGTTGTTTCTTGCAATGATTCTCCAATTTCGTGGAGAGCTGCCAGAATTCTTAAATTTAGGCGTGGACAAGTTAGATCGAAGGGTCTGTTTCCGTGCTGTACATCTCTAAGGCTGTAATCACTGCTCCGCTTCCCTGCACCAATTCTCCCATTTACCAATCCTGCACTAATTCGGGAATTTCACCAACTCACCCATTGAGGTTATCCTGCCCCAGTCCTCCCACTTAATGGCACCTGCATGAATTCTCCAATTATTGTTGCCCTGTATCAATTCCTTCCATTTAGTTGTTCCCTGATACACATTTTCAACGATCGGATGTCTTGCTGTATTTTTTTTCATTTAGTGATACACTGAACTGAATCTCCAATTTACCGATGCTTGCAACGTTTCTTCTTTTTATTGATTCCCTGGCCCCTATTCCCCAATTTAGACAGGCTCTGCTCCAATTTTCCAATATATTGGCACTCCCATCAATTTTCTAATGTAATGGCACTGTGCACCAATCTCCCATTTATTGTTTCCACCAAATCTCCCATTTACTCATATCGCTGTACTAATTCTCCCATTTACTGATGCCCGAGCCCGATTCTACCATTTAAGGGTGCGCTACTCTAATTCTCCCATTTACTGTCGCCATGCACCAATTCTCTAATTTAGCTCCACTCTGCACCAGGTCTCCCAGATACTCATGTCCCACATCAATTCTCCCATTCAGTGTTTCCTCGCACCATTTCCCCCAATTACTGATGTCCTGAACAAGTTCTCCAATTCAGTATTGCCTTTCACCAATCATCATACTTACTGATGCCCTCGCCTAATTTAGGGGTGCACTACTCTCATTCCCGCATCAAGTATTGTGCTGTCCGAACGCTCCCATTTAGTGCTACACTCCACCAATTCTCCCATTTACTGCTAAACTGAAACTCTCCCATTCGGTTCTAACTGCACTAATTTGACAATATCAGATGCCCCGTTCCAAATTCTCTTATTTCGATAAGCCCTTGCTCAATCCTTCCATTTAGTAGTTCCTTGGAATGATTCTCCAATTTTTGGAGCACTGCCAGAATTCTAAGACTGAGTCAGAGACAAGTTGGAGTGAAGTGTCTGTTTCCATGTTGTACATCTCGATGATTGTATGACTCTATTTATGACTCCACTCCTCTGCACCATTTCTCCCATTTACCAATCCTGCACAAATCCTGAAACTGCACCAACTCTCCCTTTGAGTATTATCCTGCCCAATATAAAAGCCCCTGCATAAACTTTCCTTTCAATAAATAATTGTGACTCCGTTTGACTGCAGTTATCTCTTCCTAACTTTGGGCTTTCCTTCGTTTACAGTGGGGTTTAGCATCTTCCAAGTGACAGCAAAGATATTAGATCAGTTGGAAGCATTTTCGCCGATCAAGTCGGCGAGTTTTCAATGAGATCACGGGCTGATTTGTTTAATCCTCAACTCCCCTTCTCAGCCTTATCTCCCTGGCCCTTGATGGTAAATTGACTAAATGTCTGTCTATCTTAGCCTTGACGGCCCTCTGTTGGAAAGAATTCCACTGATTTGCTCCCCTCTCAGAGAGAGAATATCCTCCCCATCAGAGTCTTCAATGTTTGACCCCTTCCGCTGTGATGAGACCCTCTAGTCCCATATTATCCTGGGTGTAAATCCGAGCAGAATGAACCCCTGAAGGTAGATCTACACTCTCTACTGCCAGCTGTGAGTATTTGAAAACATTTCATATTTTGACATCTGATTAACCAATTAGAGCTGATTTTACACATTAGATTTGCCACTGGAGAGTCTTCTTCAAGAGCACTTCAATGGCTGTAATTCAGCTGGCGGTGTAAGTGCCAGTCAAACACAAGGACACTCGGTGCACTGCTGTGTTTATGAAGCTCTCTGCACATGAAAATGGATCCTTCCCATCCCCTTTACCTCTCATCAATGTGTGTGTCATTCAACTTGATCTCCCAGCATCCTCCTCCGTTCTGAACCAAGAGAGGGTGACAGTGAATACTGGGGTCATGCTGCGGACAGGACAAGCCAAATACTGGTGTTTCAGGTTACAACTCTCCATTCTAGGAGAAATATTAAGCCACTTGTACGCAAGTGTGTTCGGGTCAGAGTGATTAAGGCAATGCGTTAGTAATCCATTGATGTGTCCCCACGCAGGGTCAAATCCTGCCGACTATATCTTGAACAACTTCCTGTCGGGTACATTCTCCCTCAAACTTCACAAATCCCATGTCAGCAAGGCCAGGCCAGTTATTTGATTAGACGTTGGCTGCTCGAGTTCTTAATCAGAAATATCCCACACTCCAACCGTTATTTCTGTTTCTCTTTTCACAGATACTGCTAGACCCATCGAGCTCCTGCAGTATTCTGTGAATGTACTGCGCAGAAGTGCTGCTTTTCATTCGATTCCTTTAATCCCAGTCCCTCTGTTCACCGCCTCCGGTCAGTGGTAACACTTGGTCCTGCTCGTCAAAGTGCCCAGGCCCACGGTTCCCACTCCCATCATTATAAACAGCCGCAGGAAATTGCCGGTTAACCATCTTTACTCCAAAGAGAAACTCACCAGCCTCGGGAATCTCTCCACAAAACGGGATTTCTCATCCCTGGACACGGTGTAAGACAGAGGATTGTGAAGAGATTTTGGGAAAATATTGTCAGTTGGCAGGTGCACAAATGTTAAAGGCGCATCCCGTATAACACAGTTTCCAGCTTTGTGAATCTTCGGGAACTCTTTGGGAAATGGAATCAGAGGAGAATGAAGAAGGGCGAACTGTCGGGCTGAGCAGAAACAGTCAAGACACCTTCCCCTTCTTTAAGAGGACACCACATAAACTGATCGGAGACATTGAAAGAATTCTCGTTCCTGTACATGAGGAATACAAATCTCATCTGGACTCTAGATCAATGAAATAACTCGGGACCACACAAGACACTGGGAGGCTCGAAGGGAGATGGTCCCGGTTGGAGGGGAGCTGGTTCCCAGTGACATGGGTGTGTCTGTAGTGGGTGGGATCAGACTGTTCCCATGTCGCCATAATGAATGTCTGGCAAAGTAAAACTGATGGAGGACAGTTGACGTTCTGGGAAGGGCAGACTGAAGTGAGAAGTCAGTCACAGCCTGCTTTAGAGGATCGTGCAAGGTGTGAGGTTAGAAGTTTCAGCGCATTCGACTGTTCCATGAAAGGTTCCTGGTTCAAGATCCCCCAGGGCGACAGCGATGGTTGTTCTTGCTGCATCTTTTTTGGATGCTGCACAGTTTCGTGTGTCGAGTGGGGTCAGGAAAATGTTCTCCAAACGGAACCCTTTCGTGTGAGGATCCACAAAGAAGTTTCTGCATTGCTTTAATGGTTCATGTAAGGAACTGTGCATTCTTGGAATCTGAAGCAAAAACAGAAGCTGCTGTCGAATCTAACGGGTTTGGCAGGACCTGTGGGAGATTACCGAGTTCTGATGAAGTTCTGAAATGTTGTCTCTGGTTTTCTCTGAATAGATGCTGTAAGATCTGCTGAGTTTCTCTTGCAATTCCTGTTCTTGGTTATAAATGAAGGTCCGTTCCATCTATCAGATGATACAACCAGTCCCACCATGGGCCAAAATGTAACGCTTTTCCAAACTGTGAAGTGATTGGATTCAAACCAACCCGATAATGATTCACTCTTCCTCAGCTCCACAATGAGAGACACCTGGAAAATGAAGAGGACAGTGTGGTTCTGTAATCGTCGATGCGTGTTTAAGGCAATGGACTTGAAATTCATTCGGCTTTACCCTCACAGCCTGGAATCCTACCGGTTACGATTCAGTAATGTCAACAAATTAAAAGGGAGATTACACCCTGTCTTCATCTTTCACATACAAAACACAGGAGAAGGGGAAAAAAAGACATTTCAGACAGGTTGGGAATGGTAGCAATCCACAACCTTCTGTCTATCAGGGTACAACACACAGAAATCCCCAGAGAAAGTTGAGACACTATGAATTGAACAATTCCATCCCAACTTTGTTGGAGCTACGAGCCATCCGTTGGAAAAGGAGATGAAAACAGTCAGGGGCCAGTCTTCGACTGGTGCAGACTTGATGGGCCGAAGGGCATTTTCTGTGCTGCAGACCTCTTTGACCAGCTGCGGTGAGCTGGTCGGAGAAACTGGCGGATGGGAAGCATATGGAACGGGACTAATCCTGAGACCTCTGTTTGTTTCCATCTGTGGGTTAATATGAGGTTGAGTTCCTCGGCGGTGTTACAACATAATGTGACCATGTCCAACTTCAGTCCCATTGTTGTGTCATTTAAGGTCACAGGGAGAATCCCATTTAGATTTGCCCTGGTAACATCAGAAACGCAGGTTCATGGGAACTGGGACTAGAATAGATGGAAGTCCAATGACCCGCACTGCAGATGGGCCGAAAGGTCTTTCTCACGCTGTAAAAATCGGAAGAAAGGGAGAAACTAATCTGCAGCTAAAATGATCACAGACGAAAAGACAAAAGCGGTTTCATGATGAAAACACACAGTGCCTTTTCTTTTTGCTTTCCCTGTTCGCCTTCTGGTGAGGATTCAGTTGAGGATTTTATTGTTTTAATGCCAGAGTAATTGTCAGTTTTACTGACCAATCAGCATATTTATCAGAATATTATATTCGCCGAGAAATGTCAACTTTCTGAATGTCAACCGACATTTCCGGGTGTAATGCTGATTCTGTTGCCTTGAGCTGGGGAAACGCTGGCCTTCAATTGTTCTTTTTTATTCCCCTTTCTGTCAGTGAGCACCCATTTTAAATGGAGAGTTTCTATTTTCAGGCTCGCCCTCAATATGCGTCTCTACTCGTCTATCATTTCCTCTGTGTATCCACCTCACTCTCTTCCACATGCTCCCACTCCCTGTCTATCAATATCCCTTATTTTCCATTCCTGCTCTTTGAAAAGTCTGACATTCGGAGATAGTTTGAGAGTAGACCTACTAACGGGCTTACCCCGCCCCAGGGTAGAGTGTGTAGAACTGTCCTCACATTCTCCGGGTAGAGTCTATGTCACTGAGGCCTGTGGTAAGGTGACATTTCTTCATCAAAATATGATGAGCTTTTACAATTCTTAATAGAATTCATAATCCACCAAACAAAAACAATTTCACCCCAATTATACGATTGAAGTGAAGCCATTGCTTCAATTGAACGAATGAATGGTGACAGCAGAAAAGGAGGGGTATCATCTTGCAGTGTGTGTGCCATTCCCACAACATTGCTGGGATATCTGCAGTGTCTCCTGCCTCACCTCGTTATTCCCAACAAAGTGGGAATGAAGGAGGGAGAATAAAAGTGGAATTAGAAAGATAGAGCGTTGACGGATGGGGCCACAGGAGGCGGTAGGACGTGGGAACATGAAATCCCAATGGGCTGAGCTCAAACACCAGAAGGATTCTGAGCCGTCTCTTTCGGTATGGTGGGTCAACACAATGGCATTTACGGGATGGTTAAGTCACGAACCTTCAATATACAGGACATGCAACGCCAGGATTTGACACCGTCCTGGTCTGGTTATGACCAGGCGCTTTAACTCATTAATCCACGGAGACAGCGCAGACATTGCTCTTCAAATCCAGATCTGTAGTTCATTAACTATTCCATCAGAGTAACTCGGACATTTGTTTCGGGTTGAAAGTTGCTCGGTGAGAATTTAAATCAGTCTCCCCTTATACAGAAAAGAATAGTTCACAGCTGGACATTCCCCAGTGAAAATGCACAGAAAGAGGCAGTCTCTTCTTGCGTTGGGTTCAAACTGATCCCTCCATCTTCATTAAACTGACAGGATAAAGAGGATGTGTTCATCCTCCTGGAGCCCATGAACTGCGTTAATATGTACCGAGGGAATCTCACCCCAAGAGAACAGGGTCATTGTGGTGAATGGATCAGGAGTGTTGTGTGAGTCAGTACAAACAGTGGGCAGTATAGGCTGATCTTTTAGGTCTAACATTGAGCCTTGCTCCACCAGCTCCTCTCTCACTTACTGATTCAATCCTTCCAGTCGGCTTTACCTTTCATTTTATTTCAATCACCCCGCTCCACGGAATCACTTCTCTCGATCACTTGTAGGTATCCACCTTGAAACCGTAGGGGTCGCAGGGTGGCTCAGTGGTTCATACTGCTCCCTCACAGCACTAGGGTCTCAAGATCAATTCCAGCCTCCGGCCACTGTCTGGATGGTGTTTACACATTCTCCCTGTGTCTGCGTGGGCTTCCTCCCGCAGTCCAAAGATGTGTAGTTTAGGGTGAATTGGTCATGCTGAATTGCCAAATGTATTGGGTGTGTCAGCCAGAAGGAAATGGGTCTGGGTGGGTGACTCTCTGGAGAGGCAGTGTTGGGCCGAAGGGCCTGTTTCCACGCGATAGGGAATCTAACCACCCTGTTCGAAACTCATTCGTGGCGTAGGAAGCCAATCAATGGGAGAGGAATCACTGTCCCTCCCTATTTACTCCAGAGATTGAGATGTTGAGTTACTTTACAGAACCATGGAAGAACTCAAGGTACAGCCATGATACTGTTAGGGAGGGAGTTCCAGGATCTAGACCCAAAACACTGTCGGAGCAGCGGGATATTTCAAACTCAGAAATGCGAGGTCCTAGATGGGTGATTTGTGGTTACAGTTCTCTCGTGTATCTGTTGCTATTGTCCTTCTAGAAAGATGCAAACAATCACCGGGTTGGTCTGGGTCTGTGTTCTGTGAGGAAGCAGGAGTTAGTTTTCAATAAGATAATTCACAAGAAGAGAAATAAATCTTCATTTCCTGTCTGGGAATTGTATCCCGGTCTGGGCATTACAAACTCAGACTCCGAACCAGTGACCCTACTGAAGCTGACAGTAACACTTGTGACCTGATCTGTCCAGACTCTGTGTATGATCTTCAAGTTATCATCATCTTCAGCAGCAATGTTTCGCTCTCTAAGTTTCCAAACAATTCATATTGCTGCCCTGGTTTCAATGTGAAGAAAGCGGAGCTGTGCTAACCTGATTTACTGCAGGAAGGTACAGAACAGTTTGATACTAACAGCGGCTCATTTTGAGGCGTTGATCTGCGGTGATGGGGCGGCCCCAATAAAGCCTTCGTTCAAAACGTCTGATTCCAAATTCCATGTTGGAAATGACCAGAGGCTTCTCGCTGAATTTGTTCAGGATCTTGATTGGAAGAGACCCTAAATCCAAGTATGAAAGTACATTTCAGTGGAGTGCATCATAAGACAGCGCAGTGACTGTGAAAAAAATGCTGGAGACGTGCAACAGAAGAACAGGCGACACAGAAGCAGGTACCTGAGGACAAGTGTATTTGCTTTGCCATTGAAAGGCCCTGTTACACAAAGTGGATTATCTTTGCTGGTTGATCACCTCATGAATGTTTTTTCCCAGATCTCCATGTTTACATCACATACGGAAAGGTGTCCAGCGTGTGTGTCTGTGCATCCGGCTGGTGGAGCAATAGATAAAACATCTGACTTTGAATCAGACGATTGTAGGTTTACATCCTACATGTCTCGAGTGTAACGTGTTAGTTCAGCCAATTGCATGTTGTCAGTTGCTATTTTCTTAGGTTCTTTCGAGCTGCAGGGAAAGGATCAGTGTGTATTCAAATGGAATGTTGCTTTTGGGTCTATTACAGCTCAATGTCAGACAGGTGTATGGCTGGTCCTGTTTTGTCAGGTCCTGAGGATCTGAATGGTTTGGATCAGTGTGGTTTCGAATTTAAAACTTGCATTTAGGTCGATTGTCCATTTTAAATTCCAGCTCTGCTCCACATCTCTCATTGCCTGTCAAACTGGCGAGTGTTCCACCTAAAGCTGCCTTTGTCAGAGAAGCTGTTGTGTGGAGCAGAGAGCGGAAGTGAAGCACAAGGAGCTGGTATGATCCTGAGACATCTGTTCCTCTCGGGATATGTTTCTGTGTGTCTCCCTCTGTGGGTGAAAATGAGGTTCAGGTCCTCAAGGTGGTTCCAACACAGTGTGACCATGTCAAACCTCAGTCCCATCGTCGTGTTGTTTAAATTCACAGTGAGAATCGCGTTGATATTTGCTCTGGAAACATCAGTTCACATAGCATTTTGAGCCAAAATTAGAAACTAGGACTGGAATACATGGATACCTGATGAGCAACAATGTACGATGGGCCGAACGGTCTCTTCCCACTCTGTGAAAGCTCGAAGGCAAGGAGGACCTAATCTGCAGCAAGACTGATCAGAAATGAAAAGGCAAAAGTGTTTTCATTCTGAATAAGTGTAAGGGCGCCTTCTGCCTTCCCTTGGAGTCTAGTCCCCAGCATTTGGCGCTCTCGCCTCCGTGACACGGGTTCTATTCCCGGTCAAGGAATGCGGGCTTTGTTCTGCACACACATCGTGGTAAGAATATTTCTAACCACTTTTCCAAAGCTGACAGAAAATCGGTTTTGTGCCAACCGTTTTAAAGTTGAACAGAAAACCAAGAGATGCAGATGTTGGAAATCTGAACCAAAAACAACAATTGACGTGCAAACTGAAGAGTCCTGGCAACATCTGTGGGGAGAAACAGAGACAATGATTCACATCGACAGAACCAGATTAGTTCTTCATTTCTAGACCACAATGCCGGGATAATGGTCAGTTTTATCTGTCGAATGAGGATAGTTATCAAAATCCTTTTTTTTGCCAGTTAGCAGCCATGTCGACCCGAGATCTGATTCTTTCAGGGTCTACCTCAAGATGAGTCTCTAATTTTCTGTCTTTATCTCTGTGTATCTACCTCACCCTTTTTCATATTCTTTGACCCTTTATTTGCCAATATCCCTCATTTCCCATTCCTACATTATGAAAAGCCTGACGTTCAGGGATAGTTTGGGAATGGAGCTGCTGAGAGGTTTTCTGGAACCTGGCAGGAGACTGTAAAACTTGGCTCACATTCTATGGATAATACATCTGCCACTTGGATGTGATACAAGGGGCATTTCTTCCTCAAAATATTGTAACCCTTTCGAAATTAATGTTGCATTCCTTATCCAATAGAAAAAAAACTACAACATGGAAGCATTACTGATGCTGTAAAATGAATGAATGGCGACAGCAGAGAATGAGGGTGATCCACTCGTGGTTTCTGTGCCATATCCACAACATTCCACAGCCTTTCTGCAGCGTCTCCTGCCTCACCTCGTTATTCCCACCAAACCTGAAATGAAGGAGGGTGAATAAAAGTGGAGGAGAAGAAGGAGTGCTTTTGGAACAGCGACAAGAAACTCCAGGTTGGTGTATTGGTGAGGAAGAACAACATGCACTGCTGGAACTAAACCAGGATAAAGGAGTGGGTTTACCAAACCATAACAGGCTTGAACTCAAACAGGATGCTGAGTCCCTTCATCAGTAACACGACACTTAATAAAAGGTGAACCTACGACCCTTCAATACAACAAGTGGGCGCAGCTGGGATTGGACCCTATGGTCAGCTGCTTCCCAAGGAGGGGTTTGAAATAACTAAGGGACGTCCATATGTGCAGTTCCTTAACCACATGACCACAGTAACTCGGAAATACATTTCTGTATCAATATTACTCAGTGTGATTAGCAATCAAACCCCGTTTTTGCAAAACCAGACATTTCACGATTGAACATTCTTCAATGCAAAGGCACATAAAAGGGCAATCTTCTCTTATATTGGTTTCAAACAGATATTTGTATCTGTTTAAACTGACAGGACAAAGGGGACATTTTTCATCCTCTTGGGGAGTATTGACGGCTTTAATACACACAGAGGGAATCTCACATGAAGAGGAACAGTGTCATTGCCATGAATTGCCCAGGAATGGTGTGGGAGCCAATGTGAACAGTTTGCAGTAAAGGCTGACCCATTAGCAGCGACACTGAGCCTTGCACCACCAGATCCAGACTCACTTCCTGCCTCATGCCTCCCAGTCCTCATTGTCATTCACGTCAATTTCACTTCCCTGCTCCACTTCCCAACTTACTACCGATCTCCTGCAGGTGTCCAATTGGAACCTCCCACTGTTAGAAACGCATTCCTGGGATAAAGATATCACTCAATGGAATAGGACTCGCTGTCCATCCCTAAATCCCCCAGAGATGGAGGAGATGAGTTGCTTTTGTGAACCATTGAACTCCTACACACGGAGGTACAGCCATTATGCTGCAAGCGCGGGATTTCCTGGATTTACACCCAGAGACACTGAAGGAACACCAACATATTTCCAACTCACGAAGGTGAGATGATTGAAGGGAGATTTGATGGGGTCACTATCGTATCTGTCTGCTGTCATTGTCCTTCTACATGGTTCAAGTAATCACTGGGCTGATTCTGGAGGGATCCCGGTCTGTCTTCTGTGTGGAACGGGGAATGGGTTTTCATTCAGACAATTCACATGAAGAGAATTAAACCTTCACTCCCTGAATGGGAACTGTATCCATGTCTGGACGATACAAACTTTGACTCCTCAGCACGGGCCCCCGGTAATGCTGACAGTATCCAAAGCGACCTGAATTGTACACAAACGCTTCATATTATCGCCTTGTGTTTCAAAGTAAAGAAAGCGGAGCTGTGGTAATCTGATGTTGGTCAGTCGGTGTAATGCAGGAATGGACAGAACAGGTTGACGCGGGCAGAGACCCGTTTTGAGGCGTGAGATTGAAGTGAAGGGGTTCCATCAATAAAAGGCGCTGTTCATCTCGTCTGATTCTCCATCCTGGGATTCAAACCAACAGAGGTTTCTCGCTGGACTGGTTCAGGATCTTGACTGGAAGAGGCCATGACGCAAGGTATGAAAAGATATTTCACTGGAGTGAATCAAAAAATCGCGGAGTGACTGAATATAATGTTGACAACTTCCAGCAGAGGCGCAGGCGACCCTGAAGCAGGTACCTGAGGGCAAATATGTTTCCTTGGGCATTGAAAGACATTGCTTCACGGAGTGGGACATCCGATGGGAAACAGTGACGATAATTATTTTTACTGATTGTTCACCTTGTGAATACTGTTTCCCCCAATGTCCATGTTTCCATTTCATATCGACTCCCTGTCGTACCTCCGGCTGCCGCTGGGACACTGACATCATGGATAATGGCTCTGACTTTTGGTGGTTCGAATCCTTCCTGATTTGTGTGCAATGTGCTGCAGAGATTGCATCAGTGGGTCCCGAATTTGGGAGTATTGCACCTCAATGTGCGACAGATTTTGAGGAGCTGCAGAATTTGGATCAGTGTTTTTTCAAATTTGAAAGTTGCATGTGAGGCAATTGTCCATTTTAAATTCCAGCGCATCGCAACGTCTCCCAATGTCTGTAAAACTGGCTTTAGTTACACCTAAAGCTGCCTTTTGTCGGAGAAACGTGTATGTGTGGGGGGAGGGGGGGGGAGGGGGGTGTTGTTCTTAAGTAAGTGGAGAGTGGAACAGAAGCACAAGGAGCTGGTATAATCCCGAAACCTCTGCCCTCCTCCCCCCCACCTCCGGGAATGTGTGTCTGTGACTCACTCTATGGGTGATAGTGTGAATGGGTTGCTCGAGGGGATTTCACTTCAGTCTGACGGTGTATAACTCCCTCCCATTGCTGTCTCGTTTAAGGTCATATGGATAATCTTTACTGAATTTTGCGTTGAAAACATCAGAACACACAAGGTATTGTGCCAAAGCTGGACACTGGATCGAGAACAGATGACTATCTGATGAGCCATACTGCACGATGGGCCGAATGGTATTTTCCAATTTTGTTCAAAAAAAACCTCGAAGACAACGAGAAACTAATGTGCAGCGGAAATGATCCAAAATGAAATGTATAAGTGGTTTCATTGAGAATAAATGCGACAGTTTCTGTCCCCTTCCCTTTTAATCTCACGGTTAGGAGTTGGTGCACTCTCTGAGGGGGAAAGGGTGATTCCTGGTCAGGGAATGGGCGATGTGTTCTGCAAAGATATCTTGCTAACAGTGTTTCTGACCGATTTTCTGAAGCCATCAGGTCATTGGTTTTGTCTCAAACGTTGTTAAGAATAACATGAAACAAAGAACTGCAGATGTTTGAAATCTGAACCAAAACCAAGGTTTGATAGAAAAACTCAGTAGGAGAGTGGAGAGAAACAGAGTTAATGGTTCATATCAGCAGAGCGAGGTTACTTCGACATTTCTGTATTATATTTTTGGTAAAATGATCAGTTTTCCCTGTCAGGATATTTACCAAAATCTTTCATTAGCTTACAACCGTCAATGTTGAAAATCCAAAATGACTTTGTTGGCTGTAAGAATCCTTCCATTACCCGGAGCTGGTGAAAGGCTGTGCTTAATAGTTCCCTTTTTATTCCTATTTGTTTCTGTCAGTCAGCAGCCATGTCGATTGGAGAATTGGTCCTTTCAGTATCTCCCTCAATATGCGTCTCCATATTTCTTTCTTTCTCTGTGAATGTCCCTGACCCTCTTTCACATTCTCGGACTCTCGGTCTGTCTATATTCCTCATTTCCCAAAGTCTGATATTCGGAGACAAATTGAGAGTGGACCAGCTAACAGCCTTTCTGCTCCCTTGGTAGAATGTGTGGGATTGGGCTCACATTCTCCGAATAATGTTTCTGGCTCTTATTCCTGAGGTGAGGAGTCATTCCTTCCTCCAAATATTATGATCCTTTCGAGTTCTAAATAAACTTCATAATCCACAAGAAAAGAAACCGCAATCACAGTGCAAACCACAACGACAGGAGAGCAATGACGTATTTCCTGTTGTTGTGGAATGAATGAATGTTGACAGCAGAGAATTAGGTTGAACAGCTCTTGGTGTCTGCGCCATTACTGCAACATGCACCAGCGAGTCTGCCATGTCTCCTGGCTCACCTCGTTATTCCCAACAAACTGGAAATGAAAGGGATGTAATAAAGGAGGAGTAGAAACAGAAGTTCTTGTCAAACACAGGAAGGAAACTCCAGATTGAATTAATAGTTCAGAAGAAACAATATCCACTGGAGGGACTCAACCAGGGAACAGATCAGGGTCACCAAAACAGGCTGACACTCAAACAGGACACATGGTTGACTGATGAGCAACACTAACTTGGGAGATTTTGAGACAACCATGCATTTGGTAAAATACCCAGGCACCACTACGATGTGAAATCTTGGTGGGCTGTTTATGATGTAGGCAAGTTCACAAACTGAGCCATGGCACCACACCACAAGTGGTTTTCACATCGCAGTTCCTTCACCAATTGATAACAGGAACTGGGAATTGTGTTTTCTGTATTAATGTTGCTCAGTGAGAATTGCATTCAACCCCCACTTTTGCAAAGACAGTTTATGGCTGAACGTTCTGCACTGAAATTGTACAGAAAAAGACAATCTCCTCTTCTATTGACTTCAAACTGATATGTTCAACTGTTTAAACTGACAGGATAAAGAGAATGTATTCATCCTCCCAGGACCCATTAACTCTGTTAATATACAGAGGGAACCTCACAAAAAGAGGAACAGGGTCATTGGGCTAAACTGACCTGAACAGGGTGTGAGTTAGTGTAAACAATATGGAGTAAAGATTTGGAGGTGCCGGTGTTGGTCTGGGGTGGACAAAATTAAATAATCACACAACATCAGGTTATAGTCCAACAGGTTTATTTGATAGTACCAGCTTTTGGAGCACTGTTCCTTCATCAGTTGGTCGTGGAGCATAACATCATACCACACAGAATTTATAGCAAAAAGATTACAGGGTGATGCCACTGAAATTACATATTTAAAATTAAAGTGTATTGTCTGTTCAGTCTGTATACTGTCAGAAATACCATGTTAGATTTTGTACTTTCATATGTAAACTGTCTGTAAAAATAGCTACATTCTCAGGTAAATCTTTAACAATAGGTGCCCCCTCAGCTCAGATTCAGCCTTGAGTGTGTGAGGTTGATATCTGCCTGTGTCCCAATGTTCTGTCGTGGCAGAAGCTGGGGGTACCCTGCGTCATGGCTTTCAAGATGTATTTAACATCGGCAGTGAGGTTCCCACATCGGGTCCCATTGTCTAATATGATGGGACATCCGGGTGTGTTGGCTGTGTGTCCCTTCGGAAGGCAGGAGAAGTCGCCTGAATGAGAAATGCATTTCAGAGACTAGATCAGAGTGGTGCTGGAAAAGCACTTCAGGTCAGACAGCATCGGAGGGGCAGGAAAATCGACGTTTCGGGTAAAGGTCTTCATCAGGATTACGGAGGTGCCGAGCACAGAAACAAACCTGCCATTCCAGCTCGTCCCTGCTGACCAGACAACCGACATTAATCTAACTGTCAACATTAGACCCTTACCGCTCCAACCCCTCCTTGTCTATATACCATCCAGATACGTTTTAAATAGTGTCATAGAGATGTACAGCATGGAACAGAGCAATTTATTGTTTCCACCAAATAAACGAGCTGGAGCACCTTCACTGCTTCCTTCTGCATTGTATAAAATAAAGGAGCTGGAGCAGCGTCTCTGCTTCCTCTTGTATTATAGAAAATAAAGCAGCTGGAGCAGCGTCACTGCTTCCTCCTGTATTATAGAAAATAAAGGAGCTGGAGCAGCGTCACTGCTTCCTCCCGTATTATAGAAAATAAAGGAGCTGGAGCAGCGTCACTGCTTCCTCCTGTATTATAGAAAATAAAGGAGCTGGAGCAGCGTCACTGCTTACTCCTGTATTATAGAAAATTAAGGAGCTGGAGCAGCGTCACTGCTTCCTCCTGTATTATAGAAAATAAAGGAGCTGGAGCAGCGTCACTGCTTCCTCCTGTATTATAGAAAATAAAGGAGCTGGAGCAGCGTCTCTGCTTCCTCCTGAATTATAGAAAATAAAGGAGCTGGAGCAGCGTCTCTGCTTCCTCCTGTATTATAGAAAATAAAGGAGCTGGAGCAGCGTCTCTGCTTCCTCCTGTATTATAGAAAATAAAGGAGCTGAAGCAGCGTCACTGCTTCCTCCTGTATTATAGAAGATAAAGGAGCTGGAGCAGCGTCACTGCTTCCTCCCGTATTATAGAAAATAAAGGAGCTGGAGCAGCGTCACTGCTTCCTCCTGTATTATAGAAAATAAAGGAGCTGGAGCAGCGTCACTGCTTCCTCCTGTATTACAGAAAATAAAGGAGCTGGAGCAGCGTCACTGCTTCCTCGTGTATTATAGAAAATAAAGGAGCTGGAGTAGCGTCACTGCTTCCCCCTGTATTATAGAAAATAAAGGAACTGGAGCAGAGTCACTGCTTCCTCCTGTATTATAGAAAATAAAGGAGCTGGAGCAGCGTCACTGCTTCCTCGTGTATTATAGAAAACTAAGGAGCTGGAGCAGCGTCTCTGCTTCCTCCTGTATCAGAGAAAATAAAGGAGCTGGAGCAGCGTCACTGCTTCCTCCTGTATTATAGAAAATAAAGGAACTGGAGCAGAGTCACTGCTTCCTCCTGTATTACAGAAAATAAAGGAGCTGGAGCAGCGTCTCTGCTTCTTCCTGTATTATAGAAAATAAAGGAGCTGGAGCAGCGTCACTGCTTCCCAATGTATCATAGAAAATAAAGGAGCTGGAGCAGCGTCACTGCTTCCTCCTGTATTATAGAAAGTAAAGGAGCTGGAGAAGCCTCACTGCTTCCTTTTGGATTATAGAAAATAAAGGAGCTGGAGCAGCGTCACTGCTTCCTCCTGTATTATAGAAAATAAAGGAGCTGGAGCAGCGTCACTGCTTCCTCCTGTATTATAGAAAATAAAGGTACTGGAGCAGCGTCACTGCTTCCTCCTGTATTATAGAAAATAAAGGAGCTAGAGCAGCGTCTCTGCTTCCATTTGTATTACAGAAAATAAAGGAGCTGGAGCAGAGTCACTGCTTCCGCCTGTATTATAGAAAATAAAGGAGCTGGAGCAGCGTCACTGCTTCCTCCTGTATTATAGAAAATAAAGGAGCTGTAGCAGCGACACTGCTTCCTCCTGTATTATAGAAAATAAAGGAGCTGGAGCAGCGTCACCGCTTCCTCCTGTATTATAGAAAATAAAGGAGCTGGAGCAGCGTCACCGCTTCCTCCTGTATTATCGAAAATAAAGGAGCTGGAGCAGCATCACTGCTTCCTCCTTTATTATAGAAAATAAAGGAGCTGGAGCAGCGTCATTGCTTCCTCCGGTATTATAGAAAATAAAGGTACTGGAGCAGCGTCACTGCTTCCTCCTGTATTATAGAAAATAAAGGAGCTGGAGCAGCGTCTCTGCTTCATTCTGTATTATAGAAAATACAGGAGCTGGAGCAGTGTCACTGCTTCCTCCCGTATTATAGTAAATAAAGGAGCTGGAGCAGCGTCTCTGCTTCCTCCTGTATTATAGAAAGTAAAGGAGCTGGAGCAGCGTCTCTGCTTCCTCCCGTATTATAGAAAATAAAGGAGCTGGAGCAGCGTCACTGCTTCCTCCTGTATTATAGAAAATAAAGGAGCTGGAGCAGCGTCTCTGCTTCCTCCTGTATTATAGAAAATAAAGGAGCTGGAGCTGTGTCACTGCTTCCTCCTGTATTATAGAAAATAAAGGAGCTGGAGCAGCGTCACTGCTTCCTCCTGTATTATAGAAAATAAAGGAGCTGCAGCAGCGTCACTGCTTCCTCCTCTATTATAGAAAATAAAGGAGCTGGAGCAGCGTCAATGCTTCCTCCTGTATTATAGAAAATAAAGGAGCTGGAGCAGCGTCTCTGCTTCCTCCTGTATTATAGAAAATAAAGGAGCTGGAGCAGCGTCACCGCTTCCTCCTGTATTATAGAAAATAAAGGAGCTGGAGCAGCGTCACTGTTTCCTCCTGTATTATAGAAAATAAAGGAGCAGGAGCAGCGTGACCGCTTCCTCCTGTATTATAGAAAATAAAGGAGCTGGAGCAGCGTCACTGCTTCCTCCTGTATTATAGAAAATAAATGAGCTGGAGCAGTGTCACAGCTTCCTCCTGTATTATAGAAAATAAAGGAGCTGGAGCAGCGTCACTGCTTCCTCCTGTATTACAGAAAATAAAGGAGCTGGAGCAGCGTCTCTGCTTCCTCCTGTATTTCAGAAAATAAAGGAGCTGGAGCAGCGTCACTGCTTCCTCCTGTATTATAGTAAATAAAGGAGCTGGAGCAGCGTCACTGCTTCCTCCTGTATTATAGAAAATAAAGGAGCTGGAGCAGCGTCACTGCTTGCTCCTGTATTATAGAAAATAAAGGAGCTGGAGCATCGTCACTGCTTCCTCCTGTATTATAGAAAATAAAGGAGCTGGAGCAGCGTGACCGCTTCCTCCTGTATTATAGAAAATAAAGGAGCTGGAGCATCGTCTCTGCTTCCTCCTGTATTATAGAAATTAAAGGAGCTGGAGCAGCGTTAAAGTTTCCTCGTGTATTATAGAAAAAAAAAGGAGCAGGAGCAGCGTCTCTGCTTCCTCCTGTATTATAGAAAATAAAGGACCTGGATCAGCGTCACTGCTTCCTCCTGTATTATAGAAAATAAATGAGCTGGAGCAGAGTCACTGCTTCCTCCTGTATTATACAAAATAAAGGAGCTGGAGCAGCGTCAAAGCTTACTCGTGTATTATAGAAAATAAAGGAGCTGGAGCAGCGTCACTGCTTCCTCCTGTATTATAGAAAATAAAGGAGCTGGAGCAGCGTCAAAGCTTCCTCGTGTATTATAAAAAATAAAGGAGCTGGAGCAGCGTCTCTGCTTCCTCCTGTATTATAGAAAATAAAGGAGCTGGAGCAGCGTCACTGCTTCCTCCTGTATTATAGAAAATAAAGGAGCTGGAGCAGCGTCACTGCTTCCTCCTGTATTATGGAAAATAAAGGACCTGGAGCAGCGTCTCTGCTTCCTCCTGTATTATAGAAAATAAAGGAGCTGGAGCAGCGTCTCTGCTTCCTCCTGTATTATAGAAAATAAAGGAGCTGGAGCAGCGTCACTGCTTCCTCCTGTATTATGGAACATAAAGGACCTGGAGCAGCGTCTCTGCTTCCTCCTGTATTATAGAAAATAAAGGAGCTGGAGCAGCGTCACTGCGTCCTCCTGTATTATAGAAAATAAAGGAGCTGGAGCAGTGTCACTGCTTCCTCCTGTATTATAGAAAATAAAGGACCTGGAGCAGCGTCACTGCTTCCTCCTGTATTATACAAAATAAAGGACCTGGAGCAGCGTCACTGCTTCCTCCTGTATTATACAAAATAAAGGAGCTGGAGCAGCGTCACTGCTTCCTCCTGTATTATAGAAAAAAAAGGAGCTGGAGCAGCGTCACTGCTGCCTCCTGTATTATGGAAAATAAAGCACCTGGAGCAGCGTCTCTGCTTCCTCCTGTATTATAGAAAATAAAGGAGCTGGAGCAGCGTCACTGCTTCCTCCTGTATTATAGAAAATAAAGGAGCTGGAGCAGTGTCACTGCTTCCTCCTGTATTATAGAAAATAAAGGACCTGGAGCAGCGTCTCTGCTTCCTCCCGTATTATAGAAAATAAAGGAGCTGGAGCAGCGTCTCTGCTTCCTCCTGTATTATAGAAAATAAAGGAGCTGGAGCAGCGTCTCTGCTTCCTCCTGTATTATAGAAAATAAAGGACCTGGATCAGCGTCACTGCTTCCTCCTGTATTATAGAAAATAAATGAGCTGGAGCAGAGTCACTGCTTCCTCCTGTATTATACAAAATAAAGGAGCTGGAGCAGCGTCTCTGCTTCCTCCTGTATTATAGAAAATAAAGGAGCTGGAGCAGCGTCACTGCTTCCTCATGTATGATAGAAAATAAAGGAGCTGGAGCAGCGTCAAAGCTTACTCGTGTATTATAGAAAATAAAGGAGCTGGAGCAGCGTCACTGCTTCCTCCTGTATTATGGAAAATAAAGGACCTGGAGCAGCGTCTCTGCTTCCTCCTGTATTATAGAAAATAATGGAGCTGGAGCAGCGTCACTGCTTCCTCCTGCATTATAGAAAATAAAGGAGCTGGAGCAGTGTCACTGCTTCCTCCTGTATTATAGAAAATAAAGGACCTGGAGCAGCGTCACTGCTTCCTCCTGTATTATACAAAATAAAGGAGCTGGAGCAGCGTCACTGCTTCCTCCTGTATTATAGAAAATAAAGGACCTGGAGCAGCGTCACTGCTTCCTCCTGTATTATACAAAATAAAGGAGCTGGAGCAGCGTCACTGCTTCCTCCTGTATGATGGAAAATAAAGGAACTGGAGCAGCGTCTCTGCTTCCTCCTGTATTATAGAAAATAAAGGAGCTGGAGCAGCGTCACTGCTTCCTCCTGTATTATAGAAAATAAAGGAGCTGGAGCAGCGTCACTGCTTCCTCCTGTATTATAGAAAATAAAGGAGCTGGAGCAGCGTCGCTGCTTCCTCCTGTATTAGAGAAAATAAAGGAGCTGGAGCAGCGTCTCTGCTTCCTCCCGTATTATAGAAAATAAAGGAGCTGGAGCAGCGTCTCTGCTTCCTCCCGTATTATAGAAAATAAAGGAGCTGGAGCAGCGTCTCTGCTTCCTCCTGTATTATAGAAAATAAAGGACCTGGATCAGCGTCACTGCTTCCTCCTGTATTATAGAAAATAAATGAGCTGGAGCAGAGTCACTGCTTCCTCCTGTATTATACAAAATAAAGGAGCTGGAGCAGCGTCAAAGCTTACTCGTGTATTATAGAAAATAAAGGAGCTGGAGCAGCGTCACTGCTTCCTCCTGTATTATAGAAAATAAAGGAGCTGGAGCAGCGTCAAAGCTTCCTCGTGTATTATAGAAAATAAAGGAGCTGGAGCAGCGTCTCTGCTTCCTCCTGTATTATAGAAAATAAAGGAGCTGGAGCAGCGTCACTGCTTCCTCCTGTATTATAGAAAATAAAGGAGCTGGAGCAGCTTCACTGCTTCCTCCTGTATTATGGAAAATAAAGGACCTGGAGCAGCGTCTCTGCTTCCTCCTGTATTATAGAAAATAAAGGAGCTGGAGCAGCGTCTCTGCTTCCTCCTGTATTATAGAAAATAAAGGAGCTGGAGCAGCGTCACTGCTTCCTCCTGTATTATGGAACATAAAGGACCTGGAGCAGCGTCTCTGCTTCCTCCTGTATTATAGAAAATAAAGGAGCTGGAGCAGCGTCACTGCGTCCTCCTGTATTATAGAAAATAAAGGAGCTGGAGCAGTGTCACTGCTTCCTCCTGTATTATATAAAATAAAGGACCTGGAGCAGCGTCACTGCTTCCTCCTGTATTATACAAAATAAAGGACCTGGAGCAGCGTCACTGCTTCCTCCTGTATTATACAAAATAAAGGAGCTGGAGCAGCGTCACTGCTTCCTCCTGTATTATAGAAAAAAAAGGCGCTGGAGCAGCGTCACTGCTGCCTCCTGTATTATGGAAAATAAAGGACATGGATCAGCGTCTCTGCTTCCTCCTGTATTATAGAAAATAAAGGAGCTGGAGCAGCGTCACTGCTTCCTCCTGTATTATAGAAAATAAAGGAGCTGGAGCAGTGTCACTGCTTCCTCCTGTATTATAGAAAATAAAGGACCTGGAGCAGCGTCTCTGCTTCCTCCCGTATTATAGAAAATAAAGGAGCTGGAGCAGCGTCTCTGCTTCCTCCTGTATTATAGAAAATAAAGGAGCTGGAGCAGCGTCTCTGCTTCCTCCTGTATTATAGAAAATAAAGGACCTGGATCAGCGTCACTGCTTCCTCCTGTATTATAGAAAATAAATGAGCTGGAGCAGAGTCACTGCTTCCTCCTGTATTATACAAAATAAAGGAGCTGGAGCAGCGTCTCTGCTTCCTCCTGTATTATAGAAAATAAAGGAGCTGGAGCAGCGTCACTGCTTCCTCCTGTATGATAGAAAATAAAGGAGCTGGAGCAGCGTCAAAGCTTACTCGTGTATTATAGAAAATAAAGGAGCTGGAGCAGCGTCACTTCTTCCTCCTGTATTATGGAAAATAAAGGACCTGGAGCAGCGTCTCTGCTTCCTCCTGTATTATAGAAAATAAAGGAGCTGGAGCAGCGTCACTGCTTCCTCCTGCATTATAGAAAATAAAGGAGCTGGAGCAGTGTCACTGCTTCCTCCTGTATTATAGAAAATAAAGGACCTGGAGCAGCGTCACTGCTTCCTCCTGTATTATACAAAATAAAGGAGCTGGAGCAGAGTCACTGCTTCCTCCTGTATGATGGAAAATAAAGGAGCTGGAGCAGTGTCACTGCTTCCTCCTGTATTATAGAAAATAAAGGAGCTGGAGCAGCGTCACTGCTTCCTCCTGTACTATAGAAAATAAAGGAACTGGAGCAGCATCTCTGCTTCCTCCTGTATTATAGAAAATAAAGGAGCTGGAGCAGCGTCACTGCTTCCTCCTGTATTATAGAAAATAAAGGAGCTGCAGCAGTGTCACTGCTTCCTCCTGTATTATAGAAAATAAAGGAGCTGGAGCAGCGTCACTGCTTCCTCCTGTATTAGAGAAAATACAGGAGCTGGAGCAGCGTCTCTGCTTCCTCCCGTATTATAGAAAATAAAGGAGCTGGAGCAGCGTCTCTGCTTCCTCCCGTATTATAGAAAATAAAGGAGCTGGAGCAGCGTCTCTGCTTCCTCCCGTATTATAGAAAATAAAGGAGCTGAAGCAGCGTCTCTGCTTCCTCCCGTATTATAGAAAATAAAGGAGCTGGAGCAGCGTCACTGCTTCCTCCCGTATTATAGAAAATAAAGTAGCTGGAGCAGCGTCACTGCTTCCTCCTGTATTATAGAAAATAAAGGAGCTGGAGCAGCGTCTCTGCTTCCTCCCGTATTATAGAAAATAAAGGAGCTGGAGCAGCGTCACTGCTTCCTCCCGTATTATAGAAAATAAAGGAGCTGGAGCAGCGTCACTGCTTCCTCCCGTATTATAGAAAATAAAGGAGCTGGAGCAGCGTCACTGCTTCCTCCTGTATTACAGAAAATAAAGGAGCTGGAGCAGGGTCACTGCTTCCTCCTGTATTATAGAAAATAAAGGAGCTGGAGCAGTGTCACTGCTTCCTCCTGTATTATAGAAAATAACGGAGCTGGAGCAGCGTCACTGCTTCCTCCTGTATTAGAGAAAATAAAGGAGCTGGAGCAGCGTCTCTGCTTCCTCCCGTATTATAGAAAATAAAGGAGCTGGAGCAGCGTCTCTGCTTCCTCCCGTATTATAGAAAATAAAGGAGCTGGAGCAGCGTCTCTGCTTCCTCCTGTATTATAGAAAATAAAGGAGCTGAAGCAGCGTCTCTGCTTCCTCCCGTATTATAGAAAATAAAGGAGCTGGAGCAGCGTCACTGCTTCCTCCCGTATTATAGAAAATAAAGGAGCTGGAGCAGCGTCACTGCTTCCTCCTGTATTATAGAAAATAAAGGAGCTGGAGCAGCGTCTCTGCTTCCTCCCGTATTATAGAAAATAAAGGAGCTGGAGCAGCGTCACTGCTTCCTCCCGTATTATAGAAAATAAAGGAGCTGGAGCAGCGTCACTGCTTCCTCCCGTATTATAGAAAATAAAGGAGCTGGAGCAGCGTCACTGCTTCCTCCTGTATTACAGAAAATAAAGGAGCTGGAGCAGCGTCTCTGCTTCCTCCCGTATTATAGAAAATAAAGGAGCTGGAGCAGCGTCACTGCTTCCTCCCGTATTATAGAAAATAAAGGAGCTGGAGCAGCGTCACTGCTTCCTCCCGTATTATAGAAAATAAAGGAGCTGGAGCAGCGTCACTGCTTCCTCCCGTATTATAGAAAATAAAGGAGCTGGACCAGCGTCACCGCTTCCTCCTGTATTATAGAAAATAAAGGAGCTGGAGCAGCGTCACTGCTTCATCCTGTATTATAGAAAATAAACGAGCTGGAGCAGAGTCACCGCTTCTTCCTGTATTATAGAAAATAAAGGAGCTGGAGCAGCGTCTCTGCTTCCTCCTGTATTATAGAAATTAAAGGAGCTGGAGCAGCGTCACTGCTTCCTCCTGTATAATAGAAAATAAAGGAGCTGGAGCAGCGTCACCCCTTACTCCTGTATTATAGAAAATAAAGGCGCTGGAGCAGCGTCTCTGCTTCCTCCTGTATTATTGAAAATAAAGGCGCTGGAGCAGCATCACTGCTTCCTCCTTTATTATAGAAAATAAAGGAGCTGGAGCAGCGTCATTGCTTCCCCCTGTATTACAGAAAATAAAGGAGCTGGAACAGCGTCACTGCTTCCTCCTGTATTATAGAAAATAAAGGAGCTGGAGCAGCGTCACTGCTTCCTCCTGTATTATGGAAAATAAAGGACCTGGAGCAGCGTCTCTGCATCCTCCTGTATTATAGAAAATAAAGGAGCTGGAGCAGCGTCACTGCTTCCTCCTGTATTATAGAAAATAAAGGAGCTGGAGCAGTGTCACTGCTTCCTCCTGTATTATAGAAAATAAACGACCTGGAGCAGCGTCACTGCTTCCTCCTGTATTATACAAAATAAAGGAGCTGTAGCAGCGTCACTGCTTCCTCCTGTATTATGGAAAATAAAGGACTTGGAGCAGCGTCTCTGCTTCCTCCTGTATTATAGAAAATAAAGGAGCTGGAGCAGCGTCTCTGCTTCCTCCGTATTATGGAAAATAAAGGAGCTGGAGCAGCGTCTCTGCTTCCTCCCGTATTATAGAAAATAAAGGAGCTCGAGCAGCGTCTCTGCTTCCTCCCGTATTATAGAAAATAAAGGAGCTGGAGCAGCGTCTCTGCTTCCTCCTGTATTATAGAAAATAAAGGAGCTGGAGCAGCGTCTCTGCTTCCTCCCGTATTATAGAAAATAAAGGAGCTGGAGCAGCGTCTCTGCTTCCTCCTGTATTATAGAAAATAAAGGAGCTGGAGCAGCGTCAATGCTTCCTCCCGTATTATAGAAAATAAAGGAGCTGGAGCAGCGTCACTGCTTCCTCCTCTATTATAGAAAATAAAGGAGCTGGAGCAGCGTCTCTGCTTCCTCCCGTATTATAGAAAATAAAGGAGCTGGAGCAGCGTCACTGCTTCCTCCTGTATTATAGAAAATAAAGGAGCTGGAGCAGCGTCACTGCTTCCTCCCGTATTATAGAAAATAAAGGAGCTGGAGCAGCGTCACTGCTTCCTCCTGTATTATAGTAAATAAAGGAGCTGGAGCAGCGTCACTGCTTCCTCCCGTATTATAGAAAATAAAGGAGCTGGAGCAGCGTCACTGCTTCCTCCTCTATTATAGAAAATAAAGGAGCTGGAGCAGCGTCACTGCTTCCTCCCGTATTATAGAAAATAAAGGAGCTGGAGCAGCGTCACTGCTTCCTCCTGTATTATAGAAAATAAAGGAGCTGGAGCAGCGTCACTGCTTCCTCCTGTATTATAGAAAATAAAGGAACTGGAGCAGCGTCACTGCTTCCTCCTGTATTATAGAAAATAAAGGAGCTGGAGCAGCGTCACTGCTTCCTCCTGTATTATAGAAAAGAAAGGAGCTGGAGCAGCGTCTCTGCTTCCTCCTGTATTATAGAAAATAAAGGAGCTGGAGCAGCGTCTCTTCTTCCTCCTGTATTATAGAAAATAAAGGAGCTGGAGCAGCGTCACTGCTTCCTCCTGTATTATAGAAAATAAAGGAGCTGGAGCAGCGTCTCTGCTTCCTCCTGTATTATAGAAAATAAAGGAGCTGGAGCAACGTCACTGCTTCCTCCTGTATTATTGAAAATAAAGGAGCTGGAGCAGAGTCACTGCTTCCTCCTGTATTATAGAAAATAAAGGAGCTGGAGCAGAGTCACTGCTTCCTTCTGTATTATAGAAAATAAAGGAGCTGGAGCAGCGTCTCTGCTTCCTCCTGTATTATAGAAAATAAATGAGCTGGAGCAGAGTCACTGCATGCTCCTGTATTATAGAAAATAAAGGAGCTGGAGCAGCGTCAAAGCTTACTCGTGTATTATAGAAAATAAAGGAGCTGGAGCAGAGTCACTGCTTCCTTCTGTATTATAGAAAATAAAGGAGCTGGAGCAGAGTCACTGCTTCCTTCTGTATTATAGAAAATAAAGGAGCTGGAGCAGCGTCTCTGCTTCCTCCTGTATTATAGAAAATAAATGAGCTGGAGCAGCGTCTCTGCTTCCTCCTGTATTATAGAAAATAAATGAGCTGGAGCAGAGTCACTGCATGCTCCTGTATTATAGAAAATAAAGGAGCTGGAGCAGCGTCAAAGCTTACTCGTGTATTATAGAAAATAAAGGAGCTGGAGCAGCGTCAAAGCTTCCTCGTGTATTATAGAAAATAAAGGAGCTGGAGCAGCGTCTCTGCTTCCTCCTGTTTTATAGAAAATAAAGGAGCTGGAGCAGCGTGTCTGCTTCCTCCTGTATTATCGAAAATAAAGGAGCTGGAGCAGCGTCACTGCTTCCTCCTGTATTATAGAAAATAAAGGAGCTGGAGCAGCGTCACTGCTTCCTCCTGTATTATAGAAAATAAAGGAGCTGGAGCAGCGTCACTGCTTCCTCCTGTATTATTGAAAATAAAGGAGCTGGAGCAGCGTCACTGTTTCCTCCTGTATTATAGAAACTAAAGGAGCTGGAGCAGCGTCTCTGCTTCCTCCTGTATTATAGATAATTAAGGAGCTGGAGCAGCGTCACTGCTTCCTCCTGTATTATAGGAAATAAAGGAGCTGGAGCAGCGTCACTGCTTCCTCCTGTATTATAGAAAATAAAGGAGCTGGAGCAGCGTCACTGCTTCCTCCTGTATTATAGAAAATAAAGGAGCTGGAGCAGCGTCACTGCTTCCTCCTGTATTATAGAAAATAAAGGAGCTGGAGCAGCGTCTCTGCTTCCATTTGTATTATAGAAAATAAAGGAGCTGGAGCAGCGTCACTGCTTCCTCCTGTATTACAGAAAATAAAGGAGCTGGAGCAGGGTCACTGCTTCCTCCTGTATTATAGAAAATAAAGGAGCTGGAGCAGTGTCACTGCTTCCTCCTGTATTATAGAAAATAACGGAGCTGGAGCAGCGTCACTGCTTCCTCCTGTATTAGAGAAAATAAAGGAGCTGGAGCAGCGTCTCTGCTTCCTCCCGTATTATAGAAAATAAAGGAGCTGGAGCAGCGTCTCTGCTTCCTCCCGTATTATAGAAAATAAAGGAGCTGGAGCAGCGTCTCTGCTTCCTCCCGTATTATAGAAAATAAAGGAGCTGAAGCAGCGTCTCTGCTTCCTCCCGTATTATAGAAAATAAAGGAGCTGGAGCAGCGTCACTGCTTCCTCCCGTATTATAGAAAATAAAGGAGCTGGAGCAGCGTCACTGCTTCCTCCTGTATTATAGAAAATAAAGGAGCTGGAGCAGCGTCTCTGCTTCCTCCCGTATTATAGAAAATAAAGGAGCTGGAGCAGCGTCACTGCTTCCTCCCGTATTATAGAAAATAATGGAGCTGGAGCAGCGTCACTGCTTCCTCCCGTATTATAGAAAATAAAGGAGCTGGAGCAGCGTCACTGCTTCCTCCTGTATTACAGAAAATAAAGGAGCTAGAGCAGCGTCTCTGCTTCCTCCCGTATTATAGAAAATAAAGGAGCTGGAGCAGCGTCACTGCTTCCTCCCGTATTATAGAAAATAAAGGAGCTGGAGCAGCGTCACTGCTTCCTCCCGTATTATAGAAAATAAAGGAGCTGGAGCAGCGTCACTGCTTCCTCCCGTATTATAGAAAATGAAGGAGCTGGAGCAGCGTCACTGCTTCCTCCTGTATTATAGAAAATAAAGGAGCTGGACCAGCGTCACCGCTTCCTCCTGTATTATAGAAAATAAAGGAGCTGGAGCAGCGTCACTGCTTCATCCTGTATTATAGAAAATAAACGAACTGGAGCAGAGTCACCGCTTCTTCCTGTATTATAGAAAATAAAGGAGCTGGAGCAGCGTCTCTGCTTCCTCCTGTATTATAGAAATTAAAGGAGCTGGAGCAGCGTCACTGCTTCCTCCTGTATAATAGAAAATAAAGGAGCTGGAGCAGCGTCACCCCTTACTCCTGTATTATAGAAAATAAAGGCGCTGGAGCAGCGTCTCTGCTTCCTCCTGTATTATTGAAAATAAAGGCGCTGGAGCAGCATCACTGCTTCCTCCTTTATTATAGAAAATAAAGGAGCTGGAGCAGCGTCATTGCTTCCCCCTGTATTACAGAAAATAAAGGAGCTGGAACAGCGTCACTGCTTCCTCCTGTATTATAGAAAATAAAGGAGCTGGAGCAGCGTCACTGCTTCCTCCTGTATTATGGAAAATAAAGGACCTGGAGCAGCGTCTCTGCATCCTCCTGTATTATAGAAAATAAAGGAGCTGGAGCAGCGTCACTGCTTCCTCCTGTATTATAGAAAATAAAGGAGCTGGAGCAGTGTCACTGCTTCCTCCTGTATTATAGAAAATAAACGACCTGGAGCAGCGTCACTGCTTCCTCCTGTATTATACAAAATAAAGGAGCTGTAGCAGCGTCACTGCTTCCTCCTGTATTATGGAAAATAAAGGACTTGGAGCAGCGTCTCTGCTTCCTCCTGTATTATAGAAAATAAAGGAGCTGGAGCAGCGTCTCTGCTTCCTCCGTATTATGGAAAATAAAGGAGCTGGAGCAGCGTCTCTGCTTCCTCCTGTATTATAGAAAATAAAGGAGCTGGAGCAGCGTCTCTGCTTCCTCCCGTATTATAGAAAATAAAGGAGCTGGAGCAGCGTCTCTGCTTCCTCCTGTATTATAGAAAATAAAGGAGCTGGAGCAGCGTCTCTGCTTCCTCCCGTATTATAGAAAATAAAGGAGCTGGAGCAGCGTCTCTGCTTCCTCCTGTATTATAGAAAATAAAGGAGCTGGAGCAGCGTCAATGCTTCCTCCCGTATTATAGAAAATAAAGGAGCTGGAGCAGCGTCACTGCTTCCTCCTCTATTATAGAAAATAAAGGAGCTGGAGCAGCGTCTCTGCTTCCTCCCGTATTATAGAAAATAAAGGAGCTGGAGCAGCGTCACTGCTTCGTCCTGTATTATAGAAAATAAAGGAGCTGGAGCAGCGTCACTGCTTCCTCCCGTATTACAGAAAATAAAGGAGCTGGAGCAGCGTCACTGCTTCCTCCTGTATTATAGTAAATAAAGGAGCTGGAGCAGCGTCACTGCTTCCTCCCGTATTATAGAAAATAAAGGAGCTGGAGCAGCGTCACTGCTTCCTCCTCTATTATAGAAAATAAAGGAGCTGGAGCAGCGTCACTGCTTCCTCCCGTATTATAGAAAATAAAGGAGCTGGAGCAGCGTCACTGCTTCCTCCTGTATTATAGAAAATAAAGGAGCTGGAGCAGCGTCACTGCTTCCTCCTGTATTATAGAAAATAAAGGAACTGGAGCAGCGTCACTGCTTCCTCCTGTATTATAGAAAATAAAGGAGCTGGAGCAGCGTCACTGCTTCCTCCTGTATTATAGAAAAGAAAGGAGCTGGAGCAGCGTCTCTGCTTCCTCCTGTATTATAGAAAATAAAGGAGCTGGAGCAGCGTCTCTTCTTCCACCTGTATTATAGAAAATAAAGGAGCTGGAGCAGCGTCACTGCTTCCTCCTGTATTATAGAAAATAAAGGAGCTGGAGCAGCGTCTCTGCTTCCTCCTGTATTATAGAAAATAAAGGAGATGGAGCAACGTCACTGCTTCCTCCTGTATTATTGAAAATAAAGGAGCTGGAGCAGAGTCACTGCTTCCTCCTGTATTATAGAAAATAAAGGAGCTGGAGCAGAGTCACTGCTTCCATCTGTATTATAGAAAATGAAGGAGCTGGAGCAGCGTCTCTGCTTCCTCCTGTATTATAGAAAATAAATGAGCTGGAGCAGAGTCACTGCATGCTCCTGTATTATAGAAAATAAAGGAGCTGGAGCAGCGTCAAAGCTTACTCGTGTATTATAGAAAATAAAGGAGCTGGAGCAGAGTCACTGCTTCCTTCTGTATTATAGAAAATAAAGGAGCTGGAGCAGAGTCACTGCTTCCTTCTGTATTATAGAAAATAAAGGAGCTGGAGCAGCGTCTCTGCTTCCTCCTGTATTATAGAAAATAAATGAGCTGGAGCAGAGTCACTGCATGCTCCTGTATTATAGAAAATAAAGGAGCTGGAGCAGCGTCAAAGCTTACTCGTGTATTATAGAAAATAAAGGAGCTGGAGCAGAGTCACTGCTTCCTTCTGTATTATAGAAAATAAAGGAGCTGGAGCAGCGTCTCTGCTTCCTCCTGTATTATAGAAAATAAATGAGCTGGAGCAGAGTCACTGCATGCTCCTGTATTATAGAAAATAAAGGAGCTGGAGCAGCGTCAAAGCTTACTCGTGTATTATAGAAAATAAAGGAGCTGGAGCAGCGTCAAAGCTTCCTCGTGTATTATAGAAAATAAAGGAGCTGGAGCAGCGTCTCTGCTTCCTCCTGTTTTATAGAAAATAAAGGAGCTGGAGCAGCGTCTCTGCTTCCTCCTGTATTATCGAAAATAAAGGAGCTGGAGCAGCGTCACTGCTTCCTCCTGTATTATAGAAAATAAAGGAGCTGGAGCAGCGTCACTGCTTCCTCCTGTATTATAGAAAATAAAGGAGCTGGAGCAGCGTCACTGCTTCCTCCTGTATTATAGAAAATAAAGGAGCTGGAGCAGCGTCACTGTTTCCTCCTGTATTATAGAAACTAAAGGAGCTGGAGCAGCGTCTCTGCTTCCTCCTGTATTATAGATAATTAAGGAGCTGGAGCAGCGTCACTGCTTCCTCCTGTATTATAGGAAATAAAGGAGCTGGAGCAGCGTCACTGCTTCCTCCTGTATTATAGAAAATAAAGGAGCTGGAGCAGCGTCACTGCTTCCTCCTGTATTATAGAAAATAAAGGAGCTGGAGCAGCGTCACTGCTTCCTCCTGTATTATAGAAAATAAAGGAGCTGGAGCAGCGTCTCTGCTTCCATTTGTATTATAGAAAATAAAGGAGCTGGAGCAGCGTCACTGCTTCCTCCTGTATTATAGAAAATAAAGGAGCTGGAGCAGCGTCTCTGCTTCCTCCTGTATTATAGAAAATAAAGGAGCTGGAGCAGCGTCACTGCTTCCTCCTGTATTATAGAATTTAAAGGAGCTGGAGCAGCGTCTCTGCTTCCTCCTGTATTATAGAAAATAAAGGAGCTGGAGCAGCGTCTCTGCTTCCTCCTGTATTATAGAAAATAAAGGAGCTGGAGCAGCGTCTCTGCTTCCTCCTGTATTATAGAAAATAAAGGAGCTGGAGCAGCGTCACTGCTTCCTCCTGTATTATAGAAAATAAAGGAGCTGGAGCAGCGTCACTGCTTCCTCCTGTATTATAGAAAATAAAGGAGCTGGAGCAGCGTCACTGCTTCCTCCTGTATTATAGAAAATAAAGGAGCTGGAGCAGCGTCACCGCTTCCTCCTGTATTATAGAAAATAAAGGAGCTGGAGCAGCGTCACTGCTGCCTCCGGTATTATAGAAAATAAAGGAGCTGGAGCAGAGTCACCGCTTCCTCCTGTATTATAGAAAATAAAGGAGCTGGAGCAGCGTCTCTGCTTCCTCCTGTATTATAGAAAATAAAGGAGCTGGAGCAGCGTCTCTGCTTCCTCCTGTATTATAGAAAATAAAGGAGCTGGAGCAGCGTCACTGCTTCCTCCTGTATTATAGAAATTAAAAGTGCTGAAGCAGCGTCAAAGTTTCCTCCTGTATTATAGAAAATAAAGGAGCTGGAGCAGCGTCTCTGCATCCTCCTGTATTATAGAAAATAAAGGAGCTGGAGCAGCGTCACTGCTTCCTCCTGTATTATAGAAAATAAAGGACCTGGAGCAGCATCACTGCTTCCTCCTGTATTATAGAAAATAAAGGATCTGTAGCAGCGTCACTGCTTCCTCCTGTATTATAGAAATTAAAGGAGCTGGAACAGCGTCACTCCTTCCTCTTGTATTATAGAAAATAAAGGAGCTGGAGCAGCGTCTCTGCTTCCTCCTGTATTTTAGAAAATAAAGGAGCTGGAGCAGCGTCACTCCTTCCTCATGTATTATAGAAAATAAAGGAGCTGGAGCAGCGTCACTGCTTCCTCCTGTATTATAGAAAATAAAGGAGCTGGAGCAGCGTCTCTGCTTCCTCCTGTATTATAGAAAATAAAGGATCTGTAGCAGCGTCACTGCTTCCTCCTGTATTATAGAAAATAAAGGAGCTGGAGCAACGTCACTGCTTCCTCCTGAATTATAGAAATTAAAGGAGCTTGAGCAGCGTCACTGCTTCCTCCTGTATTATAGAAAATACAGGAGCTGGAGCAGCGTCACTCCTTCCTCATGTATTATAGAAAATAAAGGAGCTGGAGCAGCGTCACTGCTTCCTCCTGTATTATAGAAAATAAAGGAGCTGGAGCAGCATCACTGCTTCCTCTTGTGTGAAAGAAAATAAAGGAGCTGGATCAGCGTCATTGCTTCCTCCTGTATTATAGAAAATAAAGGACCTGGAGCAGCATCACTGCTTCCTCCTGTATTATAGAAAATAAAGGATCTGTAGCAGCGTCACTGCTTCCTCCTGTATTATAGAAAATAAAGGAGCTGGAACAGCGTCACTCCTTCCTCTTGTATTATAGAAAATAAAGGAGCTGGAGCAGCGTCTCTGCTTCCTCCTGTATTTTAGAAAATAAAGGAGCTGGAGCAGCGTCACTCCTTCCTCATGTATTATAGAAAATCAAGGAGCTGGAGCAGCGTCACTGCTTCCTCCTGTATAATGCAAAATAAAGGAGCTGGCGCAGAGTCACTGCTTCCTCCTTCATTATAGAAAATAACGGAACTGGTACAGCGTCTCTGTTTCCTCTTGTACTATCGAAAGTAAAGAAGCTGGAGCAGCGTCACTGCTTTCTTCTGTATTATAGAAAATAAAGCAGCTGGAGCAGCGTCACTGCTCCCTCCTGTATTCTTGAAAATAAAGGTGCTGGAGCAGCGTCACAGCTTCCTCCAGTTTATAGAAAATAAAGGAGCTGGAGCAGCGTCACTGCTTCCTCCTGTATTATAGAAAATAAAGGAGCTGGAGCAGCGTCACTGCTTCCTCCTGTATTATAGAAAATAAAGGAACTGGAGCAGCGTCACTGCTCTCTCCTGTGTTATAGAAAATAAAGGAGCTGGAGCAGCGTCACTGCTTCCTTCTGTATTATAGAAAATAAAGGACATGGAGCAGCGTCACTGCTTCCTCCTGTATTATAGAAAATATAGGAGCTGGAGCAGCGTCACTGCTTCCTCCTGTATTATGCAAAACAAACGAGCTGGTGCAGCGTCACTGCTTCCTCCTGTATTATAGAAAATAAAGGCGCTGGAGCAGCATCACTGCTTCTTCCTGTAATGTAGAAAATAAAGGAGCTGGAGCAGCGTCACCGCTTCCCCCTGTATTATAGAAAATAAAGGAGCTGGAGCAGCGTCACTGCTTCCTTCTGCGTAACAGAAAATAAAGGAGCTGGAGCAGCGTCTCTGCTTCCTCCTGTATTGTAGAAAATGAAGGAGCTGGAGCAGCGTCTCTGCTTCCTCCTATATTATAGAAAATAAAGGAGCCGGGGCAGGGTCTTTGCTTCCTCCTGTATTATAGAAAATAAAGGAGCTGGAGCAGCGTCACTGCTTCCTCCTGTATAAAAGAAAATAAAGGAGCTGGAGCAGCGTCAGTGCTTCCTCCTGTATTATAGAAAATAAAGGAGCTGGAGCAGCGTCACTGCTCCCTCCTGTATTATAGAAAATAAAGGAGCTGGAGCAGCGTCTCTGCTTCCTACTGTATTATAGAAAATAAAGGGGCTGGAGCAGTCTCACGGCTTCCTCCTGTATTATACAAAATAAAGGAGGTGGAGTTGCGTCTCTACTTCCTCCTGTATTATAGAAAATAAAGGAGCTGGAGCAGCGTCTCTACTTCCTCCTGTATTATGGATAATAAAGGAGTTGGAGCATCATCACTGCTTCCTCCGGTATTATAGAAAATAAAGGAGCTATGGCAGCGTCACTGCTTCCTCCTGTATTATAGATAATGAAGGAGCTGGAGCAGCGTCACTGCTTCCTCCTGAATTGTAGAAAATAAAGGAGCTGGAGCAGCGTCACTGCTTCCTCCTGTATTATAGAAAATAAAGGGGCTGGAGCAGTCTCACGGCTTCCTCCTGTATTATAGAAAATAAAGGAGGTGGAGTTGCGTCTCTACTTCCTCCTGTATTATAGAAAATAAAGGAGCTGGAGCAGCGTCTCTACTTCCTCCTGTATTATGGATAATAAAGGAGTTGGAGCATCATCACTGCTTCCTCCGGTATTATAGAAAATAAAGGAGCTATGGCAGCGTCACTGCTTCCTCCTGTATTATAGATAATGAAGGAGCTGGAGCAGCGTCACTGCTTCCTCCGGTATTATAGAAAATAAAGGAGCTAGAGCAGCGTCACTGCTTCCTCCTGTATTATAGAAAATAAAGGAGCTGGAGCAGCGTCACTGCTTCCTCCTGAATTGTAGAAAATAAAGCAGCTGGAGCAGCGTCACTGCTTCCTCCTGTATTATAGGACATAAAGGAACTGGAGCAGGGTCACTGCTTCCTCCTGTATGATAGAAAATAAAGGAGCTGGAGCAGCGTCACTGCTTACTCCTGGATTATTGAAAATAAAGGAGCTGGAGCAGCGCCACAGCTTCATCCTGTATTATAGAAAATAAAGGAGCTGGAGCAGCGTCACTGCATCCTCCTGTATAATACCAAATAAAGGTGCTGGAGCAGCGTCTCTGCTTCCTCCTGTATTATAGAAAATATAGGAGCTGGAGCAGCATCTCTGTTTCCTCCTAAATTGTAGAAAATAAAGAAGCTGGAGCAGCGTCTCTTCCTCCTCCTGTATTATAAAAAATAAAGGAGCCGGGGCAGCGTCTTTGCTTTCTCCTGTATTATAGAAAATAAAGGAGCTGGAGCAGCATCTCTGTTTCCTCTTGTATTATAGAAAATAAAGGAGCTGGAGCAGCGTCTCTGCTTCCTCCTGCATTATAGAAAATAAAGGAGCCGGGGCTGCGTCTTTGCTTCCTCCTGTATGATAGAAAATAAAGGAGCTGGAGCAGCGTCTTTGTTTCCTCAGATATTGTAAAAAATAAAGGAGCTGGAGCAGTGTCACTGCTTCCTCCTGTATTATAGAAAATAAAGGAGCTGGAGCAGCGTCAATGCGTCCTAATGTATTAGGAACATACTACAGCGAGACTTCGCAGAACTAGGAAGAAGGCTAAAAAGCAGGACGTCCAAGGTGGTTATCTCCAGTTTGCTTCCAGTTCCTCGGGCTAGTGTGGCCAGAAACCAGGAGATAATGGACTTGAACGTGTGGTTGGGGAACTGGTGCAGGAAGCAAGGTTTCAAGTTCTTGGATCACTGGGGTATATTTTATGGTAACCATAAATTCTACAAGAGAGATGGCTTGCACCTTAATAGAACAGGGATCGGCATTCTGGCAGGCAGGTTTTCTGCTGCAACACCGCTACATTTAAACTAAGTAGCGGGGGGGAGGGGACAAGCTGGATGTTTAAAAAGGAAATTGAAGGGGTAGTTAGAACAAGAGAAGTCAAGAAAGACAACTGTATCAAGGAGGCAGAAAACTGGAAAAGGCATCATGCTGTAAAGTTGAGTGAAATAAGGGTTGAGGGGAAGGGTGAGAGCAGTAACAAATTAAAAATTCTATATATGAATGCACGAAGCATTAGACACAAGGTGGATGAGCTTGAGGCTCTTTTGGAAATTGGCAGATACGATATTGTGGGGATAACTGAGACGTGGCTTCATGGGGACAGGGCCTGGGAAATGAATATTCAAGGCTACATGTGTTATCGTAAGGATAGACTGACGGGCAGAGGGGGTGGGGTGGCCTTGTTGGTAAGGGAGGATATTCAGTCCCTTGCGCGGGCGGACCTAGAGTCAGGGGATGTAGAGTCAGTGTGGATAGAGCTTCGAAACACTAAGGGTAAAAAGACCCTCATGGGAGTCATCTACAGGCCCCCAAACAGTAGTCTGGATGTTGGAGGTAAGTTGAATCAGGAGCTGAAATTGGCTTGTCGCAAAGATGTTACTACAGTTGTTATGGGGGATTTTAACATGCAGGTAGACTGGGAGAATCAGGATGGTATCGGGCCTCAAGAAAGAGACTTTGTGGAGTGCCTCAGAGATGGATTTTTAGTGCAGCTGGTGCTGGAGCCGACCAGGGATAAGGCGATTCTGGATCTGGTATTGTGTAACGAACCAGAATTGGTCAGTGACCTCGAAGTGAAGGAGCCGTTGGGAAGTAGTGACCATAATACAATAAGCTTCAATCTGCAATTTGAGAGGGAGTGGGTACAATCTGAAGTGACAATATTTCAGTTGAATAAAGGGAAATATGGAGCTATGAGGGAGCAACTGGCCAAAGTTCAATGGTATAATACCTTAACAGGGAAGACCGTGGAGGAACAATGGCAGATATTTCTGTGTATAATGCAGAAGATGCAGGATCAGTTCATTCCTAAAAGGAAGAAAGATCCCAGGAGGAGACATGGGCGGCCGTGGCTGACAAGGGAAGTAAAGAAGCATATAAGGTTAAAAGAGAAAAAGTATAACTTAGCGAAGATAAGCGGGAAAACGGAGGACTGGGAAGCTTTTAAAGAACAACAGAGGATTAGTAAGAAGGAAATACGCAGAGAAAAAATGAGGTACGAAGGTAAACTGGCCAAGAATATAAAGGAGGATAGTAAAAGCTTTTTTAGGTATGTCCAAGGCAAAAAAATGGTTAGGACAAAAATTGGGCCCTTGAAGACGGAAGCAGGGGAATATATTACTGGGAACGAAGAAATGGCAGAGGAATTAAATGAGTACTTCAGATCTGTGTTCACTGGGGAAGACACAAGCAATCTCCCTGAGGTAACAGTGGCTGAAGGACCTGAACTTAAGGGAATTTCTATTTGCCAGGATTTGGTGTTGGAGAGACTGTTAGGTCTGAAGGTTGATAAGTCTCCGGGACCTGATGGCCTGCATCCCAGGGTACTGAAGGAGGTGGCTCGGGAAATCGTGGATGCGCTGGTGATTATTTTCCAGAGTTCAATAGAATCGGGGTTGATTCCTGAGGATTGGAGGGCGGCTAATGTTGTGCCACTTTTTAAGAAGGGTGGGCGGGAGAAAGCAGGAAATTATAGACCAGTTAGTCTGACCTCAGTGGTGGGAAAGATGCTGGAGTCTATTATAAAGGATGAAATTACGGCACATCTGGATAATAGTAACAGGATAGGACAGAGTCAGCATGGATTTATGAAGGGGAAATCATGCTTGACTAATCTTCTTGAATTTTTTGAGGATGTAACTCGGAAGATGGACGAGGGAGATCCAGTGGATGTAGTGTACCTGGACTTTCAGAAAGCTTTTGATAAAGTCCCACACAAGAGGTTAGTGAGTAAAATTAGGGCGCACGGGATTGGGGGCAAAGTACTAGATTGGATAGAGAATTGGTTGGCTAATAGGAAACAAAGGGTAGTGATTAACGGCTCCATTTCGAAATGGCAGGCAGTGACCAGTGGGGTACCGCAGGGATCCGTGCTGGGACCGCAGCTTTTTACAATATATGTAAATGATATAGAAGATGGTATCAGCAATAACATTAGCAAATTTGCTGATGACACAAAGCTAGGTGGTAGGGTAAAATGTGATGAGGATGTTAGGGGATTACAGGGTGACCTGGACAAGTTAGGTGAGTGGGCAGATGCATGGCAGATGCAGTTTAATGTGGATAAATGTCTGGTTATCCACTTTGGTGGCAAGAACAGGAAGGCAGATTACTACCTCAATGGTATCAAATTAGGTAAAGGGGCTGTTCAGAGAGATCTGGGTGTTCTTGTCCACCAGTCAATGAAGGCAAGCATGCAGGTACAGCAGGTCGTGAAGAAGGCTAATAGCATGCTGGCCTTCATAACAAGAGGGATTGAGTATAGAAGCAAAGAGGTGCTTCTGCAGCTGTACAGGGCCCTGGTGAGACCACACCTGGAGTACTGTGTACAGTTCTGGTCTCCAAATTTGAGGAAAGACATTCTGGCTATTGAGGGAGTGCAGCGTAGGTTCACGAGGTCAATTCCTGGAATGGCAGGATTGCCTTACACGGAAAGACTGAAGCGACTGGGCTTGTATACCCTTGAGTTTAGAAGACTGAGAGGGGATCTGATTGAAACGTATAGGCTTATGAAAGGATTGGACACTCTGGCAGGAGGGAACATATTTCCGTTGATGGGGGAGTGCCGAACCAGAGGACACAACTTAAAAATACGGGGTAGACCATTTAGGACAGAGATGAGGAGAAACTACTTCACCCAGAGAGTGGTGGCTGTGTGGAATGCTCTGCCCCAGAGGGCAGTGGAGGCCCAGTCTCTGGATTCTTTTAAGAAAGAATTGGATAGAGCTCTTAAAGATAGTGGAGTCAAGGGGTACGGAGATAAGGCTGGAACAGGATACTAATTAGGAATGATCAGCCATGATCATATTGAATGGCGGTGCAGGCTCGAAGGGCAGAATGGCCTACTCCTGCATCTATTGTCTATTGTCTATTATAGAAAATAAAAGAGCTGGAGCAGCGTCACTGCTTCCTCGTGTATTATAAAAAATAAAGGAGGTGGATCAGCATCACTGCTTCCTCCTGTATTATAGAAAATAAAGGAGCTGGAGCAGCGTCTCTGCTTCCTCCTGTATTGTAGAAAATGAAGGAGCTGGAGCAGCGTCACTGCTTCCTCCTGTATTATAGAAAATAAAGGATCTGGAGCAGCGTCTCTGCTTCCTCCTGTATTGTAGAATATGAAGCAGCTGGAGCAGCGTCACCGCTTCCGCCTGTATTATAGAAAATAAAGGAGCTGGAGCAGCGTCACTGCTTCCTCCTGTATTATAGAAAATAAAGGAGCTGGAGCAACGTCTCTGCTTCCACGTGTATTATAGAAAATAAAGGAGCTGGAGCATCGTCACTGCTTCCTCCTGTATTGTAGAAAATAAAGGAGCTAGAGCAGCGTCACTGCTTCCTTCTGTATTATACAAAATAAAGGAGCTGGTGAAGCGTCACTGTTTCCTCCTGTATTACACAAATAAAGGAGCTAGAGCAGCGTCATTGCTTCCTCGTGTATTATAGAAAATAAAGGAGCTGTAGCAGCGTCACTGCATCCTCCCGTATTATAGAAAATAAAGGAGCTGGATTAGCGTCTCTGCTTCCTCCTGCATTATAGAAAATAAAGGAGCTGGATCAGCGTCTCGGCTTCCTCCTGCATTATAGAAAATAAAGGAGCTGGAGCAGCATCACTGCATCCTCCTGTATTGTACAAAATAAAGGAGCTGGAGCAGCGTCACTGCTTCCTCCAGTATGATATAAAATAAAGGAGATGGAGCAGCGTCAATGCTTCCTCCTGTATTATAGAAAATAAAGGAGCTGGAGCAGCGTCTCTGTTTCCTCCTGCATTATGGATAATAAAGGAGTTGGAGCATCATCACTGCTTCCTCCGGTATTATAGAAAATAAAGGAGCTGGTGCAGCGTCACTGCTTCTTCCTGTATTTTAGGAAATAAAGGAGCTGGAGCAGCGCCACAGCTTCCTCCTGTATTATAGAAAATAAAGGAGCTGGAGCAGCGTCACTGCATCCTCCTGTATAATACAAAATAAAGGTGCTGGAGCAGCGTCTCTGCTTCCTCCTGTATTGTACAAAATAAAGGAGCTGGAGCAGCATCTCTGTTTCCTCCTAAATTGTAGAAAATAAAGGGGCTGGAGCAGCGTCTCATCCTCCTCCTGTATTATAGAAAATAAAGGAGCTGGAGCAGCATCACTGCATCCTCCTGTATTGTACAAAATAAAGGAGCTGGAGCAGCGTCACTGCTTTCTCCGGTATTATAGAAAATAAATGAGCTATGGCAGCGTCACTGCTTCCTCCTATATTATATATAAAAAAGGAGCTGGAGCAGCGTCTCTGCTTCCTCCTGTATTATAGAAAATGAATGTTCTGGAGCAGCGTCACTGCTTCCTCCTGTATTATAGAAAATAAAGGAGCTAGAGCAGCGTCTCCGCTTCCTCCTGTATTATAGAAAATAAAGGAGCTGGAGCAGCGTCACTGCGTCCTTCTGTATTATAGAAAATAAAGGAGCTGGAGCAGCGTCACTGCTTCCTGCTGTATTATAGGAAATCAAGGAACTGGAACAGGGTCACTGCTTCCTCCTGGATTATTGAAAATAAAGGAGCTGGAGCAGCGTCACTGCATCCTCCTGTATTATAGAAAATAAAGGAGCTGGAGCAGCAACTCTGCTTCCACCTGTATTATAGATAATAAAGGAGCTGGAGCAGCATCTCTGTTTCCTCCGATATTGTAGAAAATAAAGGAGCTGGAGCAGCGTCACTGCATCCTCCTGTATTATAGAAAATAAAGGAGCTGGAGCAGCAACTCTGCTTCCACCTGTATTATAGATAATAAAGGAGCTGGAGCAGCATCTCTGTTTCCTCCGATATTGTGGAAAATAAAGGAGCTGGAGCAGCATCCCTGTTCCCTCCTATATTGCAGAAAATAAAGGAGCTGGAGCAGCGTCTCTGCTTCCTCCTGTATTATAGAAAATAAAGGAGCTGGCGCAGCGTCTGTTTCCTCCGATATTGGAAAAAATAAAGGAGCTGGAGCAGCGTCTCTGCTTCCTCCTATACTATAGAAAATAAAGGAGCAGGGGCAGAGTCTTTGCTTCCTCCTGTATTACACAAAATAAAGGAGCTGAAGCAGCGTCACTGCTTCCTCCTAAATTATAGAAAATAAAGGAGCTGGAGCAGCGTCTCTGCTTCCTCCTGTATTATATAAATTAAAGGAGCCGGAGCAGGATCACTGCTTCCTCCTGTATTATAGAAAATAAAGGAGCTGGAGCAGCGTCTCTGCTTCCTCCTGTATTGTAGACAATGAAGGGGCTGGAGCAGCGTCACCGCTTCCTCCTGTATTATAGAAAATAAAGGAACTGGAGCAGCGTCACTGCTCCCTCCTGTATTATAGAAAATAAAGGAGCTGGAGCAGCGTCTCTGCTTCCTCTTGTATTATAAAAAATAAAGGAGCTGGAGCAGCGTCTCTGCTTCCTCCTATATTATAGAAAATAAAGGAGCCGGGGCAGGGTCTTTGCTTCCTCCTGTATTATAGAAAATAAAGGAGCTGGAGCAGCGTCACTGCTCCCTCCTGTGTTATAGAAAATAAAGGAGCTGGAGCAGCGTCTCTACTTCCTCCTGTATTATAGAAAATAAAGGAGCTGCAGCAGCGTCACGTCTTCCTCCTGTATTATAGAAAACAAAGGAGCTGGAGCAGCGTCTCTGCTTCCTCCTGTATTATAGGAAATAAAGGAACCGGAGCAGGGTCACTGCTTCCTCCTGTATTATAGAAAATAAAGGAGCTGGAACAGCGTCACTGCTTCCTCCTGTATTATAGAAAATAAAGGAGCTGGAGCAGCGTCTCTGCTTCCTCCTGTATTATTGAAAATAAAGGAGCTGGAGCAGCGTCACTGCTTCCTCCTGTATTGCAGAAAAAAAGGAGCTGGAGCAGCGTCTCTTCCTCCTCATGTATTATAGAAAATAAAGGAGCCGGGGCAGCGTCTTTGCTTCCTCCTGTATGATTGAAAATAAAGGAGCTGGAGCAGCATCTCTGTTCCCTCCTATATTGTTGAAAATAAAGGAGCTGGAGCAGCGTCTCTGCTTCCTACTGTATGATAGAAAATAAAGGAGCCGGGGCAGCGTCTTTGCTTCCTCCTGTATTATAGAAAATAAAGGAGCTGGAGCAGCGACATTGCATCCTCCTGAATTACACAAAATAAAGGAGCTGAAGCAGCGTCACTGCTTCCTCCTGTATTATAGAAAATAAACGAGCTGGAGCAGCGTCACGGCTTCCTCCTGTATAATAGAAAATAAAGGAGCTGGAGCAGCGTCACGGCTTCCTCCTGTATTATAGAAAATAAAGGAGCTGGAGCAGAGTCACTGCTTCCGCCTGTATTATAGAAAATATAGGAGCTGGAGCAGCGTCACCGCTTCCGCCTGTATTATAGAAAATAAAGGAGCTGGAGCAGCGTCTCTGCTTCCACGTGTATTATAGAAAATTAAGGAGCTGGACCAGCGTCACTGCTTCCTCCTGTATTATAGAAAATAAAGCAGCTGGAGCAGTGTCACTGCATCCTCCTGTATTATAGAAAATAAAGGAGCTGGAGCAGCGTCTTTGCTTCCTCCTGTATTATCGAAAATAAAGGAGCTGGAGTAGCGTCACTGCTTCCTCCTGTCTTATTGAAAATAAAGGAGCCAGAGCATCGTCTTTGCGTCATCCTGTATTGTAGAAAATAAAGGAGCTGGAGCAGGGTCACTGCTTCCTCCTGTATTGTAGAAAATAAAGGAGCTGGAGCAGCGTCACTGCTTCCTCCTGTATGATAGAAAATAAAGGAGCCGGAGTAGTGTCACTGCTTCCTCCTGTATTATAGAAAATAAAGGAGCTGGAGCAGCGTCTCTGCTTCCTCCTGTTTTTTAGAAAATGAAGGAGCTGGAGCAGCGTCACTGCTACCTCCTGTTTCATAGAAAATAAAGGAGCTGGAGCAGCGTCTCTGCTTCCTCCTGTTTTTTAGAAAATAAAGGAGCTGGAGCAGCGTCTCCGCTTCCTCCTGTAATGTAGAAAATAAAGGACCTGGAGCAGCGTCACTGCTTCCTCTTGTATTATATAAAATAAAGGAGTTGGAGCAGCATCACTGCTTCCTCCTGTATTATAGAAAATAAAGGAGCTGGAGCAGCGTCTCTGCTTCCTCCTGTATTATAGAAAATAACGGAGCTGGAGCAGCGTCACTGCTTCCTCCTGTATTATAGAAAATAAAGGGGTTGGAGCAGCATCACTGCTTCCTCCTGTATTATAGAAAATAAAGGAGCTGGAGCAGCGTCACTGCTTCCTCCTGTATTATAGAAAATAAAGGCGCTGGAGCAGCGTCACCGCTTCCGCCTGTATTATAGAAAATATAGGAGCTGGAGCAGCGTCACCGCTTCCGCCTGTATTATAGAAAATAAAGGAGCTGGAGCAGCATCACTGCTTCCTCCTGTAATGTCGAAAATTACGGAGCTGGACCAGCGTCAATGCTTCCTCCTGTATTATAGAAAATAAAGCAGCTGGAGCCGTGTCACTGCATCCTCCTGTATTAGAGAAAATATAGGAGCTGGAGCAGCGTCTTTGCTTCCTCCTGTATTATACAAAATAAAGGAGCTGGAGCAGCGTCTCTGCTTCCTCCTGTATTATAGAAAATAAAGGAGCTGGAGTAGTGTCACTGCTTCCTCCTGTATTATAGAAAATAAAGGAGCTGGAGTAGCGTCACTGCTTCCTCCTGTCTTATAGAAAATAAAGGAGCCAGAGCATCGTCTTTGCGTCATCCTGTCTTGTAGAAAATAAAGGAGCTGGAGCAGCGTCACTGCTTCCTCCTGTATGATAGAAAATAAAGGAGCTGGAGCAGCGTCTCTGCTTCCTCTTGTTTTATAGAAAATAAAGGAGCTGGAGTAGTGTCACTGCTTCCTCCTGTATGATAGGAAATAAAGGAGTTGGAGCAGCATCACTGCGTCCTCCTGTATTATAGAAAATAAAGGAGCTGGAGCAGCGTCACTGCTTCCTCCTGTATTATAGAAAATAAAGGAGCTGGAGCAGCGTCACTGCTTCCTCCTGTATTATAGAAAATAAAGGCGCTGGAGCAGCATCACTGCTTCCTCCTGTAATGTAGAAAATAAAGGAGCTGGAGCAGCGTCACCTCTTCCTCCTGTATTATTGGAAATAAAGGAGTTGGAGCAGCGTCACTGCTTCCTCCTGCATTATAGAAAATAAGGGAGCTGGAGGAGCGTCACTGCTTCCTCCTGTATTATAGAAAATAAAGGAGCTGGAGCAGCGTCTATGCTTCCTCCTGTATTATAGATAATGAAGGAGCTGGGGCAGCGTCACTGCTTCCTACGGTATTATAGAAAATAAAGGATCTGGAGCAGCGTCACTGCTTCCTCCAGTATTATAGAAAACAAAGGAGCTGGAGCAGCGTCTATGCTTCCTCCTGTATTATAATAAAATGAAGGAGCTGGAGCAGCGTCACTGCTTCCTCCGGTATTATAGAAAATAAAGGAGCTGGAGCAGCGTCACTGCTTCCTCCAGTATTATAGAAAATAAAGGAGCTGGAGTAGCGTCACTGCTTCCTTCTGTATTATAGAAAATAAAGAGGCTGAAGCAGCGTCACTGCTTCCTTCTGTATTATAGAAAATAAAGGAGCAGGGGCAGAGTCTTTGCTTCCTCCTGTATTACACAAAATAAAGGAGCTGAAGCAGCGTCACTGCTTCCTCCTGCATTATAGAAAATAAAGGAGCTGGAGCAGCGTCTCTGCTTCCTCCTGTATTATATAAATTAAAGGAGCCGGAGCAGGGTCACTGCTTCCTCCTGTATTATAGAAAATAAAGGAGCTGGAGCAGCGTCTCTGCTTCCTCCTGTATTATAGAAAATAAAGGAGCTGGCGCAGCGTCTCTGTTTCCTCCGATATTGGAAAAAATAAAGGAGCTGGAGCAGCGTCTCTGCTTCCTCCTATACTATAGAAAATAAAGGAGCAGGGGCAGAGTCTTTGCTTCCTCCTGTATTACACAAAATAAAGGAGCTGAAGCAGCGTCACTGCTTCCTCCTGCATTATAGAAAATAAAGGAGCTGGAGCAGCGTCTCTGCTTCCTCCTGCATTATATAAATTAAAGGAGCCGGAGCAGGGTCACTGCTTCCTCCTGTATTATAGAAAATAAAGGAGCTGGAGCAGCGTCTCTGCTTCCTCCTGTATTGTAGACAATGAAGGGGCTGGAGCAGCGTCACCGCTTCCTCCTGTATTATAGAAAATAAAGGAACTGGAGCAGCGTCACTGCTCCCTCCTGTATTATAGAAAATAAAGGAGCTGGAGCAGCGTCTCTGCTTCCTCTTGTATTATAAAAAATAAAGGAGCTGGAGCAGCGTCTCTGCTTCCTCCTATATTATAGAAAATAAAGGAGCCGGGGCAGGGTCTTTGCTTCCTCCTGTATTATAGAAAATAAAGGAGCTGGAGCAGCGTCACTGCTCCCTCCTGTGTTATAGAAAATAAAGGAGCTGGAGCAGCGTCTCTGCTTCCTCCTGTATTATAGAAAATAAAGGAGCTGCAGCAGCGTCACGTCTTCCTCCTGTATTATAGAAAATAAAGGAGCTGAAGCAGCGTCTCTGCTTCCTCCTGTATTATAGGAAATAAAGGAACCGGAGCAGGGTCACTGCTTCCTCCTGTATTATAGAAAATAAAGGAGCTGGAACAGCGTCACTGCTTCCTCCTGTATTATAGAAAATAAAGGAGCTGGAGCAGCGTCTCTGCTTCCTCCTGTATTATTGAAAATAAAGGAGCTGGAGCAGCGTCACTGCTTCCTCCTGTATTGTAGAAAAAAAGGAGCTGGAGCAGCGTCTCTTCCTCCTCATGTATTATAGAAAATAAAGGAGCCGGGGCAGCGTCTTTGCTTCCTCCTGTATGATTGAAAATAAAGGAGCTGGAGCAGCATCTCTGTTCCCTCCTATATTGTTGAAAATAAAGGAGCTGGAGCAGCGTCTCTGCTTCCTACTGTATGATAGAAAATAAAGGAGCCGGGGCAGCGTCTTTGCTTCCTCCTGTATTATAGAAAATAAAGGAGCTGGAGCAGCGACATTGCATCCTCCTGAATTACACAAAATAAAGGAGCTGAAGCAGCGTCACTGCTTCCTCCTGTATTATAGAAAATAAAGGAGCTGGAGCAGCGTCACGGCTTCCTCCTGTATAATAGAAAATAAAGGAGCTGGAGCAGCGTCACGGCTTCCTCCTGTATTATAGAAAATAAAGGAGCTGGAGCAGAGTCACTGCTTCCGCCTGTATTATAGAAAATATAGGAGCTGGAGCAGCGTCACCGCTTCCGCCTGTATTATAGAAAATAAAGGAGCTGGAGCAGCGTCTCTGCTTCCACGTGTATTATAGAAAATTAAGGAGCTGGACCAGCGTCACTGCTTCCTCCTGTATTATAGAAAATAAAGCAGCTGGAGCAGTGTCACTGCATCCTCCTGTATTATAGAAAATATAGGAGCTGGAGCAGCGTCTTTGCTTCCTCCTGTATTATAGAAAATAAAGGAGCTGGAGTAGCGTCACTGCTTCCTCCTGTCTTATTGAAAATAAAGGAGCCAGAGCATCGTCTTTGCGTCATCCTGTATTGTAGAAAATAAAGGAGCTGGAGCAGGGTCACTGCTTCCTCCTGTATTGTAGAAAATAAAGGAGCTGGAGCAGCGTCACTGCTTCCTCCTGTATGATAGAAAATAAAGGAGCCGGAGTAGTGTCACTGCTTCCTCCTGTATTATAGAAAATAAAGGAGCTGGAGCAGCGTCTCTGCTTCCTCCTGTTTTTTAGAAAATGAAGGAGCTGGAGCAGCGTCACTGCTACCTCCTGTTTCATAGAAAATAAAGGAGCTGGAGCAGTGTCTCTGCTTCCTCCTGTTTTTTAGAAAATAAAGGAGCTGGAGCAGCGTCTCCGCTTCCTCCTGTAATGTAGAAAATAAAGGACCTGGAGCAGCGTCACTGCTTCCTCTTGTATTATAGAAAATAAAGGAGTTGGAGCAGCATCACTGCTTCCTCCTGTATTATAGAAAATAAAGGAGCTGGAGCAGCGTCTCTGCTTCCTCCTGTATTATAGAAAATAACGGAGCTGGAGCAGCGTCACTGCTTCCTCCTGTATTATAGAAAATAAAGGAGTTGGAGCAGCATCACTGCTTCCTCCTGTATTATAGAAAATATAGGAGCTGGAGCAGCGTCACCGCTTCCGCCTGTATTATAGAAAATAAAGGAGCTGGAGCAGCATCACTGCTTCCTCCTGTAATGTCGAAAATTACGGAGCTGGACCAGCGTCAATGCTTCCTCCTGTATTATAAAAAATAAAGCAGCTGGAGCAGTGTCACTGCATCCTCCTGTATTTGAGAAAATATAGGAGCTGGAGCAGCGTCTTTGCTTCCTCCTGTATTATAGAAAATAAAGGAGCTGGAGCAGCGTCTCTGCTTCCTCCTGTATTATAGAAAATAAAGGAGCTGGAGTAGTGTCACTGCTTCCTCCTGTATTATAGAAAATAAAGGAGCTGGAGTAGCGTCACTGCTTCCTCCTGTCTTATAGAAAATAAAGGAGCCAGAGCATCGTCTTTGCGTCATCCTGTCTTGTAGAAAATAAAGGAGCTGGAGCAGCGTCACTGCTTCCTCCTGTATGATAGAAAATAAAGGAGCTGGAGCAGCGTCTCTGCTTCCTCTTGTTTTATAGAAAATAAAGGAGCTGGAGTAGTGTCACTGCTTCCTCCTGTATGATAGGAAATAAAGGAGTTGGAGCAGCATCACTGCGTCCTCCTGTATTATAGAAAATAAAGGAGCTGGAGCAGCGTCACTGCTTCCTCCTGTATTATAGAAAATAAAGGAGCTGGAGCAGCGTCACTGCTTCCTCCTGTATTATAGAAAATAAAGGCGCTGGAGCAGCATCACTGCTTCCTCCTGTAATGTAGAAAATAAAGGAGCTGGAGCAGCGTCACCTCTTCCTCCTGTATTATTGGAAATAAAGGAGTTGGAGCAGCGTCACTGCTTCCTCCTGCATTATAGAAAATAAGGGAGCTGGAGGAGCGTCACTGCTTCCTCCTGTATTATAGAAAATAAAGGAGCTGGAGCAGCGTCTATGCTTCCTCCTGTATTATAGATAATGAAGGAGCTGGGGCAGCGTCACTGCTTCCTACGGTATTATAGAAAATAAAGGATCTGGAGCAGCGTCACTGCTTCCTCCAGTATTATAGAAAACAAAGGAGCTGGAGCAGCGTCTATGCTTCCTCCTGTATTATAATAAAATGAAGGAGCTGGAGCAGCGTCACTGCTTCCTCCGGTATTATAGAAAATAAAGGAGCTGGAGCAGCGTCACTGCTTCCTCCAGTATTATAGAAAATAAAGGAGCTGGAGTAGCGTCACTGCTTCCTTCTGTATTATAGAAAATAAAGAGGCTGAAGCAGCGTCACTGCTTCCTTCTGTATTATAGAAAATAATGGAGCTGGAGCAGCGTCAGTGCTTCCTCATTTATTGTGGAAAATAAAGGAGCTGGACCAGCTTCACTGCTTCCTTCTGTGTTATAGAACATAAAGGAGCTGGAGCAGTGTCACTGCTTCCTCCTGTATTATACAAAATAAAGGAGCTGGAGCAGCGTCACTGCTTCCTCCTGAATTATAGAACATAAAGGCGCTGGAGCAGCGTCACTGCTTCCTCCCGTATTATAGAAAATAAAGGAGCTGGAGCAGCGTCACCGCTTCCGCCTGTATTATAGAAAATATAGGAGCTGGAGCAGCGTCACCGCTTCCGCCTGTATTATAGAAAATAAAGGAGCTGGAGTAGCGTCTCTACTTCCTCCTATATTATAGAAAATAAAGGAGCTGAATCAGCGTCTCTGCTTCCTCCTGTATTATCGAAAATAAAGGAACTGGAGCAGCGTCTCTGCTTCCTCCTGTATTATAGAAAATAAAGGAGCTGGAGCAATGTCACTGCTTCCTCCTGTATTATAGAAAATAAAGGAGATGGAGCAGCGTCTCTGCTTCCTCCTGTATTATAGAAAATAAAGGACCTGGAGCAGCGTCTCTGCTTCCTCCTGTATTATAGAAAATATAGGAGCTGGAGCAGCGTCTCTGCTTCCTCCTGTATTATAGAAAATAAAGGAGCTGGAGCAATGTCACTGCTTCCTCCTGTATTATAGAAAATAAAGGAGATGGAGCAGCGTCTCTGCTTCCTCCTGTATTATAGAAAATAAAGGACCTGGAGCAGCGTCTCTGCTTCCTCCTGTATTATAGAAAATATAGGAGCTGGAGCAGCGTCACTGCTTCCTCCGGTAGTATTGAAAATAAAGGAGCTGGAGCAGCGTCTCTGCTTCCTCCGGTATTATAGAAAATAAAGGACCTATGGCAGGGTCACTGCTTCCTCCTGTATTATAGAAAATAAAGGAGCTGGAGCAGCGTCTATGCTTCCTCCAGTATTATAGATAATGAAGGAGCTGGGGCAGCGTCACTGCTTCCTACGGTATTATAGAAAATAAAGGAGCTGGAGAAGCGTCACTGCTTCCTCCAGTATTATAGAAAATAAAGGAGCTGGAGCAGCGTCTATGCTTCCTCCTGTATTATAAGAAAATGAAGGAGCTGGAGCAGCGTCACTGCTTCCTCCGGTATTATAGAAAATAAAGGAGCTGGAGCAGCGTCACTGCTTCCTCCAGTATTATAGAAAATAAAGGAGCTGGAGTAGCGTCACTGCTTCCTTCTGTATTATAGAAAATAAAGAGGCTGGAGCAGCGTCACTGCTTCCTTCTGTATTATATTAAATAATGGAGCTGGAGCAGCGTCGGTGCTTCCTCATTTATTGTCGAAAATAAAGGAGCTGGACCAGCTTCACTGCTTCCTTCTGTATTATAGAACATAAAGGAGCTGGAGCAGTGTCACTGCTTCCTCCTGTATTATATAAAATAAAGGAGCTGGAGCAGCGTCACTGCTTCCTCCTGAATTATAGAACATAAAGGCGCTGGAGCAGCGTCACTGTGTCCTCCCGTATTATAGAAAATAAAGGAGCTGGAGCAGCATCACCGCTTCCGCCTGTATTATAGAAAATATAGGAGCTGGAGCAGCGTCACCGCTTCCGCCTGTATTATAGAAAATAAAGGAGCTGGAGCAGCGTCTCTGCTTCCACGTGTATTATAGAAAATTACGGAGCTGGACCAGCGTCACTGCTTCCTCCTGTATTATAGAAAATAAAGGAGCTGGAGCAGTGTCGCTGCATCCTCCTGTATTATAGAAAATATAGGAGCTGGAGCAGCGTCTTTGCTTCCTCCTATATGGTAGAAAATAAAGGAGCTGGAGCAGCGTCTCTGCTTCCTCCTGTATTATAGAAAATAAAGGAGCTGGAGCAGCGTCACTGCTTTCTCCTGTATGATAGAAAATAAAGGAGCTGGAGCAGCGTCTCTGCTTCCTCTTGTTTTATAGAAAATAAAGGAGCTGGAGTAGTGTCACTCCTTCCTCCTGTAGTATAGGAAATAAAGGAGTTGGAGCAGCATCACTGCTTCCTCCTGTATTATAGAAAATAAAGGAGCTGGAGCAGCGTCACTGCTTCCTCCTGTATTATAGAAAATAAAGGAGTTGGAGCAGCGTCACTGCTTCCTCCTGTATTATAGAAAATAAATGCGCTGGAGCAACATCACTGCTTCCTCCTGTAATGTAGAAAATAGAGGAGCTGGAGCAGCGTCACTGCTTCCTCCTGTATTATAGAAAATAAAGCAGCTGGAGCAGTGTCACTGCATCCTCCTGTATTATAGAAAATATAGGAGCTGGAGCAGCGTCTTTGCTTCCTCCTATATTGTAGAAAATAAAGGAGCTGGAGAAGCGTCTCTGCTTCCTCCTGTATTATAGAAAATAAAGGAGCTGGAGCAGCGTCACTGCTTCCTCGTGTATGATAGAAAATAAAGGAGCTGGAGCAGCGTCTCTGCTTCCTCTTGTTTTATAGAAAATAAAGGAGCTGGAGTAGTGTCACTGCTTCCTCCTTGATTATAGGAAATAAAGGAGTTGGAGCAGCGTCACTGCTTCCTCCTGTATTATAGAAAATAAAGGAGCTGGAGCAGCGTCTATGCTTCCTCCTGTATTATAGAAAATGAAGGAACTGGATCAGCGTCACTGCTTCCTCCGGTATTATAGAAAATAAAGGAGCTGGAGCAGCGTCACTGCTTCTTCCAGTATTATACAAAATAAAGGAGCTGGAGTAGCGTCACTGCTTCCTTCTGTATTATAGAAAATAAAGAGGCTGGAGCAGCGTCACTGCTTCCTCCTGTATTATAGAAAATAAGGAGCTGGAGCAGCGTCAGTGCTTCCTCATTTATTGTAGAAAATAAAGGAGCTGGACCAGCTTCACTGCTTCCTTCTGGTATGACAGAACATAAAGGTTCTGGAGCAGCGTCTCTGCTTCCTCCTGTATTATAGAAAATAAAGGAGCTGGAGCAGCGTCTCTTCCTCCTCCTGTATTATAGAAAATAAAGGAGCCGGGGCAGCGTCTCTGCTTCCTCCTGTATTATAGAAAATAAAGGAGCCGGGGCCGCGTCTTTGCTTCCTCCTGTATTATACAAAATAAAGGAGCTGGAGCAGCGTCTCTTCCTCCTCCTGTATTATAGAAAATAAAGGAGCCGGGGCAGCGTCTCTGCTTCCTCCTGTATTATAGAAAATAAAGGAGCTGGAGCAGCGTCTCTGTTTCCTCAGATATTGTAAAAAATAAAGGAGCTGGAGCAGCGTCTCTGCTTCCTCCTGTATTATCGAAAATAAAGGAGCTGGAGCAGCGTCACTGCTTCTTCGTGTATTATAGAAAATAAAGGAGCTGGAGCAGCGTCTCTGCTTCCTCTTGTTTTATAGAAAATAAAGGAGCTGGAGTAGTGTCACTGCTTCCTCCTGTATTATAGAAAATAAAGGAGCTGGAGCAGCGTCTCTGCTTCCTCCTGTATTGTAGAAAATGAAGGAGATGGAGCAGCGTCACTGCTTCCTCCTGCATTATAGAAAATAAAGGAGCTGGAGCAGCGTCACCACTTCCTCCTGTATTATAGAAAATAAAGGAACTGGAGCAGCGTCACTGCTTCCTCCAGTATTATTGAAAATAAAGGAGCTGGAGCAGCGTCACTGCTTCCTCCTGTATTATCGAAAATAAAGGAGCTGGAGCAGCGTCTCTGCTTCCACGTGTATTATAGAAAATAATGGAGCTGGTGCAGCGTCACTGCTTCCTCCTGTATTATAGAAAATAAAGGAGCTGGAGCAGTGTCACTGCTTCCTCCTGTAATGTAGAAAATAAAGGAGCTGGAGCAGCGTCACCGCTTCCGCCTGTATTATTGAAAATAAAGGAGCTGGAGCAGTGTCACTGCTTCCTCCTGTATTATAGAAAATAGAGGAGCTGGAGCAGCTTCTATGCTTCCTCCTGTATTATAGATAATGAAGGAGCTGGAGCAGCGTCACTGCTTCCTTCGGTATTATAGAAAATAAAGGAGCTGGAGCAGCGTCACTGCTTCCTCCAGTATTATTGAAAATAAAGGAGCTGGAGCAGCGTCACTGCTTCCTCCTGTATTATAGAAAATAAAGGAGCTGGAGCAGTGTCACTGCTTCCTCCTGTAATGTAGAAAATAAAGGAGCTGGAGCAGCGTCACCGCTTCCGCCTGTATTATTGAAAATAAAGGAGCTGGAGCGGTGTCACTGCTTCCTCCTGTATTATAGAAAATAGAGGAGCTGGAGCAGTGTCACTGCTTCCTCCTGTATTATAGAAAATAGAGGAGCTGGAGCAGCGTCTATGCTTCCTCCTGTATTATAGATAATGAAGGAGCTGGAGCAGCGTCACTGCTTCCTGCGGTATTATAGAAAATAAAGGAGCTGGAGCAGCGTCACTGCTTCCTCCTGTATTATAAAAAATAAAGGAGCTGGTGCAGCGTCACTGTTTCCTCCTGTATTACACAAAAAAAAGGAGAAAGAGCAGCGTCACTGCTTCCTCCTGTATTGTAGAAAATAAAGGAGCTGGAGCAGCGTCACTGCAACCTTCCGTATTATAGAAAATAAAGGAGCTGGAGCAGCGTCTCTGCTTTCTCCTGCATTATAGAAAATAAAGGAGCTGGAGCAGCATCACTGCTTCCTCCTGTCTTATAAAAAAATAAAGGAGCTGGAGCAGCGTCTCTGCTTCCTCCTGTATTATAGAAAATAAAGGAGCTGGAGCAGCGTCACGGCTTCCACCTGTATTATAGAAAATAAAGGAGCTGGAGCAGCGTCACTGCTTCCTGCTGTATTATAGAAAATAAAGGAGCTGGAACAGCGTCTCTGCTTCCTCCTGTATTATAGAAAATAAAGGAGCTGGAGCAGTGTCACCGCTTCCTCCTGTATTATAGAAAATAAAGGAGGTGGAGTAGCGTCTCTACTTCCTCCTGTATTATAGAAAATAAAGGAGCTGGAGCAGCGTCTCTACTTCCTCCTGTATTATGGATAATAAAGGAGTTGGAGCATCATCACTGCTTCCTACGGTATTATAGAAAATAAAGGAGCTATGGCAGCGTCACTGCTTCCTCCTGTATTATAGATAATGAAGGTTCTGGAGCAGCGTCACTGCTTCCTCCGGTATTATAGAAAATAAAGGAGCTAGAGCAGCGTCACTGCTTCCTCCTGTATTATAGAAAATAAAGGAGCTGGAGCAGCGTCACTGCTTCCTCCTGTATTATAGAAAATAAAGGAGCTGGAGCCGCGTCACTGCTTCCTGCTGAATTGTAGAAAATAAAGGAACTGGAGCAGGGTCACTGCTTCCTCCTGTATTATTGAAAATAAAGGAGCTGGAGCAGCGCCACTGCTTCCTCCTGTATTATAGAAAATAAAGGAGCTGGAGCAGCGTCACTGCATCCTCCTGTATAATACATAATAAAGGTGCTGGAGCAGCGTCTCTGCTTCCTCCTGTATTCTAGAAAATAAAGGAGCTGGAGCAGCATCTCTGCTTCCTCCTGTATTATAGAAAATAAAGGAGCCGGGGCCGCGTCTTTGCTTCCTCCTGTATGATAGAAAATAAAGGAGCTAGAGCAGCGTCTCTGCTTCCTCCTGTATTATAGAAAATAAAGGAGCTGGAGCAGCATCTCTGTTTCCTCCTAAATTGTAGAAAATAAAGAAGCTGGAGCAGCGTCTCTGCTTCCTCCTGTATTATAGAAAATAAAGGAGCCGGGGCCGCGTCTTTGCTTCCTCCTGTATGATAGAAAATAAAGGAGCTAGAGCAGCGTCTCTGCTTCCTCCTGTATTATAGAAAATAAAGGAGCTGGAGCAGCATCTCTGTTTCCTCCTAAATTGTAGAAAATAAAGAAGCTGGAGCAGCGTCTCTGCTTCCTCCTGTATTATAGAAAATAATGGAGCCGGGGCCGCGTCTTAGCTTCCTCCTGTATGATAGAAAATAAAGGAGCTAGAGCAGCGTCTCTGCTTCCTCCTGTATAATAGAAAATAAAGGAGCTGGAGCAGCGTCTCTGTTTCCTCAGATATTGTACAAAATAAAGGAGCTGGAGAAGCGTCTCTGCTTCCTCCTGTATTATAGAAAATAAAGGAGCTGGAGCAGCGTTACTGCTTCCTCCAGTATTATAGAAAATAAAGGTTCTGGAGCAGGGTCACTGCTTCCTCCTGTATTATAGAAAATAAAGGAGCTGGAGCAGCGTCACTGCTTCCTCCTGTATTATAGAAAATAAAGGAGTTGGAGCAGCGTCACTGCTTCCTCCTGTATTATATTAAATAATGGAGCTGGAGCAGCGTCGGTACTTCCTCATTTATTGTAGAAAATAAAGGAGCTGGACCAGCTTCACTGCTTCCTTCTGTATTATAGAACATAAAGGAGCTGGAGCAGTGTCACTGCTTCCTCCTGTATTATATAAAATAAAGGAGCTGGAGCAGCGTCACTGCTTCCTCCTGAATTATAGAACATAAAGGCGCTGGAGCAGCGTCACTGTGTCCTCCCGTATTATAGAAAATAAAGGAGCTGGAGCAGCATCACCGCTTCCGCCTGTATTATCGAAAATATAGGAGCTGGAGCAGCGTCACCGCTTCCGCCTGTATTATAGAAAATAAAGGAGCTGGAGCAGCGTCTCTGCTTCCACGTGTATTATAGAAAATTACGGAGCTGGACCAGCGTCACTGCTTCCTCCTGTATTATAGAAAATAAAGGAGCTGGAGCAGTGTCGCTGCATCCTCCTGTATTATAGAAAATATAGGAGCTGGAGCAGCGTCTTTGCTTCCTCCTATATGGTAGAAAATAAAGGAGCTGGAGCAGCGTCTCTGCTTCCTCCTGTATTATAGAAAATAAAGGAGCTGGAGCAGCGTCACTGCTTCCTCCTGTATGATAGAAAATAAAGGAGCTGGAGCAGCGTCTCTGCTTCCTCTTGTTTTATAGAAAATAAAGGAGCTGGAGTAGTGTCACTCCTTCCTCCTGTAGTATAGGAAATAAAGGAGTTGGAGCAGCATCACTGCTTCCTCCTGTATTATAGAAAATAAAGGGGCTGGAGCAGCGTCACTGCTTCCTCCTGTATTATAGAAAATAAAGGAGTTGGAGCAGCGTCACTGCTTCCTCCTGTATTATAGAAAATAAATGCGCTGGAGCAACATCACTGCTTCCTCCTGTAATGTAGAAAATAGAGGAGCTGGAGCAGCGTCACTGCTTCCTCCTGTATTATAGAAAATAAAGCAGCTGGAGCAGTGTCACTGCATCCTCCTGTATTATAGAAAATATAGGAGCTGGAGCAGCGTCTTTGCTTCCTCCTATATTGTAGAAAATAAAGGAGCTGGAGAAGCGTCTCTGCTTCCTCCTGTATTATAGAAAATAAAGGAGCTGGAGCAGCGTCACTGCTTCCTCGTGTATGATAGAAAATAAAGGAGCTGGAGCAGCGTCACTGCTTCCTCTTGAATTATAGAACATAAAGGCGCTGGAGCAATGTCACTGCTTCCTCCTGTATTATAGAAAATAAGGGAGCTGGAGCAGCGTCTCTGCTTCCTCCTGTATTATAGAAAATAAAGGAGCTGGAGCAGCGTCTCTGCTTCGTCCTGTATTATAGAAAATATAGGAGCTGGAGCAGTGTCACCGCTTCCTCCTGTATTATAGAAAATAAAGGAGGTGGAGTAGCGTCTCTACTTCCTCCTATATTAGAGAAAATAAAGGAGCTGAATCAGCGTCTCTGCTTCCTCCTGTATTATAGAAAATAAAGGAACTGGAGCAGCGTCTCTGCTTCCTCCTGTATTATAGAAAATAAAGGAGATGGAGCAGCGTCTCTGCTTCCTCCTGTATTATAGAAAATAAAGGAGCTGGAGCAGCGCCTCTGCTTCCTCCTGTATTATAGGAAATAAAGGAACTGGAGCAGCGTCACTGCATCCTCCTGTATTATAGAAAATAAAGGTTCTGGAGCAGCGTCTCTGCTTCCTCCTGTATTATAGAAAATAAAGGAGCTGGAGCAGCGTCTCTTCCTCCTCCTGTATTATAGAAAATAAAGGAGCCGGGGCAGCGTATCTGCTTCCTCCTGTATTATAGAAAATAAAGGAGCCGGGGCCGCGTCTTTGCTTCCTCCTGTATTATAGAAAATAAAGGAGCTGGAGCAGCGTCTCTGTTTCCTCAGATATTGTAAAAAATAAAGGAGCTGGAGCAGCGTCTCTGCTTCCTCCTGTATTATCGAAAATAAAGGAGCTGGAGCAGCGTCACTGCTTCTTCGTGTATTATAGAAAATAAAGGAGCTGGAGCAGCGTCTCTGCTTCCTCTTGTTTTATAGAAAATAAAGGAGCTGGAGTAGTGTCACTGTTTCCTCCTGTATTATAGAAAATAAAGGAGCTGGAGCAGCGTCACTGCTCCTGTATTATAAAAAATACAGGAGCTGGAGCAGCGTCACTGCTTCCTGCTGTATTATTGAAAATAAAGGAGCTGGAGCAGCGTCTCTGCTTCCTCCTGTATTGTAGAAAATGAAGGAGATGGAGCAGCGTCACTGCTTCCTCCTGCATTATAGAAAATAAAGGAGCTGGAGCAGCGTCACCACTTCCTCCTGTATTATAGAAAATAAAGGAGCTGGAGCAGCGTCACTGCTTCCTCCAGTATTATTGAAAATAAAGGAGCTGGAGCAGCGTCACTGCTTCCTCCTGTATTATAGAAAATAAAGGAGCTGGAGCAGCGTCTCTGCTTCCACGTGTATTATAGAAAATAAAGGAGCTGGTGCAGCGTCACTGCTTCCTCCTGTATTATAGAAAATAAAGGAGCTGGAGCAGTGTCACTGCTTCCTCCTGTAATGTAGAAAATAAAGGAGCTGGAGCAGCGTCACCGCTTCCGCCTGTATTATTGAAAATAAAGGAGCTGGAGCAGTGTCACTGCTTCCTCCTGTATTATAGAAAATAGAGGAGCTGGAGCAGCTTCTATGCTTCCTCCTGTATTATAGATAATGAAGGAGCTGGAGCAGCGTCACTGCTTCCTTCGGTATTATAGAAAATAAAGGAGCTGGAGCAGCGTCACTGCTTCCTCCTGTATTATAGAAAATAAAGGAGCTGGAGCAGTGTCACTGCTTCCTCCTGTAATGTAGAAAATAAAGAAGCTGGAGCAGCGTCACCGCTTCCGCCTGTATTATTGAAAATAAAGGAGCTGGAGCGGTGTCACTGCTTCCTCCTGTATTATAGAAAATAGAGGAGCTGGAGCAGCGTCACTGCTTCTTACGGTATTATAGAAAATAAAGGAGCTGGAGCAGCGTCACTGCTTCCTCCTGTATTATAAAAAATAAAGGAGCTGGTGCAGCGTCACTGTTTCCTCCTGTATTACACAAAAAAAAGGAGAAAGAGCAGCGTCACTGCTTCCTCCTGTATTGTAGAAAATAAAGGAGCTGGAGCAGCGTCACTGCATCCTTCCGTATTATAGAAAATAAAGGAGCTGGAGCAGCGTCTCTGCTTTCTCCTGCATTATAGAAAATAAAGGAGCTGGAGCAGCATCACTGCTTCCTCCTGTCTTATAAAAAAATAAAGGAGCTGGAGCAGCGTCTCTGCTTCCTCCTGTATTATAGAAAATAAAGGAGCTGGAGCAGCGTCACGGCTTCCACCTGTATTATAGAAAATAAAGGAGCTGGAGCAGCGTCACTGCTTCCTCCTGTATTATAGAAAATAAAGGAGCTGGAACAGCGTCTCTGCTTCCTCCTGTATTATAGAAAATAAAGGAGCTGGAGCAGTGTCACCGCTTCCTCCTGTATTATAGAAAATAAAGGAGGTGGAGTAGCGTCTCTACTTCCTCCTGTATTATAGAAAATAAAGGAGCTGGAGCAGCGTCTCTACTTCCTCCTGTATTATGGATAATAAAGGAGTTGGAGCATCATCACTGCTTCCTACGGTATTATAGAAAATAAAGGAGCTATGGCAGCGTCACTGCTTCCTCCTGTATTATAGATAATGAAGGTTCTGGAGCAGCGTCACTGCTTCCTCCGGTATTATAGAAAATAAAGGAGCTAGAGCAGCGTCACTGCTTCCTCCTGTATTATAGAAAATAAAGGAGCTGGAGCAGCGTCACTGCTTCCTCCTGTATTATAGAAAATAAAGGAGCTGGAGCCGCGTCACTGCTTCCTCCTGAATTGTAGAAAATAAAGGAACTGGAGCAGGGTCACTGCTTCCTCCTGTATTATTGAAAATAAAGGAGCTGGAAGAGCGCCACTGCTTCCTCCTGTATTATAGAAAATAAAGGAGCTGGAGCAGCGTCACTGCATCCTCCTGTATAATACATAATAAAGGTGCTGGAGCAGCGTCTCTGCTTCCTCCTGTATTATAGAAAATAAAGGAGCTGGAGCAGCATCTCTGTTTCCTCCTAAATTGTAGAAAATAAAGAAGCTGGAGCAGCGTCTCTGCTTCCTCCTGTATTATAGAAAATAAAGGAGCCGGGGCCGCGTCTTTGCTTCCTCCTGTATGATAGAAAATAAAGGAGCTAGAGCAGCGTCTCTGCTTCCTCCTGTATTATAGAAAATAAAGGAGCTGGAGCAGCGTCTCTGCTTCCGCCTGCATAATAGAAAATAAAGGAGCTGGAGCAGCGTCTCTGTTTCCTCAGATATTGTAAAAAATAAAGGAGCTGGAGAAGCGTCTCTGCTTCCTCCTGTATTATAGAAAATAAAGGAGCTGGAGCAGCGTCACTGCTTCCTCCAGTATTATAGAAAATAAAGGAGCTGGAGCAGGGTCACTGCTTCCTCCTGTATTATAGAAAATAAAGGAGCTGGAGCAGCGTCACTGCTTCCTCCTGTATTATAGAAAATAAAGGAGTTGGAGCAGCGTCACTGCTTCCTCCTGTATTATAGAAAATAAAGGAGCTGGAGCAGCCTCACGGCTTCCTTCTGCGTAACAGAAAATAACGGAGCTGGAGCAACGTCACTGCTTCCTCGTGTATTATAGAAAATAAAGGAGCTGGAGCAGCGTCTCTGCTTCCTCCTGTATTATAGAAATAAAGGAGCTGGAGCAGCGTCTCTGCTTCCTCCTGTATTATAGAAAATAAAGGAGCTGGAGCAGCGTCTCTGCTTCCTCCTGTATTATAGAAATAAAGGAGCTGGAGCAGCGTCTCTGCTTCCTCCTGTATTGTAGAAAATGAAGGAGCTGGAGCAGCGTCACCGCTTCCTCCTGTATTATAGAAAATAAAGGAGCTGGAGCAGCGTCACTGCTTCCTCCTGTATTATAGAAAATAAAGGCGCTGGAGCAGCATCACTGCTTCCTCCTCAATTGTAGAAAATATAGGAGCTGGAGCAGCGTCACCGCTTCCCCTTGTATTATAGAAAATAAAGGAGCTGGAGCAGCGTCACTGCTTCCTCCTGTATTATAGAAAATAAAGGAGCTGGAGCAGCGTCTCTGCTTCCACGTGTATTATAGAAAATAAAGGAGCTGGAGCAGCGTCACTGCTTCCTCCTGCATTGTAGAAAATAAAGGAGCTGGTGCTGCGTCACAGTTTCCTCCTGTATTACACAAAATAAAGGAGCTAGAGCAGCGTCATTGCTTCCTCCTGTATTATAGAAAATAAAGGAGCTGGAGCAGCGTCACTGCGTCCTCCCGTATTATAGAAAATAAAGGAGCTGGAGCAGCGTCTCGGCTTCCTCCTGCATTATAGAAAATAAAGGAGCTGGAGTAGCGTCTCTGCTTCCTCCTGCATTATAGAAAATAAAGGAGCTGGAGCAGCGTCTCGGCTTCCTCCTGTATTGTACAAAATAAAGGAGCTGGAGCAGCATCACTGCATCCTCGTGTATTGTACAAAATAAAGCAGCTGGAGCAGCGTCACCGCATCCTCCAGTATTGTACAAAATAAAGGAGCTGGAGCAGCGTCTCTGCTTCCTCCTGTATTATAGAAAATAAAGGAGATGGAGCAGCGTCAATGCTTCCTCCTGTATTATAGAAAATAAAGGAGCTGGAGCAGCGTCTCTGCTTCCTCCTGCATTATGGATAATAAAGGAGTTGGAGCATCATCACTGCTTCCTCCGGTATTATAGAAAATAAAGGAGCTGGTGCAGCGTCACTGCTTCTTCCTGCATTATAGAAAATAAAGGAGCTGGAGTCGCGTCTCTGCTTCCTCCTGCATTATAGAAAATAAAGGAGCTGGAGCAGCGTCTCGGCTTCCTCCTGTATTGTACAAAATAAAGGAGCTGGAGCAGCATCACTGCATCCTCATGTATTGTACAAAATAAAGCAGCTGGAGCAGCGTCACCGCATCCTCCAGTATTGTACAAAATAAAGGAGCTGGAGCAGCGTCTCTGCTTCCTCCTGTATTATAGAAAATAAAGGAGATGGAGCAGCGTCAATGCTTCCTCCTGTATTATAGAAAATAAAGGAGCTGGAGCAGCGTCTCTGCTTCCTCCTGCATTTTGGATAATAAAGGAGTTGGAGCATCATCACTGCTTCCTCCGGTATTATAGAAAATAAAGGAGCTGGTGCAGCGTCACTGCTTCTTCCTGTATTATAGGAAATAAAGGAACTGGAGCAGGGTCACTGCTTCCTCCTGTAGGATAGAAAATAAAGGAGCTGGAGCAGCGCCACAGCTTCCTCCTGTATTATAGAAAATAAAGGAGCTGGAGTAGCGTCACTGCATTCTCCTGTATTGTACAAAATAAAGGAGCTGGAGCAGCGTCACTGCTTCCTCCTGTATTATAGAAAATAAAGGAGCTGGAGCAGCGTCACTGCATCCTCCTGTATTGTACAAAATAAAGGAGCTGGAGCAGCGTCACTGCTTCCTCCGGTATTATAGAAAATAAAGGAGCTGTGGCAGCGTCACTGCTTCCTCCTGTATTATATAAAAAAAGGTGCTGGAGCAGCGTCTCTGCTTCCTCCTGTATTATAGAAAATGAATGTTCTGGAGCAGCGTCACTGCTTCCATCTGTATTATAGAAAATAAAGGAGCTGGAGCAGCGTCACTGCTTCCTGCTGTATTATAGGAAATAAAGGAACTGGAGCTGGGTCACTGCTTCCTCCTGTATTATTCAAAATAAAGGAGCTGGAGCAGCGCCACAGCTTCCTCCTGTATTATAGAAAATAAAGGAGCTGGAGCAGCGTCACTGCATCCTCCTGTATAATACAAAATAAAGGAGCTGGAGCAGCGTCTCTGCTTCCTCCTGTATTATAGAAAATAAAGGAGCTGGATCAGCTTGTCTGTTTCCTCCTAAATTTTAGAAAATAAAGGAGCTGGAGCAGCGTCACCGCTTCCTCCTGTATTATAGAAAATAAAGGAGCCGGGTCCGCGTCTTTGCTTCCTCCTGTATGATAGAAAATAAAGGAGCTGGAGCAGCGTCTCTGTTCCCTCAGATATTGTAAAAAATAAAGGAGCTGGAGCAGCGTCTCTGCTTCATCCTGTATTATAGAAAATAAAGGAGCTGGAGCAGCGTCACTGCTTCCTCCTGTATTATAGAAAATAAAGGAGCTGGAGCAGTGTCACTGCTTCCTCCTGTATTATAGAAAATAAAGGAGCTGGAGCAGCGTCACCGCTTCCGCCTGTATTATTGAAAATAAAGGAGCTGGAGCAGTGTCACTGCTTCCTCCTGTATTATAGAAAATAGAGGAGCTGGAGCAGCTTCTATGCTTCCTCCTGTATTATAGATAATGAAGGAGCTGGAGCAGCGTCACTGCTTTCTTCGGTATTATAGAAAATAAAGGAGCTGGAGCAGCGTCACTGCTTCCTCCAGTATTATTGAAAATAAAGGAGCTGGAGCAGCGTCACTGCTTCCTCCTGTATTATAGAATATAAAGGAGCTGGAGCAGTGTCACTGCTTCCTCCTGTAATGTAGAAAATAAAGGAGCTGGAGCTGCGTCACCTCTTCCGCCTGTATTATTGAAAATAAAGGAGCTGGAGCGGTGTCACTGCTTCCTCCTGTATTATAGAAAATAGAGGAGCTGGAGCAGTGTCACTGCTTCCTCCTGTATTATAGAAAATAGAGGAGCTGGAGCAGCGTCAATGCTTCCTCCTGTATTATAGATAATGAAGGAGCTGGAGCAGCGTCACTGCTTCCTACGGTATTATAGAAAATAAAGGAGCTGGAGCAGCGTCACTGCTTCCTCCTGTATTATAAAAAATAAAGGAACTGGTGCAGCGTCACTGTTTCCTCCTATATTACACAAAAAAAGGAGAAAGAGCAGCGTCACTGCTTCCTCCTGTATTGTAGAAAATAAAGGAGCTGGAGCAGAGTCACTGCATCCTTCCGTATTATAGAAAATAAAGGAGCTGGAGCAGCGTCTCTGCTTTCTCCTGCATTATAGAAAATAAAGGAGCTGGAGCAGCATCACTGCTTCCTCCTGTCTTATAAAAAAATAAAGGAGCTGGAGCAGCGTCTCTGCTTCCTCCTGTATTATAGAAAATAAAGGAGCTGGAGCAGCGTCACGGCTTCCACCTGTATTATAGAAAATAAAGGAGCTGGAGCAGCGTCACTGCTTCCTCCTGTATTATAGAAAATAAAGGAGCTGGAGCAGCGTCTCTGCTTCCTCCTGTATTATAGAAAATAAAGGAGCTGGAGCAGTGTCACCGCTTCCTCCTGTATTATAGAAAATAAAGGAGGTGGAGTAGCGTCTCTACTTCCTCCTGTATTATAGAAAATAAAGGAGCTGGAGCAGCGTCTCTGCTTCCTCCTGTATTATAGGAAATAAAGGAGCTGGAGCAGCGCCACAGCTTCCTCCTGTATTATAGAAAATAAAGGAGCTGGAGCAGCGTCACTGCATCCTCCTGTATAATACAAAATAAAGGAGCTGGAGCAGCGTCTCTGCTTCCTCCTGTATTATAGAAAATAAAGGAGCTGGATCAGCTTGTCTGTTTCCTCCTAAATTTTAGAAAATAAAGGAGCTGGAGCAGCGTCACTGCTTCCTCCTGTATTATAGAAAATAAAGGAGCCGGGGCCGCGTCTTTGCTTCCTCCTGTATGATAGAAAATAAAGGAGCTGGAGCAGCGTCTCTGTTCCCTCAGATATTGTAAAAAATAAAGGAGCTGGAGCAGCGTCTCTGCTTCATCCTGTATTATAGAAAATAAAGGAGCTGGAGCAGCGTCACTGCTTCCTCCTGTATTATAGAAAATAAAGGAGCTGGAGCAGCGTCTCTGCTTCCTCTTGTATTATAGAAAATAAAGGAGCAGTAGCAGCGTCTCTGCTTCCTCTTGTTTTATAGAAAATAAAGGAGCTGGAGCAGTGTCTCTGCTTCCTCCTGTATTATAGAAAATAAAGGAGCTGGTGCAGCGTCACTGCTTCCTCCTGTATTATAGAAAATAAAGGAGGTGGAGCAGCGCCACAGCTTCCTCCTGTATTATAGAAAATAAAGGAGCTGGAGCAGCGTCACTGCTTCCTCCTGTATTATAGAAAATAAAGGAGCTGGAGCAGCGTCTCTGCTTCCTCCTGTATTGTAGAAAATGAAGGAGCTGGAGCAGCGTCACTGCTTCCTCCTGTATTATAGAAAATAAACGAGCTGGAGCAGCATCACTGCTTCCTCCTGTAATGTAGAAAATAAAGGAGCTGGAGCAGCGTCACCGCTTCCTCCTGTATTATAGAAAATAAAGGAGCTGGAGCAGCGTCACTGCTTCCTCCTGTATTATAGAAAATAAAGGAGCTGGAGCAGCGTCACCGCTTCCTCCTGTATTATAGAAAATAAAGGAGCTGGAGCAGCGTCACTGCTTCCTTCTGCGTAACAGAAAATAAAGGAGCTGGAGCAGCGTCTCTGCTTCCACGTGTATTATAGAAAATAAAGGAGCTGGTGCAGCGTCACTGCTTCCTCCTGTATTATAGAAAATAAAGGAGGTGTAGCAGCGTCACTGCTTCCTCCTGTATTATCGAAAATACAGGAGCTGGAGCAACGTCACTGCTTCCTCCTGAATTATAGAAATTAAAGGAGCTTGAGCAGCGTCACTGCTTCCTCCTGTATTATAGAAAATACAGGAGCTGGAGCAGCGTCACTCCTTCCTCATGTATTATAGAAAATAAAGGAGCTGGAGCAGCGTCACTGCTTCCTCCTGTATTATAGAAAATAAAGGAGCTGGAGCAGCATCACTGCTTCCTCTTGTGTGAAAGAAAATAAAGGAGCTGGATCAGCGTCATTGCTTCCTCCTGTATTATAGAAAATAAAGGACCTGGAGCAGCATCACTGCTTCCTCCTGTATTATAGAAAATAAAGGATCTGTAGCAGCGTCACTGCTTCCTCCTGTATTATAGAAAATAAAGGAGCTGGAACAGCGTCACTCCTTCCTCTTGTATTATAGAAAATAAAGGAGCTGGAGCAGCGTCTCTGCTTCCTCCTGTATTTTAGAAAATAAAGGAGCTGGAGCAGCGTCACTCCTTCCTCATGTATTATAGAAAATAAAGGAGCTGGAGCAGCGTCACTGCTTCCTCCTGTATTATAGAAAATAAAGGAGCTGGAGCAGCGTCTCTGCTTCCTCCTGTGTTATAGAAAATAAAGGATCTGTAGCAGCGTCACTGCTTCCTCCTGTATTATAGAAAATAAAGGAGCTGGAGCAACGTCACTGCTTCCTCCTGAATTATAGAAATTAAAGGAGCTTGAGCAGCGTCACTGCTTCCTCCTGTATTATAGAAAATACAGGAGCTGGAGCAGCGTCACTCCTTCCTCATGTATTATAGAAAATAAAGGAGCTGGAGCAGCGTCACTGCTTCCTCCTGTATTATAGAAAATAAAGGAGCTGGAGCAGCATCACTGCTTCCTCTTGTGTGAAAGAAAATAAAGGAGCTGGAGTAGCGTCACTGCTTCCTCTTGTGTGAAAGAAAATAAAGGAGCTGGAGCAGCGTCACTGCTTCCTCCAGTATTATAGAAAATAAAGGAGCTGGAGCAGCGTCACTGCTTCCTCCTGTATTATAGATAATAAAGGAGCTGGAGCAGCGTCACTGCTTCCTCCTGTATTATAGAAAATAAAGGAGCTGGAGCAGCGTCACTGCTTCCTCCTGTATTATAGAAAATAAAGGAGCTGGAGCAGCGTCTCTGCTTCCTCCTGTATTATTGAAAATAAAGGAGCTGGAGCAGCGTCACTGCTTCCTCCTGTATTATAGAAGATAAAGGAGCTGGAGCAGCGTCACTGCTTCCTCCTGTATTATAGATAATAAAGGAGCTGGAGCAGCGTCACTGCTTCCTCCTGTATTATAGAAATTAAAGGAGCTGGAGCAGCGTCACTGCTTCCTCCTGTATTATAGAAAATAAAGGAGCTGGAGCAGCGTCACTGCTTCCTCCTGTATTATAGAAAATAAAGGAGCTGGAGCAGCGTCACTGCTTCCTCCTGTATTATGAAAATAAAGGAGCTGGAGCAGCGTCTCTGCTTCCTCCTGTATTACAGAAAATAAAGGAGCTGGAGCAGCGTCACTGCTTCCTCCTCTATTATAGAAAATAAAGGAGCTGGAGCAGCGTCACTGCTTCCTCCTGTATTATCGAAAATAAAGGAGCTGGAGCAGCGTCACTGCTTCCTCCTGAATTATAGAAAATAAAGGAGCTGGAGCAGTGTCACTGCTTCCTCCTGTATTATAGAAAATAAAGGATCTGGAGCAGTGTCACCGCTTCCTCCTGAATTAGAGAAATTAAAGGAGCTGGAACAGCGTCACTGCTTCCTCCTGTATTATAGAAAATAAAGGAGCTGGAGCAGCGTCACTCCTTCCTCACGTATTATAGAAAATAAAGGAGCTGGAGCAGTGTCACCGCTTCCTCCTGAATTAGAGAAATTAAAGGAGCTGGAACAGCGACACTGCTTCCTCCTGTATTATAGAAAATAAAGGAGCTGGAACAGCGACACTGCTTCCTCCTATATTATAGAAAATAAAGGAGCTGGAACAGCGTCACTGCTTCCTCCTGTATTATAGAAAATAAAGGAGCTGGAGCAGCGTCACCGCTTCGTCCTCTGTTATAGAAAATACAGGAGCTGGAGCAGCGTCACTCCTTCCTCACGTATTATAGAAAATAAAGGGGCTGGAGCAGTGTCACCGCTTCCTCCTGTGTTATAGAAAATAAAGGAGCTGGAGCAGTGTCACTACTTCCTCCTGTATAATAGAAAATAAAGGAGCTAGACCAGCGTCACTGCTTCCTCCAGTATTATCGAAAATAAAGGAGCTGGAGCAGCGTCACTGCTTCCTCCCGTATTATAGAAAATAAAGGAGCTGGAGCAGCGTCACTGCTTCCTCCTGTATTATAGAAAATAAAGGAGCTGGAGCAGCGTCACTGCTTCCTCCTGTATTATAGAAAGTAAAGGAGCTGGAGCAGCGTCTCTGCTTCCTCCTGTATTATAGAAAATAAAGGAGCTGGAGCAGCGTCACTGCTTCCTCCTGTATTATAGAAAATAAAGGAGCTGGAGCAGCGTCACCGCTTCCTCCTGTATTATAGAAAATAAAGGAGCTGGAGCAGCGTCACTGCTTCCTCCTGTATTACAGAAAATAAAGGAGCTGGACCAGCGTCACCGCTTCCTCATGTATTATAGAAAATAAAGGAGCTGGAGCAGCGTCACTGCTTCATCCTGTATTATAGAAAATAAACGAGCTGGAGCAGAGTCACTGCTTCCTCCTGTATTATACAAAATAAAGGAGCTGGAGCAGCGTCTCTGCTTCCTCCTGTATTATAGAAATTAAAGGAGCTGGAGCAGCGTCACTGCTTCCTCCTGTATTATAGAATATAAAGGGACTGGAGCAGCGTCACTGCTTCTTCCTGTATAATAGAAAATAAAGGAGCTGGAGCAGCGTCACTGCTTCCTCCAGTATAATAGAAAATAAAGAAGCTGGAGCAGCGTCACTGCTTCCTCCTGTATTATAGAAAATAAAGGAGCTGGAGCAGCGTCACTGCTTCCTCCGGTATTATAGAAAATAAAGGAGCTGGAGCAGAGTCACCGCTTCCTCCTGTATTATAGAAAATGAAGGAGCTGGAGCAGCGTCTCTGCTTCCTCCTGTATTATAGAAAATAAAGGAGCTGGAGCAGCGTCTCTGCTTCCTCGTGTATTATAGAAAATAAAGGAGCTGGAGCAGCGTCATTGCTTCCTCCTGTATTATAGAAAATAAAGGAGCTGGAGCAGCGTCTCTGCTTCCTCGTGTATTATAGAAAATAAAGGAGCTGGAGCAGCGTCTCTGCTTCCTCCTGTATTATAGAAAATAAAGGAGCTGGAGCAGCGTCACTGCTTCCTCCTGTATTATAGAAAATAAAGGAGCTGGAGCAGCGTCATTGCTTCCTCCTGTATTATACAAAATAAAGGACCTGGATCAGCGTCACTGCTTCCTCCTGTATTATAGAAAATAAAGGACCTGGAGCAGCATCACTGCTTCCTCCTGTATTATAGAAAATAAAGGAGCTGGAGCAGCGTCACTGCTTCCTCCTGTATTATAGAAAATAAAGGAGCTGGAACAGCGTCACTCCTTCCTCTTGTATTATAGAAAATAAAGGAGCTGGAGCAGCGTCTCTGCTTCCTCCTGTATTATAGAAAATAAAGGAGCTGGAGCAGCGTCACTCCTTCCTCATGTATTATAGAAAATAAAGGAGCTGGAGCAGCGTCACTGCTTCCTCCTGTATTATAGAAAATAAAGGAGCTGGAGCAGCGTCTCTGCTTCCTCCTGTATTATAGAAAATAAAGGATCTGTAGCAGCGTCACTGCTTCCTCCTGTATTATAGAAAATAAAGGATCTGTAGCAGCGTCACTGCTTCCTCCTGTATTATAGAAAATAAAGGAGGTGGAGCAACGTCACTGCTTCCTCCTGAATTATAGAAAATAAAGGAGCTGGAGCAGCGTCACTGCTTCCTCCTGAATTATAGAAAATACAGGAGCTGGAGCAGCGTCACTCCTTCCTCACGTATTATAGAAAATAAAGGAAACTGCTTCCTCCTGTACATAGAAAATAAAGGAGCTGGCGCAGAGTCACTGCTTCCTCCTGTATTATAGAAAATAAAGGAGCTGGAGCATCGTCACTGCTTCCTCCTGTATTATAGAAATTAAAGGTGCTGGAGCAGCGTCAAAGTTTCCTCCTGTATTATAGAAAATAAAGGAGCTGGAGCAGCGTCTCTGCTTCCTCCTGTATTATAGAAAATAAAGGAGCTGGAGCAGCGTCACTGCTTCCTCCTGTATTATAGAAAATAAAGGAGCTGGAGCAGCGTCATTGCTTCCTCCTGTATTATAGAAAATAAAGGACCTGGATCAGCGTCATTGCTTCCTCCTGTATTATAGAAAATAAAGGACCTGGAGCAGCATCACTGCTTCCTCCTGTATTATAGAAAATAAAGGATCTGTAGCAGCGTCACTGCTTCCTCCTGTATTATAGAAAATAAAGGAGCTGGAGCAACGTCACTGCTTCCTCCTGAATTATAGAAATTAAAGGAGCTTGAGCAGCGCCACTGCTTCCTCCTGTATTATAGAAAATACAGGAGCTGGAGCAGCGTCACTCCTTCCTCATGTATTATAGAAAATAAAGGAGCTGGAGCAGCGTCACTGCTTCCTCCTGTATTATAGAAAATAAAGGAGCTGGAGCAGCATCACTGCTTCCTCTTGTGTGAAAGAAAATAAAGGAGCTGGAGTAGCGTCACTGCTTCCTCTTGTGTGAAAGAAAATAAAGGAGCTGCAGCAGCGTCACTGCTTCCTCCAGTATTATAGAAAATAAAGGAGCTGAAGCAGCGTCACTGCTTCCTCCTGTATTATAGATAATAAAGGAGCTGGAGCAGCGTCACTGCTTCCTCCTGTATTATAGAAAATAAAGGAGCTGGAGCAGCGTCACTGCTTCCTCCTGTATTATAGAAAATAAAGGAGCTGGAGCAGCGTCTCTGCTTCCTCCTGTATTATTGAAAATAAAGGAGCTGGAGCAGCGTCACTGCTTCCTCCTGTATTATAGAAAATAAAGGAGCTGGAGCAGCGTCACTGCTTCCTCCTGTATTATAGAGAATAAAGGAGCTGGAGAAGCGTCTCTGCTTCCTCCTGTATTATAGAAATTAAAGGAGCTGGAGCAGCGTCACTGCTTCCTCCTGTATTATAGAATATAAAGGGACTGGAGCAGCGTCACTGCTTCCTCCTGTATAATAGAAAATAAAGGAGCTGGAGCAGCGTCACTGCTTCCTCCTGTATAATAGAAAATAAAGAAGCTGGAGCAGCGTCACTGCTTCCTCATGTATTATAGAAAATAAAGGAGCTGGAGCAGCGTCACTGCTTCCTCCTGTATTATAGAAAATAAAGGAGCTGGAGCAGCGTCACTGCTTCCTCCTGTATTATAGAAAATGAAGGAGCTGGAGCAGCGTCACCGCTTCCTCCTGTATTATAGAAAATAAAGGAGCTGGAGCAGCGTCACTGCTTCCTCCGGTATTATAGAAAATAAAGGAGCTGGAGCAGAGTCACCGCTTCCTCCTGTATTATAGAAAATAAAGGAGCTGGAGCAGCGTCTCTGCTTCCTCCTGTATTATAGAAAATAAAGGAGCTGGAGCAGCGTCTCTGCTTCCTCCTGTATTATAGAAAATAAAGGAGCTGGAGCAGCGTCACTGCTTCCTCCTGTATTATAGAAATTAAAGGTGCTGGAGCAGCGTCAAAGTTTCCTCCTGTATTCTAGAAAATAAAGGAGCTGGAGCAGCGTCTCTGCTTCCTCCTGTATTATAGAAAATAAAGGAGCTGGAGCAGCGTCACTGCTTCCTCCTGTATTATAGAAAATAAAGGAGCTGGAGCAGCGTCATTGCTTCCTCCTGTATTATAGAAAATAAAGGACCTGGATCAGCGTCACTGCTTCCTCCTGTATTATAGAAAATAAAGGACCTGGAGCAGCATCACTGCTTCCTCCTGTATTATAGAAAATAAAGGAGCTGGAGCAGCGTCACTGCTTCCTCCTGTATTATAGAAAATAAAGGAGCTGGAACAGCGTCACTCCTTCCTCTTGTATTATAGAAAATAAAGGAGCTGGAGCAGCGTCTCTGCTTCCTCCTGTATTATAGAAAATAAAGGATCTGTAGCAGCGTCACTGCTTCCACCTGTATTATAGAAAATAAAGGAGGTGGAGCAACGTCACTGCTTCCTCCTGAATTATAGAAATTTAAGGAGCTGGAGCAGCGTCACTGCTTCCTCCTGTATTATAGAAAATAAAGGAGCTGGAGCAACGTCACTGCTTCCTCCTGAATTATAGAAAATACAGGAGCTGGAGCAGCGTCACTCCTTCCTCACGTATTATAGAAAATAAAGGAAACTGCTTCCTCCTGTACATAGAAAATAAAGGAGCTGGCGCAGAGTCACTGCTTCCTCCTGTATTATAGAAAATAAAGGATCTGTAGCAGCGTCACTGCTTCCTCCTGTATTATAGAAAATAAAGGATCTGTAGCAGCGTCACTGCTTCCACCTGTATTATAGAAAATAAAGGAGGTGGAGCAACGTCACTGCTTCCTCCTGAATTATAGAAATTTAAGGAGCTGGAGCAGCGTCACTGCTTCCTCCTGTATTATAGAAAATAAAGGAGCTGGAGCAACGTCACTGCTTCCTCCTGAATTATAGAAAATACAGGAGCTGGAGCAGCGTCACTCCTTCCTCACGTATTATAGAAAATAAAGGAAACTGCTTCCTCCTGTACATAGAAAATAAAGGAGCTGGCGCAGAGTCACTGCTTCCTCCTGTATTATAGAAAATAAAGGAGCTGGAGCAGCGTCACTGCTTCCTCCTGTATTATAGAAATTAAAGGTGCTGGAGCAGCGTCAAAGTTTCCTCCTGTATTATAGAAAATAAAGGAGCTGGAGCAGCGTCTCTGCTTCCTCCTGTATTATAGAAAATAAAGGAGCTGGAGCAGCGTCACGGCTTCCTCCTGTATTATAGAAAATAAAGGAGCTGGAGCAGCGTCATTGCTTCCTCCTGTATTATAGAAAATAAAGGACCTGGATCAGCGTCATTGCTTCCTCCTGTATTATAGAAAATAAAGGACCTGGAGCAGCATCACTGCTTCCTCCTGTATTATAGAAAATAAAGGATCTGTAGCAGCGTCACTGCTTCCTCCTGTATTATAGAAAATAAAGGAGCTGGAATAGCGTCACTCCTTCCTCTTGTATTATAGAAAATAAAGGAGCTGGAGCAGCGTCTCTGCTTCCTCCTGTATTTTAGAAAATAAAGGAGCTGGAGCAGCGTCACTCCTTCCTCATGTATTATAGAAAATAAAGGAGCTGGAGCAGCGTCACTGCTTCCTCCTGTATTATAGAAAATAAAGGAGCTGGAGCAGCGTCTCTGCTTCCTCCTGTATTATAGAAAATAAAGGATCTGTAGCAGCGTCACTGCTTCCTCCTGTATTATAGAAAATAAAGGATCTGTAGCAGCGTCACTGCTTCCTCCTGTATTATAGAAAATAAAGGAGCTGGAGCAACGTCACTGCTTCGTCCTGAATTATAGAAATTAAAGGAGCTTGAGCAGCGTCACTGCTTCCTCCTGTATTATAGAAAATACAGGAGCTGGAGCAGCGTCACTCCTTCCTCATGTATTATAGAAAATAAAGGAGCTGGAGCAGCGTCACTGCTTCCTCCTGTATTATAGAAAATAAAGGAGCTGGAGCAGCATCACTGCTTCCTCTTGTGTGAAAGAAAATAAAGGAGCTGGAGTAGCGTCACTGCTTCCTCTTGTGTGAAAGAAAATAAAGGAGCTGGAGCAGCGTCACTGCTTCCTCAAGTATTATAGAAAATAAAGGAGCTGGAGCAGCGTCACTGCTTCCTCCTGTATTATAGATAATAAAGGAGCTGGAGCAGCGTCACTGCTTCCTCCTGTATTATAGAAAATAAAGGAGCTGGAGCAGCGTCACTGCTTCCTCCTGTATTATAGAAAAGAAAGGAGCTGGAGCAGCGTCTCTGCTTCCTCCTGTATTATTGAAAATAAAGGAGCTGGAGCAGCGTCACTGCTTCCTCCTGTATTATAGAAAATAAAGGAGCTGGAGCAGCGTCACTGCTTCCTCCTGTATTATACATAATAAAGGAGCTGGAGCAGCGTCACTGCTTCCTCCTGTATTATAGAAATTAAAGGAGCTGGAGCAGCGTCACTGCTTCCTCCTGTATTATAGAAAATAAAGGAGCTGGAGCAGCGTCACTGCTTCCTCCTGTATTATAGAAAATAAAGGAGCTGGAGCAGCGTCACTGCTTCCTCCTGTATTACAGAAAATAAAGGAGCTGGAGCAGCGTCTCTGCTTCCTCCTGTATTACAGAAAATAAAGGAGCTGGAGCAGCGTCACTGCTTCCTCCTCTATTATAGAAAATAAAGGAGCTGGAGCAGCGTCACTGCTTCCTCCTGTATTATAGAAAATAAAGGAGCTGGAGCAGCGTCACTGCTTCCTCCTGTATTATAGAAAATAAAGGATCTGGAGCAGTGTCACCGCTTCCTCCTGAATTAGAGAAATTAAAGGAGATGGAACAGCGTCACTGCTTCCTCCTGTATTATAGAAAATAAAGGAGCTGGAGCAGCGTCACTCCTTCCTCACGTATTATAGAAAATAAAGGAGCTGGAGCAGTGTCACCGCTTCCTCCTGAATTAGAGAAATTAAAGGAGCTGGAACAGCGACACTGCTTCCTCCTGTATTATAGAAAATAAAGGAGCTGGAACAGCGACACTGCTTCCTCCTATATTATAGAAAATAAAGGAGCTGGAACAGCGTCACTGCTTCCTCCTGTATTATAGAAAATAAAGGAGCTGGAGCAGCGTCACCGCTTCCTCCTCTATTATAGAAAATACAGGAGCTGGAGCAGCGTCACTCCTTCCTCACGTATTATAGAAAATAAAGGGGCTGGAGCAGTGTCACCGCTTCCTCCTGTGTTATAGAAAATAAAGGAGCTGGAGCAGTGTCACTACTTCCTCCTGTATAATAGAAAATAAAGGAGCTAGACCAGCGTCACTGCTTCCTCCAGTATTATCGAAAATAAAGGAGCTGGAGCAGAGTCACTGCTTCCTCCCGTATTATAGAAAATAAAGGAGCTGGAGCAGCGTCACTGCTTCCTCGTGTATTATAGAAAATAAAGGAGCTGGAGCAGCGTCACTGCTTCCTCCTGTATTATAGAAAATAAAGGAGCTGGAGCAGCGTCTCTGCTTCCTCCTGTATTATAGAAAATAAAGGAGCTGGAGCAGCGTCACTGCTTCCTCCTGTATTATAGAAAATAAAGGAGCTGGAGCAGCGTCACCGCTTCCTCCTGTATTATAGAAAATAAAGGAGCTGGAGCAGCGTCACTGCTTCCTCCTGTATTATAGAAAATAAAGGAGCTGGACCAGCGTCACCGCTTCCTCATGTATTATAGAAAATAAAGGAGCTGGAGCAGCGTCACTGCTTCATCCTGTATTATAGAAAATAAACGAGCTTGAGCAGAGTCACTGCTTCCTCCTGTATTATAGAAAATACAGGAGCTGGAGCAGCGTCTCTGCTTCCTCCTGTATTATAGAAATTAAAGGAGCTGGAGCAGCGTCACTGCTTCCTCCTGTATTATAGAATATAAAGGGACTGGAGCAGCGTCACTGCTTCCTCCTGTATAATAGAAAATAAAGAAGCTGGAGCATTGTCACTACTTCCTCCTGTATAATAGAAAATAAAGGAGCTAGACCAGCGTCACTGCTTCCTCCAGTATGATCGAAAATAAAGGAGCTGGAGCAGCGTCACTGCTTCCTCCTGTATTATAGAAAATAAAGGAGCTGGAGCAGCGTCACTGCTTCCTCCTGTATTATAGAAAATAAAGGAGCTGGAGCAGCGTCACTGCTTCCTCCTGTATTATAGAAAATAAAGGAGCTGGAGCAGCGTCACCGCTTCCTCCTGTATTATAGAAAATAAAGGAGCTGGAGCAGCGTCACTGCTTCCTCCGGTATTATAGAAAATAAAGGAGCTGGAGCAGAGTCACCGCTTCCTCCTGTATTATAGAAAATAAAGGAGCTGGAGCAGCGTCTCTGCTTCCTCCTGTATTATAGAAAATAAAGGAGCTGGAGCAGCGTCTCTGCTTCCTCCTGTATTATAGAAAATAAAGGAGCTGGAGCAGCGTCACTGCTTCCTCCTGTATTATAGAAATTAAAGGTGCTGGAGCAGCGTCAAAGTTTCCTCCTGTATTCTAGAAAATAAAGGAGCTGGAGCAGCGTCTCTGCTTCCTCCTGTATTATAGAAAATAAAGGAGCTGGAACAGCGTCACTGCTTCCTCCTGTATTATAGAAAATAAAGGAGCCGGAGCAGCGTCACAGCTTCCTTCTGAATTATAGAAAATAAAGGAGCCGGAGCAGCGTCACTGCCTCCTCCTGTATTATAGAAAATAAAGGAGCTGGAGAAGCGTCACTGCTTCCTCCTGTATTCTAGAAAATAAAGGAGCCGGAGCAGCGTCACTGCTTCCTCCTGTATTATAGAAAATAAAGGAGCTGGAGCAGCGTCACTGCTTCCTCCTGTGCGATAGAAAATAAAGGAGCTGGAGTAGCGTCACTGCTTCCTCCTGTATTATAAAAAATAAAGGAGCTGGAGCAGCGTCATTGCTTCCCCCTGTATTTTCGAAAATAAAGGAGCTGGAGTTGCGTCACTGCTTCCTCTTGTGTGAAAGAAAATAAAGGAGCTGGAGTAGCGTCACCGCTTCCTCTTGTGTGAAAGAAAATAAAGGAGCTGGAGCAGCGTCTCTGCTTCCTCCTGTATTATAGAAAATAAAGGAGCTGGAGCAGCGTCACTGCTTCCTCCTGTATTATAGAAAATAAAGGAGCGGGAGCAGCGTCACTCCTTCCTCCTGTACTATAGAAAATAAAGGAGGTGGAGCAGCGTCACTGCTTCCTCCAGTATTATAGAAAATAAAGGAGCAGGAATAGCGTCACTGTATCCTCTTGTATTATCGAAAATAAAGGAGCTGGAGCAGCGTCACTGCTTCCTCCTGTCTTATAGAAAATAAAGGAGCTGGAGCAGCGTCACTGCTTCCTCCTGTATTATAGAAAATAAAGGAGCTGGAGCAGAGTCACTGCTTCCTCCTGCATTATAAAAAATAAAGGAGCTGGAGCAGCGTCACTGCTTCCTCCTATATTATTGAAAATAAAGGACACCGCTTCCTCCTGTATTATAGAACATAATGGAGCTGGAACAGCGTCACTGCTTCCTCCGGTATCATAGAAAATAAAGGAAACTGCTTCCTCCTGTAATATAGAAAATAAAGGAGCTGGAGCAGAGTCACTGCTTCCTCTTTTTTTATAGAAAATAAAGGAGCTGGAGCATCGTCACTCCTTCCTCCTGTACAACAGAAAATAAAGGAGCTGGAGCAGTGTCACTGCTTCCTCTTGTATTATAGAAAATAAAGGATCTGGAGCAGTGTCACTGCTTCCTCCTGTATTATAGAAAATAAAGGAAACTGCTTCCTCCTGTAATATAGAAAATAAAAGAGCTGGAGCAGAGTCACTGCTTCCTCTTGTATTATAGAAAATAAAGGAGCTGGAGCATCGTCACTCCTTCCTCCTGTACTACAGAAAATAAAGGAGCTGGAGCAGTGTCACTGCTGCCTCTTGTATTATAGAAAATAAAGGAGCGGAAGCAGCGTCACTCCTTCCACCTGTACTATAGAAAATAAAGGAGCTGGAGCAGTGTCACTGCTTCCTCCTGTATTATAGAAAATAAAGGAGCTGGAGCAGCGTCACTGCTTCCTCTTGTATTATAGAAAATAAAGGCAACTGCTTCCTCCTGTAATATAGAAAATAAAGGAGCTGGAGCAGAGTCACTGATTCCTCTTGTATTATAGAAAATAAAGGAGCTGGAGCATCGTCACTCCTTCCTCCTGTACTACAGAAAATAAAGGAGCTGGAGCAGTGTCACTGCTGCCTCTTGTATTATAGAAAATAAAGGAGCGGAAGCAGCGTCACTCCTTCCACCTGTACTATAGAAAATAAATGAGCTGGAGCAGTGTCACTGCTTCCTCTTGTATTATAGAAAATAAAGGAGCTGGAGCAGCGTCTCCGCTTCCTCTTGTATTATAGAAAATAAAGGATCCGGAGCAGCGTCACTATTTCCTCTTGTATTATAGAAAATAAAGGACCTGGAGCAGCGTCACTGCTTCCTCCTGTATTCTAGAAAATAAAGTAGCTGGAGCAGCGTCACTGCTTCCTCCAGTATTATAGAAAATAAAGGAGCTGGAGCAGTGTCACTGCTTCCTCTTATATTATAGAAAATAAAGGACACTGCTTCCTCCTGTATTATAGAACAAAAAGGAGCTGGAACAGCGTCACTGCTTCCTCCTGTATTATAGAAAATAAAGGAAACTGCTTCCTCCTGTAATATAGAAAATACAGGAGCTGGAGCAGCGTCACTGCTTCGTCCTGTATTATAGAAAATAAAGGAGCTGGAGCCGCGTCTCTGCTTCCTCCTGTATTATAGAAAATAAAGCAGCTGGAGCAGCGTCACTGCTTCCTCCTGTATTATAGAAAATAAAGGAGCAGGAATAGCGTCACTGCTTCCTCCTGTACTATAGAAAATAAAGGAGCTGGAGCAGCGTCACTGCTTCCTCATGAATTATAGAAAATAAAGGAGCTGGAGCAGCGTCTTTGCTTCCTCCTGTATTATAGAAAATAAAGGAGCTGGAGCAGCGTAACTCCTTTCTCCTGTATTATAGAAAATAAAGGAGCTGGAGCAGCGTCTCTGCTTCCTCCTGTATTATAGAAAATAAAGGAGCCGGAGCAGCGTCACTATTTCCTCCTGTATTATAGAAAATAAAGGAGCTGGAGCAGTATCACTGATTCCTCTTGTATTATAGAAAATAAAGGAGCTGGAGCAGTGTCACTGCTTCCTCTTGTATTATAGAAAATAAAGGAGCTGGAGCAGCGTCTTTGCTTACTTCTGCATTATAGCAAATAAAGGAGCTGGAGCAGCGTCACTGCTTCCTCCTGTATTATATTAAATAAAGGAGATGGAGCACCGTCTCTTCTTCCTCCTGTATTATAGAAAATAAAGGAGATGGAGCACCGTCTCTTCTTCCTCCTGTATTATAGAAAATAAAGGAGCTGGAGCAGCGTCACTGCTTCCTCCTGTATTCTAGAAAATAAAGCAGCTGGAGCAGCGTCACTGCCTCCTCCTGCATTATAGAAAACAAAGGAGCTGGAGCAGCGTCAATGCGTCCTCTTGTATTGTAGAAAATAAAGAAGCTGGAGCAGAGTCACTGATTCCTCTTGTATTATAGAAAATAAAGGAGCTGGAGCAGTGTCACTGCTTCCTCTTGTATTATAGAAAATAAAGGAGCTGGAGCAGCGTCACTGCTTCCTCTTGTATTATAGAAAATAAAGGAGCTCTAGCAGCGTCACTCCTTCCTCCTGTATTATAGAAAATAAAGGACACTGCTTCCTCCTGTATTATAGAACATAAAGGTGCTGGAACAGCGTCACTGCTTCCACCTGTAATATAGAAAATAAAGGAGCTGGAGCAGCGTCACTGCTTCCTCCTGTATTATAGAAAATAAAGGAGCTGGAGCAGCGTCACGGCTTCGTCCTGTATTATAGAAAATAAAGGAGCTGGAGCAGCGTCTCCGCTTCCTCCTGTATTATAGAAAATAAAGGAGCTGGAGCAGCGTCACTCCTTCCTCCTGTACTTTAGAAAATAAAGGAGCTGGAGCAGCGTCACTCCTTCCTCCTGTACAATAGAAAATAAAGTAGCTGGAGCAGCGTCACTGCTTCCCACTGTATTATAGAAAATAAAGGATCTGGAGTAGCATCACTGCTTCCTCTTGTATGAATGAAAATAAAGGGGCTGGAGCAGCGTCACTGCTTCCTCCTGTATTATAGAAAATAAAGGAGCTGGAGTAGCGTCACCGCTTCCTCCTGTATTATAGAAAATAAAGGAGCTGGAGCAGCGTCACCGCTTCCTCCTGTATTATAGAAAATAAAGGAGCCGGAGCAGCGTCACAGCTTCCTTCTGAATTATAGAAAATAAAGGAGCCGGAGCAGCGTCACTGCTTCCTCCTGTATTATAGAAAATAAAGGAGCCGGAGCAGCGTCACTGCTTCCTCCAGTATTATAGAAAATAAAGGAGCTGGAGAAGCGTCACTCCTTCCTCCTGTACAATAGAAAATAAAGGAGGTGGAGCAGCGTCACTCCTTCCTCCTGTACTATAGAAAATAAAGGAGGTGGAGCAGCGTCACTGCTTCCTCCAGTATTATAGAAAATAAAGGAGCAGGAATAGCGTCACTGTATCCTCCTGTATTATAGAAAATAACGGACCTGGAGCAGAGTCACTGCTTCCTCCTGCATTATAAAAAATAATGGAGCTGGAGCAGCGTCACTGCTTCCTCCTATATTATAGAAAATAAAGGACACTGCTTCCTCCTGTATTATAGAACATAATGGAGCTGGAACAGCGTCACTGCTTCCTCCTGTATCATAGAAAATAAATGAAACTGCTTCCTCCTGTAATATAGAAAATAAAGGAGCTGGAGCAGAGTCACTGCTTCCTCTTTTTTTATAGAAAATAAAGGAGCTGGAGCATCGTCACTCCTTCCTCCTGTACAACAGAAAATAAAGGAGCTGGAGCAGTGTCACTGCTTCCTCTTGTATTATAGAAAATGAAGGAGCTGGAGCAGTGTCACTGCTTCCTCCTGTATTATAGAAAATAAAGGAAACTGCATCCTCCTGTAATATAGAAAATAAAAGAGCTGGAGCAGAGTCACTGCTTCCTCTTGTATTATAGAAAATAAAGGAGCTGGAGCATCGTCACTCCTTCCTCCTGTACTACAGAAAATAAAGGAGATGGAGCAGTGTCACTGTTCCCTTTGTATTATAGAAAATAAGGGAGCGGAAGCAGCGTCACTCCTTCCACCTGTACTATAGAAAATAAAGGAGCTGGAGCAGTGTCACTGCTTCCTCGTGTATTGTAGAAAATAAAGGAGCTGGAGCAGCGTCACTGCTTCCTCTTGTATTATAGAAAATAAAGGAAACTGCTTCCTCCTGTAATATAGAAAATAAAGGAGCTGGAGCAGAGTCACTGATTCCTCTTGTATTACAGAAAATAAAGGAGCTGGAGCATCGTCACTCCTTCCTCCTGTCCTACAGAAAATAAAGGAGCTGGAGCAGTGTCACTGCTGCCTCTTGTATTATAGAAGATAAAGGAGCGGAAGCAGCGTCACTCCTTCCACCTGTACTATAGAAAATAAACGAGCTGGAGCAGCGTCTCCGCTTCCTCCTGTATTATAGAAAATAAAGGATCCGGAGCAGCGTCACTATTTCCTCTTGTATTATAGAAAATAAAGGAGCTGGAGCAGCGTCACTGCTTCCTCCTGTATAATAGAAAATAAAGGAGATGTAGCACCGTCTCTTCTTCCTCCTGTATCATAGAAAATAAAGGAGATGGAGCACCGTCTCTTCTTCCTCCTGTATTATAGAAAATAAAGGAGCTGGAGCAGCGTAACTGCTTCCTCCTGTATTCTAGAAAATAAAGTAGCTGGAGCAGCGTCACTGCTTCCTCCAGTATTATAGAAAATAAAGGAGCTGGAGCAGTGTCACTGCTTCCTCTTATATTATCGAAAATAAAGGACACTGCTTCCTCCTGTATTATAGAACATAAAGGAGCTGGAACAGCGTCACTGCTTCCTCCTGTATTGTAGAAAATAAAGGAAACTGCTTCCTCCTGTAATATAGAAAATAAAGGAGCTGGAGCAGCGTCACTGCTTCGTCCTGTATTATAGAAAATAAAGGAGCTGGAGCAGCGTCACTCCTTCCTCCTGTATTATAGAAAATAAAGCACACTGCTTCCTCCTGTATTATAGAACATAAAGGTGCTGGAACAGCGTCACTGCTTCCTCCTGTATTATAGAAAATAAAGGAAAATGCTTCCTCCTGTACATAGAAAATAAAGCAGCTGGCGCAGAATCACTGCTTCCTCCTGTATTATAGAAAATAAAGGAGCTGGAGCAGCGTCACTGCTTCGTCCTGTATTATAGAAAATAAAGGAGCTGGAGCAGCGTCACTGCTTCCTCCTGTAATATAGAAAATAAAGGAGCTGGAGCAGCGTCACTGCTTCGTCCTGTATTATAGAAAATAAAGGAGCTGGAGCAGTGTCACTGCTTCCTCTTGTATTATATAAAATAAAGGAGCTGGAGCAGCGTCACTCCTTCCTCCTGTACTATAGAAAATAAAGGAGCTGGAGCAGCGTCACTCCTTCCTCCTGTACTATAGAAAATAAAGTAGCTGGAGCAGCGTCACTGCTTCCCCCTGTATTATAGAAAATAAAGGAGCTGGAGCAGCGTCACCGCTTCCTCCTGTATTATAGAAAATAAAGGAGCTGGAGCAGCGTCACCGCTTCCTCCTGTATTATAGAAAATAAAGGAGCTGGAGCAGCGTCACCGCTTCCTCCTGTATTATAGAAAATAAAGGAGCCGTAGCAGCGTCACAGCTTCCTTCTGAATTATAGAAAATAAAGGAGCCGGAGCAGCGTCACTGCTTCCTCCTGTATTATAGAAAATAAAGGAGCCGGAGCAGCGTCACTGCTTCCTCCTGTATTATAGAAAATAAAGAAGCTGGAGCAGCGTCACTGCTTCCTCCTGTATTCTTGAAAATTAAGGAGCTGGAGCAGCGTCTCTGCTTCCTCCTGTATTCTAGAAAATAAAGGAGCCGGAGCAGCATCACTGCTTCCTCCTGTATTATAGAAAATAAAGGAGCTGGAGCAGCGTCACTGCTTCCTCCTGTGCCATCGAAAATAAAGGAGCTGGAGCAGCGTTACTGCTTCCTCCTGTATTATAAAACATAAAGGAGCTGGAGCAGCGTCACTGCTTCCCCCTGTATTTTCGAAAATAAAGGAGCTGGAGTTGCGTCACTGCTTCCTCTTGTGTGAAAGAAAATAAAGGAGCTGGAGTAGCGTCTCTGCTTCCTCCTGTATTATAGAAAATAAACGAGCTGGAGCAGCGTCACTGCTTCCTCCTGTATTAGAGAAAATAAAGGAGCTGGTGCAGCGTCACTGCTTCCTCCTGTATTATAGAAAATAAAGGAGCTGGAGAAGCGTCACTGCTTCCCTCTGTATTATAGAAAATAAAGAAGCTGGATCCGCGTCTCCGCCTCCTCCTGTATTATAGAAAATAAAGGAGCTGGAGAAGCGTCACTGCTTCCCTCTGTATGATAGAAAATAAAGGAGCTGGAGCAGCGTCACTGCTTCCTCCTGTATTATAGAAAATAAAGGAGCTGGAGCAGCGTCACTGCTTCCTCCTGTATTATAGAAAATAAAGGAGCTGGAGCAGCGTCACTGCTTCCTCCTGTAATATAGAAAATATAGGAGCTGGAGCAGCGTCTCTGCTTCCTCCTGTATTATAGAAAAAAAAGGAGCTGGTGCAGCGTCACTGCTTCCCCCTGTATTATGAAAAATAAAGGAGCTGGAGCAGCGTCACTGCTTCCTCCTGTATTATAGAAAATAAAGGAGCTGGAGCAGAGTCACTGCTTCCTCCTGTATTATAGAAAATAAAGGAGCTGGAGCAGCGTCACTTCTTCCTCCTGTATTATAGAAAATAAAGGAGCTGGAGCAGCGTCACTGCTTCCTCCTGTATTATAGAAAATAAAGGAGCTGGAGCAGAGTCACTGCTTCCTCCTGTATTATAGAAAATAAAGGAGCTGGAGCAGCGTCACTGCTTCCTCCTGTATTATAGAAAATAAAGGAGCTGGAGAAGCGTCACTGCTTCCCTCTGTATTATAGAAAATAAAGAAGCTGGATCCGCGTCTCCGCCTCCTCCTGTATTATAGAAAATAAAGGAGCTGGAGAAGCGTCACTGCTTCCCTCTGTATGATAGAAAATAAAGGAGCTGGTGCAGCGTCACTGCTTCCTCCTGTATTATAGAAAATAAAGGAGCTGGAGCAGCGTCACCGCTTCCTCCTGTAATATAGAAAATAAAGGAGCTGGAGCAGCGTCACCGCTTCCTCCTGTATTATAGAAAATAAAGGAGCTGGAGCAGCGTCACAGCTTCCTTCTGAATTATAGAAAATAAAGGAGCCGGAGCAGCGTCACTGCTTCCTCCTGTATTATAGAAAATAAAGGAGCCGGAGCAGCGTCACTGCTTCCTCCTGTATTATTGAAAATAAAGGAGCCGGAGCAGCGTCTCTGCTTCCTCCTGTATTATAGAAAATAAAGGAGCTGGAGCAGCGTCACTGCTTCCTCCTGTATTCTAGAAAATAAAGGAGCCGGAGCAGCGTCACTGCTTCCTCCTGTATTATAGAAAATAAAGGAGCTGGAGCAGCGTCACTGCTTCCTCCTGTGCTATAGAAAATAAAGGAGCTGGAGCAGCGTCACTGCTTCCTCCTGTATTATAAAAAATAAAGGAGCTGAAGGAGCGTCATTGCTTCCCCCTGTATTTTCGAAAATAAAGGAGCTGGATTAGCGTCACTGCTTCCTCTTGTGTGAAAGAAAATAAAGGAGCTGGAGCAGCGTCACTGCTTCCTCTTGTGTGAAAGAAAATAAAGGAGCTGGAGCAGCGTCTCTGCTTCCTCCTGTATTCTAGAAAATAAAGGAGCTGGAGCAGCGTCACTGCTTCCTCCTGTGCTGTCGAAAATAAAGGAGCTGGAGCAGCGTCACTGCTTCCTCCTGTATTATAGAAAATAAAGGAGCTGGAGCAGCGTCACTGCTTCCTCCTGTATTATAGAAAATAAAGGAGCTGGAGCAGCGTTACTGCTTCCTCCTGTATTATAAAAAATAAAGGAGCTGGAGGAGCGTCATTGCTTCCCCCTGTATTTTCGAAAATAAAGGAGCTGGAGTTGCGTCACTGCTTCCTCTTGTGTGAAAGAAAATAAAGGAGCTGGAGTAGCGTCACTGCTTCCTCTTGTGTGAAAGAAAATAAAGGAGCTGGAGCAGCGTCTCTGCTTCCTCCTGTATTATAGAAAATAAAGGAGCTGGAGCAGCGTCACTGCTTCCTCCTGTATTATAGAAAATAAAGGAGCTGGAGAAGCGTCACTCCTTCCTCCTGTACTATAGAAAATAAAGGAGGTGGAGCAGCGTCACTGCTTCCTCCAGTATTATAGAAAATAAAGGAGCAGGAATAGCGTCACTGTATCCTCTTGTATTATCGAAAATAAAGGAGCTGGGGCAGCGTCACTGCTTCATCCTGTATTATAGAAAATAGAGGAGCCGGATCAGCGTCACTGCTTCCTCCTGTATTACAGAAAATAAAGGAGCAGGAGCAGAGTCACTGCTTCCTCCTGAATTATAGAAAATAAAGGAGCAGGAGCAGAGTCACTGCTTCCTCCTGAATTATAGAAAATAAAGCAGCTGGAGCAGCGTCACTACTTCCTCTTGTATTATAGAAAATAAAGCAGCTGGAGCAGCGTCACTACTTCCTCCTGTATTATAGAAAATAAAGGAGCCGGAGCAGCGTCACTCTTTCCTCCTGTATTATAGAAAATAAAGGAGCTGGAGCAGTGTCACTGATTCCTCTTGTATTATAGAAAATAAAGGAGCTGGAGCAGTGTCACTGCTTCCTCTTGTATTATAGAAAATAAAGGAGCTGGAGCAGCGTCTTTGCTTACTTCTGCATTATAGCAAATAAAGGAGCTGGAGCAGCGTCACTGCTTCCTCCTGTATTATATTAAATAAAGGAGATGGAGCACCGTCTCTTCTTCCTCCTGTATTATAGAAAATAAAGGAGATGGAGCACCGTCTCTTCTTTCTCCTGTATCATAGAAAATAAAGGAGCTGGAGCAGCGTCACTGCTTCCTCCTGTATTCTAGAAAATAAAGCAGCTGGAGCAGCGTCACTGCTTCCTCCTGCATTATAGAAAACAAAGGAGCTGGAGCAGCGTCAATGCGTCCTCTTGTATTGTAGAAAATAAAGAAGCTGGAGCAGAGTCACTGATTCCTCTTGTATTATAGAAAATAAAGGAGCTGGAGCAGTGTCACTGCTTCCTCTTGTATTATAGAAAATAAAGGAGCTGGAGCAGCGTCACTGCTTCCTCTTGTATTATAGAAAATAAAGGAGCTGGAGCAGCGTCACTCCTTCCTCCTGTATTATAGAAAATAAAGGACACTGCTTCCTCCTGTATTATAGAACATAAAGGAGCTGGAGCAGCGTCACTCCTTCCTCCTGTATTATAGAAAATAAAGGACACTGCTTCCTCCTGTATGATACAAAATAAAGGAGCTGGAGCAGCGTCACTCCTTCCTCCTGTACTTTAGAAAATAAAGGAGCTGGAGCAGCGTCACTCCTTCCTCCTGTACAATAGAAAATAAAGTAGCTGGAGCAGCGTCACTGCTTCCCACTGTATTATAGAAAATAAAGGAGCTGGAGTAGCATCACTGCTTCCTCTTGTATGAATGAAAATAAAGGGGCTGGAGCAGCGTCACTGCTTCCTCCTGTATTATAGAAAATAAAGGAGCTGGAGTAGCGTCACCGCTTCCTCCTGTATTATAGAAAATAAAGGAGCTGGAGCAGCGTCACCGCTTCCTCCTGTATTATAGAAAATAAAGGAGCCGGAGCAGCGTCACAGCTTCCTTCTGAATTATAGAACATAAAGGAGCCGGAGCAGCGTCACTGCTTCCTCCTGTATTATAGAAAATAAAGGAGCCGGAGCAGCGTCACTGCTTCCTCCTGTATTATAGAAAATAAAGGAGCTGGAGCAGCGTCACTGCTTCCTCCTGCGCTGTAGAAAATAAAGGAGCTGGAGCAGCGTCACTGCTTCCTCCTGTATTATAAAAAATAAAGGAGCTGGAGGAGCGTCATTGCTTCCCCCTGTATTTTCGAAAATTAAGGAGCTGGAGTTGCGTCACTGCTTCCTCTTGTGTGAAAGAAAATAAAGGAGCTGGAGTAGCGTCACTGCTTCCTCTTGTGTGAAAGAAAATAAAGGAGCTGGAGCAGCGTCTCTGCTTCCTCCTGTATTATAGAAAATAAAGGAGCTGGAGCAGCGTCACTGCTTCCTCCTGTATTATAGAAAATAAAGGAGCTGGAGAAGCGTCACTCCTTCCTCCTGTACTATAGAAAATAAAGGAGGTGGAGCAGCGTTACTGCTTCCTCCAGTATTATAGAAAATAAAGGAGCAGGAATAGCGTCACTGTATCCTCTTGTATTATCGAAAATAAAGGAGCTGGAGCAGCGTCACTGCTTCCTCCTGTATTATAGAAAATAACGGACCTGGAGCAGAGTCACTGCTTCCTCCTGCATTATAAAAAATAAAGGAGCTGGAGCAGCGTCACTGCTTCCTCCTATATTATAGAAAATAAAGGACACTGCTTCCTCCTGTATTATAGAACATAATGGAGCTGGAACAGCGTCACTGCTTCCTCCTGTATCATAGAAAATAAATGAAGCTGCTTCCTCCTGTAATATAGAAAATAAAGGAGCTGGAGCAGAGTCACTGCTTCCTCTTTTTTTATAGAAAATAAAGGAGCTGGAGCATCGTCACTCCTTCCTCCTGTACAACAGAAAATAAAGGAGCTGGAGCAGTGTCACTGCTTCCTCTTGTATTATAGAAAATGAAGGAGCTGGAGCAGTGTCACTGCTTCCTCCTGTATTATAGAAAATAAAGGAAACTGCTTCCTCCTGTAATATAGAAAATAAAAGAGCTGGAGCAGAGTCACTGCTTCCTCTTGTATTATAGAAAATAAAGGACACCTGAGCATCGTCACTCCTTCCTCCTGTACTACAGAAAATAAAGGAGATGGAGCAGTGTCACTGTTCCCTTTGTATTATAGAAAATAAGGGAGCGGAAGCAGCGTCACTCCTTCCACCTGTACTATAGAAAATAAAGGAGCTGGAGCAGTGTCACTGCTTCCTCTTGTATTGTAGAAAATAAAGGAGCTGGAGCAGCGTCACTGCTTCCTCTTGTATTATAGAAAATAAAGGAAACTGCTTCCTCCTGTAATATAGAAAATAAAGGAGCTGGAGCAGAGTCACTGATTCCTCTTGTATTATAGAAAATAAAGGAGCTGGAGCATCGTCACTCCTTCCTCCTGTCCTACAGAAGATAAAGGAGCTGGAGCAGTGTCACTGCTGCCTCTTGTATTATAGAAAATAAAGGAGCGGAAGCAGCGTCACTCCTTCCACCTGTACTATAGAAAATAAACGAGCTGGAGCAGTGTCACTGCTTCCTCTTGTATTATAGAAAATAAAGGAGCTGGAGCAGCGTCTCCGCTTCCTCCTGTATTATAGAAAATAAAGGATCCGGAGCAGCGTCACTATTTCCTCTTGTATTATAGAAAATAAAGGAGCTGGAGCAGCGTCACTGCTTCCTCCTGTATAATAGAAAATAAAGGAGATGTAGCACCGTCTCTTCTTCCTCCTGTATCATAGAAAATAAAGGAGATGGAGCACCGTCTCTTCTTCCTCCTGTATTATAGAAAATAAAGGAGCTGGAGCAGCGTAACTGCTTCCTCCTGTATTCTAGAAAATAAAGTAGCTGGAGCAGCGTCACTGCTTCCTCCAGTATTATAGAAAATAAAGGAGCTGGAGCAGTGTCACTGCTTCCTCTTATATTATAGAAAATAAAGGACACTGCTTCCTCCTGTATTATAGAACATAAAGGAGCTGGAACAGCGTCACTGCTTCCTCCTGTATTGTAGAAAATAAAGGAAACTGCTTCCTCCTGTAATATAGAAAATAAAGGAGCTGGAGCAGCGTCACTGCTTCGTCCTGTATTATAGAAAATAAAGGAGCTGGAGCAGCGTCACTCCTTCCTCCTGTATTATAGAAAATAAAGCACACTGTTTCCTCCTGTATTATAGAACATAAAGGTGCTGGAACAGCGTCACTGCTTCCTCCTGTATTATAGAAAATAAAGGAAACTGCTTCCTCCTGTACATAGAAAATATAGGAGCTGGCGCAGAATCACTGCTTCCTCCTGTATTATAGAAAATAAAGGAGCTGGAGCAGCGTCACTGCTTCGTCCTGTATTATAGAAAATAAAGGAGCTGGAGCAGCGTCACTGCTTCCTCCTGTAATATAGAAAATAAAGGAGCTGGAGCAGCGTCACTGCTTCGTCCTGTATTATAGAAAATAAAGGAGCTGGAGCAGTGTCACTGCTTCATCTTGTATTATATAAAATAAAGGAGCTGGAGCAGCGTCACTCCTTCCTCCTGTACTATAGAAAATAAAGGAGCTGGAGCAGCGTCACTCCTTCCTCCTGTACTATAGAAAATAAAGTAGCTGGAGCAGCGTCACTGCTTCCCCCTGTATTATAGAAAATAAAGGAGCTGGAGCAGCGTCACCGCTTCCTCCTGTATTATAGAAAATAAAGGAGCTGGAGCAGCGTCACCGCTTCCTCCTGTATTATAGAAAATAAAGGAGCTGGAGCAGCGTCACTGCTTCCCCTTGTATTATAGAAAATAAAGGAGCTGGAGCAGCGTCACCGCTTCCTCCTGTAATATAGAAAATAAAAGAGCTGGAGCAGAGTCACTGCTTCCTCTTGTATTATAGAAAATAAAGGAGCTGGAGCATCGTCACTCCTTCCTCCTGTACTACAGAAAATAAAGGAGATGGAGCAGTGTCACTGTTCCCTTTTTATTATAGAAAATAAGGGAGCGGAAGCAGCGTCACTCCTTCCACCTGTACTATAGAAAATAAAGGAGCTGGAGCAGTGTCACTGCTTCCTCTTGTATTATAGAAAATAAAGGAAACTGCTTCCTCCTGTAATATAGAAAATAAAGGAGCTGGAGCAGAGTCACTGATTCCTCTTGTATTGTAGAAAATAAAGGAGCTGGAGCATCGTCACTCCTTCCTCCTGTCCTACAGAAAATAAAGGAGCGGAAGCAGCGTCACTGCTTCCTCCTGTATTATAGAAAATAAAGGAGCTGAAAAAGCGTCACCGCTTCCTCCTGTATTATAGAAAATAAAGGAGCCGTAGCAGCGTCACAGCTTCCTTCTGAATTATAGAAAATAAAGGAGCCGGAGCAGCGTCACTGCTTCCTCCTGTATTATAGAAAATAAAGGAGCCGGAGCAGCGTCACTGCTTCCTCCTGTATTATAGAAAATAAAGGAGCTGGAGCAGCGTCACTGCTTCCTCCTGTATTCTCGAAAATAAAGGAGCTGGAGCAGCGTCACTGCTTCCTCCTGTATTATAGAAAATAAAGGAGCTGGAGCAGCGTCACTGCTTCCTCCTGTGCCATCGAAAATAAAGGAGCTGGAGCAGCGTCACTGCTTCCTCCTGTATTAGAGAAAATAAAGGAGCTGGTGCAGCGTCACTGCTTCCTCCTGTATTATAGAAAATAAAGGAGCTGGAGAAGCGTCACTGCTTCCCTCTGTATTATAGAAAATAAAGAAGCTGGAGCCGCGTCTCCGCCTCCTCCTGTGTTATAGAAAATAAAGGAGCTGGAGCAGCGTCTCCGCCTCCTCCTGTGTTATAGAAAATATAGGAGCCGGAGCAGCGTCACTGCTTCCTCCTGTATTATAGAAAATAAAGGAGCTGGAGAAGCGTCACTGCTTCCTCCTGTATTATAGAAAATAAAGGAGCTGGAGCAGCGTCACCGCTTCCTCCTGTCATATAGAAAATAAAGGAGCTGGAGCAGCGTCACTGCTTCCTCCTGTATTATAGAAAAAAAAGGAGCTGGTGCAGCGTCACTGCTTCCCCCTGTATTATGGAAAATAAAGGAGCTGGAGCAGCGTCACTGCTTCCTCCTGTATTATAGAAAATAAAGGAGCTGGAGCAGAGTCACTGCTTCCTCCTGTATTATAGAAAATAAAGGAGCTGGAGCAGCGTCACTGCTTCCTCCTGTATTATAGAAAATAAAGGAGCTGGAGAAGCGTCACTGCTTCCCTCTGTATTATAGAAAATAAAGAAGCTGGATCCGCGTCTCCGCCTCCTCCTGTATTATAGAAAATAAAGGAGCTGGAGAAGCGTCACTGCTTCCCTCTGTATGAGAGAAAATAAAGGAGCTGGAGCAGCGTCACTGCTTCCTCCTGTATTATAGAAAATAAAGGAGCTGGAGCAGCGTCACCGCTTCCTCCTGTAATATAGAAAATAAAGGAGCTGGAGCAGCGTCACCGCTTCCTCCTGTATTATAGAAAATAAAGGAGCCGGAGCAGCGTCACAGCTTCCTTCTGAATTATAGAAAATAAAGGAGCCGGAGCAGCGTCACTGCTTCCTCCTGTATTCTAGAAAATAAAGGAGCCGGAGCAGCGTCTCTGCTTCCTCCTGTATTATAGAAAATAAAGGAGCTGGAGCAGCGTCTCTGCTTCCTCCTGTATTATAGAAAATAAAGGAGCTGGAGCAGCGTCTCTGCTTCCTCCTGTGCTATAGAAAATAAAGGAGCTGGAGCAGCGTCACTGCTTCCTCCTGTATTATAAAAAATAAAGGAGCTGGAGGAGCGTCATTGCTTCCCCCTGTATTTTCGAAAATAAAGGAGCTGGAGTTGCGTCACTGCTTCCTCTTGTGTGAAAGAAAATAAAGGAGCTGGAGTAGCGTCACTGCTTCCTCTTGTGTGAAAGAAAATAAAGGAGCTGGAGCAGCGTCTCTGCTTCCTCCTGTATTATAGAAAATAAAGGAGCTGGAGCAGCGTCACTGCTTCCTCCTGTATTATAGAAAATAAAGGAGCTGGAGAAGCGTCACTCCTTCCTCCTGTACTATAGAAAATAAAGGAGGTGGAGCAGCGTCACTGCTTCCTCCAGTATTATAGAAAATAAAGGAGCAGGAATAGCGTCACTGTATCCTCTTGTATTATCGAAAATAAAGGAGCTGGGGCTGCGTCACTGCTTCCTCATGTATTATAGAAAATAACGGACCTGGAGCAGAGTCACTGCTTCCTCCTGCATTATAAAAAATAAAGGAGCTGGAGCAGCGTCACTGCTTCCTCCTGTATTATAGAAAATAAAGGAGCTGGAGCAGCGTCACTGCTTCCTCCTGTATTATAGAACATAATGGAGCTGGAACAGCGTCACTGCTTCCTCCTGTATCATAGAAAATAAATGAAACTGCTTCCTCCTGTAATATAGAAAATAAAGGAGCTGGAGCAGAGTCACTGCTTCCTCTTTTTTTACAGAAAATAAAGGAGCTGGAGCATCGTCACTCCTTCCTCCTGTACAACAGAAAATAAAGGAGCTGGAGCAGTGTCACTGCTTCCTCTTGTATTATAGAAAATAAAGGAGCTGGAGCAGTGTCACTGCTTCCTCCTGTATTATAGAAAATAAAGGAAACTGCTTCCTCCTGTAATATAGAAAATACAGGAGCTGGAGCAGCGTCACTGCTTCGTCATGTATTATAGAAAATAAAGGAGCTGGAGCAGCGTCTCTGCTTCCTCCTGTATTATAGAAAATAAAGCAGCTGGAGCAGCGTCACTGCTTCCTCCTGTATTATAGAAAATAAAGGAGCAGGAATAGCGTCACTGCTTCCTCCTGTACTATAGAAAATAAAGGAGCAGGAGCAGCGTCACTGCTTCCTCCTGAATTATAGAAAATAAAGGAGCTGGAGCAGCGTCTTTGCTTCCTCCTGTATTATAGAAAATAAAGGAGCTGGAGCAGCGTAACTCCTTTCTCCTGTATTATAGAAAATAAAGGAGCTGGAGCAGCGTCTCTGCTTCCTCCTGTATTATAGAAAATAAAGCAGCTGGAGCAGCGTCACTACTTCCTCCTGTATTATAGAAAATAAAGGAGCCGGAGCAGCGTCACTATTTCCTCCTGTATTATAGAAAATAAAGGAGCTGGAGCAGTGTCACTGATTCCTCTTGTATTATAGAAAATAAAGGAGCTGGAGCAGTGTCACTGCTTCCTCTTGTATTATAGAAAATAAAGGAGCTGGAGCAGCGTCTTTGCTTACTTCTGCATTATAGTAAATAAAGGAGCTGGAGCAGCGTCACTGCTTCCTCCTGTATTATATTAAATAAAGGAGATGGAGCACCGTCTCTTCTTCCTCCTGTATTATAGAAAATAAAGGAGATGGAGCACCGTCTCTTCTTCCTCCTGTATTATAGAAAATAAAGGAGCTGGAGCAGCGTCACTGCTTCCTCCTGTATTCTAGAAAATAAAGCAGCTGGAGCAGCGTCACTGCTTCCTCCTGCATTATAGAAAACAAAGGAGCTGGAGCAGCGTCAATGCGTCCTCTTGTATTGTAGAAAATAAAGAAGCTGGAGCAGAGTCACTGATTCCTCTTGTATTATAGAAAATAAAGGAGCTGGAGCAGTGTCACTGCTTCCTCTTGTATTATAGAAAATAAAGGAGCTGGAGCAGCGTCACTGCTTCCTCTTGTATTATAGAAAATAAAGGACACTGCTTCCTCCTGTATTATAGAAAATAAAGGAGCTGGAGCAGAGTCACTGCTTCCTCCTGTATTATAGAAAATAAAGGAGCTGGATCCGCGTCTCCGCCTCCTCCGGTATTATAGAAAATAAAGGAGCTGGAGCAGCGTCACTGCTTCCTCCTGTATTATAGAAAATAAAGGAGCTGGAGAAGCGTCACTGCTTCCCTCTGTATTATAGAAAATAAAGAAGCTGGATCCGCGTCTCCGCCTCCTCCTGTATTATAGAAAATAAAGGAGCTGGAGAAGCGTCACTGCTTCCTCCTGTATGATAGAAAATAAAGGAGCTGGAGCAGCGTCACTGCTTCCTCCTGTATTATAGAAAATAAAGGAGCTGGAGCAGCGTCACCGCATCCTCCTGTAATATAGAAAATAAAGGAGCTGGAGCAGCGTCACCGCTTCCTCCTGTATTATAGAAAATAAAGGAGCCGGAGCAGCGTCACAGCTTCCTTCTGAATTATAGAAAATAAAGGAGCCGGAGCAGCGTCACTGCTTCCTCCTGTATTATAGAAAATAAACGAGCCGGAGCAGAGTCACTGCTTCCTCCCGTATTATTGAAAATAAAGGAGCCGGAGCAGCGTCTCTGCTTCCTCCTGTATTATAGAAAATAAAGGAGCTGGAGCAGCGTCACTGCTTCCTCCTGTATTCTAGAAAATAAAGGAGCCGGAGCAGCGTCACTGCTTCCTCCTGTATTATAGAAAATAAAGGAGCTGGAGCAGCGTCACTGCTTCCTCCTGTGCTATAGAAAATAAAGGAGCTGGAGCAGCGTCACTGCTTCCTCCTGTATTATAAAAAATAAAGGAGCTGGAGGAGCGTCATTGCTTCCCCCTGTATTTTCGAAAATAAAGGAGCTGGAGTTGCGTCACTGCTTCCTCTTGTGTGAAAGAAAATAAAGGAGCTGGAGTAGCGTCACTGCTTCCTCTTGTGTGAAAGAAAATAAAGGAGCTGGAGAAGCCTCTCTGCTTCCTCCTGTATTATAGAAAATAAAGGAGCTGGAGCAGCGTCACTGCTTCCTCCTGTATTATAGAAAATAAAGGAGCTGGAGAAGCGTCACTCCTTCCTCCTGTACTATAGAAAATAAAGGAGGTGGAGCAGCGTCACTGCTTCCTCCAGTATTATAGAAAATAAAGGAGCAGGAATAGCGTCACTGTATCCTCTTGTATTATCGAAAATAAAGGAGCTGGGGCAGCTTCACTGCTTCCTCATGTATTATAGAAAATAACGGACCTGGAGCAGAGTCACTGCTTCCTCCTGCATTATAAAAAATAAAGGAGCTGGAGCAGCGTCACTGCTTCCTCCTATATTATAGGAAATAATGGAGCTGGAACAGCGTCACTGCTTCCTCCTGTATTATAGAACATAATGGAGCTGGAACAGCGTCACTGCCTGCTCCTGTATCATAGAAAATAAATGAAACTGCTTCCTCCTGTAATATAGAAAATAAAGGAGCTGGAGCAGAGTCACTGCTTCCTCTTTTTTTATAGAAAATAAAGGAGCTGGAGCATCGTCACTCCTTCCTCCTGTACAACAGAAAATAAAGGAGCTGGAGCAGTGTCACTGCTTCCTCTTGTATTATAGAAAATAAAGGAGCTGGAGTAGTGTCACTGCTTCCTCCTGTATTATAGAAAATAAAGGAAACTGCTTCCTCCTGTAATATAGAAAATACAGGAGCTGGAGCAGCGTCACTGCTTCGTCCTGTATTATAGAAAATAAAGGAGCTGGAGCAGCGTCTCTGCTTCCTCCTGTATTATAGAAAATAAAGCAGCTGGAGCAGTGTCACTGCTTCCTCCTGTATTATAGAAAATAAAGGAGCAGGAATAGCGTCACTGCTTCCTCCTGTACTATAGAAAATAAAGGAGCTGGAGCAGCGTCACTGCTTCCTCCTGAATTATAGAAAATAAAGGAGCTGGAGCAGCGTCTTTGCTTCCTCCTGTATTATAGAAAATAAAGGAGCTGGAGCAGCGTAACTCCTTTCTCCTGTATTATAGAAAATAAAGGAGCTGGAGCAGCGTCTCTGCTTCCTCCTGTATTATAGAAAATAAAGCAGCTGGAGCAGCGTCACTACTTCCTCCTGTATTATAGAAAATAAAGGAGCCGGAGCAGGGTCACTATTTCCTCCTGTATTATAGAAAATAAAGGAGCTGGAGCAGTGTCACTGATTCCTCTTGTATTATAGAAAATAAAGGAGCTGGAGCAGTGTCACTGCTTCCTCTTGTATTATAGAAAATAAAGGAGCTGGAGCAGCGTCTTTGATTACTTCTGCATTATAGCAAATAAAGGAGCTGGAGCAGCGTCACTGCTTCCTCCTGTATTATATTAAATAAAGGAGATGGAGCACCGTCTCTTCTTCCTCCTGTATTATAGAAAATAAAGGAGATGGAGCACCGTCTCTTCTTCCTCCTGTATTATAGAAAATAAAGGAGCTGGAGCAGCGTCACTGCTTCCTCCTGTATTCTAGAAAATAAAGCAGCTGGAGCAGCGTCACTGCTTCCTCCTGCATTATAGAAAACAAAGGAGCTGGAGCAGCGTCACTGCTTCCTCTTGTATTGTAGAAAATAAAGAAGCTGGAGCAGAGTCACTGATTCCTCTTGTATTATAGAAAATAAAGGAGCTGGAGCAGTGTCACTGCTTCCTCTTGTATTATAGAAAATAAAGGAGGTGGAGCAGCGTCACTGCTTCCTCCAGTATTATAGAAAATAAAGGAGCAGGAATAGCGTCACTGTATCCTCTTGTATTATCGAAAATAAAGGAGCTGGAGCAGCGTCACTGCTTCCTCCTGTATTATAGAAAATAAAGGAGCTGGAGCAGCGTCACTGCTTCCTCCTGTATTATAGAAAATAAAGGAGCTGGAGCAGCGTCTCTGCTTCCTCCTGTATTATAGAAAATAACGGACCTGGAGCAGAGTCACTGCTTCCTCCTGTATTATAAAAAATAAAGGAGCTGGAGCAGCGTCACTGCTTCCTCCTATATTATAGAAAATAAAGGACACTGCTTCCTCCTGTATTATAGAACATAATGGAGCTGGAACAGCGTCACTGCTTCCTCCTGTATCATAGAAAATAAATGAAACTGCTTCCTCCTGTAATATAGAAAATAAAGGAGCTGGAGCAGAGTCACTGCTTCCTCTTTTTTTTATAGAAAATAAAGGAGCTGGAGCATCGTCGCTCCTTCCTCCTGTACAACAGAAAATAAAGGAGCTGGAGCAGTGTCACTGCTTCCTCTTGTATTATAGAAAATAAAGGAAACTGCTTCCTCCTGTAATATAGAAAATAAAAGAGCTGGAGCAGAGTCACTGCTTCCTCTTGTATTATAGAAAATAAAGGAGCTGGAGCATCGTCACTCCTTCCTCCTGTACTACAGAAAATAAAGGAGATGGAGCAGTGTCACTGTTCCCTTTGTATTATAGAAAATAAGGGAGCGGAAGCAGCGTCACTCCTTCCACCTGTACTATAGAAAATAAAGGAGCTGGAGCAGTGTCACTGCTTCCTCTTGTATTATAGAAAATAAAGGAGCTGGAGCAGCGTCTCCGCTTCCTCCTGTATTATAGAAAATAAAGGATCCGGAGCAGCGTCACTATTTCCTCTTGTATTATAGAAAATAAAGGAGCTGGAGCAGCGTCACTGCTTCCTCCTGTATAATAGAAAATAAAGGAGATGTAGCACCGTCTCTTCTTCCTCCTGTATCATAGAAAATAAAGGAGATGGAGCACCGTCTCTTCTTCCTCCTGTATTATAGAAAATAAAGGAGCTGGAGCAGCGTAACTGCTTCCTCCTGTATTCTAGAAAATAAAGTAGCTGGAGCAGCGTCACTGCTTCCTCCAGTATTATAGAAAATAAAGGAGCTGGAGCAGTGTCACTGCTTCCTCTTATATTATAGAAAATAAAGGACACTGCTTCCTCCTCTATTATAGAACATAAAGGAGCTGGAACAGCGTCACTGCTTCCTCCTGTATTGTAGAAAATAAAGGAAACTGCTTCCTCCTGTAATATAGAAAATAAAGGAGCTGGAGAAGCGTCACTGCTTCGTCCTGTATTATAGAAAATAAAGGAGCTGGAGCAGCGTCACTCCTTCCTCCTGTATTATAGAAAATAAAGCACACTGCTTCCTCCTGTATTATAGAACATAAAGGTGCTGGAACAGCGTCACTGCTTCCTCCTGTATTATAGAAAATAAAGGAAACTGCTTCCTCCTGTACATAGAAAATAAAGGAGCTGGCGCAGAATCACTGCTTCCTCCTGTATTATAGAAAATAAAGGAGCTGGAGCAGCGTCACTGCTTCGTCCTGTATTATAGAAAATAAAGGAGCTGGAGCAGCGTCACTGCTTCCTCCTGTAATATAGAAAATAAAGGAGCTGGAGCAGCGTCACTGCTTCCTCCTGTATTATAGAAAATAAAGGAGCTGGAGCAGTGTCACTGCTTCCTCTTGTATTATATAAAATAAAGGAGCTGGAGCAGCGTCACTCCTTCCTCCTGTACTATAGAAAATAAAGGAGCTGGAGCAGCGTCACTCCTTCCTCCTGTACTATAGAAAATAAAGGAGCTGGAGCAGCGTCACCGCTTCCTCCTGTATTATAGAAAATAAAGGAGCTGGAGCAGCGTCACCGCTTCCTCCTGTATTATAGAAAATAAAGGAGCTGGAGCAGCGTCACCGCTTCCTCCTGTATTATAGAAAATAAAGGAGCCGTAGCAGCGTCACAGCTTCCTTCTGAATTATAGAAAATAAAGGAGCCGGAGCAGCGTCACTGCTTCCTCCTGTATTATAGAAAATAAAGGAGCTGGAGCAGCGTCACTGCTTCCTCCTGTATTATAGAAAATAAAGGAGCTGGAGCAGCGTCACTGCTTCCTCCTGTATTATAGAAAATAAAGGAGCTGGAGCAGCGTCACTGCTTCCTCCTGTATTCTAGAAAATAAAGGAGCTGGAGCAGCGTCACTGCTTCCTCCTGTATTCTAGAAAATAAAGGAGCCGGAGCAGCGTCACTGCTTCCTCCTGTATTATAGAAAATAAAGGAGCTGGAGCAGCGTCACTGCTTCCTCCTGTGCCATCGAAAATAAAGGAGCTGGAGCAGCGTCACTGCTTCCTCCTGTATTATAGAAAATAAAGGAGCTGGAGCAGCGTCACTGCTTCCCCCTGTATTTTCGAAAATAACGGAGCTGGAGCAGCGTCACTGCTTCCTCCTGTATTATAGAAAATAAAGGAGCTGGAGCAGCGTCACTGCTTCCTCCGGTATTATAGAAAATAAAGGAGCTGGAGTTGCGTCACTGCTTCCTCTTGTGTGAAAGAAAATAAAGGAGCTAGAGTAGCGTCACTGCTTCCTCTTGTGTGAAAGAAAATAAAGGAGCTGGAGTAGCGTCTCTGCTTCCTCCTGTATTATAGAAAATAAACGAGCTGGAGCAGCGTCACTGCTTCCTCCTGTATTAGAAAAAATAAAGGAGCTGGTGCAGCGTCACTGCTTCCTCCTGTATTATAGAAAATAAAGGAGCTGGAGAAGCGACACTGCTTCCCTCTGTATTATAGAAAATAAAGGAGCTGGAGCAGCGTCACTGCTTCCCTCTGTATGATAGAAAATAAAGGAGCTGGTGCAGCGTCACTGCTTCCTCCTGTATTATAGAAAATAAAGGAGCTGGAGCAGCGTCTCTGCTTCCTCCTGTATTATAGAAAAAAAAGGAGCTGGTGCAGCGTCACTGCTTCCCCCTGTATTATGGAAAATAAAGGAGCTGGAGCAGCGTCACTGCTTCCCTCTGTATGATAGAAAATAAAGGAGCTGGAGCAGCGTCACTGCTTCCCTCTGTATGATAGAAAATAAAGGAGCTGGAGCAGCGTCACTGCTTCCTCCTGTATTATAGAAAATAAAGGAGCTGGAGCAGAGTCACTGCTTCCTCCTGTATTATAGAAAATAAAGGAGCTGGAGCAGCGTCACTGCTTCCTCCTGTATTATAGAAAATAAAGGAGCTGGAGAAGCGTCACTGCTTCCCTCTGTATTATAGAAAATAAAGAAGCTGGATCCGCGTCTCCGCCTCCTCCTGTATTATAGAAAATAAAGGAGCTGGAGAAGCGTCACTGCTTCCCTCTGTATGATAGAAAATAAAGGAGCTGGAGCAGCGTCACTGCTTCCTCCTGTATTATAGAAAATAAAGGAGCTGGAGCAGCGTCACCGCTTCCTCCTGTATTATAGAAAATAAAGGAGCCGGAGCAGCGTCACAGCTTCCTTCTGAATTATAGAAAATAAAGGAGCTGGAGCAGCGTCACTGCTTCCTCCTGTATTCTAGAAAATAAAGGAGCCGGAGCAGCGTCACTGCTTCCTCCTGTATTATAGAAAATAAAGGAGCTGGAGAAGCGACACTGCTTCCTCCTGTATTCTAGAAAATAAAGGAGCCGGAGCGGCGTCACTGCTTCCTCCTGTATTATAGAAAATAAAGGAGCTGGAGCAGCGTCACTGCTTCCTCCTGTATTATAGAAAATAAAGGAGCTGGAGCAGCGTCACTGCTTCCTCCTGTATTATAGAAAATAAAGGAGCTGGAGCAGCGTTACTGCTTCCTCCTGTATTATAAAAAATAAAGGAGCTGGAGGAGCGTCATTGCTTCCCCCTGTATTTTCGAAAATAAAGGAGCTGGAGTTGCGTCACTGCTTCCTCTTGTGTGAAAGAAAATAAAGGAGCTGGAGTAGCGTCACTGCTTCCTCTTGTGTGAAAGAAAATAAAGGAGCTGGAGCAGCGTCTCTGCTTCCTCCTGTATTATAGAAAATAAAGGAGCTGGAGCAGCGTCACTGCTTCCTCCTGTATGATAGAAAATAAAGGAGCTGGAGAAGCGTCACTCCTTCCTCCTGTACTATAGAAAATAAAGGAGGTGGAGCAGCGTCACTGCTTCCTCCAGTATTATAGAAAATAAAGGAGCAGGAATAGCGTCACTGTATCCTCTTGTATTATCGAAAATAAAGGAGCTGGGGCAGCGTCACTGCTTCCTCCTGTATTATAGAAAATAACGGACCTGGAGCAGAGTCACTGCTTCCTCCTGTATTATAGAAAATAAAGGAGCTGGAGCAGCGTCACTGCTTCCTCCTGTATTATAGAAATTAAAGGAGCTGGAGAAGCGTCACTGCTTCCCTCTGTATTATAGAAAATAAAGAAGCTGGATCCGCGTCTCCGCCTCCTCCTGTATTATAGAAAATAAAGGAGCTGGAGAAGCGTCACTGCTTCCCTCTGTATGATAGAAAATAAAGGAGCTGGAGCAGCGTCACTGCTTCCTCCTGTATTATAGAAAATAAAGGAGCTGGAGCAGCGTCACCGCTTCCTCCTGTATTATAGAAAATAAAGGAGCCGGAGCAGCGTCACAGCTTCCTTCTGAATTATAGAAAATAAAGGAGCTGGAGCAGCGTCACTGCTTCCTCCTGTATTCTAGAAAATAAAGGAGCCGGAGCAGCGTCACTGCTTCCTCCTGTATTATAGAAAATAAAGGAGCTGGAGAAGCGACACTGCTTCCTCCTGTATTCTAGAAAATAAAGGAGCCGGAGCGGCGTCACTGCTTCCTCCTGTATTATAGAAAATAAAGGAGCTGGAGCAGCGTCACTGCTTCCTCCTGTATTATAGAAAATAAAGGAGCTGGAGCAGCGTCACTGCTTCCTCCTGTATTATAGAAAATAAAGGAGCTGGAGCAGCGTTACTGCTTCCTCCTGTATTATAAAAAATAAAGGAGCTGGAGGAGCGTCATTGCTTCCCCCTGTATTTTCGAAAATAAAGGAGCTGGAGTTGCGTCACTGCTTCCTCTTGTGTGAAAGAAAATAAAGGAGCTGGAGTAGCGTCACTGCTTCCTCTTGTGTGAAAGAAAATAAAGGAGCTGGAGCAGCGTCTCTGCTTCCTCCTGTATTATAGAAAATAAAGGAGCTGGAGCAGCGTCACTGCTTCCTCCTGTATTATAGAAAATAAAGGAGCTGGAGAAGCGTCACTCCTTCCTCCTGTACTATAGAAAATAAAGGAGGTGGAGCAGCGTCACTGCTTCCTCCAGTATTATAGAAAATAAAGGAGCAGGAATAGCGTCACTGTATCCTCTTGTATTATCGAAAATAAAGGAGCTGGGGCAGCGTCACTGCTTCCTCCTGTATTATAGAAAATAACGGACCTGGAGCAGAGTCACTGCTTCCTCCTGCATTATAAAAAATAAAGGAGCTGGAGCAGCGTCACTGCTTCCTCCTATATTATAGAAAATAATGGAGCTGGAGCAGCGTCACTGCTTCCTCCTGTATTATAGAACATAATGGAGCTGGAACAGCGTCACTGCTTCCTCCTGTATCATAGAAAATAAATGAAACTGCTTCCTCCTGTAATATAGAAAATAAAGGAGCTGGAGCAGAGTCACTGCTTCCTCTTTTTTTATAGAAAATAAAGGAGCTGGAGCATCGTCACTCCTTCCTCCTGTACAACAGAAAATAAAGGAGCTGGAGCAGTGTCACTGCTTCCTCTTGTATTATAGAAAATAAAGGAGCTGGAGCAGTGTCACTGCTTCCTCCTGTATTATAGAAAATAAAGGAAACTGCTTCCTCCTGTAATATAAAAAATAAAAGAGCTGGAGCAGAGTCACTGCTTCCTCTTGTATTATAGAAAATAAAGTAGCTGGAGCATCGTCACTCCTTCCTCCTGTACTACAGAAAATTAAGGAGCTGGAGCAGTGTCACTGCTGCCTCTTGTATTATAGAAAATAAAGGAGCGGAAGCAGCGTCACTCCTTCCACCTGTACTATAGAAAATAAAGGAGCTGGAGCGGTGTCACTGCTTCCTCTTGTATTATGGAAAATAAAGGAGCTGGAGCAGCGTCTCCGCTTCCTCCTGTATTATAGAAAATAAAGGAGATGTAGCACCGTCTCTTCTTCCTCCTGTATCATAGAAAATAAAGGAGATGGAGCACCGTCTCTTCTTCCTCCTGTATTATAGAAAATAAAGGAGCTGGAGCAGCGTAACTGCTTCCTCCTGTATTCTAGAAAATAAAGTAGCTGGAGCAGCGTCACTGCTTCCTCCAGTATTATAGAAAATAAAGGAGCTGGAGCAGTGTCACTGCTTCCTCTTATATTATAGAAAATAAAGGACACTGCTTCCTCCTGTATTATGGACCATAAAGGAGCTGGAACAGCGTCACTGCTTCCTCCTGTATTGTAGAAAATAAAGGAAACTGCTTCCTCCTGTAATATAGAAAATAAAGGAGCTGGAGCAGGGTCTCTGCTTCGTCCTGTATTATAGAAAATAAAGGAGCTGGAGCAGCGTCTCTGCTTCCTCCTGTATTATTGAAAATAAAGCAGCTGGAGCAGCGTCACTGCTTCCTCCGGTATTATAGAAAATAAAGGAGCAGGAATGGCGTCACTGCTTCCTCCTGTACTATAGAAAATAAAGGAGCTGGAGCAGCGTCACTGCTTCCTCCTGTATTATAGAAAATAAAGGAGCTGGAGCAGCCTCTTTGCTTACTTCTGCATTATAGCAAATAAAGTAGCTGGAGCAGCGTCACTGCTTCCTCCTGTATTCTAGAAAATAAAGGAGCTGGAGCAGCGTCTTTGCTTCCTCCTGTATTATAGAAAATAAAGGAGCTGGAGCAGCTTCACTCCTTTCTCCTGTATTATAGAAAATAAAGGAGCTGGAGCAGCGTCACTGCTTCCTCCTGTATTATAGAAAATAAAGCAGCTGGAGCAGCGTCACTACTTCCTCCTGTATTATAGAAAATGAAGGAGCCGGAGCAGTGTCACTATTTCCTCCTGTATTATAGAAAATAAAGGAGCTGGAGCAGCGTCTCTGCTTCCTCCTGTATTACAGAAAATAAAGCAGCTGGAGCAGTGTCACTGCTTCCTCCTGTATTATATTAAATAAAGGAGATGGAGCACCGTCTCTTCTTCCTCCTATATTATAGAAAATAAAGGAGATGGAGCACCGTCTCTTCTTCCTCCTGTATTATAGAAAATAAAGGAGCTGGAGCAGCGTCACTGCTTCCTCCTGTATTCTAGAAAATAAAGCAGCTGGAGCAGCGTCACTGCTTCCCCCTGCATTATAGAAAACAAAGGAGCTGGAGCAGCGTCAATGCGTCCTCTTGTATTATAGAAAATAAAGAAGCTGGAGCAGTGTCACTGATTCCTCTTGTATTATAGAAAATAAAGGATGCTGGAGCAGTGTCACTGCTTCCTCTAGTATTATAGAAAATAAAGGAGCTGGATCAGCGTCACTGCTTCCTCTTGTATTATAGAAAATAAAGGAGCTGGAGCAGCGTCACTCCTTCCTCCTGTATTATAGAAAATAAAGGACACTGCTTCCTCCTGTATTATAGAACATAAAGGTGCTGGAACAGCGTCACTGCTTCCACCTGTATTATAGAAAATAAAGGAAACTGCTTCCTCCTGTACATAGAAAATAAAGGAGCTGGCGCAGAGTCACTGCTTCCTCCTGTATTATAGAAAATAAAGGAGCTGGAGCAGCGTCACTGCTTCCTCCTGTATTATAGAAAATAAAGGAGCTGGAGCAGCGTCACTGCTTCGTCCTGTATTATAGAAAATAAAGGAGCTGGAGCAGTGTCACTGCTTCCTCTTGTATTATATAAAATAAAGGAGCTGGAGCAGCGAAACTCCTTCCTCCTGTACTATAGAAAATAAAGGAGCTGGAGCAGCGTCACTCCTTCCTCCTGTACTATAGAAAATAAAGTAGCTGGAGAAGCGTCACTGCTTCCCCCTGTATTATAGAAAATAAAGGAGCTGGAGCAGCGTCACCTCTTCCTCCTGTATTATAGAAAATAAAGGAGCTGGAGCAGCGTCACCGCTTCCTCCTGTATTATAGAAAATAAAGGAGCTGGAGCAGCGTCACCGCTTCCTCCTGTATTATAGAAAATAAAGGAGCCGGAGCAGCCTCACAGCTTCCTTCTGAATTATAGAAAATAAAGGAGCCGGAGCAGCGTCACTGCTTCCTCCTGTATTATAGAAAATAAAGGAGCCGGAGCAGCGTCACTGCTTCCTCCTGTGTTATAGAAAATAAAGGAGCTGGAGCAGCGTCACTGCTTCCTCCTGTATTCTAGAAAATCAAGGAGCTGGAGCAGCGTCACTGCTTCCTCCTGTATTATAGAAAATAAAGGAGCTGGAGCAGCGTCACTGCTTCCTCCTGTGCTATAGAAAATAAAGGAGCTGGAGCAGCGTTACTGCTTCCTCCTGTATTATAAAAAATAAAGGAGCTGGAGGAGCGTCACTGCTTCCCCCTGTATTTTCGAAAATAAAGGAGCTGGAGTTGCGTCACTGCTTCCTCTTGTTGAAAGAAAATAAAGGAGCTGGAGTAGCGTCACTGCTTCCTCTTGTGTGAAAGAAAATAAAGGAGCTGGAGTAGCCTCTCTGCTTCCTCCTGTATTATATAAAATAAAGGAGCTGGAGCAGCGTCACTGCTTCCTCCTGTATTATAGAAAATAAAGGAGCTGGTGCAGCGTCACTGCTTCCCCCTGTATTATAGAAAATAAAGGAGCTGGAGTAGCGTCGTGCTTCCTCTTGTGTGAAAGAAAATAAAGGAGCTGGAGCAGCGTCTCTGCTTCCTCCTGTATTATAGAAAATAAAGGAGCTGGAGCAGCGTCACTGCTTCCTCCTGTATTATCGAAAATAAAGGAGCTGGAGCAGAGTCACTGCTTCCTCCTGTATTATAGAAAATAAAGGAGCTGGAGCAGCGTCACTGCTTCCTCCTGCATTATAGAAAATAAAGGAGCTGGACAAGCGTCACTGCTTCCCTCTGTATTATAGAAAATAAAGGAGCTGAATCCGCGTCACCGCTTCCTCCTGTATTATAGTAAATAAAGGAGCTGGAGAAGCGTCACTGCTTCCCTCTGTATTATAGAAAATAAAGAAGCTGGAGTCGCGTCACTGTATCCTCTTGTATGATAGAAAATAAAGGAGCTGGAGCAGCCTCACTGCTTCCCCCTGTATTATAAATAATAAAGGAGCTAGAGCAGCGTCACTGCTTCCTCCTGTATTATAGAAAATAAAGGAGCTGGAGCAGCGTCACTGTATCCTCTTGTATGATAGAAAATAAAGGACCTGGAGCAGAGTCACTGCTTCCTCCTGCATTATAAAAAATAAAGGAGCTGGAGCAGCGTCACTGCTTCCTCCTATATTATAGAAAATAAAGGACACTGCTTCCTCCTGTATTATAGAACATAAAGGAGCTGGAACAGCGTCACTGCTTCCTCCTGTATTATAGAAAATAAAGGAAACTGCTTCCTCCTGTAATATAGAAAATAAAGGAGCTGGAGCAGAGTCACTGCTTCCTCTTGTATTATAGAAAATAAAGGAGCTGGAGCATCGTCACTCCTTCCTCCTGTACGACAGAAAATATAGGAGCTGGAGCAGTGTCACTGCTTCCTCTTGTATTATAGAAAATAAAGGAGCTGGAGCAGCGTCACTCCTTTCTCCTGTATTATACAAAATAAAGGACACTGCTTCCTCCTGTATTATAGAACATAAAGGAGCTGGAACAGCGTCACTGCTTCCTGTCTTATTATAGAAAATAAAGGAAACTGCTTCTTCCTGTATTATAGAAAATGAAGGAGCTGGAGCAGAGTCACTGCTTCCTCTTGAATTATAGAAAATAAAGGAGCTGGAGCAGCGTCACTGCTTCCTCCTGTATTATAGAAAATAAAGCAGCAGGAGCAGCGTCTCTGCTTCCCCCTGTATTGTAGAAAATAAAGGAGCTGGAGCAGCGTCTTTGCTTCCTTCTGCGTTATAGCAAATAAAGGAGCTGGAGCAGCGTCTCTGCTTCCTCCTGTATTATAGAAAATAAAGGAGCTGGAGCAGCGTCACTCCTTTCTCCTGAATTATAGAAAATAAAGGAGCTGGAGCAGAGTCTCTGCTTCCTCCTGTATTATAGAAAAAAAAGCAGCTGGAGCAGCGTCACTGCTTCCTCCTGTATTATAGAAAATAAAGGAGCCGGAGCAGCGTCACTATTTCCTCCTGTATTATAGAAAATAAAGGAGCTGGAGCAGCGTCTCTGCTTCCTCCTGTATTATAGAAAATAACGGACCTGGAGCAGAGTCACTGCTTTCTCCTATATTATAGAAAATAAAGGACACTGCTGCCTCCTGTATTATAGAACAAAAAGGAGCTGGAACAGCGTCACTGCTTCCTCCTGTATCATAGAAAATAAAGGAAACTGCTTCCTCCTGTAATATAGAAAATAAAGGAGCTGGAGCAGAGTCACTGCTTCCTCTTTTTTTATAGAAATTAAAGGAGCTGGTGCATCGTCACTCCTTCCTCCTGTACAACAGAAAATAAAGAAGCTGGAGCAGTGTCACTGCTTCCTCTTTTTTTATAGAAATTAAAGGAGCTGGAGCATCGTCACTCCTTCCTCCTGTACAACAGAAAATAAAGGAGCTGGAGCAGTGTCACTGCTTCCTCTTGTATTATAGAAAATAAAGGAGCTGGAGCAGTGTCACTGCTTCCTCCTGTATTATAGAAAATAAAGGAAACTGCTTCCTCCTGTAATATAGTAAATAAAGGAGCTGGAGCAGAGTCACTGCTTCCTCTTGTATTATAGAAAATAAAGGAGCTGGAGCATCGTCACTCCTTCCTCCTGTACTACAGAAAATAAAGGAGCTGGAGCAGTGTCACTGCTGCCTCTTGTATTATAGAAAATAAAGGAGCGGAAGCAGCGTCACTCCTTCCACCTGTACTATAGAAAATAAAGGAGCTGGAGCGGTGTCACTGCTTCCTCTTGTATTATAGAAAATAAAGGAGTTGGAGCAGCGTCTCCGCTTCCTCCTGTATTATAGAAAATAAAGGATCCGGAGCAGCGTCACTATTTCCTCTTGTATTATAAAAAATAAATGAGCTGGAGCAGCGTCACTGCTTCCTCCTGTATAATAGAAAATAAAGGAGATGTAGCACCGTCTCTTCTACCTCCTGTATCATAGAAAATAAAGGATATGGAGCACCGTCTCTTCTTCCTCCTGTATTATAGAAAATAAAGGAGCTGGAGCAGCGTCACTGCTTCCTCCTGTATTCTAGAAAATAAAGGAGCTGGAGCAGTGTCACTGCTTCCTCTTATATTATAGAAAATAAAGGACACTGCTTCCTCCTGTATTATAGAACATAAAGGAGCTGGAACAGCGTCACTGCTTCCTCCTGTATTGTAGAAAATAAAGGAAACTCCTTCCTCCTGTAATATAGAAAATAAAGGAGCTGGAGCAGCGTCACTGCTTCCTCCTGTATTATAGAAAATAAAGGAGCTGGAGCAGCGTCTCTGCTTCCTCCTGTATTATAGAAAATAAAGCAGCTGGAGCAGCGTCACTGCTTCCTCCTGTATTATAGAAAATAAAGGAGCAGGAATAGCGTCACTGCTTCCTCCTGTACTATAGAAAATAAAGGAGCTGGAGCAGCCTAACTGCTTCCTCCTGTATTATAGAAAATAAAGGAGCTGGAGCAGCGTCACTGCTTCCTCCTGTATTCTAGAAAATAAAGGAGCTGGAGCAGCGTCTCTGCTTCCTCCTGTATTATAGAAAATAAAGGAGCTGGAGCAGCTTCACTCCTTTCTCCTGTATTATAGAAAATAAAGGAGCTGGAGCAGCGTCTCTGCTTCCTCCTGTATTATAGAAAATAAAGCAGCTGGAGCAGCGTCACTACTTCCTCCTGTATTATAGAAAATGAAGGAGCCGGAGCAGCGTCACTATTTCCTCCTGTATTATAGAAAATAATGGAGCTGGAGCAGCGTCTCTGCTTCCTCCTGTATTATAGAAAATAAAAGAGCTGGAGCAGTGTCACTGCTTCCTCCTGTATTATATTAAATAAAGGAGATGGAGCACCGTCTCTTCTTCCTCCTATATTATAGAAAATAAAGGAGATGGAGCACCGTCTCTTCTTCCTCCTGCATTATAGAAAACAAAGGAGCTGGAGCAGCGTCAATGCGTCCTCTTGTATTATAGAAAATAAAGAAGCTGGAGCAGTGTTACTGATTCCTCTTGTATTATAGAAAATAAAGGATGCTGGAGCAGTGTCACTGCTTCCTCTTGTATTATAGAAAATAAAGGAGCTGGAGCAGCGTCACTGCTTCCTCTTGTATTATAGAAAATAAAGGAGCTGGAGCAGCGTCACTCCTTCCTCCTGTATTGTAGAAAATAAAGGACACTGATTCCTCCTGTATTATAGAACATAAAGGTGCTGGAACAGCGTCACTGCTTCCTCCTGTATTATACAAAATAAAGGAAACTGCTTCCTCCTGTACATAGAAAATAAAGGAGCTGGCGCAGAGTCACTGCTTCGTCCTGTACTATAGAAAATAAAGTAGCTGGAGCAGCGTCACTGCTTCGTCCTGTATTATAGAAAATAAAGGAGCTGGAGCAGCGTCACCGCTTCCACCTGTATTATAGAAAATAATGGAGCTGGAGCAGCGTCACCGCTTCCTCCTGTATTATAGAAAATAAAGGAGCTGGAGCAGCGTCACCGCTTCCTCCTGTATTATAGAAAATAAAGGAGCCGGAGCAGCGTCACTGCTTCCTCCTGTATTATAGAAAATAAAGGAGCTGGAGCAGCGTCACAGCTTCCTTCTGAATTATAGAAAATAAAGGAGCCGGAGCAGCGTCACTGCTTCCTCCTGTATTATAGAAAATAAAGGAGCTGGAGCAGCGTCACTGCTTCCTCCTGTATTCTAGAAAATAAAGGAGCTGGAGTAGCGTCACTGCTTCCTCCTGTATTGTAGAAAATAAAGGAGCCGGAGCAGCGTCACTGCTTCCTCCTGTATTATAGAAAATAAAGGAGCTGGAGCAGCGTCACTGCTTCCTCCTGTATTATAGAAAATATGGAGCTGGAGCAGCGTCACTGCTTCCTCCTGTGCTATAGAAAATAAAGGAGCTGGAGCAGCGTTACTGCTTCCTCCTGTATTATAAAAAATAAAGGAGCTGGAGGAGCGTCACTGCTTCCCCCTGTATTTTCGAAAATAAAGGAGCTGGAGTTGCGTCACTGCTTCCTCGTGTGTGAAAGAAAATAAAGGAGCTGGAGTAGCGTCACTGCTTCCTCTTGTGTTAAAGAAAATAAAGGAGCTGGAGTAGCGTCTCTGCTTCCTCCTGTATTATAGAAAATAAAGGAGCCGGAGCAGCGTCACTGCTTCCTCCTGTATTATAGAAAATAAAGGAGCTGGAGCAGCGTCACTGCTTCCTCCTGTATTATAGAAAATAAAGGAGCTGGAGTAGCGTCATGCTTCCTCTTGTGTGAAAGAAAATAAAGGAGCTGGAGCAGCGTTTCTGCTTCCTCCGGTATTATAGAAAATATAGGAGCTGGTGCAGCGTCACTGCTTCCCCCTGTATTATGGAAAATAAAGGAGCTAGAGCAGCGTCACTGCTTCCTCCTGTATTAAAGAAAATAAAGGAGCTGGAGCAGAGTAACTGCTTCCTCCTGTATTATAGAAAATAAAGGAGCTGGAGCAGCGTCACTGCTTCCTCCTGTATTATAGAAAATAAAGGAGCTGGAGAAGCGTCACTGCTTCCCTCTGTATTATAGAAAATAAAGGAGCTGGATCCGCGTCACCGCTTCCTCCTGTATTATAGTAAATAAAGGAGCTGGAGAAGCGTCACTGCTTCCCTCTGTATTATCGAAAATAAAGAAGCTGGAGTCGCGTCACTGTATCCTCTTGTATGATAGAAAATAAAGGAGCTGGAGCAGCGTCACTGCTTCCCCTTGTATTATAAAAAATAAAGGAGCTAGAGCAGCGTCACTGCTTCCTCCTGTATTCTAGAAAATAAAGGACCTGGAGCAGAGTCACTGCTTCCTCCTGCATTATAAAAAATAAAGGAGCTGGAGCAGCGTCACTGCTTCCTCCTATATTATAGAAAATAAAGGACACTGCTTCCTCCTGTATTATAGAACATAAAGGAGCTGGAACAGCGTCACTGCTTCCTCCTGTATTCTAGAAAATAAAGGAAACTGCTTCCTCCTGTAATATAGAAAATAAATGAGCTGGAGCAGAGTCACTGCTTCCTCTTGTATTATAGAAAATAAAGGAGCTGGAGCATCGTCACTCCTTCCTCCTGTACGACAGAAAATACAGGAGCTGGAGCAGTGTCACTGCTTCCTCTTGTATTATAGAAAATAAAGGAGCTGGAGCAGCGTCACTCCTTTCTCCTGTATTATAGAAAATAAAGGACACTGCTTCCTCCTGTATTATAGAACATAAATGAGCTGGAACAGCGTCACTGCTTCCTCCTGTATTATAGAAAATAAAGGAAACTGCTTCTTCCTGTATTATAGAAAATGAAGGAGCTGGAGCAGAGTCACTGCTTCCTCTTGAATTATAGAAAATAAAGGAGCTGGAGCAGCGTCACTGCTTCCTCCTGTATTATAGAAAATAAAGCAGCAGGAGCAGCGTCTCTGCTTCCCCCTGTATTGTAGAAAATAAAGGAGCTGGAGCAGCGTCTTTGCTTTCTTCTGCATTATAGCAAATAAAGGAGCTGGAGCAGCGTCTCTGCTTCCTCCTGTATTATAGAAAATAAAGGAGCTGGAGCAGCGTCACTCCTTTCTCCTGTATTATAGAAAACAAAGGAGCTGGAGCAGCGTCTCTGCTTCCTCCTGTATTATAGAAAAAAAAGCAGCTGGAGCAGCGTCACTGCTTCCTCCTGTATTATAGAAAATAAAGGAGCTGGAGCAGCGTCATTATTTCCTCCTGTATTATATAAAATAAAGGAGCTGGAGCAGCTTCTCTGCTTCCTCCTGTATTATAGAAAATAACGGACCTGGAGCAGAGTCACTGCTTCCTCCTATATTATAGAAAATAAAGGACACTGCTGCCTTCTGTATTATAGAACAAAAAGGAGCTGGAACAGCGTCACTGCTTCCTCCTGTATCATAGAAAATAAAGGAAACTGCTTCCTCCTGTAATATAGAAAATAAAGGAGCTGGAGCAGAGTCACTGCTTCCTCTTTTATTATAGAAAATAAAGGAGCTGGAGCATCGTCACTCCTTCCTCCTGTACTACAGAAAATAAAGGAGCTGGAGCAGTGTCACTGCTTCCTCTTGTATTATAGAAAATAAAGGAGCTGGAGCAGCGTCACTCCTTTCTCCTGTATTATACAAAATAAAGGACACTGCTTCCTCCTGTATTATAGAACATAAAGTAGCTGGAACAGCGTCACTGCTTCCTCGTGTATTATAGAAAATAAAGCAAACTGCTTCCTCCTGTATTATAGAACATAAAGGAGCTGGAACAGCGTCACTGCTACCTCCTGTATTATAGAAAATAAAGGAAACTGCTTCCTCCTGTAATATAGAAAATAAAGGAGCTGGAGCAGAGTCACTGCTTCCTCCTGTATTATAGAAAATAAAGGAGCTGAAGCAGCGTCACTGCTTCCACCTGTATTATAGAAAATAAAGGAGCTGGAGTAGCGTCTCTGCTTCCTCCTGTATTATAGAAAATAAAGCAGCTGGAGCAGCGTCACAGCTTCCTCCTGTATTATAGAAAATAAAGGAGCATGAATAGCGTCACTGCTTCCTCCTGTATTATAAAAAATAAAGGAGCTGGAGCAGCGTCTTTGCTTCCTTCTGCATTATAGCAAATAAAGGAGCTGGAGCAGCGTCTCCGCTTCCTCCTGTATTATAGAAAATAAAGGAGCTGGAGCAGCGTCACTCCTTTCTCCTGTATTATAGAAAATAAAGGAGCTGCAGCAGCGTCTCTGCTTCCTCCTGTATTATAGAAAATAAAGCAGCTGGAGCAGCGTCACTGCTTCCTCCTGTATTATAGAAAATAAAGGAGCCGGAGCAGCGTCACTATTTCCTCCTGTATTATAGAAAATAAAGGAGCTGGAGCAGCGTCACTGCTTCGTCCTGTATTATAGAAAATGAAGGAACTGGAGCAGTGTCATTGCTTCCTCTTGTATTATAGAAAAGAAAAGGAACTGGAGCAGCGTCACTCCTTCCTCCTGTATTATAGAAAATAAAGGAGCCGGAGCAGCGTCACTATTTCCTCCTGTATTATAGAAAATAAAGGAGCTGGAGCAGCGTCTCTGCTTCCTCCTGTGTTATAGAAAATAAAGGAGCTGGAGCAGCGTCACTGCTTCCCCTTGTATTATAAAAAATAAAGGAGCTAGAGCAGCGTCACTGCTTCCTCCTGTATTCTAGAAAATAAAGGACCTGGAGCAGAGTCACTGCTTCCTCCTGCATTATAAAAAATAAAGGAGCTGGAGCAGCGTCACTGCTTCCTCCTATATTATAGAAAATAAAGGACACTGCTTCCTCCTGTATTATAGAACATAAAGGAGCTGGAACAGCGTCACTGCTTCCTCCTGTATTCTAGAAAATAAAGGAAACTGCTTCCTCCTGTAATATAGAAAATAAATGAGCTGGAGCAGAGTCACTGCTTCCTCTTGTATTATAGAAAATAAAGGAGCTGGAGCATCGTCACTCCTTCCTCCTGTACGACAGAAAATACAGGAGCTGGAGCAGTGTCACTGCTTCCTCTTGTATTATAGAAAATAAAGGAGCTGGAGCAGCGTCACTCCTTTCTCCTGTATTATAGAAAATAAAGGACACTGCTTCCTCCTGTATTATAGAACATAAATGAGCTGGAACAGCGTCACTGCTTCCTCCTGTATTATAGAAAATAAAGGAAACTGCTTCTTCCTGTATTATAGAAAATGAAGGAGCTGGAGCAGAGTCACTGCTTCCTCTTGAATTATAGAAAATAAAGGAGCTGGAGCAGCGTCACTGCTTCCTCCTGTATTATAGAAAATAAAGCAGCAGGAGCAGCGTCTCTGCTTCCCCCTGTATTGTAGAAAATAAAGGAGCTGGAGCAGCGTCTTTGCTTTCTTCTGCATTATAGCAAATAAAGGAGCTGGAGCAGCGTCTCTGCTTCCTCCTGTATTATAGAAAATAAAGGAGCTGGAGCAGCGTCACTCCTTTCTCCTGTATTATAGAAAACAAAGGAGCTGGAGCAGCGTCTCTGCTTCCTCCTGTATTATAGAAAAAAAAGCAGCTGGAGCAGCGTCACTGCTTCCTCCTGTATTATAGAAAATAAAGGAGCCGGAGCAGCGTCATTATTTCCTCCTGTATTATATAAAATAAAGGAGCTGGAGCAGCGTCTCTGCTTCCTCCTGTATTATAGAAAATAACGGACCTGGAGCAGAGTCACTGCTTCCTCCTATATTATAGAAAATAAAGGACACTGCTGCCTTCTGTATTATAGAACAAAAAGGAGCTGGAACAGCGTCACTGCTTCCTCCTGTATCATAGAAAATAAAGGAAACTGCTTCCTCCTGTAATATAGAAAATAAAGGAGCTGGAGCAGAGTCACTGCTTCCTCTTTTATTATAGAAAATAAAGGAGCTGGAGCATCGTCACTCCTTCCTCCTGTACTACAGAAAATAAAGGAGCTGGAGCAGTGTCACTGCTTCCTTTGTATTATAGAAAATAAAGGAGCTGGAGCAGCGTCACTCCTTTCTCCTGTATTATACAAAATAAAGGACACTGCTTCCTCCTGTATTATAGAACATAAAGTAGCTGGAACAGCGTCACTGCTTCCTCGTGTATTATAGAAAATAAAGCAAACTGCTTCCTCCTGTATTATAGAACATAAAGGAGCTGGAACAGCGTCACTGCTACCTCCTGTATTATAGAAAATAAAGGAAACTGCTTCCTCCTGTAATATAGAAAATAAAGGAGCTGGAGCAGAGTCACTGCTTCCTCCTGTATTATAGAAAATAAAGGAGCTGAAGCAGCGTCACTGCTTCCACCTGTATTATAGAAAATAAAGGAGCTGGAGTAGCGTCTCTGCTTCCTCCTGTATTATAGAAAATAAAGCAGCTGGAGCAGCGTCACAGCTTCCTCCTGTATTATAGAAAATAAAGGAGCATGAATAGCGTCACTGCTTCCTCCTGTATTATAAAAAATAAAGGAGCTGGAGCAGCGTCTTTGCTTCCTTCTGCATTATAGCAAATAAAGGAGCTGGAGCAGCGTCTCCGCTTCCTCCTGTATTATAGAAAATAAAGGAGCTGGAGCAGCGTCACTCCTTTCTCCTGTATTATAGAAAATAAAGGAGCTGCAGCAGCGTCTCTGCTTCCTCCTGTATTATAGAAAATAAAGCAGCTGGAGCAGCGTCACTGCTTCCTCCTGTATTATAGAAAATAAAGGAGCCGGAGCAGCGTCACTATTTCCTCCTGTATTATAGAAAATAAAGGAGCTGGAGCAGCGTCACTGCTTCGTCCTGTATTATAGAAAATGAAGGAACTGGAGCAGTGTCATTGCTTCCTCTTGTATTATAGAAAAGAAAAGGAACTGGAGCAGCGTCACTCCTTCCTCCTGTATTATAGAAAATAAAGGAGCCGGAGCAGCGTCACTATTTCCTCCTGTATTATAGAAAATAAAGGAGCTGGAGCAGCGTCTCTGCTTCCTCCTGTGTTATAGAAAATAAAGGAGCTGGAGCAGCGTCACTGCTTCCCCTTGTATTATAAAAAATAAAGGAGCTAGAGCAGCGTCACTGCTTCCTCCTGTATTCTAGAAAATAAAGGACCTGGAGCAGAGTCACTGCTTCCTCCTGCATTATAAAAAATAAAGGAGCTGGAGCAGCGTCACAGCTTCCTCCTGTATTATAGAAAATAAAGGAGCATGAATAGCGTCACTGCTTCCTCCTGTATTATAAAAAATAAAGGAGCTGGAGCAGCGTCTTTGCTTCCTTCTGCATTATAGCAAATAAAGGAGCTGGAGCAGCGTCTCCGCTTCCTCCTGTATTATAGAAAATAAAGGAGCTGGAGCAGCGTCACTCCTTTCTCCTGTATTATAGAAAATAAAGGAGCTGCAGCAGCGTCTCTGCTTCCTCCTGTATTATAGAAAATAAAGCAGCTGGAGCAGCGTCACTGCTTCCTCCTGTATTATAGAAAATAAAGGAGCCGGAGCAGCGTCACTATTTCCTCCTGTATTATAGAAAATAAAGGAGCTGGAGCAGCGTCACTGCTTCGTCCTGTATTATAGAAAATGAAGGAACTGGAGCAGTGTCATTGCTTCCTCTTGTATTATAGAAAAGAAAAGGAACTGGAGCAGCGTCACTCCTTCCTCCTGTATTATAGAAAATAAAGGAGCCGGAGCAGCGTCACTATTTCCTCCTGTATTATAGAAAATAAAGGAGCTGGAGCAGCGTCTCTGCTTCCTCCTGTGTTATAGAAAATAAAGGAGCTGGAGCAGCGTCACTGCTTCGTCCTGTATTATAGAAAATGAAGGAACTGGAGCAGTGTCATTGCTTCCTTTTGTATTATAGAAAAGAAAAGGAACTGGAGCAGCGTCACTCCTTCCTCCGGTATTATACATAAAAAAGTGGCTGGAGCAGCATCACTGCTTTCCGCTGTATTATAGAAAATAAAGAAACTGGCGCAGCTTCACTGCTTCCTCTTGTATTATCGATAATAAAGGAGTTGGAGCAGCGTCTCGGCTTCCTCCTGTATTATAAAAATAAAGGAGAGGGAGCAGCGTCACTGCTTCCTCCTGTATTATCGAAAATAAAGGAGCTGGAGTAGCGTCACTGCTTACTCCTGTATTATAGAAAATAAAGGAGCTGGAGCGGCGTATCTACTTCCTCCTGTATTATAGAAAATAAAGGATTTTGAGCAGCGTCACTGCTTCCTCCTATATTATAGAAAATAAAGGAGCTGGAGCAGCGTTTCTGCTTCCTCCTGTATTACAGAAAATAAAGGAGCTGGATCAACGTCATTGCTTCCTCCTGTATTATAGAAAATAAAGGAGCTGGAGCAGCGTCTCTGCTTCCTCTTGTATTATAGAAAATAAAGGACATTGCTTCCTCCTGTATTATAGAACATAAAGGAGCTGGAACAGCGTCACTGCTTCCTCCTGTATTCTCGAAAATAAAGGAAACTGCTTCCTCCTGTAATATAGAAAATAAAGGAGCTGGAGCAGAGTCACTGCTTCCTCTTGTATTATAGAAAAGAAAAGGAGCTGGAGCAGCGTCATTCCTTCCTCCTGTACTATAGAAAATAAAGGAGCTGGAGCAGCGTCACTCCTTCGTTCTGTACTATAGAAAATAAAGGAGGTGGAGCAGCGTCACTGCTTCCTCCTGTATTATAGAAAATAAAGGTGCAGGAGCAGCGTCACTGCTTCCTCCTATATTATAGAAAATAAAGGACACTGCTTCCTCCTGTATTATAGAACATAAAGGAGCTGGAACAGAGTCACTGCTTCCTCTTGTATTATAGAAAATAAAGGAGCTGGAGCATCGGCACTCCTTCTTCCTGTACTACAGAAAATAAAGGAGCTGGAGCAGTGTCACTGCTTTCTACTGTATTATAGAAAATAAAGGACACTGCTTCCTCCTGTATTATAGAACATAAAGGAGCTGGAACAGCGTCACTGCTTCCTCCTGTATTATAGAAAATAAAGGAAACTGCTTCCTCCTGTAATATAGAAAATAAAGGAGCTGGAGCAGAGTCACTGCTTCCTCCTGTATTATAGAAAATAAAGGAGCTGGAGCAGCGTCACTGCTTCCTCCTGTGTTATAGAAAATAAAGGAGCTGGAGCAGCGTCTCTGCTTCCTCCTGTATTATAAGAAAATTAAGCAGCTGGAGCAGAGTCACTGCTTCCTCCTGTATTATAGAAAATAAAGGAGCAGGAATAGCGTCACTGCTTCCTCCTGTATTATAGAAAATAAAGGAGCTGGAGCAGCGTCACTGCTTCCTCCTGTATTATAGAAAATAAAGGAGCTGGAGCAGCGTCTTTGCTTCCTTCTGCATTATAGCAAATAAAGGAGCTGGAGCAGCGTCTCCGCTTCCTCCTGTATTACAGAAAATAAAGGAGCTGGAGCAGCGTCTCTGCTTCCTCCTGTATTATAGAAAATAAAGCAGCTGGAGCACCGTCAATGCTTCCTCCTGTATTATAGAAAATAAAGGAGCCGGAGCAGCGTCACTATTTCCTCCTGTATTATAGAAAATAAAGGAGCTGGAGCAGCATCTCTGCTTCCTCCTGTGCTATAGAAAACAAAGGAGCTGGAGCAGCGTCACTCCTTCGTCCTGTATTATAGAAAATGAAGGAACTGGAGCAGTGTCATTACTTCCTCTTGTATTATAGAAAAGAAAAGGAACTGGAGCAGCGTCACTCCTTCCTCCTGTACTATAGAAAATAAAGGAGCTGAAGCAGCGTCTTTACTTCCTCCTGTATTATAGAAAATAAAGGAGCTGGAGCAGCGTCACTGCTTCGTCCTGTATTATAGACAATAAAGGAACTGGAACAGCGTCACTGCTTCTCCTGTATTATAGAATATAAAGGAGCTGCAGCAGCGTCACTGCTTCCACCTGTATTATAGACAATAAAGGAGGTGGAGCAGCGTCACTGCTTCCTCCTGTATTATAGACAATAAAGGAGCTGGAGCAGCGTCTTTACTTCCTCCTGTATTATCGAAAATAAAGGAGCTGGAGCAGCGTCACTGCTTCCTCCTGTATTATAGACAATAAAGGAGCTGGAGCAGCGTCACTGCTTCCTCCTGTATTAAAGATAATAAAGGAGCTGGTGCAGCGTCACTGCTTCCTCCTGTATTAACGAAAATAATGGAGCTGGAGCAGCGTCTCTGCTTCCTCCTGTATTATAGAAAATAAAGGAATTGGAGCAGGGTCACTGATTCCTCCCGTATAATAGAAAATAAAGGAGCTGGAGCAGCGTCACTGCTTCCTCCTGTATTATAGAAAATAAAGGAGCTGGAGCAGCGTCACAGCTTCCTACTGTATTAAGAAAATAAAAGGGCTGGAGCAGCGTCACTGTTTCCTCCTGTATTGTAGATAATAAAGGAGCTGGTGCAGCGTCACTGCTTCCTCCTGTATTAACGAAAATAATGGAGCTGGAGCAGCGTCCCTGCTTCCTCCTGTATTAAAGAAAATAAAGGAATTGGAGCAGGGTCACTGCTTCCTCCCGTATAATAGAAAATAAAGGAGCTGGAGCAGCGTCACTGCTTCCTCCTGTATTATAGAAAATAAAGGAGCTGGAGCAGAGTCACTGCTTCCTCCTGTACTATAGAAAATAAAGGAAATGGAGCAGCGACACACCTTTCTCCTGTACTATAGAAAATAAAGGAGCTGGAGCAGCATCACTGCTTCCTCCTGTATTAAAGAAAATAAAGGAGCTGAAGCAGCGTCACTGCTTCCTAATGTACTATAGAAAATATAGGAGCTGGAGCAGCGTCACTGCTTCCTCCTGTATTATAGAAAATATAGGAGCTGGAGCAGCGTCACTGCTTCCTGCTGTACAATAGAAAATAAAGGAGTTGGAGCAGCGTCTATGCTTTCTTCTGTATTATAGAAAATAACGGAGATGGTGCAGCGTCACTGCTTCCACCTGTATTATAGAAAATAAAGGAGCTAGAGCAGGGTCACTGCTTCCTCCTGTATTATAGAAAGTAAAGGAGCTGGAGCAGGGTCACTGCTTTCTCCTGTATTATAGAAAATTAAGGAGCTGAAACAGGGGCACTGCTTCCTCCTGTATTATAGAAAATAAAGGAGCTGGAGCAGCGACTCTGCTTCCTCCTGTATTGTAGAAAATAAAGGAGCTGGAGCAGCGTCTCTGCTTCCTCCTGTATTATAGAAAAGAATGGACCTGGAGCAGCGTCTCAGCTTCATCCTGTATTATCGAAAATAAAGGAGCTGGAGCAGCGTCACTGCTTCCTCTTGTATTATAGAAAATAAAGGAGCAGGAGTAGCGTCACTGCTTCCTCCCGTATTATAGAAAATAAAAGAGCAGGAGCAGCGTAACTGCTTCTTATCGTATTATAGAAAATAAAGGAGCTGGAGCAGCGTCACTGCTTCCTCCTGTATTGTCGAAAATAAAGGAGCTGGAGCAGCGTCACTGCTTCCTCCTGTATTATTGAAAATAAAGGAGCAGGTGCAGCGTCACTGCTTCCTCCTGTATTATAGAAAATAAAGGAGCTGGAGCAGCGTCACTGTTTCCTCCTGTATTATAGAAAATAAAGGAGCACGAGCGGCGACTCTGCTTCCTCCAGTATTATAGATAATAAAGGAGCTGGAGCAGCGTCACTGCTTCCTCCTGTATTTTAGAAAATAAAGGAGCTGGAGCAGCGTCTCTGCTTCCTCCTGTATCATTCAAAATAAAGGAGCTGGAGAAGCTTCACTGCTTCCTCCTGTATTATAGAAAATAAAGGAGCTGGAGCAGCGTCTCTGCTTCCTCCTGTATCATTCAAAATAAAGGAGCTGGAGAAGCTTCACTGCTTCCTCCTGTATTATAGAAAATAAAGCAGCTGGATCAGCGTCACTGCTTCCTCCTGTTTTGTAGAAAATAAAGGAGCTGGTGCAGCGTCACTGCTTCCTCCTGAATTATCGAAAATAAAGGAGCTGGAGCAGCGTTACTGCTTTTTCCTGTATTATAGACAATAAAGGAGCTGGAGCAGCGTCACTGCTTCCTCCTGTATTATAGAAATTAAAGGAACTGGAGCAGAATCACTGCTTCCTCCTGTATTATAGAAAATAAAGGAGCTGGAACAGCGTCACTGCTTCCTCCTGTATTATAGAAAATAAAGCAGCTGGATCAGCGTCACTGCTTCCTCCTGTATTATAGAAAATAAAGGAGCTGGAGCAGCGTCACTGCTTCCTCCTGTATTATAGAAAATAAAGGAGCTGGAGCAGCGTCACTGCTTCCTCCTGTATTATAGAAAATAAAGCAGATGGATCAGCGTCACTGCTTCCTCCTGTTCTATAGAAAATAAAGGAGCTGGTGCAGCGTCACTGCTTCCTCCTGTATTATAGAAAAGAAAGGAGCTGGAGCAGCGTTACTGCTTCCTCCTGTATTATAGAAAATAAAGGAGGTGGAGCAGCGTCACTGCTTCCTCCTGTATTATAGAAAATAAAGGAGCAGGAATAGCGTCACGGCTTCCTTCTGTATTAGAGAAAATAAAGGAGCTGGTGCAGCGTCACTGCTTCCTCCTGTATTATAGAAAATAAAGGAGCTGTAGCATTGTCTCTGCTTACTTCTGCATTATAGAAAATAAAGGAGCTGGAGCAGCGTCACTCCTTTCTCCTGTATTATAGAAAATAAAGGAGCTGGAGCAGCGTCTCTGCTTCTTCCTGTATTATAGAAAATAAAGGAGCTGGAGCAGCGTCACTATTTCCTCCTGTATTATAGAAAATAAAGGAGCTGGAGCAGTGTCTTTTCTTCCTCCTGTATTATAGAAAATAAAGGAGATGGAGCACCGTCTCTTCTTCCTCCTGTATTGTAGAAAATAAAGGAGCTGGAGCAGCGTCAATGCGTCCTCTTGGATTATAGAAAATAAAGGAGCTGTAGCAGCGTCACTGCTTCCTCTTGTATTATCGAAAATAAAGGAGCTGGAGCAGAGTCACTGTTTCCTCTTGTATTATCGAAAATAAAGGAGCTGGAGCAGCGTCACTGCTTCCTCCGGTATTATACATAAAAAAGTGGCTGGAGCAGCATCACTGCTTTCCGCTGTATTATAGAAAATAAAGAACCTGGCGCAGCTTCACTGCTTCCTCTTGTATTATAGATAACAAAGGAGTTGGAGCAGCGTCACTGCTTCCTCCTGTATTATCGAATATAAAGATGCTGGAGCAGCGTCACTGCGTCCTCCTGTATTATAGAAAATAAAGGAGCTGGAGCAGCGTCACTGCTTCCTCCTGTATTATCGATAATAAAGGAGCTGGAGCAGCGTCACTGCTTCCACCTGTATTATAGAAAATAAAGGAGCTGGAGTAGCGTCACTGCTTACTCCTGTATTCTAGAAAATAAAGGAGGTGGAGCAGCGTCACTGCTTCCTCCTGTATTATAGAAAATAAAGGAGCAGGAATAGCGTCACGGCTTCCTTCTGTATTAGAGAAAATAAAGGAGCTGGAGCAGCGTCACTGCTTCCTCCTGTATTATAGAAAATAAAGGAGCTGTAGCATTGTCTCTGCTTACTTCTGCATTATAGAAAATAAAGGAGCTGGAGCAGCGTCACTCCTTTCTCCTGTATTATAGAAATTAAAGGAGCTGGAGCAGCGTCTCTGCTTCTTCCTGTATTATAGAAAATAAAGGAGCTGGAGCAGCGTCACTATTTCCTCCTGTATTATAGAAAATAAAGGAGCTGGAGCAGTGTCTTTTCTTCCTCCTGTATTATAGAAAATAAAGGAGATGGAGCACCGTCTCTTCTTCCTCCTGTATTGTAGAAAATAAAGGAGCTGGAGCAGCGTCAATGCATCCTCTTGGATTATAGAAAATAAAGGAGCTGGAGCAGCGTCACTGCTTCCTCTTGTATTATCGAAAATAAAGGAGCTGGAGCAGAGTCACTGTTTCCTCTTGTATTATCGAAAATAAAGGAGCTGGAGCAGCGTCACTGCTTCCTCCGGTATTATACATAAAAAAGTGGCTGGAGCAGCATCACTGCTTTCCGCTGTATTATAGAAAATAAAGAACCTGGCGCAGCTTCACTGCTTCCTCTTGTATTATAGATAACAAAGGAGTTGGAGCAGCGTCACTGCTTCCTCCTGTATTATCGAATATAAAGATGCTGGAGCAGCGTCACTGCGTCCTCCTGTATTATAGAAAATAAAGGAGCTGGAGCAGCGTCACTACTTCCTCCTGTATTATCGAAAATAAAGGAGCTGGAGCAGCGTCTTTGCTTCCTTCTGCATTATAGCAAATAAAGGAGCTGGAGCAGCGTCTCCGCTTCCTCCTGTATTACAGAAAATAAAGGAGCTGGAGCAGCGTCTCTGCTTCCTCCTGTATTATCGAAAATAAAGCAGCTGGAGCACCGTCAATGCTTCCTCCTGTATTATAGAAAATAAAGGAGCCGGAGCAGCGTCACTATTTCCTCCTGTATTATAGAAAATAAAGGAGCTGGAGCAGCATCTCTGCTTCCTCCTGTGCTATAGAAAACAAAGGAGCTGGAGCAGCGTCACTGCTTCGTCCTGTATTATAGAAAATGAAGGAACTGGAGCAGTGTCATTACTTCCTCTTGTATTATAGAAAAGAAAAGGAACTGGAGCAGCGTCACTCCTTCCTCCTGTACTATAGAAAATAAAGGAGCTGAAGCAGCGTCTTTACTTCCTCCTGTATTATAGAAAATAAAGGAGCTGGAGCAGCGTCACTGCTTCGTCCTGTATTATAGACAATAAAGGAACTGGAACAGCGTCACTGCTTCTCCTGTATTATAGAATATAAAGGAGCTGCAGCAGCGTCACTGCTTCCACCTGTATTATAGACAATAAAGGAGGTGGAGCAGCGTCACTGCTTCCTCCTGTATTATAGACAATAAAGGAGCTGGAGCAGCGTCTTTACTTCCTCCTGTATTATCGAAAATAAAGGAGCTGGAGCAGCGTCACTGCTTCCTCCTGTATTATAGACAATAAAGGAGCTGGAGCAGCGTCACTGCTTCCTCCTGTATTAAAGATAATAAAGGAGCTGGTGCAGCGTCACTGCTTCCTCCTGTATTAACGAAAATAATGGAGCTGGAGCAGCGTCTCTGCTTCCTCCTGTATTATAGAAAATAAAGGAATTGGAGCAGGGTCACTGATTCCTCCCGTATAATAGAAAATAAAGGAGCTGGAGCAGCGTCACTGCTTCCTCCTGTATTATAGAAAATAAAGGAGCTGGAGCAGCGTCACAGCTTCCTACTGTATTAAGAAAATAAAAGGGCTGGAGCAGCGTCACTGTTTCCTCCTGTATTGTAGATAATAAAGGAGCTGGTGCAGCGTCACTGCTTCCTCCTGTATTAACGAAAATAATGGAGCTGGAGCAGCGTCCCTGCTTCCTCCTGTATTAAAGAAAATAAAGGAATTGGAGCAGGGTCACTGCTTCCTCCCGTATAATAGAAAATAAAGGAGCTGGAGCAGCGTCACTGCTTCCTCCTGTATTATAGAAAATAAAGGAGCTGGAGCAGAGTCACTGCTTCCTCCTGTACTATAGAAAATAAAGGAAATGGAGCAGCGACACACCTTTCTCCTGTACTATAGAAAATAAAGGAGCTGGAGCAGCATCACTGCTTCCTCCTGTATTAAAGAAAATAAAGGAGCTGAAGCAGCGTCACTGCTTCCTCATGTACTATAGAAAATATAGGAGCTGGAGCAGCGTCACTGCTTCCTCCTGTATTATAGAAAATATAGGAGCTGGAGCAGCGTCACTGCTTCCTGCTGTACAATAGAAAATAAAGGAGTTGGAGCAGCGTCTATGCTTTCTTCTGTATTATAGAAAATAACGGAGATGGTGCAGCGTCACTGCTTCCACCTGTATTATAGAAAATAAAGGAGCTAGAGCAGGGTCACTGCTTCCTCCTGTATTATAGAAAGTAAAGGAGCTGGAGCAGGGTCACTGCTTTCTCCTGTATTATAGAAAATTAAGGAGCTGAAACAGGGGCACTGCTTCCTCCTGTATTATAGAAAATAAAGGAGCTGGAGCAGCGACTCTGCTTCCTCCTGTATTGTAGAAAATAAAGGAGCTGGAGCAGCGTCTCTGCTTCCTCCTGTATTATAGAAAAGAATGGACCTGGAGCAGCGTCACTGCTTCCTCCTGTATTATAGAAAATAAAGGAGCTGGAGCAGCGTCTCAGCTTCATCCTGTATTATCGAAAATAAAGGAGCTGGAGCAGCGTCACTGCTTCCTCTTGTATTATAGAAAATAAAGGAGCAGGAGTAGCGTCACTGCTTCCTCCCGTATTATAGAAAATAAAAGAGCAGGAGCAGCGTAACTGCTTCTTATCGTATTATAGAAAATAAAGGAGCTGGAGCAGCGTCACTGCTTCCTCCTGTATTGTCGAAAATAAAGGAGCTGGAGCAGCGTCACTGCTTCCTCCTGTATTATTGAAAATAAAGGAGCAGGTGCAGCGTCACTGCTTCCTCCTGTATTATAGAAAATAAAGGAGCTGGAGCAGCGTCACTGTTTCCTCCTGTATTATAGAAAATAAAGGAGCACGAGCGGCGACTCTGCTTCCTCCAGTATTATAGATAATAAAGGAGCTGGAGCAGCGTCACTGCTTCCTCCTGTATTTTAGAAAATAAAGGAGCTGGAGCAGCGTCTCTGCTTCCTCCTGTATCATTCAAAATAAAGGAGCTGGAGAAGCTTCACTGCTTCCTCCTGTATTATAGAAAATAAAGGAGCTGGAGCAGCGTCTCTGCTTCCTCCTGTATCATTCAAAATAAAGGAGCTGGAGAAGCTTCACTGCTTCCTCCTGTATTATAGAAAATAAAGCAGCTGGATCAGCGTCACTGCTTCCTCCTGTTTTGTAGAAAATAAAGGAGCTGGTGCAGCGTCACTGCTTCCTCCTGAATTATCGAAAATAAAGGAGCTGGAGCAGCGTTACTGCTTTTTCCTGTATTATAGACAATAAAGGAGCTGGAGCAGCGTCACTGCTTCCTCCTGTATTATAGAAATTAAAGGAACTGGAGCAGAATCACTGCTTCCTCCTGGATTATAGAAAATAAAGGAGCTGGAACAGCGTCACTGCTTCCTCCTGTATTATAGAAAATAAAGGAGCTGGATCAGCGTCACTGCTTCCTCCTGTATTATAGAAAATAAAGCAGATGGATCAGCGTCACTGCTTCCTCCTGTTCTATAGAAAATAAAGGAGCTGGTGCAGCGTCACTGCTTCCTCCTGTATTATAGAAAAGAAAGGAGCTGGAGCAGCGTTACTGCTTCCTCCTGTATTATAGAAAATAAAGGAGGTGGAGCAGCGTCACTGCTTCCTCCTGTATTATAGAAAATAAAGGAGCAGGAATAGCGTCACGGCTTCCTTCTGTATTAGAGAAAATAAAGGAGCTGGTGCAGCGTCACTGCTTCCTCCTGTATTATAGAAAATAAAGGAGCTGTAGCATTGTCTCTGCTTACTTCTGCATTATAGAAAATAAAGGAGCTGGAGCAGCGTCACTCCTTTCTCCTGTATTATAGAAAATAAAGGAGCTGGAGCAGCGTCTCTGCTTCTTCCTGTATTATAGAAAATAAAGGAGCTGGAGCAGCGTCACTATTTCCTCCTGTATTATAGAAAATAAAGGAGCTGGAGCAGTGTCTTTTCTTCCTCGTGTATTATAGAAAATAAAGGAGATGGAGCACCGTCTCTTCTTCCTCCTGTATTGTAGAAAATAAAGGAGCTGGAGCAGCGTCAATGCGTCCTCTTGGATTATAGAAAATAAAGGAGCTGGAGCAGCGTCACTGCTTCCTCTTGTATTATCGAAAATAAAGGAGCTGGAGCAGAGTCACTGTTTCCTCTTGTATTATCGAAAATAAAGGAGCTGGAGCAGCGTCACTGCTTCCTCCGGTATTATACATAAAAAAGTGGCTGGAGCAGCATCACTGCTTTCCGCTGTATTATAGAAAATAAAGAACCTGGCGCAGCTTCACTGCTTCCTCTTGTATTATAGATAACAAAGGAGTTGGAGCAGCGTCACTGCTTCCTCCTGTATTATCGAATATAAAGATGCTGGAGCAGCGTCACTGCGTCCTCCTGTATTATAGAAAATAAAGGAGCTGGAGCAGCGTCACTGCTTCCTCCTGTATTATCGATAATAAAGGAGCTGGAGCAGCGTCACTGCTTCCACCTGTATTATAGAAAATAAAGGAGCTGGAGTAGCGTCACTGCTTACTCCTGTATTCTAGAAAATAAAGGAGGTGGAGCAGCGTCACTGCTTCCTCCTGTATTATAGAAAATAAAGGAGCAGGAATAGCGTCACGGCTTCCTTCTGTATTAGAGAAAATAAAGGAGCTGGAGCAGCGTCACTGCTTCCTCCTGTATTATAGAAAATAAAGGAGCTGTAGCATTGTCTCTGCTTACTTCTGCATTATAGAAAATAAAGGAGCTGGAGCAGCGTCACTCCTTTCTCCTGTATTATAGAAATTAAAGGAGCTGGAGCAGCGTCTCTGCTTCTTCCTGTATTATAGAAAATAAAGGAGCTGGAGCAGCGTCACTATTTCCTCCTGTATTATAGAAAATAAAGGAGCTGGAGCAGTGTCTTTTCTTCCTCCTGTATTATAGAAAATAAAGGAGATGGAGCACCGTCTCTTCTTCCTCCTGTATTGTAGAAAATAAAGGAGCTGGAGCAGCGTCAATGCATCCTCTTGGATTATAGAAAATAAAGGAGCTGGAGCAGCGTCACTGCTTCCTCTTGTATTATCGAAAATAAAGGAGCTGGAGCAGAGTCACTGTTTCCTCTTGTATTATCGAAAATAAAGGAGCTGGAGCAGCGTCACTGCTTCCTCCGGTATTATACATAAAAAAGTGGCTGGAGCAGCATCACTGCTTTCCGCTGTATTATAGAAAATAAAGAACCTGGCGCAGCTTCACTGCTTCCTCTTGTATTATAGATAACAAAGGAGTTGGAGCAGCGTCACTGCTTCCTCCTGTATTATCGAATATAAAGATGCTGGAGCAGCGTCACTGCGTCCTCCTGTATTATAGAAAATAAAGGAGCTGGAGCAGCGTCACTACTTCCTCCTGTATTATCGAAAATAAAGGAGCTGGAGCAGCGTCACTGCTTCCACCTGTATTATAGAAAATAAAGGAGCTGGAGTAGCGTCACTGCTTACTCCTGTATTATAGAAAATAAAGGAGCTGGAGCGGCGTCTCTACTTCCTCCTGTATTATAGAAAATAAAGGATTTTGAGCAGCGTCACTGCTTCCTCCTATATTATAGAAAATAAAGGAGCTGGAGCACCGTCTCTGCTTCCTCCAGTATTACAGAAAATAAAGGAGCTGCATCAACGTCATTGCTTCCTCCTGTATTAGAGAAAATAAAGGAGCTGGAGCAGCGTCTCTGCTTCCTCCTGTATTATAGAAAATAAAGGAGCTGGAGCAGCGTCACTGCTTCCTCCTGCATTATAGAAAATAAAGGAGATGGAGCAGCGTCTCTACTTCCTCCTGTAATATAGAAAATAAAGGATATGGAGCAGCGTCACTGCTTCCTCCTGTATTAAAGAAAATAAAGGAGCTGGAGCAGCGTCTCTGCTTCCTCCTGTATTATAGAAAATATAGGAGCCGGAGCAGCGTCACTGCTTCCTCCTCTATTATAGAAAATAAAGGATCTGGAGCACCGTCACTGCTTCCTCCTGTATTTTAGAAAATAAAGGAGCTGGCGAAGCGTCACTGCTTCCTCCTGTATTATAGAAAATAAAGGAGCTGGAGCAGCGTCTTTGCTTCCTCCTGAATTATAGAAAATAAAGGAGCTGGAGAAGCGTCACTGCTTCCTCCTGTATGATAGAAAATAAAGTATCTGGAGCAGCGTCACTGCTTCCTCCTGTATTATAGAAAATAAGGGAGCTGGAGCAGCGCACTCCTTCCTCCTGTATTATAGAAAATAAAGGAGCTGGAGCAGCGTCACTGCTTCCTCCTGTCTTGTAGAAAATAAAGGAGCTGGAGCAGCGTCACTGCTTCCTCCTGTGTTAGAGAAAATAAAGGAGCTGGAGCAGCGCACTCCTTCCTCCTGGATTATAGAAAATAAAGGAGCTGGAGCAGCGTCACTGCTTCCCCCTGTATTATAGAAAATAAAGGAGCTGTAGCAGCGCACTCCTTCCTCCTGTATTATAGAAAATAAAGGAGCTGGAGCAGCGTCACTGCTTCCCCCTGTATTATAGAAAATAAAGGAGCTGGAGCAGCGCACTCCTTCCTCCTGTATTATAGAAAATAAACGAGCTGGAGCAGCGTCTGTACTTCCAACTGCATTATAGAAAATTTGTTGGCTCTCTCTCCAATGTTATGATGGAATGGGAATCTGCACTGATTCTCCCATTGAGTGTTTCCATCAAATCTCCCTTTTACTCATATCCCTGTAATAATTCCTCCATTTACTGGTGCCCGACCCTGAATCTCCCATTTAAGGGTGCGCTACTCTAATTCTCCCATTTCCTGGTGCCATGCACCCATTCTGTAATTTAGCTCCACTGTGCACCAGGTCTTCCATTCAGTATTTCCCTGCAACAATTCTCCCATTTAGTAGTCTGCTGACAGAATTCTCTAATCATGGCAATCCCTGCATCATATCTCCAAATTCCCCAAACTGCAAATTTCCCCCCTTTCGTGGTGAACTGTACCAACTCCCCCATTTTGTGATGCACTGTATTGAATCTGGACCACTGACCCTTTGCAACATTTGTCCTATTTCCTGATTCACTGCCCGTGTTATCCCATTTGCTCCAATCTCGAAGTTGTCAGCACCATGCACCAGGTCCTTCTTTTACTGATACCCCACACCGATTCTCCAATTCAGTGTTGCTTAGCATCATTTCCCCCAATTACTGATGTCCTGAACAAATTCTCCATCCAGTTTTGCCTTACACCAATCCCCATACTGACTGATGCTTTCGCCCAATTTAGGGGTGCGCTACTCTAAATCTCCCTACCCCAATTCTCCCATTTAGTGCAACATAACGCACCCATTTAGTGCTGAACTGCTCTACTTCACCCATTATCTGATGCCCTGTTGCAAATTCTCACATTTCGATAAGCTCTTTACCAACTTTTCCAATTAGTAGTTTCTTGCAATGATTCTCCAATTTGGAGACCTGCCAGAATTCTTAAATTTAGGCGTGGACAAGTTGGACTGAAGGGTCTGTTTCCGTGCTGAACATCTCTAAGGCTGTAATTAGTGCTCCGCTTCCCTGCCCCATTTCTCCCACTTACCAATCCTGCACTATTCAGGAATTTCACCAACTCACCCACTGAGGTTATCCTGTCCCAGTCCTCCCACTTCGACTTTAATGGCACCTGCATGAATTCTCCAATTAATGTGGCCTGCATCAATTCCTTCCATTTAGTTGTTCCCTGATACACATCTTCCACGTACGGATGTCTTGCTGTATTTTTTTCATTTAGTGATGCACTGAACTGAATCTTCAATTTACCAATGCTTGCAACATTTCTTATTTTTATTGATTCCCTGGCCCCTATTCCCCAATTTAGATAGGCTCTGCTCCAATTTTCCAATATATAGGCACTCCCATCAATTTTCTAATGCAACGGCACTATGCAACAATCTCCCATTTATTGTTTCCACCATATCTCCAATTTACTCATATCCTGTACTAATCCTTCCATTTACTGATGCCTGAGCCCGATTCTACCATTTAAGGGTGCGCTACTCTAATTCTCCCATTTACTGTCGCCATGCACCAATTCTCTAATTTAGAAACACTTTGCACCAGGTCTCTCATTTACTGATGTCCCGCATCAATTCTTCAATTCTTTGTTTCCTCGCACCATTTCCCCCAATTACTGATGTTATGAACAAGTTCTCCATTCAGTTTTGCCTTACACCAATCCTCATACTGACTGATGCTCTCGCCCAATTTAGGGGTGCCCTACTCTCATTCCCGCATCAAGTATTGTAATGTCCCAATTCTCCCATTTACTGCTAAACTGAAACTCTCCCATTCGGTTCTAACTGCACTAATTTGACAATATCAGATGCCCCATTCCAAATTTTCTTATTTCGACAAGCCCTTGCCCAATCCTTCCATTTAGTCGTTCCTTGGAATGATTCTCCATTTTTGTGGAGCACTGCCAGAATTCTAAGACTGAGTCAGAGACAAGTTGGACTGAAGTGTCTGTTTCCATGTTGTACATCTCTATGATTGTACGACTGTTTATGGCTCCGCTGCTCTGCACCATTTATCCCATTTACCAATCCTGCACAAACCCTGAAACTGCACCAAATCTCCCTTTGAGTATTATCCTGCCCAATATAAAGGCCGCTGCATAAAATCTCCAATTCCTTTTGCCCTGCCTCAATTTTTTCCATTTAATTGTTCCCTGAATCACTTCTTCCACGTAAGGATGCCCTGCTGAATTGTTTTCATTTCGTGATGCACTGAACTGAATCTCCAATTTACCGAACCTTGCAACATTTCTTTTTATTGACTCCCTGGCCCCGATTCCCCAATCAGGAATAGGTTCTTGTTGTACTTTTGAAACTGGTGTCATAATTCAAACTTTTATGTTGGGGCAGGAGAATTACCCTTTGGGTAGAGAACTAGCACGAAGGTAGAAGACAGAGGGTGGTGGGGGAGGGCTGCTTTTCAGACTGAAGGCCTGTGACCAGCGGTGTGCACCAAGGACCGGTGCTGGATCCACTGTTGTTTTATCATTTATATAAATGATTTGGATGTGACCATCGGACGAATGGTTAGTAAGTTTGCAAATGACAGTAAAATTGGAAGTGTCGAGGACAGTGAAGATGGTTACCTCAGAGGACAACGGGATCTTGATCAGAATGACCAATGGGCTGAGGAGTGGCAGATGGAGATTAATTTAGATAAATGTGAGGTGCTGCATTTTGGAAAGGCAAAAGAGAGCAGGATTTATACACTGAATGACAACGTACTAGGAATGTTGCTCAACAAATAGACCTGGAGTGCAGCTTCATAGATCGTAGAAGGTGGACTAATATTTCGATAGGATAGTGAAGAAGGCATTTGTCATTTTTGTCTTTATTGCTCAGTTAATTGTGTAAAGGAGTTGGGAGGTCATGCTGCAGTATTGGTTCAGCCCCGTTTGGTATATAGTGCAATTCTGGACACCCTCCTATAAGAAGGGTGTTGTGAAACTTTAAAGGGTTCAGAAAAGATTTACATGGATGTTGTCAAGGTTGGAGGGTTTGTGCTGGAGGTTAAGACTGTATAGGTTGGGGCTATTATCGCTGGAGCGTCAGTAGCTGAGGGTAAACCTGATAGAGGTTCACAAAATCATGAAGGACCCTCAATAGGGTAAAATGGCAAGGTGATTTCCCTGTGGTGGGGGAGTCCAGAAGCAGATGGCATATGTTAAAGTTGAGAGGGGAAACATAAAAGGGACCTAAGGGGAACATTTTTCAAGCAGAGGGCACTGTGTGCATGAGCTGCCAGAGGAAGTAGTGGAGGCTGGTACAATTACAACATTTAAAAGTTATCTGGGTGGGTGTAGGAATTACAAAGGGTTCAGAGGAACTTGGGCCACATTCTGACAAATAGGATGAGATTGACATCGGATATCAGTTCAGCATGGATGTGTTGGACTGAATGATTTGTTTCTGAGCTTATATTGCTCTGAGTGGTTTGAGCTCCGGATTTTAGATTTATGAAGCAGAAAATAAAGAATGGCGCAGAGTTAGACCGAGAAATCCTGCTGATCTCAGCAGCTTTATCCTGTTTTCCTGATCCTTCTCCTTCAATCAATGCAGTTTACCGTTCCTCATGCAGAATTCCTGGAGCTCTGTAACTGGCCTGGAACAATGTGTTGAAAGTCCTATTGCAGTCCACACGAGGTACCTTTCCCACTGCCCTGCTCCCACGGCCTGCAATGCTGCAGACTGAGCAGACAACCCGAAGCACAATGATGAGCTCCTTCCGGCCCACGGCCCTCCTTCTCACTGAATGAAGACAATCACCAGAAGCAGAATCCAGCTCTTGTTTGAGCCTTGAATACCTGACTCTGTTTCACTGAGTGAAGATTGGACTCAGAAACAGAAATGAAATCAACTTCCTATCTGCATTGTGTCACTCTTTAAGATCTCTGTGTGTCTGAGTTCAGGTCATTTGATTGGAGACTGCGGATAGATCGTCCCCAGTGAAATGGAAAGAATGGTGGAGGAGCTCACTGAGGGACATCTCTCAAAGTGACAATCGGAAAGATGCTATTCAGCATTGAGAGAGTTTAAGGAGAATTGATGGCTCAGAAAAATGTTATACGGATGTTTGTAAAACTTAGGAACTCTGACTGTTTTGTGGCTGGAGTTTATTTTATCCTTGCATAGATTTGACACATTAATCCTCCCTCCCCACCACTACAGAAGCTGTTGAGACTGTTCAGTGTTTCCAGCGGCTTCGGTAATTATTTCAGGTTCCTGACCGGAGCAGTCTCTCACTTTTCGAACAGAACAAACCGATCCTTGTGCTGAACGCAATATTTCAATAACAAATGGGAAGCAGCAGAGGGGAAAGCTTCCGAGATGCAGAGCAATGCTGCCCGGTTCCACACTGCAATTCACAGGAACCATCGCCAGGAAAAGCAAGGAGCAATCTGACAGATCCTGTTACATTCTGGGACAGTGTAAATCTCTTGGTTATATATATTTAACCAGCCAGCACAGAGTCAGTGCCCGAAACTGACGAGAGTGTGAATCTGCTGGTTATATATATTTAACCAGCCAGCACAGAGTCAGTGCTCGAAACTGATGACAGTGTAAATCTCCTGTTTATATATATTTATCCAGCCAGGACAGAGTCAGAGTCCTAAACTGAGGAGATCGTAAATCTCCTGGTTAAAAATATTTAAACAGCCAGCACAGAGTCAGTGAACGAAACTGAGGAGAGCGTAAATCTCCTGGTTATGTATTTATTTAAACAGCAAGCACAGTGTCATTGCCTTAAACTGAGGAGAGTGTAAATCTCCTGGTTATATATATTTAACCAGCCAGCGCAGAATTAGTGCCCTAAACTGAGTCGAGTGCAAATCTTTTGGTTATTTCTGTTCAACCAGCCAGCACAGAGTCAGTGCCCTAAACTGAGGAGAGTGTAAATCTCCTGCTTATATATATTTAACCAGCCAGCACGGAGTCAGTGTCCAAAACTGAGGAGAGTGTAAATCTCCGGGTTATAAATATTTCCCCAGCCAGTGCAGAGTCAGTGGCCTAAACTGAAGAGAGTGTAAATCTCCTGGCTATATTTATTGAAACAGCCAGCACAGACTCAGTGCCCTAAACGGAGGAGAGTGTTCATCTCCTGATAATATATATTTAACTAGCCCCCACAGATCCAGTGCCCTAAACTGAGGAGAGGGAAAATCCCCAGGTTATATATATTTAACCAGCGAGGACAGAGACAGTGCCGTCAACTAAGGACAGTGTAAATCTCCTGGTTATATATATTTAACCAGCCAGCACAGATTCACTGCCCTCAAGTGAGGAGAGTATAAATTTCCTGGCTTGATATATTCAACAAGCCAGCACAGAGTCAGTGCCCGAACTGAGGAGAGTGTCAATCTCCTGGTTATGTATTTTCAACCAGCAAGCACAGAGTCAGTGCTCTAAACTGAGGAGAGTGTAAATCTCCTGATTAAATATATTTAACCAGCCAGCACGGACTCAGTGCCCTAAACTGACGAGAGTGTAAATCTCCAGGTTATATATGTTTAAGCAGCCAGCACAGAGTCAGTGCCCTAAACTGAGGAGAGTGAAAATCTCCTGGTTATATATATTTAACCAGCCAGCACAGAGTCACTACCCTAAACTGAGGAGAGAGTAAATCTACTGTTTCTATATATTCAACCAGAAAGCACAGATTCAGTGCCCTAAACTGAGGAGAGGTGAAATCTCCTGGATTTATATATTTCAGCAGCCAGCATAGGGTCAATGCCCTCAACTGAGTAGAGTGTACATCTCCTGGTTATATATATTTAACCAACCAGCACAGAGTCAGTGCCCAAAACTGAGGAGAGCGTAAATCTCCTGGTTAAAAATATTTAAACATCCAGCACAGAGTCAGTGCCCTAAACTGTGGAGAGGGGACATCTTCTCGTTATATATTTTTAACCAGCTAGCAAAGATTCAGTGCCCTGAACTGAGGAGAGGGAAAATCCCCAGGTTATATATATTTAACTAGCCAGCACAGAGTCAGTGCCCTAAACTGAGGAGAGTGTAAATCTCTTGATTATATGTAACTAACCAGCCAGCACAGAGTAGGTGCCCGAAACTGAGGAGAGTGTAAATCTCCTGGTTATGTATATTTAACCAGCCAGCACACGGTCAGTGCGGCGCGGTGGCACAGTGGTTTGCACAGTGGTTCAATTCCCGCCTCTGGCAGTTAACTGTGTGGAGTTTGCACGTTATCCCCGTGTCTGCGTGGGTTTCCTGCGGGTGCTCCGGTTTCCTCCCACAGTCCAAAGATGTGCAGGGTAGGTGAATTGGCCATGCTAAATTGCCCGTAGGGGTAAAGGTAGGGGTATGGGTGAGTGGCGGGGCGGTGTGGACTTCTTGGGCCGAAGGGCCTGTTTCCACACTGTAAGTAATCTAATCCTCGTTATTTATATTAAAGCAGCCAGCACAGAGTCAGTGCCATAAACTAAGGACAGTGTACATCTGCTATTTATATATATTTAACCAGCCAGCAAAGAGTCAGTTCCCTAAACTGAAGAGAGTATAAATCTCCTGGTTATGTATTTATTTAAACAGCAAGCACAGTGTCATTGCCTTAAACTGAGGAGAGTGTAATTCTCCTGGTTATATATATTTAACCAGCCAGCGCAGAATTAGTGCCCTAAACTGAGTAGTTTGTAAATGTTTTGGTTATATATGTTCAACCAGCCAGCACAGAGTCAGTGCCATAAACTGAGGAGAGTGTAAATCTCCTGGCAAAATTTATTGAAACAGCCAGCACAGACTCAGTGCCTTAAACGGAAGAGAGTGCTAATCTCCTGGTTATATATATTTAACTAGCCCCTACAGATCCAATGCCCTAAACTGAGGAGAGGGAAAATCCCCAGGTTGTATATATTTAACCAGCGAGGACAGAGACATTGCCCTCAACTAAGGACAGTGTAAATCTCCTGGTTATATATATTTAACCAGCCAGTATAGAGTCGTTGCCCTAAACTGAGGAGAGTGTAAATGTCCTGATTATATATAATTAACCAGCCAGCACAGAGTCAGTGCCCTAAACAGAGGAGAGTGTAAATATCCTGGTTTTAAATATTTAACAAGTCAGTACAGAGTCAGTGCCCTAAACTGAGGAGAGTGTAAATCTCCTGGCTAGGTATATTCAACCAGCCAGCACAGACTCAGTGCCCTAAACTGAGGAGAGTGTTAATCTCCTGGTTATATATATTTAACCAGCCAGCATAGAGTCAGTCCCCGAACTGAGAAGAGTGTCAATCTCCTGGTTATGTATTTTCAACCAGCAAGCACAGAGTCAGTGCTCTAAATGAGGAGAGTGTAAATCTCCTGATTAAATATATTTAACCAGCCAGCACAGAGTCAGTGCCCTAAACTGAGGAGAGTGTAAATGTCCTGGTTATATATATTTAAGCAGCCACCACACAGTCAGTGCCCTAAACTGAGGAGAGTGTAAATCTCCTGGTTATATGTATTTAGCCAGCCTGACATAGTCAGTGCCCTAAACTGAGAAAAGTGAAGATCTCCTGGTTGTATATATTCAACCAGCCAGCACAGTGTCAGTGCCCTAAACTGAGGAGAGAGTAAATGTACTGGTTCTATATATTCAACCAGAAAGCACAGATTCAGTGTCCTAAACTGAGGAGAGGTGAAATCTCCCGGATTTATATATTTAAGCAGCCAGCAAAGGGTCAGTGCCCTAAACTGTGGAGAGTGCACATCTCCTGGTTATATATATTTAACCAACCAGCACAGAGTCAGTGCCCTAAACTGTGGAGAGGGGACATCTTCTGGTTATATATATTTAACCAGCTAGCACAGATTCAGTGCCCTGAACTGAGGAGAAGGAAAATCCCCAGGTTATATATATTTAACCAGCCAGCACAGAGTCAGTGCCCTAAACTGAGGAGAGTGTAAATCTCCTAGTTATGTATATTTACCAGCCGGCACAGGGACAGTGCACTAAAATGAGGACAGTGTAAATTTCATGTTTATATATATTCAACCAGCCAGCACAGAGTCAATGCTCTAAACTGAGGAGAGTGCAAATCTCCTCGTTATTTATATTAAAGCAGCCAGCACAGAGTCAGTGCCATAAACTAAGGACAGTGTACATCTGCGATTTATATATATTTAACCAGCCAGCAAAGAGTCAGCTCCCTAAACTGAAGAGAGTATAAATCTCCTGGTTATGTATTTATTTAAACAGCAAGCACAGTGTCATTGCCTTAAACTGAGGAGAGTGTAAATCTCCTGGTTATATATATATTTAACCAGCCAGCGCAGAATTAGTGCCCTAAACTGAGTAGAGTGCAAATCTTCTGGTTATTTCTGTTCAACCAGCCAGCACAGAGTCAGTGCCCTAAACTGAGGAGAGTTTAAATCTCCTGCTTATATATATTTAACCAGCCAGCACGGAGTCAGTGTCCAAAACTGAGGAGAGTGTAAATCTCCTGGTTATAAATCTTTCCCCAGCCAGTGCAGAGTCAGTGCCCTAAACTGAGGAGAGTGTAAATCTCCTGGCTATAATTATTAAAACAGCCAGCACAGACTCAGTGCCCTAAATGGAGGAGAGTGTTAATCTCATGGTTATATATATTTAACTAGCCCCCACAGATCCAATGCCCTGAACTGAGGAGAGGGAAAATTCCCAAGTTATATATATTTAACCCGCGAGGACAGAGACAGTGCCCTCATCTAAGGACAGTGTAAATCTCCTGGTTATATATATTTAACCAGCCAGGATAGAGTCGGTGCCCTAAACTGAGGAGAGTGTAAATTTCCTGGCTTGAAATATTCAACCAGCCAGCACAGAGCCCTAAACTGAGAAGAGGCAAAATCTTCTGGTTATATAAATATTTGACCAGCCAGCACAGAGTCATTTCCCAAAACTGAGTAGAGTGTAAATATCCTGGTTATAAATATTTAACAAGCCAGTACAGACTCAGTGCCCTAAACTGAGGAGAGTGTTAATCTCCTGGTTATATATATTTAACCAGCCAGCACAGATTCACTGCCCTCAAGTGAGGAGAGGGAAAATCCCCAGGTTTTATATACTTAACCAGCCAGCATGAGTCAGTGCCCGAACTGAGGAGAGTGTCAATCTCATGGTTATGTATTTTCAACCAGCAAGCACAGAGTCAGTGCTCTAAACTGAGGAGAGTGTAAATCTCCTGATTAAATATATTTAACCAGCCAGCACGGACTCAGTGCCCTAAACTGACCAGACTGTAAATCTCCTGCTTATATATATTTAACCAGCCAGCGCAGAGTCAGTGTCCTAAACTGAGGTGAGGGTAAATCTCCTGGTTATATATATTTAAGCAGCCTGCACAGAGTCAGTGCCCTAAACTGAGGAGAGTGTAAATGTCCTGATTATATATATTTAACCAGCCTGACATAGTCAGTGCCCTAAACTGAGAAAAGTGAAGATCTCCTGGTTATATATATTTAAAACGGGAGCGCAATGTCAGTGCGCTAAACTGAGGAGAGTGTAAATCTCCTGGGAAAATATATTCAACCAGCCAGCACAGTGTCAGTGCCCTAAACTGAGGAGAGAGTAAATATACTGGTTCTATATATTCAACAAGAAAGCACAGATTCAGTGTCCTAAACTGAGGAGACGTGAAATATCCTGGATTTATATATTTAAGCAGCCAGCATAGGGTCAGTGCCCTCATCTGAGGAGAGTGTACATCTCCTGGTTATATATATTTAACCAACCAGCAGAGACAGTGCCCAAAACTGAGGAGAGCATAAATCTCCTGGTTAAAAATATTTAAACATCCAGCACAGAGTCAGTGCCCTAAACTGTGGAGAGGGGACATCTTCTGGTTATATATATTTAACCCGCTAGCACAGATTCAGTGCCCTTAACTGAGGAGAGGAAAAATCCCCAGGTTATATATATTTAACCAGCCAGCACAGAGTCAGTGCCCTAAACTGAGGAGAGTGTAAATCTCCTGATTATATGTAACTAACCAGCCAGCACAAAGTCAGCTCTCTAAACTGAGGAGAGTGTAAATCTCCTGGTTACGTATATTGAACCATCCTGACATAGTCAGCTCTCTAAACTGAGGATTGTTCACATCTCCTGTTTATATATATTTAACCAGCCAGCACAGAGTCAGTGCCCTAAACTGAGGAGAGGGTAAGTCTCCTGGTTATATATATTTAACCAGCCTGGACAGAGTCAGTGCCCTAAATTAAGGACAGTGTAAATCCCCTGATTATATATATTTAACCAGCCAGCACGGAAAAAGTGTCCAATACTGAGGAGAGTGTAAGTCTCCTGGTAATAAATATTTACCCAGCCTGCACATAGTCAGTGCCCAAAATTGAGGACAGTGTAAATTTCCTGGTTATATATACTCAACCAGCCAGAACAGATTTAGTGCCCTAAACTGAAGAGAGGGTTAAATCACGTGGTTAAACATATGTAACCAGCCAGAAAATAGTCCGTGCCCGAAACTGAGGAGAGTGTAAATCTCCTGGCTATAAATATTGAACCAGCCAGCGCAGAATCAGTGCCCTAAACTGAAGAGAGAGTAAATCTCCTGGTTATATATATTTAACAAGCCTGCACGGAGTCATTGCCCTCAACTGGGGAGAGTGTAAATCTCCTGGTTAGAAATATTCAACCAGCCAGCACAGAGACAGTGCCCTAAACTGAAGAGAGGGTAAATCTCGTGGTTATATATATTTAACCAGCCAGCACAGAGTCTGTAAACTAAAATGAGGAGAGGGTACATCTTCTGGTTTTATATATTTAACCAGCCAGCACATAGTCAGTGCCCTGACCTGAGGAGAGGGTAAATCCCCTGGTTATATATATTTAACCAGCCAGCACAGAGTCATTGCCCCCAACTGAGGAGAGTGTAAATCTCCTGGTTATATATATTCAACCAGCGAGCAGAGATTCAGTGCCCTAAACTGAGGAGAGTAAATCTCCTGGTTATATATTTTTATCCAGCCAAGACAGAGTCAGTGCCCTAAACTGAGGAGATGGTAAATCTCCTGACTCGATATATTCAACCAGCAAGCACAGTTTCAGTGTCCGAAACTGAGAAGAGTGTAAATCTCCTGGTTATATATATTTAACCAGCCAGCACAGAGTCAGTGCCCTAACAGAAGGACAGTGTAAATCTCCTGGTTATATATAATTAACCAGCCAGTACGGAGTCATTGCCTTAAACTGAGGAGAGTGTAAATTTCCTGGTTATATATATTTAACCAGCCCAGAACAGATTCAATGCCCTAAACTGAGGAGAGGTTAAATCTCCTGGTTCTACATAATTGACCAGCCAGTACGGAGTCAGTGCCCTAAACTGAGGAAAGTGTAAATCTCCTGGTTATATATATTTAACCAGCCAGCACAGATTCAATGCTCTAAACTGAGGAGAGGTTAAATCTCCTGGTTATATATATTTAAACATCCAGCCCATAGTCAGTGCCCTAAACTGAGGAGCGTCTAAATCTCCTGGTTATATATGTTTAACCAGCCAGCACAGAGTCAGTGCTCTAAACTGAGGAGAGTGTAAATCTCCTGGTTATACATATTTAACCAGCCAGGACAGAGACAGTGCCCTAAACTAAGGACAGTGTAAATCTCCTGGTTATATATATTTAACCAGCCAGCACAGAGTCAGTGCCCGAAACTGAGAAGAGAGTAAATCTCCTGGCTTTTTATTTATACAACCAGTGCAGTGTCAGTGCTCTAAACTGAGGAGAGGGGAATCTTCTGGTTTTATATATATTTAACCAGCCAGAACAGATTCAGTGCCCTAAACTGAGGAAATTGTAAAACCCCTGGTTATATATATTTAACCAGCCAGCACAGAATCAGTGCCCTAAACTGAGGAAAGTGGAAATCTCCTGGTTATATATATTTAACCAGCCAGCACACAGTCATTGCCCTAAACTGAGGAGAGGGTAAATGACCTGGTTGAATATATTCAACCAGCCAGGACAGAGTCAGTGCCCTAACCTGAGGAGAGGGTAAATCTGCTGGTTATCTATATATTTAACCAGCCAGCACAGAGCCAGTGCCCAAAACTGTGGAGAGGTTATCTCTCCTGGTTATATATATTTATCTAGCACAGAGTCAGTGCCTTAAAATGGGGAGCGGGTAAATGTCCTGGTTATATATAATTAACCAGCCGAGTCAGTACACTAAACTGAGGAGACGGTAAACCTGCTGGTTTTATATATATACAACACAGAGACAGTGCCCTAAACTGAGGAGAGGTTAAATCTCCTGGTAACATATATTCAGCCAGTCAGCACAGAGTTAGTGCCCAAAACTGTGGAGAGCGCAAATCTCCAGGTTAATGATATTTAAAGAGCCAGCACAGAGTCAATGCCCTAAACTGGTGGAGGGGAAATCTTCTAGTTATATATATTTAAACAGCCAGCATAGGGACAGTGCCCTAAACAGAGGAGAGGGGTAATCTCCTGGTTATATATATTTAACCAGACAGCACAGAATCAGTGCCCTAAACTGAGGAGATTGTAAATCTCCTGGTTATATATTTTTCACCAGCCAAGACAGAGTCAGTGCCCTAAACTGAGGAGAGTGTAAATCTCCTGGCTCGATATATTCAACCAGCAAGCACAGATTTAAACGCTCCTCAGTTTATGGCACTGACTCTGTGCTGGATGGTTAATTATATATAACCAGGAGATTTACACTCTCCTCAGTTTAAGGCAATGACTCTGTGCTGGCTGGTTAAATATATATAACCAGGAGATTTACACTCTCCTCAATTTTGGGCTCTGACTCTGTGCTGGCTGTTTAAATATATGTAACAAGAAGGTTTCCCCTCTACCACTTTTGGGCACTGACCCTGTGCCGGCTGTTAAAGTATTTTTAAACAGGAGATTTGCGCTCTCCACAGTGGCCAGAAATGAGAAGAGTGTAAATCTCCTGGATATATATATATTTATACAACCAGCGCTGTGTCAGTGCCCTAAACTGAGGAGCGTCTAAATCTCCTTGTTATATATAATTAACCATCCAGCACAGAGTCAGTGCCCTAAACTGAGGAGAGTTTAATTTCCGGGATATATATATTTAACCAGCCAAGACAGAGTCAGTGCCCTTAACTGTTGAGAGTGTAAATCTCCTGGTTATATATATTTAACCAGCCAACACAGAGTCAGCGCCCGAAACTGAGGAGAGTGTAAATCTCCTGGTTATATATATTTAACCAGCCAACACAGAGTCAGTGCTTTTAACAATTGAGAATGTAAATCTCCTGGTTATATACATTTAACCAGCCAGCAGAGACTCGGTGCCTTAAAGTGAGGAGCGGGTAAATCTCCTGGTTGTATATATTTAACCAGCCAGCGCAGTTTCTGTGCCCTAAACTGAGGAGAGGTTAAATCTGCTGGTTATCTATAAAGTTAACCATCCAGCACAGAGTCAGTGCCCAAAACTGAGGAGAGGCTAACTCTCGTCGTTATATATATTTATCCAACCTGCACCGAGTCAGTGCCTTAAAATGGGGAGCGGGTAAATGTCCTGGTTAGATATATTTAATCGGCCAGTGCAGAGTCAGTACCCTAACCTGAGGAGAGGGTAAGTCTGCTGTTTTTATATATATATTTAACAGAGTCAGTGCCCTAAACTGAGGAGAGGGAAAATCTCCAGATAATATATAATCAGACAGTCAGCACTGAGTTAGTGCCCGAAACTGTGGAGAGCGCAAATCTCTTGGTTATATATATTTAACCAGCCAGCACAGAGTCGTGGCCCTAAAATGTGGAGAGTGTAAATCTCCTGGTAGTATAGAATTAACCAGCCAGGAGAGAGACAGTGCCCTAAACTAAGGACAGTGTAAATCTCCTTGTTATGTATATTTAACCAGCCAGCACAGAGTCAGTGCCCTAAACTGAGGAGATTGTAAATCTCCTGGTTGTATATATTTATACAACAAGTGCTGTGTGAGAGCCCTAAACTGAGGATATGGGAAATCTCCTGGTTTTCTATATTTAATCAGCCAGCACAGAGTCAGTGCCTTAAAGTGAGGAGCGGGTAAATGTCTTGGTTGGATATATTTAACCAGCCAGCACAGAGTCTATGCCCTAAACTGAGGAGAGGGTAAATCTGTGGGTTATCTATATATTTAACCAGCCAGCACAGAGCCAGTGCCCAAAACTGAGGAGAGCTTAACTCTCCTGGTTATATATAATTATCCAGCCTGCACAGAGTTAGTGCCTTAAAATGGGGAGTGGGTAAATGTCCTGGCTATATATATTTAACCCGCCAGTGCAGAGTCAGTACCCTAAACTGAGGAGAGGGTAAATCTGCTGGTTATATATACATTTAACAGAGTCAGTGCACTAAACTGAGGAGAGGGAAAATCTCCTGGTAATATGTATTCAGCCAGTTAGCACAGAGTTAGTGCCCAAAACTGAGGAGATTGTAAATCTCCTGGCTCGATATATTCAACCAGCAAGCACAGATTCAGTGCCCTGAAATTAGAAGAGTGTAAATCTCCTGGATATATATATTTATACAACCAGCGCTGTGTCAGTGCCCTAAACTGAGGAGCGTCTAAATCTCCTTGTTATATATAATTAACCATCCAGCACAGAGTCAGTGCCCTAAACTGAGGAGAGTTTAATTTCCGGAATATATATATTTAACCAGCCAAGACAGAGTCAGTGCCCTTAACTGTTGAGAGTGTAAATCTCCTGGTAATATATATTTAACCAGCCAGCAGAGACTCAGTGCCTTAAAGTGAGGAGCGGGTAAATGTCCTGGTTGTATATATTTAACCAGCCAGCGCAGTTTCTGTGCCCTAAACTGAGGAGAGGTTAAATCTGCTGGTTATCTATAAAGTTAACCATCCAGCACAGAGTCAGTGCCCAAAACTGAGGAGAGTGTAAATCTCCTGGTTATATATTTTTCACCAGCCAAGACAGAGTCAGTGCCCTAAACTGAGGAGATTGTAAATCTCCTGGCTCGATATACTCAACCAGCAAGCACAGATTCAGTGCCCTGAAATGAGAAGAGTGTAAATCTCCTGGATATATATATTTATACAACCAGCACTGTGTCAGTGCCCTAAACTGAGAAGCGTCTAAATCTCCTTGTTATATGTAATTAACCATCCAGCACAGAGTAAGTGCCCTAAACTGAGGGGGAGTTTAATTTCCGGGATATATATATTTAACCAGCCTAGACAGAGTCAGTGCCCTTAACTGTTGAGAGTGTAAATCTCCTGGTTATATATATTTAAACAGCCAGCACAGAGTCAGTGCACTAAACTGAGGAGAGTGTAAATCTCCTGGTTATATATATTCACCAGCCAGCACAGAGACAGTGCCCTCAACTGAGGAGAGGGGTAATCTCCTGGTTATATATATTTAACCAGCCAGCACAGAGTCATTGCATTAAACTGAGGAGAGTGTAAATTTCCTGGTTATATATAATTAACCAGCCAGTACGGAGTCAGTGCCCTAAACTGAGGAAAGTGTAAATCTCCTGGTTATATATATTTAACCAGCCAACACAGAGTCAGTGCCCTAAACTGAGGAGCGTCGAAATCTCCTCGTTATATATAATTAACCAGCCAGGACAGAGACAGTGCCCTCAACTAAGGAGAGGGGAAATCTCCTGGTTATATACTTTTAACCAGCCAAGACAGAGTCAGTGCCCTAAACTGAGGAGATTGTAAATCTCCTAGTTATATATATTAATACAACGAGTGCAGTGTCAGTGCCCTAAACTGAGGAGAGGGGAAATCTCCTGGTTGCATATATCTAGCCAGCCAGAACAGATTCAGGGCACTAAACTGAGGAGAGGGTAAATCCTCTGGTTATATATATTTAACCATCCAGCGCAGAGTCAGTGCCCTAAACTGAGGAGCGTCTAAAACTCTTGGTTATATATATTTAACCAGCCAGTACAGAGTCATGGCCCTAAATTGTGGAGAGTGTAAATCTCCTGGTAGTATAGAATTAACCAGCCAGGAGAGAGACAGTGCCCTAAACTAAGGACAGTGTAAATCTCCTTGTTATGTATATTTAACCAGCCAGCACAGAATCAGTGCCCTAAACTGAGGAGATTGTAAATCTCCTGGTTGTATATATTTATACAACAAGTGTTGTGTTAGTGCCCTAAACTGAGGATATGGGAAATCTCCTGGTTTTCTATATTTAACCAGCCAGCACAGAGTCAGTGCCTTAAAGTGAGGAGCGGGTAAATGTCTTGGTTGGATATATTTAACCAGCCAGCACAGAGTCAGTGCCCTAAACTGAGGAGAGGGTAAATCTGCGGGTTATCTATATATTTAACCAGCCAGCACAGAGCCAGTGCCCAAAACTGAAGAGAGCTTAACTCTCCTGGTTATATATAATTATCCAGCCTGCACAGAGTTAGTGCCTTAAAATGGGGAGTCGGTAAATGTCCTGGTTATATATATTTAACCAGCCAGTGCAGAGTCAGTACCCTAAACTGAGGAGACGGTAAATCTGCTGTTTATATATATATTTAACAGAGTCAGTGACCTAAACTGAGGAGAGGGAAAATCTCCTGGTAACAGGTATTCAGCCAGTCAGCACAGAGTTAGTGCCCAAAACTGAGGAGAGCGCAAATCTCCTGGTTAAAAATATTTAAACAGCCAGCACAGAGTCAGTGCCCTAAAATGGTAGAGGGGAAGTCTTCTCGTTATATATATTTAACCATCCAGCACAGAGTCATTGCCCTAAACTGAGGAGAGTGTGAATATCCTTGTTATATATAATTAACCAGCCAGCACGGGGTAAGTGCCCTAAACTGATGACAGGTTAAATTTCCTGTATATATATATATATATTTAACCAGCCAAGACAGAATCAGTGCCCTAAACTGTTGAGAGTGTAAATCTCCTGGTTATATATATTTAACCAGCCAGCATAGACTCAGTGCCCTAAACTGAGGAGAGGTTAATTCTCCTGGTAACATATATTCAACCAGTCAGCACAGAGATCGAACCCAAAACTGTGGAGAGCGCAAATCTCCTGGTTAAAAATATTTAACGAGCCAGCACTGAGTCAGTGCCCTAAAGTGGTAGAGGGGAAATATTCTAGTTATATACATTTAAACAGCCAGCACAGGGTCAGTGCCCTAAACTGAGGAGAGTGTAAACCTCCTGGTTATATATAATTATCCATCCAGCACAGAGTCAGTGCCCTAAACTGAGGAGAGTCTAAATCTCTTGGTTATATATATTTAACCAGCCAGCACTGAGTCATGGCCCTAAATTGTGGAGAGTGTAAATCTCCTGGTCGTATAGAATTAACCAGCCAGGAGAGCGACAGTGCCCTAAACTAAGGACAGTGTAAATCTCCTTGTTATGTATATTTAACCAGCCAGCACAGAGTCAGTGTCATAAACTGAGGAGATTGTAAATCTCCTGGTTGTATATATTTATACAACAAGTGCTGTGTGAGAGCCCTAAACTAAGGAGAGGGGAAATCTCCTGGTTTTCTATATTTAACCAGCCAGCACAGAGTCAGTGCCTTAAAGTGAGGAGCGGGTAAATGTCTTGGTTGGATATATTTAACCAGCCAGCACAGAGTCTGTGCCCTAAACTGAGGAGAGGGTAAATCTGCGGGTTATCTATATATTTAACCAGCCAGCACAGAGCCAGTGCCCAAAACTGAGGAGAGCTTAACTCTCCTGGTTATATATAATTATCCAGCCTGCACAGAGTTAGTGCCTTAAAATGGGGAGCGGGTAAATGTCCTGGTTATATATATTTAACCAGCCAGTGCAGAGTCAGTACCCTAAACTGAGGAGACGGTAAATCTGCTGTTTATATATATATTTAACAGAGTCAGTGACCTAAACTGAGGAGAGGGTAAATCTGCTCGTTATATATACATTTAACAGAGTCAGTGCCCTAAACTGAGGAGAGGGAAAATCTCCTGGTAATAGGTATTCAGCCAGTCAGCACAGAGTTAGTGCCCAAAACTGTGGAGAGCGCGAAATCTTCTGGTTAAAAAAATTTAAACAGCCAGCACAGAGTCAGTGCCCTAAAATGGTAGAGGGGAAGTTTTCTCGTTATATATATTTAACCATTCAGCACAGAGTCATTGCCCTAAACTGAGGAGAGTGTGAATATCCTTGTTATATATAATTAACCAGCCAGCACGGGGTAAGTGCCCTAAACTGATGACAGGTTAAATTTCCTGTATATATATATATATTTAACCAGCCAAGACAGAGTCAGTGCCCTAAACTGTTGAGAGTGTAAATCTCCTGGTTATATATATTTAACCAGCCAGCATAGACTCAGTGCCCTAAACTGAGGAGAGGTTAATTCTCCTGGTAACATATATTCAACCAGTCAGCACAGAGATCGAACCCAAAACTGTGGAGAGCGCAAATCTCCTGGTTAAAAATATTTAACGAGCCAGCACTGAGTCAGTGCCCTAAAGTGGTAGAGGGGAAATATTCTAGTTATATACATTTAAACAGCCAGCACAGGGTCAGTGCCCTAAACTGAGGAGAGTGTAAACCTCCTGGTTATATATAATTATCCATCCAGCACAGAGTCAGTGCCCTAAACTGAGGAGAGTCTAAATCTCTTGGTTATATATATTTAACCAGCCAGCACTGAGTCATGGCCCTAAATTGTGGAGAGTGTAAATCTCCTGGTAGCATAGAATTAACCAGCCAGGAGAGCGACAGTGCCCTAAACTAAGGACAGTGTAAATCTCCTTGTTATGTATATTTAACCAGCCAGCATAGAGTCAGTGCCATAAACTGAGGAGATTGTAAATCTCCTGGTTGTATATATTTATACAACAAGTGCTGTGTGAGAGCCCTAAACTAAGGAGAGGGGAAATCTCCTGGTTTTCCATATTTAACCAGCCAGCACAGAGTCAGTGCCTTAAAGTGAGGAGCGGGTAAATGTCTTGGTTGGATATATTTAACCAGCCAGCACAGAGTCTGTGCCCTAAACTGAGGAGAGGGTAAATCTGCGGGTTATCTATATATTTAACCAGCCAGCACAGAGCCAGTGCCCAAAACTGAAGAGAGCTTAACTCTCCTGGTTATATATAATTATCCAGCCTGCACAGAGTTAGTGCCTTAAAATGGGGAGCGGGTAAATGTCCTGGTTATATAAATTTAACCAGCCAGTGCAGATTCAGTACCCTAAACTGAGGAGACGGTAAATCTGCTGTTTATATATATATTTAACAGAGTCAGTGACCTAAACTGAGGAGAGGGTAAATCTGCTCGTTATATATACATTTAACAGAGTCAGTGCCCTAAACTGAGGAGAGGGAAAATCTCCTGGTAACAGGTATTCAGCCAGTCAGCACAGAGTTAGTGCCCAAAACTGTGGAGAGCGCAAATCTCCTGGTTAAAAATATTTAAACAGCCAACACAGAGTCAGTGCCCTAAAGTGGTAGAGGGGAAGACTTCTCGTTATATATATTTAACCATCCAGCACAGATTCATTGCCCTAAACTCAGCAGAGTGTAAATATCCTTGTTATATATAATTAACCAGCCAGTACGGGGTAAGTGCCCTAAGCTGATGACAGGTTACATTTCCTGTATATATATATATATATTTAACCAGCCAAGACAGAGTCAGTGCCCTAAACTGTTGAGAGTGTAAATCTCCTGTTTATATATATTTAACCAGCCAGCATAGACTCAGTGCCCTAAACTGAGGAGAGGTTAAATCTCCTGGTAACATATATTCAACCAGTCAGCACAGAGTTCGCGCCCAAATCTGTGGAGAGCGCAAATCTCCTGGTTAAAAATATTTAACGAGCCAGCACAGAGTCAGTGCCCTAAAGTGGTAGAGGGGAAATATTCTAGTTATATACATTTAAACAGCCAGCACAGGGTCAGTGCCCTAAACTGAGGAGAGTGTAAACCTCCTGGTTATATATAATTAACCATCCAGCACAGAGTCAGTGCCCTAAACTGAGGAGCGTCTAAATCTTTTGGTTATATATATTTAACCAGCCAGCACTGAGTCATGGCCCTAAATTGTGGAGAGTGTAAATCTCCTGGTAGAATAGAATTAAGCAGCCAGGAGAGAGACAGTGCCCTAAACTAAGGACAGTGTAAATCTCCTTGTTATGTATATTTAACCAGCCAGCACAGAGTCAGTGCCCTAAACTGAGGAGATTGTAAATCTCCTAGTTGTATATATTTATACAACAAGTGCTGTGTTAGTGCCCTAAACTAAGGAGAGGGGAAATCTCCTGGTTTTCTATATTTAACCAGCCAGCACAGAGTCAGTGCCTTAAAGTGAGGAGCGGGTAAATGTCTTGGTTGGATATATTTAACCAGCCAGCACAGAGACTGTGCCCTAAACTGAGGAGAGGGTAAATCTGCGGGTAATCTATATATTTAACCAGTCAGCACAGAGACAGTGCCCAAAACTGAGGAGAGCTTAACTCTCCTGGTTATATATAATTATCCAGCCTGCATAGAGTTAGTGCCTTAAAATGGGGAGCGGGTAAATGTCCTGGTTATATATAGTTTACCAGCCAGTGCAGAGTTAGTACCCTAAACTAATGACAGTGTAAATCTCCTCGTTATATATTTTTAAACAGCCAAGACAGAGTCAGTGCCCTAAACCGAGGAGATTGTAACTCTCCTGGCTCGATATATTCAACCAGCCAGAACAGATTCAGTGCCCTAAACTGAGGAGAGGGTAAATCCCCTGGTTATATATATTTAACGAGCCAGCACAGAGTCAGTGCTCTAAACTGTGGAGAGTATAAATCTCTTGTTATTTATAATTAACCAGCCAGCACGGAGTCAGTGCCCTAAACTGACGAAAGTGTAAATCTCCTGGTTATATATATTTAACCAGCCAGCACAGAGTCAGTGCCGTTAACTGATGAGTGTGTAAAACCCCTGGTTATATATACTTAATCAGCCAAGACAGAGTCAGTGCCCTAAACTGAGGAGAGGGTAAATCGCCAGGTTAGATATATTTAACCAGCCAGCACAGCGTCATTGCCCTAAACTGAAGAGAGTGTAAATTTCCTGGTTATATAAATTTAACCAGCCAGAACAGATTCAGTGCCCTTAACTGAGGAGAGGGTAAATCCCCTGGTTATATATATTTAAACGGCCATCACAGAGTCATTGCCTAAACTGAGGAGAGTTTAAATCTCCTGGTTATATATATTTAACCAGCCAGAACAGATTCAGTGCCGTAAACTGAGGAGAGGGTTAATCCCCTGGTTATATATATTTAACCAGCCAGAACAGATTCAGTGCCCTAAACTGAGGAGAGGGTAAATCCCATGTTTATACATATTTAACCAGCCAGCACAGAGTGATTGCCCTAAACTGAGGAGAGTGTAAATTTCCTGGTTATATATATTTAAACAGCCAGCACGGAGTCAGTGCCCTAAACTGAGGAAAGTGTAAATCTCCTGGTTATATATATATTTAAACAGCCAACACAGAGTCAGTGCCCTAAACTGAGGAGCGTCTAAATCTACTTGTTATATATAATTAACCATCCAGCACAGTCAGTGCCCTAAACTGAGGAGAGTGTAAATCTCCTGGTTATATATAATTAACCAGCCAACACAGAGTCAGTGCCCTAAACTGAGGGGAGTGGAAATCTCCTGGTTATATATATTTAACCAGCCAGCACAGACTCAGTGCCCGAAACTGAGGAGAGGTTAAATTTCCTGGATATTTATATTTAACCAGCCAAGACAGAGTCAGTGCCCTAAACTGTTGAGAGTGTGAATCTCCTGGTTACATATATTTATCCAGCCAGCAGAGACTCAGTGCCCTTAACAAAGGAGAGGTTAAATCTCCTGGTTATATATATTAACCAGCCAGCGCAGATTTTGTGCCCTAAACTGAGGAGTCGGTAAGTCTGCTGGTTATCGATATATTTAACCAGCCAGCACAGAGTCTGTGCCCTAAACTGAGGAGAGGGTAAATCTGCGGGTAATCTATATATTTAACCAGCCAGCACAGAGCCAGTGCCCAAAACTGAGGAGAGCTTAACTCTCCTGGTTATATATAATTATCCAGCCTGCACAGATTTAGCGCCTTAAAATGGGGAGCGGGTAAATGTCCTGGTTATATATAGTTTACCAGCCAGTGCAGAGTTAGTACCCTAAACTAATGACAGTGTAAATCTCCTCGTTATATATTTTTAAACAGCCAAGACAGAGTCAGTGCCCTAAACCGAGGAGATTGTAACTCTCCTGGCTCGATATATTCAACCAGCAAGCACAGATTCAGTGCCCTAAACTGAGGAGAGGGTAAATCCCCTGGTTATATATATTTAACGAGCCTGCACAGAGTCAGTGCTCTAAACTGAGGAGAGTGTAAATCTCTTGTTTTTTATAATTAACCAGCCAGCACGGAGTCAGTGCCCTAAACTGACGAAAGTGTAAATCTCCTGGTTATATATATTTAACCAGCCAGCACAGAGTCAGTGCCCTTAACTGAGGAGTGTGTAAATCCCCTGGTTATATATACTTAATCAGCCAAGATAGAGTCAGTGCCCTAAACTGAGGAGAGGGTAAATCGCCAGGTTAGATATATTTAACCAGCCAGCACAGCGTCATTGCCCTAAACTGAAGAGAGTGTAAATTTCCTGGTTTTATATATATATATAACCAGCCAGAACAGATTCAGTGCCCTTAACTGAGGAGAGGGTAAATCCTCTTTTTATATATATTTAACCGGCCAGCACAGAGTCATTGCCTAAACTGAAGAGAGTGTAAATTTCCTGGTTATATATATTTAAACAGCCAGCACGGAGTCAGTGCCCTAAACTGAGGAAAGTGTAAATCTCCTGGTTATATATAATTAACCATCCAGCACAGAGTCTGTGCCCTAAACTGAGTAGAGGTTAAATTTCCTGGATAAATATATGAACCAGCCAAGCCAGAGTCAGTGCCCTAAACTGTTGAGAGTGTAAATCTCCTGGTTATATATAATTAACCAGCCAACACAGAGTCAGTGCCCTAAACTGAGGAGAGTGGAAATCTCCTGGTCATATATATTTAACCAGCCAGCACAGACTCAGTGCCCGAAACTGAGGAGAGGTTAAATTTCCGGGATATTTATATTTAACCGGCCAAGACTGAGTCAGTGCCCTAAACTGTTGAGAGTGTAAATCTCCTGGTTACATATATTTATCCAGCCAGCTGAGAGTCAGTGCCCTTAACAAAGGAGAGGTTAAATCTCATGATTATATACATTAACCAGCCAGCGCAGATTCTGTGCCCTAAACTGAGGAGAGGGTAAATCTGCTGGTTATCTATATAGTTAACCAGCCAGCACAGAGTCAGTGCCCAAAACCGAGGAGAGGTTAACTCTCCTGGTTATATATAATTATCCAGACAGCACAGAATCAGTGCCTTAAAATGGGGAGCGGTTAAATGTCCTGGTTATATATATTTAACCAGCCAGTGCAGAGTCAGTACCCTAAACTGAGAAGAGGGTAAATCTGCTGGTTATATATATATTTAACAGAGTCAGTGACCTAAACTGAGGAGAGGGTAAATCTGTTGGTTAAATATATATTTAACTGAATCAGTGCCCTAAACTGAGGAGAGCGAAAATCTCCAGGTATTATATATTCAGACAGTCAGCACAGAGTTATGCCCGAAACTGTGGAGAGCGCAAATCTCCTGGTTAAAAATATTTAAACAGACAGCACAGAGTCAGTGCCCTAAAGTGGTAGAGGGGAAATCTTCTCGTTATATATATTTAACCAGCTCGCACAGAGTCAGAGCCCTAAATTGAGGAGAGTGTAAATCTCCTGGTTATATATATTTAACCAGCCAGCACAGACTCATTGCCTTAAACTGAGGAGAGTGTAAATCTCCTTGTTATATATAATTAACCAGCCAGCACGGAGTAAGTGCCCTAAACTGATGACAGGTTACATTTCCTGGATATATATATATTTAACCAGCCAAGACAGAGTCAGTGCCCGAAACTGTTGAGAATGTAAATCTCCTGGTTATATATATTTAAACAGCCAGCATAGACCCAGTGCCCTAAACTGAGGAGAGGTTAAATCTCCTGGTAACATATATTCAGCCAGTCAGCACAGAGTTAGTGCCCGAAAATGTGGAGAGCGCAAATCTCCTGTTAAAAATTTTTAAAGAGCCAGCACAAAGTCAGTGCCCTAAAGTGGTAGAGGGGAAATCTTCTAGTTATATATATTTAAACAGCCAGCACAGAGACAGTGCCCTAAACTGAGGAGAGGGGTAATCTCCTGGTTATATATATTTAACCAGCCAGCACAGATTCAGTGCCCTAAACTGAGGAGAGTGTAAATTTCCTGGTTATATATATTTAAACAGCCAGCACGGATCAGTGCCATAAACTGAGGAAAGTGTAAATCTCCTGGTTATATATATTTAACCAGCCAGCACAGATTCAGTGCCCTAAACTGAGGAGAGTGTAAATTTCCTGGTTATATATATTTAAACAGCCAGCACGGAGTCAGTGCCATAAACTGAGGAAAGTGTAAATCTCCTGGTTATATATAATTAACAAGCCAGTACGGAGTCAGTGCCCTAAATTGAGGAAAGTGTAAATCTCCTGGTTATAAAAATTTAACCAGCCAGCACAGAGTCAGTGCCCTAAACTGAAGAGAGTGTAAATCTCCTCGTTATATATTTTTCACCAGCCAAGACAGAGTCAGTGCCCTAAACTGAGGAGATTGTAAATCTCCTGGCTCGATATATTCAACCAGCCAGAACAGATTCAGTGCCCTAAACTGAGCAGAGGGTAAATCCCCTGATTATATATAATTAACCAGCCAGGACAGCGTCATTGCCCTAAACTGAAGAGAGTGTAAATTTCCTGGTTCTATATATTTAAAAAGCCAGCGCAGAGTCAGTTCCCTGAACTGAGGAAAGTGCAAATCTCCTGGTTATATATATTTAACCAGACAACACAGAGTCAGTGCCATATACGGAGGAGAGTGTAAATCTTCTGGTAATATATATTTAACCAGCCAGGACAGAGACAGTGCCCCAAACTGAGGAGAGTGTAAATTTCCTGGTTATGTATAATTAACAAGCCAGCACGGAGTCAGTGCACTAAACCGAGGAGAGTGTAAATCTCATGGTTATATATAATTAACCAGCCAGTACGGAGTCAGTGCCCTAAACTGAGGAAAGTGTAAATCTCCTGGTTATATATATTTAATCAGCCAACACAGAGTCAGAGCCCTAAACAGAGGAGCGTCTAAATCTCCTGGTTATACATATTTAAACAGCCAGCACAGAGTCAGTGCCCTAAACTGAGGAGAGTGTAAATCTCCTGGTGATATATTTTTCACCAGCCAAGACAGAGTCAGTGCCCTAAACTGAAGAGTTTGTAAATCTCCAGGCTCGATATATACAACCAGCCAGAACAGATTCAGTGTCCTAAACTGAGGAGAGGGTAAATCCCCTGATTATATATATTTAACCAGCCAGCACAGCGTCATTGCCCTAAACTGAAGAGAGTGTAAATTTCCTGGTTATATATATTTAAACAGCCAGCACAGAGTCAGTGCCCTGAACTGAGGAAAGTGTAAATCTCCTGGTTTAATATATATATTTAACCAGACAACACAGAGTCAGTGCCATATACGGAGGAGAGTGTAACTCTCCTGGTTATATATAATAAACCATCCAGCACAGAGTCAGTGCCCTAAACTGAGGAGAGGTTAAGTTTCCTCGATATATATATTTAACCAGCCAAGACAGAGTCAGTGCCCTCAACTGTTGAGAGTGTAAATCTCCTGGTTATATATACTTAACCAGCCAACACAGAGTCAGTGCCCTAAACTGAGGAGAGTGGAAATCTCCTGGTTATATATATTTAACCAGCCAGCACAGACTCAGTGCCCTAAACTGAGGAGAGGTTAAATTTCCTGTATATTTATATTTAACCAGCCAAGACAGAGTCAGTGCCCTAAACTGTTGAGAGTGTAAATCTCCTGGTTATATATATTTATCCAGCCACCATAGACACAGTGCCCTGAACTGAGGAGAGGTTAGATCTCCTGGTTATATTTCTATTTAACCAGGCAGCGCAGATTCTGTGCCCTAAACTGAGGAGAGGGTGAATCTGCGGGTTATCTATATAGTTAACCAGCCAGCACAGAGTCAGTGCCAAAAACTGAGGGGAGGTTAACTCTCCTGGTTTTTTATATTTATCCAGACAGCACGGAATCAGTGCCTTAAAATGGGGAGCGGGTAAATGTCCTCGTTATAGATATTTAAACAGCCAGTGCAGAGTCAGTACCCTAAACTGAGGAGATGGTAAATCTGCTGGTTATATATACATTTAACAGACTCAGTGCCCTGAACTGAGGAGAGGTTAAATCTCCTGGTAACATATATTCAGCCAGTCAGCACAGAGTTCGTGCCCAAAACTGTGGAGAGCGCAAACCTCCTGTTAAAAATTTTTATAGGGCCAGCACAGAATCAGTGCCCTAAAGTGGTAGAGGGGAAATCTTCTGGTTATATATATTTAAACAGCCAGCACAGAGACAGTGCCCTAAACTGAGGAGAGGGTTAATCTCCTGGTTATATATATTTAACCAGCCAGCACAGATTCAGTGCCCTAAACTGAGGAGAGTGTAAATCTCCTGGTTATATATATTTAACCAGCCAGCACAGAGTCAGGGCCCTAAACTGAGGAGAGTGTAAATCTCCTGATGATATATTTTCACCGGCCAAGACAGAGTCAGTGCCCTAAACTGAGGAGATTGTAAATCTCCTGGCTCGATATATTCAACCAGCCAGAACAGATTCAGTGCCCTAAACTGAGGAGAGGGTTAATCTCCTGGTTATGTATATTCAACCAGCCAGAACAGATTCAGTGCCCTAAACTGAGGAGAGGGTTAATTTCCTGGTTTTCTATATTTAAACAGACAGCACGGATTCAGTGCTCTAAACTGAGGAGATTGTAAATCTCCTGGTTATACATAATTAACCGGTCAGTACGGAGTCAGTGCCCTAAACGGTGTAAAGTGTAAATCTCCTGGTTATATATATTTAACCATCCAGCACAGAGTCAGTGCCCTAAACTGAGGAGAAGTTAAATCTCCTGGTTATATATATTTAACCAGCCAACACAGAGTCAGTGCCCTAAACTGAGGAGAGTGCAAATCTCCTGGTTATATATGTTTAACCAGCCAGAATAGACTCAGTGCCCTAAACTGAGGAGAGGTTAAATCTCCTGGTTATATATATTTAACCAACCAACACAGAGTCAGTGCCCTAAACTGAGGAGCGTCTAAATCTCCTTGTTATATATAATTAACCCTCCAGCACAGAGTCAGTGCCCTAAACTGAGGAGAAGTTAAATCTCCTGGTTATATATATTTAACCAGCCAACACAGAGTCAGTGCCCTAAACTGTTGAGAGTGTAAATCTCATGATAATTTATATGAAACAAGCCAGTGCGGATTCTGTGCCCTACACTGAGGAGAGGGTAAATCTGCTGGTTATCTATGTAGTTAACCAGCCAGCAGAGAGTCAGTGCCCAAAACTGAGGAGAGGTAAACTCTCCTGTTTATATATATTGATCCAGCCAGCACAGAATCAGTGCCTTAAAATGGGGAGCGGGTAAATGTCCTGGTTATATATATTTAACCAGCCAGTGCAGAGTCAGTACCCTAAACTGAGGAGAGGGTAAATCTGCTGGTTATATATATATTTAACAGAGTCAGTGCCCTAAACTGAGGAGAGGGAAAATCTCCTAATAATATATATTCAGACATTCAGCACAGAGATAGTGCCCGAAACTGTGGAGAGTGCAAATCTCCTGGTTAAAAATATTTAAACAGCCAGCACAGAGTCAGTGCCCTAAAGTGGTAGAGGGGATATCTTCTCGTTATATATATTTAACCAGCAAGCACAGAGTCAGAGGCCTAAATTGAGGAGAGTGTAAATTTCCAGGTTATATATATTTAAACAGACAGCGCAGTGTGAGTGCTCTGAACTGAGGAGAGTGTAAATCTCCTGGTTTTATATAATTAACCATCCAGCACGGAGTCAGTGCCCTAAACTGAGGAAAGTGTAAATCTCCTGGTTATATATATTTAACCAGCCAACACTGACTCAGTGCCCTAAACTGAGGAGCGTCTAAATCTCCTGGTTATATATAATTAACCATCCAGGACAGAGATAGTGCCCTAAACTAAGGACAGTGTAAATCTCCTGGTTATATATATTTAACCAGCCAGCACAGATTCAGTGCCCTAAACTGAGAAGAGTGTAAATCTCCTGGTTATATATATTTATACAACCAGCGCAGTGTCAGTGCCCTAAACTGAGGCGAGGGGAAATCTCCTGGTTATACATGTTTTCACAGCCAGCACGGAGTTAGTGCCCGAAATTGAGGAGAGTGTAAATCGCGTGGTTATATATATTTAACCAGCCAACACAGACTCAGTGCCCTAAACTGAGGAGAGTGTAAATCTCCTGGTTATATATATTTAACCATCCAGCACAGAGTCAGTGCCCTAAACTGAGGAGCGTCTAAATCTCCTGGTTATATATATTTAACAATCAAGAACAGATTCAGTGCTCTAAACTGAGGAGAGTGTAAATCTCCTGGTAGTATAGAATTAACCAGCCAGGACAGAGACAGTGCCCTAAACTAAGGACAGTGCAAATCTCCTGGTTATATATATTTAACAAGCAAGCACAGATTCAGTACCCAAAACTGAGGAGAGGTTAAATCTCCTGGTTATATAAATTTAACCAGCCAGCACAGATTCAGTGCCGTAAACTGAGGAGAATTTAAAACACCTGGTTATATATATTTAACCAGCCAGCACAGAGTCATTGCCCTAAACTGAGGACAGTGTAAATATCCTGATTATATATATTTAACCAGCCAGCACAGATTCAGTGCCCGAAACTGAGGAGAGTGTAACTTTCCTGGTTATATATATTTAACCAGCCAGCGCAGACTCATTGCCCAAAACAGAGGAGAGTGTAAATCTCCTGGTTATATATATTTAACCAGCAAGCACAGATTCAGTGACCTAAGCTGAGCAGAGTGTAAATTTTCTGGTGATATAGATTTAACCATCAAGCACAGATTCAGTGCCCTAAACTGAGGAGAGGGTAAATCTGCTGGTTATATATATATTTAACAAGCCAGCACAGAGTCAGTGCCCAAAACTGAGGAGAGCGTATGTCTCCTGGTTAAAAATATTTAAACAGCCAGCGCAGAGTCAGTTCCCTAAAGTAGTAGAGGGGAAATCTTCTCGTTATATGTAATTAAATAGCCAGCACAGAGTTAGTGCCCTAAACTGATGAGAGGGGAAATATCCTGGTTATATATATTTAACCAGCCAGCACAGATTCAGTGCCCTAAACTGAGGAGAGTGTAACTTTCTTGGTTATATATATTTAACCAGCCAGCGCAGAGTCAGTGCCCAAAACAGAGGAGAATGTAAATCTCCAGGTTATATATATTTAACCAGCCAGCACAGATTCATTGCCCTAAACTGAGGAGAGTGTAAATTTCCTGGTTATATATATTTAAACAGCCAGCACAGAGTCAGTGCCCAAAACAGAGGAGAGTGTTAAACTCCAGGCTATATATATTCAACCAGCCAGCACAGAGTCAGTCCCCTAAACTGAGGAGAGTATAAATCTCCTGGTTATATATCTAGAACCGGCCAGTACAGCTTCAGTGCCATAAACTGAGGAGAGTGTAAATCTGCTGGTTATATATATTTAACCAGCCAGCACAGAGTTAGTGCCTTAAACTGAGGAGCGGGTAAATGTCCTGGTTATATATATTTAACCAGCCAGGACAGAGACAGTGCCCTAAACTAAGGATAGTGTACATCTCCTGGTTATATATTTTTAACCAGACAGCATAGACTCAGTGCCCTAAACTGAGGAGACGTTAAATATCCTGGTTATGTATATTTAACCAGCCAGCAAAGAGTCAGTGCCTTAAACTGAGGAGCGGGTAAATGTCATGGTTGTATATATTTAACCAGCCTGCGCAGAGTCTGTGCCCTAAACTGAGGAGAGGGTAAATCTGCTGGTTATCTATATATTTAACCGGCCAGCACAGAGTCAGTGCCCTAAACTGAGGATAGTGTAAATCTCCTGGATATATATAATTAACCAGCCATCACAGAGTCAGTGCCGAAACTGAGGAGAGTGTAAATCCCCTGGTTATACATATTCGACCAGCAAGCACAGAGTCAGTGCTCGAAACTAAGGAGAGTGTAAATCTCCTTGTTATATATTTTTAACCAGCCAAGACAGAGTGAGTGCCCTAAACTGAGGAGATTGTAAATCTCCTGGCTCGATATATTCAACCAGCCAGCACAGAGTCAGTGCCCTAAACTGAGGAGCGGATAAATCTGCTGGTTATATATATATTTAACCAGGCAGCACAGAGTCGGTGCCCTTAACTGTGGAGAGGGAAAATCTTCTGGTAATATATATTTAACCAGTCAGCACAGAGTCAGGGCCCGAAACTGTGGAGACCGTAAATCTTCAGGTTAAAAATATTTAAACAGTCAGCACAGAGTCAGTGCCCTAAACTGAGGAGTGGGGTAATCTTCTGGTTATATATATTTAACCAGCCAGCACAGATTCAGTGCCCTCAACTAAGGAGAGTGTGAATTTCCTGGTTACTTATATTTAACCAGACAGCGCAGAATCAGTGCCCTAAATTGAGTAGATTGTAAATCATTTGGTTATATATATTTAACCATTCAGCACAGAGTCAGTGCCCTAAACTGAAAGGAGTGTCAATCTCCTGGTTATATATCTTTAACCGGCCAGTACAGATTCAGTGCCATAAACTGAGGATAGTGTAAATCTCCTGGTTATATATATTTAACTAGCCAACATATACTCAGTGCCCTAAACTGAGGAGAGGTTAAATCTCCTGGTTATATATATTTATCCAGCCATCACAGAGTCAGTGCCTTACACTTAGGAGCGGGTAAATGTCCTGGTTATTTATATTTAACCACCCAGCACGGTGTCAGTGCCCTAAACTAAGGACAGTGTAAATCTCCTGGTTATATACATTGAGCCAGCCAGGACAGAGACAGTGCACTAAACTAAGGACCGTGTAAATCTCCTGGTTATATATATTTAACCAGCAAGAACAGATTCAGTGCCCGAAACTGAGAAGAGTGTAAATCTCATGGTAATATATATTTAACCAGCCAGCGTAGACTCAGTGCCCTAAACTGAAGAGAGGTTAAATCTTCTGGTTATAAAAATTTATCCAGCCAGCACAGAATCAGCGCGTAAAAATGACGAGTGGGTAAATGTCCTGGTTGTATATATTTAACCAGCCAGCGCAGATTCAGTGTCCTAAAGTGGTAGAGGGGAAATCTTCTCGTTATATATATTTAAACATCCAGCACAGAGCCAGTGCCCTAAATTGAGGAGAGTGTAAATCTCCTGTTTATATATATTTAAACATCCAGCACAGAGTCTGTGCCCTAAACTGAGGAGAGGGTAAATCTCCAGGTTATATATATTTAACCAGTCAGCACAGAGTCAGTGCCCGAAACTGAGGAGAGCGTAAATCTCCTGGTTAAAAATATTTAAACAGTCAGCACGGAGTCAGTGCCCTAAACTGAGGAGAGAGTAAATCATCTGGTTCTATATATTTAACCAGGCAGCACAGAGTCATTGCCCTAAACTGAGGAGAGTGCAAATCTCCCAGTTATATATATTTTTACAAGCAGGCGCAGAGTCAGTGACCAAAATTGAGGAGAGTGTAAATACCCAGGTTAAATATATTTAAACAGTCAGCGCAGAGTCAGTGACCGAAACTTAGGAGAGTGTAAATCTCCTGGTTAAATATATTTAAACAGCTAGCACAGACTCAATGGCCTAAACTCCTGATTATATATAGTTAACCAGCCAGCATAGATTCAGTGCCCAAAACTGAGGAGAGGGTAAGTCTCCTGGTTATATATATTTAACCAGCCAGGACAGAGACAGTGCCCTAAACTAAGTACAGTGTAAATCTCCTGGTTATATATTTTTAACCAGCCAAGACAGAGTCAGTGCCATAAACTGAGGAGGTTGTAAATCTCCTGGTTATATATATTTAACCAGCCAGCACAGAGACAGTGCCCGAAACTGAGGAGAGCGTAAATCACCTGGTTAAAAATATTTAAACAACCATCACTAAGTCAGTGCCCTAATATGAGGATAGTGGAAATCTCCTGGTCATATATAATTAACCAGCCAGCACAGAGTCATTGCCTGAAAATGAGGCGAGTGTAAATCTCCTGGTTATATATATCCAACCAACAAGCACAGATTCAGTGCTCTCAACTGAGGAGAGTGTAAATATCCTGGTTATATATATTTAACCAGCCAGTGCAGTGTCAGTGCCCTAAACTGAGGAGTGTGTAAATCTGCTGGTAATAAATATTTAATCAGCCAGCACAGATTCTGTGCCCTAAACTGAGGGGAGGGTAAATCTGCTGGTTATATACATATTTAACAGAGTCAGTGCCCGAAAATGTGGAGAGCGTAAATCTCCTGGTTGAAAATATTTAAACAGCCAGCACAGAATCAGTGCCATAAAGTTGGAGAGGGGAAATCTTCTCGTTATATATATTTAACCAGCCAGGACAGAGACAGTGCCTTCAACTAAGGACAGTGTAAATCTCCTGGTTATATATTTTTAACCAGACAGCATAGACTCAGTGCCCTAAATTGACGAGAGGTTAAATCTCCTGGTTATATATATTTAACCAGCCAGCACAGAGTCTGTGCCCTAAACTGAGGAGAGGGTAAATCTATTGGTTATATATATTTAACTAGACAACACAGAGTCAGTGCCCTAAACTGAGGAGAGTGTAAATCTCCTGTTTATACATATTTTAAAAGCCAGCACAGCGTAAATGCCCTAAACTGAGGAGAGTGTGAGTTTCCTGGTTACATATATTTAAACAGCCAGCATAGAGTCATTGCACTAAACTGAGGAGTGTGTAAATCTTCTGGTGATATATATTTAACCAGACAACACAGAGTCAGTGCCCTAAACTGAGGAGAGTGTAAATCTTCTGTTTATATATATTTAAACAGCCATCACAGCGTAAATGCCCGAAACTGAGGAGAGTGTAAATCTCCACGTTATATATATTACACCAGCCAGCACAGAGTCAGTGCCCTAAACTGAGGAGAGTGTAAATCAGACTCAGTGCCCTGAACTGAGGAGAGTGTAAATCTCCTGGTTATGTATATTTAACCAGCCAGCACAGAGTCATTGCCCCAAACTGTGTCGAATGCAAATCTTCCGGTTGGATATATTTTACCAGCAGGCTCAGAGTCAGTGCCTGAAACTTCGGAGAGTGTATATCTCGTGTTTAGAAACATTTAACCACATAGCACTGACTCAGTGTCCTAAACTGAGGAGAGTGTAAATCTCCTGGTTATATATATTTAACCAGCCAGCACAGAATCATTGCTCTAAACTGAGGAGAATGTAAACTTCCTGGTTTTATATATTTAACCAGCCAGCAGAGAGTCACAGCCAGAAACTGAGGAGGGTGTAAAACTCGTGGTTATATATATTTTAACAGCCAGCGCAGATGCAGAGCCCGAAAGTTAGGAAAGTGTATCTCTCCTGGTTATATACATTTAACCAGCCAGCACAGACTCAGTGCCCGAAACTGAGGAGAATGTAAATCTCCTTGTTATATATATTAAACCAGAAAGCACAGATTCAGTGTCCTAAACTGAGGAGAGGGAAAATCTCCTGGTAATATATATTCAGAGAGTCAGCACAGAGTTAGTGCCCTAAACTGAGGAGAGGGTAAATCTGCTGGTTATATGTATATTTAACCAGCCAGCACAGAGTCAGTGCCCAAAACTGAGGAGAGCATATGTCTCCTGGTTAAAAATATTTAAACAGCCAGCACAGAGTCAGTGCCCTAAACTGTGGAGATTTATAAATCTCCTGGTTATATATATAATTAACCAGCCAGCACAGAGTCATTGCCCTAAACTGAAAAGAGTGTAAATCTCCTGGTTATGTATATTGCACCAACCAGCACAGAGTCAGTGCCCTTAACTGAGGATAGGGTAAATCTCCTGGTTATATATATTTAACCAGCCAGCACAGAGTCATTGCCCTAAACTGTGGAGGGTGTAAATCTTCTAGTTTTATATATTTAACCAGACAACACAGAGTCAGTGCCCTAAACTGAGTCGAGTGTAATTCTCCTGGTTATATATATTTAACCAGCCAGCTCAGAGTCAGTGCCCTAAACTGAGGGGAGCGTAAATCTCAGGTTTATGTATATTTCGACAGACAACACAGAGTCAGTGCCCAAAACTGAGGAGAGTGTAAATAGCCAGGTTAAATATATTTATACAGCCAGCACAGAGTCAGTGTCCGAAACATAGGATAGTGTAAATCTCCTGGTTATAAACATTTAACCAGCCGGCACAGAGTCAGTGCCCTCAACTGAAGAGAGTGTAAATCTCCTGGTTATGTATTTATTTAACCAGCCAGCACAGAGTCGTTGCTCTAAACTGAGGAGAGTGTAAATCTCCTGATTATATATATTTTCACAGCCAGCACAGCGTAAATGACAGAAACTGAGGAGATTGTAAATCCACTGGTTATATATATTACACCAGCCAGCACAGAGTCAGTGGCCTAAACTGAGGAGAGAGTAAATCCACTGGTTATATATATTTAACCAGCCAGCACAGCGTAAATGCCCTAAACTGAGGAGAGTGCAAATCTCCTGGTTATATATATTGCACCAGCCAGCACAGAGTCAGTGCCCTAAACTGAGGAGAGAGTAAATTCACTGGTTATATATATTTAACCAACCAGCACAGCGTAAATGCCCTGAACTGAGGAGAGTGTAAATCTCCTGGTTATATATGTTTAACCAGCCAGCACAGAGTCAGTGCCCGAAACTGAGGAGAGTGTAAATCTACTGGTTATATATCTTTAAATAGCCAGCATAGTTTCAGTGCCCTAAACTGAGGAGAGTGTAAATCTCCAGGTTATATATATTTAAATAGCCAGCACAGAGTCAGTTCCCGAAACTGAGGAGAGAATAAATCTCCTGGTTATATATATTTAAACAGCCAGTACAGCGTAAATGCCCTAAACTGAGGAGAGTGTAAGTTTCCTGGTTACACATATTTAAACAGCCAGCATAGAGTCATTGCCCTAAACTGAGGAGTGTGTAAATCTTCTGGTGATCTATATTTCACCAGACAACACAGAGTCAGTGCCCTTAACTGAGGAGAGAGTAAATCTCCTGTTTATATATATTTAAACAGCCAGCACAGCGTAAATGCCCGAAACTGAGGAGAGTGTACATCTCCTGGTTATAAATATTTAACCAGCCAGCACAGACTCAGTGCCCGAAACTGTAAATCTATTGGTTATATATATTTAACCAGACAACACAGAGTCAGTGCCCTAAACTGAGGAGAGTGTAAATCTCCTGGTGATATATATTTAAACAGTAAGCACAGCGTAAATGCCTGAAACTGAGGAGATTGTAAATCCCCTGTTTATATATATTACACCAGCCAGCACAGAGTCAGTGCCCTAAACTGAGGAGAGAGTAAATCCGCTGGTTATATATATTTAACCAGCCAGCACAGCGTAAATGTCCTAAACTGAGGAGAGTGCAAATCTACTAGTTATATATATTTAACCAGCCAGCACAAAGTCAGTGTCCAAAACTGTGGAGAGTGAAAATCTCCTGGTTATATATAGGGAAATAGCTAGCACAGTTACAGTACCCAAAACTGAGGAGAGTGTAAATCTCCTGGTTATATATATTTAACCAGCCAGCACAGACTCAGTGCCCTAAACTGAGGAGAGTGTAAATCTCCTGGCTATATATATTTAAACAGCCAGCACAGAGTCAATTCCCTAAACTGAGGAGAGAGTAAATCTCCTGGTTATATATATTTAAAAAGCCAGCACAGCGTAAATGCCCTAAACTGAGGAGAGTGTAAATCTCCTGGTTATATATATTTAAAAAGCCAGCACAGCGTAAATGCCCTAAACCGAGGAGAGTGTTATTCACCTGGTTATATATATTTAGCCAGCCAGCACAGACTCAGTGCCCTAAACTGAAGAGAGTGAAAGTCTCCTGGTTATATTTCTTTAACCAGCCAGGACAGAGTCAGTGCCCTAAACTGAGGACAGTCTAAATCTCCTGGCTATATGCATGCAACCAGCCAGCACGGACTCAGTGCCCTAAACTGTGGAGATTTATAAATCTCCTGGTTATATATATAATTAACCAGCCAGTACAGAGTCAGTGCCCTAAACTGAGGAGAGTGTAATCTCCTGGTTATATATATATTACACCAGCCAGCTCAGAGTCAGTGCACTAAACTGAGGAGAGAGTAAATCCACTGGTTATATTTATTTAACCAGCCAGCACAGCGTAAATGCCCGAAACTAAGGAGCGTGTAAATCTCCTTGTTATATATATTTAATCAGCCAGCACAGAGTCATTGCCCTCAACTGTGGAGGGTGTAAATCTTCTGGTTATATATATTTAATCAGCCAGCACCAAGTCAGTGTCCAAAACTGAGGAGAGTGTAAATCTCCTGGTTATATATATTTAAATAGCCAGAACAGTTCCAGTGCCCTAAACTGAGGAGAGTGTAAATCTCCTGGTTGTATATATTTAAACAGCCAGCACAGACTCAGTGCCCTAAACTGAGGAGATTTATAAACCTCCTGGTTATGTGCATATATATAACTAGCCAGCACAGAGTCATTGCCCTAAACTGAAGAGAGTGAAAATCTCCTGGCTATATATATTTAACCAGCCAGGACAGAGTCAGTGCCCTAATCTAAGGACAGTGTAAATCTCCTGGCTATATGCATGCAACCAGCCAGCACGGACTCAGTGCCCGAAACTGTGGAGGGTGTAAATCTTCTGGTTTTGTATATTTAACCAGACAACACAGACTCAGTGCCCAAAACTGAGTAGAGTGTAATTCTCCTGGTTATATATATTTAACCAGCCAGCACAGAGTCAGTGCCCTAAACTGAGGGGAGCGTAAATCTACGGTTTATATATATTTAACCAGACAACACAGACTCAGTGCCCAAAACTGAGGAGAGTGTAAATAGCCAGGTTAAATATATTTGAACATCCAGCACAGAGCCAGTGCCCGAAACTTAGGAGAGTGTAAATCTCCTGGTTATATATATTTTCACAGCCAGCACAGAGTCAGCGCCCACAACTTAGAAGAGTGTAGATCTCATGGTAATAGATATTAAACCAGCCAGCAGAGTCAGTACCCTAAACTGAGGAGAGTGTAAATCTCCTGGCTATATGTATTCAACCAGCCAGCAAAGTCAGTGCCCTATACAGAGGAGAGTGTAAATCTCCTGGTTATATATATTTAACCAGCCAGTACAGATTCAGTGCCCTAAACTGTGGAGAGTGTAAATCTCCTGGTTTTTATATTTAACCAGACAACACAGAGTTAGTGCACTAAACTGAGGAGAGTGTAAATCTCCTGGTTATATATATTTAAACAGCCAGCACAGCGTAAATGCCCGAAACTGAGGAGATTGTAAATCTCCTGGTTATATATATTAAACCAGCCAGCACAGAGTCAGTGCCCTAAACTGAGGAGAGTGTAAATCTCCTGGTAAGATATATTTAAACAACCAGCGCAGAGTCAGTGCCCTAAACTGTGGAGGATGTTAATCTCCTGGTTATTTTTATTCAACCAGAAAGCACAGAGTCAGTGTCCTAAACTGGGGAGAGTGTAAATCTCCTGGTTATATATATTTAACCAGCCAGCACGGAGTCAGTGCACTAAACTGAAGAGAGTGGAAATCTCATGGTTATACATATTCAACCAGCCCGCACAGAGTCAGTGCCCTAAACTGAGGAGAGCGTTAATCTCCTGGTTAAAATTATTTAATCAGCCAGCACAGAATCAGTGCCCTAAACTGAGAAGAGGGGACATCTCCTGGTTATATATATTTAAATAGCCAGCACGGAGTCAGTGTCCTAAACTGAGGAGAGGGTAATTCTCCTGGTTATATATATTTAACCAGCCAGCGCAGAATCAGTGCCCTAAACTGAGGAGAGTGTAAATCTCATTGCGATCTATAATCAACCAGCCAGCACGGACTCAGTGACCTAAACTAAGGAGATTTATAAATCTCCTGGCTATGTATATATATAACCAGCCAGCACAGAGTCATTGGCCTAAACTGAAGAGAGTGCAAATCTCTTGGTTATATATATTTTACAATCAGGCGAAGAGCGAGTACCCGAAAGTTAGGAGAGTGTAAATCTCGTGATTAGAAACATTTGACCACATAGCACTGACTCAGTGCCCTAAACTGAAGAGAGTGGAAATCTCCTGGTTATATTTATTTAACCAGCCAGCACAGAATCATTGCTCTAAACTGAGGAGAATGTAAATCTCCTGGTTATATATATTTGAACAGCCAGCACAGAGTCAGTGCCCTAAACTTAGGAGAGTGTAAATCTCCAGGTTATATATATTTAACAAGCCAGCTTAGAGTCAATGCCCTGAACTGAGGATAATGTAAGTCTCCTGGCGAGATATATTCAAACAGCTGGCACAGAGTCAGTGTCCTAAACTGAGGAGAGTGTAAATCTCCTGGTTAGATATATTTAACCAGCAGGCGCAGAGTCAGTGCCCTAAACTGACGAGAGTGTAAATTTCCTGGTAAGATATATTTAAACAGTCAGCGCAGAGTCAGTGCCCGAAAGTTAGGAAAGGGTAAATCTCCTGGTTATATATATTTAACCAGACAGCACAGACTCAGTGCCCTAAACTGTGGAGGGTGTAAATCTCCTTGTTATATATATTCAAACAGAAAGCACAGAGTCAGTGTCCTAAACTGTGGAGAGGGGAAATCTCCTGGTTATATATATTCTACCAGCCAGCACAGAGTCAGTGCACTAAACTGAGGAGAGGGGACATCTTCTGGTTATATATATTTAACCAGCCAGCACGGAGTCAGTGCCCTAAACTGAGGAGAGTGTAAATCTCCTGGTTATATATATTTAACCAGCCAGCACAGACTCAGTGCCCGAAACTGAGGAGAGAGTGTAAATCTCCTGGTTATATATATTTAAACAGCCAGCACCAAGTCAGTGTCCAAAACTGAGGAGAGTGTAAATCTCCTGGTTATATATATTTAAATAGCCAGTACAGTTTCAGTGCCCTAAACTGAGGAGAGTTTAAATCTCCTGGTTGTATATATTTAAACAGCCAGCACAGTTTCAGTGCCCTAAACTGAGGAGAGGGTAAATCTCCTGGTTACATATAATTTAACCAGCCAGCGCAGAATCAGTGCCCAAAATAGAGGAGAGTGTAAATCTCCTTGCTATCTCAAATCAACTTGCCAAAATGGACTCATTACACTAAACTGAGGAGATTGATAAATCTCCCGGTTATGAAAATATATATAACCAACCAGCTCAGAATCCTTGCCCTAAACTGAAGAGAGTGAAATTGTCCTGGTTATATATATTTAAATAGCCAGCACAGTTTCAGTGCCCTTAACTGAGGAGAGGGTAAATCTCCTGGTTATATATATTTAACCAGCCAGCACAGAGTCATTGCCCTAAACTGTGGAGGGTGTAAATCTTCTGATTATATATGTTTAACCAGACAACACAGATTCAGTGCCCTAAACTGAGGAGAGTGTAATTCTCCTGGTTATATATATTACACCAGCCAGCAAAGTGTCCGTGCCCTAAACTGAGGAGAGACTTAATCCACTGGTTATATATATTTAACCAGCCAGCACAGCGTAAATGCCCTAAACTGAGGAGAGTGTAAGTCTCCTGGTTATATATATTTAACCAGCCAGCACAGGCTCAGTGACCAAAACTGAGGAGAGTGTAAATCTCCTGGTTATATATATTTAACCAGCCAGCACAGGCTCAGTGACCAAAACTGAGGAGAGTGTAAATCTCCTGGTTATATCTATTTAAGCAGCCAGCACAGAATCAGTGCCCAAAACTGAGGATGGCGTAAATCGCCTGGTTATATATATTTAACCAGCCAACACAGAGTCATTGCCCCAAATTGAGGAGAGTGTAAATCTCCTGGTTATATATATTTAAACAGCCAGCACAGAGTCAGTGCCCGATACTGAGGAGAGTGTAAATCTCCTGGTTATATATATTTAACCAGTAGGGTCAAAGTCAGTGCCCTAGACTGAGGAGAGTGTAATTCTCCTGGTTATATATATTTAGCCAGCCAGCACAGACTCAGTGCCCGAAACTGAGGTGAGTGTAAATCAGACTCAGTGCCCTAAACTGAGGAGAGTGTAAATCTCCTGGTTATATATATTTAAACAGCAAGCACAGAGTCAGTGCCCGAAACTGAGGATGGCGTAAATCTCCTGTTTGTATATTTTTGAACATCCAGCACAGCGTAAGTGCCCTGAACTGAGGAGAGTGTAAATCTCCTGGTTATTTATATTTAACCAGCCAGCACAGCGTAAGTGCCCTGAACTGAGGAGAGAGTAAATCTCCGGGTTATATATATTTAACCAGCCAGCACAGAGTCATTGCCCCAAACTGAGTAGAGTGCAAATCTCCCGGTTATATATATTTTACCAGCAGGCACAGAGCCAGTACCCGAAACTGAGGAGAGTGTAAATCTCGTGATGAGAAACATTTAACCACATTGCACGGACTCAGTGCCCTAAACTGAAGAGAGTGTAAATCTCCTGGTGACATATATTTAAACAGCCAGCACAGAATTATTGCTCTAAACTGAGGAGAATGTAAATCTCCTCGTTATATATATTTAAACAGCTAGCACAGAGTCAGTGCCCTAAAGTGAGGAGAGCGTAAATATCCTGGTTATATATATTCAACTAGCCAGCACAGAGTCAGTGCCTTAAACTGAGGAGAGGGGACATCTTCTGGTTATATATATTTAACCAGCCAGCACGGAGTCAGTGCCCTAAACTGAGGAGAGTGTAAATCTCCTGGTTATATATATCTAAACAGCCAGCACCAAGTCAGTGTCCAAAACTGAGGAGAGTGTAAATCTCCTGGTTATATATATTTAAATAGCCAGAACAGTTTCAGTGCCATAAACTGAGGAGAGTTTAAATCTCCTGGTTGTATATATTTAATCAGCCAGCACAGTTTCAGTGCCCTAAAGTGAGGAGAGGGTAAATCTCCTGGTTGTATATATTTAACCAGCCAGCGCAGAATCTGTGCCCAAAACAGAGGAGAGTGTAAATCTCCTTGCTATCTATAATCAACCAGCCAGCACGGACTCAGTGCCCTAAACTGAGGAGATTTATAAATCTGGTTATGTATATATTTACAACCAGCCAGCACAGAATCATTGCCCTAAACTGAAAAGAGTGTAAATCTCCTGGTTATATATATTTAACCAGCCAGCACAGAGTCAGTGCCCTAAACTAAGGACAGTGTAAATCTCCTGGCTATATATAATTAACCATCCAGCACAGAGTCAGTGCCCTAAACTGAAGAGAGTGTAAATCTTGTGGTTATGGTTTTATTTAACCAGCCAGCACAGATTCTTAGCTCTACTCTGAGGAGAGTGTTAATCTCCTAGTTATATACATTTAAACAGCCAGCACAGAGTCCGTGCCCTAAACTGAGGAGAGTGTAAATCTCCTGGTTGCATATAATTAACCAGCCCGCGCAGAGTCAGTGCCCTAAACTGAGGAGAGTGTCAACCACCTGGTGAGATATATTTATCCTGCCAGCGCTGACTCAGTGCCCTAAACTGAGAAGACTGCAAATCTCCTGGTTATATTTATTTAATGAACCATCACAGAGTCAGTGCCCTAAACTGAGGAGAGTGTAAAACTCCTGGTTATATACAATTAACCAGCCAGCACGGAGTCAGTGCCCTAAACTGAGGAGAGTGTAAAACACCTGGTTATATTTATTCAACCAGCCAGCACGGAGTCAGTGCCTTAAACTGAGGAGACTGTAAATCTTCTCGTTATATATATTTCACCAGCCAGCATGGAATCATTGCCCTAAACTGAGGAGAGTGTAAATCTCCTGTTTTTTGTATTTAACCAGCCAGAGCGGCGACAGTGCCCTAAGCTGAGGAGAGTGCAAATCTCCTGGTTAAATATATTTAACAGCCATCAAAGAGTCAGTGCCCTAAACTGAGGAGAGTGTAAATCTTCTGGTTATATATATTTAAACAGCCATCAAAAAATCAGTGCCCTAAACTGAGGAGAGTGTAAATCTTCTGGTTAAATATATTATACATGTCCATTAGTGGACCAGCCAATATTTCTGTAAATTCTTTATAGAATTCAGGTTGAAAACTATCTGGGCCCGGTGCCTTACCACTCTGAAGTTGCCTAATTGCATCAAGTATTTCGTGGACTGTTAGAGGAGCATTTAGTACCGATACCTGTTCCGGAGTTAGGCCCGGAAAGGTCACATTTTTAAAAAATGTCTGCATCCTCCTAGTCCTATCTTCACAATCCTGCGAGTTATATAACTCAGAATAAAATTCTCTAAAGATTGCATTAATCTTTTTATGATCATGAGTAAAAATACCCGTACTTTCCTTGATAGACGTAATAGTCTGAGGCGCCTTTTTTTTCTTTGCGAGAAATGCTAAGTATCTACCTGGTTTATCACCATATTCATATAACCTTTGTTTTGCAAATAATATTTCCCTCTTAGCCATTTGAGTAAGCGTAGTGTTTAGTGCTGTCCTAAGAGCCGTAATCCTTTGCAATTTAATAATAGAAGGTCTATCAGTGTATGCTGTTTCAGCTGCTTTTAAGCGAGCTTCAAGCAGACGCTGTTGTTCTCCCTTTAATTTTTTCTGGGTCGCTGAGTAGGAGATGATCAAACCTCACGCATAAGCTTTGATGGTCTCCCACATCATTGATGGGTTGCTAGCCGTACCTGAATTAATTTCTAAAAAAGGTTTAAATTCTTGAGAGAAGTACTTTACAAATTTCCTATCTTTCATTAGGAAGGGGTTCATACGCCAATGCCGAGGGGATGTCCCATTGTTCCTCGCCTTAGTTTCCATATATACAGCAGCGTGGTTGGAAATTGCTATACTACCAATTTTACAGGATGATATGGAATTTAAAGAGATTGACGTGGCGAAAAACATATCAAGTCTGGTATGACATTTATGTGGATTGGAGTAGAAAGAAAAATCTCTGCCCTGTGGATGAAGACATCTCCATACATCTACTAATCCGAATTCTTTGTTCAGATCCACCAATTGTCTAGATCTGGGAGATTCTCCTGCAGTACTCTTGGGAATCCTATCTATTTCCGGATCCATAATACAGTTAAAGTCTCTCCCTATAATTGTATGACGGGCACCAAAAGCCATCAATTTTGAAAAGGCTTCCATTATAAATTTAAAGGGATGTGTCGGGGGTTTTGAGGGGGGGGGGGGGGGGGGGGGGGGGGGGCGGGCGGGGAGGGGTGGTGGGCAGTACAAATTTAAAATCCCATATTCCTCTCCATTTATCAGGGCTTTAATCAAAATATATCGTCCAGATTCGTCTTTTTTCTGATTTAGAATTTAGAAAGGGAAGTTCTTCCGAACAAGAAGAACAACTCCCCTGCTTTTTGAGCTAAAAGAAGAAAAAAAGGCCTGATCAAATCCACTCTGTCGTAATGTAAAGTGTTCTTTATCCGACAGGTGTGTCTCCTATAGGACAGCTATATGAACTCTTTCTTTCTTAAGATTTGATAATATTTTCTTCCTTTTGACTGGCGAATTACTCCCCTTGACATTCCAGGTGCACCACATAACCGACTGATCAACCATAATCATCCAGGCCAATCCGAGACCCCTCAGGAGGTGAAAACCTATCCAGAACATTCCAGGCAGAGAGTATATAAAATTTACAAAAATAAAGGCTCTCTAATACACTCGCAACAATAAAAAACTATTTCTAAACAAAAAAAAAATATAAAACGTATCTAAGTGGAGATTTTTCCCTTTGTTCCCAGGGGGTATGACTTCCTTCCCCCCATTTCGTTCCCCCCCCCCAATCTCCTACCCACTAACTTCCCAACCATCTCCTTCCCCCCATTTCCTTCCCCTTCCTTCCTCCCCTATCCCTTTCAAACCCTATCTCCTTCCCCCTTCCTTACCCCTATCTCCTTCCCCATCTCCTTCCCCCTTCCTTCCCCATCTCCTTCCCCCTTCATTCCCCCATATCTCCTTCCCCCTTCCTTCCCCCATCTTCTTCCCCCTTCCATCGCCCCCATCTCCTTCCCCCTTCCTTGCCCCCATCTCCTTCCTCCCAACTCCTTCCCCCTTCCTTCCCCATCTCCTTCCCCCTTCCTTCACCCCATTCTCCTTCCCCCTATATCCTTCCCCTTCCTTCCCCCATCTCATTCACCCCATCTCATTCCCCCTTCCTTCGCCCCCATCACCTTTCCCTCTTCCTTCCCCCATCTCCTTGCCCAATTTCCTTCCCCCTTCCTTCCACCCTATCTCCTTCCCCCTCCTTCCCCATCTCCATCCACCTTCCTTCCCCCATCTCCTTCCCCCTATCTCCTTCCCCCTTCCTTCCCCCACAATCTCCTCCCCCACTTCCTTGCCCCCATCTCCTTCCCCCTTCCTTCCCCCATCTCCTTCCCCATCTCCTTCCCCCTTCCTTCCCCATCCATCCCCCGATCACCTTCCCCCATCTCCTTCCCCTATCTCCTTCCCCTTCCTTCCATCCATCTCCTTCCCACTATCTCCTTCCCCTTCCTTCCCCATCTCCTTCCCACATCTCTTTCCACCTTCCTTCCCCATCTCCTTCCCTCATCTCCCTCCACCCCATCTGCTTCCCCCTTCCTCCCCATCTCCTTCCCCCCATCTCCCTCCACCACATCTCCTTCCCCCTTCCTTACCCCAATCTGCTTCCCCCTATCTCCTTCACCCCATCTCCTTCCCCCTTCCTTCTCCCTTCTCCTTCTACCCCGATCTCCTTCACTCCTATCTCCATCCCCTCTATCTCCTTCCCCCATCTCCTTCTCCCTTCCTTCCCCCATCTCTTTCCCCCTCTCTCCTTCCCTCTTGCTACCCCAACTCCTTCCCCATCTCCTTCCCCCTTCCTACCGCCCCCATCTCCTTCCCCATCTCCTTCCCCATTTCTTCCCCCATCTCTTTCACTCCTATCTCCTTCCCCCTTCCTTCCCCCCATCTCCTTCCCCTTTCCTTCCCCCATCTCCTTCCCACTATCTCCTTCCCCCTTCCTTCCCCCATCTCTTTCACCCCTATCTCCTTCCCCCTTCCTTCCCCCATCTCCTTCCCACCATCTCCTTCCCCTTCCTTCCCCCATCTCCTTCCCCCTGTCTCCTTCCCCCTTCCTTCCCACCTATCTCCTTCCCCCTTCCTTCCACCATCTCCTCCCCCCATCTCCTTCCCGCTTCCTTACACCGTATTTCCTTCTCCCCTATCTCCTTGCCCCTATCTCTTTCCCCTTCCTTCCTCCCCATCCCCTTCAACCCTTATCTCCTTCCCCCTTCCTTCCCCTGTCTACTTCCCCCCATCTCCTTCACCCTTCCTTCCCCCTTTCTTCCCCCATCTCCTTCCCCCTTCCTTCCCCCCATATCTCCTTCCACCTTCCTACCCCATCTCCTTCCCCCTTCCATTCCCCATCTCCTTCCCCCATCTCGTTCCCCCTTCCTTGCCCCCATCTCCTTCTCCCCAACTCCTTCCCCCTTCCTTCCCCACCTCCTTCCCCCTTCCTTCACCCCATTATCCTTCTCCCCTATCTCCTTCCCCTTCCTTCACCCCATCTCCTTCCCCCTTCCTTCTCCCTTCTCCTTCTACCCCGATCTCCTTCACTCCTATCTCCATCCCCTCTATCTCCTTCCCCCATCTCCTTCTCCCTTCCTTCCCCCCATCTCTTTCCCCCTATCACCTTCACCCTTGCTACCCCCAACTCCTTCCCCCATCTCCTTCCCCCTTCCTACCGCCCCTATCTCCTTCCCCCATCTCCTTCCCCGTTCCTTCGCCCCTATCTCCTTCCCGCTTCCTTACCCCGTATCTCCTTCTCCCCTATCTCCTTGCCCCTATCACTTTCCCCTTCCATCCTCCCCATCCCCTTCACCCCTTATCTCCTTCCCCCTTCCTTCCCCCTATCTCCTTCCTCCATCTCCTTCCCCCTTCCTTCCCCCCATATCTCCTTCCCCCTTCCTACCCCATCTCCTTCCCCCTTCCATCCCCCATCTCCTTCCCCTATCTCCTTCACCCTTCCTTGCCCCCATCTCCTTCCCCCAACTCCTTCCCCCTTCCTTCCCCATCTCCTTCCCCCTTCCTTCACCCCCTATCTGCCTTCCCCCTTCCTTCCCCCATCTCCTTCTCCCCATTTCCATACCCCTTCCTTCCCCTATCTCCTTCCCCCTCCTTCCCCCATCTCCTTCCCCCGTCTCAATCCACCTTCCTTCCCCCCATCTCCTTCCCCCATCTCCAGCCACCTTCCTTCCCCCATCTCCTTCCCCCATCTCCTTCCCCCTTCCTTCCCCCAAAATCTCCTTCCCCCTTCCTTCACCCCATCTCCTTCCCCCTTCCTCCCCCATCTCCTCCCCCATCTCCTTCCCCCTTCCTTCCCCCATCTCCTCCCCCATCTCCTTCCCCCTTCCTTCACCCATCCTTCCCCAATCTCCTTCCCCTTTCCTTCCCCGCTTCTCCTTCCACCCCGATCTCCTTCACCCTTATCTCCTTCCCCTCTATCTCCTTCCCCCTTCTCTTTCCCCTTCCTTCCCCCATCTCTTTCCCCATCTCCTTCTCCCTTCCTTCTGACCCATCTCTTTCCCCTATCTCTTCCCCCTTCCTACCCCCCATCTCCTTCCCCCATCTCCTTCCCTCTTCCTACCGCCCCTATCTCCTTCACCCTATCTCCTTCCTCCATCTCCTTCCCCATTTATTCCTCCATCTCTTTCACCTCTATCTCCTTCCCCCTTCCTTCCCCCATCTCCTTCCCCCATCTCCTTCCCCCTTCCTTCCCACTATCTCCTTCCCCCTATCCCCTTCCCCCTTCCTTCCCCCATCTTCTTCACACCTCTCTCCTTTCCCCTTCCTTCACCCATCTCCTTCCCACCTATCTCCTTCCCCCTTCCTTCCCCCATCTCCTCCCCTCCCATCTCCTCTCCCTTCCTTCCCCCGAAATCCCCTTCTCCCCTATTTTCTTGCCCCATCTTCATCCCCATCTCCTTCCCCCTTCCTTCCCCTATCTCTTTCCCCCATCCCCTTCCCTCTTCCTTCTGCCCTATCTCCTTCTCCCCTATCTCCTTCCTCCCTCTCCTTCTCCCCTATGTCATTCCCCCCATATCCTTTCCCCCATCTGCTTCCCACCTATCTCCTTCCCCCTTCCTTCCCCCGTATCTCCTTCCCACCTATCTCCTTCCCCCCATCTCCTTCACCCTTCTTTCCCACCATCTCTTTCCCCCATCTCCCTCCACCACATCTCCTTCCCCCTTCCTTCCCACCTCTGTGCTTCCACCCTATCTCCTTTCCCCATCTCCTTCCCAATTCCTTCCCCCTTCTCCTTCCCCCGATCTCCTTCACCTCATCTCCTTCCCCTCTATCTCCTTCCCCCCATCTCCTTCCCCTTCCTTCCCCCATCTCCTTCCCCTTCCTTCCGTCATTTCCTTCCCCATCTCCTTCTCCCTTCCTTCCCCCATCGGTTTCCCCTACCTCCTTCCCCCTTCCTACCTCCTATCTCCTTTCCCCATCTCCTTCCCCCTTCCTTCCCCCTGTCCTTCCCACCTCTCTCCTTCCCCCTTCCTTCCCCCATCTCCTTCCCCATCTCCTTCCCCTTCCTTCCCCATATCTCCTTCTCCCCTCTCTCTCTTTGCCCCATCTTCTTCCCCATCTCCTTCCCCCTTCCTTTCCCCCTATCTCCTTCCCCCATCCCCTTCCCTCTTCCTTCTGCCCTATCTCCTTCTCCCCTATCTCCTTCACCCCTCTCCATCTCCCCTATCTCATTCCCCCATATCCTTCCCCCCATTTCCTTCCCCCCATCTCCTTCCCCTTCCTTCCCTCCGTACCTCCTTCCCAAATATCTCCTTCCCCCTATCTCCTTCCCCCTTCGTTCCCACCATCTCCTTCCCCCATCTCCCTCCACCTCATCTCCTTCCCCTTCCTTCCCCCCTATGTGCTTCCACCCTATCTCCTTCCCCCATCTCCTTCCCCTTCCTTCCGTCATTTCCTTCCCCATCTCCTTCTCCCTTCCTTCCCCCATCGGTTTCCCCTACCTCCTTCCCCCTTCCTACCTCCTATCTCCTTTCCCCATCTCCTTCCCCCTTCCTTCCCCCTGTCCTTCCCACCTCTCTCCTTCCCCCTTCCTTCCCCCATCTCCTTCCCCATCTCCTTCCCCTTCCTTCCCCATATCTCCTTCTCCCCTCTCTCTCTTTGCCCCATCTTCTTCCCCATCTCCTTCCCCCTTCCTTTCCCCCTATCTCCTTCCCCCATCCCCTTCCCTCTTCCTTCTGCCCTATCTCCTTCTCCCCTATCTCCTTCACCCCTCTCCATCTCCCCTATCTCATTCCCCCATATCCTTCCCCCCATTTCCTTCCCCCCATCTCCTTCCCCTTCCTTCCCTCCGTACCTCCTTCCCAAATATCTCCTTCCCCCTATCTCCTTCCCCCTTCGTTCCCACCATCTCCTTCCCCCATCTCCCTCCACCTCATCTCCTTCCCCTTCCTTCCCCCCTATGTGCTTCCACCCTATCTCCTTGCCCCATCTCCTTCCCACTTCCTTCCACTTCTCCTTCCCCCCAATCTTCTTCACTCCATCTCGTTCCCCTCTATCTCCTTCCCCCATCTCCTTCCCCTTCCTTCCCCCATCTCCTTCCCATTCCTTCCCCCATCTCCTTCCCCATCTCCTTCTCCCTTCCTTCCCCCATCGCTTTCCCCCATCTCCTTCCCCCTTCCTACCCCCTATCTCCTTTCTCCATCTCCTTCCCCTTCCTTCCGCCTCTATCTCCTTCCCCTATCTCCTTCCCCCTATCTCCTTCCCCCTATCTCCTTGCCCCCATCTCCTTCCCCATTTCTTCCTCACATCTCTTTCACCCCTATCTCCTTCCCCGTTCCTTGCCCCATCTCCTTGCCCCATCTCCTTCCCCCTTCCTTCCCCATCTCCTTCCCCCACTCTCCTTCCCCTTCCTTACCCCCATCTCCTTTCCCCTATCGCCTCCCCCTTCCTTCCCTCCTCTCCTTCCCACCTATCTCCTTCCCCCTTCCTTCCCCATCTCCTCCCCCTATCTCCTTCCCCTTCCTTACCCCGTATCTCCTTCTCCCCATCTCCTTGCCCCAATCTCTTTCCCCTTCCTTCCTCCCAATCCCCTTCACCCCTTATCTCCTTCCCCCTTTCCTCCCCCAATCTCCTTCCCCCATCTGCTTCCCCCTTCCTTCCCCCTTTCTTCCCCCAACTCCTCCCCCCTTCCTACCCCCATCTCATTCCCCCTTCCATCCCCCATCTCCTTCACCTATCTCCTTCCCCCTTCCTTCCACCCTATCCCCTTCCCCCATCCCCTTCCCTCTTACTTTTGCCCTATCTCCTTCTCCCCAATCTCCTTCCCACTCTCCTTTTCCCCTATCTCATTTCCCCTATCTCCTTCCACCCATCTCCTTCTACCCTATTTCCTTCCCCCTATCTCCTTCCCCCTTCCTTCCCCCCCATATCTCCTTCCCACCTATCTCTTTCACCCCTATCTCCTTCCCCCTTTATTCCCACCATCTCCTTCCCCCCATCTCCCTCCACCCCATGTCCTTCCCCTTCCTTCCCCCCATCTGCTTCCCCCTATCTCCTTGTCCCATCTACTTCCCACTTCCTTCCCCCCTTCTCCGTCCCCAGATCACCTTCACCCCATCTCCTTCCCCTCTATCTCCTTGCCCCTATCTCTTTCCCCTTTCATCCTCCCCATCCTCTTCACCCATTATCTCCTTCCCCCTTCCTTCCCCCATCTCCTTCCCCCTTCCTTCCCCTTTATTCCCCCATTTCCTTCCCCCTTCCTTCCTCCCATATCTCCTTCCCCCTTCCTATCCCCATCGCCTTCCCCGTTCCATCCCCCCAACTCCTTCCCCCTATCTCCTTCCCCCTTCCTTTCCCCCTATCACCTTCCCCACAACGCCTTCCCCCTTCCTTCCCCATCTCCTTCACCCTTCCTTCACCCCATTCTCCTTCTCCCCTAACTCCTTCCCCTTCCTTCCTCCTTATCTCCTTCTCCCCATTTCCTTACCCCTTCCTTCCCCCTATCTCCTTCCCCCTCCTTCCCTCCATCTCCTTCCCCCATCTCCATCCACCTTCCTTCCCCCATCTCCCTCCCCCTATGTCCTTCCCCTTCCTTCCCCGACAATCTCCTTCCCCCTTCCTTCGCCCCATCTCCTTCCCCCTACTTTCCCCCTTCTCCTTCCCCCTTCCATCTCCCATCCTTCCCCCATCTCCTTCCCCCTTCCTTCCCCCTTCTCCTTCCACTCCGAGCTCCTTCACACTTATCTCCTTCCCCTCTATCTCCTTCCCCCATCTCCTTCCCCCTTCCTTCCCCCCTTCTCCTTCCCCCATCTCCTTCCCCCTTCCTTCCCCAAATCTCCTTCCCAAATCCTTCACCCCATCTCCTTCCCCATCTCCTTCCCCATCCTTCACCCCGCCTCCTTCCCCTATCTCATTCCCCCTTCCTTCCCCCATATCCTTCCCCTTCCATCCCCCATCTCCCTCACCCTTCCATACCCCCCATCTCCTTCTCCACTATCTCCGTCCCCATTCCTGCCCCACTATCTCCTTTTCCCCGATCTCCTTCCCTCTTCCTTCCCCTATCTCCTTCTCCCCCGTCTCCTTCCCCCTCCCTTCCCCCAATCTCCTTCTCCCCTATTTCATACCGCATTCCTTCACCCCCATCTCCTTCCCCTCTCTCCTTCCCACTTCCTTCTCCCCATCTCCATCCCCCTTCCTTCCCGCTATCTCCTTCCCCCTATCTCCTACCCCTTCCTTCCACCCTATCTGCTTCCCCCCATCTCCTTCCCCCTTCCTTACCCCATCTCCCACCCCAACTCCTTCCCCCATCTCCTTTACCCTTCCCTCCTCCCATCTCATTCCCCTTCCTTCCCCCATCTCCTTCCCCCTTCCTTCCCCTATCTGCTTTCCCCATCTCCTTCCCCCTTCCTTACCCCCAATCTTGTTCCCCCTTCCTTCCCCCTATCTCCTTCCCCCTTCCTTCCCCCACAATCACCTACCCCTTCCTTCCCCCATCTCCTTCCCCCTACCTTCCCCCATCTCCTTCCCCCATCTCCTTCCCACTTCCATCTCACATCCTTCCGCCATCTCCTTCCCCCTTCCTTTCCCCTTCTCCTTCCACTCCGAGCTCCTTCACACTTATCTTCTTCCCCTCTATCTCCTTCCCCATCTCCTTCCCCCTTCCTTCCCCATCTCATTCCCCCATCTCCTTCTCCCTTCCTTCCGCCCCATCTCTTTCCCTCATCTCCTTCCCCCTTCCAACCGCCCCTATCTCCTTCCCCCATCTCCTTCCCCATCTCCTTCCCCATTTCTTCCTCCATCTCTTTCACCTCTATCTCCTTCCCCCTTCCTTCCTCCCTATCTGCTTCCCCCATCTCCTTCCCCCTTCCTTACCCCCATCTTGTTCCCCCTTCCTTCCCCCATCTCCTTCCCCCTTTCTTACCCACATCTCCTTCCCCCTTCCTTCCCCCATCTCCTTCCCACTTCCTTCCCCCCCATTTCCCTCCCCCATCTCCTTCCCCCTATCTCATTCCCCCTTCCTTGCCCCAATCTCCATCCCCCATCTCCTTCCCCCTTCCTTCCCCCCATCTCTTTTCCCTATCTACTTCCCCCCATCTCCTCCCCCTATCTCCTTCCCCCTTCCCTCCCCCCATCTCCTTCCCCCATCTCCTTCCCCCTTCCTTCCCCAAATCTCCTTCCCACTTCATTCAACCCATCTCCTTCCCCCATCTCCTTCCCCATCCTTCCCCCCGCCTCCTTCCCCTATCTCATTCCCCCTTCCTTCCCCCATCTCCTTCCCCCTTCCATCCCCCATCTCCTTCCCCCTTTCATCCCCCATCTCATTCACCCTTCCTTACCCCCATCTCCTTCTCCACTATCTCCTTCCCCATTCCTGCCCCGCTATCTCCTTTTCCCGATCTCCTCCCCTCTTCCTTCCCCTATCACCTTCTCCTCCGTCTCCTTCCCCCTCACTTCCCCCAATCTCCTTCTCCCCTATTTCATACCGCATTCCTTCTCCCCCATCTCCTTCCCCTAGCTCCTTCCCCCTTCTTTCCCCCATCTCCTTCCCCATCTCCTTCCCACTTCCTTCCCCCATCTCCTTCCCCCTTCCTTCCTCCCCTATCTCCATCACCCCAACCTCCACCCCCTTCCTTCCCCCACATCTCCTTCCCTCTGCCTTCCCCCATCTCCTTCCCCCTTTCTTTCCCCATCTCCTTCCCCTTTCCTACCCCCTATCTCCTCCCCTCATCTCCTTCCCCCTTCATTCCCCCCATCGTATTCCCCATCTCCTTCCCCCTATCTCCTTCCCCCTTCCTTCCCCATCGCCTTCCCCAATCTCTTTCCCTCTTCCTTCCCCCCAATCCTTCACCTTTCTCCTTCCCCCTTCCTTCCCCCATCTCCTTCCCCCAATATCTCCTTCGCCCTTCCTTCCCCCATCTCCTTCCCCCCTATCTCCTTCCCCCTTCCTTCCCGCCTATCTCCTTCCCTCTTCCTTCCCCCATCTCCTTCCCTCATCTCCTTCCTCCATCTCCTTCACCCGATCTCCTTCCCCCTTCCTTCGCCATCCTCTTCCCCCATCTCCTTTACTCTTCCTTCCCCCCTAATCCTTCCCCATCTCCTTCCCCCTTCCTTACCCCATCTCCTTCCCCCACTATCTATTTCGCCCTTCCATCCCCCATCTCCTTCCCCCTTCCTTCCCCCCATCTCCTTCCACCTTCCTTCCCCCATCTCCTAACACCATCTCCTTCCTCCATCTCCTTCTCTTTTCCTTCCCCCCTTCTCCTTAACTTATCTCCTTCCCCCTTCCTTCCCCATCATCTTCTTCCCCCTCTCTCCTTCCCCCTTATCTCCTTCCCCCTTCCTTCCCCAACTCCTTCACCCCTATCTCCTCACCCCCTTCTTCCCCCATCTCCTTCCCCCGTCCCTACCCCTTCCTTCCTCCCATCTCCTTCCCCATCTCCTTCCCCGTTCCTTACCCCCACCTTGCTCCCCCTTCCTTCCTCTATCTCCTTTCCCATTCCTTCCCCCACATCTCCTTCCCCCTTCCATCCCCCATATACTTCCCCCTTCCTTCCCCCCATTTCCCACCTCCATCTCCTTCTCCCATCTCCTTCCCCCTATCGACTTCCCCCTTCCTTCCCCTTCTCCTTCCCCCCATCTCCTTCCCTGTTCCTTCACCCCTAATCCTTTCCCTATCTCCTTCCCCCTTCCTTCCCCCATCTCCTTCCCCCAATATCTCCTTCACCCTTCCTTCCCCCCATCTCCTTCCCCCCTATCTCCTTCCCCCTTCTTTACCCCCTATCTCCTTCCCCCATCCTTCCCCCATCTCCTTCTTCCATCTCCTTCCCCCTATCTCCTTCCCCCTTCGGTCGCCATCTCCTTCCCCCTATCTCCTTCCCTCTTCCTTCCCCCCTAATCCTTCCCCATCTCCTTCCCCCTTCCTTCCCCCCATCTCCTTCCCCCTACCTTCCCCCATCTCCTTCCCCCATCCAACTCCCATCCTTCCCCCATCTCCTTCCCCCTTCCTTCCCCCCTTCTCCTTCCACTCCGAGCTCCTTCACACTTATCTCCTTCCCCTCTATCTCCTTCCCCCATCTCCTTCCCCCTTCCTTCCCCCCTTCTCCTTCCACCCCGTTCTCCTTTACCCTTATCTCCTTCCCCTCTATCTCCCCCATCTTCTTCCCCCTTCCTTCCCCATCTCCTTCCCCCATCTCCTTCTCCCTTCCTTCCGCCCATCTCTTCAGCCCATCTCCTTCCCCATTTCTTTCTCCATCTCTTTCTCCTCTATCTTCTTTCCCTATCTCCTTCCCCCTTCCTTCGCCATCCTCTTCCCCCATCTCCTTCCCCCCATCTCCTTCCCCCATCTCCTTCCCCATTTCTTTCTCCATCTCTTTCTCCTCCATCTCCTTCACCCTATCTCCTTCCCCCTTCCTTCGCCATCCTCTTCCCCCATCTCCTTCTCCCTTCCTTCCTCCCATCTCTTCAGCCCATCTCCTTCCCCCCATCTCCTTCCCCCATCTCCTTCCCCATTTCTTTCTCCATCTCTTTCTCCTCTATCTTCTTTCCCTATCTCCTTCCCCCTTCCTTCGCCATCCTCTTCCCCCATCTCCTTCTCCCTTCCTTCCGCCCATGTCTTCAGCCCATCTCCTTCCCCCCATCTCCTTCCCCCATCTCCTTCCCCATTTCTTTCTCCATCTCTTTCTCCTCTATCTTCTTTCCCTATCTCCTTCCCCCTTCCTTCGCCATCCTCTTCCCCCATCTCCTTCCCCCATCTCCTTCCCCATTCTCCTTCCCCATTTCTTTCTCCATCTCTTTCTCCTCCATCTCCTTCACCCGATCTCCTTCCCCCTTCCTTCCCCAACTCCTTCACCCCTATCTCCTCACCCCCTTCTTACCCCATCTCCTTCCCCCGTCCCTACGCCTTCCTTCCCCCTTCCTTCCTCCCATCTCCTTCCCCATCTCCTTCCCCGTTCCTTACCCCCATCTTGCTCCCCCTTCCTTCCCCTATCTCCTTCCCCATTCCTTCCCCCACATCTCCTCCCCCCTTCCTTCCCCCCATTTCCCACCTCCATCTCCTTCTCCCATCTCCTTCCCCCTATCGACTTCCCCCTTCCTTCCCCTTCTCCTTCCCCCATCTCCTTCCCTGTTCCTTCACCCCTAATCCTTTCCCTATCTCCTTCCCCCATCCTTCCCCCATCTCCTTCTTCCATCTCCTTCCCCCTATCTCCTTCCCCCTTCGGTCGCCATCTCCTTCCCCCTATCTCCTTCCCTCTTCCTTCCCCCCTAATCCTTCCCCATCTCCTTCCCCCTTCCTTCCCCCCATCTCCTTCCCCCTACCTTCCCCCATCTCCTTCCCCCATCCAACTCCCATCCTTCCCCCATCTCCTTCCCCCTTCCTTCCCCCCTTCTCCTTCCACTCCGAGCTCCTTCACACTTATCTCCTTCCCCTCTATCTCCTTCCCCCATCTCCTTCCCCCTTCCTTCCCCCCTTCTCCTTCCACCCCGTTCTCCTTTACCCTTATCTCCTTCCCCTCTATCTCCCCCATCTTCTTCCCCCTTCCTTCCCCATCTCCTTCCCCCATCTCCTTCTCCCTTCCTTCCGCCCATCTCTTCAGCCCATCTCCTTCCCCATTTCTTTCTCCATCTCTTTCTCCTCTATCTTCTTTCCCTATCTCCTTCCCCCTTCCTTCGCCATCCTCTTCCCCCATCTCCTTCCCCCCATCTCCTTCCCCCATCTCCTTCCCCATTTCTTTCTCCATCTCTTTCTCCTCCATCTCCTTCACCCTATCTCCTTCCCCCTTCCTTCGCCATCCTCTTCCCCCATCTCCTTCTCCCTTCCTTCCTCCCATCTCTTCAGCCCATCTCCTTCCCCCCATCTCCTTCCCCCATCTCCTTCCCCATTTCTTTCTCCATCTCTTTCTCCTCTATCTTCTTTCCCTATCTCCTTCCCCCTTCCTTCGCCATCCTCTTCCCCCATCTCCTTCTCCCTTCCTTCCGCCCATGTCTTCAGCCCATCTCCTTCCCCCCATCTCCTTCCCCCATCTCCTTCCCCATTTCTTTCTCCATCTCTTTCTCCTCTATCTTCTTTCCCTATCTCCTTCCCCCTTCCTTCGCCATCCTCTTCCCCCATCTCCTTCCCCCATCTCCTTCCCCATTCTCCTTCCCCATTTCTTTCTCCATCTCTTTCTCCTCCATCTCCTTCACCCGATCTCCTTCCCCCTTCCTTCCCCAACTCCTTCACCCCTATCTCCTCACCCCCTTCTTACCCCATCTCCTTCCCCCGTCCCTACGCCTTCCTTCCCCCTTCCTTCCTCCCATCTCCTTCCCCATCTCCTTCCCCGTTCCTTACCCCCATCTTGCTCCCCCTTCCTTCCCCTATCTCCTTCCCCATTCCTTCCCCCACATCTCCTCCCCCCTTCCTTCCCCCCATTTCCCACCTCCATCTCCTTCTCCCATCTCCTTCCCCCTATCGACTTCCCCCTTCCTTCCCCTTCTCCTTCCCCCATCTCCTTCCCTGTTCCTTCACCCCTAATCCTTTCCCTATCTCCTTCCCCCATCCTTCCCCCATCTCCTTCTTCCATCTCCTTCCCCATATCTCCTTCCCCCTTCGGTCGCCATCTCCTTCCCCCTATCTCCTTCCCTCTTCCTTCCCCCCTAATCCTTCCCCATCTCCTTCCCCCTTCCTTCCCCCCATCTCCTTCCCCCTACCTTACCACATCTCCTTCCCCCTTCCTTCCCCCCTTCTCCTTCCACTCCGAGCTCCTTCATACTTATCTCCTTACCCTCTATCTCCTTCCCCCATCTCCTTCCCCCTTCCTTCCCCCCTTCTCCTTCCACCCCGATCTCCTTTACCCTTATCTCCTTCCCCTCTATCTCCCCCATCTTCTTCCCACTTCCTTCCTCATCTCCTTCCCCCATCTCCTTCTCCCTTCCTTCCGCCCATCTCTTCCCCCATCTCCTTCCCCCATCTCCTTCTCCCTTCCTTCCGCCCATCTCTTCCCCCCATCTCCTTCCCCATTTCTTTCTCCATCTCTTTCTCCTCTATCTCCTTCCCCTATCTCGTTCCCCCTTCCTTCCACCACATCTACTTCCCCCATTCCTTCCCCCATCTTCTTCCCCATCTCCTTCCCCCTTCCTTCCCCCCATAATTCTTCCCCCCATCTCCTTCCCACTTCCTTCCCCCTATCTCCTTCCCCCTATCTCCTTCCCCCTTCCGTCCACCCTATCTGCTTCCCCCCATATCCTTCCACCTTCCTTACCCCCCATCTCTTTCCTCATTCCTTCCCCCCAATCTCTTTCCCCATTCCTTCCCCAACATTTCATTCCCCCTTTCTTCCCCCATCTCCTTCCCCCATCTCCTTCCCCCTTCCTTCCCCCATCTCCCACCCCAAATCCTTCCCCCGATCACCTTCCCCCTTCCTTCCCCCCTATCTCCTTCCCCTTCCTTACCCCATCTCCTTCCCACTTACTTCCCCCTATCTGCTTCCCCCATCTCCTTCGCCTTCCTTACCCCCAATCTTGTTCACCCTTCCTCCCCCCTTTCTCCTTCCCCCTTCCTTCCCCCACAATCACCTTCCCCCTTCCTTCACCCATCTCCTTCCCCCTACCTTCCCCCATCTCGTTCCCCATCTCCTTCCCCCTTTCAAGCCCCCCATCTCCTTCCCCCTTCCAACCGCCCCTATCTCCTTCCCCCCATCTCCTTCCCCCCATCTCCTTCCCCATTTCTTCCTCCATCTCTTTCGCCTCTATCTTCTTCCCCCTTCCTTCCCCGCTATCTGCTTCCCCATCTCCTTCCCCCTTCCTTACCTCCATCTTGTTCCCCCTTCCTTCCCCATCTCCTTCCCCATTCCTTCCCCCACATCTCCTTCTCCCTTCCTTCCCCCATCTCCTTCCCACTTCCTCCCCCCCCATTTCCCTCCCCATCTCCTTCCCCCTTCTCATTCCCCCTTCCTTGCCCCCAATCTCCTGCTCCCAACTCCTTCCCCCTTCCTTCCCCCTATCTCCTTCCCCCTATCTACTTCCCCCCATCTCCTCCCCCTATCTCCTTCCCCCTTCCTTCCCCCATCTCCTTCCCCCTTCCTTCCCCAAATCTCCTTCCCACTTCCTTCACCCCATCTCCTTTCCCCCATCTCCTTCCCCATCCTTCCCCCCGCCTCCTTCCCCTATCTCATTCCCCCTTCCTTCTCCCATATCCTTCCCCCTTCAATCCCCCATCTCCTTCACCCTTCCTTACCCCCCATCTCCTTCTCCACTATCTCCGTCCCCGTTCCTGCCCCGCTATCTCCTTTTCCCCGATCTCCTTCCCTCTTCCTTCCCCTATCTCCTTCTCCCCCGTCTCCTTTCCCCTCCCTACCCCCAATCTCCTTCTCCCCTATTTCATACCGCATTCCTTCACCCCATCTCCTTCCCCTATCTCCTTCCCACTTCCTTCTCCCCATCTCCTTCCCCCTTCCTTCCCCCCATCTCCTTCCCTCACTATCTCCATCCCCTTCCTTCCCGCTATCTCCTTCCCCCTATCTCCTACCCCTTCCTTCCACCCTATCTGCTTCCCCATCTCCTTCCCCCTTCCTTACCCCCCATCTCGTTCATTATTCCTTTCCCCAATCTCTTTCCCCATTCCTTCCCCCCACATTTCATTTCCCCTTACTTACCCCCATCTCCTTCCCCCATCTCCTTCCCCCTTCCTTCCCCCATCTCCCACCCCAACTCCTTCCCCCATCTCCTTCCCCCTTTCCTCCTCCCATCTCCTTCCCCTTCCTTCCCCCATCTCCTTCCCCCTTCCTTCCCCCTATCTGCTTCCCCCATCTCCTTCCCCCTTCCTTACCCCCAATCTTGTTCCCCCTTCCTTCCCCCATCTCCTTCCCCCTTCCTTCCCCCACAATCACCTTCCCCCTTCCATCCCCCATCTCCTTCCCCCTACCTTCCCCCATCTCCTTCCCCCATCTCCTTCCCCCTTCCATCTCCCATCCTTCCCCCATCTCCTTCCCCCTTCCTTACCCCTTATCCTTCCACCCCGAGCTCCTTCACACTTATCTCCTTCCCCTCTATCTCCTTCCTCATCACCTTCCCCCTTCCTTCCCCATCTCATTCCCCCATCTCCTTCTCCATTCCTTCCGCCCCATCTCTTTCCCCCATCTCCTTCCCCCTTCCAACCGCCCCTATCTCCTTCCCCCCATCTCCTTCACCCATCTCCTTCCCCATTTCTTCCTCCATCTCTTTCACCTCTATCTCCTTCCCCCTTCCTTCCCCCATCTGCTTCCCCCATCTCCTTCCCCCTTCCTTACCACAATCTCATTCCCCCTTCCTTGCCCCATCTCCTTCCCACTTCCTTCCCCCCCATTTCCCTCCCCCATCTCCTTCCCCCATCTCATTCCCCCTTCCTTGCCCCCAATCTCCTTCCCCCTATCTCCTTCCCCCTTCCTTCCCCATCTCCTTCCCTCTTTCTTCGCCATCTCCTTCCCCCTATCACCTTCCCTCTTCCTTTCCCCCTAATCCTTCCCCTATCTCCTTCCCCCTTCCTTCCCCCATCTCCTTCCCCCACTATCTCCTTCGCCCTTCCTTCCCCCCATCTCCTCTCCCACTATCTCCTTCCCCTTTCCTTCCCCATCTCGTAACCCCATCTCCTTCCTCCATCTCCTTCTCTTTTCCTTCCCCCTATCTCCTTAACTTATCTCCTTCCCCCTTCATTCCCCACTATCTTCTTCCCCATATCTCCTTCCTCCTTATCTCCTTCCCCCTTCCTTCCCCCCATCTCCTTCCCCTTCCTTACCCCATCTCCTTCCCACTTACTTCCCCCTATCTGCTTCCCCCATCTCCTTCGCCTTCCTTACCCCCAATCTTGTTTCCCCTTCCTCCCCCCTTTCTCCTTCCCCCTTCCTTCCCCCACAATCACCTTCCCCCTTCCTTCACCCATCTCCTTCCCCCTACCTTCCCCCATCTCGTTCCCCATCTCCTTCCCCCTTTCAAGCCCCCCATCTCCTTCCCCCTTCCAACCGCCCCTATCTCCTTCCCCCCATCTCCTTCCCCCCATCTCCTTCCCCATTTCTTCCTCCATCTCTTTCACCTCTATCTTCTTCCCCCTTCCTTCCCCGCTATCTGCTTCCCCATCTCCTTCCCCCTTCCTTACCTCCATCTTGTTCCCCCTTCCTTCCCCATCTCCTTCCCCATTCCTTCCCCCACATCTCCTTCCCCCTTCCTTCCCCCATCTCCTTCCCACTTCCTTCCCCCCCATTTCCCTCCCCATCACCTTCCCCCATCTCATTCCCCCTTCCATGCCCCCAATCTCCTGCTCCCATCTCCTTCCCCCATCCTTCCCCCATCTCCTTCCCCCTTCCTTACCCCTTATCCTTCCACCCCGAGCTCCTTCACACTTATCTCCTTCCCCTCTATCTCCTTCCCCATCACCTTCCCCCTTCCTTCCCCATCTCATTCCCCCATCTCCTTCTCCCTTCCTTCCGCCCCATCTCTTTCCCCCATCTCCTTCCCCTTCCAACCGCCCCTATCTCCTTCCCCCCATCTCCTTCACCCATCTCCTTCCCCATTTCTTCCTCCATCTCTTTCACCTCTATCTCCTTCCCCCTTCCTTCCCCCTATCTGCTTCCCCCATCTCCTTCCCCCTTCCTTACCACCATCTCATTCCCCCTTCCTTCCCCATCTCCTTCCCCATTCCTTCCACCACATCTCCTTCCCCCTTCCTTGCCCCATCTCCTTCCCACTTCCTTCCCCCCCATTTCCCTCCCCCATCTCCTTCCCCCTATCTCATTCCCCCTTCCTTGCCCCCCCTTCTTTCCCCATCTCCTTCCCTCTTCCTTCCCCCCTAATCCTTCCCCTATCTCCTTCTCCCTTCCTTCCCCCATCTCCTTCCCCCAATATCTCCTTCGCCCTTCCTTCCCCCATCTCCTTTCCGCCATCTCCTTCCCCCTTCCTTCCCTCTTCCTTCGCCATCTCCTTCCCCCTATCACCTTCCCTCTTCCTTCCCCCCTAATCCTTCCCCTATCTCCTTCCCCCTTCCTTCCCCCATCTCCTTCCCCCACTATCTCCTTCCCCCTTCCTTCCCCATCTCCTAACCCCATCTCCTTCCTCCATCTCCTTCTCTTTTCCTTCCCCCTATCTCCTTAACTTATCTCCTTCCCCCTTCATTCCCCACTATCTTCTTCCCCCTATCTCCTTCCTCCTTATCTCCTTTCCCCTTCCTTCCCCCAACTCCTTCTCCCCTATATCCTCACCCCCTTCTTCCCCATCCTCTTCCCCCTTCCTTCCCACTTCCTTCCCCCCATCCCTTCCCCTATCTCCTTCCCCCTTCCTTCCCCCATCACCTTCCCCCTTCCTTCCCCAATCTCCTTCCCCCGCTATCTCCTTCGCCATTCCTTCCCCCATCTCCTTCACCCTATCTCTTTCCCACTTCCATCCCCCCATCTCCTCCCCCCTTCCTTCCCCCTATCTGCTTCCCCATCTCTTTCCTGTTTCCTTCCCCATCATCTCGTTCCCCCTTCCTTCCCCCCATCTCCTTCCCACACATCTTCTTCCCCCTTCCGTCCCCATCTCCTTCCCCCTATTTCCTTCCCCCTTCCTTCTCCCCATCTCCCTCCCCCATCTCCTTCCACCCATCTCATTCCCCCTTCCTTCCCCCATCTACTTCTCCCATCTCCTTCCCCCTTCCTTCCCCCATCTCCTTCCCCCTTCCTTCCCCCATCTCCTTCCCCCATCTCCTTCCCCCTTCCTTCCCAACATCTCCTTCCCCCCATCTCCTTCCCCCTTCCTTCCCCCCATCTGCTTTCCCCTTCCTTCCGCCCTCTCCTTCCCCCCTTCGTTCCCCCCTCTCCTTCACGCAATTCCTTTCCCCTTCCTTCACCCCTGTCTCCTACCCCCTTCCTTCCCCCCATCTCCTTCCCCCTTCCTTCACCCCTGTCTCATAACCAGTTCCTTCACCCCGTCTCCTAACCCCTTCCTTCCCCATCTCCTTTCCACTTCCTTCCCCCATTATCGCCTTCCCCCAATCTCCTTCCCCCTTCCTACCCCCATCACCTTCCCCCATCTCCTTCCCCCGTCCTTCCCCCATCTCCTTTCCCCATCTCCTTCCCCATCTTCTTCTCCCTTCCTTCTCCCCATCTCCTTAACTGATCTCCTTCCACCTTCCTTCCCCACCATCTTGTTCCCCCTCTCTTCTTCCCCCTTATCTCCTACCCACTTCCTTCCACCATCTCCTTCTCCCCTATCTCCTCCCGCCTTTTTCCCCTGTCTCCTTCCCCCTTCCTTCTCCCTTCCTTCCCCTTTCCTCCCCCATCTCATTCCCACCTAACTCCTTCCCAATTTCTGCCCCCAGATCTCCTTCCCTTATCTCCTTCCCCCTTCCTTCCCCACTATCTCCTTCCCCATCTCCATCACCCTATCTCTTTCCCCTTCTATCCCCCATCTCCTTCCCCCTCCTTCCCCCATCTCATTCCCCCCATCTCCTTCCCCCTTCGTTCCCCCATCTCCTTCCCTCACTATCTCCTTCCCCCTTCCTTCCCCCATCTGCTTACCCCATCTCCTTCCCCCTTCCTTACCCCACATTAACTTCCCCTTCCTTCCACCACATCTCCTTCTTCCTTCCTTCCCCCCATCTCCTTCCCCATCACCTTCCCCCTTCCTTACACCTCATCTACTTTCCCCACATCTCCTTCCCCCTTCCTTCCCCCCAATCTCCTTCCCCTGTCTCCTTCCCCCTTCCTTCCCCCTATCTCCTTCCCCGTTCCTTTCCCCCATCTCCTTCCCCCTTCCTTCCCCCCATCTGCTTCCCCCATCTCCTTCCCCCTTCCTTACCCCCATCTCCTTCCACCTTCCTTCCCCCACATCTACTTCCCCCATTCCTTCCCCCATCTCCTCCCCCCATCTCCTTCCCCCTTCCTTCCCCCCGTAATTCTTCCCCCATCTCCTTCCCCCTTCCTTACTCCCCATCTCCTTCCACCTTCCTTCCCCGACATCTACTTCCCCCATTCCTTCCCCCATCTCCTTCCCCATCTCCTTCCCCCTTCCTTCCCCCATAATTCTTCCCCCATCTCCTTCCCCCTTCCTTACTCTCCATCTCCTTCCACCTTCCTTCCCCCACATCTACTTCCCCCATTCCTTCCCCCATCTCCTTCCCCATCTCCTTCCCCATCTCCTTCCCCCCATAATTCTTCCCCCATCTCCTTCCCACTTCCTTCCCCCATCTCCTTCCCCCTTCCTTACTCCCCATCTCCTTCCACCTTCCTTCCCCCACAGCTACTTCCCCCATTCCTTCCCCCATCTTCTTCCCCATCTCCTTCCCACTTCCTTCCCCCCATAATTCTTCCCCCATCTCCTTCCCACTTCCTTCTCCCCATCTCCTTCCCCCATCTCCTTCCCCCCTTCTCCTTCCCCCATCTCCTTCACGCGCTATCTCCTTCCCACTTCCTTCCCCCTATCTCCTTCCCCCTATCTCCTTCCCCCTTCCGTCCACCCTATCTGCTTCCCCCCATATCCTTCCACCTTCCCTACCCCCCATCTCTTTCCTCATTCCTTCCCCCCAATCTCTTTCCCCATTCCTTCCCCAACATTTCATTCCCCCTTTCTTCCCCCCATCTCCTTCCCCCATCTCCTTCCCCCTTCCTTCCCCCATCTCCCACCCCAAATCCTTCCCCATCTCCTTCCCCCTTCCTTCCCCCCTATCTCCTTCCCCTTCCTTACCCCATCTCCTTCCCACTTCCGTCCCCCTATCTGCTTCCCCCATCTCCTTCGCCTTCCTTACCCCCAATCTTGTTCCCCCTTCCACCCCCCTTTCTCCTTCCCCCTTCCTTCCCCCACAATCACCTTCCCCCTTCCTTCACCCATCTCCTTCCCCCTACCTTCCCCCATCTCGTTCCCCCATCTCCTTCCCCCTTCCAAGCCCCCCATCTCCTTCCCCCTTCCAACCGCCCCTATCTCCTTCCCCCCATCTCCTTCCCCCCATCTCCTTCCCCATTTCTTCCTTCATCTCTTTCACCTCTATCTTCTTCCCCCTTCCTTCCCCGCTATCTGCTTCCCCATCTCCTTCCCCCTTCCTTACCTCCATCTTGTTCCCCCTTCCTTCCCCATCTCCTTCCCCATTCCTTCCCCCACATCTCCTTTCCCCTTCCTTCCCCATCTCCTTCCCACTCCCTTCCGCCTCATTTCCCTCCCCATCTCCTTCCCCCTATCTCATTCCCCCTTCCTTGCCCCCAATCTCCTGCTCCCATCTCCTTCCCCCTTCCTTCCCCCTATCTCATTCCCCCTATCTACTTCCCCCATCTCCTCCCCTATCTCCTTCCCCATCCTTCCCCCCGCCTCCTTCCCCTATCTCATTCCCCCTTCCTTCTCCCATATCCTTCCCCCTTCAATCCCCCATCTCCTTCACCCTTCCTTACCCCCCATCTCCTTCTCCACTATCTCCGTCCCCATTCCTGCCCCGCTATCTCCTTTTCCCCGATCTCCTTCCCTCTTCCTTCCCCTATCTCCTTCTCCCCGTCCTCTTTCCCCTCCCTTCCCCCCAATCTCCTTCTCCCCTATTTCATACCGCATTCCTTCACCCCCATCTCCTTCCCCTATCTCCTTCCCACTTCCTTCTCCCCATCTCCTTCCCCCTTCCTTCCCCCCATCTCCTTCCCCCACTATCTCCATCCCCCTTCCTTCCCGCTATCTCCTTCCCCCTATCTCCTACCCCTTCCTTCCACCCTATCTGCTTCCCCATCTCCTTCCCCCTTCCTAACCCCCCATCTCGTTCATTATTCCTTTCCCCCAATCTCTTTCCCCATTCCTTCCCCTCACATTTCATTCCCCCTTACTTACCTCCATCTCCTTCCCCCATCTCCTTCCCCCTTCCTTCCCCCATCTCCCACCCCAACTCCTTCCCCCATCTCCTTCCCCCTTCCCTCCTCCCATCTCCTTCCCCTTCCTTCCCCCATCTCCTTCCCCCTTCCTTCCCCCTATCTGCTTCCCCCATCTCCTTCCCCCTACCTTCCCCCATCTCCTTCCCCCATCTACTTCCCCCTTCCATCTCCCATCCTTCCCCCATCTCCTTCCCCCTTCCTTACCCCTTATCCTTCCACCCCGAGCTCCTTCACACTTATCCCTTTCCCCTCTATCTCCTTCCCCATCACCTTCCCCCTTCCTTCCCCATCTCATTCCCCCATCTCGTTCTCCCTTCCTTCCGCCCCATCTCTTTCCCCCATCTCCTTCCCCCTTCCAACCGCCCCTATCTCCTTCCCCCCATCTACTTCACCCATCTCCTTCCCCATTTCTTCCTCCATCTCTTTCACCTCTATCTCCTTCCCCCTTCCTTCCCCCTATCTGCTTCCCCCATCTCCTTCCCCCTTCCTTACCCCCATCTTGTTCCCCCTTCCTTCCCCCATCTCCTTCCCCATTCCTTCCACCACATCTCCTTCCCCCTTCCTTGCCCCATCTCCTTCCCACTTCCTTCCCCCCATTTCCCTCCCCCATCTCCTTCCCCCATCTCATTCCCCCTTCCTTGCCCCCAATCTCCTTCCCCCATCTCCTTCCCCCTTCCTTCCCCCATCTCCTTCCGCTATCTACTTCCCCCCATCTACTCCCCTATCTCCTTCCCCCTTCCTTCCCCCCATTTCCTTCCCCCATCTCCTTCCCCCTTCCTTCCCCAAATCTCCTTCTCACTTCCTTCACCCCATCTCCTTCCCCCATCTCCTTCCCCATCCTTCCCCGCCTCCTTTCCCTATCTCATTCCCCCTCCTACCCCATCTCATTCCCCTTCCATCCCCCATCTCCTTCACCCTTCCTTACACCCCATCTCCTTCTCCACTATCTCCTTCCCCATTCCTGCCCCGCTATCTCCTTTTCCCGATCTCCTTCCCTCTTCCTTCCCCTATCACCTTCTCCCCCATCTCCTTCCCCCTCCCTTCCCCCCAATCTCCTTCTCCCCTATTTCATACCGCATTCCTTCTCCCCATCTCCTTCCCCTATCTCCTTCCCGCTTCCATCCCCACTATCTCCTTCCCCAACTCCATCCACCTATCTCCTTCCCCTTCCATCCGCCATCTCTTTCCCCCTCCTTACCCCATCTCATTCCCCCTATCTCCTTCCCCCTTCGTTCCCCCATCTCCTTCCATCACAATCTCCTTCCCCCTTCCTTCCCCCCATCTGCTTACCCCATCTCCTTCCCCCTTCCTTACCCCACATTAACTTCCCCCTTCCTTCCCCCACATCTCCTTCTTCCTTCCATCCCCATCTCCTTCCCCATCTCCTTCCCCCTTCCTTACCCCACATTAACTTCCCCCTCCCTTCCCCCCAATCTCCTTCTCCCCTATTTCATACCGCATTCCTTCTCCCCATCTCCTTCCCCTATCTCCTTCCCCCTTCCATCCCCACTATCCCCTTCCCCAACTCCATCCACCTATCTCCTTCCCCTTCCATCCGCCATCTCTTTCCCCCTCCTTACCCCATCTCATTCCCCCTATCTCCTTCCCCCTTCGTTCCCCCATCTCCTTCCCTCACAATCTCCTTCCCCCTTCCTTCCCCCCATCTGCTTACCCCATCTCCTTCCCCCTTCCTTACCCCACATTAACTTCCCCCTTCCTTCCCCCACATCTCCTTCTTCCTTCCATCCCCCATCTCCTTCCCCATCTCCTTCCCCCTTCCTTCCCCCATCTGCTTCCCCCATCTCCTTCCCTCTTCCTTACACCTCATCTCCTTCCCCCACATCTCCTTCCCCGTCCTTCCACCCCAATCTCCTTCCCCCTGTCTCCTTCCCCCTTCCTTCCCCATCTCCTTCCCCCGCTATCTCCTTCCCCGTTTCTTTCCCCATCACCTTCCCCCTTCCTTCCCCCCTATCTGCTTCCCCCATCTCCTTCCCCCTTCCTTACCCCCATCTCCTTCCACCTTCCTTCCCCCACATCTGCTTCCCCCATCTCCTTCCCCCTTCCTTACAGCTCATCTTCTTCCGTCACATCTCCTTCCCCCTTCCTTACCCCCACAATCTCCTTCCCCCTGAATCCTCCCCCCTTCCATCCCCTATCTCCTTCCCCCACTATCTCCTTCCTACTTCCTTTCCCCCATCTCCCTCCCCCATCTCCTTCCACCCATCTCATTCCCCCTTCCTTCCCCCATCTACTTCTCCCATCTCCTTCCCCCTTCCTTCCCCCCATCTCCTTCCCTCATCTCCTTCCCCCTTCATTAGCAATATCTGTTTCCGCCCTCTCCTTCCCCCCTTCATTACCCCCCTCTCCTTCACCCATCTCCTTCCCCCTTCCTTCACCCCTGTCTCCTACCCCCTTCTTTCCCCCAGTCTCCTTCACCCTTCCTTTCCCCATCTCCTTCCCCCTTCCTTCACCTCTGTCTCCTACCCCCTTCCTTCCCCCATCTCCTTCCCCCATCTCCTTCCCCCGCTATCTCCTTTACCCTTCCTTCCCCCGTATCTCCTTCCCACTTCCATCCCCCCATCTCCTCCCCCTTCCTTCCCCCCATCTGCTTCCCCCATCTCCTTCCTCCTTCCTTCCCCACCATCTCGTTCCCCCTACCTTCCCCCATCTCCTTCCCACACATCTTCTTCCCCCTTCCTTCCCCATCACCTTCCCCCTAACTCATTCCCCCTTACTTCTCCCCATCTCCCTCCCCCATCTCCTTCCACCCATCTCATTCCCCCTTCCTTCCCCCATCTACTTCTTCCAACTCCTTCCCCCTTCCTTCCACCCTATCTCCTTCCCCCTATCTCCTTCCCCCTTCCTTCCACCCTATCTGCTTCCCCCCATCTCCTTCTCACTTCCTTACCCTCAATCTCCTTCCCCATTCCTTCCCCCCACATTTCATTCCCGCTTTCTTCCCCCCTATCTCCTTCCCCCTATCTCCTTCCCCCTTCCTTCCCCCATCTCCCACCCCAACTCCTTCGCCCTATCCCCTTCCCCCTTCCTTCCCCTAATCTCCTTCCCCTTCCTTCCCCCATCTCCTTCCCCCTTCCTTCCCCCCATCTCCTTCCCCCATCTCCTTCCCCCTTCCTTATCCCCCATCTCGGCCCTCATTCCTTCCCCCAATCTCCTTCCGCATTCCTTCCCCCCACATTTCATTCCCCCTTTCTTCCCCCATCTCCCACCCCAACTCCTTCCCCCTCTCTCCTTCCCCCTTCATTCCGCCTATCTCCTTCCCCTTCCTTCCCCCTATCTCCTTCCACCAATCTGCTTCCCCCATCTCCTTCCCCCTTCCTTACCCCCATCTTGTTCCCCCTTCCTTCCTCCCTATCTCCTTCCCATTCCTTCCCCCACATCTCCTTCCGCCTACCTTCCCCCATCTCATTCCCCCTTTCTTCCCCCAATCTCCTTCCCCCATCTCCTTCCCCCATCTGCTTCCCCCATCTCCTTCCCCCTTCCTTACAGCTCATCTTCTTCCCCCACATCTCCTTCTTCCTTCCATCCCCCATCTCCTTCCCCATCTCCTTCCCCCATCCTTCCCCCATCTGCTTCCCCCATCTCCTTCCCTCTTCCTTACACCTCATCTCCTTCCCCCACATCTCCTTCCCCGTCCTTCCACCCCAATCTCCTTCCCCCTGTCTCCTTCCCCCTTCCTTCCCCTATCTCCTTCCCCCGCTATCTCCTTCCCCGTTTCTTTCCCCATCACCTTCCCCCTTCCTTCCCCCATCTGCTTCCCCCATCTCCTTCCCCCTTCCTTACCCCCATCTCCTTCCACCTTCCTTCCCCCACATCTGCTTCCCCCATCTCCTTCCCCCTTCCTTACAGCTCATCTTCTTCCGTCACATCTCCTTCCCCCTTCCTTACCCCCACAATCTCCTTCCCCCTGAATCCTCCCCCCTTCCTTCCCCTATCTCCTTCCCCCACTATCTCCTTCCTACTTCCTTTCCCCCATCTCCCTCCCCCATCTCCTTCCACCCATCTCATTCCCCCTTCCTTCCCCCATCTACTTCTCCAATCTCCTTCCCCCTTCCTTCCCCCATCTCCTTCCCTCATCTCCTTCCCCCTTCATTAGCAATATCTGTTTCCGCCCTCTCCTTCCCCCCTTCATTACCCCCCTCTCCTTCACCCATCTCCTTCCCCCTTCCTTCACCCCTGTCTCCTACCCCCTTCTTTCCCCCAGTCTCCTTCACCCTTCCTTCCCCCATCTCCTTCCTCCTTCCTTCCCCACCATCTCGTTCCCCCTACCTTCCCCCATCTCCTTCCCACACATCTTCTTCCCCCTTCCTTCCCCATCTCCTTCCCCCTAACTCATTCCCCCTTACTTCTCCCCATCTCCCTCCCCCATCTCCTTCCACCCATCTCATTCCCCCTTCCTTCCCCCATCTACTTCTTCCAACTCCTTCCCCCTTCCTTCCCCCCATCTCCTTCCCCCTATCTCCTTCCCCCCTTCCTTCTCCCCATCTCCCTCCCCCATCTCCTTCCACCCATCTCATTCCCCCTTCCTTCCCCCCATCTCCTTCTCCCATCTTCTTTGCCCTTCCTTCCCCCATCTCCTTCCCCCTTCCTTTCCCCCATCTCCTTCCCTCATCTCCTTCCCCCTTCATTAGCAATATCACTTTCCGCCCTCTCCTTCCCCCCTTCGTTACCCCCCTCTCCTTCACTCATCCCCTTCCCCCTTCCTTCCCACATCTACTTCCCCATCTCCTTCCCCCTTCCTTCCCAACATCTCCTTCCCCCATCTCCGTCCCCCTTCGTCCCCCAACTCTCCTTCACCCATCTCTTTCCCACTTCCTGCACCCCTGTCTCCTACTCCCTTCCTTCCCCCCACATCCTTCCCCCTTCCTTCCCCCTATCTACTTCCCTCTCCTTTCCCCTACTATCTCGTTCCCACTTCCTTCGCCCTCTCCTTCCCCCCATCTCCTTCCCCCTTCCTTCACCCCTATCTCCTAACCAGTTCCTTCACCCCGTCTCGTAACCTCTTCCTTCCCCCCATCTCTTTCCCCCTTCCTTCCCCATCTCCTTTCCACTTCCTTCCCCCTATCTCCTTCCCCCATCTCCTTCCCCCTTCCTACCCCATCACCTTCCCCCCATCTCCTTCCCCCTTCCTTCCCCCATCTCCTTCCCCATCTCCTTCCCCATCTTCTTCTCCCTTCCTTCCCCCCATCTCCTTAACTTATCTCCTTCCACCTTTCTTCCCCACCATCTTGTTCCCCCCTCTCCTTCTCCCTTATCTCCTTCCCCCTTCCTTCCACCATCTCCTTCTCCCCATCTCCTGCCCCCCTTCTTCCCCGTCTCCTTCCCCCTTCCTTCCCCCTTCCTCCCCCCATCTCCTTCCCACCTATCTCCTTCCCCCTTGCTGCCCCCCCGATCTCCTTCCCTTATCTCCTTCCCCCTTCCATCCCCACTATCTCCTTCCCCATCTCCATCCACCTATCTCCTTCCCCTTCCATCCCCCATCTCTTTCCCCCTCCTTCCCCCATCTCATTCCCCCTATCTCCTTCCCCCTTCGTTCCCCCATCTCCTTCCCGCACAATCTCCTTCCCCCTTCCTTCCCCCTATCTGCTTACATCATCTCCTTCCCCCTTCCTTACCCCACATTAACTTCCCCCTTCCTTCCCCCACATCTCCTTCTTCCTTCCATCCCCCCATCTCCTTCCCCCATCTCCTTCCCCCTTCCTTCCCCCATCTGCTTCCCCCATCTGCTTCCCTCTTCCTTACACCTCATCTCCTTCCCCCACATCTCCTTCCCCTTCCTTCCACCCCAATCTCCTTCCCCCACTATCTCCTTCCTACTTCCTTCTCCCCATCTCCCTCCCCCATCTCCTACCGCCCATCTCATTCCCCCTTCCTTCCCCCCATCTACTTCTCCCATCTCCTTCCCCCTTCCTTCCCCCCATCTCCTTCCCTCATCTCCTTCCCCCTTTATTAGCAATATCTCTTTCCGCCCTTTCCTTCCCCCCTTCATTACCCCACTCTCCTTCACCCATCTCCTTCCCCCTTCCTTCACCCCTGTCTCCTACCCCCTTCCTTCCCCCAATCTCCTTCACCCTTCCTTTCCCCATCTCCTTCCCCCTTCCTTCACCCCTGTCTCCTACCCCCTTCCTTCCCACATCTCCTTCCCCCATCTCCTTCCCCCGCTATCTCCTTTACCCTTCCTTCCCCCGTATCTCCTTCCCACTTCCATCCCCCCTATCTCCTCCCCCTTCCTTCCCCCCATCTGCTTCCCCCATCTCCTTCCTCCTTCCTTCCCCACCATCTTGTTCCCCCTACCTTCCCCCATCTCCTTCCCACACATCTTCTTCCCCCTTCCTTCCCCATCTCCTTCCCCCTAACTCATTCCCCCTTACTTCTCCCCATCTCCCTCCCCCATCTACTTCCACCCATCTCATTCCCCCTTCCTTCCCCCCATCTACTTCTTCCAACTCCTTCCCCCTTCCTTCCCCCCATCTCCTTCCCCCTATCTCCTCCCCCCTTCCTTATCCCCATCTCCCTCCCCATCTCCTTCCACCCATCTCATTCCCCCTTCCTTCCCCCCATCTACTTCTTCCAACTCCTTCCCCCTTCCTTCCCCCCATCTCCTTCCCCCTATCTCCTCCCCCCCTTCCTTCTCCCCATCTCCCTCCCCATCTCCTTCCACCCATCTCATTCCCCCTTCCTTCCCCCATCTACTTCTCCCATCTTCTTTGCCCTTCCTTCCCCCATCTCCTTCCCCCTTCCTTTCCCCCATCTCCTTCCCTCATCTCCTTCCCCCTTCATTAGCAATATCTCTTTCCGCCCTCTCCTTCCCCCCTTCGTTACCCCCTCTCCTTCACTCATCCCCTTCCCCCTTCCTTCCCCCATCTACTTCCCCATCTCCTTCCCCCTTCCTTCCCAACATCTCCTTCCCCCATCTCCGTCCCCCTTCGTTCCCCCCTCTCCTTCACCCATCTCTTTCCCACTTCCTGCACCCCTGTCTCCTACCCCCTTCCTTCCCCCCACATCCTTCCCCCTTCCTTCCCCCTATCTACTTCCCTCTTCTTTCCCCTACTATCTCGTTCCCACTTCCTTCGCCCTCTCCTTCCCCCCATCTCCTTCCCCCTTCCTTCACCCCTGTCTCCTAACCAGTTCCTTCACCCCGTCTCGTAACCTCTTCCTTCCCCCCCATCTCTTTCCCCCTTCCTTCCCCATCTCCTTTCCACTTCCTTCCCCCTATCTCCTTGCCCCCATCTCCTTCCCCCTTCCTACCCCCATCACCTTCCCCCATCTCCTTCTCCCTTATCTCCTTCCCCCTTCCTTCCACCATCTCCTTCTCCCCTATCTCCTGCCCCCCTTCTTCCCCGTCTCCTTCCCCCTTCCTTCCCCCTTCCTCCCCCATATCCTTCCCACCTATCTCCTTCCCCCTTTCGGCCCCCCCCCCCTATCTCCTTCCCTTATCTCCTTCCCCTTCCATCCCCACTATCTCCTTCCGCATCTCCATCCACCTATCTCCTTCCCATTCCATCCCCCATCTCTTTCCCCCTCCTTCCCCCATCTCATTCCCCCTATCTCCTTCCCCCTTCGTTCCACAATCTCCTTCCCGCACAATCTCCTTCCCCCTTCCTTCCCCCTATCTGCTTACCCCCATCTCCTTCCCCTTCCTTACCCCACTTTAGCTTCCCCCGTCCTTCCCCCACATCTCCTTCTTCCTTCCATCCCCCCATCTCCTTCCCCCATCTCCTTCCCTCTTCCTTACACCTCATCTCCTTCCCCCACATCTCCTTCCCCTTCCTTCCACCCCAATCTCCTTCCCCCTGACTCCTCCCCCTTACTTCCCCTATCTCCTTCCCCCGCTATCTCCTTCCCCGTTCCTTTCCCCCATCACCTTCCCCGTTCCTTCCCCCTATCTGCTTCCCCCATCTCCTTCCACCTTCCTTACCCCCATCTCCTTCCAACTTCCTTCCCCCACATATACTTCCCCCATTCCTTCCCCCATCTCCTTCCCCCATCTGCTTCCCCATCTCCTTCCCCCTTCCTTACAGCTCATCTTCTTCCCTCACATCTCCTTCCCCCTTCCTTACCCCCACAATCTCCTTCCCCCTGAATCCTCCCCCTTCCTTCCCCCATCTCCTTCCCCTTTCCTTCCCCCATCTCCTTCCCCCGCTATCTCCTTCCCCCTTCCTTCCACCCTATCTCCTTCCCCCTATCTCCTTCCCCCTTCCTTCCACCCTATCTGCTTCCCCCCATCTCCTTCTCACTTCCTTACCCTCAATCTCCTTCCCCATTCCTTCCCCCCACATTTCATTCCCGCTTTCTTCCCCCCTATCTCCTTCCCCCTATCTCCTTCCCCCTTCCTTCCCCCATCTCCCACCCCAACTCCTTCGCCCTATCCCCTTCCCCCTTCCTTCCCCTAATCTCCTTCCCCTTCCTTCCCCCATCTCCTTCCCACTTCCTTCCCCCCATCTCCTTCCCCCATCTCCTTCCCCCTTCCTTACCCCCCATCTCGGCCCTCATTCCTTCCCCCAATCTCCTTCCGCATTCCTTCCCCCCACATTTCATTCCCCCTTTCTTCCCCCATCTCCCACCCCAACTCCTTCCCCCTCTCTCCTTCCCCCTTCATTCCGCCTATCTCCTTCCCCTTCCTTCCCCCTATCTCCTTCCACCAATCTGCTTCCCCCATCTCCTTCCCCCTTCCTTACCCCCATCTTGTTCCCCCTTCCTTCCTCCCTATCTCCTTCCCATTCCTTCCCCCACATCTCCTTCCGCCTACCTTCCCCCATCTCATTCCCCCTTTCTTCCCCCAATCTCCTTCCCCCATCTCCTTCCCCCCATCTCCTTCTCCCCATCTCCTTCCCCCTATCTCCTTCCCCCTTCTTTCCCCAACTCCTTCCCCATCAACTTCCCCCTTCCTTCCCCATCTCCTTTCCCCTTCCTTCCTCCCTACCCTATCTCCTTCCCCCCAATCTCCTTCCCCCTATCTCCTCCCCCCTTCCTTCCCCATCTCCTTCCCCCTTTCTTTCCGCATCTCCTTCCCCTTTCCCTGCCTAACTCCTCCCCCCATCTACTTCCCCCTCCTTCCCCCTATCTGCTTCCCCCATCTCCTTCCCCCCTATCTCCTTCCCCCTTCCTTCCCCATCTCCTTCCCCCCATCTCCTTCCCTCTTCCTTCCCCCTAATCCTTCCCCTATCTCCTTCCCCCTTCCTTCCCCCATCTCCTTCCCCCCTATCTTCTTCCCCCATCTCCTTTCCCCTTCCTTCCCCCCTATCTTCTTCCCCCATCTCCTTCCTCCATCTCCTTCTCCCTTCCTTCCTCCATCTCCTTAACGTATCTCCTTCCCCCTTCCTTTCCCACCATCTTCTTCCCCGTCTCTCCTTCCCCCTTATCTCCTTTCCCCTTCCTTCCCCTTTCCTTCCCCCTTCCTTCCGCATCTCCTTCCCTATCTCCTCCCCCCTTCCTTCCCCCATATCCTTCCCCTTCCTTTCCCCCATCTCCTTCCCCCGCTATCTCCTTCGTCATTCCTTCCCCCATCTCCTTCCTCCCTATCTCCTTCCCACTTCCATACTCCCTATCTCCTCCCCCCTTCCATCCCCCACATCTCCTTCCCGCTGCCTTCCCCCATCTCCTTCCCCCTTTCTTTCCCCATCTCTTTCGCTTTTCCTTCCCCCCATCTCCTCCCTCCCTATCTCCTTCCCCCTTCCTTTCCCCCTATCCCCTTCCCCAATCTCCTTCCCCCTACCTCCTTCCCCCTTCCTTCCCCATCTCCTTCCCCCATCTCCTTCCCTCTTCCTTGCCCCTAATCCTTCCCCATCTCCTGCCCCCTTCCTTTCCTGCATCTCCTTCCCCCACTATCTCCTTCGCCCTTCCTTCCCCTATCTCCTTCCCCCCATCTCCTTCCCCCTTCCTTCCCCCTATCTCCTTCCCACTTCCATCCCCCCATCTCCTCCCCGCTTCCTTCCCCACCATCTCGTTCCCCCTTCCTTCCCCCATCTCCTTCCCCCTATCTCCTTCCCCCTTCCTTCCCCCATCTCCTCCCCTCATCTCCTTCCCCCTTCATTAGCAATATCTCTTTCCGCCCTCTCCTTCCCCCTTCATTACCCGCTCTCCTTCACCCATCTCCTTCCCCCTTCCTTCACCCCTGTCTCCTAACCCCCTTCCTTCCCCCAATCTCCTTCACCCTTCCTTTCCCCATCTCCTTCCCACTTCCTTCACCCCTGTCTCCTACCCCCTTCCTTCCCACATCTCCTTCCCCCGCTATCTCCTTTACCCTTCCTTCCCCCGTATCTCCTTCCCACTTCCATCCCCCCTATCTCCTCCCCCTTTCTTCCCCCCATCTGCTTTCCCCATCTCCTTCCTCCTTCCTTCCCCACCATCCCATTCCCCCTTCCTTCCCCCCATCTACTTCTTCCAACTCCTTCCCTCTTCCTTCCCCCCATCTCCTTCCCCCTATCTCCTTCCCCCCTTCCTTCTCCCCATCTCCCTCCCCCATCTCCTTCCACCCATCTCATTCCCCCTTCCTTCCCCATCTCCTACTCCCATCTTCTTTGCCCTTCCTTCCCCATCTCCTTTCCCCTACCTTTCCCCCATCTCCTTCCCTCATCTCCTTCCCCCTTCATTAGCAATATCTCTTTCCGCCCTCTCCTTCCCCCCTTCGTTACCCCCCTCTCCTTCCCTCATCTCCTTCCCCCTTCATTAGCAATATCTCTTTCCGCCCTCTCCTTCCCCCCTTCGTTACCCCCCCTCTCCTTCACTCATCTCCTTCCCCCTTCCTTCACCCCTGTCTCCTCCCTCCCCATCTCCTTTCCCCTTCATTCCCCCCTATCTTCTTCCCCCATCTCCTTCCTCCATCTCCTTCTCCCTTCCTTCCTCCATCTCCTTAACGTATCTCCTTCCCCCTTCCTTTCCCACCATCTTCTTCCCCGTCTCTCCTTCCCCCTTATCTCCTTTCCCCTTCCTTCCCCCTTCCTTCCCCCTTCCTTCCGCATCTCCTTCCCTATCTCCTCCCCCCTTCCTTCCCCCATATCCTTCCCCTTCCTTCCCCCCATCTCCTTCCCCCGCTATCTCCTTCGTCATTCCTTCCCCCATCTCCTTCCTCCCTATCTCCTTCCCACTTCCATACTCCCTATCTCCTCCCCCCTTCCATCCCCCACATCTCCTTCCCGCTGCCTTCCCCCATCTCCTTCCCCCTTTCTTTCCCCATCTCTTTCGCTTTTCCTTCCCCCCATCTCCTCCCTCCCTATCTCCTTCCCCCTTCCTTTCCCCCTATCCCCTTCCCCAATCTCCTTCCCCCTACCTCCTTCCCCCTTCCTTCCCCATCTCCTTCCCCCATCTCCTTCCCTCTTCCTTGCCCCTAATCCTTCCCCTATCTCCTGCCCCCTTCCTTTCCCGCATCTCCTTCCCCCACTATCTCCTTCGCCCTTCCTTCCCCTATCTCCTTCCCCCCATCTCCTTCCCCCTTCCTTCCCCCTATCTCCTTCCCACTTCCATCCCCCCATCTCCTCCCCCCTTCCTTCCCCACCATCTCGTTCCCCCTTCCTTCCCCCATCTCCTTCCCCCTATCTCCTTCCCCCTTCCTTCCCCCATCTCCTCCCCTCATCTCCTTCCCCCTTCATTAGCAATATCTCTTTCCGCCCTCTCCTTCCCCCTTCATTACCCGCTCTCCTTCACCCATCTCCTTCCCCCTTCCTTCACCCCTGTCTCCTAACCCCCTTCCTTCCCCCAATCTCCTTCACCCTTCCTTTCCCCATCTCCTTCCCCCTTCCTTCACCCCTGTCTCCTACCCCCTTCCTTCCCACATCTCCTTCCCCCGCTATCTCCTTTACACTTCCTTCCCCCGTATCTCCTTCCCACTTCCATCCCCCCTATCTCCTCCCCCTTTCTTCCCCCCATCTGCTTTCCCCATCTCCTTCCTCCTTCCTTCCCCACCATCCCATTCCCCCTTCCTTCCCCCCATCTACTTCTTCCAACTCCTTCCCTCTTCCTTCCCCCCATCTCCTTCCCCCTATCTCCTTCCCCCCTTCCTTCTCCCCATCTCCCTCCCCCATCTCCTTCCACCCATCTCATTCCCCCTTCCTTCCCCATCTCCTACTCCCATCTTCTTTGCCCTTCCTTCCCCATCTCCTTTCCCCTACCTTTCCCCCATCTCCTTCCCTCATCTCCTTCCCCCTTCATTAGCAATATCTCTTTCCGCCCTCTCCTTCCCCCCTTCGTTACCCCCCTCTCCTTCCCTCATCTCCTTCCCCCTTCATTAGCAATATCTCTTTCCGCCCTCTCCTTCCCCCCTTCGTTACCCCCCCTCTCCTTCACTCATCTCCTTCCCCCTTCCTTCACCCCTGTCTCCTCCCTCCCCATCTCCTTTCCCCTTCCTTCCCCCCATCTTCTTCCCCCATCTCCTTCCTCCATCTCCTTCTCCCTTCCTTCCTCCATCTCCTTAACGTATCTCCTTCCCCCTTCCTTTCCCACCATCTTCTTCCCCGTCTCTCCTTCCCCCTTATCTCCTTTCCCCTTCCTTCCCCCTTCCTTCCCCCTTCCTTCCGCATCTCCTTCCCTATCTCCTCCCCCCTTCCTTCCCCCATATCCTTCCCCTTCCTTCCCCCATCTCCTTCCCCCGCTATCTCCTTCGTCATTCCTTCCCCCATCTCCTTCCTCCCTATCTCCTTCCCACTTCCATACTCCCTATCTCCTCCCCCCTTCCATCCCCCACATCTCCTTCCCGCTGCCTTCCCCCATCTCCTTCCCCCTTTCTTTCCCCATCTCTTTCGCTTTTCCTTCCCCCCATCTCCTCCCTCCCTATCTCCTTCCCCCTTCCTTTCCCCCTATCCCCTTCCCCAATCTCCTTCCCCCTACCTCCTTCCCCCTTCCTTCCCCATCTCCTTCCCCCATCTCCTTCCCTCTTCCTTGCCCCTAATCCTTCCCCTATCTCCTGCCCCCTTCCTTTCCCGCATCTCCTTCCCCCACTATCTCCTTCGCCCTTCCTTCCCCTATCTCCTTCCCCCCATCTCCTTCCCCCTTCCTTCCCCCTATCTCCTTCCCACTTCCATCCCCCCATCTCCTCCCCCCTTCCTTCCCCACCATCTCGTTCCCCCTTCCTTCCCCCATCTCCTTCCCCCTATCTCCTTCCCCCTTCCTTCCCCCATCTCCTCCCCTCATCTCCTTCCCCCTTCATTAGCAATATCTCTTTCCGCCCTCTCCTTCCCCCTTCATTACCCGCTCTCCTTCACCCATCTCCTTCCCCCTTCCTTCACCCCTGTCTCCTAACCCCCTTCCTTCCCCCAATCTCCTTCACCCTTCCTTTCCCCATCTCCTTCCCACTTCCTTCACCCCTGTCTCCTACCCCCTTCCTTCCCACATCTCCTTCCCCCGCTATCTCCTTTACCCTTCCTTCCCCCGTATCTCCTTCCCACTTCCATCCCCCCTATCTCCTCCCCCTTTCTTCCCCCCATCTGCTTTCCCCATCTCCTTCCTCCTTCCTTCCCCACCATCCCATTCCCCCTTCCTTCCCCCCATCTACTTCTTCCAACTCCTTCCCTCTTCCTTCCCCCCATCTCCTTCCCCCCATCTCCTTCCCCCCTTCCTTCTCCCCATCTCCCTCCCCCATCTCCTTCCACCCATCTCATTCCCCCTTCCTTCCCCATCTCCTACTCCCATCTTCTTTGCCCTTCCTTCCCCATCTCCTTTCCCCTACCTTTCCCCCATCTCCTTCCCTCATCTCCTTCCCCCTTCATTAGCAATATCTCTTTCCGCCCTCTCCTTCCCCCCTTCGTTACCCCCCTCTCCTTCCCTCATCTCCTTCCCCCTTCATTAGCAATATCTCTTTCCGCCCTCTCCTTCCCCCCTTCGTTACCCCCCTCTCCTTCACTCATCTCCTTCCCCCTTCCTTCACCCCTGTCTCCTACCCCCTTCCTTCCCCCATCTCCTTCCCCTTCCTTACAGCTCATCTTCTTCCTTCACATCTCCTTCCCCCTTCCTTACCCCCACAATCTCCTTCCCCCTGAATCCTCCCCCCTTCCTTCCCCCATCTGTTTCCCCCGCTATCTCATTCCCCCTTCCTTCCACCCTATCTCCTTCCCCCATCTCCTTCCCCCTTCCTTCCACCCTATCTGCTTCCCCCCATCTCCTTCCCACTTCCTTACCCTCCATCTCGTTCCTCATTCCTTCCCCCCAATCTCCTTCCCCATTCCTTCCCCCCACATTTCATTCCCGCTTTCTTCCCCCCTATCTCCTTCCCCCTATCTCCTTCCCCCTTCCTTCCCCCATTTCCCACCCCAACTCCTTCGCCCTATCCCCTTCCCCCTTCCTTCCCCTAATCTCCTTCCCCTTCCTTCCCCCATCTCCTTCCCCCTTCCTTCCCCCCATCTCCTTCCCCCATCTCCTTCCCCCTTCCTTACCCCACATCTCGGTCCTCATTCCTTCCCCCCAATCTCCTTCCGCATTCCTTCCCCCCACATTTCATTCCCCCTTTCTTCCCCCATCTCCCACCCCAACTCCTTCCCCCTCTTTCCTTCCCCCTTCATTCCGCCTATCTCCTTCCCCCATCTGCTTCCCCCATCTCTTTCCCCCTTCCTTAACCCCATCTTGTTCCCCCTTCCTTCCTCCCTATCTCCTTCCCCATTCCTTCCCCCACATCTCCTTCCGCCTACCTTTCCCCATCTCATTCCCCCTTTCTTCCCCAATCTCCTTCCCCCATCTCCTTCCCCCATCTCCTTCTCCCCATCTCCTTCCCCCTATCTCCTTCCCCCTTCTTTCCCCAACTCCTTCCCCCATCAACTTCCCCCTTCCTTCCCCATCTCCTTTCCCCTTCCTTCCTCCCTCCCCTATCTCCTTCCCCCCAATCTCCTTCCCCCTATCTCCTCCCCCCTTCCTTCCCCATCTCCTTCCCCCTTTCTTTCCGCATCTCCTTCCCCTTTCCCTGCCTATCTCCTCCCCCCATCTACTTCCCCCTCCTTCCCCCTATCTCCTTCCCCCATCTCCTTCCCCCCTATCTCCTTCCCCCTTCCTTCCCCATCTCCTTCCCCCCATCTCCTTCCCTCTTCCTTCCCCCTAATCCTTCCCCTATCTCCTTCCCCCTTCCTTCCCCCATTTTCTTCCCCCACTATCTCCTTCGCCCTTCCCCCATCTCCTTCCCCCCTATCTTCTTCCCCCATCTCCTTTCCTTCCTTCCCCCATCTCCTTCCCCCATCTCCTTCCTCCATCTCCTTCTCCCTTCCTTCCTCCATCTCCTTAACGTATCTCCTTCCCCCTTCCTTTCCCACCATCTTCTTACCCCTCTCTCCTTCCCCATTATCTCCTTTCCCCTTCCTTCCCTCTACCTTCCCCCTTCCTTCCCCATCTCCTTCCTATCTCCTCCCCCCTTCCTTCCCCCATATCCTTCCCCTTCCTTCGCCCCATCTCCTTCCCCCGCTATCTCCTTCGTCATTCCTTCCCCCCATCTCCTTCCTCCCTATCTCCTTCCCACTTCCATACTCCCTATCTCCTCCCCCCTTCCTTCCCCCACATCTCCTTCCCGCTGCCTTCCCCCATCTCCTTCCCCCTTTCTTTCCCCATCTCTTTCGCTTTTCCTACCCCCCATCTCCTCCCCCTTCCCCCTATCTCCTTCCCCCTTCCTTTCCCCCTATCCCCTTCCCCAATCTCCTTCCCCCTACCTCCTTCCCCCTTGCTTCCCCATCTCCTTCCCCCATCTCCTTCCCTCTTCCTTCCCCCTAATCCTTCCCCTATCTCCTGCCCCCTTCCTTTCCCGCATCTCCTTCCCCCACTATCTCCTTCGCCCTTCCTTCCCCTATCTCCTTCCCCCCATCTCCTTCCCCCTTCCTTCCCCCTATCTCCTTCCCACTTCCATCCCCCCATCTCCTCCCCCCTTCCTTCCCCCCATCTGCTTCCCCCATCTCCTTCCTCCTTCCTTCTCCACCATCTGGTTCCCCCTTCCTTCCCCCATCTCCTTCCCCTATCTCCTTCCCCCTTCCTTCCCCCATGTCCTTCCCTCATCTCCTTTCCCCTTCATTAGCAATATCTCTTTCCGCCCTCTCCTTCCCCCTTCATTACCCGCTCTCCTTCACCCATCTCCTTCCCCCTTCCTTCACCCCTGTCTCCTACCCCCTTCCTTCCCCCAATCTCCTTCACCCTTCCTTTCCCCATCTCCTTCCCCCTTCCTTCACCCCTGTCTCCTACCCCCTTCCTTCCCACATCTCCTTCCCCATCTCCTTCCCCCGCTATCTCCTTTACCCTTCCTTCCCCCGTATCTCCTTCCCACTTCCATCCCCCCTATCTCCTCCCCCTTCCTTCCCCCCATCTGCTTTCCCCATCTCCTTCCTCCTTCCTTCCCCACCATCTCATTCCCCCTTCCTTCCCCCCATCTACTTCTTCCAACTCCTTCCCTCTTCCTTCCCCCATCTCCTTCCCCCTATCTCCTTCCCCCCTTCCTTCTCCCCATCTCCCTCCCCCATCTCCTTCCACCCATCTCTTTCCCCCTTCCTTCCCCCATCTCCTACTCCCATCTTCTTTGCCCTTCCTTCCCCATCTCCTTTCCCCTACCTTTCCCCCATCTCCTTCCCTCATCTCCTTCCCCCTTCATTAGCAATATCTCTTTCCGCCCTCTCCTTCCCCCCTTCGTTACCCCCCCTCTCCTTCACTCATCTCCTTCCCCCTTCCTTCACCCCTGTCGCCTACCCCCTTCCTTTCCCCAATCTCCATCCACCTTCCTTCCCCCTATCTACTTCCCTCTTCTTTCCCCTACTCTCTCATTCCCCCTTCCTTCGCCCTCTCCTTCCCCATCTCATTCCCCCTTCCTTCACCCCTCTCTCCTAACCCGTTCCTTCACCCCGTCTCCTAACCCCTTTCTTCCCCCATCTCTTTCCCCCTTCCTTACTCCCATGTCCTTCCCCCTTCCTTCCCCCTTCCTTGCCCCATCTCCTTTCCACTTCCTTCCCCCACTATCTCCTGCCCCTCCAACTACTTCCCCATTCCTACCCCCATCACATTCCCCCCATCTCCTTCCCCCTTCCTTCCCCCATCTCCTTCCGAAATCTCCTTCCCCATCTCCTTCTCCCTTCCTTCCCCCCATCTCCTTAACTTATCTCCTTCGCCCTTCCTTCCCCACCAACTTCTTCCCCCTCTCTCCTTCACCCTTATCTCCTTCCCCCTTCCTTCCCCATCTCCTTCTCCCCTATCTCCTTACCCCCTTCTTCCCCATCTCCTTCCCCATTCCTACCCCCTTCTTTCCCCCTTCCTTCCCCCATCTCCTTCCCCTATCTCCTTCCCCATCTCCTTCCCCCATCTCCCCCTCTCTTCCTTCCCCCTAATCCTTCCCCTATCTCCTGCCCCCTTCCTTTCCCGCATCTCCTTCCCCCACTATCTCCTTCGCCCTTCCTTCCCCTATCTCCTTCCCCCCATCTCCTTCCCCCTTACTTCCCCCTATCTCCTTCCCACTTCCATCCCCCCATCTCCTCCCCCCTTCCTTCCCCCTATCTGCTTCCCCCATCTCCTTCCTCCTTCCTTCCCCAACATCTCGTTCCCCCTTCCTTCCCCCATCTCCTTCCCCCTATCTCCTTCCCCCTTCCTTCCCCCATCTCCTTCCCTCATCTCCTTCCCCTTCATTAGCAATATCTCTTTCCGCCCTCTCCTTCCCCCTTCATTACCCGCTCTCCTTCACCCATCTCCTTCCCCCTTCCTTCACCCCTGTCTCCTACCCCTTCCTTCCCCCAATCTCCTTCACCCTTCCTTTCCCCATCTCCTTCCCCCTTCCTTCACCCCTGTCTCCTACCCCCTTCCTTCCCACATCTCCTTCCCCCATCTCCTTCCCCCGCTATCTCCTTTACCCTTCCTTCCCCCGTATCTCCTTCCCACTTCCATCCCCCCATCTCCTCCCCCTTCCTTCCCCCCATCTGCTTTCCCCATCTCCTTCCTCCTTCCTTCCTCACCATCCCATTCCCCCTTCCTTCCCCCCATCTACTTCTTCCAACTCCTTCCCTCTTCCTTCCCCCATCTCCTTCCCCCATCTCCTTCCCCCCTTCCTTCTCCCCATCTCCCTCCCCATCTCCTTCCACCCATCTCATTCCCCCTTCCTTCCCCCATCTCCTACTCCCATCTTCTTTGCCCTTCCTTCCCCATCTCCTTTCCCCTACCTTTCCCCCATCTCCTTCCCTCATCTCCTTCCCCCTTCATTAGCAATATCTCTTTCCGCCCTCTCCTTCCCCCCTTCGTTACCCCCCCTCTCCTTCCCTCATCTCCTTCCCCCTTCATTAGCAATATCTCTTTCCGCCCTCTCCTTCCCCCCTTCGTTACCCCCCCTCTCCTTCACTCATCTCCTTCCCCCTTCCTTCACCCCTGTCTCCTCCCTCCCTATCTCCTTCCCCCTTCCTTTCCCCCTATCCCCTTCCCCAATCTCCTTCCCCCTACCTCCTTCCCCCTTCCTTCCCCATCTCCTTCCCCCATCTCCTTCCCTCTTCCTTCCCCCTAATCCTTCCCCTATCTCCTGCCCCCTTCCTTTCCCGCATCTCCTTCCCCCACTATCTCCTTCGCCCTTCCTTGACCTATCTCCTTCCCCCCATCTCCTTCCCCCTTCCTTCCCGCTATCTCCTTCCCACTTCCATCCCCCATCTCCTCCCCCTTCCTTCCCCATCTGCTTCCCCCATCTCCTTCCTCCTTCCTTCTCCACCATCTCGTTCCCCCTTCCTTCCCCCATCTCCTTCCCCCTATCTCCTTCCCCCTTCCTTCCCCCATCTCCTTCCCTCATCTCCTTCCCCCTTCATTAGCAATATCTCTTTCCGCCCTCTCCTTCCCCCCTTCATTACCCGCTCTCCTTCACCCATCTCCTTCCCCCTTCCTTCACCCCTGTCTCCTACCCCCTTCCTTCCCCCAATCTCCTTCACCCTTCCTTTCCCCATCTCCTTCCCCCTTCCTTCACCCCTGTCTCCTACCCCCTTCCTTCCCACATCTCCTTCCCCCATCTCCTTCCCCTGCTATCTCCTTTACCCTTCCTTCCCCCGTATCTCCTTCCCACTTCCATCCCCCCTATCTCCTCCCCCTTCCTTCCCCCCATCTGCTTTCCCCATCTCCTTCCTCCTTCCTTCCCCACCATCTCATTCCCCCTTCCTTCCCCCCATCTACTTCTTCCAACTCCTTCCCTCTTCCTTCCCCCCATCTCCTTCCCCCTATCTCCTTCCCCCCTTCCTTCTCCCCATCTCCCTCCCCCATCTCCTTCCACCCATCTCATTCCCCCTTCCTTCCCCCATCTCCTACTCCCATCTTCTTTGCCCTTCCTTCCCCATCTCCTTTCCCCTACCTTTCCCCCATCTCCTTCCCTCATCTCCTTCCCCCTTCATTAGCAATATCTCTTTCCGCCCTCTCCTTCCCCCCTTCGTTACCCCCCCTCTCCTTCACTCATCTCCTTCCCCCTTCCTTCACCCCTGTCTCCTACCCCCTTCCTTCCCCAATCTCCATCCCCCTTCCTTCCCCCTATCTACTTCCCTCTTCTTTCCCCTACTCTCTCGTTCCCCCTTCCTTCGCCCTCTCCTTCCCCATCTCATTCCCCCTTCCTTCACCCCTCTCTCCTAACCCGTTCCTTCACCCCGTCTCCTAACCCCTTTCTTCCCCCCATCTCTTTCCCCCTTCCTTACTCCCATGTCCTTCCCCCTTCCTTCCCCCTTCCTTGCCCCATCTCCTTTCCACTTCCTTCCCCCACTATCTCCTGCCCCTCCAACTACTTCCCCATTCCTACCCCCATCACTCTCCCCCCATCTCCTTCCCCCTTCCTTCCCCCCATCTCCTTAACTTATCTCCTTCGCCCTTCCTTCCCCAACAACTTCTTCCCCCTCTCTCCTTCACCCTTATCTCCTTCCCCCTTCCTTCCCCCATCTCCTTCTCCCCTATCTCCTTACCCCCTTCTTCCCCATCTCCTTCCCCCTTCCGACCCCCTTCTTTCCCCCTTCCTTCCCCCATCTCCTTCCCCTATCTCCTTCCCCCTTCCTTCCATATCTCCTTCCCCCATCTCCTAACCCCGCTATCTCCTTCACACTTCCTTCCCCCGTATCTCCTTCCCACTTCCATCACCCCTATCTCCTCCCCCTTCCTTCCCCCCAGCTGCTTCCCCCATCTCCTTTCTCCTTCCTTCCCCACCATCTCGTTCCCCCTTCCTTCCCCCATCTCCTTCCACCTAACTCATTCCCCCTTACTTCTCGCCATCTCCCTCCCCATCTCCTTCCACCCATCTCATTCCCCCTTCCTTCCCCATCTCCTTCCCCTTCCTTCCTAATATCTCCTTCACCCATCTCCTTCCCCCTTCCTTCCCCCCATCTCATTTCCCCTTCCTTCCGCCCTCTCCTTCCCCCCATCGTTCCCCCCTCTCCTTCACCCATCTCCTTTCCCCTTCCTTCACCCCTGTCTCCTACCCCCCTTCCTCCCCCCATCTCCTTCCCCCTCCCTTCCCCCTATCTACTTCCCTCTTCTTTCCCCTACTATCTCGTTCCCCCTTCCTGCACACTCTCCTTCCCCCATCTCCTTCCCCCTTCCTTGCCCCATCTCCTTTCCACTTCCTTCCCCCACTATCTCCTTCCCCCAATCTCCTTCCCCCATCTCCTTCCCCCTTCCTTCCCCCATCTCCTTCCCCTTACTTCCCCCCTATCTGCTTCACCCAAATCCTTCCCCCTTCCTTACCCCCATCTCGTTCCCCCGTCCATCCCCCCTATCTCCTTCCTCCACATCTCCATCCCCCTTCCTTCCCCCTATGTCATTCCCCCTTCCTTCCCCCAATCTCCTTCCCCCATCTCCTTCCCCTCTCCTCCCCCCCATCTCCTTCTCCCTATCTACTTCCCCCATCTCCTCCCCATCTCCTTCCCCCTTCCTTCTCCCCATCTCCTTCCCCCATCTCCTTCCCCCTTCCTTTCCCAAATCTCCTTCCCCCTTCCTTCACCCCATCTCCTTCCCCCCTAACTCCTTCCCCATTCTTCCCCCCACTTCCTCCCCCATCTCATTCCCCCTTCCTTCCCCCTATCTCCTCCCCATTCCTGTCCCGCTATCTCCTTTTCCCCGATCTCCTTCCCTCTTCCTTCCCCAATCCCCTTCTCCCCTGTCTCCTTACCCCTTCCTTCCCCTCTATCTCCTTCCTCCATCTCCTTCCCCCTTCTATCCGCCATCTCCTTCCCACCCTAACTACTTCCCCTTTCTTCCCCCTATCTCCTTCCCCCCTATCTCCTTCCCCCTTCCTTCCCCCATCTCCTTCCCCCTTCCTTCCTCCCCTATCTCCTTCCCCCCAATCTTCTTCCACCTTCATTCCCCCACATCTCCTTCCCCCTTTCTTTGCCCATCTCCTTCCCAATTCCTCCCCCCCTATCTCCTTCCCCCTTCCTTCCCCCCTTTTTTAATTCCCAATCTCCTACCCCCATCTCCTTCCCCATTCCTTCCCCATCTCCTTCACCCTATCTCCTTCCCCATTCCTTCCCCATCTCCTTTCCCCCTATCTCATTCCCCCTTCCTTCCCCCATCTCCTTCCCACTTCCTTCTGCCCATCTCCTTCCCACGCTATCTCTTCGCCCTTCCTTCAACCCATCTCCTTCCCCAAATCTACTTCCCCCTTCCTTCCCCCATCTCCTACCCCCTTCCTATCCCCCATCTGCTTCCCCATCTCCTTCCCCCTTCCATACACCTCATCTCCTTCCCCCACATCTCCTTCCCCCTTCCTTCCCCTCCAATCTCCTTCCCCCGTCTCCTTCCCCCTTCCTTCCCCCATCTCCTTCCCCCGCTTTCTCCTTCCCCGTTCCTTTCCCCCATCTCCTTCCCCCTTCCTTCCCCTCTATCTGCTTCCCCCATCTCCTTCCCTCTTCCTTCCCCCCATCTCCTACCACCTTCCTTCCCCCACATCTCCTTGCCCCATTCCTTCCCCCATCTCTTTCCCCGCTATCTCCTTCCCCCTTCCTTCAACACTATCTCCTTCTCACTATCTCCTACCCCCTTCCTTCCACCCTATTGGCTTCCCCCATCTCTTCCCCCTTCCTTCCCCCCTATCTCCTTCTCCCTATCTACTTCCCACCCCATCTCCTTCCCATCTCCTTCCCCCATCTCCTTCCCCCTTCATCCCCAAATCTCCTTCCCCCTTCCTACACCCCATCTACTTCCCCCCTAACTCCTTCCCCATCCTTCCCCCTGCCTCCTTCTCCCATCTCATTACAACTTCCTTCCCCCTATCTCCTTCCCCTTTCCTTCCCCCATCTCCTTCACCCTTCCATACCCCTCTCTCCTTCCCCATTCCTGCCCCGCTGTCTCCTTTTCCCCGACCTCCTTCCCTCTTCCTTCCCCTCATCTGCTTCTCCCCTGTCTCCTTCCCCCTTTCTTTGCCCCTATCACCTTCCCCCTTCTATCCACCATCTCCTTCCCACCATAACTCCTTCCCCCTTCCTTTCCCGTATCTCCTTCCACCATCACCGTCCCCCATCTCCTTCCACCTTTCTTCCCCCCAATCTCCTTCCCCCTTCCTTCACCCACATCTCCTTCCCCCGTCCTTCCCCCTATCTCCTTCCCCCCAATCTCCTTCCCCCTTCCTTCCCCCTCCTCTCCTTCCCCCGTCCTTCCCCCATCTCCTTCCCCCTTTCTTTCCCCATCTCCTTCCCGTTTCCTTCCCCCTTTTCTCTTTCCTCCTATCTCCTTCCCCCTTCCTTCCCCCTATCTCCTTCCCCCATCTCCTTCCCCCATCTCCTTCCCACTTCCTTCCCCATCTCCTTCCCCTATCTCCTTCCCCCTTCCTTTCCCCATCTCCTTCCCCCTTCCTTCTTCCCATCTCCTTCCCCCTCCCTTCCTTCCCAATTCTCCTTCCCCCTTCCTTCCGCCCATCTCCTTCCTCCGCTATCTCCATCGCCCTTCCTTCCCCCCATCTCCTGCCCCCATCTCCATTCCCCCGCTCTTCCCCCCATCTGCTTCCCCCATCTCCTTCGCCCTTCCTTCCCCCCTATCTCCTTCCCCAAATCTCCTTCCCCCTCCCTTGCCCCCATCTCCATCCCCCGCTATCTCCTTCCCCCTTCCTTCCCCCCATCTGCTTCACCCATCTCCTTCTCCCTTCCATATACCTCATCTCCTTCTCCTACATCTCCTTCCCCCTTCCTTCCCCCCAATCTCCTTCCCCCGTCTCCTTCCCCCTTCCTTCCCCCATCTCATTCCCCCGCTATCTCCTTCCCCCTTCCTTTCCCCCATCTCCTTCCCCCTTCCTTCCCCCTATCTGCTTTCCCCCATCTCCTTCCCCGTTCCTTACCCCCCATCTCCTTCCACCTTCCTTCCCCCATATCTCCTTACCCCATTCCTGCCCCCATCTCTTTCCCCGCTATCTCCTTCCACCTTCCTTCCCCCCATCTCCTTCCCCCTATCTCCTACCCCCTTCCTTCCACCCTATCGGCTTCCCCCCATCTCCTTCCCCCTTCCTTCTTCACCTATGTCCTTCCCCACAATCTTCTTCCCCCTTCCTTCACCCACATCTCCTTCCCCCTTCCTTCCCCCATCTTCCCCCTTTCTTTCCCCATCTCCTTCCCCTTTCCTTCCCCACTATCTCCTTCCCCCATCTCCTTCCCCCTTACTTCCCCGTATCTCCTTCCCCCTTCCTTCCCCATCTCATTCCCCCCATTTCCTTCCCCCTTCCTTCCCCCTAATCCTTCCCCTATCTCCTTCCCCCTCCCTTCCTTCCCAATTCTCCTTCCCCCTTCCTTCCGCCCATCTCCTTCCCCCGCTATCTCCATCGCCCTTCCTTCCCCCCATCTCCTGCCCCCCATCTCCATTCCCCCGCTCTTCCCCCCATCTGCTTCCCCCATCTCCTTCCCCCTTCCATACACCTCATCTCCTTCCCCCACATCTCCTTCCCCCTTCCTTCCCCCAATCTCCTTCCCCCTGTCTCCTTAACCCTTCCTTCCCCATCTCCTTCCCCCGCTACCTCCTTCCCCGTTCCATTCCCTGATCTCCTTCCCCCTTCCTTCCCCCCGATCTGTTTCCCCCATCTCCTTCCCCCTTCCTTACCCCCATCTCCTTCCCCCTTCCTTCCCCCCTATCTCCTTCCCCATCTCCTTCCCTCTCCTTCACCCCACCTCCTTCCCCTATCTCATTCCCCCTTCCTTCCTCCTATCTCCTTCCCTCTTCATTCCCCCATATCCTTCACCCTTCGTTACCCCATCTCCTTCCACCCTATCTCCTTCTCCCCTGTCTGCTTCCCTCTTCCTTCCCCCCTATCTCCTTCTTCCCTGTCTCATTCCCCCTTCCTTCCCCACTATCTCCTTCTCCCCTATCTCAATCCGCCTTCCTTCTCCCTCTATCTCCACCTCCCTATATCCTTCCCCCTTCTGTCCCCCATCTCCTTCCCACCCTATCTCCTTCCTCCTTCCTTCCCCATCTCCTTCCCCCGCTATCTCCTTCCCCGATCCTTTCCCCAAACTCCTTCCCCCTTCCTTACCCCCATCTCCTTCCCCCTTCCTTCCCCCCTAATCCTTCCCCTATCTCCTTCCCCCTTCCTTCCCCCATCTCCTTCCCCCTTCCTTCCACCCATCTCCTTCCCCCGCTATCTCCTTCGCCCTTCCTTCCCCCCTTTCTCCTTCCCCAAATCTCCTTCCCACTTCCTTCACCCCATCTCCTTCCCCCTATCTCCTTCCCCCTTCCTTCCCCCATCTCCTTCCCCCATCTCCTTCTCCCTCCCTTCCCCCCATCTCTATCTCCAGCTAACTCCTTCCCTCTTCCTTCCCCTCATCTGCTTCCCCAATCTCCTTCCCCCTTCCATACACCTCATCTCCTTCCCCCACATCTCCTTCCCCCTTCCTTCCCCCCAATCTCCTTCCTCCCTGTCTCCTTCCCCCTTCCTTCACCCCATCTCCTTCCCCCTATCTCCTTCCCCCTTCCTTCCCCCATCTCCTTCCCCCTTCCATACACCTCATCTCCTTCCCCCACATCTCCTTCCCCCTTCCTTCCCCCCCAATCTCCTTCCCCCCTGTCTCCTTCCCCCATCTCCTTCCCCCGCTATCTCCTTCCCGGTTCCTTTCCCCTATCTCCTACCCCCTTCATTCCCCCCTATCTGCTTCCCCCAACTCCATCCCCCTTCCTTACCCCCATCTCCTTCCACCTTCCTTCCCCCACTTCTCCTTACCCCATTCCTTCCCCCATCTCTTTCCCCGCTATCTCATTCCCCCTTCCTTCACCCCTATCTCGATCCCCTTATCTCCAACCCCCTTCCTTCCACCCTATCGGCTTCCCCCCATCTCCTTCCCCCTTCCTTCCCCCCTATCTCCTTCCCTATTTCGTTCCCTATCCTTCACCCCACCTCCTTCCCTATTTCGTTCCCTCTTCCTTCCTCCTATCTCCTTCCCCCTTCCTTCCCCATCTCCTTCACCCTTCGTTACCATCATCTCCTTCTCAGCTATCTCCTTCCCCATTCCTTCCCCGCTATCTCCTTTTCCCCGATCTGCTTCCCTCTTCCTTCCACCCTATCTTCTTCTCCCCTGTCTCCTTCCACCTTCCTTCCCCCCATCTCCTTCTCCCCTATCTCCTCCCCTATCTCCTCCCCTATCTCCTTCCCCCTTCTTTCCCCCATCTCCTTCCCACCCTATCTCCTTCCCCCTTCCTTCCCACATCTCCTTCCCCCATCTCCTTCCCCCATCTCCTTCCCCATCTCCTTCCCTCTTCCTTCCTCCCCTATCTCCACCGCAAATCTCCTTCCCCCTTCCTTCCCCCACATCTCCTTCCCCCTTCCGTCCCCCATCTCCTTCCCCCTTTCTTTCCCCATCTCCTTCCCCTTTCCTTCCCCCCTATCTCCTTCCCCCATCTCCTTCCCCCTTCCTTCCCCCCATCTCCTTCACCCGCGATCTCCTTCCCCGTTCCTTTACCCCCCTCCTTCCCCATCTCATTCCCCCATCTCCTTCCTCCTTCCTTCCCTCCATATCCTTCCCCGCTATCTCCTTCCCCCTTCCTTCCCCACTATCTCCTTCCCCATCTCCTTCCCCCATCTCCATCTCCCATCTCATTCCCCCTTCCTTCCCCCTATCTGCTTCCCCATCTCCTTCCCCCTTCTTACCCCACATCTCCTTCCCCCTTTCTTACCCCACATCTCCTTCATGTTTCCTTCCCCCACATCTTCTTCTACCTTCCATTCACCCATCTCCTTCCCCCATCTCCTTCCCCCTTCCTTCCCCACTATCTCCTTCCCCCTTCCTTCCCCCCAATCTGCTTCCCCCCATCTCCTTCCCCCTTCCTTACCCAAATCTCCTTCCCCCTTCCTTCCTCCCCTATCTCATTCCCCCCAATCTCCTTCCCCCTTCCTTCCCCCACATCTCCTTCCCCCTTCCTTCCCCCATCTCTTTCTGTCCCCATCTCCTTCACGTTTCTTTCCCCCTTCTCCTTCCCCCTATCTCCTTCCCCCTTCCTTCCCCCTATCTCCTTCCCCATCTCCTTCCCCCATCTCCTTCCCCCTTCCGTCCCCATCTCCTTCCCCCCATCTCCTTCCCCCTTCCTTCCCCCTTTCTTCCCCCATCTCCTTTCCCCTATCTCCTTCCCCCTTCCTTCCCCCCATCTCCTTCCCCCTTCCTTCCGCCCCTATCTCCTTCCCCCTTCCGTCCCCATCTCCTTCCCCCCATCTCCTTCCCCCTTCCTTCCCCCTTTCTTCCCCATCTCCTTTCCCCTATCTCCTTCCCCCTTCCTTCCCCCCATCTCCTTCCCCCTTCCTTCCGCCCCATCTCCTTCCCCGCAATCTCCTTCCCCTTTCCTTCCCCAACATCTCCTTCCCCCTTCCTTCCCCCATCTCCTTCCCCATTTCTTCCCCCATCTCCTTCCCGTTTCCATCCCCCATCTCCTTCCCCCCTATCTCCTTCCCCCTTCCTTCCCGCATCTCCTTTCCCCCTTTCTTTCCCCATCTCCTTCCCGTTTCCTTACCCCTCAATCCTTCCCCTAACTTTTTCCCCCTTCCTTCACCAATCACCTTCCCACTTCCTTCCGCTCATATCGTTCCTGTGCTATCTCCTTCGCCCTTCCTTCCCCCATCTCCTTCCCCAAATCTCCTTCCCCCTTCCTTCACCCCATCTCCTTCCCCCCTATCTCCTTCCCCCTTCTTTCCCCCCATCTCCTTCCCCCATATCCTTCCCCCTACCTTCCCCCATCTCCATCTCCTGCTATCTCCTTCCCCCTTCCTTCCCCCATCGGCTTCCCCCATCTCCTTCCCCCTTCCATACACCTCATCTCCTTCCCCCACATATCCTTCCCACTTCCTTCCCAAAATCTCCTTCCCCCCGTCTCCTTCCCCATTCCTTCCCCAATCTCCTTCCCCCGCTATCTCCTTCCCCCTTCCTTCCCCCCTAATTCTTCCCCTATCTCCTTCCCCTTTCCTTTCCCCCTATTTCCTTCTCCCCTATCTCATTCTGCCTTTCTTCTCCCCCTATCTCCTCCGAACATCTCCTGCCCCCTTCTTTCCCCCATCTCCTTCCCACCCTATCTCCTTCCCCCATCTCCTTCCCCCTTTCTTCCCCCCATCTCCTTCCCCGATCTCCTTTCCCCATCTCCTTCCCCATCTCCTTTCCCTTTCCTTCCTCCCCTATCTCCTTCCCCCCAATCTCCATCCCCCTTCCTTCCCCCACATCTCCTTCCCTCATCTCCTTCTCCCTCCCTTTCCACCATCTCTATCTCCAGCTAACTCCTTCCCTCTTCCTTCCCCCCATCTCCTTCCCCCACATCTCCTTCCCCCTTCCTTCCCCCCAATCTCCTTCCTCCCTGTCTCCTTTCCCCTTCCTTCCCCCCATCTCCTTCCCCCCATCTCCTTCCCCGTTCCTTTCCCCCATCTCCTTCCCCCTTCCTTCCGGCAATCGCCATCCACCGCTACCTCCTTCCCCCTTCCTTCCCCTCATCTCCTTCCCCCTATCTCCTTCCCCCTTCCTTCCCCCATCTCCTTCCCCCTTCCATACACGTCATCTCCTTCCCCCACATCTCCTTACCCCTTCCTTGCCCCCAATCTCCTTCCCCCCTGTCTCCTTCCCCCATCTCCTTCCCCCGCTATCTCCTTTCCGGATCCTTTCCCCTATCTCCTTCCCCCTTCATTCCCCCACTTCTCCTTACCCCATTCCTTCCCCCATCTCTTTCCCCACTATCTCATTCCCCCTTCCTTCACCCCTATCTCGTTCCCCTTATCTCCAACCCCCTTCCTTCCCCCACATCTCCTTCCCCCTTCCTTCCCCCATCTCTTTCTGTTCCCATCTCCTTCCCGTTTCCTTCCCCCCTTCTCCTTCCCCCTATCTCCTTCCCCCTTCCTTCCCCTATCTCCTTCCCCGTCTCCTTCCCCCTATCTCCTTCCCCCTTCCGTCCCCATCTCCTTCCCCCCATCTCCCTTCCCCCCTTCCTTCCCCCTTTCTTCCCCATCTCCTTTCCCCTATCTCCTTCCCCCTTCCTCCCCCCTCTCCCCCCCCCCCCCCCCCCCCCCCCCCCCCCCCCCCCCCCCCCCCCCCCCCCCCCCCCCCCCCCCCCCCCCACCCCCCCCCCCCCCCCCCCCCCCCCCCCCCCCTCCCCCCCCCCCTCCCCCCCCCCCCCCCCCCTCCCCCCCCCCCCTTTCTTCCCCATCTCCTTTCCCCTATCTCCTTCCCCCTTCCTTCCCCCCATCTCCTTCCCCCTTCCTTCCGCCCCATCTCCTTCCCCCCAATCTCCTTCCCCTTTCCTTCCCCAACATCTCTTTCCCCTTCCTTCCCCCATCTCCTTCCCCATTTCTTCCCCCATCTCCTTCCCGTTTCCACCCCCCATCTCCTTCCCCCCTATCTCCTTCCCCCTTCCTTCCCGCATCTACTTTCCCCCTTTCTTTCCCCATCTCCTTCCCGTTTCCTTACCCCTCAATCCTTCCGCTAACTTCTTCCCTCTTCCTTCACCAATCACCTTTCCACTTCCTTCCGCTCATATCGTTCCTGTGCTATCTCCTTCGCCCTTCCTTCCCCCATCTCCTTCCCCAAATCTCCTTCCCCCTTCCTTCACCCCATCTCCTTCCCCCCATCTCCTTCCCCCTTCTTTCCCCCCATCTCCTTCCCCATCTCCTTCCCCCTTCCTTCCCCCATCTGCTGCCCCCATCTACTTCCCCCTTCAATACACCTCATCTCCTTCCCCCACATCTCCTTCCCACTTCCTTCCCAAAATCTCCTTCCCCCCGTCTCCTTCCCCATTCCTTCCCCCATCTCCTTCCCCCGCTATCTCCTTCCCCCTTCCTTCCCCCCTAATTCTTCCCCTATCTCCTTCCCCTTTCCTTTCCCCCATTCCCTTCTCCCCTATCTCATTCTGCCTTTCTTCTCCCCCTATCTCCTCCGACCATCTCCTGCCCCCTTCTTTCCCCCATCTCATTCCCACCCTATCTCCTTCCCCCATCTCCTTCCCCCTTTCTTCCCCCCATCTCCTTCTCCGATCTCCTTTCCCCATCTCCTTCCCCATCTCCTTTCCCTTTCCTTCCTCCCCTATCTCCTTCCCCCCAATCTCCATCCCCCTTCCTTCCCCCACATCTCCTTCCCTCATCTCCTTCCCCCTATCTCCTTCCCCCTCCCTACCCCCATCTCCTTCCCCGTATCTCCTTCCCCCCTCCCTTCCCCCTATCTCCTTCCCCCATCTCCTTCCCCGTGTCTCCTTCCCCCTTCCTTCCCCCCTATCTCCTTACCACTCTCCTTCCCCCATCCCCTTCCCCCTTAATTCCCCATCTCCATCTCCCCTATCTCCTTCCCCCAACTCCTTCCCGATCTCCTTCCCCCCTCGTTCCCCCATCTCATTCCACCCGTATCTCCTTCCTCCTATCTTCCCTCCATCTCCTTCCCCGCTATCTCCTTCCCCCTTCCTTCCCAACTATCTCCTTCACCATCTCCTTCCCCCATCTTCTTCCCCCGTCTCATTCCCCCTTCCTTACCCCCATCTCCTTCCGCCTTTCTTACCCCACATCTCCTTCCCCTACATCTCCTTCTACCTTCTATTCCCCCATCTCCTTCCCCATTCCTTCCCCACTATCTCCTTCCCCCTTCCTTTCCCCCCAATCTGCTTGACCCCATCTCCTTCCCCCTTCGTTACCCACATCCCCTTCCCCCTTCCTTCCTCCACATCTCCTTCCCCCTTCCTTCCCCACAATCTCCTTCCCCGCTATCTCCTTCCCCCTTCTTTCCCCCATCTCCTTCCCCCCATCTGCTTCCCCCTTCCTTCCTCCCAATCCTTCCCCCATATCTTCTTCCCCATCCTTCCCCCATCTCCTTCCCCCTTTCTTCCCCCATCTCCTTCCTCCATCTACTTCCTCCTTCCTTCCCCCAATCCTTCCCCCCCTGTCTCCTTCCCCCATCCTACCCCAATCTCCTTCCCCCTTCCTTCCCCCATCTCCTTCCCCCTATATCCTTCCCACTTCCTTCCCCCCATCTTCCTCCCCATCTCCTACCCCTTATCTCCTTCCCCTTTCCTTACCCCCTCTCCTTCCCCCTTCCTTCCCCTTCTTTCCCCCATCTCGTTCCCCCTTCCTTCCCCCATCTGCTTCCTCCCATCGCCTTCCCCCTTCTTTCCCCCCATCTCCTTCCCCCATATCCTTCCCCCTACCTTCCCCCATCTCCATCTCCTGCTATCTCCTTCCCCCTTCCTTCCCCCATCTGCTTCCCCCACCTCCTTCCCCCTTCCATACACCTCATCTCCTTCCCCCACATCTCCTTCCCACTTCCTTCCCAAAATCTCCTTCCCCCCGTCTCCTTCCCAAATTCCTTCCCCAATCTCCTTCCCCCGCTATCTCCTTCCCCCTTCCTTCCCCCCCTAATTCTTCCCCTATCTCCTTCCCCTTTCCTTTCCCCCTATTTCCTTCTCCCCTATCTCATTCTGCTTTTCTTCTCCCCCTATCTCCTCCGACCATCTCCTGCCCCCTTCTTTCCCCCATCTCCTTCCCCCACATCTCCTTCCCCCTTCCTTGCCCCCAATCTCCTTCCCCCCTGTCTCCTTCCCCCATCTCCTTCCCCCGCTATCTCCTTTCCGGTTCCTTTCCCCTATCTCCTTCCCCCTTCATTCCCCCCTATCTGCTTCCCCCAACTCCATCCCCCTTCCTTACCCCCATCTCCTTCCACCTTCCTTCCCCCACTTCTCCTCACCCCATTCCTTCCCCCATCTCTTTCCCCGCTATCTCATTCCCCCTTCCTTCACCCCTATCTCGTTCCCCTTATCTCCAACCCCCTTCCTTCCCCCACATCTCCTTCCCCCTTCCTTCCCCCATCTCTTTCTGTCCCCATCTCCTTCCCGTTTCCTTCCCCACTTCTCCTTCCCCCTATCTCCTTCCCCCTTCCTTCCCCCTATCTCCTTCCCCATCTCCTTCCCCCATCTCCTTCCCCCTTCCGTCCCCATCTCCTTCCCCCCATCTCCTTCCCCCTTCCTTCCCCCTTTCTTCCCCATCTCCTTTCCCCAATCTCCTTCCCCCCATCTCCTTCCGCCTTCCTTCCGCCCCATCTCCTTCCCCCCAATCTCCTTCCCCTTTCCTTCGCCAACATCTCCTTCCCCCTTCCTTCCCCCATCTCCTTCCCCATTTCTTCCCCCATCTCCTTCCCGTTTCCACCCCCCATCTCCTTCCCCCCTATCTCCTTCCCCCTTCCTTCCCGCATCTACTTTCCCCCTTTCTTTCCCCATCTCCTTCCCGTTTCCTTACCCCTCAATCCTTCCCCTAACTTCTTCCCCCTTCCTTCACCAATCACCTTCCCACTTCCTTCCGCTCATATCGTTCCTGTGCTATCTCCTTCGCCCTTCCTTCCCCCATCTCCTTCCCCAAATCTCCTTCGCCCTTCCTTCCCCCATCTCCTTCCCCAAATCTCCTTCCCCCTTCCTTCACCCCATCTCCTTCCCCCCATCTCCTTCCCCCTTCTTTCCCCCCATCTCCTTCCCCCATCTCCTTCCCCCTACCTTCCCCCATCTCCATCTCCTGCTATCTCCTTCCCCCTTCCTTCCCCCATCTGCTTCCCCCATCTACTTCCCCCTTCCATACACCTCATCTCCTTCCCCCACATCTCCTTCCCACTTCCTTCCCAAAATCTCCTTCCCCCGTCTCCTTCCCCATTCCTTCCCCCATCTCCTTCCCCCGCTATCTCCTTCCCCCTTCCTTCCCCCCTAATTCTTCCCCTATCTCCTTCCCCTTTCCTTTCCCCCTATTCCCTTCTCCCCTATCTCATTCTGCCTTTCTTCTCCCCCTATCTCCTCCGACCATCTCCTGCCCCCTTCTTTCCCCCATCTCATTCCCACCCTATCTCCTTCCCCCATCTCCTTCCCCCTTTCTTCCCGCCATCTCCTTCTCCGATCTCCTTTCCCCATCTCCTTCCCCATCTCCTTTCCCTTTCCTTCCTCCCCTATCTCCTTCCCCCCAATCTTCATCCCCCTTCCTTCCCCCACATCTCCTTCCCTCATCTCCTTCCCCCTATCTCCTTCCCCCTCCCTACCCCCATCTCCTTCCCCCATCTCCTTCCCCGTATCTCCTTCCCCCCTCCCTTCCCCCTATCTCCTTCCCCCATCTCCTTCCCCGTATCTCCTTCCCCCTTCCTTCCCCCCTATCTCCTTCCCACTCTCCTTCCCCCCATCCCCTTCCCCCTTAATTCCCCATCTCCATCTCCCCTATCTCCTTCCCCCCAACTCCTTCCCCGATCTCCTTCCCCCCTCGTTCCCCCATCTCATTCCACCCGTATCTCCTTCCTCCTATCTTCCCTCCATCTCCTTCCCCGCTATCTCCTTCCCCCTTCCTTCCCCACTATCTCCTTCACCATCTCCTTCCCCCATCTCCTTCCCCCGTCTCATTCCCCCTTCCTTACCCCCATCTCCTTCCGCCTTTCTTACCCCACATCTCCTTCCCCCTTCCTTCCCCTACATCTCCTTCTACCTTCTATTCCCCCATCTCCTTCCCCATTCCTTCCCCACTATCTCCTTCCCCCTTCCTTTCCCCCCAATCTGCTTGACCCCATCTCCTTCCCCCTTCGTTACCCACATCCCCTTCCCCCTTCCTTCCTCCACATCTCCTTCCCCCTTCCTTCCCCACAATCTCCTTCCCCGCTATCTCCTTCCCCCTTCTTTCCCCCATCTCCTTCCCCCCATCTGCTTCCCCCTTCCTTCCTCCCAATCCTTCCCCCGTATCTTCTTCCCCATCCTTCCCCCATCTCCTTCCCCCTTTCTTCCCCCATCTCCTTCCACCATCTACTTCCTCCTTCCTTCCCCCAATCCTTCCCCCCCTGTCTCCTTCCCCCATCCTACCCCAATCTCCTTCCCCCTTCCTTCCCCCATCTCCTTCCCCCTATATCCTTCCCACTTCCTTCCCCCCATCTTCCTCCCCATCTCCTACCCGTTATCTCCTTCCCCTTTCCTTCCCCCCTCTCTTTCCCCCTTCCTTCCCCTTCTTTCCCCCATCTCGTTCCCCCTTCCTTCCCCCATCTGCTTCCTCCCATCTCCTTCCCCCTTCTTTCCCCCCATCTCCTTCCCCCATCTCCTTCCCCCTACCTTCCCCCATCTCCATCTCCTGCTATCTCCTTCCCCCTTCCTTCCCCCATCTGCTTCCCCCATCTCCTTCCCCCTTCCATACACCTCATCTCCTTCCCCCACATCTCCTTCCCACTTCCTTCCCAAAATCTCCTTCACCCCGTCTCCTTCCCCATTCCTTCCCCAATCTCCTTCCCCCGCTATCTCCTTCCCCCTTCCTTCCCCCCCTAATTCTTCCCCTATCTCCTTCCCCTTTCCTTTCCCCCTATTCCCTTCTCCCCTATCTCATTTTGCCTTTCTTCTCCCCCTATCTCCTCCGACCATCTCCTGCCCCCTTCTTTCCCCCATCTCCTTCCCACCCGATCTCCTTCCCCCATCTCCTTCCCCCTTTCTTCCCCCCATCTCCTTCTCCGATCTCCTTTCCCCATCTCCTTCCCCATCTCCTTTCCCTTTCCTTCCTCCCCTATCTCCTTACCCCCAATCTCCATCCCCCTTCCTTCCCCCACATCTCCTTCCCTCATCTCCTTCCCCCATCTCCTTCCCCCTCCCTACCCCCTATCTCCTTCCCCCATCTCCTTCCCCGTATCTCCTTCCCCCTCCCTTCCCCCATCTCCTTCCCCCATCTCCTTCCCCGTATCTCCTTCCCCCTTCCTTCTCCCCCATCTCCTTCCCACTCTCCTTCCCCCCATCCCCTTCCCCCTTAATTCCCCATCTCCATCTCCCCTATCTCCTTCCCCCCAACTCCTTCCCCGATCTCCTTCCCCCCTCGTTCCCCCATCTCATTCCACCCGTATCTCCTTCCTCCTATCTTCCCTCCATCTCCTTCCCCGCTATCTCCTTCCCCCTTCCTTCCCCACTATCTCCTTCACCATCTCCTTCCCCCATCTCCTTCCCCCGTCTCATTCCCCCTTCCTTACCCCCATCTCCTTCCGCCTTTCTTACCCCACATCTCCTTCCCCCTTCCTTCCCCTACATCTCCTTCTACCTTCTATTCCCCCATCTCCTTCCCCATTCCTTCCCCACTATCTCCTTCCCCCTTCCTTTCCCCCCAATCTGCTTGACCCCATCTCCTTCCCCCTTCGTTACCCACATCCCCTTCCCCCTTCCTTCCTCCACATCTCCTTCCCCCTTCCTTCCCCACAATCTCCTTCCCCGCTATCTCCTTCCTCCTTCTTTCCCCCATCTCCTTCCCCCCATCTGCTTCCCCCTTCCTTCCTCCCAATCCTTCCCCCGTATCTTCTTCCCCATCCTTCCCCCATCTCCTTCCCCCTTTCTTCCCCCATCTCCTTCCTCCATCTACTTCCCCCTTCCTTCCCCCAATCCTTCCCCCCCTGTCTCCTTCCCCCATCCTACCCCAATCTCCTTCCCCCTTCCTTCCCCCATCTCCTTCCCCCTATATCCTTCCCACTTCCTTCCCCCCATCTTCCTCCCCATCTCCTACCCCTTATCTCCTTCCCCATTCCTTCCCCCCTCTCCTTCCCCCTTCCTTCCTCTTCTTTCCCCCATCTCGTTCCCCCTTCCTTCCCCCATCTGCTTCCTCCCATCTCCTTCCCCCTTCCTTACCCCCATCTCGTTCCCCCTTCCTTCCCCCCCATCTCCCTTCCCCATCTCCTTCCCCCATCTCATTCCCCCTTCCTTCCCCACATGTCCTTCCCTCTTCCTTCCCACCGATCTCCCTCCCCCTCTCCTTCCCCGTTCCTCCCCCATCTCCTTCCCCCTTCCTTCCCAACATCTCCTTTCCCCCATCTCCTTCCCCCTTCCTTCCATCCCCTCTCCTTTCCCCGTCCTTCCGCCCTCTGCTTCCCGCCTTCGATCCCCCCCCCCTCTCCTTCGTCCCATCTCCTTCCCCCTTCCTTCACCCCTATCTCGGACCGCCTTCCTTCCCTCATCTCCTTCCCCCTTCCTTTTCCCCCTATCTACTTCCCCCTTCCTTCCCCCACTATCTCGTTCACCCTTCCTTCCCCTGTCTCCTTCCCCCTATCTCCTTCCACCTTCCTTCCACCTTTTCTACTTCACCCTTCCTTCCCCCATCTCCTTCCCATTTCCTTCCCCCATCGCCTTCTCCCAATCTCCTTCCCCCTTCCTTCCTCCCCTATCTCCTTCCCCTCAATCTCCTTCCCCCTTCCTTCTCCCACATCTTCCCGCTTCCGTCCCCCATCTCCTTTCCCCTTTCTTTCCCCATCTCCTTCCCCTTTCCTTCCCCCCATCTCCTTCCCTCATCTCCTTCCCCCTATCTCCTTCACACTCCCTTCCCCTATCTCCTTCCCCCATCTCCTTCTCCCTATCTCCTTCCCCCTTCCTTCCCCCATCTCCTTCCCTTATCTCCTTCCCCCTTCTTTCCCCACTATCTCCTTCCCACTCTCCTTCCCCCATCTCCTTCCCCCTTAATTCCCCATCTCCATCTCCTCTATCTCCTTCCCCCATCTCCTTCCCCGATCTCCTCCCCCCTCCTTCCCCCATCTCATTCCCCCGTATATCCTTCCTCCGTCCTTCCCTCCATCTCCTTCCCTGCTATCTCCTTCCCCCTTCCTTCCCCACTATCTCCTTCCCCATCTCCTTCCCCCATCTCCTTCCCCCGTCTCATTCCCACTTCCTTCCCCCTATCTGCTCCCCCCATCTCCTTCCCCCTTTCTTGCCCCACATCTCCTTCCCCCTTCCTTCCCCTCAATCTGCTTGCCCCATCTCCTTCCCCCTTCCTTTCCTACATCCCCTTCCCCCTTCCTTCCTCCACATCTCCTTCCCCCCTTCCTTCCCCACAATCTCCTTCCCCCATCTTCTTCCCCATCCTTCCCCCATCTCCTTCCCCCTTTCTTCCCCCATCTCCTTCCTCCATCTACTTCCCCCTTCCTTCCCCCATCTCCTTCCCCCTTTCTTCCCCCATCTCCTTCCCCCATCTTCTTCCCCATCCTTCCCCCATCTCCTTCCCCCTTTCTTCCCCCATCTCCTTCCTCCATCTACTTCCCCCTTCCTTCCCATAATCCATCCCCCCGTCTCCTTCCCCCATCCTACCCCAATCTCCTTCCCCATTCCTTATCCCACATCTCCTTCCCCTTCCTTCCCCCATCTCCTTCCCCCTACCTCCTTCCCACTTCCTTCCCCCCCATCTTCCTCCCCATCTCCTTCCCCTTATCTCCTTCCCATCACCTTCCCCCTCTCCTTCCCCCATCTCCTTCCCCCTTCCTTCCCCTTCCTTCCCCCATCTAGTTCCCCCTTCCTTCCCCCTATCTGCTTCCTCCCATCTCCTTCCCCCTTCCTTAGCACCATCTCGTTCCCCCTTCCCTCCCCCTCATCTCCTTCCCCACTCCTTAACCCACATCTCCTTCCCCCTTCCTTCCTCATCTCCTTCCCGCCATCTCGTTTCCACTTTCTTACCACCATCTCCCTTCCCCATCTACTTCCCCCATCTCATTCCACCTTCCTTCCCCACATCTCCTTCCCCCCATCTCCTTCCCCGATCTCCTTCCCCCCACATTCCCCCATCTCATTCCCCCATCTCCTTCCTTTCCTCCATATCCTTCCCCGCTATCTCCTTCCCCCTTCCTTCCCCACTATCTTCTTCCCCATCTCCTTGCCCCATCTCCATCCCCCATCTCATTCCCCCTTCCTTCCCGCTATCTGCTTCCCCCATCTCCTTCCCCCTTTCTTACCCCACATCTCCTTCATGCTTCCTTCCCCCACATCTTCTTCTACCTTCCATTCCCCCATCTCCTTCTCCCATCTCCTTCCCCCTTCCTTCCCCACTATCTCCTTCCCCCTTCCTTCTCCCCAATCTGCTTCCCCCATCTCCGTCCCCCTTCCTTACCCCCATCTCCATCCCCCTTCCTTCCCACCTCTTCTTTCGCCATCTCCTTCCCCATTCCATCCCCATCTCCTTCCCCCTATCTCCTTCCACCTTCCTTCACCCATATCTCCTACCCCCTTCCTTCCCCCATCTCCTTCCCCCTTCCTTTCCCCATCTACTCCCTTCCTCCCCCTACTATATCCTTCCCCCCTTCCTTCCTCCATCTCCTTCTCCCCAATCTCCTTCCCCCTTCCTTCCCCCATCACCTTCCCGCATCTCCTTTCCCCTTCCTTCCCCATTTCCTTTCCCCTTCCTCCCCCCAACTCCTTCCCCCCGATCTGCTTCCCCATCTCCTTCCCCCTTCATTACCCCCATCTCCTTCCAAATTCCTTATCCCACATCTCCTTCCCCTATTCCTTCCCCCATCTCCTTCCCCGCTGTCTCTTTCCCCCTTCGTTCCCCCATCTCCTTCCCCCATCTTCTTCCTCCTTCCTTCCCCCCTAATTCTTCACCCATCTCCTTCCCCCTTCCTTCCCCCCATCTCCTTCCCCCCATCTGCTTCCCCCGCTATCTCCTTCCCCCTATCTCCTACCCACCTCCTTCCACCCTATCGGCTTCCCCCCATCTCCTTCCGCCTTCCTCCCCCCATCTCCTTCCCTCTTCCTTCCTCCCCTAACTCCTTCCCCCCAATCTCCTTCCCCCTTCCTTCCACCACATCTCCTTGCCCCTTCCTTCCCCCATCTCATTCCATCATCTCCTTCCCCCTTTCTTCCCCCCATCTCCTTTCCCCCATCTCCTTCCCCCATCTCCTTCCCCATCTCCTTTACCCTTCCTTCCTCCCCTATCTCCTTCCCCCATCTCCTTCCCCCTTCCTTCCCCCACATCTCATTCGCCCTTCCGTCCCCAATCTCCTTCCCCCTTTCTTTCCCCATCTCCTTCCCTCTTCCTTCCCCAATCTCCTTCCCCCCATCTCCTTCCCCGATCTCCTTCCCCCCACCTTCCCCCATCTCATTTCCCCCATCTCCTTCCTCCTTCCTTTCCTCCATATCCTTCCCCGCTATATCCTTCCCCCTTCCTTCCCCCATCTCCTTCCCCCATCTCCTTCCCTCATCTCCTTCCCCATCTCCTTTACCCTTCCTTCCTCCCCTATCTCCTTCCCCCCATCTCCTTCCCCCTTCCTTCCCCCACATCTCATTCCCCCTTCCGTCCCCCATCTCCTTCCCCCTTTCTTTCCCCATCTCCTTCCCCCATCCTTCCCCCATCTCCTTCCCCGCATCTCCTTCCTCCTTCCTTTCCTCCATGTCCTTCCCCGCTGTATCCTTCCCCCTTCCTTCCCCCCGAATCCTTCCCCTATCTCCTTTCCTGTTCCTTTCCCCCATCTCCCTGCCCCTTCCTTCCGCCAATCTCCTTCCCCTGCTGTCTCCTTCGCCCTTCCTTCCCTCCATCTCCTTCCCCAAATCTCCTTCCCCCTTCCTTCACCCCATCTCCTTCCCACCTATCTCCTTCCCCCTTCATCCCCCCATCTCCCTTCCCCATCTCCTTCCCCCATCCCATTCCCCCTTCCTTCCCCACATCTCCTTCCCTCTTCATTCCCACCGATCTCCCTCCCCTCTCCTTCCCCGTTCCTCCCCCATCTCCTTCCCCCTTCCTTCCCAACATCTCCTTTCCCCCATCTCCTTCCCCCTTCCGTCCCTCCCCTCTTCTTTCCCCTTCCTTCCGCCCTCTGCTTCCCGCCGTCGAGCCCCCCCATCCTTCGTCACATCTTCTTCCCCCTTCCTTCACCCCTAAAACGTACCGCCTTCCTTCCCCCATTTCCTTCCCCTTCCTTCTCCCCCTATCTACTTCACCCTTCCTTCCATCACATCTCCTTTCCCCTTCCTTCCCACCGATCTCCCTCCCCTATCCTTCCCCCTTCCTCCCCATCTCCTTCCCCCTTCCTTCCCAACATCTCCTTTCCCCCATCTCCTTCCCCCTTCCTTCCCTCCCCTCTCCTTTCCCCTTCCTTCCGCCCTCTGCTTCCGCCTTCGATCCCCCCTCTCATTCGTCCCATCTCCTTCCCCCTTCCTTCACCCCTATCTCGTACCGCCTTCCTTCCCCCATCTCCTTCCCCTTCCTTCTCCCCTATCTACTTCCCCCTTCCTTTCCCCACTATATCGTTCCCCCTTCCTTCCCACTTTCTCCTTTCCCCTTCCTTACCCCCATCTCCTTCCCCCTTCCTTCCCAACATCTCCTTTCCCCCATCTCCTTCCCCCTTCCTTCCCTCCCCTCTCCTTTCCCCTTCCTTCCGCCCTCTGCTTCCGCCTTCGATCCCCCCTCTCATTCGTCCCATCTCCTTCCCCCTTCCTTCACCCCTATCTCGTACCGCCTTCCTTCCCCCATCTCCTTCCCCTTCCTTCTCCCCTATCTACTTCCCCCTTCCTTTCCCCACTATATCGTTCCCCCTTCCTTCCCCCTATCTACTTCCCCCTTCCTTCCCCCACTATCTCGTTCCCCCTTCCTTCCCCCGTCTCCTTCCCCCGATCTCCTTCCCCCTTCCTTCCCCCCTTTCTCCTTACCCCTTTCTTCCCCCATCTCCTTCCACCATCTCCTTCCCCCTTCCTTCCCCCATCTCCTTTCCACTATCTCGTTCCCCCTTCCTTCACCCCCATCTTCTTCCCCCTTCCTTCCCCCCATCTCCTTCCCCCCATCTCCTTCCCCCTTCCTTCCCCCCATCTCCTTTCCACCATCTCCTTCCCCCTTCCTTCCCCCCATCTCCTTCCCCACCATCTCCTTCCCCCTACCTTCTTCCCCCTTCCTTCCCACCATCTCCTTCCCCCTTCCTTCACCCCATCTCCTTCCCCCATCTCCTTCCCCCTTCCTCCCCCCACTATCTCCTTCCCCCATCTCCTTCCCCCTTCCTTCCCCCATCACCTTCCCCATCTCCTTCCCCCTTCCTCCCCCCACTATCTCCTTCCCCCATCTCCTTCCCCCTTCCTACCCACATCCCCTTTCCCCTATCTCCTTCCCCCATCTCCTTCCCCCTATCTCCTTCCCCCATCTCCTTCCCCCTTCCTTCCTCCATCGCCTTCCCCCTTCCTGCCCCCCCATATCCTTCCCCCTTCCTTGCCACCCATCTCCTTCACCCTTATCTCCTTCCGGCATCTCATTCCCCCCTATCTCCTCTCCCCTTCCTTTCCCCATCACCTTCTCCCACTATTTCCTTCCCCTTTCCTTCCCCCTATCTGCTTTCCCCCATCTCCTTCCCCCTTCCTTCCCCCATCTCCTTCCCTCTTCCTTCCTTCCCTAATTCCTTCCCCCCAATCTCCTTCCCCCTTCCTTCCACCACATCTCCTTGCCCCTTCCTTCCCCCATCTCATTCCTTCATCTCCTTCCCCCTTTCTTCCCCCCATCTCCTTCCCCCCATCTCCTTTCCACCATCTCCTTCCCCCTTCCTTCACCCCATCTCCTTCCCCCCTATCACCTTCCCCCTTCCCTCCGCTCAACTCCTTCCCCATCTCTGTCCCCCTTCCGTCCCCCCATCTCCTTCTCCCCTATTTCCTTCCCCCTTCCTTCCCCATCACCTTCCCCATCTCCTTCCCCCTTCCTCCCCCCACTATCTCCTTCCCCCATCTCCTTCCCCCTTCCTACCCACATCCCCTTTCCCCTATCTCCTTCACCCATCTCCTTCCCCCTATCCCCTTTCCCCCATCTCCTTCCCCCTTCCTGCCCCCCCCCATATCCCTCCCCCTTCCTTGCCACCCATCTCCTTCTCCCTTATCTCCTTCCGGCATCTCATTCCCCCCTATCTCCTCTCCCCTTCCTTTCCCCCATCACCTTCTCCCACTATTTCCTTCCCCTTTCCTTCCCCCTATCTGCTTTCCCCCATCTCCTTCGCCCATCCTTACCCTACATCGCTTCCCCTTCCTTCCCCCACATCTCCTTCCCCCGCTATCTCCTCCCCCTTCCTTCCCCATCTCCTTCCCCCTTCCTTCCCCCAATCCTTCCACCCTGTCTCCTTCCCACATCCCTCCTCCCATCTCCTTCCCCATTCCTTACCCCCCATCTCCTTCCCCCTTCCTTCCCCTTCCTTCCCCATCTCCTTCCCCTTTCCTTCACCCTATCTGCTTCCCCCAATCTCCTTCCCCCTTCCTTACCCCCATCTCGTTCCCACTTCCCTCCCCCTCATCTCCTTCCCCATTCCTTACCCCAAATCTCCTTCCCCCTACCTTCCCACATCTCCTTCCCCCATCTCCTTCCCATTTCCTTCCCCCATCTCCCTTCCCCATCTCCTTCCCCCTTTCTCATTCCCCCTTCCTTCCCCCCATCTCCGTCCCCCTTCCTTCCCACTTATCTCCCTCCCCCTCTCCTTCCCCTTTCTCCCCCATCTCCTTCCCCCATCTCCATCCCCCTTCCTTCCCCCATCTCCTTCCCTCTTCCTTCCTCCCCAACTCCTTCCCCCCAATCTCCTTGCCCCTTCCTTCACCCCTATCTCGTACCGCCTTCCTTCCCCCATCTCCTTCCCCTTCCTTCTCCCCTATCTACTTCCCCCTTCCTTTCCCCACTATATCGTTCCCCCTTCCTTCCCACTTTCTCCTTTCCCCTTCCTTACCCCCATCTCCTTCCCCTTCCTTCTCCCCCTATCTACTTCCCCCTTCCTTCCCCCACTATCTCGTTCCCCCTTCCTTCCCCCGTCTCCTTCCCCCGATCTCCTTCCCCCTTCCTTCCCCCCTTTCTCCTTACCCCTTTCTTCCCCATCTCCTTCCACCATCTCCTTCCCCCTTCCTTCCCCCATCTCCTTTCCACTATCTCGTTCCCCCTTCCTTCACCCCCATCTTCTTCCCCCCATCTCCTTCCCCCTTCCTTCCGCACAACTCCTTTCCCCATCTCCTTCCCCCTTCCTCCCCCCACTATCTCCTTCCCTCATCTCTTTCCCCCTTCCTACCCACATCCCCTTTCCCCTATCTCCTTCCCCCATCTCCTTCCCCCTATCTCCTTCCCCCATCTCCTTCCCCCTTCCTTCCTCCATCGCCTTCCCCCATTCCTGCCCCCCCCATATCCTTCCCCCTTCCTTGCCACCCATTTCCTTCTCCCTTATCTCCTTCCGGCATCTCATTCCCCCCTATCTCCTCTCCCCTTCCTTTCCCCCATCACCTTCTCCCACTATTTCCTTCCCCTTTCCTTCCCCCTAGTTGCTTTCCCCCATCTCCTTCGCCCATCCTTACCCTACATCGCTTCCCCTTCCTTCCCCCACATCTCCTTCCCCCGCTATCTCCTCCCCTTCCTTCCCCCATCTCCTTCCCCCTTCCTTCCCCCATCTCCTTCCCCCATCTCCTTCCCCCTTCCTTCCCCCAATCCTTCCACCCTGTCTCCTTCCCACATCCTTCCCCCCATCTCCTTCCCCATTCCTTACCCCCATCTCCTTCCCCCTTCCTTCCCCTTCCTTCACCATCTCCTTCCCCTTTCCTTCACCCTATCTGCTTCCCCCAATCTCCTTCCCCCTTCCTTACCCCCATCTCGTTCCCACTTCCCTCCCCCTCATCTCCTTCCCCATTCCTTACCCCAAATCTCCTTCCCCCTACCTTCCCACATCTCCTTCCCCCATCTCCTTCCCATTTCCTTCCCCCATCTCCCTTCGCCATCTCCTTCCCCCTTACTCATTCCCCCTTCCTTCCCCCCATCTCCGTCCCCCTTCCTTCCCACTTATCTCCCTCCCTCTCTCTTTCCCCTTTCGCCCCCATCTCCTTCCCCCTTCCTTCCCCCATCTCCTTCCCTCTTCCTTCCTCCCCTAATTTCTTCCCCCAATCTCCTTCCCCCTTCCTTCCACCACATCTCCTTGCCCCTTCCTTCCCCCATCTCATTCCTTCATCTCCTTCCCCCTATCTCCTACTCCCTTCCTTCCCCCCATCTCCTTTCCACCATCTCCTTCCCCCTTCCTTCACCACATCTCCTTCCCCCCTATCACCTTCCCCCTTCCCTCCGCTCAACTTCTTCCCCCATCTCTGTCCCCCTTCCGTCCTCCCATCTCCTTCTCCCCTATTTCCTTCCCCCTTCCTTCCCCATCACCTTCCCCATCTCCTTCCCCCTTCCTCCCCCCACTATCTCCTTCCCCCATCTCCTTCCCCCTTCCTACCCACATCCCCTTTCCCCTATCTCCTTCCCCCATCTCCTTCCCCCTATCTCCTTCCCCCATCTCCTTCCCCCTTCCTTCTTCCATCGCCTTCCCCCTTCCTGCCCCCCCATATCCTTCCCCCTTCCTTGCCACCCATCTCCTTCTCCCTTATCTCCTTCCGGCATCTCATTCCCCCCTATCTCCTCTCCCCTTCCTTTCCCCCATCACCTTCTCCCACTATTTCCTTCCCCTTTCCTTCCCCCTATCTGCTTTCCCCCATCTCCTTCGCCCATCCTTACCCTACATCGCTTCCCTTCCTTCCCCCACATCTCCTTCCCCCGCTATCTCCTCCCCATTCCTTCCCCATCTCCTTCCCCCTTCCTTCCCCCATCTCCTTCCCCCATCTCCTTCCCCATTCCTTACCCCCATCTCCTTCCCCCTTCCTTCCCCTTCCTTCCCCATCTCCTTCCCCTTCCTTCACCCTATCTGCTTCCCCCAATCTCCTCCCCCTTCCTTACCCCCATCTCGTTCCCACTTCCCTCCCCCTCATCTCCTTCCCCATTCCTTACCCCAAATCTCCTTCCCCCTACCTTCCCACATCTCCTTCCCCCATCTCCTTCCCATTTCCTTCCCCCATCTCCCTTCCCCATCTCCTTCCCCCTTTCTCATTCCCCCTTCCTTCCCCCATCTCCGTCCCCCTTCCTTCCCACTTATCTCCCTCCCCCTCTCCTTCCCCTTTCTCCCCCATCTCCTTCCCCCATCTCCTTCCCCCTTCCTTCTCCCATCTCCTTCCCTCTTCCTTCCTCCCCTAACTCCTTCCCCCCAATCTCCTTCCCCCTTCCTTCCACCACATCTCCTTGCCCCTTCCTTCCCCCATCTCATTCCTTCATCTCCTTCCCCCTTTCTTCCCCCATCTCCTTTCCCCCATCTCCTTCCCCCATCTCCTTCCCCCATCTCCTTCCCCCTTCCTTCTCCCATCTCCTTCCCTCTTCCTTCCTCCCCTATCTCCTTTCCCCATCTCCTTCCCCCTTCCTTCCCCCACATCTCCTTCCCCCTTCCGTCCCCCATCTGCTTCCCCCTTTCTTTCCCCATCTCCTTCCCCCTTCCTTCCCCCATCTCCTTCCCCATCTCCTTCCCCGATCTCCTCCCCCCCCCCACCTTCCCCCATCTCATTCCCCCATCTCCTTCCTCCTTCTTTTCCTCCATATCCTTCCCCGCTATCTCCTTCCCCTTCCTTACCCACTATCTTCTTCCCCATCTCCTTCCCCCATCTCCATCCCCCATCTCATTCCCCCTTCCTTCCCCCTATCTGCTTCCCCATCTCCTTCCCCCTTTCTTACCCCACATCTCCTTCCCGCTTCCTTCCCCCACATCTTCTTCTACCTTCCATTCCCCCATCTCCTTCCCCCATCTCCTTCCCCCTTCCTTCCCCACTATCTCCTTCCCCCTTCCTTCTCCCCAATCTGCTTCCCCATCTCCGTCCCCCTTCCTTAACCCCATCTCCTTCCCCCTTCCTTCCTCCCCTATCCCCTTCCCCCCAATCTCCTTCCCCCTTCCTTCCCCCACATCTCCTTCCCCCTTCCTTCCCCCCATCTCTTTCTGTCCCCATCTCCTTCCCGTTTCCTTCCCCCCATTTCCTTCCCCCATCTCCTTCCCCCATCTCCTTTTCCCTTCCTTCCCCATCTCCTTCCCCCATCTCCCCCCCCTTCCTTCCCCCTTTCTTCCCCCATCTCCTTTCCCCCTATCTCCTTCCCCCTTCCTTCACCCCATCTCCTTCCCCCTTTTTTCCGCCCCTATCTCCTTCCCCCCAATCTCCTTCCCCCTTCCTTCACCATCATCTTCTTCCCCCTTCCTTCCCACATCTCCTTCCCCTTTTCTTTCCCCATCACCTTCCCGTTTCCTTCCCCATCTCCTTCCCCCCATCTCCTTCCCCCTTCCTTCCCCCATCACCTTCCCCCTTTCTTTCGTCCTCTCCTTCCCGTTTCCTTCAACCCCTAATCTTTCCCCTATCTCCTTCCCCCTTCCTTCACCAATCACCTTCCCACTTCCTTCCACTCATCTCGTTCCCACGCTATCTCCTTCGCCCTTCCTTCCCCCCTATCTCCTTCACCAAATCTCCTTCCCCCTTCCTTCACCCCATCTCCGTCTCCCTATCTCCTTCCCCCTTCCTTCCCCCATCTCCTTCCCCATCTCCTTCCCCCTCCCTTCCCCCATCTCCATCCCCCGCTATCTCCTTCCCCCTTTCTTCCCCCATTAGCTTCCCCCATCTCCTTCCCCCTTACATACACCTCATCTCCTTCCCCCACATCTCCTTCCCGCTTCCTTCCCCCCATCTCCTTCCCCCGTCTCCTTCCCCCATCTCCTTCCCCCGCTATATCCTTCCCCCCTAATCCTTCCCCTATCTCCTTTCCTGTTCCTTTCCCCCATCTCCCTGCCCCTTCCTTCTGCCAATCTCCTTCCCCTGCTGTCTCCTTCGCCCTTGCTTCCCTCCATCTCCTTCCCCAAATCTCCTTCCCCCTTCCTTCACCCCATCTCCTTCCCACCTATCTCCTTCCCCTTCATTCCCCCCATCTCCTTCCCCCATCTCCTTCCCCCTTCCATACACCTCATCTCCTTACCCCACATCTCCTTCCCCCTTCCTTCCCCGCTAATCTCCTTCCCCCCTGTCTCCTTCCCCCTTCCTTCCCCCATCTCCTTCACCCGCTATCTCCTTCCCCGTTCTTTTCCCCAATCTCCTGCCCCCTTCCTTCCCCCCTATCTGCTTCCCCATCTCCTTCCATCTTCCTTCCACCATATCTCCTTACCCCATTCCTTCCCCCATCTCTTTCCCCGCTATCTCCTTCCCCCTTCCATCACCCCTATCTCCTTCCCCCTATCTCCTACCCCCTTCCTTCCACACTATCGGCTTCCACCCATCTCCTTCCCCCTTCCTTCCGCCCATCTCCTTCCCCAATCTCATTCCACCTTCCTTCCTCCTATCTCCTACCCCCTTCATTCCCCCATCTCCTTCACACTTCGTTACCCCATCTCCTTCTCCCCATCACCTTACCCATTCCTTCTCCGCTATCTCCTTTTCCCCGATCTCCTTCCCTCTTCCTTCCCCATCTCCTTCTCCTCTGTCTCCTTCCCCCTTCCTTCCCCACTATCTCCTTCTCCCCTATCTCATTCTGCCTTCCTTCTCCCCCAATCTCCTCCGCACATCTCCTTCCCCCTTCTTTCCCACATCTCCTTCCCACCCTACCTCCTTCCGCCATCTCCTTCCCCCTTTCTTCCCCCCTATCTCCTTCCCCCCATCTCCTTTCCCCATCTCCTTCCCCATCTCCTTCCCCCTTCCTTCCTCCCCTATCTCCTTCCCCCTAATCTCCTTCCCCCTTCCTTCTCCCACATCTCCTTCCCACTTCCGTTCCCCATCTCCTTCCCCTTTCATCTCCTTCCCCCTATCTCCTTCCCCTCCTTTCCTTCTATCTCCTTCCCCCATCTCCTTCCCCCTATCTCCTTCCCCCTTCCTTCCCCCATCTCCATCACCCCTATCTCCTTCCCCCCAACTCCTTCCCCGATCTCCTTCCCCCCTCCTTCCCCCTCTCATTCCCCCCGTATCTCCTTCCTCCTTCCTTCCCTCCATCTCCTTCCCTGCTATCTCCTTCCCCATCTCCTTCCCCCATCTCCTTCCCCGTCTCATTCCCCCTTCCTTCCCCCTATCTGCTCCCCCATCTCCTTCCGCCTTTCTTACCCCACATCTCCTTCCCCCTTCCTACCCCCACATCTCCTTCTACCTTCTATTCCTTCCCCCATCTCCTTCCCCATTCCTTCCCCACTATCTCCTTCCCCCTTCTTTCCCCCAATCTGCTTGCACCCATCTCCTTCCCCCTTCCTTACCCACATCCCCTTCCCCCTTCCTTCCTCCACATCTCCTTCCCCCCTTCCTTCCCCACAATCTCCTTCCCCGCTATCTCCTTCCCCCTTCCTTCCCCCATCTCCTTCCCCCCATCTGCTTCCCCCTTCCTTTCTCCCAATCCTTCCTCCGTATCTTCTTCCCCATCCTTCCCACATCTCTTTCCCCCTTTCTTCCCCCATCTCCTTCCTCCATCTACTTCCCCCTTCCTTCCGCCAAACCTTGCCCCCGTCTCCTTCCCCCATCCTACCCCAATCTCCTTCCCCATTCCTTACCCCACATCTCCTTCCCCCTTCCTTCCCCCATCTCCTTCCCCCTACCACCTTCTCACTTCCTTCCCCCATCTTCCTCCCCATCTCCTTCCCCTTATCTCCTTCCCCTTTCCTTCCCCCATCTCCTTCCCCCTTCCTTCCCCTTCCTTCCCCCATCTCGTTCCCCCTTCCTTCCCCTATCTGCTCCCTCCCATCTCCTTCCCCCTTCCTTACCCCCATCTCGTTCCCCCTTCCCTCCCCCTCATCTCCTTCCTCATTCCTTACCCCACATCTCCTTCCCCCTTCCTTACCCCTTCCTTCCCCCATCTCCTTCCCCCTACCTCCTTCCCACTTCCTTCCCCCCCATCTCCCTTCCCCATCTCCTTCCCGCATCTCATTCCCCCTTCCTTCCCCACATCTCCTTCCCTCTTCATTCCCACCGATCTCCTCCCCCTCTCCTTCCCCGTTCCTCCCCCATCTCCTTCCCCCTTCCTTCCCAACATCTCCTTTCCCCCATCTCCTTCCCCCTTCCTTCCCTCCCCTCTCCTTTCCCCGTCCTTCCGCCCTCTGCTTCCCGCCTTCGATTCCACCCCTCTCCTTCGTCCCATCTCCTTCCCCCTTCCTTCACCCCTATCTCGGACCGCCTTCCTTCCCTCATCTCCTTCCCCCTTCCTTCCCCCTTTTCTCCTTCCCCCTTCCTTCCCCCCATCTCCTTCCCCTTTCCTTCCCACCGATCTCCCTCCCCCTCTCCTTCCCCCTTCCTTCCCAACATCTCCTTTCCCCATCTCCTTCCCCCTTCCTTCCCTCCCCTCTCCTTTCCCCTTCCTTCCGCCCACTGCTTCCCCCCATCTGCTACCGCCTTCCTTCCTCCCAATCCTTCCCCCCATCTTCTTCCCCATCCTTCCCCCATCTCCGTCCCCTTTCTTCCCCCATCTCCTTCCTCCATCTACTTCCCCCTTCCTTCCCCCAATCCTTCCCCCCGTCTCCTTCCCCCATCCTACCCCAATCACCTTCCCCATTCCTTACCCCACATCTCCTTCCCCTTCCTTCCCCCCTCTCCTTCCCCCATCTCCTTTCACCTTCCTTCCCCATCCTTCCCCCATCTCGTTCCCCCTTCCTTCCCCCTATCTGCTTCCTCCCATCTCCTTCCCCCTTCCTTACCCCCATCTCTTTCCCCCTTCCCTCCCCCTCATCTCCTACCCCATTCCTTAACCCACATCTCCTTCCCCCTTTCTTCCCACCGATCTCCCTCCCCCTCTCCTTCCCCCTTCCTCCCCCATCTCCTTCCCCCTTCTTCCCAACATCTCCTTTCCCCCATCTCCTTCCCCCTTCCTTCCCTCCACTCTCCTTTCCCCTTCCTTCCGCCCTCTGCTTCCCGCCTTCGATCCCCCCTCTCCTTCCCCCTTCCTTCACCCCTATCTCGTACCGCCTTCCTTCCCCCATCTCCTTCCCCTTCCATCTCCCCCTATCTACCTCCCCCTTCCTTCCCCTACTATCTAGTTCCCACTTCCTTCCCCCGTCTCCTCCCCCCTATCTCCTTCCCCTTCCTTCCCCCCTTTCTCCTTCCCCCTTCCTTCCCCCCATCTCCTTCTCCTTTCCTTCCCCCTTTCTTCCCCCATCTCCTTTCCACCATCTCCTTCCCCCTTCCTTCACCACCATCTCCTTCCCCCCTATCTCCTTCCCCCTTCCTTCCGCACAACTCCTTCCCCCGTCTCCTTCCCCCTTCCGTCCCCCCCATCTCCTTCCCCCTATCTCCTTCCCCTTCCTTCCCCATCTCCTTCCCCCTATCTCCTACTCCCTTCCTTCCCCCATCTCCTTTCCACCATCTCCTTCTCCCTTCCTTCACCACATCTTCCCCCATCTCCTTCCCCCTTCCCTCCGCTCAACTCCTTCCCCCATCTCTTTCCCTCTTCCGTCCCCCCATCTCCTTCCCCCATCTCGTTCCCCCTTCCTTCCCCATCTCCTCCACCTTCCTTCTCCCATCTCTTTCCCCCTTCCGACCCCCATCCCCTTTCCCCTATCTCATTCCCTCTTCCTTCCCACATCTCCTTCCCCCATCTCCTTCCCCCTTCCTTCCTCCATCGCCTTCCCCCTTCCTTCCCCCCCCCATATCCTTCCCCCTTTATTCCCACCCATCCCCTTCTCCCCTATCTCCTTCCGGCATCGCATTCCCCCCTATCTCCTTCCCCCTTCCTTTGCCCCATCACCGTCTCCCACAATTTCCTTCCCCTTCCTTCCCCCTATCTGCTTTCCCCCATCTCCTTCGCCCTTCCTTACTCTACATCTCTTCCCCTTCATTCCCCCACATCTCCTTCCCCCTTCCTTCCCCATCTCCTTCCCCCGCTATCTCCTCCCCCCTTCCTTCCCCCATCTCCTTCCCCCTTCCTGCCCCCCTATCTCCTTGTCCCCATCTCCTTCACCCTTCCTTACGCCCCATCTCCTTCCCCCTTCCTTCCTCCACATCTCCTTCCCCCTTCCTTCCCCACAATCTCCTTCCCCGCTATCTCCTTCACCCTTCCTTCCACCATCTCCTTCCCCCCATCTGCTTCCCCCTTCCTTCCTCCCAATCCTTCCCCCCATCTTCTTCCCCATCCTTCCCCCATCTCCGTCCCCCTTTCTTCCCCATCTCCTTCCTCCACCTACTTCCCCCTTCCTTCCCCCAATCCTTCCCCCCTGTCTCCTTCCCCCATCCTACCCCAATCTCCTTCCCCATTCCTTACCCCACATCACCTTCCCCCTTCCTTCCCCCACATCTCCTTCTACCATCTCCTTCCCCCTTCCTTCCCCCATCTCCTTCCCCATTCCTTACCCCACATCTCCTTCCCCTTCCTTCCCCCATCTCCTTCCCCCTACGTCCTTCCCACTTCCTTCCCCATCTTCCTCCCCATCTCCTTCCCCTTATCTCCTTCCCCTTTCCTTCCCCCCTCTCCTTCCCCCATCTCGTTCCCCCTTCCTTCCCCCTATCTGCTTCCTCCCATCTCCTTCCCCCTTCCTTACCCCCATCTCCTTCCCCATTCCTTAACCCACATCTCCTTCCCCCTTCCTTCCCACCGATCTCCCTCCCCCTCTCCTTCCCCCTTCCTTCCCTCCCCTCTCCTTTCCCCTTCCTTCCGCCCTCTACTTCCCGCCTTCGATCCCCCCTCTCCTTCGTCCCATCTCCTTCCCCCTTCCTTCACCCCTATGTCGTACCGCCTTCCTTCCCCCATCTCCTTCCCCTTCCATCTCCCCCTATCTACCTCCCCCTTCCTTCCCCTACTATCTCGTTCCCACTTCCTTCCCCCGTCTCCTTCCCCCATCTCCTTCCCCCTTCCTTCCCCCTTTCTCCTTCCCACTTCCTTCCCCCTATCTCCTTGCCCCCATCTCCTTCCCCCTTCCTTCCTCCACATCTCCTTCCCCCTTCCTTCCCCTCATCTCCTTCACCCATCTCCTTCCCCCTTCCTTCCCCCCATATCCTTCCCCCTTCCTACCCCCATCTCCATCCCCCTGTCTCCATCCTCCTTATCTCCTTTCCCTTTCCTTCCCCCCATCTCCTTCTCCCCTATCTCCTTCCCCCTCTCCTTCACCCCATCTCTTTCCCCTTCCTTCGCCCCTCTCCTTCCCCATCTCCTTCCCCCTTCCTTCCCCATAATCCTTCCACCCTGTCTCCTTCCCCCATTCTTACCCCCATTTCCTTCCCCACTCCTTACCACCATCTCCTTCCCACTTCCTTCCCCTTCCTTCCCCCATCTCTTTCCCCCTTTCTTCAACCTATCTGCTTCCCCAATCTCCTTCCCCCTTTCTTACCCCCTTTCTTACCCCCATCTCGTTCCCCCTTCTCTCCCCCTCATCTCCTTCCCCATTCCTTACCCCACATCTCCTTCCCCCTACCTTCGCCCATCTCCTTCCCCCATCTCCTTCCCACTTCCTTCCCCCATCTCCCTCCCCCATCTCCTTCCCCCATCTCCTTCCCCCTTCCTTCCCAACATCTCCTTTCCCCCATCTCCTTCCCCCTTCCTTCCCTCACCTCTCCTTTCCCCTTCATTCCGCCCTCTGCTTCCCGCCTTCGAGACCCCCTCTACTTCCTCCCATCTGCTTCCCCCTTCCTTCACCTCTATCTTCTACCGCCTTCCGTCCCCTTCTCCTTCCCCTTCCTTCCCCCCATCTACTTCCCCCTTCCTTCCTCCACTATCTCGTTCCCCCTTCCTTCCCCCGTCTCCTTCCCCCATCTCCTTCCCCCTTCTGTCCCCCCATCTCCTTCCCCCATCTCCTTCCCCTTCCTTCCCCCATCTCCTTCCCCCCATCACCATCCCCCTTCCTTCCCACCTCTCCTTCCCCCATCTCCTTCCCCATTCCATCCTCCATCTCCTTCCCCCATCTCCTTCCCCCTTCCTTCACCCATATCTCCTGCCCCCTTCCTTCCCCATCTCCTTCCCCCTTCCTTTCCCCAAACTCCTTCCCCCTTCCTTCCCCATCACCTTCCCCCATCTTCTTCCCCCTTCCTTCCCCCATCACCTTCCCCATCTCCTTCCCCCTTCCTTCCCCCCATATCCTTCCCCCTTCCTGCCTCCATCTCCTTCCCCATCTCCTTCCCTCTTCCTTCCCCTATCACCTTCCCCCATCTCCTTCCCCCTTCCTCCCCCCATCTCCTTCTCCCCTATCTCCTTCCCGCATATCCTTCACCCCTATCTCCTTCGCCCTCTCCTTCTCCCCATCTCCTTCCCGCATCTCCTTCCCCCCTTCCTTCCCCCATCTCCTTCCCCCATCTCCTTCACCCTTCCTTCCCCCATCTCCTTCCCCCTTCCATCACCCCCATATCCTTCCCCCTTCCGACCCCCCATCTCCTTCCCCCTATCTCCTTCCCCTTATCTCCTTTCCCTTTCCTTCCCCCATCTCCTTCTCCCCTATCTCCTTCCACCCTCTTCTTCACCCCATCTCCTACCCCCTTCCTTCCCCCATCTCCTTCCCCCTTTCTTCCCCCTTCCGTCCCCTCCCTCTCCTTCCCAACAATCTCCTATCCACTTTCTTCCCCCGCTACTCCTTCCCTTATCTCCTTCCCCCTTCCTTTCCCAATATCTCCTTCCCCATCTCCATCCTTCCTTCCTCCACATCTCCTTCCTCCTTCCTTCCCCATCTCCTTCACCCTTTCCTCCCCATCTCTTTCCCCCTTCCTTCACCCCCATATCCTTCCCCCTTCCTACCCCCCATCTCCTTCCCCTATCTCCTTCCCCTTATCTCCTTTCTCTTTCCTTCCCCCATCTCCTTCTCCCCTATCTCCTTCCGCATCTCCATCCCCCTACCTTCGTCCCCCTTCCTTCCCCCAATCTGATTCCCCCCTATCTCCTTCCCCCTTCCTTTCCCAATCACCTTCTCCCACTATTTCCTTCCCCCTTCCTTCCCCCATATGCTTTCCCCCATCTCCTTCCCCCTTCCTTATCCAACATCTCTTCCCTTTCCTTCCCCCACATCTCTTTCCCCCTTCCTTCCCCCTATCTCCTTCCAACCATCTCCTTCCCCTTCCTTACGCCCCATCTCCTTCCCCCTTCCTTTCTCCACATCTCTTTCCCTCATTCCTTCCCTCATCTCCTTCCCCCATCTCCTTCCCCCTTCCTTCTCCCATCTCCTTCCCTCTTCCTTCCCACCATATCCTTCCCCCTTCCTACCCCATCTCCTTCCCCCTATCTCCTTCCCCCTTATCTCCTTTCCCTTTCCATCCCCCATCTCCTTCTCCCCTATCTCCTTCCCCCCTCTCCTTCACCCCATCTCTTTCCCCCTTCCTTCCCCCATCTCCTTCCCCCTTTCTTCCTCTTCCGTCCCCCATCTCCTTCTCACCTATCTCCTACCCCCTTTCTTCCCCCGCTATCTCCTTCCCTTATCTCCTTCCCCCTTCCTTCCCCACTATCTCCTTCCCCATCTCCTTCCCCTACCTCCTTCCCTCTTCCTTTCCCCCCATCTCCTTCTCCCCATCTCCTTCCCGCATCTCCTTCCCCCATCTCCTTCCCCCCTCCTTACCCCATCTCATTCCCCACTATCTCCTTCCCCCACTATTTTCTTCCCTCTTCCTTCCCCCTATCTGCTTTCCCCCATCTCCTTCTCCCTTTCTTTCCCACTATCTCCTTCCCCCTTCCTTCTCCCCAATCTGTTTCCCCCATCTCCTTCCCCCTTCCTTACCCACATCCCCTTCCCCCTTCCTTCCTCCACATCTCCTTCCTCCCTTCCTTTCCCCCAATCTCCCTCCCCTGCTATCTCCTTCCCCCCTTCCTTTCCCCATCTCCTTTCCACCATCTCCTTCCCCTTCCTTCACCCCTTCTCCTTCCCCCTATCTCCTTCCCCCTTCCTTCCGCACAACTCCTTCCCCCATCTCCTTCCCCCTTCCTTCCCCCATCTCCTTTCCCCATCTCAATCCCCCTTCCTTCGCACCTCTCCTTCCCCATCTCCTTCCCCATTCCATCCCCCATCTCCTTCCCCTTATCTCCTTCCCCCTTCCTTCACCCATATCTCCTACCCCCTTCCTTCCCCATCTCCTTCCCCCTTCCTTTCCTCATCTACTTCCCCCTTCCTCCCACTACTATATCCTTCCCCCATCTCCATCTCCCCAATCTCCTTCCCCCTTCCTTCCCCCATCACCTTCCCCATCTCCTTCCCCCTTCCTTCCCCATCACCTTCCCCATCTCCTTCCCCCTTCCTTCCCCCAACTCCTTACCCCTTCCTTCCCCCCATAGCCTTCCCCCTTCCTCCCCCCATCTCCTCCTCCCCTATCTCCATCCCGCATCTCCTTCACCCCTATCTCCTTCGCCCCTCTCCTTCATCCCATCTCCTTCCCACTTCCTTCCCACATCTCCTTCCCCCTTTCTTCCCCCTTCCGTCCCCTCCATCTCCTTCCTACCTATCTCCTATCCCCTTTCTTCCCCCGCTATCTCCTTCCATTATCTCCTTCCCCCTTCCTTCCCCACTATCTCCTTCCCCATCTCCTTCCCCCTACCTCCTTCTCTCCATCTCTTTCCCGCATCTCCTGCCCCCTTCTCCTTCCCCCCTCCTTACCCCATCTCATTCCCCCATCTCCTTCCCCCTTCCATTCCCCATCACCTTCCCCCCACTATTTCCATCCCCCTTCCTTCCCCCATCTGCTTTCCCCCATCTCCTTCCCCCTTCCTTACACCACATCTCTTCCCCTTCCTTCCCCCACATCTCCTTCCCCTTCCTTCCCCATCTCCTTCCCCCGCTATCTCCTCCCCCATCCTTCCCCCTCTCCTTCCCCCTTCCATCCCCCCCATCTCCTTCCCCATCACCTTCCCCCTTCCTTCCCCCCATCTCCTTCCCACTTCCTTACACCCCATTTCCTTCCCCCTTCCTTCCTCCACATCTCTTTCCACCCTTCCTTCCCCCATCTCCTTCCCCCTATCCTTCCCCCTTCCTTCCCCCATCTCCTTCTCCCCTATCTCCTTCCCTCCTCTCCTTCCCCCATCTCCTTCCCCCTTTCTTCCCCCTTCCGTTCCCTCCCTCTCTTTCCCACAAATCTATCCCCTTTCTTCTCCCGCTACTCCTTCCCTTACCTCCTTCCCCCTTCCATCCCCCCATCTCCTTCCCCCTATCTCCATCCCCCTTCCATCCCCCCATCTCCTTCCCCCATCTCCTTCCCCTTCCTACCCCCCTCTCCATCCCCCATCTCCTTCCCCATTCCATCCCCCATCTCCTTCCGCCTATCTCCTACTCCCTTCCTTCCCCCATCTCCTTTCCACCATCTCCTTCCCCCTTCCTTCACCCCATTTCCTTCCCCACTATCTCCTTCCCCCTTCCTTCCGCTCAACTCCTTCCCCCATCTCTATCCCCCTTCCGTCCCCCCATCTCCTTCTCCCCTGTCTCCTTCCCCCTTCCTTCCCCATCACATTCCCCCATCTCCTTCGCCGTTCCTCCCACCACTATCTCCTTCCCCCATCTCCTTCCCCCTTCCTTCCCCATCTCCTCCCCTTTCCTTCCCCCATCTCCTTCCCCCTGCCTACCCCCATCCCCTTACCCCTATCTCCTTCCCTCTTCCTTCCCCAGATCTCCTTCCCCCATCTCCTTCCTTCTTCCTTCCCCCCCATATCCTTCCCCCTTCCTTCCCACCCATCTCCTTCTCCCCTATCTTCTTCCGGCATCTCATTCCCCCCTATCTCCTTCCCCCTTCCTTTCCCCCATCACCTTCTCCCACTATTTCCTTCCCCCTTCCTTTCCCCTATCTGCTTTCCCCCATCTCCATCGCCTTTCCTTACCCGACATCTCTTCCCCTTCCTTCCTCCACATCTCCTTCCCCCTTCCTTCCCCATCACCTTCCCACTTCCTTCCCCCTATCTCCTTGCCCCCATCTCCTTCCCCCTTTCTTACGCCTAATCTCCTTCGCCCTTTTTCCTCCACATCTCCTGCCCCCCTTCCTTCCCCCCATGTCCTTCCCCCTTCCTACCCCCCATCTCCTTCCAACTATCTCCTTCCCCCTTATCTCCTTTCCCTTTCCTTCCCCATCTCCTTCTCCCCATCTCCTTACAACCTCTCATTCACCCCATCTCCTTCCCCCTTCCTTCCCCATCTCCTTCCCCCTTTCTTCCCCTTCCGTCCCCCCATCTCCTTCCCACCTATCTCCTACCCCCTTTCTTCCCCCGCCTTCTCCTTCCCTTATCTCCTTCCCCCTTCTTTCCCCACTATCTCCTTCCCCATCTCCTCCCCCCTACCTCCTTCCCTCTTCCATCCCCCCATCTCCTTCTTCCCTATCTCCTTCCCGTATCTCCTTCCCCATCTCCTTCCCCCCTCCTTACCCCATCTCATTCCCCCTATCTACTTCCACCTTCCTTTCCCCATCACCTTCCACCACTATTTCCTTCCCCCTTCCTTACCCCACATCTCCTCCCCTTCCTTCCCCACATCTCCTTCCCCCTTCCTTCCCCCGCAATCTCCTTACCCCCTGTCTCCTTCCCCCTTCCTTCCCCCATCTCCTTCACCCCATCTTCTTCCCCCTTCCTTCCCCCCTAATTCATCCCCCATCTCCTTCCGTCTTCCTTCCCCCATCTCCTTCACACTTCCTTCCCCAACTATTTCCTTCTACCTTCCATTCCCCCCATCTCCTTACACATCCCCTTCCCCTTCCTTCCCCACTATCTCCTTCCCCCTTCCTTCCCCCAATCTGCTTCCCCATCTCCTTCCCCCTTCCATACCCACATCCCCTTCCCCCTTCCTTCCTTCACATCTCCTTCCCCCCTTCCTTCCCCCAATCACCTTCCCCCCATCTCCTTCCCCCTTCCTTCCCCATCTCCTTCCCACTTCCTTCCCCCTATCTCCTTGCCCCCATCTCCTTCCCCCTTCCTTACGCCTAATCTCCTTCGCCCTTTTTCCTCCACATCTCCTTCCCCCCTTCCTTCCCCCATCTCCTTCCCCCTTCCTACCCCCCATCTCCTTCCCACTATCTCCTTCCCCCTTATCTCCTTTCCCTTTCCTTCCCCATCTCCTTCTCCCCATCTCCTTACAACCTCTCATTCACCCCATCTCCTTCCCCCTTCCTTCCCCATCTCCTTCCCCCTTTCTTCCCCTTCCGTCCCCCATCTCCTTCTCACCTATCTCCTACCCCCTTTCTTCCCCCGCCTTCTCCTTCCCTTATCTCCTTCCCCCTTCTTTCCCCACTATCTCCTTCCCCATCTCCTCCCCCCACCTCCTTCCCTCTTCCATCCCCCCATCTCCTTCTTCCCTATCTCCTTCCCGTATCTCCTTCCCCATCTCCTTCCCCCCTCCTTACCCCATCTCATTCCCCCCTATCTACTTCCACCTTCCTTTCCCCACATCTCCTCCCCTTCCTTCCCCACATCTCCTTCCCCTTCCTTCCCCCGCAATCTCCTTACCCCCTGTCTCCTTCCTCCTTCCTTCCCCCATCTCCTTCACCCCATCTTCTTCCCCCTTCCTTCCCCCCTAATTCATCCTCCATCTCCTTCCGTCTTCCTTCCCCCATCTCCTTCCCACTTCCTTCCCCCACTATTTCCTTCTACCTTCCATTCCCCCCATCTCCTTACACATCCCCTTCCCCTTCCTTCCCCACTATCTCCTTCCCCCTTCCTTCCCCCCAATCTGCTTCCCCATCTCCTTCCCCCTTCCATACCCACATCCCCTTCCCCCTTCCTTCCTTCACATCTCCTTCCCCCCTTCCTTCCCCCAATCACCTTCCCCGCTATCTCCTTCCCTCTTCCTTCCACCATCTCCTTCCCCCCATCTGCTTCCCCCTTCCTTCCCCCTAATCCTTCCCCCCGTCTTCATCCCCATCCTTCCCCCATCTCCTTCCCCCTTCCTTCCCCATCTCCTTCCCCCATCTCCTTCCCCCTTCCTTCCCCCAATCCTTCACCCCTGTCTCCTTCCCCCATCCTTCCCCCCATTTCCTTCCCCATTCCTTGCCCCCATCTCCTTCCCAATTCCTTCCCCTTCCTTCCCCCATCTCGTCCCCACTTCCTTCACGCTAACTGCTTCCCCAATCTCCTTCCCCCTTCCTTACCCCCATCTCGTTCCCCCTTCCCTCCCACTCATCTCCTTCCCCATTCCTTACCCCACATCTCCTTCCCCCTACCTTCCCCCATCTCCTTCCCCCCATCTCCTTCCCCCTTCTTCCCCCCTCTCCTTCCACCATCTCCTTCCCCCTTCCTTCACCCCATCTCCTTCCCCCCTATCTCCTTCCCACTTCCTTCCGCACAACTCCTTCCCCCATCTACTTCCCCCTTCCATCCCCCCATCTCCTTCCCCCTATCTCCGTCCCCCTTCCTTCACCCCATCTCCTTCACCCTATCTCCTTCCCCTTCCTTCCCCCCTCTCCATCCCCCATCTCCTACTCCCTTCCTTCCCCCATCTCCTTTCCACCATCTCCTCCTTCACCCCATCTCCTTCCCCCATCTCCTTCCCCCTTCCTTCCGCTCAATTCCTTCCCCCATCTCTATCCCCCTTACGTCCCCCCATCAACTTCTCCCTTATCTCCTCCCCCTTCCTTCACCCATCACCTTCCCCCATCACCTTCCCCCTTCCTCCCCCCACTATCTCCTTCCCCCATCTCCTTCTCCCTTCCTTCCCCCACTATCTCCTTCCCCCATCTCCTTCCCCCTTCCTTCCCCCTTCTCCTTCCCCCTTCCTTCCCCCCCACATCCTTCCCCCTTTCTTCCCACCCATCTCCTTCTCCCCTATCTCCTTCTCCCCTATCTCCTTCCGGCATCTCATTCACCACTATCTCCTTCTCCCTTCCTTCCACCATGTCCTTCTCCCCATCTCCTTCCCCCTTCCTTCCCCTCGATCTCATTCCCCCTTTCTTCCCCATCTCCTTCCACCATCTCCTTCCCCCTTCCTTCCCCCATCTCATTTCCACGATCTCCTTCCCCTTCCTTCACCCCATCTCCTTCCCCCCATCTCCTTTCCCCTTCCTTCCGCACAACTCCTTCCCCCATCTCCTACCCCCTTCCTTCCACTCAACTCCTTCCCCCATTTCCTTTCCACTTCCGTCCCGCCATCTCCTTCCCCCATCTCCTTCCCCCATCTCCACCCCCCTTCCTTCCACCCTCTCCTTCCCCATCTCCTTCCCCATTCCATGCCCCACCTACTTCCCACTATCTCCTTCCCCCTTCCTTCACCCATATCTCCTACTCCCTTCCTTCCCCATCTCCTTCTCCCCAATCTCTTTCCCCCTTCCTTCCCCATCACCTTCCCCATCTCCTTCCCCATTCCTTCCCCCATCACCTTCCCCCATCTCCTTCTCCCTTCCTTCCCCCCATATCCTTCCCCCTTCCTGCCCCCATCTCCTTCCCCATCTCCTTCCTTCTTCCTTCCCCCATGTCCTTCCCCATCTCCTTCCCCCTTCCTTCCCCCCATAGCCTTCCCCCTTCCTCCCCCCCATCTCCTTCTCCCCTATCTCCTTCCCGCAACTCCTTCACCCCTATCTCGTTCCCCCCTCTCCTTCACCCCATCTACTTCCCCCTTCCTTCCCCCATCTCCTTCCCCCTTTCTTCCCCCTTCCGTCCCCTCCATCTCCTTCCTACCTATCTCCAACCCCCTTTCTTCCCCCGCTATCTCCTTCCCTTATATCCTTTCCCCTTCCTTCTCCACTATCTCCTTCCCCATCTCCTTCCCCCTACCTCCTTCCCCCATCTCCTTCTCCCCATCTCCTTCCCGCATCTCCTTCCCCCTTCTCCTTCCCCCCTCCTTACCCCATCTCATTCCCCAATCTCCTTCCGCCTTCCTTCCCCCATCTCCTTCCCCCATCTCCTTCCCCCTTCCTTCCCCCCATATCCTTCCTCCTTCCTACACCCCCATCTCCTTCCCCCTATCTCCTTCCCCCTTATCTCCTTTCCCTTTCCTTCCCCCATCTCCTTCTCCCCTATCTCCTTCTCCCCTCTTCTTCACCCCATCTCCTTCCCCCTTCCTTCCCCCATCTCCTTCCCTCTTTATTCCCTCTTCCGTCCCCTCCCTCTCCTTCCCACGAATCTCCTATCCCCTTTCTTCCCCCGCTACTCCTTCCCTTATCTCCTTCTCCCTTCCTTCCCCAATATCTCCTTCCCCATCTTCATCCCACTTCCTACTTCCACCTTCCTTCCCCCATCTCATTCCCCCCTATCTCCTTCCCCTTCCTTTCCCCATCACCTTCCGCCACTATTTCCTTCCCCCTCCTTCCCCATATCTGCTTTCCCCCATCTCCTTCTCCCTTCCTTACCCCACATCTCTTCCCCTTACTTCCCCCACATCTCCTTCCCCCCTCCTTTCCCATCTCCTTCCCCCGACATTTCCTCCCCCTTCCTTCCCCCATCTCCTTCCCCCTTCCTTCCCCACTATCTCCTTCCCCCCAATCTCCTTCCCCCTTCCTTCCGCCCCATCTCCTTCCCCCTTCCTTCCTCCACATCTCTTCCCCCCTTCCTTCCCCTATCTCCTTCCCCCATCTCCTTCCCCCTTCCTTCCCCCATCTCCTTCCCCCTTCCTTCCACCCCATATCCTTCCCCCTTCCTACCCCATCTCCTTTCCCCTATCTCCTTCCCCCTTATCTCCTTTCCCATTCCTTCCCCCATCTCCTTCTCCCCTATCTCCTTCGCCCCCTCTCCTTCACCCCATCTCTTTCCTCCTTCCTTCCCCCATCTCCTTCCCCCTTTCTTCCGCTTCCGTCCCCCATCTCCTTCTCACCTATCTCCGACCCCCTTTCTTCCCCCGCTATCTCCTTCCCTTATCTCCTTCCCCCTTCCTTCCCCACTATCTCCTTCCCCATCTCCCTCCCCCTACCTCCTTCCCTCTTCCTTTCCCTCATCTCCTTCTCCCCATCTCCTTCCCGCATCTCCTTCTCCCATCTCCTTCCCCCTCCTTACCCCATCTCATTCCCCACTATTTCCTTCCCCCTTCCTTCCCCCATCTCTTTCTCCCATCTCCTTCCCCCCTCCTTACCCCATCTCATTCCCCACTATCTCCTTCCCCCTTCCTTTCCCCATCTCCTTCCCCTACTATTTCCTTCCCTCTTCCTTCCCCCTATCTGCTTTCCCCATCTCCTTCCCCCTTTCTTACCCCACATCTCCTTCCCCCTTCATTCCCCCACATCTCCTTCTACCTTCCATTCCCCCCATCTCCTTCCCCCATCTCCTTCCCCTTCCTTCCCCACTATCTCCTTCCCCCTTCCTTTCCCCATCTCCTTCCCCCACTATTTCCTTCCCTCTTCCTTCCCCCCAATCTGCTTCCCCTCATTCCTTGCGTTCATTCCTTGGGCGGCACAGTGGCACAGTGGTTAGCACTGCTGCCTCAAAGTGCCAGAGACCCGAGTTCATTCCTGCCTCAGGCGACTAACTGTGTGGAGTTTGCACGTTCTCCCCGTGTCTGCGTGGGTTTCCTCCGGGTTCTCCGGTTTCCTCCCACAGTCCAAAGATGTGCAGGTCAGATGAATTGACCATGCTAAAATTGCCCGTAGTGTTAGGTAAGGGGTAAATGTAGGGGTATGGGTGGGTTGTGCTTCGGCGGGGCGGTGTGGACTCGTTGGGCCGAAGGGCCTGTTTCCACACTGTAAGTAATCTAACCTAATCTAATCATCTCCTTTCCCCTTCCTCATTCCTCATCCACTTCCTTCCACCCACCTCCTTCCCCCCTATCTCCTTTCCCCTTCCTTCCGCCCTCTGCTTCCCGCCTCTCCTTCGTCCCATCTCCTTCCCCCTTCCTTCACCCCTATTTCGTACAGCCTTCCTTCCCCCATCTCCTTCCCCCTTCCTTCCACTTCTCCTTCCCGATTCCTTCCCCCCATCTCGTTCCCCCATCTCCTTCTCCCAATCTCCTTCCCCCTTCCTTCCACTTCTCCTTCCCGATTCCTTCCCCCCATCTCGTTCCCCCATCTCCTTCTCCCCATCTCCTTCCCCCTTCCTTCTCCTCGATCTCATTCCCCCATCTCCTTCCTCCTTACTTCCCCCCAGCTCCTTCCCCCTTCCTTTCCCCCATCTCCTTCCCCCTTCCGTCCCCCCATCTCCTTCCCCCATCTCCTTCCCCCTTCCTTCACCCCATCTCCTTCCCCCTATCCTTCCCCTTCCTTCCCCCCTCTCCATCCACCATCTCCTTCCCCCATCTCCTTCCCCCTATCTCCTACTCCCTTCCTTCCCCCATCTCCTTTCCACCATCTCCTTCCCCCTTCCTTCACCCCATCTCCTTCCCCCCATCTCCTTCCCCCTTCCTTCCGCTCAACTCCTTCCCCCATCTCTATCCCCCTTCCGTCCCCCCATCTCCTTCTCCCCTATCTCCTTAACCCTTCCTTCCCCATCACCTTCCCCCACTCCTTCCCCCTTCCTCCCCCCACTATCTCCTTCCCACATCTCCTTACCCCTTCCTTCCCCATCTCCTCCCCCTTCCTTCCCCCATCTCCTTCCCCCTTCCTACCCCCATCCCCTTTCCCCTATCTCCTTCCCTCTTCCGTCCCCCGATCTCCTTCACCCATCTCCTTCCCCCTTCCTTCCCCCAACTCCTTACCCCTTCCTTCCCCACCATATCCTTCCCCCTTCCTTTCCACCCATCTCCTTCTCCCACTATTTCCTTCCCCCTTCCTTCCCCTATCTGCTTTCGCCCATCTCCTTCGCCCTTCCTTACCCTACATCTCTTCCCCTTCCTTCCCCCACATCTCCTTCTCCCTTCCTTCCCCATCACCTTCCCCCGCTATATTCTCCCCCCTTCCTTCCCACATCTTCTTCCCCCTTCCTTCCCCCATCTCCTTCCCCCTTCCTTCCCCCCCATATCCTCACCCCTTCCTTCCCACCCATCTGCTTCTCCCCTATCTACTTCCGGCATCTCATTCCCGCCATCTCCTTCCCCCTTCCTTTCCCCCATCACCTTCTCCCACTATTTCCTTCCCCTTCCTTCCCCCTATCTGCTTTCCCCATCTCCTTCGCCCTTCCTTACCCTACATCTCTTCCCCTTCCTTCCCCCATCTCCTTCCCCCTTTCTTCCCCTTCCATCCCCATCTCCTTCCCAACTATCTCCGACCCCCTTTCTTCCCCCCGCTATCTCCTTCCCTTATCTCCTTCCCCCTTCCTTCCCCACTATCTCCTTCCCCATCTCCTCCCGCCTACCTCCTTCCCTCTTCCTTCTCCCATCTCCTTCTTCCCTATCTCCTTCCCGTATCTCCTTCCGCATCTCCTTCCCCCTCCTTACTCCATCTCATTCCCCCTATCTCCTTCCCCCTTCCTTTCCCCCATCACCTTCTCCCACTATTTCCTTCCCCCTTCCTTCCCCCTATCTGCTTTCCCCAATCTCCTTCGCCCTTCCTTACCCTACATCTCTTCCCCCTCCTTCCCTCACATCTCCTTCCCCATCTCCTTCCCCGCTATCTCCTCCCCCCTTCCTTCCCCCTATCTCCTTGCCCCATCTCCTTCCCCTTCCTTACGCCCCAGCTCCTTCCCCCTTCCTACCTCCACATCTCCTTCCCCCTATCCTTCCACATCTCCTTCCCCCATTTCCATCCCCCTTCCTTCCCCCCATATCCTTCCCCCTTCCTACCCCCCATCTCCTTCCCACTATCTCCTTCCCTCTTATCTCCTTTCCCTTTCCTTCCCCACATCTCCTTCTCCCATATCTCCTTCCCCCCTCTCCTTCACCCCATCTCCTGCCCCCTTCCTTCCCCCATCTCCTTCCCCCTTTCTTCCCCTTCCGTCCCCCCATCTCCTTCCCTTATCTCCTTCCCCCTTCCTTCCCCACTATCTCCTTCCCCATCTCCTCCCCGCCTACCTCCTTCCCTCTTCCTTCCCCCCATTTCCTTCTTCCCTATCTTCCTCCCGTATCTCTTTCCCCATCTCCTTCCCCCCTCCTTACCCCCATCTCATTCCCCCTATCTCCTTCCCCCTTCCTTTCCCCATCACCTTCCCCCACTATTTACTTCCCCCTTCCTTCCCCACATCTCCATCCCCCTTCCTTCCCCCTCAATCTCCTTACCCCTTGTCTCCTTCCCCCTTCCTTCCCCTATCTCCTTCACCCCATCTTCTTCCCCCTTCCTTCCCCCAATTCTTCCCCCATCTCCTTCCCACTTCCTTCCCCCCATCTCCTTCCCCCACTATTTCCTTCCCTCTTCCTTCCCCCTATCGGCTTCCCCCCATCTCCTTCCCCCTTTCTTCCCCCACATCTCCTTCCCCCTTTGTTCCCCCACATCTCCTTCTACCTTCCATTCCCCGCATCTCCTTCCCCCATCCCCTTCCCCCTTCCTTCCCCACTATCTCCGTCCCCCTTCTTTCCCCCCAATCTGCTTCCGCCATCTCCTTCCCCCTTCCTTACCCACATCCCCGTCCCCCTTCCTTCCTCCACATCTCCTTCTCCCCTTCCTTCCCCAATCTCCTTCCCCGCTATCTCCTTCCTTCTTCCTTCCCCGATCTCCTTTCCCCTATCTGCTTCCCCCTTCCTTCCCCCCAATCCTTGCCCCCTATCTTCTTCCCCATCCTTCCCCACATCTCCTTCCCGCTTCCTTCCCCCATCTCCTTCCCCATCTCCTTCCCCCTTCCTTCCCCCTAATCGTTCACCCCTGTCTCCTTCCCCCATCCTTCCCCCATCTCCTTCCCCATTCCTTACCGCCCATCTCCTTCCCACTTCCTTCGCCTTCCTTCCCCCATCTCGTTCCCCCTTCCTTCACCCTATCTGCTTCCCCCAATCTCCTTCCCCCTTCCTTACCCCTATCTCGTTCGCCCTTCCCTCCACCTCATCTCCTTCCCCATTCCTTACCCCACATCTACTTCCCACTACCTTCCCCCATCTCCTTCCCACTTCCTTCCCCCATCTCCCTTCCCCATCTCCTTCCCCCCATCTCATTCCCCCTTCCTTCCTCCCATCACCGTCCCCCTTCCTTCCCACTTATCTCCCTCCCCCTCTCCTTCCCACTTCCTCCCCCATCTCCTTCCCTATCCCCTTCCCCCTTCCATCCCAACATCTCCTTTCCCCATCTCCTTCCCCCTTCCTTCCCTCACCTCTCCTTTCCCCTTCCTTCCGCCCTCTGCTTCCCGCCTTCGATCCCCCCTCTCCTTCCTCCCAACTGCTTCCCCCTTCCTTCACCCCTATCTTCTACCGCCTTCCTTCCCCCATCTACTTCCCGCTTCCTTCCCCCGTCTCCTTCCCCCCATCTCCTTCCCCCTTCCTTCCCCCTTTTCTCGTTTCCCTTTCCTTCCCCCATCTCCTTCCCCCTTCCTTCCCCCATCTCCTTCTCCCAATCTCCTTCCCCCTTCCTTCCACCATGTCCTTCTCCCATCTCCTTCCCACTTCCTTCCCCTCGATCTCATTCCCCCCATCTCCTTTCCCCTTTCTTCCCCTATCTCCTTCCACCATCTCCTTCCCCCTTCCTTCCCCCATCTCCTTTCCACCATCTTCTTTCCCTTCCGTCCCCCCATCTCCTTCCCCCATCTCTATCCCCCTTCCTTCCCCCCTCTCCAACCCCCATCTCATTCCCCCTTCCTTCCCACATCTCCACCCCCCTTTCTTCCCCCTTCCGTCCCCTCCATCTCCTTCCTACCTATCTCCGACCCGCTTTCTTCCCCCGCTATCTCCTTCGCTTATCTCCTTCCCCCTTCCTTACCAACTATCTCCTTCCTCATCTCCTTCCCCCCTCCCTCCATCCTCCCATCTCCTTCTCCCCATCTCCTTCCCGCATCTCCTTCCCCCTTCTCCTTTCCCGCTCCTTACCCCATCTCATTCCCCCATCTCCTTCCCCCTTCCTTTCCCCATCACCTTCCCCCACTATTTCCTTCCCCCTTCCTTCCTTCTATCTGCTTTCCCCATCTCATTCCCCCTTCCTTACACCACATCTCTTCCCCTTCCTTCCCCCACATCTCCTTCCCCCTTCCTTCCCCATCGCCTTCCCCCGCTATCACCTCCCCTTCCTTCCCCATCTCCTTCCCCTTTCCACCCCCCTATCTCCTTCTGCCATCACCTTCCTCCTTCCTTCCCCCCATCTCCTTCCCACTTCCTTACACCCATCTCCTTCCCGCTTCCTTCCTCCACATCTCCTTCCCCCCTTCCTTCCCCCATCTCCTTCCCCCATCTCCTTCACCCTTCCTTCCCCCATCTCCTTCCCCCTTCCTTCCCCCCATATCCTTCCCCCTTCCTACCCCCATCTCCTTCCCCCTATCTCCTTCCCCCTTATCTCCTTTCCCTTTCCTTCCCATCTCCTTCTCCCCATCTCCTTCCCCCTCTTCTTCACCCCATCTCCTTCCCCCTTCCATCCCCCATCTCCTTCCTCCTTTCTTCCCCGTTCCGTCCCCTCCCTCTCCTTCCCACCAATCTCCTATCCCCTTTCTTCCCCCGCTACTCCTTCCCTTATCTCCTTCCCCCTTCCTTCCCCAATATCTCCTTCCCCATATCCATCCCCCTACCTACTTCCCCCTTCCTTTCCCCATCCCTTTCCCCCCTATCTCCTTCCCCCTTCCTTTCCCCCATCACTTTCTCCCACTATTTCCTTCCCCCTTCCTTCACCCTATCTGCTTTCCCCATCTCCTTCCCCCTTCCTTACCCCACATCTCTTCCCCTTCCTTCCCCCACATCACCTTCCCCCTTCCTTCCCCATCTCCTTCCCCGCCATCTCCTCCCCCCTTCCTTCCCCCATCTCCTTCCCCCTTCCTTCCCCCGATCTCCTTCCCCCATCTCCTTCCCCCTTCCTTACGCCCCATTTCCTTCCCCCTTCCTTCCTCCACATCTCCTTCCCCCTTACTTCCCCCATCTCCTTCCCCCATCTCCTTCCCCCATCTCCTTCCCCTATCTCCTTCCCCTTATCTCCTTTCCCTTTCCTTCCCCCATCTCCTTCTCCCCTATCTCCTTCCCCCCATCTCCTTCACCCATCTCCATCCCCGTTTCTTCCCCTTCCGTCCCCCCATCACATTCTCAACTATCTCCTAACCCCTTTCTTCCTCCGCTATCTCCTTCCCTTATCTCCTTCCCCATCTCCTTCTCCCCTATCTCCTTCCCGCATCTCCTTCCCCCATCTCCTTCCCCCCTCCTTACACCATCTCATTCCCCACTATCTCCTTCCCCCTTCCTTTCCCCATCTCCTTCCCCCACTATTTCCTTCCCTCTTCCTTCCCCCTATCTGCTTTCCCCCATCTCCTTCCCCCTTTCTTACCCCACATCCATCCTTCCCCCTTCATTCCCCCATATCTCCTTCGACCTTCCATTCCCCCATCTCCTTCCCCCATCTCCTTCCCCCTTCCTTCCCCACTAACTCCTTCCCCCTTCCTTCCCCCAATCTGCTTCCCCCCATCTCCTTTCCCCTTCCATACCCACATCCCCTTCCCCCTTCCTTCCTCCACATCCCCTTCCTCCCTTCCTTCCCCCCAATCTCCTTCCCTGCTATCTCCTTCCCCCTTCCTTCCCCATCTCCTTCCCCCATCTGCTTCCCCCTTCCTTCCCCCAATCCTACCCACCTATCTTCTTCCCCATCCTTCCCCCATCTCCTTCCCCATTCCTTCCTCCATCTCCTTCCCCATCTCCTTCCCCCTTCCTTCCCCCTAATCCTTCCCCTCGTCTCCTTCCCCCATCCTACCCCCCATCTCCTTCCCCATTTCTTACCCCACATCTCCTTCCCTCTTCCTTCCCCATCTCCATCCCCCCACCTCCTTCCCACTTCCTTGCCCCCCATCTTCCTCCCCATCACCTTCCCCTTATCTCATTCCCCCTTCCTTCCATCCACCTCCTTCCCCCATATCTCCTTCCCCTTTCCTTGCCCCCTCTCCTTCCCCATCTCCTTCCCCCTTCCTTCCCCTTCCTTCCCCCTAAATGCTTACCCCATCTCCTTCCCCCTTCCTTTCCCCCATCTCGTTCCCCCTTCCCTCCCCCTCATCTCCTTCCCCATTCCTTACCCCACATCTACTTCCTCCTTCCTTCCCCCATCGCCTTTCCCCATCTCCTTCCCACTTCCTTCCCCCATCTCCCTTCCCCATCTCCTTCCCCCATCCCCTTCCCCCTTCCTTCCCCCCATATCCTTCCCCTTCCTTCCCAACTATCTCCCTCCCCCTCTCCTTCCCCGTTCCTCCCCCATCTCCTTCCCCCATCTCCTTCCCCCTTCCTTCCCTCCCCTCTCCTTTCCCCTTCCTTCCGCCCTCTGCTTCCCGCCTTCGATCCCCCCTCTCTTTCCTCCCATCTCCTTCCCCCTTCCTTCCCCCATCTACTTCCCCCTTCTTTCCCCTACAATCTCGCTCTCTCTTCCTTCCCCCGTCTCCTTCCCCCTATCTCCTACCCCCTTCCTTCCCCCCTTTCTCCTTCCCCCTTCGTTCCCCCATCTCCTTCCCCTATCTCCATCCCCCATCTCCTTCCCCATTCCATCCCACATCTCCTTCCCCCATCTCCTACTCCCTTCCTTCTCCCCATCTCCTTTCCACCATCTCCTTCCCCCTTCCTTCACCCCATCTCCTTCCCCCCACCTCCTTCCCACTTCCTTGCCCCCCATCTTCCTCCCCATCACCTTCCCCTTATCTCATTCCCCCTTCCTTCCACCCACCTCCTTCCCCCATATCTCCTTCCCCTTTCCTTGCCCCCTCTCCTTCCCCATCTCCTTCCCCCTTCCTTCCCCTTCCTTCCCCCTAAATGCTTACCCCATCTCCTTCCCCCTTCCTTTCCCCCATCTCGTTCCCCCTTCCCTCCCCCTCATCTCCTTCCCCATTCCTTACCCCACATCTCCTTCCTCCTTCCTTCCCCCATCGCCTTTCCCCATCTCCTTCCCACTTCCTTCCCCCATCTCCCCTCCCCATCTCCTTCCCCCATCCCCTTCCCCCTTCCTTCCCCCCATATCCTTCCCCTTCCTTCCCAACTATCTCCCTCCCCCTCTCCTTCCCCGTTCCTCCCCCATCTCCTTCCCCCATCTCCTTCCCCCTTCCTTCCCTCCCCTCTCCTTTCCCCTTCCTTCCGCCCTCTGCTTCCCGCCTTCGATCCCCCCTCTCTTTCCTCCCATCTCCTTCCCCCTTCCTTCCCCCATCTACTTCCCCCTTCTTCCCCCCACAATCTCGCTCTCTCTTCCTTCCCCCGTCTCCTTCCCCCTATCTCCTTCCCCCTTCCTTCCCCCCTTTCTCCTTCCCCCTTCGTTCCCCCATCTCCTTCCCCCTATCTCCTTCCCCCATCCTTCCTCCCTCTCCATCCCCCATCTCCTTCCCCATTCCATCCCCCATCTCCTTCCCCCATCTCCTACTCCCTTCCTTCTCCCCATCTCCTTTCCACCATCTCCTTCCCCCTTCCTTCACCCCATCTCCTTCCCCCCATCTCCTTCCCCCTTCCTTCCGCTCAACTCCTTCCCCAATCTCCTTCCCCCTTCCTTCCCCCCTCTCCTTCCCCCATCTCCTTCCCCATTCCATCCCCCATCTCCTTCCCCCTATCTCCTTCCCGCTTCCTTCAAGGCTATCTCCTACCCACTTCCTTCCCCATCTCCTTCCCCCTTCCTTTCCCAATCTACTTCCCCCTTCCTTCCCCCACTATATCCTTCCCCCCTTCCTTCCCCGATCTCCTTCTCCCGAATCTCCTTCCCCTTCCTTCCCCCTCTCCTTCCCCATCTCCTTCCCCATTCCATCCCTCATCTCCTTCCCCTATCTCCTTCCCCCTTCCTTCAACCCTATCTCCTACCCCCTTCCTTCACCCATCTCCTTCCCCCTTCCTTTCCCCATCTACTTCCCCCTTCCTTCCCCCACTATCTCCTTCCCCCATCTCTTTCCCCCTTCCTTTCCCCCATATCCTTACCCCTTCCTACCCCCATCTCCTTCCCCCTATCTCCTTCCCCCTTATCTCCTTTCCCTTCCCTTCCCCATCTCCTTCACCCCTATCTCTTTCTCCCCCTCTCCTTCACTCCATCTCCTTCCCCCTTCACTCCCCCATCTCCTTACCCCTTTCTTCCCCATTCCGTCCCCTCCATCTCCTTCCCACCTATCTCCATACCCCCTTTCTTCCCACGCTATCTCCTTCCCTTATCTCCTTCCCCCTTCCTTCCCCACTCTCTCCTTCCCCATCTCCTTCCCTCATCTCCTTCCCCCATCTCCATCTCCCCATCTCCTTCCCGCATCTCCTTCCCCCATCTCCTTCCCCCCTCGTTACCCCATCTCATTCCTCCTATCTCCTTCCCCCTTCCTATCCCCATCACCTTCCCCCACTATTTGCTCCCCCTTCCTTCCCCCTATCTGCTTTCCTCCATCTCCTTCCCCCTTCCTTACCCCACAAATCTTCCCCTTCCATCCCCCACATCTCCTTCCCCCTTACTTCACTTTCAATCTCTTTTCCCCCGTCTCCTTCCCCTTCCTTCCCCCATCTCCATCCCCCGCTATCTCCTTCTCCCTTCCTTCCCCATCTCCTTCCCCTTTCCTTCCCCCATCTCCTTCCCCCCATCTCCTTCACCCTTCCTTACGCCCCATCTCCTTCCCCGTTCCTTCCTCCACATCTACTCCCCCGTTCCTTCCCCCATCTCTTTCCCCACCATCTTCTTCCCCCTATCTCTTTCCCCCTTATCTCCTTCCCCCTTCCTTCCCCCAATCTCCTTCTCCCCATCTCCTCCCCCTCTCCTTCCCCCTTCCTTCCCCCACTATCTCCTTCTATTATCTTCTTCCTCCTTCCTTCCCTCTATCTGCTTCCCCCCATCTCCTATCCCGTTCCTTACCCCCATCTCGTTCCCCCTTCCTTGCCCCATCTCCCTCCCCATTCCTTACCCCACACCTCTTTCCCCTTCCCTCCCCCATATCCTTCACCCTATGTCATTCCCCCTTCCTTCCCCATCTCCTTCCCCCTTCCTCCCCCATCTCCTTCCCCCATCTCCTTCCCCCTTCCTTCCCTCCCATCTCCTTTCCACTTCCTTCTGCCCTCTCTTTCCCACCTTCGATCCCCCTTCTCCTTCCCCCCATCTCCTTCCCCTTCCTTCACCGCTATCTCCTACCGCCTTCCTTCCCCCATCTCCTTCCCCTTCCTTCCCCCTATCTAATCCCCCTTCCTTCCCCCACTATCTCGTTCCCCTTTCCTTCCCCCCTCTTCTTCCCCATCTCCTTCCCCCTTCCTTCCCCCATCTCCTTCTCCCAATCTCCTTCCCCCTTCCTTCCCCCATGTCTTTCTCCCCATCTCCTTCTCCCCAATCTCCTTCCCCCTTCCGTCCCCCCTGTCCTTCTCCCCATCTCCTTCCCCCTTCCTTCCCCTCGATCTCATTCCCCCTATCTCCTTCACCCTTCCTTCCCCCCCTTTCTCCTTCCCCCTTCCTTCCCCCATCTCCTTCCCCCTTCATCCCCCCATCTCCTTCCCCCCTATCCCCTTCCCACTTCCTTACCCCATCTCACTCCCCCATCTCCTTCCCACCTATCTCATTCCCCCTTCCTTCCCCACTCTCTTTCCCCCCATCTCCTTTCCCCTTCCTGCCCACCTATCTCCCTCCCACTCTCCTTCCCCCTTCCTCCCCATCTCCTTCACCCATCTCCTTCCCCCTTCCTTCCCAACAACTCCTTTCCCCCATCTCCTTTCCCCTTCCTTCCGCCCTCTCCTTCCCGCCTTCCATCCCCACTCTCCTTCCCCCATCTCCTTCCCCCTTCCTTCACCCCTCTCTCCTACCGCCTTCCTTCCCTCATCTACTTCGCCCTTCCTTCCCCCACTATCTCGTTCCCCCTTCCTTCCCCCCTCTCCATCCACCATCTCCTTCCCCCTTCCTTCCCCCGTTTCTCCTTCCCCTTCCTTCTCCCCATCTCCGTACCCCCATCTCCTTCCCTCTCTCTCCTTCCCCCTTCCTTCCCAACATCTTCTTCCCCCTTCCTTCCCCCCATCTCCGTCCCCCAATCTCCTTCCCCCATCCCCATCCCACTTCCTTCCCCCCATCTCCCTCCCCCTTCCTTCCCCCACTATCTCGTTCCCCTTTCCTTCCCCCCCTCTTCTTCCCCATCTCCTTCCCCCTTCCTTCCCCTTTCTCCTTCCCCCTTCCTTCCCCCATCTCCTTCCCCCTTCCTTCCCCATCTCCTTCCCCCTTCCTTCCCAACATCTCCTTTCCCCCATCTCCTTTCCCCTTCCTTCCGCCCTCTCCTTCCCGCCTTCGATCCCCAATCTCCTTCCCCCATCTCCTTTCTCCTTCCTTCACCCATCTATCCTACTGCCTTCCTTCCCTCATCTCCTTCCCCATTCCTTCCCCCCTTTCTCCTTCCCCTTCCTTCCCCCCATCTCCGTATCCCCATCTCCTCCCCTCCTATCTCCTTTACCCTTCCTTCCCCCCTTTCTGTTTCCCCCATCTCCTACCCCCTTCCTTCCCCCCATCTCCTTCCCCCCATCTCCTTCCCCATCCCCATCCCACTTCCTTCCCCCCATCTCCCTCCCCCTTCCTTCCCCCCACTATCTCGTTCCCCTTTCCTTCCCCCCTCTTCTTCCCCATCTCCTTCCCCCTTCCTTCCCCTTTCTCCTTCCCCCTTCCTTCCCCCATCTCCTACCCCCTTCCTTCCCCCATCTCCTTCCCCCTTCCTTCCCAACATCTCCTTTCCCCCATCTCCTTTCCCCTTCCTTCCGCCCTTTCCTTCCCGCCTTCGATCCCCAATCTCCTTCGCCCATCTCCTTTCTCCTTCCTTCACCCCTCTCTCCTACCGCCTTCCTTCCCTCATCTCCTTCCCCATTCCTTCCCCCCTTTCTCCTTCCCCTTCCTTCCCCCCATCTCCGTACCCCCATCTCCTCCCCTCCTATCTCCTTTCCCCTTCCTTCCCCCCTTTCTGTTTCCCCCATCTCCTACCCCCTTCCTTACCCCCATCTCGTTCCCCCATTCCTTACCCCACATCTCCTTCCCCATTTCTTCCCCCATCTCCTTCCCACTATCTCCTTCCCCATCACCTTCCCCCACTATTTCCGTCCCCCTTCCTTCCCCCTATCTGCTTTCCCCCATCTCCTTCCCCCTTCCTTCCCCCACATCTCTTCCCCTTCCTTCCCCCACATCTCCTTCCCCCTTCCTTCCCCCCTGTCTCCTTTCCCCCTGTCTCCTTCCCCCTTTCTTTCCCCACTATCTCCTTCCATTATCTCCTTCCTCCTTCCTTTCCCCTATCTGCTTCCCCATCTCCTATCGCCTTCCTTACACCCATCTCCTTCCCCCTTTCTTCCCCTATCTACTTCCCCCTTCCTTCCCCCACTATCTCGTTCCCCTTTCCTTCCCCCCTCTTCTTCCCCCATCTCCTTCCCCATCTCCTTCTCCCAATCTCCTTCCCCCTTCCTTCCCCATGTCCTTCTCCCCATCTTCTTCCCCCTTCCTTCCTCTCCATCTCATTCCCCCTATCTGCTTCCCCCTTCCTTCCCCCCTTTCTCCTTCCCCCTTCCTTCCCCCAATCTCCTTACTCCTTCCTACTCCCCGTCTCCTTCCCCCTATCCCCTTCCCACTTCCTTCCCCCTATCTCCCTCCCCCCTCTCCTTCCCCTATCTCCTTCCCCCTTCCTTCCCACCTATCTCCCTCCCCCTCTCCTTCCCCCTTCCTCCCCATCTCCTTCCCCCATCTCCTTCTCCCTTCTTCCAAAATCTCCTTTCCCCCATCTCGTTTCGCCTTCCTTCCGCCCTCTCCTTCCCGCCTTCGATCCCTCCTCTCCTTCCACCATCTCCTTCCCCCTTCCTTCACCCCTCTCTCCTACCGCCTTCCTTCCCTCATCTACTTCGCCCTTCCTTCCCCCACTATCTCGTTCCCCCTTCCTTCCCCCCCTCCATCCACCATCTCCTTCCCACTTCCTTCCCCCCTTTCTCCTTCCCCTTCCTTCCCCCCATCTCCGTACCCCCATCTCCTTCCCTCTATCTCCTACCCCCTTCCTTCCCCTTATCTTCTTCCCCCTTCCTTCCCCCCATCTCCTTCCCTCCTATCTCCTTCCCCCTTCCTTCCTCCCTATCTGCTTCCCCCCATCTCCTTCCCCCTTCCTTCCCCTCGATCTCATTCCCCCTATCTCCTTCCCCCTTCCTTCCCCCCCTTTCTCCTTCCTCCTTCCTTCCCCCAATCTCCTTCCCCCTTTCTTCCCCCATCTCCTTCCCCATTCCTTCCCCCACACCTCCTTCCCCTTCACTCCCCCATATCCTTCACCCTAACCATTCCCCTTCCTTCCCCATCTCCTTCCCCCTTACTTCCCACCTATCTCCCTCCCCCTCTCCTTCCCCCTTCCTTCCCTCCCATCTCCTTTCCGCTTCCTTCTGAACTCTCCTTCCCGCCTTCGATCCCCCCTCTCCTTCCCCCATCTCCTTCCCCTTCCTTCACCCCTATCTCCTACCACCTTCCTTCCCCATCTCCTTCCCCCTTCCTTCCCCTCGATCTCATTCCCCCTATCTCTTTCCCCCTTCCTTCCCCCCTGTCTCCTTTCCCCCTGTCTCCTTCCCCCTTTCTTTCCCCACTATCTCCTTCCATTATCTCCTTCCTCCTTCCTTTCCCCTATCTGCTTCCCCATCTCCTATCGCCTTCCTTACACCCATCTCCTTCCCCCTTTCTTCCCCTATCTACTTCCCCCTTCCTTCCCCCACTATCTCGTTCCCCTTTCCTTCCCCCCTCTTCTTCCCCCATCTCCTTCCCCCTTCCTTCCCCCTTTCTCCTTCCTCTTCTTCCCCATCTCCTTCTCCCAATCTCCTTCCCCCTTCCTTCCCCATGTCCTTCTCCCCATCTTCTTCCCCCTTCCTTCCTCTCGATCTCATTCCCCCATCACCTTCCCCATTCCTTCCCCCCTTTCTCCTTCCCCCTTCATTCCCCCAATCTCCTTCCCCCTTCCTACTCACCATCTCCTTCCCCCATCTCTCTCCCCAATCTCCTTCCCACCTATCTCATTCCCCCTTCCTTCTACCCTCTCCTTCCCCCCATCTCCTTCCCCCTTCCTCCCCATCTCCTTCCCCCATATCCTTCCCACTTCCTTCCAAAATCTCCTTTCCCCCATCTCCTTTCCCCTTCCTCCCGCCCTCTCCTTCCCGCCTTCGATCACCCCGTGTCCATCCACCATCTCGTTCCCCATTCCTTACCCCACATCTCCTTCCCCCTTTCTTCCCCATCTCCTTCCCACTATCTCCTTCCCGCTTCCTTTCCCCCATCACCTTCCCCCACTATTTCTTTCCCCCTTCCTTCCCCCATCTGCCTTCCCCCATCTCCTTCCCCCTTCCTTACCCCAAATCTCTTCCCCTTCCTTCCCCCACATCTCCTCCCCCCTTCCTTCCCCCCTCAATCTCCTTTCCCGCTTTCTCCTTCCCCTTCCTTCCCCCATCTCCTTTCCCCGCTGTCTCCTTCCCTCTTCTTTCCCCATCTCCTTCCCCCTTCCTTACCCCACATCTCTTCCCCTTCCTTCCCCCACATCTCCTTCCCCCTTCCTTCCCCCCTCAATCTCCTTTCCCGCTGTCTCCTTCCCCTTCCTTCCCCATCTCCTTCCACCGCTGTCTCCTTCCCTCTTCTTTCCCCATCTCCTTCCCCCTTCCTTACCCCATCTCCTTCCCCCCATCTATTTCCCCCTTCCTTACGCCCCATCTCCTTCCCCTTTCCTTCCTCCACATCTCCTCCCCCGTTCCTCCCCCCCCCCCCATCTCCTTCCCCGCTATCTCCTCCCCCCTTCCTGGCCCCCTATCTCCTTCCCCGTTCCTTTCACCTATCTCCTTCCCCCCATCCTTTTCCCCCATCTCCTTCTCCCTTCCTTCCCCCCATCTCTTTAACTTATCTCCTTCCCCCTTCCTTCCTTCCCCTTTCCTTCCCCCAATCTCCTTCTCCCCTATCTCCTCCCCCCTCTCCTTCCCCCTTCCTTCCCCCATCTACCTCCCACCTATCTCCTTCCCCCTTTCTTTCCCCACTATCTCCTCCCATTATCTCCTTCCTCCTTCCTTCCCCCTATCTGCTTCCCCATCTCCTATTCCCTTCCTTACCCGCATCTCCTTCCCCCTTCCTTCCCCTATCTACTTCCCCCTTCCTTCCCCCACTATCTCGTTCCCCTTTCCTTCCCTCCTCTTCTTCCCCATCTCCTTCCCCCTTCCTTCCCCCTTTCTCCTTCGCCCTTCATTCCCCCATCTCCTTCTCCCAATCTCCTTCCCCCTTCATTCCCCCATCTCCTTCTCCCCATCTTCTTCCCCCTTCCTTCCTCTCGATCTCATTCCCCCATCACCTTCCCCATTCTTTCCCCCTTTCTCCTTCCCCCTTCACTCCCCCAATCTCCTTCCCCCTTCCTACTCACCATCTCCTTCCCCCCATCCCCTTCCCACTTCCTTCCCCCATCTCCCTCCCCAATCTCCTTCCCACCTATTTCATTCCCCCTTCCTTCCACCCTCTACTTCCCCCTATCTCCTTCCCCCTTCCTTCCCACCTATCTCCCTCCCCCTCTCCTTCCCCCTTCCTCCCCATCTCCTTCCCCCATCTCCTTCCCACTTCCTTCCAAAATCTCCTTTCCCCCATCTCCTTTCCCCTTCCTCCCGCCCTCTCCTTCCCGCCTTCGATCCCCCGTGTCCTTCCACCATCTCCTTCCGCCTTCCTTCACCCCTCTCTCCTACCGCCTTCCTTCCCTCATCTACTTCGCCCTTCCTTCCCCCACTATCTCGTTCCCCCTTCCTTCCCCCCTTTCTGCTTCCCCCCATCTCCTGCCCCCTTCCTTACCCCCATCCCTTTCCCCCATCTCCTTCCCCATTCCTTACCCCACATCTCCTTCCCCCTTTCTTCCCCATCTCCTTCCCACTATCTCCTTCCCGCTTCCTTTCCCCCATCACCTTCCCCCACTATTTCTTTCCCCCTTCCTTCCACCATCTGCCTTCCCCCATCTCCTTCCCCCTTCCTTACCCCACATCTCTTCCCCTTCCTTCCCCCACATCTCCTTCCCCCTTCCTTCCCCCCTCAATCTCCTTTCCCGCTGTCTCCTTCCCCTTCCTTCCCCCATCTCCTTCCCCCGCTGTCTCCTTCCCCCTTCCTTCCCCCTTTCTCCTTCCCCCTTCATTCCCCCATCTCCTTCTCCCAATCTCCTTCCCCCTTCCTTCCCCCATCTCCTTCTCCCAATCTCCTTCCCCCTTCATTCCCCCATCTCCTTCTCCCAATCACCTTCCCCTTCATTCCCCCATCTCCTTCTCCCAATCTCCTTCCCCCTTCATTCCCCCATCTCCTTCTCCCAATCTCCTTCCCCCTTCATTCCCCCATCTCCTTCTCCCCATCTCCTTCCCCCTTCCTTTCCCTCGATCTCATTCCCTTTCTCCTTCCCCCTTCCTTCCCCCAATCTCATTCCCCCTTCCTACTCCCCATCTCCTTCCCCCTATCCCCTTCCCACTTCCTTCCCCCATCTCCCCCAATCTCATTCCCACCTATCTTATTCCCCCTACCTTCCCCCATCTCCTTCCCCCTTCCTTCCCCATCTCCTTCCCCAGCTATCTCCTTCCACCTTCCCCCTATCTCCTTCCCCCCTACCTCCTTCCCACTTCCTTCCCCCCATCTCCCTCCCCAGTCTCCTTCCCACCTATCTCATTCCGCCTTCTTTCCCCCCTCTCCTTCCCCCTATCTCCCTCCCCCTATCTTCCCACCTATCTCCCTACCCCTCTCCTTCCCCCTTCCTCCCCATCTCCTTCCCCATCTCCTTCCCCCTTCCTTCCAAAATCTCCTTTTCCCCATCTCCTTTCCCCTTCCTTCCGCCCTCTCCTTCCACCATCTCCTTCCCCCTTCCTTCCCCCCTTTCTCCTTCCCCTTCCTTCCCCCCATCTCCGTCCCCCCATCTACTTTTCCCGTTCTTCCCCCAATCTCCTTACCCCTATCTCCTTCCCCCTTCCCTCCTATCTCCTTCCCCCATCTCCTTACCCCCATCTCCTCCCCATCTCCTTCACCCTTCCTTCCCCCTATCTCCTTCCCCCTTCCTTCACCCCATCTCCTTCCCCTCTATCTCCTTCCCCCATCCTTCCCCCCGCCTCCTTCCCCCTATCTCATTCCCCCTTCCTTCCCCATCTGCTTCCCCGTTCCTTCCCCAATCTCCTTCATCCTTCCTTCTTCCTTCCACCCATCTCCTTCTCCCCTATCTCCTTCCCCCTCCTTCCCTGCTATCTCATTTCCCCCTATCTCCTTCCCTCTACCTTCCACCATCTCCTTCTCCCCTATCTCCTTCCCCATTCCTTCCCCCCCATCTCCCACCCCTATCTCCTTACCCCCTATCTCATTCCCCCTTCCTTCCCCCAATCTCCTTCCCCCTGTCTCCTTCCCCCTATCTCCTTCCCCTATCTCTTTCCCCATCTCCTTCCCCCTTTCTTCCCCCAACACCCTCCCCCATCTCCTTCCCCCTTCCTTCCCCCATCTCCTTCCCCATTCCTTCCCCCGATCTCCTTCCCCCTTCCTTCCCCCATCTCCTTCTCCCTTCCTTCCCCACCGTATCCTTTCCCCTTCCTACCCTCCATCTCCTTCCCACTATCTCCTTCCCTCTTCCTTCCCCCTATCTCCTTCCCCCGTCCTTCCCCCATCTCCTTAACTTATCTCCTTCTCTCTACCTTCCCCACCATCTCCTTCCCTATCTCCTTCCCCCTTTTTCCCGCCATCTCCTTCCCCAACTCCTTTCCCCACTATTTCCTTCCCCCTTCCTTCCCCCATCTGCTTTCCCCCATCTCCCTCCCCCTTCCTTACCCCACATCTCTTCCCCCCTTCCTTCCCCCACATCTCCTTCTACCTTCCATCCCCCCATTTCCTTCACCCATCCCCTTCCCCCTCCCTTCCCCCATCTCCTTTCCCCGCTATCTCCTTCCACCTTCCTTCCTCTATCTGCTTCCCCCATCTCCTTCCCCCTTTCTTACACCCCATCTCCTTCCCCCACATCTCTGTCCCCCTTCCTTCCCCCCGAATCTCCTTACCCCCTGTCTCCTTCCCCCTTCCTTCTCCCATCTTCTTCCCCCGCTATCTCCTTCCCCCTTCCTTCCCCATCTCCTTCCCCTTCCTTCCCCCATCTCCTTCCCCCGCTATCTTCTTCCCCATCCTTCCCCCATCTCCTTCACCCTATCTCCTTCCCCCTTCCTTCCCCCATCTGCTTCCCCCATCTCCTTCCCCCTTCCTTACCCCCATCTCGTTCCCCCTTCCTCCCACCCATCTCCTTCCCATTCCTTCCCCCTTTCTTCCCCCGTCTTCTTCCCCCTATCTCCTTCCCCCTTCCTTCCCTCATCTCCTTCACCCTTCCTTCCCCATCTGCTTCCCCCATCTCCTTCCCCCTGCCTTACACCCCATCTCCTTCCCCGTCCCTCCCCATCTCCTTCCCCCACATCTCCTTCCCCCTTTCTTACCCCATCTCCTTTCCCCTATCTCCTTCCCCTTCCCTCCCCAACCATCTCCCACCCGCATCTCCTTCCCCTTATCTCATTCCCCCTCCCTTCCCCCACTTCTCCTTCCCCCCTTCCTTCCCCCATCTCCTTCCCCGCTATCTCCTTCCCCCTTCCTTCCCCATCTCCTTCCCCATCTCCTTCCCCTTCCTTCCCCCAATCCCTCCCCATCTTCTCCCCCTTCCTTCGCCCCATCTCCTTCCCCATCCTTTCCCCTACCTCCTTCCCCTTCCTTCCCCGCTATCTGCTTCCCCATCTCCTTCCCCCTTCCTTACCCTGATCTCGTTCCCCCTTCCTTCTCCCCATCTCCTTCCCCATTCCTTCCAACACATCTCCTTTACCCTTCCTTCCCCCATCTCCTTCCCCCATCTCCTTCCCCCTTCCTTCCCCCCCCATCACCCACTCCCATCTCCTTCCCCTATCTCCTTCCCCCTTCCTTCCCTCCTACCTCCTTCCCCTATCTCCTTCCCCCTCTATCCTTCCCCATCTCCTCCTCCCCATCTCCTTCCCCCTTCCTTCCCCCCTATCTCCTTACCCCTATCTCCTTCCCCCTTCCTTCCCAAAATCTCCTTCCCCCTTCCTTCACTCCATTTCCTTCCCACATCTCCTTACCCCATCCTTCCCCCCGCCTCCTTCACCATATCTCATTCCCTCTTCCTTCCCCCATCTCCTCCCCCCCTTCCTTCCCCCATCTCCTTCACCCTTCCTTCCACCCATCTCCTTCTCCCCTATCTCCTTCCCCCCTCCTTCCCGGCTATGCCCTTTTCACCTATCGCCTTCCCTATTCCTTCCCCCATCTCCTTCTCCCCTATCTCCTACCCCCTTCCTTCCCACCACCTCCTTCTCCCCCATCTCATTCCCCCATCCTTCTTGCCCTATCTCCTTCCCCCTTCTTTCCCCCCATCTCCTTCCCACACTATCTCCTTCCCCCTTACTTCCCCCATCTACTTCTCCGTATCTCCTTCCCCCACGTCCTTCCCCCTTTCTTCCCCATCTCCTTCACAAGTGTCTCCTTCACCCTTTCTTCCCCATCTCCTTCCCCCTTCCTTCCCTCCTATCTCCTTCCCCCATCTCCTTCCCCCTTCCTTACCCCCATCTCCTTCCGCCTTCCTTCCCCCCATCTCCTTACCCCATCTCCTTCCCCCTTCCGTCCCAAAATCTCCTTCCCCCTTCCTTCACTCCATCGCCTTCCCACATCTCCTTACCCCATCCTTCCCCCCGCCTCCTTCACCATATCTCATTCACTCTTCCTTCCCCCCATCTCCTTCCCCCTTCCTTCCCCCATTTCCTTCACCTTCCTTCCACCCATCTCCTTCTCCCCTATCTCCTTCCCCCCTCCTTCCCAGCTATCTCCTTCTCCCCTATCTCCTTCCCCCCTCCTTCCCAGCTATCTCCTTTTCCCCTATCTCCTTCCCTCTTCCTTCCCCCTATCTCCTTCTCCCCTATCTCATTCCCCATGCTTCTTGCCCCATCTCCTTCCCCCTTCTTTCCCCCATCTCCTTCCCACCCTATCTCCTTCCCCCTTACTTCCCCCATCTCCTTCTCCGTATCTCCTTCCCCCACGTCCTTCCCCCTTTCTTCCCCCATCTCCTTCACAGCTATCTCCTTCCCCCTTCCTTCTCATATCTCCTTCCCCATTCCTTTCTCCCCTATCTCCTTGTCCCAATCCCCTTCACCCTTCCTTCCCCCACATCTCCTTCCCCCTTCCTTCCCCCATCTCCTACCCCTTTCTTTCCCCATCTGCTTCCCCTTCCCTTCCACCCTATCTCCTTACCCCTAAATCCTTCCCTCTTCCTTCCCCCAATCCCCTTCCCCCCATTTCGTTTCCCCATCTCCCTCCCCCTTCCTTCCACCGCTATCTCCTTCCCCTATCCTATTCCCCCTTCCTTCCCCCTGTCTTCCTCCCACCTCCTTCCCCCTTCCTCCCCACCTCCTTCCCCACATCTCCTTCCCCCTTCCTTCCCCCATCTGCTTCCCCCATCTCCTTCGAACTTTCTTACCCCCCATCTCGTTCCCCCCTTCCTCCCATCTCCTTCCCCATTCCTTCCGCCACATCTCCTTCCCCCTTTCTACCCCCATTTCCTTCCCCCATGTCCTTCCCCCTTCCTTCCCCGCAATCACCTTGGCCGCTATCTCCTTACCCCTTCCTTCCCCCATCTCCTTCCTCCTTCCTTCCCCCATCTGCTTCCCCCATCTCCTTCCCCCTTCCTTACACCCCATCTCCTTCCCTCACATCTCCTTCCCCCTTCTTTCCCCCCAAAATCTCCTTACCCCCTGTTTCCTTTCCCCTTCCTTCCCGCATAAACTTCCCCTGCTATCTCCTTCCCCTTCCTTTCCCCATCTCCTTCTCACTTCCTTCCCCCATCTTCTTCCCCCACGTCTCCTTCCCCTTCCTTTCCCCCAATCTCCTTACCCCCTGTCTCCTTCCCCCTTCCTTCCCCCATCTACTTCCCCCGCTATCTCCTTCCCCCTTCCTTCTCCATCTCCTTCCCTTTCCTTCCCCCATCTCCTTCCCCCGCTATCTCCTTCCCCTTCCTTCCCCATCTCCTTCCCCCTATTTCCTTCCCCCTTCCTTCCCCCTATCTGCTTCCCCATCTCCTTCCCCCTTCCTTACCCCCAACTCCTTCCCCCTTCCTCCCCCCTTCGCCTTCCCCATTCCTTCCCCAACATCTCCTTCCCCCTTTCTTCCCCCTATCTCCTTCCCCGCTATCTCCTTCCACCTTCCTTCCCCGATCTCCTGCTCCCTTCCTTCCCCCTATCTGCATGCCCCATCTCCTTCCCCCTTCCTTCCCCCATCTGCTTCCCCATCTCCTTCCCCCTTCCTTACCCCCCATCTCGTTCCCCCTTCCTCCCCCCCAACTCCTTCCCCATTCCTTCCCCCACATCTCCTTCCCTTTCTTCCCCAACTCCTTTCCCCTATCTCCTTCCCCCTTCCCTCCGCCACCATCTCCCACCCCCATCTCCTTCCCCTTATCTCATTCCCCCCTCCCTTCCCCCACATCTCCTTCCCCACTTCCTTCCCCCATCTCCCTCCCCACTATCTCCTTCCCCCTTCCTTCCCCCATCTCCTTCCCCATCTCCTTCCCCTTCCTTCCCCCAATCCTTCCCTCTATCTCCTTCCCCCTTCCTTCCCCCATCTCCTCCCCCCTTCCTTCCCCATCTCCTTCCACCCATGTTCTTCTCCCCTATCTCCTTCCACCCTCCTTCCCTGCTATCTCCTTTTCCCCTATCTCATTCCCCCTTCCTTCTTCCCCTATCTCCTTCCACCTTCTTTCCCCCATCTCCTTCCCACCCTATCTCCTTCCCCCATCTCCCTCTCCGTATGTCCTTCCCCATCTCCTTCCCCCTTTCTTCCCGGCTATCTCCTTCCCAACTATCTCCTTCCCCCTTCCTATACCCCAATCCTTCCCCGTATCTCCTTCCCCCTTCCTTCCTCCATCACCTTCCCCTTTCTTTCCCCATCTGCTTCCCCTTTCCTTCCACCTATCTCCTTCCCCTAAATCCTTCCCCCTTCCTTCCCCATCCCCTTCCCCCCATTTCGTTTCCCCATCTCCTTCCCCCTTCCTTCCACCGCTATCTCCTTTCCCTATCCTATTCCCCCTTCCTTCCCCCCGTCTTCCTACCCCCTCCTTCCCCCTTCCTCCCCCACCTCCTTTCCCACATCTCCTTCCCCCTTCCTTCCCCCGTCTGCTTCCCCCATCTCCTTCGAACTTTCTTACCCCCCATCTCGTTCCCCTTCCTCCCCCAATCTCGTTCCCCATTCCATCCCCCACATCTCCTTCCCCCTTTCTTCCCCCCATTCCTTCCCCCTATCTCCTTCCCCCTTCCTTCCCCGCAATCACCTTCCCCGCTATCTCCTTCCCCCTTCCTTCCCCCATCATCTTCCTCCTTCCTTCCCCCATCTGCTTCCCACATCTCCTTCCACATTCCTTCCCCTATCTGCTTCCCCCATCTCCTTCCCCCTTCCTTACCCCCATCTCATTCCCCCTTCCTTCCCCCCAATCTCCTTCCCCCTTCCTTCCCTCCTATCTCCTTCCCCCATCTCCTTCCCCCTTCCTTACCCCCATCTCCTTCCGCCTTCCTTCCCCCCATCTCCTTACCCCATCTCCTTCCCCCTTCCGTCCCAAAATCTCCTTCCCCTTTCCTTCACTCCATCGCCTTCCCACATCTCCTTACCCCATCCTTCCTCCGCCTCCTTCACCATATCTCATTCCCTCTTCCTTCCCCCATCTCCTTCCCCCTTCCTTCCCCCATTTCCTTCACCTTCCTTCCACCCATCTCCTTCTCCCCTATCTCCTTCCCCCCTCCTTCCCAGCTATCTCCTTTTCCCCTATCTGCTTCCCTCTTCCTTCCCCCTATCTCCTTCTCCCCTATCTCCTACCCCCTTCCTTCCCACCGCCTCCTTCTCCCCATCTCATTCCCCCATCCTTCTTGCCCTATCTCCTTCCCCCTTCTTTCCCCCATCTCCTTCCCACACTGTCTCCTTCCCCCTTACTTCCCCCATCTACTTCTCCGTATCTCCTTCCCCCACGTCCTTCCCCCTTCCTTCCCCATCTCCTTCACAAGTGTCTCCTTCACCCTTTCTTCCCCATCTCCTTCCCCATTCCTTCCTCCCCTATCTACTTGTCCCAATCCCCTTCCCCCTTCCTTCCCCCACATCTCCTTCCCCCTTCCTTCCTCCATCTCCTTCCCCTTTCTTTCCCCATCTGCTTCCCCTTTCCTTCCACCCTATCTCCTTCCCCTAAATCCTTCCCCCTTCCTTCCCCCATCCTCTTCCGCCCATTTCGTTTCCCTATCTCCTCCCCCCTTCCTTCCCCGCAATCACCTTCCCCGCTATCTCCTTCCCCCTTCCTTCCCCCATCATCTTCCTCCTTCCTTCCCCCATCTGCTTCCCACATCTCCTTCCACATTCCTTCCCCCATCTGCTTCTCCCATCTCCTTCCCCCTTCCTTACCCCCATCTCATTCCCCCTTCCTTCCCCCCAATCTCCTTCCCCCTATCTCCTTCCCCCTTCCTTCCCTCCTATCTCCTTCCCCCATCTCCTTCCCCCTTCCTTACCCCCATCTCCTTCCGCCTTCCTTCCCCCCATCTCCTTACCCCATCTCCTTCCCCCTTCCGTCCCAAAATCTCCTTCCCCCTTCCTTCACTCCATCGCCTTCCCACATCTCCTTACCCCATCCTTCCCCCCGCCTCCTTCACCATATCTCATTCACTCTTCCTTCCCCCATCTCCTTCCCCCTTCCTTCCCCCATTTCCTTCACCTTCCTTCCACCCATCTCCTTCTCCCCTATCTCCTTCCCCCCTCCTTCCCAGCTATCTCCTTCTCCCCTATCTCCTTCCCCCCTCCTTCCCAGCTATCTCCTTTTCCCCTATCTCCTTCCCTCTTCCTTCCCCCTATCTCCTTCTCCCCTATCTCATTCCCCATGCTTCTTGCCCTATCTCCTTCCCCCTTCTTTCCCCCATCTCCTTCCCACCCTATCTCCTTCCCCCTTACTTCCCCCATCTCCTTCTCCGTATCTCCTTCCCCAACGTCCTTCCCCCTTTCTTCCCCCATCTCCTTCACAGCTATCTCCTTCCCCCTTCCTTCTCATATCTCCTTCCCCATTCCTTTCTCCCCTATCTCCTTGTCCCAATCCCCTTCACCCTTCCTTCCCCCACATCTCCTTCCCCCTTCCTTCCCCCATCTCCTACCCCTTTCTTTCCCCATCTGCTTCCCCTTCCCTTCCACCCTATCTCCTTACCCCTAAATCCTTCCCTCTTCCTTCCCCCAATCCCCTTCCCCCCATTTCGTTTCCCCATCTCCCTCCTCCTTCCTTCCAACGCTATCTCCTTCCCCTATCCTATTCCCCCTTCCTTCCCCTGTCTTCCTCCCACCTCCTTCCCCCTTCCTCCCCCCACCTCCTTCCCCACATCTCCTTCCCCCTTCCTTCCCCCCATCTGCTTCCCCCATCTCCTTCCAACTTTCTTACCCCCATCTCGTTCCCCCTTCCTCCCCCATCTCCTTCCCCATTCCTTCCGCCACATGTCCTTCCCCCTTTCTACCCCCATTTCCTTCCCCCATCTCCTTCCCCCTTCCTTCCCCACAATCTCCTTCACCGCTATCTCCTTCCCCCTTCCTTCCCCCATCTCCTTCCTCCTTCCTTCCCCCATCTGCTTCCCCCATCTCCTTCCCCTTTCCTTACACCCCATCTCCTTCCCTCACATCTCCTTCCGCCTTCTTTCCCCCCCAAATCTCCTTACCCCCTGTTTCCTTTCCCCTACCTTCCTGCATAAACTTCCCCTGCTATCTCCTTCCCCTTCCTTTCCCCATCTCCTTCCCACTTCCTTCCCCCATCTTCTTCCCCCACGTCTCCTTCCCCTTCCTTTCCCCCAATCTCCTTACCCCCTGTCTCCTTCCCCCTTCCTTCCCCCATCTACTTCCCCCGCTATCTCCTTCCCGCTTCCTTCTCCATCTCCTTCCCTTTCCTTCCCCCATCTCCTTCCCCCGCTATCTCCTTCCCCTTCCTTCCCCCATCTCCTTCCCCCTATTTCCTTCCCCCTTCCTTCCCCCGATCTGCTTCCCCATCTCCTTCCCCCTTCCTTACCCCCAACTCCTTCCCCCTTCCTCCCCCCATCGCCTTCCCCATTCCTTCCCCAACATCTCCTTCCCCCTTTCTTCCCCCTATCTCCTTCCCCCGCTATCTCCTTCCACCTTCCTTCCCCGATCTCCTGCTCCCTTCCTTCCCCCTATCTGCATGCCCCATCTCCTTCCCCCTTCCTTCCCCCATCTGCTTCCCCATCTCCTTCCCCCTTCCTTACCCCCCATCTCGTTCCCCCTTCCTCCCCCCAACTCCTTCCCCATTCCTTCCCCCACATCTCCTTCCCCTTTCTTCCCCATCTCCTTTCCCCTATCTCCTTTCCCCTATCTCCTTCCCCCTTCCCTCCGCCACCATCTCCCACCCCCATCTCCTTCCCCTTATCTCATTCCCCCTCCCTTCCCCCACATCTCCTTCCCCACTTCCTTCCCCCATCTCCTTCCCCACTATCTCCTTCCCCCTTCCTTCCCCCATCTCCTTCCCCATCTCCTTCCCCTTCCTTCCCCCAATCCTTCCCTCTATCTCCTTCCCCCTTCCTTCCCCCATCTCCTCCCCCCTTCCTTCCCCCCATCTCCTTCCACCCATGTTCTTCTCCCCTATCTCCTTCCCCCCCTCCTTCCCTGCTATCTCCTTTTCCCCTATCTCATTCCCCCTTCCTTCTTCCCCTATCTCCTTCCACCTTCTTTCCCCCATCTCCTTCCCACCCTATCTCCTTCCCCCATCTCCCTCTCCGTATGTCCTTCCCCATCTCCTTCCCCCTTTCTTCCCGGCTATCTCCTTCCCAACTATCTCCTTCCCCCTTCCTACCCCCCAATCCTTCCCCGTATCTCCTTCCCCCTTCCTTCCTCCATCTCCTTCCCCTTTCTTTCCCCATCTGCTTCCCCTTTCCTTCCACCCTATCTCCTTCCCCTAAATCCTTCCCCCTTCCTTCCCCATCCCCTTCCCCCCATTTCGTTTCCCCATCTCCTTCCCCCTTCCTTCCACCGCTATCTCCTTTCCCTATCCTATTCCCCCTTCCTTCCCCCCGTCTTCCTACCCCCTCCTTCCCCCTTCCTCCCCTACCTCCTTTCCCACACCTCCTTCCCCCTTCCTTCCCCCATCTGCATCCCCCATCTACTTCGAACTTTCTTACCCCCCATCTCGTTCCCCCTTCCTCCCCCCATCTCGTTCCCCATTCCATCCCCCACATCTCCTTCCCCCTTTCTTCCCCCCATTTCCTTCCCCCTATCTCCTTCCCCCTTCCTTCCCCGCAATCACCTTCCCCGCTATCTCCTTCCCCCTTCCTTTCCCCATCATCTTCCTCCTTCCTTCCCCCATCTGCTTCCCACATCTCCTTCCACATTCCTTCCCCCATCTGCTTCCCCCATCTCCTTCCCCCTTCCTTACCCCCATTCTCATTCCCCCTTCCTTCCCCCCAATCTCCTTCCCCCTTCCTTCCCTCCTATCTCCTTCCCCCATCTCCTTCCCCCTTCCTTACCCCCATCTCCTTCCGCCTTCCTTCCCCCCATCTCCTTACCCCATCTCCTTCCCCGTTCCGTCCCAAAATCTCCTTCCCCCTTCCTTCACTCCATCGCCTTCCCACATCTCCTTACCCCATCCTTACCCCCGCCTCCTTCACCATATCTCATTCCCTCTTCCTTCCCCCATCTCCTTCCCCCTTCCTTCCCCCATTTTGTGCGAGATAAGTGGCTGTCCAGCCCCATCTACGGCACTTTTTATTTCCCTTCCCAGGAACAAAGACACGGAGGAGTCAGTCCAAAACTTTTTCATTCAACTTTGCAAAGTCGGGTGCTGTTCCCAAAGGTACACACACACAAGCATAGTAATCTCCACACATTATATACATGTATATGTGGGCTGGGTTTACTACTGCTGCCTTGACCAACGAGTGCTCGGATTCCCCACTGTTTTCCTTTTTTGGGTTCTGGTGCCTGCGATTCTTTTATCATTCACTTGGCCAATCAGTGTTTGAGCTTCCCATTCTTCCCTTATATGGATGATGTTGTACAACTGTGGTTAAGGGCGGCCTCTCAACTATCGAGGAAAGCTGTTACAACTGTTTCATTCATATAAACGTGGGGGAGGTCCGGCAACAGTTTCGAGTGTCTGCTTGTGTTTACTATGAGGTAGAAAAGACTAAAAGGCAGCTAACCGTCTACCCCCTACATGCTTGTGTTTACTATGAGGTAGAAAAGACGAAAAGGCAGCTAATCGTTTAATAATTACACTACCCCCTACAATTTCCTTCACCTTCCTTCCACCCATCTCCTTCTCCCCTATCTCCTTCCCCCCTCCTTCCCAGCTATCTCCTTTTCCCCTATCTCCTTCCCTCTTCCTTCCCCCTATCTCCTTCTCCCCTATCTCATTCCCCATGCTTCTTGCCCTATCTCCTTCCCCCTTCTTTCCCCCATCTCCTTCCCACCCTATCTCCTTCCCCCTTACTTCCCCCATCTCCTTCTCCGTATCTCCTTCCCCCACGTCCTTCCCCCTTTCTTCCCCCATCTCCTTCACAGCTATCTCCTTCCCCCTTCCTTCTCATATCTCCTTCCCCATTCCTTTCTCCCCTATCTCCTTGTCCCAATCCCCTTCACCCTTCCTTCCCCCACATCTCCTTCCCCCTTCCTTCCCCCATCTCCTTCCCCTTTCTTTCCCCATCTGCTTCCCCTTCCCTTCCACCCTATCTCCTTACCCCTAAATCCTTCCCTCTTCCTTCCCCCAATCCCCTTCCCCCCATTTCGTTTCCCCATCTCCCTCCCCCTTCCTTCCACCGCTATCTCCTTCCCCTATCCTATTCCCCCTTCCTTCCCCCTGTCTTCCTCCCACCTCCTTCCCCCTTCCTCCCCCCACCTCCTTCCCCACATCTCCTTCCCCCTTCCTTCCCCCCATCTGCTTCCCCCATCTCCTTCCAACTTTCTTACCCCCATCTCTTTCCCCCTTCCTCCCCCATCTCCTTCCCCATTCCTTCCGCCACATCTCCTTCCCCCTTTCTACCCCCATTTCCTTCCCCCTATCTCCTTCCCCCTTCCTTCCCCGCAATCACCTTGGCCGCTATCTCCTTACCCCTTCCTTCCCCCATCTCCTTCCTCCTTCCTTCCCCCATCTGCTTCCCCCATCTCCTTCCCCCTTCCTTACACCCCATCTCCTTCCCTCACATCTCCTTCCCCCTTCTTTCCCCCCCAAATCTCCTTACCCCCTGTTTCCTTTCCCCTTCCTTCCCGCATAAACTTCCCCTGCTATCTCCTTCCCCTTCCTTTCCCCATCTCCTTCCCACTTCCTTCCCCAATCTTCTTCCCCCACATCTCCTTCCCCTTCCTTTCCCCCAATCTCCTTACCCCCTGTCTCCTTCCCCCTTCCTTCCGCCATCTACTTCCCCCGCTATCTCCTTCCCCCTTCCTTCTCCATCTCCTTCCCTTTCCTTCCCCCATCTCCTTCCCCCGCTATCCCCTTCCCCTTCCTTCCCCCATCTCCTTCCCCCTATTTCCTTCCCCCTTCCTTCCCCCTATCTGCTTCCCCCATCTCCTTCCCCCTTCCTTACCCCCAACTCCTTCCCCCTTCCTCCCCCCATCGCCTTCCCCATTCCTTCCCCAACATCTCCTTCCCCCTTTCTTCCCCCTATCTCCTTCCCCCGCTATCTCCTTCCCCCTTCCTTCCCCGATCTCCTGCTCCCTTCCTTCCCCCTAACTGCATGCCCCATTTTCTTCCCCCTTCCTTCCCCCATCTGCTTCCCCATCTCCTTCCCCCTTCCTTACCCCCATCTCGTTCCCCCTTCCTTCCCCAACTCCTTCCCCATTCCTTCCCCCCACATCTCCTTCCCCTTTCTTCCCCCATCTCCTTTCCCCTATCTCCTTCCCCCTTCCCTCTGCCACCATCTCCCACCCCCATCTCCTTCCCCTTATCTCATTCCCCCTCCCTTCCCCCACATCTCCTTCCCCACTTCCTTCCCCCATCTCCTTCCCCACTATCTCCTTCCCCCTTCCTTCCCCCATCTCCTTCCCCATCTCCTTCCCCTTCCTTCCCCCAATCCTTCCCTCTATCTCCTTCCCCCTTCCTTCCCCCATCTCCTCCCCCCTTCCTTCCCCCCATCTCCTTCCACCCATGTTCTTCTCCCCTATCTCCTTCCCCCCTCCTTCCCTGCTATCTCCTTTTCCCCTATCTCATTCCCCCTTCCTTCTTCCCCTATATCCTTCCACCTTCTTTCCCCCATCTCCTTCCCACCCTATCTCCTTCACCCATCTCCCTCTCCGTATGCCCTTCCCCATCTCCTTCCCCCTTTCTTCCCGGCTATCTCCTTCCCAACTATCTCCTTCCCCCTTCCTACCCCCCAATCCTTCCCCGTATCTCCTTCCCCCTTCCTTCCTCCATCTCCTTCCCTTTCTTTCCCCATCTGCTTCCCCTTTCCTTCCACCCTATCTCCTTCCCCTAAATCCTTCCCCCTTCCTTCCCCCATCCCCTTCCCCCCATTTCGTTTCCCCATCTCCTTCCCCCTTCCTTCCACCGCTATCTCCTTTCCCTATCCTATTCCCCCTTCCTTCCCCCCGTCTTCCTACCAGGGTGAATGGGATGGCCAATTGAACGATCGCACAAGTGCCCGTCCATTTTCGGGGCAGGGTCGGTCGCAGAACCCTCCCACCACAGTACCACCAGAGGTCTGCCCTAGGTACATGAATGTGGGAGTAATTCCCGCCCCCGGTAGTTTCATTGACCAGCCGGATTGATCCGCTGCACTTGTCAAATGTCCCCACATCGTCGTCCCACTGTAGTCCCGTCCGAGAGACGCAGGCCTGGTGCGTACCCGTTACCCCTGAGAATGATGGCGGGCGGGGCGCCCCCTCAGTCCTGACGGGGGGAAACTTCAAACTCAAGGGTCGACAAGTGGGGTCGTTCCAGGCCTCTCGGTCCTGGTACAGCCTTATCATGCAGTCAATGGCTCGTGGGTGTTTCTCCCATCCCAGCGGGAATGGGACCACCTGAGGGTTAGGGCGGGCACTCGTGCATGCGTAGCAATCACTCTTTTTCATGCTCCTCACAGTATATTTGACCCATTCCATCCAGGCATTCGCCTCCCCGTATCCCGTTTCTATTTCAAAGGTCTTTTCCAAATCCGTTGTCTCAATTATTCTAATCTTTTCCTGCTTACCAGTGGTGGATGAGCCCCCAGACTCAGCTTCAATGACCGTGATATACGTGCAGCACAGCTGCATCCCCCCCCCATCCTGCCTGGCCCCCAACTCTAATTCCCAGTATTGTTCTATTAAGTCTCGCCTCGTTCTTTTCCAAGTTCTTTATGGTCAGATAAAGCGGATTGCACCGATTATGCCCACAATCTCGTCCAGGGGTGATGGGATCACGGACAACTGACACCATAGCCTGGACCCCGGGGGCTGGAAGCCTACTTAGGCCTTCCCTACCATACAATTGTAATACTAACGTCTGACCCTGGAATCCCCTTTCTCTCTCTAGATTCTGCTTAGTTTGATTCAGTTGACTTTTAGTCCTACAGGGCACCAACTCACATAGGTCTAAGCTAAGTGTCTGTGTTGATTGGTTGGCAAGCACGGAGATGGTGAACCACTGACGGTCCTCTATTTGTTTCATCCGGAGGCCAAATTGGGTAACACGCACACTATGACCCAGCCCAAGGACAATGGCATAGCAAGTTAACAATATGATTGACCGCATTTTGTCGCGACACCCGTAGCCCGAGGGCACAGTTCCTTTAGACTCGCCAAAGTCCGATTAGTTCGTTCTCAGAGTCTCTGTTCCTTAGATGCCTTTGTCAGAGAGGTTCGTTCGTCCTCCGTCGGTTGTGGCACTGGTCCCTTGACTCGAGTGTAATGTGTCCAGCCCTTTTCGGCCGTACGGACAGCCGTTTCGGTCGTCAAAAGTACCAGGAAGGGACCGTCCCAAGTTGGTTCGAGGGTACGTTGCTTCCAGCTTTTAATCAGGACCCACTGACCCGGCTTGACGGTGTGCACCGCAAACTCGAGGGGCGGCGTCTGTGCCAAAAGTCCCTGTTGGCGTAAACGAGATAGAGCAGACCCCAGAGCCACCACATATTTTTGCACAAACATATCCCGAGACTCAAATACAGGAGGTTCCCCCTTCGGCCCATGGAACGGGAGGCCAAATAACATTTCGAAAGGGGAGACGCCCAAATCCCGCCTTGGCTGGGTGCGAATTTGCAACAGGGCAAGGGGTAGGCATTTGGTCCAAGGCAGGCCGATTTCACTAGTGAGCTTGGTTAGCTGCTTTTTGATGGTCTGGTTCATTCTTTCGACCTTGCCCGAGGAGGAGGGATGCCAGGGGGTGTGCAAATCCCAGTCAATCCCCATTGCTTGCACTACATTCTGGAGGACGGTCGAGGTGAAGTGGCTCCCCTGGTCAGAGTCAATAGCGCGGGGTAGCCCAAATCGTGGGATGATTTGCTCGAGTAGAATCTTGCTAACCTGAGTTGCCGTTGCCGTGGTAGTGGGGAAAGCTTCCACCCATCCTGTCAGGTGATCTACCACTACTAATAGATATTTCAGGCGACCTATGGGGGGGAGCTCAGTGTAATCTACCTGGATATACTCAAACGGCCTATAGGCCGGACTCCTACCCCCTTGTCTTGCATGCTGCCGCAGCCCCCTTTTGTTAATCTTTCGACATGTTATACAATCTCCTGTGACCTGCTTGGCTACCGTGTACAGACCAGGGTGAGCATATCGGCGCAGGAAGGCATCACACAGTGCCTGGGCGCCCCAGTGACCCCCTTGGTGTAAACGGGCAATAATGTCCCGCGTCAACGGTCGATTTAGTAGCTGGCGGCTATCGGGTAAGGTCCACTTGCCTTCCCTATCCTTTGTACCCGCCAGAGACGCGAGAAGAGTTTCTTCTTTGTCAGTAAACGTGGGCACTTCGGTAATTTCGGATATCTGTGGAATCCTTACCAGGCAGTTTATTACTTCCTTCCCCATCCCAGCCAATTTTGCCTGTTCATCTGCCAATTGATTCTCCAGGGTCTCTATTTTATCGTCTTTCTGGTGTCCTTTCACATGTACTACAGCAATCTCTTGTGGCAGCAACAAATCCTCCAAGATCATGGCTACTAGTTCCTCGTGGACCAACTCTTTTCCTCTACTATTTATCATTCCCCTTTCTTTCCAGATCTTCCCAAAGGTGTGTACTACCCCAAAGGCATACTTAGAGTCAGTGTAGATTGTCCCGGCTATTCCCTTTAAATTCCTCAGAGCCCGGTGCAAGGCGTACAATTCGCATGTTTGTGCGGACCAGGCATTCGGTAGCCGTCCACTTTCCACTGATTCCCAACCAGTCTCACTAATGACTGCATAACCGTTGTGTCTCTTCCCATCTATCACTCGAGAGGACCCATCAATGTACCACCGCCTACCTGCATGTAAGGGGGTATCCCTCAGATCTTCCCTCACTTTACTCTGGTACTCTATTATGTCTGAACAACAGTGTTCCAGTTCCTCCTCCCCTTCCCCTTTCCAAAGAAAGTCCGCCGGGTTCTGGCAGCCCCCGACTTCTATTCGGAGGTCTTCTCGGTCTAACAATATGGCTTCATATTTCAGAATTCTCGAGTCAGTCAGCCACCTCCCGGCCTTCTGATTCAGGATAGTTCTAACCTGGTGGGGAGTAGTGACCGTCAAGGGGGCCCCGAAAGTCAACTTCCTGCTTTCCTCTACCAGCTTTGCCGAGGCTGCCACCGCTTGGACACACTCCGGCCACCCTCGGGAGACTGGATCCAGAATTTTTGACAGGAAAGCCACGGGCTTCCTTTTACCCCCCCAGTCCTGGGTCAATACTCCAAGAGCGGTTCCCTTTCTAGAGTTCACAAAGAGGCGAAATGTCTTAGTAAAATCCGGCAAGCTTAAAACAGGTGCAGCCATCAATTTTCCTTTTAGGATTTCAATTAACTTTTTCTCCTCCTCCTCCCATTTTATTCTGTTGGGTGCCTCCTCAATGAGTTTTAGGTACAAGTCTTTAGTAAGGGGGGCATAGTCGTCTATCCATAACCGACAATAGCCTAAGAGTCCCAAGAACTTCCGCAACTCCCTCTTGGTCGTTGGGAGGCCTAGTTCGATTATTGCCCGCACTCTTTCCGGACTTATTCGTTTCTGTCCCTGGCTTATCAAGTGTCCCAGGTACTTAACCTCTTTCTCGACATATTGGAGCTTCTTCTGACTCACTCTTAACCCCTTCTCAGCTAGGTAATTTAACAGGGCATTAGTCCCAAGTAGGACGTCCTCCTCCGCCGGTCCGGATAAAAGGAGATCGTCCACGTATTGTATAAGCTTAAGGGCCGGGGACAAGGTTACTCCCTCCAATAATTGTTCCAGAATCTGCCCGAACAGAGTCGGGGACTCAGTGAATCCTTGGGGGAGTACGGTCCACCTGTACTGTTGTTTTCTGCCAGTATCAGGATCCTCCCATTCAAAAGCAAAAAGATCCCTACTGTCCTTGTCCAGGGGACACGCCCAGAAGGCATCCTTTAAGTCTATAACACTAAACCAGCCGTGGTCCGGGGGGATTCGCCCCAGAATAGTGTATGGGTTCGGTACCACAGGGTGCCGTACTTGGACAATTTTATTTACCTCCCTTAGGTCTTGGACCATTCGGTAGCTCCCATCCGACTTCCGGACCGGCAGGATGGGAGAATTGTATCGTGACATACAGGGCTCTACCAATCCATCTTTTATTGGTCTTCCATAACTGTCTTCAGGCCCTGCCTCCCTTCCCAAGAGATGGGGTATTGGCGCACTCTGACGTCGGGGCTCTGGGGCTTTAATTTTACCTCCACAGGTCGAATTGAGAGTCCCCCCCGGTTCCCTTTGGCGACCCAAACCCTAGGGTCTATCTCTGTCAATCGGGACTCACTAAGGTATGACATGGTAACGGCTAATTCTTCCTCTCTCACTTCTGCCCCGTCTCGCTTCTAGAAACTCTCCAACTTTTCTTCGACGTTCCTCTTTCCACCCCATAATCTCCCTCCCCCATTCCGGTGGACTTACAAGCTTCCTGTACGGCTGCCACCATCATTTTTGTCTTATGTTTCTCCCTTATTACATCCCTCTGAACGTACACCTTCTGTGCTTCCCGTAATAATTCTGCAACATCCTTTTCAGCCCAATCCTCCACTTTCTGTAATTTCTTCTGAATGTCAGGCCATGACTTAGTCACAAAGTGCACCTTAAGCATGCTCTTGCCTATTTCCCCATCGGGGTCTAAACCTGAATACTTTCGCATGGACTCCCGCAAACGGTCTAAAAACTCACTCGGGGATTCATCCTTTTTCTGTCCAACTTCAAATGCTTTTGCTAAATTCCGCTGTTTGGGCACGCAGGTTTGGATCCCCCTGATTATATTGCTTCTGAGGTCTGTCATATTGGCCCTTCCCCCCGCGTCGTTATGATCCCACCGGGGGTCCTCTAAGGGGTACTTCTGCTCTCCACGCTGAGGGCCGTCCTGATGCTCCCTATCCCAAATGGCCATTGCACTATTCCGGATCATAACAATTTCATCGTAATTAAATAGTATTCTCATCATGGCCTGCAGTTCAGCCCATGTGTATATACTGGGCCCCAGAAATTGGTCCAGTTGTATTCCCACACTGATGGGGTCATCCAGTAGACGGGGTAGTTCATTACGGAGTTGCCGGATATCCCCAGAATTTAAAGGTTGTACTACGAACCCGGTCCGTTCGTTCCCAAACGGCACCTCTCGTAAGGGGTTCAGCTGTTCAATATTGTCACTCCTCCCAGCTCTCAATCCCTCTTCTCGACCTCTCCGCATCTCGAGTCGGCCTGATTTCCTAGTGCCTGGGGTGAGTTCTGTGCCCCCTCCTGTGCCCCCCCCCAGCAGTCCCTTCCTCACTGGTCGTAGCCTGCTGGGACTCGGAATTATCCGTCGCAGGAGGGAGGTCCGCGCTGGACGCCTGGTCGTGCGCGGGTGGTATATACGGGGGCGGGGAAGACGGTGGCAAACCGTCGGTGAGGATGTCCCAAGACTTCTGGGGCTTCCTCGGGTCTGTTTGGGGAATCAGAGGATAGAGACGCGTGGGACTCTCGCCGTCGCCCGCCAACCAGGCGGCGGCATATTTGCTCTCCTCTGGGTCAAACAGTTGTTTTCTGTTAACATATACATTTAGGATTTGACACACCCAGTCTTCATCAGACCCATACTCGGGCCAAACTACCGAGGGGGCGCGGATAGGTTCTTTGGTCCATATAAAACAACAATATTTTATCATGGTCTCTTTCTTTAAGTCCTTCGTTCTACTACTGTCCGTCCATAGACTTAACTTCCAACCTAATGGACTATCGGGGGGTATTTCTTTCCCATTTGCAGTCTTCCCTGACTTTTCCTTAGAAGTCTGATTTCACATGGTTTATCTTCGGTCCTGGTCTTAAACGCCCAAAGCGTTTTCACAGATGACCGTCAAAACCACAATTTCCCGTGGTTTATCTTCAGTCCTGGTCTTAAACGCCCAAAGCGTTTTCACAGATGACCGTCAAAACCACGCGGCCAACAAGGAAGAACAAAAGAATCTCTTACCTTGATCCGTGCACGGAGTTGTCTGGCCTTTTTAAATGTGTGTACCCCCGTGTATAGTCACTAACCGGTCGTCCCAGCACTCGTCCGTGTGTTCCTTTTCCAGGATTCAAAATTATTTTTAAATGAGCCGGGTCACATCGTCTCTTGGCCGACGGCCAACGGACCAAGCCGATCAGTGAGAAGTATAAATATATACGAGACGCGTCTTTGTTGTAATCAGGCTTGATCCGTGAGCCGAAGAGACTGCCCCCCCCGGCAATAATTCTTTCATCCCGGAGGAGCCCCCAATTGTGCGAGATAAGTGGCTGTCCAGCCCCATCTACGGCACTTTTTATTTCCCTTCCCAGGAATAAAGACACGGAGGAGTCTGTCCAAAACTTTTTCATTCAACTTTGCAAAGTCGGGTGCTGTTCCCAAAGGTACACACACACAAGCATAGTAATCTCCACACATTATATACATGTATATGTGGGCTGGGTCTACTACTGCTGCCTTGACCAACGAGTGCTCGGATTCCCCACTGTTTTCCTTATTTGGGTTCTGGTGCTTGGGATTATTTTATTATTCACTTGGCCAATCAGTGTTTGAGCTTCCCATTCTTCCCTTATATGGATGATGTTGTACAACTGTGGTTAAGGGCGGCCTCTCAACTATCGAGGAAAGCTGTTACAACTGTTTCATTCATATAAACGTGGGGGAGGTCCGGCAACAGTTTCGAGTGTCTGCTTGTGTTTACTATGAGGTAGAAAAGACTAAAAGGCAGCTAACCGTTTAAAAATTACACTACCCCCTACAAACACTGCAATCTCCCCCTCCCTGACTGATCCCTGTCCAACACTGCAATCTCCCCTCTCTCTGACTGATCCCTACCCAACTCTGCAAACTCCCCCTCCCGGACTGATCCCTACCCAACACTGCAATCTCCCCCTCTCTGACTGATCTCCACCCAACACTGCAGTCTCCCCCTCACTAACTGATCCCTTCCCAACACTGCACTCACCCCCTCCCTGACAGTTCCCTACCCAAAACTGTAATCTCAAGGGAATCCCTGGGGATACATAGGGGATACAAGAGTTTACTGAAGAAGAGAATCAGGAGGGCAGATGACCTTGGCTGAAAAGATTTGGGTGAATCCAAAGAGATTCTTGAAGTATATTAAAGGAAAGAGAATAACTAGAGAGAGAATAGAACTGTTCATGGCCATGTTTGTGCAGTATCGCAGGAGTTATTTCCCCTCTGTGTTGACCGTGGAGAAGGACATGAAGGCTTGGGAACTTGGGGAAGTTAGTGATCATCTCTTGGGGACAGTCCATATGACAGGAGAGGAAGTGTTGACGCATTAGACTTTATGAGGGTGGGCAAATCTCCTGGACCTGACTAAAGACTCCAACAACACTGCAAGATATTGTGAGTCCCAGGCTGATTCTTTTGCATCAGCGTTATCCGGGGGTGAGGTCCCGGAAGATTGGAGGGCAGCAAATGTTGTGCCCTTATTCGAGAAGGGCTGCAAAGAAAAACCTGGGAACTATAGATCAGTAAACTGAACATGTGTGGTCAGTAAGTTACTTGAGAAGATTCTGAGAGATTAGATATACATGCATTTGGAAATACAGCATTTGATTAGGAGTAGTTAGCATACCCTTTTGTGTGGGAGACTATGCCTCACAAATTTGTTAGCGTTCTTTGATGAAGTGATCAGGAAGGTTGACGAGGGCAGGCCAGTACATGTAGACTCTATAGATTTCAATTAGGCCTTTGATAAGGTTCCACATGGTACCTTGCTCTGGAAGGTTACATCACATGGAATCCAGGGGGCGTTGGCAAACTGGGTACACAATTGGCTTGATGGTAGGAAGGAGAGGGTAACAGTCAGACTGAAGGCCTGTATCTCGTGATGTGCCTCATCGGTCATCAAATCATAGAATCCCTCCTCTGTGGAAACAGGCCCTTCGGCCCAACAAGTCCACTGGTCCTCTGAAGATTATTCCACCCAAACCCATTTCCGTTCCCTATTACTCTACATTTACCCCTGACTAATGCAACTTACTTCTGCATCCATAAACAGTATAGGCAATTGAGCATGGCCAATTGACCTAAATTGCTCATCTTTGGGTTGTGGGAGGAAACCCTAGCACCCAGAGGAAACCCACGCAGACATGAGGAGAACATGCAAACTCAGTTGGTGTGGCATATTTGCTCAGTGGTTGGCACTGCTGCCTCACAGGGCCAGGGACCCGGGTTCGACCCCAGTCCCCGGTGACTGTCTGTGTGGAGTTTGCACATTCTCCCTGTGTATGCGTGGGTTTGCTCTGGGTGCTCCAGTTTCCTCCTACAATCCCAAAATATGCAGGTCAGATGAATTGGCCAGGCTAAATTGCCCATAGTGCTCGGTGCATTCGTGAAGGGTAAATATTGGGCAGGGAGAATGGCTCACTGTTCGGCATGCCAGTGTGGTTTGTTGGGCCAAATGGCCTGTTTCCATACTGTAAGAAGTCTAATCCTAAAAGGATTTAACCCAAACAAACCACCCTGTGAGGTTGGAATTGAACCCAGATCCACGGTACTGTGGGGCAGCAGTGCTAACCATTGTGCCACTGAGCAGGTCAGTGCTAGGCCCAGTACTGTTTGTTATCGATATCAATGATTTGGATGAGGATGTTTAAGGCATGATTAGAAAATTTTCACATTGCACTAAAATAAGTGAGGGAGGTTCTCAGCAATTGCAACAGGGTCTTGATCAGCTGGGGAATTGGGCTGAGAAATGGCAAATTGAGTTTAATATAGACAAGGGCGAGATCTAACATTTTGGAAAGTAAAATCAAGACAGGGGTTTCATGGTGAATGGTAGGGCCTGAAGGAGTCTAGTGGCACAGAGGGACCTTGGATTCCAGGAGCACGGTTCTCTGAACTCAGGGAGACAGGGCAGTGAAGAAGGCTTTTGGCACACTGGGCGCTTCATCAGTCAGGGCATGGAATATCGAAGTTGGGAAGTTCTGTTGCATTTGTACAGGATTCTGTTTTGGCCACCTTGCCATCGCAAGCATTTTATTAAATTGGAAAGAGTGCAGAAGAAATTTACAAGGATGTTTCGAGTACTCAACTAGACAGTTATAGAGAGAGGTTGGACAAGGTAAGACATTTTCTTTAGTGTGTAGGAGACTGAGGGATACCCTTATAGAGGTGTATAACATCATAGGAGGCATGGACAGGGTGAATGTGCTCAGTCTTTATTCAAGGCTTGGGACATCGAGGACGAAAGGGCATCAGTTTAATGTGAAAGGGGAAAGATTAAAAGGGAACCTTAGGGACAACCCTTTTCTCCAGAGGTGATATATATATATATGGAATGAACTACCAGTGGAAGTCGTCAAGGAGGATACATTTAATAATATTTAAATGGCACTTGGACAAATACATGGAGAGGAACATATTGGAAGGTTATGGGCCAAGTGCAGGGAAACGGGGTTAGTGTGGATGGACCAGTTTGAGCCAAAGAGCCTGCCTCCATGCTTAGAACTCTATGACTCCATGAACATACCCAGGTGTCCCATAAACAGAAGCAGCCAAAGCAACATGAACATGAGCCATCTCAGGGGATGGGGAGGCAGCCTCAGGTTACATTGACAAACTGGATGGACAGTGTATGAGCTCCAAGCAGCTGCATGGGTCCTGTACACATGCAACATGGAACAACACACATCAGGCCCGAGTAGGAGGTTCCAGGAGCAAATACAATCCCTCGGAAACCAGGGCTCCTCCCAGAATGGGATAATGTGTGCCTTTGGGTTTCTACCTTCCCAGGGAGATAATGACAGGCCCCACACTGATGCAACCACACCCGCTCACAGATGGAGACTCCCACTGCCTTTCTTACGGGTAAGTGCACATTTTGCCCCGAGCCCTGACCCCAGATGGACCCAGATTCCATGAATTATGTGGTTACCCAGTGTAATGCAGCTGATGGTCTCACTCCGTACACAACAGCCATTCCAGGCACCCAGCTGGTGGGCAGCACAAAAAAGATCCCGTCTCTGACCCAGATACATGTTTGGATGAGATTGACCGAACGTCTGTCATACACAGAGTGAACGCTGAGGAGCAAACCGAATAAATCGCCATGTGCCTTAGTCCAGCAGGCCATTCAGCCCTCCCTGAGGTCCAACAGCTAGGGTGGGGCATCCATGATGAAATGAAGGCAGCGATCCTCAATGCTCGAGGGCAGGATAAGGCAGACCCTGCAGAGGCGCTGCATAAATGCAGAACAACAACCAGGGGAATGACCCTCCCCTCCCCCTGTTGCTTCATCTGGAAATTCTGGGTCCAATTTGTCTGGAATTTTGGGGCTATGTCCTGCATCTTTCTTAGCGATGAGAATACAGGCCCGACCCTTTGTCTCCCATGTCTCAGAAAGAAGGAGGGCCACCTGGTATTCGAACCCTCAGATGCCCCTGTAATGAGGATTGGGCCCTCCGCTAATTAATCGCTGAATAGGAAGTAGACTTTAGGGATTTCCACGTTGTGGTACAGAGGCTCGGGGACCACAGGTGATTGGTGCTGTTTCCTCAAGAATGGGTGTGTGGTTGTGAGCTATTGAGCACCAGCCCAGACAAGGGGTCAGAGTTCAAACAGTGATATCGCAGGAAACCAACCAGGGAGAATTCCTCAGGAACAAAATTAAAAACAGACTGAGACCAGGAGTGAAGGCTCCTCTCCCAGCTTATCCCACACACACCAGGTTCTCGCAATGGACTAGTCACTAAACCCAATACCTTGTTCACTAACATTTATCACAAATTGATGCCAATCATAATGAATACATCAGGGATACAGTAACCAGAGTAATGTCCTTCCCCATTAAAATGATTATGTTCCCACCTGACCAACAGGATAAGGGGGTGAAGGACAGGGAAATATGAGGGAAAGCCCACAACAGCAATTCGCAGATGAAAGAAAAGGGAACTCCTCAATGATTTAGCCACAGTACACAAGTCCACTCCCAGGGAAGGAGTGTTTCCGGTCAGTATGCTGACTTGGCTAATTTAGGGAATAAACTCAGGATCCTGACCCAACAACTTTCTAATGAGCCTGAGAAATACTGAATACAGAAAACCCAGAGGAGACTATGGGACAACTGTTGGAGAATCAGGCTAACCATCACTTAGTGACCAAACTGGAGGGTCACACCAACACGATTAATCAGATCATCCAGGGCCCAATCAGAGATGACGGTGAGAAGTAAAACCACACCCTGTGCAGTAACGAGATGGTGGAACAGATGAGGGAGGAGCTCAGGCAGGCCAGCCATGGGAAAGTCCCATCCCGGTTTAGTGGCAAACAACGTAAATATTTGTTCCAGGAGAACCCCCACACCAACATCTCTCACTGTGAGTGACAGCAGCTCACCAAATGCTGGGTTAATGACAGCTGTAAGAACACTCTTATTGGGACACTCGGTTTGGTCTGAGGTGTGGGATATAGGTAAAGTAGTGTTATTTCTGCAATTATAATGACTTATGCAAGGTAAATGCACTCACACAAGTGTATAATTGTTTCAACGAAGGGCTGAGGAAAAAGAATAACATCTATGTGGAGGAAATATATAATTGTTTTTGTATTCGCTAAACTGTGCATACAAGAATGAAACGTGCCTGCTAACAATGGTAGACAAATAAATATGGTGCTGTGAGTATGTAGGTTAAGCCAGATATGCTTGTAGAGGCAGTAATTATAATCATCTGTTACCCACTTTTGCAAAAACACAAAAGCCAGCCACAATTAAAAGGTCATAAGGATCAATATGGTTGGGGAAAGGGAGGAAATGTCACAGGTGGGGGAAGTAGATAATAGTGAAGGAGGATATACCTAACAATGGACCACAGCAGGATGTGGTGAAATGGCCCAGTAAAACTTGTACATTGTAATGTACAAGGCCGGAGTAGGCAAGAGATAAACAATAGTAATGGGCACCAGGTTTGGAGTAGTGAATCCTATATAAGGAATGTACTTGCTAACCTCTACATGCCCTATTCCGCGCACCATGCTTGCAAGCGTCTAATAAACATACTGATTGCTTCAGATCTTGTCTTGGGCTGAAATTATTGAAGTGAGTGATCTTTGTTTCTCACACCATGTGACAAAGTTAGGATAAAGTCCAATTAATGGGAGTTGCACAAAAATGGTATTTGTTTGGATTACCATGAATCCATCCCACATAATCTGAAGATAGACAGAACAGGGACCACCCCTCAGTAAAAGTGAAGGAACAGGCCATACTATCACATACCCATAGCCTGTCATCCATGAATGTGGCTCCTCTCCCATCAAGCTGTGGCCCTAACTGCACTCACCATGATATATCTTGGGGTATTGGTGGTTATGATTGCAGGTTGCAACAGAATGGGCACCATCATTATGCATAAGGCCTGGACACACTCACAGGGGCTATAAGGCTGATATAATTTTCAGGGAATTCTACTCAGGAGGGAATTCAAGGATTTTGAGCCATCAGGACTCTTTCCCTTGTATTTATTCTGATCACTGTCTATGCATCACAATTCTGTACATAATGGCGTTCGGCTCAGACAGCTGGCTACTCTGACAACAAGCACACCCAGCGTTTAAAAGCTGGTTTGCAATTCATTGTATAAGCTTCTTTCCATCTAAATGGATGAGTTGGGGGAAATGTCACAACCTCCTGGCTAAAACACAGATAAACAGCCAAGGTATATTGGCCAAGTAAATCCCCCAAATTACAAATTCCGCACTCCAAGCACAGTGCAAACACAGCGGCCAAGTGGTAATGTCATCAGCATAATGTAAAAGGCAACAGTTCTCCACGACAGACATATCCCTTATAACGTGTCCACCAAACAAATGAGGGTCCACACAGGAAGGCACTGGGTCCTGCTACAAAAAGAAACTAACATAACAAACCGTCAAATGGTTGGAAATATTTCAACTATTAGCCGATTCTCCTAATTGGCCAGAACTACAGAAAGTTCCGGAAAACCATCCAGAAATGAACACAAACAGGGTTCACCTGAAGACTGATGTCTTGAATCTTCTGGAGGCCATCTGAGGAGACCAGCATTGCAAGAGACAGACAGACAGACAGACACATAGAGAAAGAAGCTTCACAGACCCAAAGGCAGAACCAGAAAGGGAGAGATAGAAAGACAGTTTGAAGCAAACCCAAGAAACATGGGAGAGAGGGAGTGTGCAAAACCATTGAGAGAGAGAGAGATAGAGCTGGAAACATCTGGAATAATGTGTGTCACCCCTTCAGTCTGTCCATGCTTTACCTCCTGTTTGTCTCAGTCTGGCGTTCCTTCTCCCTTTCTCTGTCCTTCTCTCTCAGCCTGTCTCTCTCTCTCTCTCACTCACTGCCTTTTTCTCACTCTCCCTTTCCCTGTCTCTCTCTCTCTGTCCATCTTACTCTCATCTCCGTCCCCACTCTCTCGATCTCTCTCTCTCTTTTTCATAGCCTCCCTTTCTCTATCTTCCCTATTTCAGAACTGAAAGTGCTCACCCAATTTTGAACGCCCTCAAAAATATTTTGCCCCCCATTTTCACTCTCCTCCCAAATTGATCCCCTTCCCCAAATATCTTCCCTCTCAACTAATTGCCTCACCAAATGTGCCCCACTCAAATATTTCGCTGCCCCCAACATTGCTGTGAGCTCCACTCCCTGGGGCAGAGGGAAATGCATGGAAAAGTGTCGAGCTGGAAAAGCCCAGCAGGTCAGGCCTGAACCATCGATTGTCCTTCCTGACCTTCTGTGCCTCCCCATCTCCAGACTTTGTAACTCTAAGTCTCCAGCAACAGCAGTCCTCACTTTCTCACACTGGTAAAAGAGTCAGTGTTGACTGACTGGCCTGTGACTGTTTTAATGCACAGAATGATCCCAGTCCCAGAATTACAGAAGATTTGCATCACAGATGGAATCCCTTCTGCCCATTATGCCGCCTCCCCTATTAAATGATCCTGGACTTGTTCAGGATCCTCTGGATTGGTCCCTGAATTGCCACTTTGACTATGCTTCATGTGGAGACATTTTCTCTGCCCTGTCTCAAATTTTGCATCACATGCTATTCTTCCCTCCATCTCTCTCTGACAACAGATCCCCCCCTTTCTCCAACGACCCCAAAACCCCAACAAATACTCCCCCTGTCTCTGGCTGTCCCACTCCCTCCTTGTCCCCACTATCCCCCTTCCCATGCAGACTCACAGCTCCTGGGCTGGAGGATATAGTGCAGAGACTAACTCACCCTTTAACTGACTGCTGTAATGCACAGCAAGATCCCACTCTAAAACCATCGCCAATTACACACACTGTCCTTCTCCCTCCATATACGTCCTTCTCTCTGCCTCCCCCCACCCTCTCTCTCACACTGTTCATCTCTCACTCTCTCTGTCTCCCTAACTCTCACTGCCCATCTCTCTCTCCACACTTTCTCCATCTCCACTCTCTCCATGTCTCTCTCTCTTTTTGTCACTCTCCCTTTCTCTTTTTCTCTATTTCAGACTCACTCAGAAACATACACCATGTACCTTCCACACACCCCCTCCCAACAGTTGGGGTAAATCCTGGGAGAGACCAGGCACTGAGGCAAACTCTTCGCAATGCCCCTTCCCCAGTCACTGGGACAGAGCAGATTGGTCCAGGGAGAAACAGTGAGAGAAACTATAGGAGAGAAAGAGAGATGGACAGACACTGAGAGGGAGGGAGAGAACAAGAGAAAGACAGGCAGGCAGAGAGAGAGGGTGAGAAAGTGAGAATAACTGAGAGAGAGAGAGCAGGAGAGAGACAGACAGAGAGAGAGTGAAACTCCAGGAAGAGAAATACAATGTCAGACTGATACAACATAAAAATTGGGGAGAAAGACAGTAAGAGAAGGTCAGACAGAGAGCAAGACAGAAATCCCAGGGAGAGATATTGGACAGAGAGTGGTGTTGCAACAGCAGAGAGATAGATCTGAGAGAGTTGGATGATGCTGGAAGGGGGGAGGTGGGGGTGGAGTTGCTCTGTTGCAGCGAGAATGATGTACAGGCAAGAATAGCAAGATCCCACAGAACTGAGAGATAGATGCAGAGAGAGATGAGCAAGGTGTTGATTTTGTGAAAGATTGAATGATTGAGCATTCCTGAAAAAAAACCTGATGAGATGACAAAGAGGGAAAGGGAATCTACCGGGAAATGTAAACAGGGCAGAGATGTGAAGGATGTTGAGAGATAAGGATTGAAGGAAAGACGTGGGAGAGAGAACTGGGAACACAGAAATAGACAGAAGAGCTGCAGTGAGAGAGGGAAGCAGTGAAATCTGTGGGATCAGACCCCTCTCTAGCATTTTGCTCCCTTGTCTCTCCCCAGTGCAGAGCTCGCCCCTTGTGGCAAAATTCCCACAGAGAGCCTGAATCCCACAATTCTTGTCTGTGTGTGTGTGTGTGTGTGTGTGTGTTCGCTCTCTCTGATTCCAGCTACTGTCTGATGATTCCTCATGGCAGAATAATTTGATTCTCTGTCTTTGTATTGTCCTAGTTTCAGCTCCCAAATCAAATGTTGAATCATCCACGATCCTATCGAATAGCAGAGCAGGCTCGAGGGGCTGAATGGTCTCCTCTTGTTCCTATTTCGGATGGTCTTATGTTCTTAACACTACCTCCCAGCTCTTCGCCCCCACACTGGAGGTTATGACTCCACAAGGCCCTGATCTGTCGAGTGCTGCACTCTTCCGTGAGTCTCGGAGGGAACCAGCCTGATTTGGATTGGAGTTGCAGCCTCTCAGTGAGAAGTGAAATCTCCTCGAGATTCCCCTCAGTCTCTCACTGTAAGGTGGAGCAGACCAGTCTCGGGGAAGCAAACAGCAGGCCAGATTAGCTCTGTCCTTCAGCTCCATTTCAGAAGGCCACATGGGAGGGGATTGATTCCTTCATCAGCTTCCCGTGCTCTCCCTTCTGGGTTAGGGTGGGGGCCGAATGGCCTTGCTCCTGGCTCGTATTGAGGTGCAGTCTGGCTATGATTGGGTTATACACGGCATGCCCCTGGAGTGAGGTTGGTTAGCTCAGTTGGCTGGTCATTTAGCTTACCACACGAGCTAAAGTTACTCTGAAGGACTCTCGTTCCCAACCTCGCCCCTCAGCTGGGCCATGGTGACCCTCTGCTTAAATCCCCACCAGACACCACTCTCTAATGAGGAGCTGTCCCATGCTCTGGTAAGACTATGGTGACATTCCATTGGTTTGTACCTGGAGCACTGTGTGCAGGACTAGTCACTGCATTGCCAGAGGGATGTTAGTGTGTGAGGAAGGTTCACTGGATGAATCCCCACTGGAATGAACATCACTCTCCCCCAGTTAAGCCACCCTGACAGATTTTGTGTCATTGGAGACACAAGGACCAATTCACCTGAAACAGCAGCTGGATTTTATATTCATGAGCACCTGATAAGATTGGCTAGTTTACACACACACACACACACACACACACACACACACACACACACACACACACACACACACACACACACACACACACACACACACACACACACACACACTCACACACACACACAAACACCACTCACCACTCTCTCTTTCAAATACACACTCTCACTCCCTCAAGCACACACACATTCCTCCCATACACACGCACACAAACACACACTCAGACAGACACATACACAAACACATAATCCCTCTCTCACACACTCAGACAGATACTCGCTCTCTGTCTCTCTCTCTCTCTCTCACACACACACACACACACACAGATACACACTCACACAACCACGATTACTGTACAAACGTGGAGGAAGGTTTGATGGAGAGATTACTTCTCGTAGGACTGAACCCTGATCTCACATGATGACTGCTCGAGGGAGACAGACAGCAACTGCAAATGACTTGTTGGATCTTCCTGTGCACTGCATCTTGCATCGACAGCGTTGGTCTGTTTGGGTGCCTGCTTTTCTAGAGAGTCTCCAAGCATCAAGTGACCATACATTGACAACAGTTTTTCTCCAATCCATGTTTCAGACACATGGTGATGTTATTTTTCACTGATTGTTTAAAAAGATCTGAATCTTCTAAAATGGACGTGGCCTCCATCCCAAACCATTTCCACAAGCTACGCTGACCATCCCTAATCAATCCTTCCTTTTCCAAATGCATGTAAATTGTCTCTCAGAATGCCCTCCAACAGCTTACCCACCACTGGCCTCAGGCTCACAGCTCCATAGTTCAATGGCTGTTCCTTGCAGCCTTATTTCAATAATGTAGCATTACATCATTAACTACTCTCCAGTCTTCAGGCACCTCACCCGTTGTCACTGATCGGTCCATCTGACAAGGCCATCGCCATCCTTCTGTAATCTAAGACTATCATCCTCAGTATTTATCACCCAACAAATCTTCATATAATTCATGAACCCAATGATTAACCATCCACCATTCAAACCTAAATCTTTTCCATCAACGATATCAGCAAGACCCCAACAGTGAGACATGAACAGACAGAGATTTCTAATTGGGCCATCACTGTCTGCTTCCTGCCACTCAGCATTCTGTGCCAGATTCCTTGGATCTTGAGTTTTTATGTTCATTATCAGTTTCCAATATGGATCCTGATAAAAGCCTTACTGACCTCCAAGCAGATGACAGGAAAGTATTGCCCTTGTTTACACACCTGGTCACCTCCTTAAAAAGTGCAATCCCATTGGTCGGACCTGACCCCTCCTTAACACAACCATTCTGACTGTTCTTCATGAACTCCAGGCTCTTTAAATGCTGATTAATTCTATCTCCCAAAATTGCTTCCAAAAGACGTCCCACCCACGATATTAGCCTGACTGGCCTGTAGCTGCCTAATATATCCCATGCTCCTTCTTGAATAACAGTACCACATGGTCAGTCCGACGACACCTCTCCTGTGGCCAGAGGGGATTTGAAAATGTTTGCAAGTGTACCTGCTACTTCCTCCATCACCTCATTCGGTAAACTGAGATACATTTCCACCGTCGTTGGAGATTTATTGGGTTTTAAGAAGGCCAGACCACTCAGAACCATCTCTCTCTCTATACATGCTCGTTCATTTAATTGTATCATAGAGCATCTTCACGATTTCATATTAACCCTGTCCCAGTGAGCATTGACAAAATGCATCCATTCACTGTCACCTCTGGGTCCATGCCCAAATTCTCACTGTGTTTCTCTCATTAGCAATTCACCCTTAATGTCACTGTAAGGTACATTCAGAGTTTTATTTCCTCTCTTAGCACTCCTCTCTCCCAGGCAATTAGCCTGCTATACGATTTGGAGGAGTGTGGGATGTCATTCTGGATGTGGATTAGCATTGGGAAGCTCAGAAATAAGGAACACACGATTGTGCTGAGTGTGGGGCAGTGGGATTGATTTGGGATGAGCACACGGAAGCTGAGGAATAAACCTCAGCCCTGCAGCATGAAAATATCCCTTTGAGCTGGCAGGTCAGTCACAGGAAACAAAAACTCCAACACTGGTAAAAGCTGGTGGAACCTCTTCAGGTTCAATATCCAATTAAAGATGGTCTGTTTGAACACAGTCTCTGGAATTTGGACGTGGGAATCATTGCTGAGCAGGGTATGAAGGATGCAGAGGCAGAAATATAATGAACAATTTCAGATATTCCTCTTGAACCACAAGAGATGGGAGCAGAAACTAGGCCATTCAGACCATCTGATAGTATGGCACTGAGTCTCTTACAATGCAGGTATCCCCCAGACTGACGCTTTGACAGTGCAGCACTCCCTCAGTACTGAACCTCTGACAGCACAGCACTCCCTCAGTAATGACCCTCTGACAGTGCAGCGCTCCCTCAGTACTGACCTTCTGAAAGTGCAGCACTGCTCCCAGATTGACCCTCTGAAATTGCGGCAATCCCCCATTACTGACCCCCTGACAGTGCAGCACTCCCTCTGTAGTGACCCTCCGACAGTGCTGCGCTCCCTCAGTAATGACCCTCTGACACTGCAGCATTTCCACAGTACTGACCCTCCGACAGTGCGGTACATCTGCAGTGCTGACTCTCTGACTGTCCGGCCCTCCCTCAGAACTGACCTTCTGAAGTGCAACACTCACTCTGTACTGACCCCTCTGACAGTGCGACACTCCCTCAGTACTGACCCTCTGACAGCGCAGCACTCCCTCAGTACTGACCCTCTGACAGTGCAGCACTCCCTCAGTACTGACCCTCTGACACTGCAGTATATCCTCAGTACTGATCCTCTGACAGTGCAGCACTCCCTCAAGTACTGACTCTCTGACAATGCAGCACTCCCTCAGAACTGATCCCTCTGAAAGTGCAGCACTCCCTCAGTACTGACCCTCTGACAGTCCAGCACTCCCTCAGTACTGACCCTCTGTCAGTCCAGCACTCCCTCAGTACTGACCCTCTGACAGTGCAGCACTCCCTCCATGCTGACAATGTGGCAGTGCAGCACTCCCTTGGTCCTGCCCCCCTGATAGTGCAGCGATCTCCGACAGTGCAGCACTCCCTCAGCACTGATCCTTTCACACTGCAGCACTCCCTCAGAAGTGAGCCGCTAACGCCACAGCATTCCCTCAGTACTGACCCTCTGACTCTGCAGCACTCTCTTTGTATTAACATTTCTACAGTGCAGAATTCCCTCAGTACTGACCCTCTGACAGTGCAGTGCTCCTTAAGTACAGACCCTCTAACAATGCAGCTCTCCCACCGTAAAGACCCTCTGACAGTTCAGCACTCTCTCCGTACAGACCCTCTGACAGTGCAGCACTCCCTCAGTACTGACCCTCTGACAGTGCAGCACTGCCTTGGTATTGGCCCTCTGACAGTGCGACTCTCCCTCAGTACTGTTCCTATGACACTGCAGCACTCCCTCTGTACTGACCCTCTGACAGTGAGGCATTGCACGTATACTGACCCTCCCACAGTGTGGCGCACCTTCATACTGACTTTAAGACAGGCGCATCCTCTGATCATTCAGTACTCCCTCAGAACTGACCCTCTGACACTGCAACAGCCCCTTGGCCCCTAACGGTGCTGCAATCCCTCAGTACTGACCCTCTGACAGTGCAGCTCTCCCTCAGCACTGGTCCTTTGACACTGCAGCACACCCTCAGAAATGACATTCTGACACAATAGCATTCCCTCAGCACTGACATTTCTACAGTGTGACATTCCCTCGGTACTGACCCTCCGATAACACGGCATTCCCTCAGTACTGACCCTCCGACAGAGCAGAACTCCCTCAGTACTGACCCTCTGACAGTGCAACACTCCCTCAGAACTGACCCTCTGAAACAACACTCCCTCAGAACTGACACACTGACAGTGCAACACTCCCTCAGTACTGACCCTTTGACAGTGCAACACTCCCTCAGTACTGACCCTCTGGAACAACACTCCCTCAGTACTGATCCTTTGGCAGTGTAGCACTCCCTCAGGACTGACCCTCTGAAACAACACTCCCTCATAACTGACACACTGACCGTGTAGCGCTCCCTCAGTAATGACCCTTTGAGTGTGCATCACTCTCTCAGTACTGACTCTCTGGCAATGCAGCAATCACTCAGTACTGACTGTCCGGCACATAGTGTGGAGCTCCCTCAGTACTGACCCCCTCACAGCGCGTTGATCCCTCAGTACTAATCCCCTCAGAGTGCGGTGCTCCCTCATTTCTAACCCTTTCACAGTGCAGCTCTCCCTCAGTAGTAACCCTCTCACAGTGCAGCACTCTGACAGCATGGCTATCCATTAGTACTGACCGTCAGAGAGTGTGCACTTCATCATTCCTGACCCTCTCACTGCACAGCAATACCTCCATCCTGACCCTCTGACAATGCTGCACTCCCCCCACACTGATCCTCTGATAGTGATGCATTCCCTCAGTACTGACTCTCTGACAGTTTGGATGTGGCCCTATACTGACCCGCCGACATTGTGGCCCAAACTCAGGAGAAAACCTCTGACAGTACAGCACTCCCTCAGTACTGACCCATTGACAGTTTAGCACTCCCTCAGTACTGACCCATTGACAGTTTAGCACTCCCTCAGTATTGACCCATTGACAGTTTAGCACTCCCTCAGTACTGACCCATTGACAGTGTAGCACTCCCTCAGTACTAACCCACTGGCTCGGTCCTACACCTCTGACAGTCCACCAGTGCCTCAGTACTGACCATCTGACAGTGTAGCACTCTCTCTGTACTGACCCTCTGACAGTGTGGAACTCCCTCAGTACTGACCCGCTGTCATTTTCATTATGCTGATTTCAACAGAGGTAAAGAAACACTCTTAGTGACCATCCACCGTGACCCTGTAATAAAACTTATTTTCATATTTGGCTTGCATGTAATTCGCACAGCCTCTAATAGTTGCCTGGAAGGTGGGGGTGGGGTGTACTCTCCTGCTGCAGTCCTTGGGTGTCCCACAGTGATCTTAGGGAGGGAGTTCCAGGAGTTTGACCTGAACCATGTAAACAGCTCTCTTACTGGAGTGCCCTTTTAAAGTTGGGAAGTTAATATAGACCAGGAGGACCCGAGAGCTGCTGTCTTGTCAGAGAGAGAGGACTGGTGGTCAGTACTGAGGAAATGCTGCACTGACAGAGGGTCAGTATTGATGGAGAGTCACACTGTCAGAGGGTCAGTACTGAGGGAGTGCTGCACAGTCAGAGGGTTAGTACTGAGGGAGTGCTGCACTGTTAGAGGGTCAGTACTGAGGGAGTGCCACATTCTCAGAGGGTCCTTACTATGGGAGCACTGCACTGGCAGAGTCTCCTTACTGAGGGAGCGCTGCACTGTTAGAGGGACAGTACTGAGGGAGTGCAGCACTGCCAGAGGGTTAGTACAGAGGGAGTGCTGCACTGTCAGAGCGGTCAGTACGGAGGGGGAGCTGCAATGTCAGAGGGTCAGTACTGGGAGAGTGCCACACTGCCAGAGGGTCAGTACTGATGATTTGCTGCACTGTCAGAGTGTCACTAATGAGGGAGTGCAGCACTGTCAGATGGGTCAGTTCTGAGGGAGTGCCACACTGTCAGAGCGGTCAGTACTGAGGGGGTGCTGCAATGTTAGAGGGTCAGTACTGGGGGAGTGCCACACTGCTAGAGGGTCAGGACTGAGGGAGTGCCAGTCTGTCAGAGTGTCAGTACTGAGGGTGTGTCACATTATCAGGGGTCAGACTGAGGAAGTGCTACACTGTTAGAGGGTAAGTCTGAGGGAGCGCTGCACTGTCCGAGGGTCAGTACTGAGGGAGTGCTGCACTGTCAGACGGTCAGTACTAAAGGAATGCTGCACTGTCAGAGGGTCAGTACTGAGAGATTGCCGCACTGTCAGAGGGTCAGTACTGAGGGAGTGCCGCACTGTCAGAGGATCAGCACTGAGGGAGTGCCGCACTGTCAGAGGGTCAGTCTGAGGGAAAGCTGCACTGTCAGAGGGTCAGGACTGAGGGAGTGTCACACTATCAGAGTTACAGGAATGAGGGTGTGTCACATTATCAGAGGGTCAGTCTGAGGAAGTGATGCCCTGTTAGAGGAGAAGTCTGAGGGAGCGCTGCACTGTCCGAGGGTCACTACTGAGGGAGTGCTGTACTCTCAGATGGTCAGAACTGAGGGGGTGCTGCACTATCAGAGCGGTCAGTACTGAGGGTGTGCTGCACTGTCAGAGGGTCAGGACTGAGGGAGTGCCTCCCTGTCTGAGAGTCAGTACTGAGGGAGTGCGGCACCATCAGAGGGGTCAGTAATGAGGGATTGCCACACTGTCAGATGGTCATTACTGAGGGACTTCTGCACTGTCAGACTGTCAGTACTGAGGAATTGCCACAATGTTAGAGGAACAGTACCGAGGGAGTGTCACACTGTCAGAGGTTCAGCAATGAGGGAGTGCTGCAATGTCAGAGGGTCAGTACTGAGGGAGTGCTGCATTCTCAGAGTGTCAGGGCTCAGGGAGTGCCACACTGTCAGAGGGTTAGTACAGAGGGAGTGTTACATTTTCAGAGCGGTCAGTACTGAGGGGGTGCTGCAATGTCAGAGGGTCAGTACTGGGGGAGTGCCACACTGCCAGAGGGTCAGGACTGAGAGAGCGCCACGCTGTCAGAGAGTCAATACTGAGGGAGTGCGGCACTGTCATAGGGGTCAGTACTGTGGAAGTGCCACACTGTCAGAGGATCAGTACTGAGGGAGTGCCTCACAGTCATAAGGGTCAGAGCTGTCGGAGGTCTACACTGCCAAAGAGTCGGTGCTGAGGGAGTGCTACACTCCCAAAGTGTCAGTACTGAGGGAGTGCTGCACAGTCAGAGGGAGTGCCACATTGTCACAGGGAGAGTATTGAGGTAGTGCTGCAATGTAAGAGGGTCAGTACAGAGCGAGTGGTGTACTGTCAGAGTGTCAGTACTGAGGGAGTGCTGCACTGTCTGAGTGTCAGAACTGAGGGAGTGCTGCACTGTCAGAGTGCCAATACTGAGAGAGTGTTGCACTATCAGACTGTGAGTACTGAGGGTGTGTCACATTATAAGAGGGTCAGTCTGAGGAAGTGCTGCACTTTCTGAGGGTCACTACTGAGGGAGTGCTGTACTCTCAGAGGGTCAGAACTGAGGGGGTGCTGCACTGTCAGAGGGTCAGAACTGAGGGAGTGCTGTGCTCTCAGAGTGTCAGTACTGAGGGTGTGTCACATTATCAGGGGTCAGACTGAGGAAGTGCTACACTGTTAGAGGGTAAGTCTGAGGGAGCGCTGCACTGTCCGAGGGTCAGTACTGAGGGAGTGCTGCACTGTCAGAGTGTCAGTACTGAGGGACTTCCGCACTATCAGATGGTTAGTACTGCGGGAGTCCTGCACTGTCAGAGGTTTAGTACGGAGGAAGTACTGCACTGTCAGAGGGTTAGTATTACGGGAGTGTCATACTGTCAGAGGGTCAGAGCTGAGGGAGGACTACACTGCCAAAGAGTCGGTGCTGAGGGAATGTCACACTGTCAACGTTTGAGTACTGATGGAGAGCCACACTGTCAGAGGGTCAGTACTGAGGGAGTGCTGCACTGTCAGAGGGTCAGTACTGAGGGAGTGCGGCACTGTCAGTGTTTGAGTACTGAGGGTGAGCCACACTGGCAGAGGGTCAGTACTAATGGAGTGCCGCACTGTCGGAGGGTCAGTACTGAGGGAGTGCTGCACTGTCAGAGGGTCAGTACTGAGGGAGAGCCACACTGTCAGAGGGTCAGCACTGAGGGAGTGCCACACTGTCGAAGGGTCACGACTGAGGGAGCTCTGTACTATCAGTGTGTCAGTACTGAAGGAGAGCCACTCTGTCAGAGGGTCAGTAATCAGGCAGTGCTGCACAGTCAGAAGATCATATTGAGGGAGTGCAACACAGTCAGACAGTCAGAACTGAGGGAGTGCTGGACTGTCAAAGGGTCAATACTGAGGGAGTGCGACACTGTCAGAGGGTCAGTACAGAGAGAGTGCTGCAATGTCAGAGGGTCAGTACTGAGGGAGTGCCGCACTGTCAGATGGTCAGCACTGAGGGAGTGGTGCACTGTCGGAGGGTCAGTACTGAGGGAGTGCTGCACTGTCAGAGGGTCAGTACTGAGGGAGAGCCACACTGTCAGAGGGTCAGCACTGAGGGAGTGCCACACTGTCGAAGGGTCACGACTGAGGGAGCTCTGTACTATCAGTGTGTCAGTACTGAAGGAGAGCCACTCTGTCAGAGGGTCAGTAATCAGGCAGTGCTGCACAGTCAGAAGATCATATTGAGGGAGTGCAACACAGTCAGACAGTCAGAACTGAGGGAGTGCTGGACTGTCAAAGGGTCAATACTGAGGGAGTGCGACACTGTCAGAGGGTCAGTACAGAGAGAGTGCTGCAATGTCAGAGGGTCAGTACTGAGGGAGTGCCGCACTGTCAGATGGTCAGCACTGAGGGAGTGGTGCACTGTCAGAGTGTCAGTACTGAGGGAGTGCTGCACTGTCAGAGGGTCAGTACTGAGGGAGTGCTGCACTGTCAGAGGGTCAGTACTGAAGGAGTGCTGCACTGTCAGAGGGTCAGCACTGAGGGAGTGCTGCACTGTCAGAATGTCAGTCATGAGGGAGTTCCGCACTGTAGGAGCGTTAGTACTGCGGGAGTCCTGCACTGTCAGAGGGTTAGTACGGAGCTAGTGCTGCACTGTCAGAGGGTTAGTATTGCGGGAGTGTCACACTGTCAGAGGGTCAGAGCTGAGGGAGGTCTACACTGCCAAAGAGTCGGTGCTGAGGGAATGCCACACTGTCAACGTTTGAGTACTGATGGAGAGCCACACTGTCAGAGGGTCAGTACTGAGGGAGTGCTGCACTGTCAGACGGTCAGTACTGAGGGAGAGCCACGCTGTCTGTCGGTCAGTACTGAGGGAGTGCTACACAGTCAGAGGGTCAGTACTAAGGAAGAGCTTCACTGTCAGAGGGTCGGTACTAAGGGAGTGCTGCAATGTCACAGGGTCAGTACTGAGGGAGTGCTGTACTGTCGGAGGGGTCAGTACTGAGGGAGTGCCACATTCTCAGAGTGTCCTTACTGTGGGAGCACTGCACTGTCAGAGTCTCCATACTGACGGAGCGCTGCACTATTAGAAGGTCAGTACTGCGGGAGTGCCACACTCTCAGAGGGACAGTACTGAGGGAGTGCAGCACTGCCAGAGGGTTAGTACAGAGGGAGTGCTGCACTGTCAGAGCGGTCAGTACGAAAGGGGTGGTATACTGTCAGACGGTCAGTACTGGGAGAATGCCACACTGCCAGATGGTCAGTCTTGAGGGAGTGCTGCACTGTCAGAGTGTCACTACTGAGGGAGTGCAGCACTGTCAGAGGGGTCAGTACAGAGGAAGTGCCACACTGTCAGAGCGGTCAGTACTGAGGGAGTGCCTCACAGTCATAATGGTCAGAGCTGAGGGAGGTCTATACTGCCAAAGAGTCGGGCTGAAGGAGTGCTGCACTCTCAGAGGGGTCAGTACTGAGGGAGTGCTGCACTGTCAGAGGGGTCAGTACTGAGGTTGTGCTGCAATCTCAGAGGGTCAGTACTGAGGAAGTGTCACACTGTCAGAGGGTCAGTACTGAGGGAGTGCCACACTGTCGGTGAGTCAGTATTAAGGGAGTGCCACACTGTCAGAGGGTCAGTACTAAGGGATAGCCACACTGTCGGAGGGTCAGTACTGAGGGAGTGCGGCACTGTCAGAGGGGTCAGTATTGAGGAAGTGCCATACTGCCAGAAGGTCAGTACAGAGGGAGTGCTACACTGTCAGAGCAATCAGGACTGAGGGGGTGCTGCAATGTCAGAGGGTCAGTACTGAGGGAGTGTCGCACTGTCAGAGGGGTCAGTACTGACGGAGTGCGGCACCGTCAGAGGGGTCAGTAATGAGGGATTGCCACACTGTCGGAGGGTCATTACTGAGGCAGTGCTGCACTGTCAGAGGGTCAGCACTGAGGGAGTGCTGCAATGTCAGAGGGTCAGTACTGCGGGAGTGCTACACTGTCAGAGCGGTCAGTACTGAGGGGGAGCTGCAATGTCAGAGGGTCAGTACTGGGGGAGTGCACACTGCCAGAAGTTCAGGACTGAGGGAGTCCCACACTTTCAGAGAGTCAATACTGAGGTCGTTCGGAAATGTCAGAGGGGTCAGTACTGAGTGAGGTCTGCACTGCCAAAGAGTCGGTGCTGAGGGAGTGCTACACTCCCAAAGTGTCAGTCCTGAGGGAGTGCTGCAAAGTCAGAGGGTTAGTACTGAGGAAGTGCCACATTGTCACAGGGACAGTATTGAGGGAGTGCTGCAATGTAAGTGGGTCAGTACAGAGCGAGTGATGCACTGTCAGAGTGTCAGTACTGAGCGAGTGCTGCACTGTCAGAGTGTCAGTACTGAGGGAGTACTGCACGATCAGAGTGTGAGTACTGAGGGAATGCCACACTGTCAGAGGGTCAGTACTGAGTTAGTGCCACACAGTCAGAGGGTCAGTGCAGAGGGAGTTCTTCACTGCCAAAGAGTCAGTGATGAGGGAGCTCCACACTGCCAAAGGTTCAGTACTGAGGCATGCTGCACTGTGAGAGGGACAATAGCAACGAACTGCAGCACTGTCAGAAGGTCAGTACTGAGGGAGTGCAGCACTGTCAGAGGATCAGTACTGAGCAGTGTCAATCTATCGGAGGGTCAGCACTGAGGTGGTGCTACACTGTCAGTGGGTCAGTACTGAGGGATTGCTGCACTTTCAGAGTTTCATTACTGAAGGAGTGCCACACTGTCAGAGGGTTCAGTACTGAGGGAGTGCTGCAATGTCAGAGGGACAACAGCGACGAACTGCAGCACTGTCAGAGGGTCAGTATTGAGGGAGTGCTGCACTTTCCGAGGGTCAGTACTAATGGAGTGCCGCACTGTCGGAGGGTAAGTACTGAGGGAGTGCTGCACTGTCAGAGTGTCAGTACTGATGAAGTGCTGCACTGTCAGAGTGCCAACACTGAGGGAGTGTTGCACTATCAGAGTGTGAGCACTGAGGGAGTGCTGCACTGTCAGAAGGGTCAGTACTGAGGGAGTGCTGCACTGTCAGAGTGTTAGTACTGAGGGAGTGCTGCACTGTCAGACGGTCAGTACTGAGGGAGTGCCACACTGTCGGAGGGTCAGTACTGAGGGAGTGCCACACTGTCAGAGGGTCAGTCTGAGGGAATGCTGCACTGTCAGAGGGTCAGTACTGAGAGAGTGCCGCACAGTCAGAGGATTAGCACTGAGGAAGTGCCGCACTGTCAGAGGGTCAGTCTGAGGGAAAGCTGCACTGTCAGAGGGTCAGGACTGAGGGAATGTCACATTATCAGAGGGTCAGTCTGAGGAAGTGCTGCACTGTCAGAGGGTTAGTACTGAGGGAGTGCTGCACAGTGAGAGTGTCAGCACTGAGGGAGTGCCACACTGTCAGAGGGTCAGAGCTGAGGGAGGTCCACACTGCCAAAGAGTCGGTGCTGAGGGAATGCCACACTGTCAACGTTTGAGTACTGATGGAGAGCCACACTGTCAGATGGTCAGTACTGAGGGAGTGCTGCACTGTCAGAGGGTCAGTACTGAGGGAGTGCTGCACTGTCAGAGGGTCAGTATTGATGGAGTCACACTGTCAGAGGGTCAGTACTGAGGGAGTGACACACTGTCGGTGAGTCAGTATTAAGGGAGTGCCACACTGTCAGAGGGTCAGTACTGAGGGATAGCCACACTGTCAGAGGGTCAGTACTGAGGGAGTGCTGCACAGTTTGAAGATCATATTGAGGGAATGCGACACAGTCAGACAGTCAGTACTGAGGGAGTGCTGGAGTGTAGAGGGTCAGTACTGAGGGAGTGCGACACTCTCAGAGGGTCAGTACAGAGAGAGTGCTTCAATGTCAGAGGGTCAGTACTGAAGGATTGCCACACTCTCAGAGGGACAGTACCGAGGGAGTGCATCACTGCCAGATGGTTAGTACAGAGGGAGTGCTGCACTGTCAGAGCGGTCTGTACGGAGGGGGTGCTGGAATGTCATAGGGTCAGTGCTGGGGGAGTGCCACACTGTCAGAGTGTCACTACTGAGGGAGTGCGGCACTGTCAGAGGGGTCAGTATTGAGGAAGTGCCATACTGCCAGAAGGTTCGTACAGAGGGAGTGCTACACTGTCAGAGCAATCAGGACTGAGGGGGTGCTGCAATGTCAGAGGGTCAGTACTGAGGGAGTGTCGCACTGTCAGAGGGGTGAGTACTGAGGGAGTGTCGCACTGTCAGAGGGGTCAGTACTGACGGAGTGCGGCACCGTCAGAGGGGTCAGTAATGAGGGATTGCCACACTGTCGGAGGGTCATTACTGAGGGAGTGCTGCACTGTCAGAGGGTCAGCACTGAGGGAGTGCTGCAATGTCAGAGGGTCAGTACTGCGGGAGTGCTACACTGTCAGAGCGGTCAGTACTGAGGGGGAGCTGCAATATCAGAGGGTCAGTACTGGGGGAGTGCACACTGTCAGAAGTTCAGGACTGAGGGAGTCCCACACTTTCAGAGAGTCAATACTGAGGTCGTTCGGAAATGTCAGAGGGGTCAGTACTGAGTGAGGTCTGCACTGCCAAAGAGTCGGTGCTGAGGGAGTGCTACACTCCCAAAGTGTCAGTCCTGAGGGAGTGCTGCAAAGTCAGAGGGTTAGTACTGAGGAAGTGCCACATTGTCACAGGGACAGTATTGAGGGAGTGCTGCAATGTAAGTGGGTCAGTACAGAGCGAGTGGTGCACTGTCAGAGTGTCAGTACTGAGCGAGTGCTGCACTGTCAGAGTGTCAGTACTGAGGGAGTACTGCACGATCAGAGTGTGAGTACTGAGGGAATGCCACACTGTCAGAGGGTCAGTACTGAGTTAGTACCACACAGTCAGAGGGTCAGTGCAGAGGGAGTTCTTCACTGCCAAAGAGTCAGTGATGAGGGAGCTCCACACTGCCAAAGGTTCAGTACTGAGGCATGCTGCACTGTGAGAGGGACAATAGCAACGAACTGCAGCACTGTCAGAAGGTCAGTACTGAGGGAGTGCAGCACTGTCAGAGGATCAGTACTGAGCAGTGTCAATCTATCGGAGGGTCAGCACTGAGGTGGTGCTACACTGTCAGTGGGTCAGTACTGAGGGATTGCTGCACTTTCAGAGTTTCATTACTGAAGGAGTGCCACACTGTCAGAGGGTTCAGTACTGAGGGAGTGCTGCAATGTCAGAGGGACAACAGCGACGAACTGCAGCACTGTCAGAGGGTCAGTATTGAGGGAGTGCTGCACTTTCCGAGGGTCAGTACTAATGGAGTGCCGCACTGTCGGAGGGTAAGTACTGAGGGAGTGCTGCACTGTCAGAGTGTCAGTACTGATGAAGTGCTGCACTGTCAGAGTGCCAACACTGAGGGAGTGTTGCACTATCAGAGTGTGAGCACTGAGGGAGTGCTGCACTGTCAGAAGGGTCAGTACTGAGGGAGTGCTGCACTGTCAGAGTGTTAGTACTGAGGGAGTGCTGCACTGTCAGACGGTCAGTACTGAGGGAGTGCCACACTGTCGGAGGGTCAGTACTGAGGGAGTGCCACACTGTCAGAGGGTCAGTCTGAGGGAATGCTGCACTGTCAGAGGGTCAGTACTGAGAGAGTGCCGCACAGTCAGAGGATTAGCACTGAGGAAGTGCCGCACTGTCAGAGGGTCAGTCTGAGGGAAAGCTGCACTGTCAGAGGGTCAGGACTGAGGGAATGTCACATTATCAGAGGGTCAGTCTGAGGAAGTGCTGCACTGTCAGAGGGTTAGTACTGAGGGAGTGCTGCACAGTGAGAGTGTCAGCACTGAGGGAGTGCCACACTGTCAGAGGGTCAGAGCTGAGGGAGGTCCACACTGCCAAAGAGTCGGTGCTGAGGGAATGCCACACTGTCAACGTTTGAGTACTGATGGAGAGCCACACTGTCAGATGGTCAGTACTGAGGGAGTGCTGCACTGTCAGAGGGTCAGTACTGAGGGAGTGCTGCACTGTCAGAGGGTCAGTATTGATGGAGTCACACTGTCAGAGGGTCAGTACTGAGGGAGTGACACACTGTCGGTGAGTCAGTATTAAGGGAGTGCCACACTGTCAGAGGGTCAGTACTGAGGGATAGCCACACTGTCAGAGGGTCAGTACTGAGGGAGTGCTGCACAGTTTGAAGATCATATTGAGGGAATGCGACACAGTCAGACAGTCAGTACTGAGGGAGTGCTGGAGTGTAGAGGGTCAGTACTGAGGGAGTGCGACACTCTCAGAGGGTCAGTACAGAGAGAGTGCTTCAATGTCAGAGGGTCAGTACTGAAGGATTGCCACACTCTCAGAGGGACAGTACCGAGGGAGTGCATCACTGCCAGATGGTTAGTACAGAGGGAGTGCTGCACTGTCAGAGCGGTCTGTACGGAGGGGGTGCTGGAATGTCATAGGGTCAGTGCTGGGGGAGTGCCACACTGTCAGAGTGTCACTACTGAGGGAGTGCGGCACTGTCAGAGGGGTCAGTATTGAGGAAGTGCCATACTGCCAGAAGGTTCGTACAGAGGGAGTGCTACACTGTCAGAGCAATCAGGACTGAGGGGGTGCTGCAATGTCAGAGGGTCAGTACTGAGGGAGTGTCGCACTGTCAGAGGGGTGAGTACTGAGGGAGTGTCGCACTGTCAGAGGGGTCAGTACTGACGGAGTGCGGCACCGTCAGAGGGGTCAGTAATGAGGGATTGCCACACTGTCGGAGGGTCATTACTGAGGGAGTGCTGCACTGTCAGAGGGTCAGCACTGAGGGAGTGCTGCAATGTCAGAGGGTCAGTACTGCGGGAGTGCTACACTGTCAGAGCGGTCAGTACTGAGGGGGAGCTGCAATATCAGAGGGTCAGTACTGGGGGAGTGCACACTGTCAGAAGTTCAGGACTGAGGGAGTCCCACACTTTCAGAGAGTCAATACTGAGGTCGTTCGGAAATGTCAGAGGGGTCAGTACTGAGTGAGGTCTGCACTGCCAAAGAGTCGGTGCTGAGGGAGTGCTACACTCCCAAAGTGTCAGTCCTGAGGGAGTGCTGCAAAGTCAGAGGGTTAGTACTGAGGAAGTGCCACATTGTCACAGGGACAGTATTGAGGGAGTGCTGCAATGTAAGTGGGTCAGTACAGAGCGAGTGGTGCACTGTCAGAGTGTCAGTACTGAGCGAGTGCTGCACTGTCAGAGTGTCAGTACTGAGGGAGTACTGCACGATCAGAGTGTGAGTACTGAGGGAATGCCACACTGTCAGAGGGTCAGTACTGAGTTAGTACCACACAGTCAGAGGGTCAGTGCAGAGGGAGTTCTTCACTGCCAAAGAGTCAGTGATGAGGGAGCTCCACACTGCCAAAGGTTCAGTACTGAGGCATGCTGCACTGTGAGAGGGACAATAGCAACGAACTGCAGCACTGTCAGAAGGTCAGTACTGAGGGAGTGCAGCACTGTCAGAGGATCAGTACTGAGCAGTGTCAATCTATCGGAGGGTCAGCACTGAGGTGGTGCTACACTGTCAGTGGGTCAGTACTGAGGGATTGCTGCACTTTCAGAGTTTCATTACTGAAGGAGTGCCACACTGTCAGAGGGTTCAGTACTGAGGGAGTGCTGCAATGTCAGAGGGACAACAGCGACGAACTGCAGCACTGTCAGAGGGTCAGTATTGAGGGAGTGCTGCACTTTCCGAGGGTCAGTACTAATGGAGTGCCGCACTGTCGGAGGGTAAGTACTGAGGGAGTGCTGCACTGTCAGAGTGTCAGTACTGATGAAGTGCTGCACTGTCAGAGTGCCAACACTGAGGGAGTGTTGCACTATCAGAGTGTGAGCACTGAGGGAGTGCTGCACTGTCAGAAGGGTCAGTACTGAGGGAGTGCTGCACTGTCAGAGTGTTAGTACTGAGGGAGTGCTGCACTGTCAGACGGTCAGTACTGAGGGAGTGCCACACTGTCGGAGGGTCAGTACTGAGGGAGTGCCACACTGTCAGAGGGTCAGTCTGAGGGAATGCTGCACTGTCAGAGGGTCAGTACTGAGAGAGTGCCGCACAGTCAGAGGATTAGCACTGAGGAAGTGCCGCACTGTCAGAGGGTCAGTCTGAGGGAAAGCTGCACTGTCAGAGGGTCAGGACTGAGGGAATGTCACATTATCAGAGGGTCAGTCTGAGGAAGTGCTGCACTGTCAGAGGGTTAGTACTGAGGGAGTGCTGCACAGTGAGAGTGTCAACACTGAGGGAGTGCCACACTGTCAGAGGGTCAGAGCTGAGGGAGGTCCACACCGCCAAAGAGTCGGTGCTGAGGGAATGCCACACTGTCAACGTTTGAGTACTGATGGAGAGCCACACTGTCAGATGGTCAGTACTGAGGGAGTGCTGCACTGTCAGAGGGTCAGTACTGAGGGAGTGCTGCACTGTCAGAGGGTCAGTATTGATGGAGTCACACTGTCAGAGGGTCAGTACTGAGGGAGTGACACACTGTCGGTGAGTCAGTATTAAGGGAGTGCCACACTGTCAGAGGGTCAGTACTGAGGGATAGCCACACTGTCAGAGGGTCAGTACTGAGGGAGTGCTGCACAGTTTGAAGATCATATTGAGGGAATGCGACACAGTCAGACAGTCAGTACTGAGGGAGTGCTGGAGTGTAGAGGGTCAGTACTGAGGGAGTGCGACACTCTCAGAGGGTCAGTACAGAGAGAGTGCTTCAATGTCAGAGGGTCAGTACTGAAGGATTGCCACACTCTCAGAGGGACAGTACCGAGGGAGTGCATCACTGCCAGATGGTTAGTACAGAGGGAGTGCTGCACTGTCAGAGCGGTCTGTACGGAGGGGGTGCTGGAATGTCATAGGGTCAGTGCTGGGGGAGTGCCACACTGTCAGAGTGTCACTACTGAGGGAGTGCGGCACTGTCAGAGGGGTCAGTATTGAGGAAGTGCCATACTGCCAGAAGGTTCGTACAGAGGGAGTGCTACACTGTCAGAGCAATCAGGACTGAGGGGGTGCTGCAATGTCAGAGGGTCAGTACTGAGGGAGTGTCGCACTGTCAGAGGGGTGAGTACTGAGGGAGTGTCGCACTGTCAGAGGGGTCAGTACTGACGGAGTGCGGCACCGTCAGAGGGGTCAGTAATGAGGGATTGCCACACTGTCGGAGGGTCATTACTGAGGGAGTGCTGCACTGTCAGAGGGTCAGCACTGAGGGAGTGCTGCAATGTCAGAGGGTCAGTACTGCGGGAGTGCTACACTGTCAGAGCGGTCAGTACTGAGGGGGAGCTGCAATATCAGAGGGTCAGTACTGGGGGAGTGCACACTGTCAGAAGTTCAGGACTGAGGGAGTCCCACACTTTCAGAGAGTCAATACTGAGGTCGTTCGGAAATGTCAGAGGGGTCAGTACTGAGTGAGGTCTGCACTGCCAAAGAGTCGGTGCTGAGGGAGTGCTACACTCCCAAAGTGTCAGTCCTGAGGGAGTGCTGCAAAGTCAGAGGGTTAGTACTGAGGAAGTGCCACATTGTCACAGGGACAGTATTGAGGGAGTGCTGCAATGTAAGTGGGTCAGTACAGAGCGAGTGGTGCACTGTCAGAGTGTCAGTACTGAGCGAGTGCTGCACTGTCAGAGTGTCAGTACTGAGGGAGTACTGCACGATCAGAGTGTGAGTACTGAGGGAATGCCACACTGTCAGAGGGTCAGTACTGAGTTAGTACCACACAGTCAGAGGGTCAGTGCAGAGGGAGTTCTTCACTGCCAAAGAGTCAGTGATGAGGGAGCTCCACACTGCCAAAGGTTCAGTACTGAGGCATGCTGCACTGTGAGAGGGACAATAGCAACGAACTGCAGCACTGTCAGAAGGTCAGTACTGAGGGAGTGCAGCACTGTCAGAGGATCAGTACTGAGCAGTGTCAATCTATCGGAGGGTCAGCACTGAGGTGGTGCTACACTGTCAGTGGGTCAGTACTGAGGGATTGCTGCACTCTCAGAGTTTCTTTACTGAGGGAGTGCCACATTGTCAGAGGGGTCAGTACTGAGGGAGTGCAGCACTGCCAGAGTGTCAGTACTGAGGGAGTGCTGCACTTTCAGAGTTTCATTACTGAAGGAGTGCCACACTGTCAGAGGGGTCAGTACTGAGGGAGTGCTGCAATGTCAGAGGGACAACAGCGACGAACTGCAGCACTGTCAGAGGGTCAGTACTGAGGGAGTGCTGCACTTTCAGTGGGTCAGTACTGCGGGAGTGCTGCCCTCTCAGAGTTTAATTACTGAAGGAGTGCCACACTGTCAGAGGGGTCATGGTTGAGGGAGTGCTGCAATGTCAGAAGGTCAGTATAGAGGGAGAGCTGCACTGTCAGAGTGTCAGTACTGAGGGAGTGCTGCACTGTCAGAGGGGTTAGTACTGAGGGAGTGCGGCACTGTCAGAGGGTCAGTACTGAGGTAGTGCCACACTGTCAGAAGATCAGTACTGAGGGAGTGCCACACTGTCAGAGGGTTCAATACTGAGGGTGTGCTGCAATGTCAGAGGGTCACGACTGAGGAAGTGTCACACTGTCAGAGGGTGAGTACTGAGGGAGTGCCACACTGTCGGAGGGTCAGTACTGAGGGAGTGCCACACTGTCAGAGAGGTCAATACTGAGGGAGTGCTATACTGTCAGAGCGGTCAGTACTGAGGGAGTGCCACTCTGTCAGAGGATCAGTACCGAGGGAGTGTCACACTATCAGAGGGTCAGCACTGAGGGAGTGCTGCAATGTCAGTGGGTCAGTACTGCGGGAGTGCTGCGCTGTCAGAGGGTCAGTCCTGAGGGAGTGCTGCACTATCAGAGTGTCAGTGCTGATGGAGTGCCACACTGTCAGAGGGTTAGTACAGAGGGAGTGCTACACTGTCAGAGCGGTCAGTATTGAGGGGGTGCTGCAATGTCGGAGGGTCAGCACTGAGGGAGTGCTGCAATGTCAGAGGGTCAGTACTGCGGGAGTGCTGCACTATCAGAGTGTCAATGCTGATGGAGAGCCACACTGTCAGAGGGTCAGTACTGAGGGAATGACACGCTGTCAGAGGGTCAGTTCTGAGGGAGTGCTGCAATGTCAGTGGGTCAGTACTGCGGGAGTGCTGGACTGTCAGACTGTCATTACTGAGGGAGTGCCACACTGTCAGAGGGGTCATTACTGAGGGAGTGCCACACTGTCAGAGGGGTCAGTACTGAGGGAGTGCCACACTGTCAGTGGGGTCAGTACTGAGGGAGTGCCACATTGTCAGAGGGGTCAGTACTGAGGGAGTGCCACACTGTCAGAGGATCATTACTGAGGGAGTGCTGCACTGTCAGCGCATCAGTCTGGGGGATACCTGCATTGTAAGAGAGTCAGGACTGAGTGAGTGCCACACTGTCAGATGGGCTGCATGGCCTCGTTTCTGCTCCCATGTCTTGTTATCTAAGAGGAATATCTGAAATTGTTCAGTACATTTCTGCTTCTGTGTCCTTCATACCCTGCTCAGCAATGATTCCCACGTCCAGGTTCCAGAGACTGTGTACAAACAGTCTGTCTTCATTTGGTTATTGAAGCTGAAGAGGTACCACTCTTTTACCAGGGATCGAGTTTTTGTTTTATTCCTCAGCTTCCGTGTGCTCATCCCAAATAAATCCCACTGCCCCACACTCAGCACAGTCGTGTGTTCCTTATTTCTGAGCTTCCCAATGCTAATCCACATCCAGAATGACATCCCATAATCCTCCACATCGTATCGCAGGCTCATTGCCTGGGAAACAGGAGTGCTAAGAGAGGAAATAAAAATCTGAAAATACCTTACAGTGACATTAACGGTGAATTGATAATGAGAACATAGAATAGAACATAGAACAATACAGCACAGAACAGGCCCTTCGGCCCACGATGTTGTGCCGAACTTCTATCCTAGATTACGCACCCATCCATGTACCTATCCAAATGCCACTTAAAGGTCGCCAATGAATCTGACTCTACCACTCCCACGGGCAGCGCATTCCATGCCCCCACCACTCTCTGGGTGAAGAACCCACCCCTGACATCTCCCCTATACCTTCCACCCTTCACCTTAAATTTATGTCCCCTTGTAACACTCTGTTGTACCCGGGGAAAAAGTTTCTGACTGTCTACTCTATCTATTCCTCTGATCATCTTATAAACCTCTATCAAGTCACCCCTCATCCTTCGCCGTTCCAACGAGAAAAGGCCGAGAACTCTCAACCTATCCTCGTACGACCTACTCTCCATTCCATGCAACATCCTGGTAAATCTTCTCTGCACCCTCTCCAAAGCTTCCACATCTTTCCTAAAGTGAGGCGACCAGAACTGCACACAGTACTCCAAATGTGGCCTAACCAAAGTCCTGTACAGCTGCAACATCACCTCACGACTCTTGAATTCAATCCCTCTGCTAATGAACGATAATACTCCATAGGCCTTCTTACAAACTCTATCCACCTGAGTGGCAACCTTCAAAGATCTATGTACATAGACCCCAAGATCCCTCTGTTCCTCCACCTGACCAAGAACCCTACCATTAACCCTGTATTCCGCATTCTTATTTGTTCTTCCAAAAGAGAATCACAGTGAGAATTTGGGCATGGACCCAAAGGCTATATTGAATGGGTGCATGATGTCAGTGCTCCCTGGGACAGGGTTGATATGAAATCGTGGAGATGCTCTGTGATACAATTAAATGAATTAGCATATATATAGAGAGAGATGGTTCTGAGTGGTCTGGCCTTCTTACAACCCAATAAATCTCCAAAGACGGTGGAAATGTATCTCAATTTACCGAATGAGGTGATGGAAGAAGGAGCAGGTACACTTGCATACATTTTCAAATCCCCTCTGGCCACAGGAGTGGTGTCGTCGGACTGACCATGTGGTACTGTTATTCAAGAAGGAACATGAGATATACCAGGCAGCTACAGGCCAGTCAGGCTAATATCGTGGGTGGGACGTCTGTTGGAAGTAATTTAGGGAGATAGAATTAATCAGCATTTAAAGAGACTGGAGTTCATGAAGACCAGTCAGAATGGTTGTGTTAAGGAGGGGTCAGGTCTAACCAATGGGATTGCACTTTTTAAGGAGGTGACCAGGTGTGTAAATAAGGGCAATACTTTCCTGTCGTCTGCTTGGAGGTCAGTAAGGCTTTTATCAGGATCCATATTGGAAACTGATAATGAACATAAAAACTCAAGATCCAAGGAATCTGGCGCAGAATGCTGAGTGGCAGGAAGCAGACAGTGATGGCCCAATTAGAAATCTCTGTCTGTTCATGTCTCACTGTTGGGGTCTTGCTGATGTGGTTGATAGAAAAGATTTAGGTTTGAATGGTGGAGGGTTAATCATTGGGTTCATGAATGATATGAAGATTGGTTGGGTGATAAATACTGAGGATGATAGCCTTAGATTACAGAAGGATGGAGATGGCCTTGTCAGATGGACCAATCAGTGGCAACGGGTGAGGTACCTGAAGACTGGAGGGTGATTAATGATGTACCATTATTGAAGTAAGGCTACAAGGAACAGCCATTGAACTATGGAGCTGTGAGCCTGATGGCAGTGGTGGGTAAGCTGTTGGAGGGCACTCTGAGAGACAATTTACATGCATTTGGAAAAGCAAGAACTAATTAGGGATAGTCAGCTTGGCTTTGTTTGTGGAAATGATGTGTCCAACTTGATAGAGCTTTTGAAGGGATGACCAAGGAGACAGATGTGAAGGTTCCACATGGGAGACACTTAGTAAAAGGTTAGATGACATTCCATCCAGGGAGAGAGGACAGCACAGTGTCTCAGTGGTTTGATTCGAACTCCCGGTGACTGTCTGTGTGGAGTTTACACATTCTCTCTGTATCTGTGCGGGCTCCCTCCAGGTGATCCAGTTTCCTCCCACCGCCCAAAGATGCCATGGGAAATGTAGCATTACAGGGATAGAGTAGAGGATGTGAGTCTGGGTGGGATGCTGTTCAGACAGTCAGTGTGGAGCCAATGGACTGAATGGCTTGCTTCTACACTGTAGGAATTCTAAAATTAATCCAGAGAGACAAGTAATGTTCTGGGGACCTGGGCTCCATTCTTGGACAGGGGTGGATGTGGGTCCTTCCAGTCTGAAGGGGTTTGAACGCAATCTGAGGGGGGAGCTGGGCTGACCCCTGAAATGTTGAGGGTGTGAATGTTTTGTGGAGGTAATGTCTCAGGGGCCTTGGGGGTTAAACACAACAAAGTGATGCTTTCTTCGGTATTGAGGGAGCACTTTCTGAGGTATTGAGGGAGAAATATCTGAGGAATTGAGGGAGCATTATTAGAGCTACTGAGCGAGAACTATCTGAGCTATTGAGGGAGCAATTTTTGAGGTATTTAGGGAGTACTATCTGAGGTACTGAGGGAGCACTATCTGAGGTATGGAGCGAGCACGTTCTGAGGTATTGAGGGTGAACTATCTGAAATATTGAGGGAGCACTTTCTGAGATATTGAGGGAGTACTGTCTGAGGTACTGAGGGAGAACTATCTGAGGTACTGAGGGAGCACTTTCTGAGGGATTGAAGGAGAACAATCTGAGGTACTGAGGGAGCACTATCTGAGGTATTGGGGGAGCACTTTCTGAGGTATTGAGGGAGAACTATCTAAGGTATTGAGGGAGCACTATCTAAGGTATTGAGGGAGAACTATCTGAGGTATTGAGGGAGCACTATCTGAGGTATTGAGGGAGAACTATCTGAGGTACTGAGGGAGCAATATCTGAGGTATTGAGGGAGACCTATCTGAGGTACTGACGGAGAACTATGTGAGGTACTGAGGGAGCACTTTCTGAGGTATTGAGGGAGCACTATCAGCGGTACTGAGGGAAACATATCTGAGGTATTGAGGGAGCACTTCCTGAGGTACTGAGGGAGAACTATCTGAGGTATTGATGGAGCACTATCTGAGGTAAAGAGGGAGAACTACCTGAGGTACTGAGGGAGAACTATGTGAGGTATTGGGGGAGCACTTCCTAAGGTACTGAGGGAGCACTTTCTGAGGTATTGAGGGAGCACTTTCTGAGGTATTGAGGGAGCACTATCTGAGGTATTGAGGGAGTACTATCTGAGGTATTGAGGGAGTACTATCTGAGGTATTGAGGGAGAACTATCTGAGGTATTGAGATAGAACTATCTGAGGTATTGAGCGAGCACAATCTGAGGTATTGAGGGAGCACTTTCTGAGGTACTGAGGGAGCGCTCTCTGAGGTACTGAGAGAGAACTATCTGACGTATTGAGGGAGAACTATCTGGGGTATTCAGGGACCACTTTCTGAGGTACTGAGGGAGCACTATCTGACGTATCGAGGGAGAACTATCTGGGGTATTCAGCGAGCACTATCTCGTGGTACAGAGTGCAGAGGATAGATAGGAACAAATGCAATTCCCTGATCATTTCCTCAGGGTCCCCGAGACACTCTGGTGTCGTAATTTGAAATGGAAGCCACTCCCCATTTCAGAAGATTCCGATCATTTTAAACAATCACTGAAAAATAACAGCAGCATGTGTCTGAAACATGGTTTGGGGGAAAACTATCATCAATCTATTGTCACTTGGTGCTTGGAGACAATTTAGAAAAGCAGGCACCTAAACAGAATAATGCTGTGGATGCAAGAGGTGGTGCACAGGAAGATCCAACAAGTCCATCTGTTGCTGCTGTCTGTCTCCCTGGAGCAGTCATCATGTGAGATCAGGATTCAGTCCTCGGAGAAATCATTTCTCCAGCAATACCTCAACCATGCCTTTACAGCCGTGTGTGTGTATGTGTGTGTGTGTGTGAGACAGAGAGAGACAGAGAGAGATAGAGAGAGAGGCTGCCCGTGTTTGTGTGTGTGAAAGAGTGGATGCATGTGTATCTCTGTGTGTCTGTATATGTGTGCGTGAGAGAGAAAGTGAATGTTCATGTGAGAGTGTGTGGCTGTGTGTGTGTTTTAGGGTGTGTGTGTCTCTGTGTGTGTGTAAACGAGCCAATCTTATGAATATAAAATCCAGCTGCTGTTTCAGGTGAGGTGGTCCTCGTGTCTCCAATGACACAAAGGCTGCAAGAGTGAATTAACTAGGGGAAAGAGAGTGCTGTTCATTCCAGTGGGGATTCATCCAGTAAACCTTCCCCACACAGTAACATCCCTCTGGCAATGCAGTGACTAGTCCTGAACACAGAACTCCAGGTAAAAACCAATGTAATGTCACCGTAGTCTTACCAGAACATGGGACAGCTCCTCATTACAGAGTGGTGTCTGGTGGTGTTTTAATCAGAGGGTCACTATGGCCCAACTGAGGGGAGAGTTGGGAAGGAGAGTCCTTCAGGGTAACCCCAGCTGGTGTGGGAATTGAACACACGCTATTGGTTTTACTCTGCATTATAAACCAAATGTCCAGCCAACTGAGCGAACTGACTTCACTCCAGGGGCATGTCCTGTATAACCCAATCATAGCCAGCCTGCACCTCAATAAGAGCCAGGAGCAAGGCCATTCGGCCCCCACCCTAACCCAGAAGGGAGAGCATGGGAAGCTGATGAAGGAACCAAGCCCCTCCCATGTGGCCTTCTGAAATGGAGCTGGAGGACAGGGCAGACCTGGCCTGCTGTTTGCTTCCCCGAGACTGGCCTGCTCCACCTTACAGTGAGAGACTGAGGGGAATCTCGAGGAGATTTCACTTCTCATTGAGAGGCTGCAATTCCAATCCAAATCAGGCTGGTTCCCTCCGAGACTCACGGAAGAGTGCAGCACTCGACAGATCAGGGCCATGTGGAGTCATAACCTCCAGTGTGGGGGCCAAGAGCTGGGAGGTAGTGTTAAGAACATAAGACCATCCGAAATAGGAACAAGAGGAGACCATTCAGCCCCTCGAGCCTGCTCTGCTATTCAATAGGATCGTGGATGATTCAACATTTGATTTGGGAGCTGAAACTAGGACAATACAAAGACAGAGAATCAAATTATTCTGCCATGAGGAATCATCAGACGAGAGAGCGCGCACACACACACACATACACACACACACACACACACACACACAAATTGTGGGATTCAGGCTGTCTGTGGGAACGGGGAGAGACAAAGGAGCAAAATGCTCGAGAGGGATCTGATCCCACAGATTTCACTCCTTCCCTCTCTCTCTGCAGCTCTCATGTCTATTTCTGCGTTCCCAGTTCTCCCTCCCACATCTTTCCTTCAATCTCTATTCCTCAACATCCTTCACATCTCTGTCCTGTTTACATTTCCCAGTAGATTCCCTTCCTCCTTTGTCACCTCACCAGGTTTTTCAGGAATGCTTAATCATTCAGTCTTTCACAAAACTAACACCTTGCTCATCTCTCTCTGCATGTTTGTCAGCTCCGTGGGATCTTGCTATTTCTGTCGGTACATCACTCTAGCAACATCACAGCCCCCACCACCACCCCACTCTCTCAGCTCTATCTCTCTGCTGTTGCAACTCCTCTCTCTCTCTCTGTTCTATATCTCTCCCTGGGATTTCTGTCTTGCTGTCTGCCTGAACTTCTCTCCCTGTCTTTCTCTCCACATTTTCACATTGTATTTCTCTTCCTGGAGTTTCACTCTCTCTCTCTCTCTCTGTCTGTCTCTGTCCTGCTCTTTCTCAGTTCTTCTCACTTCCTCTACCCCCCTCTGCCTGCCTATCTTTCTCTTGTTCTCTCCCTCCCTCTCACTGTCTGTCCATCCATCTTTCGTTCTCTCCTGTAGTTTCTCTCCCTCTTTCTCCCTGGACCCCTCTGCTCTGTCCCAGTGACTGGAGGAAGGGGCATTGGGAAGAGTTTGCCTTAGTGCCTGCTCTCTCTCAGGTTTTACCCCCACTGTGGGGTGGAACATGAAGTACTTTTCTGAGTGAGTCTGAAATAGAGAAAAAGAAGAGAGAAAGGGAAACTGACAAAAAGAGAGAGAGACATGGAGAGATTGGAGATGGAGAAAGTGGAGAGAGAGAAATGGGCAGTAAGAGTCAGGGACACGGAGTGAGAAAAGGACAGAGTGAGAGAGACGGGGAGAGACAGAGCGTGAGAAGGCCATATATGGAGGGAGAAGGAAAGTGTGTGCACTTGGCGATGGTTTCAGAGTGGGATCTTGCTGTGCATTACTGCAGTCCGTCAAAAGGTTAGTTAGTCTCTGCACGATGTCCTCCAGCTGAGGGGCTGTGAGTCTGCATGGGAAGGGGGAGAGTGGGAGACAAGGAGAGAGTGGGACAGCCAGAGACAGGGGGAGGGTTTGATGGGGTTTTGGGGTTGGTGGAGAAAGGAGGGGCTGTTCTCAGAGAGAGATGGAGGGAGGGATAGCATGTGATGCAAAATCTGAGACATGGTGGAGAAGAGGTATAGAAAGTTCTGGGAAGGATAGTCAATGAGGCCATTCAGGGGCCAATCCTGAGGATCCTGAACCGGTCCAGGATCATTTAATGGGGGAGGGGGGATGATGGACAGAAAGGACTCCATCTGTGATGCAAACCTTCTGTAATTCTCGGACTGGGATCTTGCTGTGCATTAAAACAGTCAGAGGCCAGTCAGTCAACCCAGACTCATCTATCGGTGTGAGAAAGTGAGGACTGCAGATGCTGGAGAGTCAGAGTTACAAAGTGTGGAGCTGGGGAAGCACAGCAGGTCAGCCAGGAGAGTCGATGGTTCAGGCCTGACCTGCTGGGCTTTTCCAGCTCCACACTTTTCCACTCAACTCCCTCTGCCCCAGGGAGTGGGGCTCACAGCAACGTTGGGGGCAGCGAAATATTTGAGCGGGGCTAATTTGGTGAGGTAATTATTTGGGAGGGAAGGTATTTGGGAAAGGGAATAAATTTGGGAGGATAGTAAAAATGAGGGCCAAAATATATTTAGTGGGTTCAAAATTGGGTGAGCACTTTCAGGTCTGAAACAAAGAAAAAGAGAAAGGGAGGGTGAGAAAAGGAGAGAGAGGTAGAGAGGGTGGGGATGGAGAAGGGGGATGAGAGAAAGATGGGGCAGAGACAAACAGTGAGAGGGAGGGTGTGAGAGAAAGGCAGATTTAGAGAAAGAGACAGACAGGGAGAGAGAAGGACAAAGAGAGAAGGGGAAGCCAGACTGAGACAAACAGGCGTTAAAGCATGGACAGACTGAAGGGGTGACATTCAGTATTCCAGTTGGTTCCAGCTCTCTCTCTCTCAATGGTTTTTCACACTCCCTCTCTCCCATGCTCCTGAGGTTCCCTTCAGCTTGTCTCTCTCCCTCTCTCTGGATGGTGAGCTGGTCTCTGTCCCTTGCCATGTTGGTCACCTCAGAAAGCCTCCAGAAAATTCAAGAGATCAGTCTGCAGGTGAGCCCTGGTTTTGTTCATTTCTGGATGGATTCCCAGAACTTTCTATACTTCTGGCCAATTCGGAGAATCAGTTAATAGTTTGAAGCGTTGCTAATCATTTGGATGGCTTGTTCCTGTTAGTTTCTTTGTGTAGCAGGACCTGTCTGGGCCCTCCTTTGTTTGGTGGAGACGTTATTAGGGATATGTCTGCCCAGGGGAACTGTTGCCTTTGACATTATGCTGATGGGTAACCATCTGGCTGCTGTCTGGCTTTTGTGATTTGGGAGTATAACTTGTCCAATATACCCAGCATCTCCTGGCTGTCTATCTGTGTTTTAGCAAGGAGGCAGCAACATTTCACCCATTCTCCCTCCCCCACCCAGTCTTTTGAATAGAAAGAAGCTTATACAATGAATTACAAACCTAATTTTAAAAGCTGGTTATGTTTATTGTCAGAGTAGCCTGTTATTTGAGCGAAAACCATTTTGTACATTGGTCAAACTGATTGTCATATGGCTGATAAGTGATATCATAGAATCCCTACAGAGCAGAAACAGGCCCTTCAGCCCATCGAGTCCACAATGACCCTCTGAAGAGAATCTAACTCAGATCCATCCCCTGATGATATCCCTGAAACCCTGCATTTCCCATGGCTATTCCAGCTAACCTGAATATCCCTCGACACGACGGGCAATCTGGCAAAAATGTGCACCATTGAACAGTGGATGAAAACCCATGCAGATGTAGGGAGATTGTACAAACTCCACACAGAAAGTTGCTCAGGAGTGGAATCAAACCCAGGTCTCTGGCACTGTGAGGTAACAGTGCTAACCACTGAGTGACTGTGGCTCTCCTAACTGTTTTGACAAAACATATTCCGTTCTGCGAAAACATACATAATAGTGATGCATAGTCAACATCCGGGGAGCAGAATAAATGCAAGTGAATGAGACCTCCTGGCTCAAACTCCTGGAATTCCCTCCCGAAGGACATTGTGAGTCCACCACCTGCAACAGTTCAAGGAGGCAGCTCACCACCAAAACCAGCTCCCGAGCAGCTACAGACAGGCAATCAATACTGGGCCCAGCCAGGTACACTCAAACACTGCAAATGAATGAAACTAAGGTGATCACCCGGGGAGTTCCATCTACCTTCCAGTCCCTGGGGGTGTATCCAGGCATTATTCACCATGATCGTACCCATCTGTTACAGCCTGCAATCCTAACCACCGGTATCCCGGCTAATGGTAGACTACTTGGTAGTGTGGAAGAGCAGAGGGATCTTGGTGTCCATGTACACAGATCTCTGAAAGTTGCCACCCAGGTAAATAGTGCAGTGAAGAAGGCATATGGCGTACTGGCTTTTATTGGTAGAGGAATTGAGTTCCGGAGTCCTGAGGTCATGCTGCAGTTGTATAAGACTCTGGTGCGGCCGCATCTGGAATATTGTGTGCAGTTTTGGTCGCCATACTATAGGAAGGATGTGGAGGCACTGGAACGGGTGCAGAGGAAGTTTACCAGGATGTTGCCTGGTATGGTAGGAAGATCCTATGAGGAAAGGCTGAGGCACTTGGGGTTGTTTTCATTGGAGAAAAGAAGGTTTAGGGGTGATTTGATAGAGGTGTACAAGATGATTAGGGGGTTAGATAGGGTTGACAGTGAGAACCTTTTTCCACGTATGGAGTCAGCTATTACAAGGGGGCATAGCTTTAAATTAAGGGGGGGTAGATATAGGACTGATGTTAGGGGTAGGTTCTTCACTCAGCGAGTCGTAAGTTCATGGAATGCCCTGCCTGTAGCAGTAGTGGACTCTCCCTCTTTATGGGTATTTAAGCGGGCATTGGATAGGTATATGGAGGATAGTGGGTTAGTGTAGGTTAGGTGGGCTTTGATCGGCGCAACATCGAGGGCCGAAGGGCCTGTACTGCGCTGTATTCTTCTATGTTCTATGTTCTATGTTCTATATATCAAGGTGAGTGCGGTGAGGACCACAGCTTGATGTGAGAGGTGCCGAATTCGTTAATGACAGGCGGTGGGAATGCCATGGTATGGCCTGTTCTTCACATTTATGTAAGTGTGGTCCCTGTCAATGTCCCCTCTATCTCCACAGCATGTGGGAGGGAATCATGATAACCCATCCAAATACCTTTGTTAATATAATCCGATACTTTCGACTTCAAAGATCCCCATCCTAACTTTGTCACTTAGGATAATTGGAATCCCTCGCACCAAGCCCAGTGCCCCACCGAAAGTGTCCTTACACCTGTCATTAACCCAGTCCTTGGTGAGCTGCTGGAACTGACAGTGAGACATGTTCGTGTGGGTGTTCTCCTGGAACAAATATTTACGCTGTTTGTCACTAACCCGGGATGGGACTATTCTCGAGCAGTGAGGACCGCTGCCTTCATTTCATCATGGATGTCCCTCCCTCACTGTTGTCCCTCAGCGAGGGCTGAATGGCCTGGTGGACAAAGTCACATGGTGATTAATTTAGTTTGTTTGTCAGCATCCAGTCCGTGTATGACAGACTGTCGGTCTATCTCATCCAAAAATGTATCTGGGTTTGAGACAGGATCAAACAGAGTTGCCTTTTTGGTGCTGCCCACCAGCTGGGTGTCTGGAATGGCTGTTGTGTATGGAGTGAGACCATCAGCTGTTTGACTCTGGGTAACCACAGGATTCAATGGAATCTGGGTCCGTCTGTGGGTCAGCGCTGGGGGCAAAAGGTGCAGTTACCTGGGAGACAGGCAGTGGGATTCCCCATCCGTGGGAGGGTGTGGATGTGTCAGTGTGCGGCCTGTCATTATCTCCCTGGGGAGGTAGAACCCCAAAGGCACACATTATCCCATTCTGGGAGGAGCCCTAGTTCCCTAGGGATTGTATTTGCTCCTGACACACCCTACTAGGGCCTGATGTGTGTTGTTCCGTGTTGCAGGTGTACAGGACCCATGCAGCTGCTTGGAGCTCATACACTGTCCTTCCAGATTGTCAATGTAACCTGAGGCTGCTTCCCCATCCCCAGAGACCCTCCTTTCACTGAATTGGGCTCTTCCCAATTGGAACTGGAGTAGTCCCATGTTCCTGCAACGTTCTGTCCTGCTCATTGTGTCGGAGACCTAGCTCGGTCACAGCCTGTAGGTTTCCCTGGGGTGACCGGATCCCAGCTGCCTTATCCCAGCCGGGGGTCCTCCAGGCTATCGGCAGTGGAGTGAGCTTTCCGGCTTCCTTCCCCAGTTCTCTATGGGCATCTCACCACAGCTCCTGTACCAGGAATCATTCACTGCAAGGCCAGGCTGGCTTCCTGTGAAATTCTGCAGGACTGTTTCACATTTGTACCGGCTCGTGTTCGTGTTGCTTTGGCTGCTTCTGTATTATGGGACACATGGGTATATTCATAGAGTCATAGAGTTCTACAGCATGGAGACAGGCTCTTTGGCCCAAACTGGTCCATCCACACTAACCCCGTTTCCCTGCACTTGGCCCATATCCTTCCAATACGTTCCTCTCCATGTATTTGTCCAAGTGCATTTTAAATGTTATTAAATGTATCCTCCTCGATTACTTGCACTGGTAGTTCATTCCATATGTGTACCACCCTCTGGGGAAAAGCATTGTCCCTCAGGTTCCCTTTTAATCTTCCCCTTTCACCTTAAACTGATGCCCTTTCATCCTTGATTCCCTAAGCCTTGGATAAAGACTGAGTGCATTCACCCTATCCATGCCTCCCATGATCTTATACACCTCTATAAGGACACCCCTCAGTCTCCTACACACTAAAGAAAATGTCCTTGCTTGTCCAACCTCTCACTATAACCGTCGAGTTGAGTTCTGGCAATATCCTTGTAAAATTCTTCTGGACTCTTCCAGTACAGTAACATCCTTTGTATCGCAAGGTGGGCAAAACTGAACACAATATTCCAAGTGCGGCCTTACTAATATCCTGCACAACTACAACAGAACTTCCCAACTTCGATATTCCATGCCCTGACTGGTGAAGGGCCCAGTGTGCCAAAAGCCTTCTTCACTGCCCTGTCTCCCTGAGTTCAGAGAGCCGTGCTCCTGGAATCCAAGTTCTCTCTGTTCCACTACACTCCTTCAGGCCCTACCATTCCCAATGAAACCCCAGTCTTGATGTGACTTTCCAAAATGCTAGAACTCGCCCTTGTCTATATTAAACTCAATTTGCCATTTCTCAGCCCAATTCGCCAGCTGATCAAGGCCCTGTTGCAATTGCTGAGAACCTTCCTCACTTATTTTAGTGTAATCTGAAAACTTTCTAATCATGCCTTAAACATCCTCATCCAAATCATTGATATAGATAACAAACAGCCATGGGCCTAGCACTGACCAGCTCAGTGGCACAGTGGTTAGCACTGCTGCCTCACAGCACCGTGGATCTGGATTCAATTCCACCCTCACAGGATGATCTGTGTGGGTTAGATCCAGTTAGGGTTAGATTTCCTACAGTATGGAAACAGGCCATTTGGCCCAACAAACCACACCGACCTGCTGAAGAGTAACCCACCCAGAGCCATTTTTCCTGCCCAATATTTACCCTGGACGAATGCACCTAGCACTATGGGCAATTTAGCCTGGCCAATTCACCTGACCTGTACATTTTTGGATTGTGGGAGAAAACCGGAGCACCCAAAGGAAACCCACGCAGACACAGGGAGAATGTGCAAACTCCACACAGTCACCGAGGCTGGGGTCGAACCCGGGTCCCTGGCACTGTGAGGCAGCAGCGCCAACCACTGAGCCACTATGCCACCCCAACTGAGTTTGTATGTTCTCCCCATGTCTGCGTGGGTTTCCTCTGGGTGCACCGGTTTCCTCCCACAGTCCAAAGATGTGCAGGTCAGGTAAATTTGCAATGCTCAATTGCCGAGAATGTTCATGGATGTTTAAGTAAGTTGCATTAGTCAGGGGTAAATGCAGAGTAATAAAGTAGGTGAATGGGTTTGAGTGGAACAATCTTCAGAGGGCCAGTAGACTTGTTGGGCCGAAGGGCCTGTTTCCACAGAGGAGGGATTCTATGATTCTATGACCGCTGAGGCACACCACGAGTCACAGGCCTCCAGTCTGACTGTTACCCTCTGCTTCCTACCATCAAGCCAATTGTGTACTCAGTTTGCCAACGCCTCCTGGATTCCATGCGATCTAACCTTCTGGGGGGAGGGGGAGTGGTGACTGCAGAGTTGTGTAGGTATCACTAAGGAAGGGGGAGATTGCAGTGTTGGGTAGGGATCAGTCAGGGAGGGGGTGAGTGCAGTGTTGGGTAGGGATCAGTCAGGGAGGGGGAGATCGCTATCTATCTTTCTCTCTCTCTCACTCTCTCCCTCTTGTCCCCTTCTCGTGCGCTCTCTCGCTCTCAGACTCTGTCTCATTTCCGTCCCCTCCCTCCCGCTCATTTGCACCTCTCTCTCTCTTGCCCCCCCCCCGCTCTCTCGCTCGCCCCCTCTCTCGCTCGCTCGCGCCTCTCTCTCACCCTTCTCTCTCACCCCCTCTCACTCTCAACGCATCTCTCTCACCGCCTCTCACTCTCTTCCCCTCTCTCTCTGCCCGTCTTGTGCTCTCTTCCCCCTCTCTCACTCCACCACTCTCACTCACCCCTCCCTCCCTTTCTCCCCCATCCCCTCTCTCCCCTCTCCCCTTCTCTCCCCGCTCTCTCACCCCCTTTCTCTCACCCCTTGCTCTCATTCCCCCTCTCACCCTCTCCCCTTTCTCTCCCTCCTCTCTCTCCCACCTCTCTCTCCCTCCTCTCTCACCCCCTTTCTCTCACCCTCTCGCTCTCAACCCTCTTCCTCTCTCTCTCCCCTCTCTCTGTCTCCCTCTCTCCCCCTCTCTCACCCCTCTCCATCCCCCTTCCCTCCCCTTTCTCTCTCCCCGCTCTCTCTCCCACCTCTCTCTCACTCCCTTTCTCTCCCACTTTCTCTCCCCCTCTCTCCACCCTCTCTCTCCCTCTCTCTCTCATACTCTCTCATACCCCATTCTCCCCCTCTCTCATTCCCTTCCTCACCCCTCTCTTCCCACTCTCTCTGGCCTCTCTCAACCCTTTCTCTCCTCCTCTCTCTCCCCCTCTCTCCCCCTCTCTCTCATCCTCTCTCACCCCCCTCTCTGCCCCTCTCACTCCCCCCCTCTCCTCTCTCCCCCTCTCCCCACTCTCTGCCCCACTCTCTCACCCAATCTCACTCCCCCACTCTCTCTCACCCCCTCTCTTCTTTCTCACCCGTGCTCTCTCCCACCCTGATCTGTCTCATCCCCCCTCTCACTATCACCCTCTCACCCCTCACTCTCTTTCCACTCACTCTCTCTTACCTCCTCTCTCACGCCTCTCTCACCTTCTCTCTCACCCTGTCTCTCTCAGCCTGTCTCTCTCTCACCCCTCTCTCTTTCTCACCCGCTCTCTCTTCCACTCCGATCTCTCTCACACCCCCCTCTCTCTCTCACCCCTCTCTCTGTCATCATTCTCTCTCTCTTACCCCTCTCTCTCACCCCTTCTCTCATACCCCTCTCACTCACCTCTTCTCTCTCAGTCCTCTCTCTCTCTCAGCCCCCATCTCCCCAGTCTCTCCCACCCTGATCTCTCTCTCACCCTCTCTATCTCACCCCTCTCTCTCAGCGCTCTTTCACACCGCTTCTCTCTCTCTCACCCCTCTCTCACTCTCACCCCTCTCTCACTCACCCTGTCTCTCTCACCCCTCTCTCTCTCACATACCCCCCTCTCTCTCACCCCTCTCTCTCTCACCTCTCTCTCTCACCCTCTCTCTCTCACCCCATCTCTCTCGCACCCTCACTCACCCCCTCTCTCTCAGGCCCTCGCTTTCAGTCCCTCTCTCTCTCACCCCCCTCTCTCACACACCTCTCTCTCTCAAACCCCTTTATCTCACATCCCTCTCTCTCTCTCTTACCCTCTCTCTCACCCTTTCTCTCTCACCTACTCTCTCTCACACCCTCTCTCTCAGGCCCTCTCTCACTCTCTCTCTCACACACACCCTTCTCTCTCTCTCTCACCCCCTCTCTCTTACCCCTCTCTCTTTCACACCGCTTCTCTCTCTCACCTTCTCTCTCTGTCAGCCTGTCTCTCTCTCTCTCACCCCCTGTCTCTCTCACACCACCTCGCTCCCTCACCACTCTCTCTCTTTCACTCCTCTATCTGTCACCCCTTTCTCTCTCAACCTTCTCTCTCTAACCCGTCTCTTCTTCTCTCACAACTCTCTCTCTCTCAGCCTCTCTCTCTCACCCTCTCTTTGGCAGCCTTTCTCTCTATCAGCCCCTCTCTCTCCCCAGTCTCTCCCACCCTGATCTCTCTCACAGCCCCCCTCTCTCTCACCCCTCGCGCTCTCTCTCATCCCTCTCTCTCTGATCCCTCTCTCTCTCACCCCTCTCTCTCACACACCTCTCTCTGATCCCTCTCTCTCACCACCCTCTCTCTCTCTCACCCCTCTCCCTCTCTCACCCTCTCTCTCTCACCCCTTCTCTCTCAACCCCTCTCTCTCTCAGCCCCCCTAGTAACTCCACAGTCTTTCCCACCTGATCTCTCACACACACTCTCTCTCACCCTCCCTCTCTCACCCCTTCACTATCTCAGCCTGTCTCTCTGTCACCCCATCTCCTTCTCACCCGCTCTCTCTCCCACCACACTCTCTCCCTCATCCCCTCTCTGTCTCACCACTCTCTCTCTCTCTCAACCCTCTCTCTCTTACCTCTCTCTCTCACACCTGTCTCTCTCTCTCACCCTCTCTCTCACCCCTACTCTGTCATCCCTTCTCTCGCACCCCCTCTCTCTCAGGCCCTCTCTCTCTCACCCCCTCTCTCTCACCCCCTCTCTCTAAGCCTGTCTCTCTGTCACCCCCTGTCTCTTTCTCACCCGTTCTCTCTTCCACCCCTCTCTCTCTTTCACCCCTTTATCTTTCACCCCTGTCTCTCTCACCCTCTCGCTCTTACCCGTCTCTCTCACACACACCTCTCTCTCTCTCACCCATTCTCTCTCACCCTCTATTTCTCTGCCCCCTTCTCTCTCTCAGCTCCTCTCTCTCATCCCTTTCTCTCTCACCCCGCTCTCTCACACACCTCTCTCTCGCACCCACTCTCTCTCATGCATTCTCTCTCTCACGAACCTCTCTCTCTCTTACCCCTCTCTCACACACCGCTTCTCTCTCTCTCTCACCCGTCTCTCACTCTCACCCCTTTCTCTGTCTTTCATCCCACTCTCTCTCACCCTCTCTCTCTCACCCGTTCTCTCTCACCCCCTCTCTCACCCCCTTGCTCTCTCAGACACCCCTCACTCTCACACACCTCTCTCTTAACCCCTGTCTCTCTCACACTTCTCTCTCTCTCTCACCCTCTCTCTCTCAACCCCCGATCTCTCACACCCTTCTCTCTCTCTCACCTCTCTCTCACCCTCTCTCTCTCTCACCCTCTCTCTCATACCTCTCTCTCTCACCACTTCTCTCTCACCCCTCTCTCTCACCCCTCTCTTTCAGCCCCTCACACTCTCTCACCCCTCTCTCTCTCTCACCCCCCCCTCTCTCTCTCTCACCCCCTCTCTCTCACCCATTCTCTCTTACCCTCTCTCTCAGGCCCTCCCTCTCTCACACATCTCTCTCACCCCCTCTCTCTCTTACACCCCTCTCTCTCTTACAACCCCTCTCTCCCTCAGACCCCCTTTCTCTCACCCCGCTTTCTCTCTCATCCCTCTCTCTCACATCGCTCTCTCATCCCTCTCTCTCTCAACCCTCTCTCTCTCATCCCCTCTCTCACCGCCCCCTCTCTCACCCCTCTCTCTCTCACCCCTCTCTGTCACACACTCCTCTCTTTCACCCAACTTTCTCACACCCCCTCTCTCTCACCCCCTCACTCTCACACCCCTCTCTCTCTCACCCCTCTCTCCCTCACGCCCTCTCTCACCCTCTCTCTCTCACCCCTCTCTCACTCACCCCCTCTCTCCCTCACCCTGCTCTCTCTGTCATCCCCTCTCTAACTCGTCTCTCTCACACCCTCTCTTTCTTAGCCCTCTCACTCTCTTACCCCCTCTCTCTCATTACTCTCTCTCACCTTCCCTCTCACCTACTCTTTGCCTGTCTCTCTCTCACTCCCTCTCCTTTCTCACCCGCTCTCTCTTCTAATCCGATCTCTCTCTCATCCCCTCTCTCTCACCCCTCTCTCTTTCTCTCTCTCTCACCCCTCTCTCTCACACACACTTTCTCTCTCACGCCTCTCTCTCTCACACTCTCTGTCTCAGGCCCTCTCTCTTTCACCCCCGTCTCTCTTTCACCCCTCTATCTCTCTCTTACCTCTCTCTCTCTCCCTCTCTCTCTTACCCCTCTCTCTCTCTCACACACACACACCTCTCTCTCTCACCCTCCCTCACACATTCTCGCTCTCAAACCTCTCTCTCTCACCCCTTCTCTCTCACTGCATCTCTCATCCCCCCTCTCTCAGGCCCTCTCTTCCAGCCCCTCTCACTCTGTCACTCACCCTCTCTCTCTCACCCATTCTCTGTCAGACTCTCTCTCTCAAGCCCTCTCCCTCACCCCTCTCTCTCACCCCCTCTCTCTCACCCCCTCTCTCACTGCCCCTCTTTCACCCCCTCTCTCTCATCCCCTCTCTGTCACACCCCCCTCTCTTTCACCCCTCTTTCTCACACATCCTCTCTCTCACCCCCCTCTCTCTCACCCCCCTCACTCTCACACCCCTCTCTCTCTCTCTCACCCCTCTCTCTCTCTCTCTCATCCCCTCTCTCCCTCACCCCGGTCTGTCATCCCCTCCCTCTCTCTCCCCTCTCTCACACCCTCTCTTTCTTAGCCCTCTCACTCTCTTATCCCCTCCCACTCTCAACACTCTCATTCTCTCTCACCCCTGTCTCTCTCAGTCCCTGTCTCTCATTCACCCTCACACCCTCTCTCTAACACCCTCTCTCTCTCACCCCCCCCTCACCCCCTTTCTCTCTTACCCCTCTCTCTCTTACCCCTCTCTCTTTCACCCCTCTCTCTCTTACCCCTCTCTCTCCCCCTCTCTCACACCCTCTCTCTCCCCCACTCCCTCCCCCTCTCTCTCCCCCACTCTCACTTACCCCCTTTCTATTTCACACCCCAATCTTTCTCATCCTCGCTCTCTCTCTCACCCTCTCACCCTTCTCTCTCATTCCCCTCTCTCGCTCTCTTTCCCCCTCTCTCTCAACTTCTCTCTCACCCTCTCTTTCTCTGCCTGTCTCCCTCTCTCACCCCCTCTCTCTTTCTCACCCGCTCTCTCTTCCACCCCGATCTCTCTCACACTCCCTTTCTCTCTCACCCCTCTCTCTCTCACCCCTTTCTCTCTCAACCCTCTCTCATTACCCTCTCTCTCTCACACCTCTCTCTCACACCCTTATCTCTCTCTCACCCTCTCTCTCTCTCCTACCCCTCTCTCTTACCCCTCCCTCTGTCTCGCACCTCTCTCTTTCACACACATCTCTCTCTCACCCCTCTCTCTCTCTCACCTTCTCTGTCTCACCCCCTCTCTCTCACCCCCTCTCTCACTGCCCCTCTCTCACTGCCCCTCTTTCACCCCCTCTCTCTCAGCCCCTCTCTGTCACACTCCCCCTCTCTTTCACCCCTCTTTCTCACACATCCTCTCTCTCACCCCCCTCACTCTCACACCCCTCTCTTTCTCACCCCTCTCTCTCTCTCACCCCCTCTCTCCTTCACCCCGCTCTATCTGTCATCCCCTCCCATTCTCACCACTCTCATTCTCTCTCACCCCTCTCTCTCTCAGTCCCCTGTCTCTCAAACACCCTCACACCCTCTCTCTTACACACCCTCTCTCTAACACCCCCTCTCTCTAACACACCCTCTCTCTAAAACCCCCTCTCTCTATCACACCCTCTCTCGAACACCCCCTCTCTCTAACACCCCCCTCTCTCTTACCCCCTTTCTCTCTTACCCCTCTCTCTCCCCCCTCTCTCTCACCCCCTCACACCCTCTCTCTCCCCCACTCTCTCCTCCCCCTCTCTCCCCCACTCTCACTTACCCCCTTTCTCTTTCTCACCCCGATCTTTCTCATCCTCCCTCTCTCTCTCACCCTCTCACCCTTCTCTCTCTTTCCCCTCTCTCTTATCTCTCTCTCTCAATCCTCTCTCTCACCTTCTCTCTCACCCACTCTTTCTCTGCCTGTCTCTCTCTTTCATCCCCTCTCTCTTTCTCACCCGCTCTCTCTTCCACCCTGATCTTTCTCACACTCCCTCTCTCTCACACCCCTCTCTCTCTCCCTCTCACCTTTTATCTCTCAACCCTCTCATTACCCTCTCTCTCTCACACACACCTCTCTCTAATACCCTTATCTCTCTCACACACACTCTCTCTCTCTCCTACACCTCTCTCTTAACCCTATCTCTGTCTCGCACCTCTCTCTCTCTCACCCCTTTTCTCTCACCCGCTCTCTCTGGCCCTCTCTTTCAGCCACTCTCTCTCTCACCCCCCCTCTCTCTCACACACCTCTCTCTCAACCCGCTTTCTCTCTCACACCCCTCTCTCTCTCATCCCTCTCTCTCTCACCCCTCTCTCCCTTACCCTCTCTCTCGCACACCTCTCTCTCTCTCACCCTGTCTCTCACCTCCCTCTCTCTCACACCCTTCTCTCTCTCTCACCCTTTCTCTCTCAACCCTCTCTCTCATTACCCCTCTCTCTCTCACAGACCTCTCTCTCTCTCACCCTTCTCTCTCTCTCACTCCCACTCTCTCACGCCTCTTTCTCACCTTCTCTCACTCTCCCTCTCTTTCTCAGCCTGTCTCTCTCACCCCCTCTCTATTTCTCACCCGCTCTCTCTTCCACTCCGATCTCTCTCTCACACCCCCTCACTCTCTAACCCCTCTCTCTCACCCCTCTCTCTCTCTCTCACCCCTCTCTCTCAGCCCGCCTCTCGCTCTCTCCTCAGTCTCTCCCACCCTGATCTCTCTCTTGCACACCTTCTCTCTCACGCCTCTCTCTCACACCCTCTCTCTCTTACCCCTCTCTCTCTCACCCCCTCTCTCTCATCCCCTCTCTCTCAGCCTGTCTCTCTTTCACCCCCTGTCTCTTTCTCACTGCTCTCTCTCCCTCACCCTTCTCTCTCTTACCCGTCTCTCTCTCTCACACACCTATTTCGCTCAACTTCTCTCTCTCGCCCCTTATCTCTCACCCTCTCTTTCGCAGCCCCCTCTCTCTCTCTCATCCCCTCTCTCTCCCCAGTGCCTCCCACCCCTGATCTCTCACAGCCCCCCTCTCTCACCCCTTGCTCACTCTCTCATCCCTCTCACTTTTACCCTCTCTCTCACACCTCTCTGTCTCACACCTCTCTCTCTCTCGCCCCGTCTCTCTCATCCCCTCTCTCTCACCCTCTCTCTCAAGCCCTCTCTCTGTGTCACCCCTCTCTCCCTCACCCCTCTCTCTCTCTTACACTGCTTCTCTCTCTCTGACCCCTCTCTCTCTCACCCTCTCTCACCCTCTCTGTTCTGACACCCCTCTCTCTCACTTCGCCCTCTCTCTCTCGCCCTCTCTCTCTCCTACACCTCTCTCTATCTCTCACCTCTCTCTGTCACCCTCTCTCTCACCCCCTCTCTCTCAGGGCCTCTCTTTCAGCCCCTCGCTCTCTTACACCCGTCTCTCTCTCACCCTCTCTCTCTCAACCCTCTCTCTCTCTCAACCCTCTCTATCTTACCCTTCTCTCTCTTACCCCTCTCTCTCTCACACACCTGTCTTTCACTCTCTCTCTCTAACCCCCTCTCTCACACCCTCTCTCACCCTCTCTCTCTCCTACCCCTCCATTTCTTACCCCTCTCTCTCACCTCGCTTTCTCTCACCCTCTCCCTCTCACCCCTTCTCTCTCACCCCCTCTCTCACCCCCTCACTCTCAGCCCCTCTCTTAAAGCCCCCCTCTCTCTCACACACCCTCTCTCTCACACCCCTCTCTCTCAACCCCGTCTCTCTCACACCCCCTCTCCCTCATCCTCTCTCTCACTTCCCCTCTCTCTCACCCTCTCTCTCCCTCTCTTTCTCACCCCTTCTCTCTCACCCCCTCCCTCACCACCTCTCTCTCAGCCCTCTCTCTCTCTCTCAGCCCCCCTCTCTCTCTCTCCCCAGTCTCTCCCACCCTGATCTCTCTCACACACCTTCTCTATCACGCCTCTCTCCCTCATCCTCTCTCTCACTTTCCCCTCTCTCACACACCTCTCCCTCTCACCGTCTCCCTCACCCCTCTCTCTCCCTCACCCCCTCTATCTCACCCCTCTCTGATTCTCACCCCTCTCTCTCTTGCCCATCTCTCTCAAACTCTCTCTCTCTCAGCCTGTCACTCTGTCACCCCCTGTCTCTTTATCACCAGCTCTCTCTTCCACCCTGATCTCTCTCACGCCCCCTCTCTCCCTCTCCCCTCTCTCTCCCTCAACCCTCTCTCTCTCCCTCACCCCTCTCTCTCTCTTACCCGTCTCTCTCTCTCTCTCATCCTCTCTCTCTCACCCCCTCTCTCTCACCCCAGTCTCTCTCTCAGCCTGTCTCTCTCTCACCCCTGTCTCTTTCACACCCACTCTCTCTTCCACCCCGATCTCTCTCACACCCGCTGTCTAACTTACCCCTCTCTCTCTCTCTCTCTCAACCCTCTCTCTCACCTCTCTCTGTCTCACCCATCTCTCTCTTACCCATCTCTCTCTCTCTGTCACACACCCTTCTCTCTCAACTTCTCTCTCTCACCCCTTCTCTCTCACCTTCTCTTTCGCAGCCCCTCTCTCTCTCTCACCCCTCCCTCACTCTCTCATCCCTCTCTCTCTCACTCCTCTCTCTCTTACCCCTCTCTTTCTCTTACACCGCTTCTCTCACTATCACATCTCTCTCACTCTCACCCCCCTCTCTCTCTCACCCTCTCTCTCTCACCCCTTCTCTGTCACCCCCTCTCTCACCCCCTGTCTCTGAGTCCCTCTCTTTCAGCCCCACTCTCTCTCACACACCCCTCTCTCTCACACACCTCTCTCTCTCAACCACGTCTCTCTCACACCCCTCTCTCCCTCATCCTCTCTTTCATTTCCCCTCTCGCACACACCTCTCCCTCTCACCCTTTCTCTCACCCCCTCTCTCTCTCACCCCTCTCTCTCTCTCACCCCTCTCTCTCTTACCCCTCTCTCTCACACCGCTTCTCTCTCTCACCCTCTCTCTCTCTCGCCCATCTCTCACCCCTCTCTCTCTCACCCACCTCTTTCTCACCCACCTCTATCTCACCCTCTCTCTCTCTCCCTCTCTCTCACCCCTTCTCTCTCACCCCCTCTCTCACCCCCTCTCCCTCAGCCCTCTCTCTCTCTCAGCCCCCCTCTTTCTCTCCCCAGTTTCTCCCACCCTGATCTCTCTCACACACCTTCTCTCACACACCTCTCTCCCTCATCCTCTCTCTCACTTTCCCCTCTCTCACACACCTCTCCCTCTCACCCTCTCCCTCACCCCTCTCTCTCCCTCACCCCCTCTCCCTCACCCCTCTCTCTCCCTCACCCCCTCTCTCTCACCCCCTCTCTCTCTCTCAGCCTGTCTCTCTGTCACCCCCTGTCTCTTTCTCACCAGCTCTCTCTTCCACCCTGATCTCTATCACACCCACTCTCTCCCTCACCCCTCTCTCTCCCTCACCCCTCTCTCTCCCTCACCCCTCGCTCTCTCTTACCCGTCTCCCTCTCTCTCATCCTCTCTCTCTCACCCCCTCTCTCTCACCGCCTCTCTCTCACCCCTTCTCTCTTACCCCCTCTCTTTCACCCTCTCTCTCTCAGCCTGTCTCTCTCTTTCACCCCTGTCTCTTTCACACCCGCTCTCTCTTCCACCTCGATCTCTCTCACACCCGCTCTCTAACTCATCCCTCTCTCTCTCTCTCTCTCTCACCCCTCTTGCTCTTACCCCTCTCTCTTTCACCCCCTTTCTCTCTTACCCCTCTCTCTTACCCTCTCTCATACCCTCTCTCTCCCCCACTCTCTCCTCCCTCTCTCTCCCCCACTCTCACTTACCCCCTTTCTCTTTCTCACCCCGATCTTTCTCATCCCCCCTCTCTCTCTCACCCTCTCACCCTTCTCTCTCTTTCCCCCCTCTCTCTTACCCTCTCTCTCTCACGCCTCTCTCTCACCTTCTCTCTTACCAACTCTTTCTCTGCCTTTCTCTCTCTCATCCCCTCTCTCTTTCTCACCCGCTCTCTCTTCCACCCCGATCTTTCTCACACTCCCTCTCTCTCTAACCCCTCTCTCTCTCACCCTTTCTCTCTCAACCCTCTCTCATTACCCTCTCTCTCTCTCACACACACACACACCTCACTCTCACACCCTTATCTCTCTCTCACCCTCTCTCTCTCTCCTACCCCTCCCTCTTACCCCTCTCTCTGTCTCGCACCTCTCTCTCTCTCTCACCCCTTTTCTCTCACCCTCTCTCTGGCCCTCTCTTTCAGCCACTGTCTCTCTCACACACCCCTCTCTCTCACACACCTCTCTCTTAACCTACTGTCTCTCTCACACACCCCTCTCTCTCTCTCTGTCATCCCTCTCGCTCTCACCCCTCTCTCCCTTACACTCTCTCACACACACCTCTCTCTCTCACCCTGTCTCTCACCCCCCTCTCTCTCTCTCACACCCTTCTCTCTCACTCACCTTTTCTCTCTCAACCCTCTCTCTCATTACGCCTCTCTCTCTCTCACACACACACACACACACACCTCTCTCTCACACTCTTATCTCTCTCTCACCCTCTCTCTCCTACCCCTCTCTCTTACCCCTCTCTATGTCTCTCACCTCTCTCTCTCACCCCTTCTCTCTTACCCTCTCTCTCTGGCCCTCTCTTTCAGCCCCTCTCTCTCTCACACCCTCCTCTCTCTCTCACACCTCTTTCTCAACCCACTGTCTCTCTCACACCTCGTCTCTCACCCCTCTCTCTCAGACACCTCTCTCTCTCACCCTGTCTCTCACCCCCCTCTCTCTCACACCCTTCTCTCTCTCTCCCACCCTCTCTCACCCCTCTCTCTCATTACCCCTCTCTCTCTCTCTCTCACAGGCCTCTCTCTCTCTCACACCCTTCTCTCTCTCTCACCCCCTCTCTCACGCCTCTCTCTCACTTTCTCTCACTCTCCCTCTCTTTCTCAGCCTGTCTCTCTCTCACCTCCTCTCTATTTCTCATCCGCTCTCTCTTCCACTCTGATCTCTCTCTCAGCCCCCCTCTCGCTCTCTCCTCAGTCTCTCCCACCCTGATCTCTCTCGCACACCTTCTCTCTCACGCCTCTCTCTCACACCCTCTCTCTCTTGCCCCTCTCTCTCACCCCCTCTCTCTCATCCCCTCTCTCTCAGCCTGTCTCTCTTTCACTCCCTGTCTCTTTCTCACCTACTCTCTCTCCCTCACCCTTCTCTCTCTTACCCGTCTCTCTCTCTCACACCTATTTCTCTCAACTTCTCTCTCTCGCCCCTTCTCTCTCACCCTCTCTTTCGCAGCCCCCTCTCTCTCTCTCTCATCCCCTCTCTCTCCCCAGTGTCTCCCACCCCTGATCTCTCACAGCCCCTCTCTCTCTCTCCACTCGCTCACTCTCTCATCCCTCTCTCTTTTACCCTCTCTCTCACACCTCTCTGTCTCACACCTCTCTCTCTCTCGCCCCGTCTCTCTCATCCCCTCTCTCTCACCCTCTCTCTCAGGCCCTCTCTCTCTCTCACCCCTCTCTCCCTCACCCCTCTCTCTCTTTCTTACACCGCTGCTCTCTCTCTCACCCCTCTCTCTCTCACCCTCTCTCACCCTCTCTATTCTGACACCCCTCTTCTCACTTCGCCCTCTCTCTCTCGCCTTCTCTCTCTCCTACCCCTCTCTCTATCTCTCACCTCTCTCTGTCACCCACTCTCTCACCCCCTCTCTCTCAGGCCCTCTCTTTCAGCCCCTCGCTCTCTCTCACCCGTCTCTCTCTCACCCTCTCTCTCAACCCTCTCTCTCTCAACCCTCTCTATCTTACCCCTCTCTCTCTTACCCCTCTCTCTCTCACACCTCTCTCTCACTCTGTCTCTCACACCCTCTCTCACACCCTCTCTCACCCTCTCTCTCCTACCCCTCCATTTTTTACCCCCCCCCCCTCACCTCTCTTTCTCTCACCGGCTCTCTCTCACCCCTTCTCTCTCACCCCCTCTCTCACCCCCTCACTCTCAGGCCCTCTCTTTCAGCCCCTCTCTCTCTCACACACCTCTCTCTCAACCCCGTCTCTCTCACACCCCTCTCTCCCTCATCCTCTCTCTCACTTACCCCACTCTCACACACCTCTCCCTCTCACCCACTCTCTCACGCCCCTCTCTCTCTCTCTCTCACCCCTCTCTCTCTCACACCGCTTCTCTATCTCACCCTCTCTCTGTCGCCCCTCTCTCTTACCCCTTTTCTCTCACCCCCTCCCTCACCCCCTCTCTCTCAGCCCTCTCTCTCTCTCTCAGCCCCCCCTCTCCCTCCCCAGTCTCTCCCACCCTGATCTCTCTCACACACCTTCTCTATCACGCCTCACTCCCTCATCCTCTCTCTCACTTTCCCCTCTCTCACACACCTCTCCCTCTCACCCTCTTCCTCACCCCTCTCTCTCCCTCACCCCCTCTATCTCACCTCCTCTCTCTCTCAGCCTGTCTCTCTGTCACCCCCTGTCTCTTTATCACCAGCTCTCTCTTCCACCCTGATCTCTCTCACACCCACTCTCTCCCTCACCCCTCTCTTTCCCTCACCCCTCTCTCTCCCTCAACCCTCGCTCTCTCTTACCCGTCTCTCTCTCTCTCTCTCTCATCCTCTCTCTCTCACCCCCTCTCTCTCACCGCCTCTCTCTCACCCCTTCTCTCTCACCCCCTCTCTTTCACCCTCTCTCTCTCAGCCTGTCTCTCTCTCTCACCCCCTGTCTCTTTCACACCAAATCTCTCTTCCACCCCGATCTCTCTCACACCCCTCTCTCCCTCATCCTCTCTCTCACTTTCCCCTCTCCGACACACCTCTCCCTCTCACCCTTTCTCTCACCCCTCTCTCTCTCTCACCCCTCTCTCTCTTACCCCTCTCTCTCACACCGCTTCTGTCTCTCACCCTCTCTCTCTCGCCCATCTCTCTTACCCCTCTCTCTCTCACACGCCTCTTTCTCACACACCTCTCTCTCACCCTCTTTCTCTCTCCCTCTCTCTCACCCCTTCTCTCTTACCCCCTGTCTCTTTCACACCCGCTCTCTCTTCCACCCCGATCTCTCTCACACCCGCTCTCTAACTCACCCCCCCCCTCTCTCAACCCTCTCTCTCACCTCTCTCTCTGTCTCACCCATCTCTCTCTTTCCCATCTCTCTCTCTCACACACCCTTCTCTCTCAACCTCTCTCTCACCCCTTCTCTCTCTCTCACATCCCCTCCCTCACCCAGTCTCTCTCTTGCCCCCAGTCTCTCTCTCGCCCCCAGTCTCTCTCTCGCCCCCAGTCTCTCTCTCGCCCCCAGTTTCTCTCTCGCCCCCGTTCTCTGTCTCGCCCCCGGTCTCTCTCGCCCCCAGTTTCTCTCTCACCCCCGGTCTCTCTCTCACCCCCGGTCTCTCTCTCTCACCCCCGGTCTCTCTCTCATCCCCAGTCTCTCTCTCGCCCCCAGTTTCTTTCTCACCCCCAGTCTCTCTCTCACCCCCAGTCTCTCTCTCGCCCCCGGTCTCTCTCTCACCCCGGGTCTCTCTCTCACCCCCAGTCTCTCTCTCACCCCCAGTCTCTCTCTCGCCCCCGGTCTCGCTCTTGCCCCCGGTCTCTCTCTCGACCCCAGTCTCTCTCTCACTCCCGTTCTCTCTCTCGCCCCCAGTCTCTCTCTCACTCCCGTTCTCTCTCTCGCCCTTGGTTTCTCTCTCGCCCCTGGTTTCTCTCTCGACCCCAGTCTCTCTCTTGCCCCCGGTCTCTCTCATCACCCCCAGTCTCTCTCTCTCACTCCCGTTCTCTCTCTTGCCCCTGGTTTCTCTCTCGTCCCCAGTCTCTCTCTCACCCCCGGTTTGTCTCTCGCCCCCAGTCTCTCTCTGTCATCCCCTGTCTCTCTCTAGCTCCCGGTCTCTCTCTCGCCCCCGGTCTCTCTCTCGCTCCTGTTCTCTCTCTCGCCCCCAGTCTCTCTCTCACCCCCGGTCTCTCTCTCGCCCCCGGTCTCTCTCTAGCTCCCGGTCTCTCTCTCGCCCCCGTTCTCTCTCTCGGCCCCGGTCTCTCTCATCACCCCCAGTCTCTCTCTCTTGCCCCCAGTCTCTCTCTCGCACCCAGTCTCTCTCTCACCCCCGGTTTCTCTCTCGCCCCCAGTCTCTCTCTGTCATCCCCTATCTCTCTCTAGCTCCCGGTCTCTCTCTCGCCCCCGTTCTCTCCCACGCCCCCGGTCTCTCTCATCACCCCCAGTCTCTCTCTCTTGCCCCCAGTCTCTCTCTCGCCCCCAGTCTCTCTCTCTTGCCCCCGGTTTCTCTCTCGCCCCCGGTTTCTCTCTCGCTCCCGTTCTCTCTGTCGCTCCCATTCTCTCTCTTGCCCCCGGTTTCTCTCTTGCCCCCGTTCTGTCTCTTGCCCCCATTTTCTCTCTCGTCCCCGGTTTCTCTCTCGCCCCCGTTCTCTCTCTCGCTCCCGTTCTCTCTCTTACCCCCGTTCTCTCTCTCGCCCCCGGTTTCCCTCTCTTGCCCCTGGTTTCTCTCTCGCCCCCAGTCTCTCTCTCGCCCCCAGTCTCTCTCTCGCCCCCAGTTTCTCTCTCGCCCCCGTTCTCTCTCTCACCCCTGGTTTCTCTCTCACCCCCATTCTCTCTCTCGCTCCCGTTCTCTCTCTCGCCCCCGGTTTCTCTCTTGTCCCTGGTCTCTCTCTTGCCCCCAGTCTCTCTCTCGCTCCCGTTCTCTCTCTCGCCCCTGGTCTCTCTCTCACCCCCATTCTCTCTCTCGCTCCCGTTCTCTCTCTCGCCCCCGGTCTCTCTCTCGCCCCTGGTTTCTCTCTCACCCCCCGTTCTCTCTCTCGCCCCCGTTCTCTCTCTCGCTCCCGTTCTCTCTCTCTCGCCCATGTTCTCTCTCTCGCCCCCATTCTCTCTCTCGCTCCCGTTCTCTCTCTCGCCCCCGGTTTCTCTCTCGCCCCCGTTCTCTCTCTCGCCCCCGTTCTCTCTCTCGCCCCCATTCTCTCTCTCGCTCCCGTTCTCTCTCTCGCCCCCGGTTTCTCTCTTGTCCCTGGTCTCTCTCTTGCCCCCAGTCTCTCTCTCGCTCCCGTTCTCTCTCTCGCCCCTGGTCTCTCTCTCACCCCCATTCTCTCTCTCGCTCCCGTTCTCTCTCTCGCCCCCGGTCTCTCTCTCGCCCCTGGTTTCTCTCTCACCCCCCGTTCTCTCTCTCGCCCCCGGTCTCTCTCTCGCCCCTGGTTTCTCTCTCACCCCCCGTTCTCTCTCTCGCCCCCGGTCTCTCTCTCGCCCCTGGTTTCTCTCTCACCCCCGGTCTCTCTCTCTCACCCCCGGTCTCTCTCTCACCCCCACGCTCTCTCTCGGTCCCGTTCTCTCTGTCACTACCATTCTCTCTCTTGCCCCCGGTTTCTCTCTTGCCCCCGTTCTGTCTCTTGCCCCCATTTTCTCTCTCGTCCCCGGTTTCTCTCTCGCCCCCGTTCTCTCTCTCGCTCCCGTTCTCTCTCTCACCCGCAGTCTCTCTCTCTCGCCCCCGGTTTCCCTCTCTTGCCCCCATTTTCTCTCTCGTCCCCAGTTTCTCTCTCGCCCCCGTTCTCTCTCTCACCCCTGGTTTCTCTCTCACCCCCATTCTCTCTCTCGCTCCCGTTCTCTCTCTCGCCCCCGGTTTCTCTCTTGTCCCTGGTCTCTCTCTTGCCCCCAGTCTCTCTCTCGCTCCCGTTCTCTCTCTCGCCCCTGGTCTCTCTCTCACCCCCATTCTCTCTCTCGCTCCCGTTCTCTCTCTCGCCCCCGGTCTCTCTCTCGCCCCTGGTTTCTCTCTCACCCCCCGTTCTCTCTCTCGCCCCCGGTCTCTCTCTCGCCCCTGGTTTCTCTCTCACCCCCCGTTCTCTCTCTCGCCCCCGGTCTCTCTCTCGCCCCTGGTTTCTCTCTCGCCCCCCGTTCTCTCTCTCGCCCCCAGTCTCTCTCTCGTCCCTGGTTTCTCTCTCGCCCCCAGTCTCTCTCTCGCCCCCAGTCTCTCTCTCGCCCCCGTTCTCTCTCTCGCTCCCGTTCTCTCTCTCTCGCTCATGTTCTCTCTCTCGCCCCCATTCTCTCTCTCGCTCCCGTTCTCTCTCTCGCCCCCGGTCTCTCTCTCGCCCCTGGTTTCTCTCTCGCCCCCCGTTCTCTCTCTCGCCCCCGGTCTCTCTCTCGCCCCTGGTTTCTCTCTCACCCCCGGTCTCTCTCTCTCACCCCCGGTCTCTCTCTCACCCCCGGTCTCTTTCTCGCCCCCGGTCTCTCTCTCACCCCCAGTCTCTCTCTCTCACCCCCAGTCTCTCTCTCTCACCCCCGGTCTCTCTCTCGCCCCCAGTCTCTCTCTCGCCCCCGGTTTCTCTCTTGCCCCCAGTCTCTCTCTCACCCGCAGTCTCTCTCTCTCACCCCCGGTCTCTCTCTCGCCCCCGGTCTCTCTCTCTCTCACCCCCAGTCTCTCTCTCGCCTCCGGTTTCTCTCTCGCCCCCAGTCTCTCTCTCTCTTGCCCCTGGTTTCTCTCTCGCCCCCAGTCTCTCTCTCTCTCTCGCCCCCGGTTTTTTTCGTCACTCCTGGTCTATCGTCACCCCCGGTCTCTCATCAACCCCGGTCTCCCTCGCTCCCGATCTCCCTCGGCCTCAGTCTCTATCGTCCTTCGGTCTCTCTCTTCACCATTGGTCTCACTCACCCCCAGTCTCCCTCGCCCCCGGTCTCTCTCGCCCCTGGTCATTCGTCAAACCCGGTCTCTCTCGCTCCCAGTTTCTCTTGCCTCCGGTCTCTCTCATCACCCACAGTCTCTCGTCACCCCCTGTCTCAGTCGCCTCCGGTCTCTCTCGTTCCCGATCACTCAGGTACCCCCAGTCTCTCTCGCTCCCCGGTCTCTCTCACCCCCGGTCCCTTGTCACCCCCCGGTCTCTCTCGTGACTTCCTCTCTCTCTCACCCCTGGTCTCCCTCATCGTTCCCGGTCTCTCTCTCACCGTCCCTGGTCTCTCTTGCCCTACCAGGTCCCTCTCAATCCCCGACTCTCTCGTCCCCGGCCTCTTCCCCCTTCCCACACCCCCGGTCTCTCTCTCGCCCCCAGCCTCTCTCTCACCCCCTGGTCACTCTCACCGCCGGTCTTTCTCACTCCCAGTTTCTCGTCACCCCCGGTGTCTCGCCCCCGGTCTCTCTCTCTCTCACCCCCGGTCTCTCTCTCGCCCCCAGTCTCTCTCTAGCCCCTGGTCTCTCTCACCACCCCCGGTCTCTCTCGCCCCCGTCTCTCTTTGCCCCCGGTCTCTCTCTCTTGCCCACGGTCTCTCTCTTTACCCCCTCTGTCTTGCCCCAGGACTCTCTCTCGTTACCGCCTCCCTCTCACCCTCAGTCGTTCTCGCCCACAGTCTCTCTTGTCGCCCCCAGTCTCTCATCACCCCTGGTGTCTCGCCCCCGGTCTCTCTCACCCACAGTCTCTCTCCCCCCCGGTCTGTCTCATTGCTCCCTGCCTCTCTCGCACCCAGCCTCTCTCGCTCCCGGTCTCTCTTGCTCCCGGTCTCTCTCTCTCGTCCCCAGTCACTCTCGGCCCCGGTCTCTCTTGACCCCACTTTCTCTCTCACCCCCAATCTCTCTCATCGCCCCTGGTGTGTCTCGTCTCCCCCTGTCTCTCGCCCCTGGTCTCTCTCACCGCAGGTCACTTTTGCGTCCTGGTCTCTCTCGCCCCCAGTCTCTCTCTCTCACCCCCGGACTCTCTCTTGCCCCCGGTCTCTCTTCACCCCTGATCTCTCTCTCTCGCCCCCGGTATCTCTCGCTCCTGGTCTCTCTCGTCACCCCCTCCCTCTCACCCCTGGTCTCTTTCTCGCCCCCAGTCTCACTCTCCTCCCCGTCTCTCTCGCCCCCGGTCTCCCTTATTGTTCCCCAATCTCTCTCGCCCCCGGTCTCTCTCGTTGTCCCTGGTCTCTCGTCACCCCCGGGTCTCTCTCCACTCCAATCTCTCTCGCCCCCGGAGACTTTCGACCCCCCCCGGGTCTCTCTTGTTGCCCCCAGTCTCTCGTCACCCCCAGTGTCTTGCCCCCGGTTTCTCGCCCACAGTCTCTCTTGTCCCTGGTCTGTCTTGTCGCTCACTGTCTCTCTCACACCCAGCCTGTCTCGCTTCCCGGCCTCTCTCGTTCACAGTCTCTTTCTCGCCCCCGGTCACTCTCACCCCCAGTCTCTCTCAACCCCACTTTCTCTCTCCCCCGGTCTTTCTCACCCCCGGTCTCTCTCACCCCAGGTCTCTTTTGCACCCCGGTCTCTCTTGCCCCACCTGTCTCTCTCGCTCCCCACCCCGGTCTCTCTCGCACCCCGGTCTCTCTTCACCCCCTGTCTCTCTCTGTCTCTCGCCCCCGGTCTCTCTCGTCAACCCCTCTATCTCTCACCCCTGGTCTCTTTCTCCTCCCCCTGTCTTTCTCACCCGCTGGTGTCTCTCCCCCCCTGTCTTTCTCACCCCCGGTCTCTCTCACGCCCGGTCTGTCTCGTTGCCCCCCATCCCTCTAGCCCCCCAGTCTCTCTCACAAACCCCTCTCTCTCACCCCCCGGTCTCTCTTCACCCCCGGTCTCTCTCTCTCGCCTCCAGTCTCTCTCATCTCCGGTCTATCTTGTCACCCCCTCTCTCTCGCCCCCGGGCTCACTTACCCACAGTCTCTCTCACTCCCGGTCTGTCTCGTTGCCCCCCATCCCTCTAGCCCCCCGGTCTCTCTAGCAAAACCCTCTCTCTCACACCCCGGTCTCACTTCACCCCCGGGCTCTCTCTCTCTCACCTCTGGTCTCTCTCACCCCCGGTCTCTCTCTCACCCCCGGTCTCTCTCACCCCCGGTCTCTCTCACCCCCGGTCTCTCTCTCACCCCCGGTCTCTCTCTCTCACCCCCGGTCTCTCTCTCACCCCCGGTCTCTCTCTCACCCCCGGTCTCTCTCACCCCCGGTCTCTCTCATCACCCCCGGTATCTCTCGCCCCCGGTCTCTCTCTCGCCCACGGTTTCTCTCTCGCCCCCGTTCTCTCTCTCGCCCCCGGTCTCTCTTCGCCCCTGGTCTCTCTCTCTCTCGTCCCTGGTCTCTCTCGTCCCCGGTCTCTCTCTCACCCCCGGTCTCTCTCTCACCCCCGGTTTCTCTCTCACCCCCGGTCTCTCTCTCGCCCCCGGTCTCTCTCGCCCCCGGTCTCTCTCGCCCCCGGTCTCTCTTCGCCCCCGGTCTCTCTCTCGACCCTGGTCTCCCTCTCTCGTCCCCGGTCTCTCTGGTCCCCAGTCTCTCTCTCACCCCCGGTCTCTCTCTCTCGCCCCCGGTCTCTCTCACCCCCGGTCTCTCTCTCGCCCCCGGTCTCTCTCGCCCCCGGTCTCTCTCGCCCCCGGTCTCTCTTCGCCCCCGGTCTCTCTCTCGCCCCCGGTCTCTCTTCGCCCCTGGTCTCTCTCTCTCTCGTCCCTGGTCTCTCTCGTCCCCGGTCTCTCTCTCACCCCCGGTCTCTCTCTCACCCCCGGTTTCTCTCTCACCCCCGGTCTCTCTCTCGCCCCCGGTCTCTCTCGCCCCCGGTCTCTCTCGCCCCCGGTCTCTCTTCGCCCCCGGTCTCTCTCTCGACCCTGGTCTCTCTCTCTCGTCCCCGGTCTCTCTCGTCCCCAGTCTCTCTCTCACCCCCGGTCTCTCTCTCTCGCCCCCGCTCTCTCTCGCCCCCGGTCTCTCTCTCGCCCCTGGTCTTTCTCGCGCCCGGTCTCTCTCTCACCCCCGGTCTCTCTCTCTCACCCCCAGTCTCTCTCTCACCCCCTGGTCTCTCTCTCACCCCCGGTCTCTCTCTCGCCCCCGGTCTCTCTTCGCCCCCGGTCTCTCTCTCGCCCCCGGTCTCTCTCGCCCCCGGTCTCTCTCGCTCCCGGTCTCTCTTCGCCCCCGGTCTCTCTCTCGCCCCTGGTCTCTCTCTCTCTCGTCCCCGGTTTCTCTCTCACCCCGGTCTCTCTCACCCCCGGTCTCTCTTCGCCCCCGGTCTCTCTCTCGACCCTGGTCTCTCTCTCTCGTCCCCGGTCTCTCTCGTCCCCAGTCTCTCTCTCACCCCCGGTCTCTCTCTCACCCCCGGTCTCTCTCGCCCCCGGTCTCTCTTGCTTCCCCCGGTCTCGCTCGGCCCCACAGTCTCTCTCACTCCCCAATCTCTCTTGCCCCCAGTGTCTTCCCCCCACCCCCCCCGGTCCCTCTCGCCCCCGGTCTCTCTCGCCTCCCCTGGTCTCTCTTGCCTGCCCTGGTCTCTCGCCCCCATTCTCTCTCTCGCTCCCGTTCTCTCTCTCGCCCCCGGTCTCTCTCTCGCCCCTGGTTTCTCTCTCGCCCCCCGTTCTCTCTCTCGCCCCCGGTCTCTCTCTCGCCCCTGGTTTCTCTCTCACCCCCGGTCTCTCTCTCTCACCCCCGGTCTCTCTCTCACCCCCGGTCTCTTTCTCGCCCCCGGTCTCTCTCTCACCCCCAGTCTCTCTCTCTCACCCCCAGTCTCTCTCTCTCACCCCCGGTCTCTCTCTCGCCCCCAGTCTCTCTCTCGCCCCCGGTTTCTCTCTTGCCCCCAGTCTCTCTCTCACCCGCAGTCTCTCTCTCTCACCCCCGGTCTCTCTCTCGCCCCCGGTCTCTCTCTCTCTCACCCCCAGTCTCTCTCTCGCCTCCGGTTTCTCTCTCGCCCCCAGTCTCTCTCTCTCTTGCCCCTGGTTTCTCTCTCGCCCCCAGTCTCTCTCTCTCTCTCGCCCCCGGTTTTTTTCGTCACTCCTGGTCTATCGTCACCCCCGGTCTCTCATCAACCCCGGTCTCCCTCGCTCCCGATCTCCCTCGGCCTCAGTCTCTATCGTCCTTCGGTCTCTCTCTTCACCATTGGTCTCACTCACCCCCAGTCTCCCTCGCCCCCGGTCTCTCTCGCCCCTGGTCATTCGTCAAACCCGGTCTCTCTCGCTCCCAGTTTCTCTTGCCTCCGGTCTCTCTCATCACCCACAGTCTCTCGTCACCCCCTGTCTCAGTCGCCTCCGGTCTCTCTCGTTCCCGATCACTCAGGTACCCCCAGTCTCTCTCGCTCCCCGGTCTCTCTCACCCCCGGTCCCTTGTCACCCCCCGGTCTCTCTCGTGACTTCCTCTCTCTCTCACCCCTGGTCTCCCTCATCGTTCCCGGTCTCTCTCTCACCGTCCCTGGTCTCTCTTGCCCTACCAGGTCCCTCTCAATCCCCGACTCTCTCGTCCCCGGCCTCTTCCCCCTTCCCACACCCCCGGTCTCTCTCTCGCCCCCAGCCTCTCTCTCACCCCCTGGTCACTCTCACCGCCGGTCTTTCTCACTCCCAGTTTCTCGTCACCCCCGGTGTCTCGCCCCCGGTCTCTCTCTCTCTCACCCCCGGTCTCTCTCTCGCCCCCAGTCTCTCTCTAGCCCCTGGTCTCTCTCACCACCCCCGGTCTCTCTCGCCCCCGTCTCTCTTTGCCCCCGGTCTCTCTCTCTTGCCCACGGTCTCTCTCTTTACCCCCTCTGTCTTGCCCCAGGACTCTCTCTCGTTACCGCCTCCCTCTCACCCTCAGTCGTTCTCGCCCACAGTCTCTCTTGTCGCCCCCAGTCTCTCATCACCCCTGGTGTCTCGCCCCCGGTCTCTCTCACCCACAGTCTCTCTCCCCCCCGGTCTGTCTCATTGCTCCCTGCCTCTCTCGCACCCAGCCTCTCTCGCTCCCGGTCTCTCTTGCTCCCGGTCTCTCTCTCTCGTCCCCAGTCACTCTCGGCCCCGGTCTCTCTTGACCCCACTTTCTCTCTCACCCCCAATCTCTCTCATCGCCCCTGGTGTGTCTCGTCTCCCCCTGTCTCTCGCCCCTGGTCTCTCTCACCGCAGGTCACTTTTGCGTCCTGGTCTCTCTCGCCCCCAGTCTCTCTCTCTCACCCCCGGACTCTCTCTTGCCCCCGGTCTCTCTTCACCCCTGATCTCTCTCTCTCGCCCCCGGTATCTCTCGCTCCTGGTCTCTCTCGTCACCCCCTCCCTCTCACCCCTGGTCTCTTTCTCGCCCCCAGTCTCACTCTCCTCCCCGTCTCTCTCGCCCCCGGTCTCCCTTATTGTTCCCCAATCTCTCTCGCCCCCGGTCTCTCTCGTTGTCCCTGGTCTCTCGTCACCCCCGGGTCTCTCTCCACTCCAATCTCTCTCGCCCCCGGAGACTTTCGACCCCCCCCGGGTCTCTCTTGTTGCCCCCAGTCTCTCGTCACCCCCAGTGTCTTGCCCCCGGTTTCTCGCCCACAGTCTCTCTTGTCCCTGGTCTGTCTTGTCGCTCACTGTCTCTCTCACACCCAGCCTGTCTCGCTTCCCGGCCTCTCTCGTTCACAGTCTCTTTCTCGCCCCCGGTCACTCTCACCCCCAGTCTCTCTCAACCCCACTTTCTCTCTCCCCCGGTCTTTCTCACCCCCGGTCTCTCTCACCCCAGGTCTCTTTTGCACCCCGGTCTCTCTTGCCCCACCTGTCTCTCTCGCTCCCCACCCCGGTCTCTCTCGCACCCCGGTCTCTCTTCACCCCCTGTCTCTCTCTGTCTCTCGCCCCCGGTCTCTCTCGTCAACCCCTCTATCTCTCACCCCTGGTCTCTTTCTCCTCCCCCTGTCTTTCTCACCCGCTGGTGTCTCTCCCCCCCTGTCTTTCTCACCCCCGGTCTCTCTCACGCCCGGTCTGTCTCGTTGCCCCCCATCCCTCTAGCCCCCCAGTCTCTCTCACAAACCCCTCTCTCTCACCCCCCGGTCTCTCTTCACCCCCGGTCTCTCTCTCTCGCCTCCAGTCTCTCTCATCTCCGGTCTATCTTGTCACCCCCTCTCTCTCGCCCCCGGGCTCACTTACCCACAGTCTCTCTCACTCCCGGTCTGTCTCGTTGCCCCCCATCCCTCTAGCCCCCCGGTCTCTCTAGCAAAACCCTCTCTCTCACACCCCGGTCTCACTTCACCCCCGGGCTCTCTCTCTCTCACCTCTGGTCTCTCTCACCCCCGGTCTCTCTCTCACCCCCGGTCTCTCTCACCCCCGGTCTCTCTCACCCCCGGTCTCTCTCTCACCCCCGGTCTCTCTCTCTCACCCCCGGTCTCTCTCTCACCCCCGGTCTCTCTCTCACCCCCGGTCTCTCTCACCCCCGGTCTCTCTCATCACCCCCGGTATCTCTCGCCCCCGGTCTCTCTCTCGCCCACGGTTTCTCTCTCGCCCCCGTTCTCTCTCTCGCCCCCGGTCTCTCTTCGCCCCTGGTCTCTCTCTCTCTCGTCCCTGGTCTCTCTCGTCCCCGGTCTCTCTCTCACCCCCGGTCTCTCTCTCACCCCCGGTTTCTCTCTCACCCCCGGTCTCTCTCTCGCCCCCGGTCTCTCTCGCCCCCGGTCTCTCTCGCCCCCGGTCTCTCTTCGCCCCCGGTCTCTCTCTCGACCCTGGTCTCCCTCTCTCGTCCCCGGTCTCTCTGGTCCCCAGTCTCTCTCTCACCCCCGGTCTCTCTCTCTCGCCCCCGGTCTCTCTCACCCCCGGTCTCTCTCTCGCCCCCGGTCTCTCTCGCCCCCGGTCTCTCTCGCCCCCGGTCTCTCTTCGCCCCCGGTCTCTCTCTCGCCCCCGGTCTCTCTTCGCCCCTGGTCTCTCTCTCTCTCGTCCCTGGTCTCTCTCGTCCCCGGTCTCTCTCTCACCCCCGGTCTCTCTCTCACCCCCGGTTTCTCTCTCACCCCCGGTCTCTCTCTCGCCCCCGGTCTCTCTCGCCCCCGGTCTCTCTCGCCCCCGGTCTCTCTTCGCCCCCGGTCTCTCTCTCGACCCTGGTCTCTCTCTCTCGTCCCCGGTCTCTCTCGTCCCCAGTCTCTCTCTCACCCCCGGTCTCTCTCTCTCGCCCCCGCTCTCTCTCGCCCCCGGTCTCTCTCTCGCCCCTGGTCTTTCTCGCGCCCGGTCTCTCTCTCACCCCCGGTCTCTCTCTCTCACCCCCAGTCTCTCTCTCACCCCCTGGTCTCTCTCTCACCCCCGGTCTCTCTCTCGCCCCCGGTCTCTCTTCGCCCCCGGTCTCTCTCTCGCCCCCGGTCTCTCTCGCCCCCGGTCTCTCTCGCTCCCGGTCTCTCTTCGCCCCCGGTCTCTCTCTCGCCCCTGGTCTCTCTCTCTCTCGTCCCCGGTTTCTCTCTCACCCCGGTCTCTCTCACCCCCGGTCTCTCTTCGCCCCCGGTCTCTCTCTCGACCCTGGTCTCTCTCTCTCGTCCCCGGTCTCTCTCGTCCCCAGTCTCTCTCTCACCCCCGGTCTCTCTCTCACCCCCGGTCTCTCTCGCCCCCGGTCTCTCTTGCTTCCCCCGGTCTCGCTCGGCCCCACAGTCTCTCTCACTCCCCAATCTCTCTTGCCCCCAGTGTCTTCCCCCCACCCCCCCCGGTCCCTCTCGCCCCCGGTCTCTCTCGCCTCCCCTGGTCTCTCTTGCCTGCCCTGGTCTCTCGCCCCTGGTCTCTCTCTCTTGCCTCCGGTCTCTCTCACCCCCGGTCTCTTGTCACCCCGGGGTCACTCTCGCCCCCCAGTCTCTCTCGCCCCCGGTCTCTCTCGCCTCCCCTGGTCTCTCTTGCCTGCCCTGGTCTCTCGCCCCTGGTCTCTCTCTCTCTCACCTCCGGTCTCTCTCACCTCCGGTCTCTTGTCACCCCCGGGGGTCTCGCTCGGTCCCCTAGTCTCTCTCACCCCCCCCCCGGTCTCTCTTGTCACCCCTGGTCTCTCGTCACCCAAAGTGTCTTGCCCCCAATCTCTCTCACCCCAGGTCTCTTTTGCACGCCAGTCTCTCTCGCCCCTGGTCTCTCTTGCCCCACCTGTCTTCTAGCTCCACCCCTCCCTGGTCTCTCTCGCCTCCCCCCCCCGGTCTCTCTTCACCCCTGTTCTCCCTCTCTCTCTCACACCCCGGTCTCTCTCTCGCCCCCGTCTCTCTCGCCCCCGGTCTCTCTTCCCCCCTCTCTTTCTAGCCCCCGGTCTCTCTTGCCCACAGTCTCCCTTGCCCCGGTCTCTGCCCCCCTCACTCCCTTGCCCCCGGTCTCTAGTGTCGTCCCCAGTCCCTCATCACCCCCAGTCCCTCGTCACCCCCGGTCGCTCATCACCCCCGGTCTCTCACCCCCGGCCACCATCTTGCCACGGTCTCACTTACACTCCCAGTCTGTCTCATCGCCCCAGTCTCTCTTGTTGACCCCTCTCTCTCGCCCCCTCGCTTTCTCGTCACCGCCGGTCTCACGCCCGCGGTCTCTCTCACTCCCGGTCTCTTGCGCCCCGGTTGCTCTCAGCCCCCCCTTGTCTCTCGTCACTCCTGATCTCTCTCGCCTCCGGTCTCTCTCGCCCCCAGTCTCTCTCACCCCCGCTCTCTCACCCCCCGGTCTCTCTCGCCCCAAGTCTCTCTCCTCCCCTCGCCCCCGTCTCTCGTCACCTCCGGTGTCTCATCACACTTAGTCTCTCGCCGCTGGTCTCTCTCGCGTCTGGTATCTCTTGCCCCTGGTCTCTCTCGTTGCCCCGATCTCTTGTCAACCCCGGTCTCTCACTCCTGAACTTTCTCGCGTCCAGTCTCTCTCGCCGCCCCCGGTCTCTCTCTCGCCCCCTGTCTCTCTTTTGCGACAGTCTCTCTGTCACCCCCGGTCTGTCTCGTCGCCCACCCCCGTCTCTCTCTTCACCTCCCATCTCTCTCTTCACCCCATGTCCCTCTCTCTCACCCCGGTCTCTCTCATCACCACCAGTCTTTCCCGTCGCCCCCGGTCGCTCACGTCGCCCCCGATTTCTCTCGCTCCCCGGACTCTCACGTCACCCCCGGTCTCTGTCTCTCTCGCTCCCTGGACTCTCACGTCACCCCCCGGTCTCTGTCTCTCTCGCTCCACGGACTCTCACGTCACCCCCGGTCTCTGTCTCTCTCGGCTCTGGACTCTCACGTCACCCCCGGTCTCTGTCTCTCTCGGACCTGGACTCTCACGGCACCCCCGGTCTCTGTCTCTCTCGCTCCCCGGACTCTCACGTCCCCCCCGGTCTCTGTCTCTCTCGGCCCCGGACTCTCACGTCACCCCCGGTCTCTGTCTCTCTCACTCCCCGGACTCTCACGTCACCCCTGGTCTCTGACTCTCTCGGCCCTGGACTCTCACGTCACCCCCGGTCTCTGTCTCTCTCGGCCCCGGACTCTCACGTCACCCCCGGTCTCTGTCTCTCTCGGCCCCGGACTCTCACGTCACCCCCGGTCTCTGTCTCTCTCACTCCCCGGACTCTCACGTCACCCCCGGTCTCTGTCTCTCTCGTCCCTGGACTCTCACGTCACCCCCGGTCTCTGTCTCTCTCGCTCCCTGGACTCTCACGTCACCCCCGGTCTCTGTCTCTCTCGGCCCCGGACTCTCACGTCACCCCCGGTCTCTGTCTCTCTCACTCCCCGGACTCTCACGTCACCCCTGGTCTCTGACTCTCTCGGCCCTGGACTCTCACGTCACCCCCGGTCTCTGTCTCTCTCGGCCCCGGACTCTCACGTCACCCCCGGTCTCTGTCTCTCTCGGCCCCGGACTCTCACGTCACCCCCGGTCTCTGTCTCTCTCACTCCCCGGACTCTCACGTCACCCCCGGTCTCTGTCTCTCTCGTCCCTGGACTCTCACGTCACCCCCGGTCTCTGTCTCTCTCGCTCCCTGGACTCTCACGTCCCCCCCGGTCTCTGTCTCTCTCGCTCCCCTGGACTCTCACGTCACCCCCGGTCTCTGTCTCTCTCACTCCCCGGATTCTCACGTCACCCCCGGTCTCTGTCTCTCTCGTCCCTGGACTCTCACGTCACCCCCGGTCTCTGTCTCTCTCGCTCCCTGGACTCTCACGTCCCCCCCGGTCTCTGTCTCTCTCGCTCCCCTGGACTCTCACGTCACCCCCGGTCTCTGTCTCTCTCGCTCCCCGGACTCTCACGTCACCCCCGGTCTCTGTCTCTCTCGGCCCCGGACTCTCACGTCACCCCCGGTCTCTGTCTCTCTCGCTCCCCTGGACTCTCACGTCACCCCCGGTCTCTGTCTCTCTCACTCCCCAGATTCTCACGTCACCCCCGGTCTCTGTCTCTCTCGGCCCTGGACTCTCACGTCACCCCCGGTCTCTGTCTCTCTCGGCCCTGGACTCTCACGTCACCCCCGGTCTCTGTCTCTCTCGCTCCCTGGACTCTCACGTCCCCCCCGGTCTCTGTCTCTCTCGCTCCCCGGACTCTCACGTCACACCCGGTCTCTGTCTCTCTCGCTCCCCTGGACTCTCACGTCACCCCCGGTCTCTGTCTCTCTCGCTCCCCGGACTCTCACGTCACCCCCGGTCTCTGTCTCTCTCGGCCCCGGACTCTCACGTCACCCCCGGTCTCTGTCTCTCTCGGCCCCGGACTCTCACGTCGCCCCCGGTCTCTGTCTCTCTCCCTCCCTGGACTCTCATGTCACCCCCGGTCTCTGTCTCTCTCGGCTCCAGTCTCTCGCGTCGCCCCACCCCACCCCCCGGGTACCTCTCGTTGCACACGGTCTCTCTCGTCACCCCCAGTCTCTCTCGCCCCACGGTGTCTCTCGCCCTGGTCTCTCTCATCACCCCCAGTCTCTCTCGCCCCACGGTCTCTCTCTTGCCCCCGGTCTCTCTCACCCCCCGGTCACTCTCATCCCAGTATCTCTCGTCATCCCCTTTCTCTTGCCCCCAGTCTCTCTTGTCACCCCCGGTGTCTCACCCCCAGTATCTCTCGCACCTGGTCTCTCTCGCCTCCGGTCTCACTCACCCTCCCGGTCTCTCTCGTAACCCCCAGCCACTCTCGTAACCCCCAGTCTCTCTCGTCCTCAGTCTCTCTCATTGCCGCCGGACTATTGTCACTCCCTCTCTCTCTCTCTCTCTCTCGCCCCAGTCTCTATCGTCACCCCCGGTCTTTCCCATCGCACCCGGTCTGTCTCGCCCCCGGACTCTCTCGCCCCGGTCTCTCACGTCACCCCCGGTCTCTCTCTCGGCTCTGGTCTCTCTCTCGTCCCTCCTGTAGGTACCTCTCATTGCCCACGGTCTCTATCATCACCCCTGGTCTCTCATCACCACACCTAGTCACTCTCACCCCCGGTCTCTCTCTCGCCCCCGGTCTCTCTCGCCCCCGGTCTCTCTCGCCCCCGGTTTCTCTCGCCCCCAGTCTCTGTTGTCACCCCCGGTCTCTCATCCCGGTCTCTCTTGATCCAGTCTTTATCACCCCCAATCTCTCTCACCACCCCCAGTTTCGCTTTCACCTCCCGCTCTCTCTCATGGCCCCCTGGTCTCTCTCGCCCCCTGGTCTCTCTCGCCCCCTGGTCTCTTTCGCCCCCTGGTCTCTCTCGCCCCCAGTCTCCCTCTCGCCACGGTCTCTCTCTCTCGCTCCCGGTCCATCTTGTTGCCAACAGTCTCTCTTGTCAACCCCTCTCTCTCATCCCCGGTCTCTCTCGCTCCTGGTCTGTCTTGTTGCCAACAGTCTCTCTTGTCAATCTCTCTCTCTCGACACCCCGGTCACTCTCGCCCCCGGTCTCTCTCGTCGCCCCTGGTCTCACGTCACCCCCCGGTCTCTCTCAACCTCGGTCTCTCTTGCCCCCATCTCTCTCGTCCCTGGTCTGTCTTGCCGCATCCGGTCTCTCTCCTCGCCCCCGTCTGTCTTTCGCCGCGGTCTCCCTCTCGACCCCGGTCTGTCTCGTCGCCCCCAGTTTCTCTTGTCAACCGCTCTCTCTCGCCCCCGGTCTCTCTCGTCGCCCCTGGTCTCTCGTCACTCCCCGGTCTCTCTCACCCCCCGGTCTCTCTCCTCGCCCCCGTCTCTCTTTCGCCGCGGTCTCCCTCTCGACCCCGGTCTGTCTCGTCGCCCCCAGTTTCTCTTGTCAACCCCTCTCTCTCGCCCCAGGTCTCTCTCACCCCCGGTCTCTCATCCCCGGTCTCTCTCACCCGCCCTGGTCTCTCTCATCCCTGGTGTCTCTCGTCATCCCCTTTCTCTCACCCCCGGTCTCTTTCACCCCCCGGTTCCACTCGCCACCCTGGTCTCTCTCACCCCCCGGTCTCTCTCTCTCTCTCTCCCATGGTCTATCTTGCCCCTGGTCTTTTTCGCCCCCTCTGGTCTCTCTCGCCCCCTGTCTCTCTCGTCAGACCCTCTCTCTCACCCCTGGTCTCTCTCGCCCCTGGTCTCTCGTCACCCCCGGTGTCTCGCCCCACCCCCCCCCCGTCTCTGTCACCCCCAGGCTCTCTCGCCCGGTCTTTCGCGTCACTCCCTCTCTCTCGTCCCCAGTTTCTCTTGCCCCAGGTCTCTCTCTCACACCCCGGTCTGTCTCGCCCTGATCTCTCTCACCCCCCCACTCTCTCTCCCCCACGGTCTCTCTCGCCCCAGTCTCTCTCGTCGCCCCAGGTGTCTCTCGTACCCCCAGGTCTCTCTTGCCCTGCGGTGTCTCTTGCCCCGGTCTCTCTCGCCACCCCCGGTGTCTCACCCCCTTCTCTCTTGCCCACAGTCTCTCTTGCCCCTGGTGTGTCTCATCGCTCCCTGTCTCTTTAGCACCTCGCCTCTCTCACTTCCCAGCCTCTCTTGCTCCGGGTCTCTCTCTTGCCCCCAGTCTTTCTCCCCCCTGGTCTCTCTCGCAAACCCGTTTCTCTTGCTCCCCAGTCTCTCTTGCTCCCCGGTCTCTCTCTTTCCCCCCAGTCTCTCTCTCCCCCGGTCTTTCTCACCCCCGGTCTGTCTTATCGACCTCCCGGTCTCTCTCTCACCCCCGGTCTGTCTCATCACTCCCTGTCTCTGTTGCACCCGGCCTCTCTTGCTTCCCGGCCTCTTGCCCATGGTCACTCACCCCCGGTCTCTCTCTCGCCCCTGGTCACTCACCCCCGGTCTCTCTCTCGCTCCCGGTCTCTCCGGTCAAACCCGGTCTCTCTCGCCCCCACACCCCCACCACCACCACCACCCCCCCCACCCCCGGTCTCTCTCAACCCAATCTCCCTCACCCTGGACTCTCTCCCAACCCTGGTCTCTCACATCACCCCATTCTCTTTCTTGTCGCCCCCCCCATATCTCTGATCTCCTCTGGTCTCTTGTCACCCCTGGTCTCTTGTTCCCGGTCTCTCTTGACCTGGTCTTTCTCGCCCCCAGTGACTCTTGCCGTCCCCTGGTGTCTCTCGCACCCCGTGCTCTCTCGCTCCCCCCCCCAGGTCTCAAGCCCCCCAGTCTCTCCCATCACCCCCTTTCTCTCGCCCCCAGTCTCTCCAATCCCCCCGGTCTCTCATCGCCCCCGGTCTCCCTCGCCCCCGGGTCTCACTCTCGTCTCCCGGTCTCTCTCGCACCAGGTCTCTCTCTTGTTGCCCCCAGTCTCTCTCATCCCCCGTCACCTCCCGGTCTCTCTCGCCATGGTCTCTGACCCCCGGTCTCTTTTCACCCCTTTTCTCTCACCCCCAGTCTCTCTCGCCCCTGGCCTCTCGCCCCCGGTCTCTTGCCTCCGGTCTATCTCGCCCATGCTCTCCTGTTGCCCCCTGCTACCTCTCGTTGCCCACGGTCTCTCTCGTCACTGCCGGTCTCTTCTCACCCCCTATCTCTCACCCCCAGTCTCTCTCGCCCTCGACCTCTTTCGCCAACCGGCCTCTCTCGCCCCTGGTCTCTTGCCCCCCCCCTCTCTCTCGACCCCCCCCCTCCCCGGTATCTCTCGACCCCGTTCTCTCTCATCCCTGGTCTCTCTTGTCACCCTGTCTCTCTTGCCCCTGCTCTCTCACGCACCCAGTCTCTCTCTCCCCCGGTCTCTCTCGCCCACAGTCTCTCTTGTCGCCCCCAGTCTCTCTCGTCGACCCGGTCTCTCTTGTTACCCCCATTGTCTCATCACCCCTGGTGTCTTGCCCCCGGTCTCTCTTCGCCCTCGGTCTCTCTCTCGCCCCCAGTCTCTCTCTCCCGTCCCCGGTCTCTCTCTCCCGTCCCCGGTCTCTCTCTCCCCGGGTCTCTCTCGTCCCCCATCTCTCTTGTCACCCCCCTCTCTTGCCCCCGGTCTCTCTCGCACCCCCGGTCTCTCTCGCCCCCGGTCTCTCTCTCGCCCCCGGTCTGTCTTGTCACCCCGGTATCTCTCGTGAACCCCTCTCTCTCACCCCCACTCTCTCTCTCGCCCCCGGTCTGTCTTGCCCCCGGTCTCTCTTGCTGTCCTGGGACTCTCTCTCGTGCCCCCAGACTCTCTCTGGCACCCCCGGTCTCTCTCGCCCCCCGGTCTCGCTCACCCCCGGTCTCTCTCTCACCCCCGGTCTCTCTCACCCCCGCGGTCTCTCTCACCCCCGGTCTCTCTCGCCTCTGGTCCCTTTAGTCCTGGTCTCTCTGGACCCTGATCTCTCTCTCCCCCGGACTCTCTCGACCCCGGTCTCTCTCTCGCCCGCGTCTCTCTTGCCCCCGGTCTCTTTTGCCCCCGGTCTCTCTCACACCCAGTCTCTCTCGTCAAGCCCTCTCTCTCACCTCCAGTCTCTCTCTTGCCCCCTGGTCTCTCTCGCCCCAGGTCTCTTTAGTCCTGGTCTCTCTTGCCCCCGGTCTCTCTCCCCCGGTCTCTCTCGCCCCCCCGGTCTCTCTCTCGCACCCGGTCTATCACACCCCCCCGGTCTCTCTCTCACCCCCGGTCTCTTTCGCCCCCGGTCTCTCTCTCTCCCCCAGTCTCTCTCTCCCCCGGTCTCTCGCCCCCGGTCTCTCTCGTCCCTGGTCTCTCTTGCCCCCGTCTCTCTCGTCCCTGGTCTCTCTTGCCCCTGTCTCTCTCGTCCCTGGTCTCTCTTGTCCCCAGTCTCTCTCGCCCCCGGTCTCTGTCTTGCCCCCGTCTCCCTCGCCCCCCGTCTCTCTCGCCCCCGGTCTCTCTCTTGTCCCTGTCTCCCTCGCCCCCCGTCTCTCTCGCCCCCTGGTCTCTCTCGCCCCCGGTCTCTCTCGCCCCCCGTCTCTCTCGCCCCACAGTCTCTCTTGCCCCCGGTCTCTCTTGTCCCCGGTCTCTCTTGTCCCCGGTCTCTCTCGTCCCCGGTCTCTCTCGTCCCTGGTCTCTCTCGCCCCCGGTCTCTCTCTTCCCCATTCTCTCTCGCCCCTGGTCTCTCCTGCCCCCGGTCTCTCTCGTCCCTGGTCTCTCTCATCCCTGGTCTCTCTCGCCCCCGGTCTCTCTCTCCCCCTGTCTCTCTCACTCCCGGTCTCTCTCGTCCCCGGTCTCTCTCGTCCCCGGTCTCTCTCGTCCCTGGTCTCTCTCGCCCCCGGTCTCTCTCTCCCCCTGTCTCTCTCACCCCTGGTCTCTCTCGCCCCCGGTCTCTCTCTCCCCCTGTCTCTCTCACCCCCGGTCTCTCTCGCCCCCAGTCTCTCTCTCCCCCTGTCTCTCTCACCCCCGGTCTCTCTCACCTCCTGGTCTCTCTCGCCCCCGGTCTCTCTCTTGCCCCTAGTCTCTCTTGCCCCCGGTCTCTCTTGTCCCCGGTCTCTCTTGTCCCCGGTCTCTCTCGTCCCCGGTCTCTCTCGTCCCTGGTCTCTCTCGCCCCCGGTCTCTCTCTTCCCCATTCTCTCTCGCCCCTGGTCTCTCCTGCCCCCGGTCTCTCTCGTCCCTGGTCTCTCTCATCCCTGGTCTCTCTCGCCCCCGGTCTCTCTCTCCCCCTGTCTCTCTCACTCCCGGTCTCTCTCGTCCCCGGTCTCTCTCGTCCCCGGTCTCTCTCGTCCCTGGTCTCTCTCGCCCCCGGTCTCTCTCTCCCCCTGTCTCTCTCACCCCTGGTCTCTCTCGCCCCCGGTCTCTCTCTCCCCCTGTCTCTCTCACCCCCGGTCTCTCTCGCCCCCATTCTCTCTCTCCCCCTGTCTCTCTCTCTCTCGCCCCCATTCTCTCTCTCCCCCTGTCTCTCTCACCCCCGGTCTCTCTCACCTCCTGGTCTCTCTCGCCCCCGGTCTCTCTCTTGCCCCTAGTCTCTCTCGCCCCCGGTCTCTCTCGTCCCTGGTCTCTCTCGCCCCCGGTCTCTCTCTCCCCCGGACTCTCTCGACCCCGGTCTCTCTCGCACCCCCCCAGTCTCTCTTGCCCCCAGTCTCTCGCCCCTGTTCTCTCTTGCCACCCGGTCTCTCTCTCTCGCCCTCAATTTCTCTCACCCCCAGTCTCTCGCCCCACGGCCTCTCGCCCCTCTGGTCTCTCTCCCCCCGGTCTCTCTCTCTCGGCCCCAATGTCTCTCACCCCCAGTCTCTCGCCCCACGGCCTCTCGCCCCTCTGGTCTCTCTCCCCCCGGTCTCTCTCTCTCGGCCCCAATTTCTCTCACCCCCAGTCTCTCGCCCCACGGCCTCTCGCCCCTCTGGTCTCTCTCCCCCCGGTCTCTCTCTCTCGGCCCCAATTTCTCTCACCCCCAGTCTCTCACCCCACAGCCTCTCGCCCCTCTGGTCTCTCTCCCCCCTGGTCTCTCTCATCCCCCCAGGTTCTCTCGTCGCCGGTCTCTCTCCCCCCGGTCTCTCTCTTCGCCCCAGTCTCTCGTCACCCCCGGGCTCTCTCGCCCGTGGTCTCTCTCGCCCCTGGTCTCTCATCACTCCTGGTCTCTTGCGCCCCAGTCTCTCTTGGCACCCCCGGGTCTTTCATCACCCCCGGTCTCTCTCGTCCCTCGGTCTCTCTCGCCCCCGGTCTCTCTCTCAGGCGCCCCTGGTATCTCTCGCCCCCCGCTCTCTCTCGCCCCCGGTCTCTTGTCAACCCCCCCCCCCCCCCGGTCTCTCTCACCCCTAGTCTCCCCCCCCCCCCCGGTCTCTAATCGGCTCCGGTCTCTTATCATCCCCAGTGTCTTGCTCTGGGTCTCCCTCGCTATGGTATCTCTCGTCGCCCCCGGTCCCCCTCGTTGACCCCATCTCTCGTTGCCCCCGGTCTCTCTCGACCCCGTTCTCTCTCGTTGCCACCGATCTCTTATCACCCCTGGTTTCTCTCATCACTGGTCTCCCTCGTCGCCCCCGGTCTCACTCGCCCCAGTTCTCTCTCTTTGCCTACGGTCTCTTGTCACTCAGGGTCTCTCTCACACCCCCACCCCCCTACCCCGGTCCCTCTCGCCCCCGGTCTCTCTCACTCTCGGTCTCTCTTGCCCCCAGTTTCTCTTTTTGCCCCCGGTCTCTTGTCATCCCCGATGTCTTGCCCCCTGTCTCCCTTCTCCCTTGGTCTCTCTCGTCCCCTGTCTCTCTTGTCACCCTCTCTCTCACCTCCCCCCCCCCCCCCAACGCGCTCTGTCGCCCTCAGTCTCTCTCACCGTCGGTCTCTCTCATCCTTGGTCTCTGTCGCCTCTCACTCCGTGGTGTCTCATCGCCCTCAGTCTCTCATCGACTCGGTCTCTCATCACACACAGTCTCTCAACCGGTCTTTCTCACCCCCGGTCTCTCTCGCCGCCCCTGGTCTTTCTCTTACCCCCGGTCTCTCTCTCTTGCCCCTCTGTCTCTCTCTCGCACCTCCCCCCGTCTCTCTCTCTCGCCCCCAGTCTCTCGCATCACCCCCGGTCTCTCTAATCTCCCCCGGTCCCTCTCTTGCTCCCCCTCCCCTTCTCTCTCTCTCTCTCGCCCCTCCCCCGTCTCTCTCTCTCTCTCACCCCCCCACCGTCTCTCGGTCTCTCGCCCCCGGTCTCTCTTGTGAACCCCTCTCTCTCACCCCCAGTCTCTCGCATCACCCCCTGCCTCTCTTATCTTCCCCAGTCTCTCTCTCTCGCACCCCCCCACACACCGCCGGTCTCTCTCTTGCCACTGGTCTCTATCGCCCCCCGGTCTCTCTCTCTCGCCACGGTCTCTCCCTTGTCCCCTGTCTGTCTTGTTGCCCAGGTCTCTCTTGTGGACCCCTCTCTCTCGGCCCCGCTCTCTCTCACCCGCGGTCTCTCTCTCGCCCCCCCCCAGTCTGTCTCGTCTCCAGTCTGTCTTACCCCCGGTCTCTCTCGCTGCCCCCGGTCTTTCTTTACCCTATCTCTGTCTCTCGCCCCCAGTCTCTCTCATCATCCCCGGTTTCTCTTATCTCCCCGGGTCTCTCTCGCCCCTGATCTTGATCGTCCCCGGTCTCTCTCTTGCCTCCCCAGTCTCTCTCTCTCGCCTCCCCGGTCTCTCTCTCCCGCACCCGGTCTGTCTCGTCACCGCGGTCTCTCTTGTGAACCCCTCTCTCTCACCCACGGTCCCCTTTGCCCCCAGTTTCTCTCTCACCCTCAGTCTCTCTCTCACCCCCCGGTCTCTATCGCCCCTGGTCTATCTCGCACTCCCTGTTCTCTCTCTCATGCCCTTGGTCTCTCTCTCACCCTCCTGGTCTCTCTCTGGCCCCCGGTCTCTCTTCGCCCCCAGTCTCTCTCATCAACCCCTCTCTCTCGACCCAGTCTCTCTCTTCATCCCTGGTCTCTCTTATCTCCCCCGGTCTCTCTCTCACCCCTGGTCTCTCTCACTCCCTGTCTCTCATTGCCACCGGTCTCTGAACCCCGTCTCTCATCGCTCCCGGTCTGTCATTGCACCCGGGCTCTGGTCACACCTGATCTCTCTCGCCCCCAGTTCCTCTTGCCCCCTGTCTCTCTCTTGCCACAGGTCTCTATCGCCCCCAGTCTCTCTCTCTCGCCACGGTCTCTCTCTTGCCCCCGTTCTGTCTTGTTGCCCCAGTCTCTCTCGTGAACCCTCTCTCTCGCCCTTGGTCTCTCCCCCACCCGCCACCCCACCCCCCCCCCCGGTTGCTCTCTCACCCCCGGTCTCTATCATTCCTGGTCTTTATCACCCTGGTCTCTCTCTCTTGCCACAGTCTCTCTCTCGCCCCGGTTTGTCTCATCGCCCGGTCTCTCTTGTGAACCCCTCTCTCGCCCCAGTCACTCTCACCCCCGGACTCTCTCTCTCACTGCCCCCCTCCCCCCCACCGGTCTCATTCTTGCCCTTGGTCTCTCTCGCCCCCGGTCTCTCTTGCTGCCCTGGGACTCTCTCTCTTGCTGCCCTGGGACTCTCTCTCTCGTCCCCCAGTCTCTCTCTCACTCCCTGTCTCTCATCGCCCCCGCTCTCTCATTTCCCCGGTCTCTCTTGCCCCCCGGTCATTTTTGTTGCCCCCAGTCTCTCATCGCCCCAGTCTCTCTTGCCCCCGATCTCTCTCGTTGCCCCCGGTCTCTCGTTGCCCCCAATCTCTCTTCAACCCCAGTCTCTCTCGTACCCAGTCTGTCTTGTCACCCCCTCTCTCTCGCCCTCAGTCTCCCTCTCACACGGTCTCACTCTCACTCTCGCTCCCGGTCTATCTTGTCACCAACAGTCTTTCTTGTCAACCCTTCTCTCATCCCCCCTGGTCTATCTCTTGTCCCCGGTCTCTCAGGCATCCAGGCTCTCGTCAACCCTGGTCTCTCACTCCCCCGGTCTGTCTCACCCCCGGTCTCTCTCATCACTCCTGGCCTCTCTCATCTCCCCCAGTCTGTCTCGTCATCCCCAGTCACTCTCACCCCCAGTCTCTCTCATCCCCCCTAAGCCGGTCTCTCATTGCCCCCGTCTCTCTTTAGCCCCCCCGGTCTCTCTCGCTGCTTCAGGACTCTCTCTCGTGCCCCCGGTCTCTCTCTCTCGCATCCCCCCCCGCCCCGCCCACCCCCCGGGCTCTCTCTCAACCCAGGTCTCTTTCACCCCCCGGTCTCTCTCGCCCCTGGTCTCTCTCGCCCCGGTCTCCCTCTCGCCACGGTCTCTCTCTCGCTCCCGGTCTGTCTTATCACCAACAGTCTCTCTTGTCAACCCCTCTCTCTCGCCTCCGGTCTCTCGTCTCACCCTGTCTCTCATGCCCCCGGTCTCTCACGCCCCCGGTCTCTTTTCACCCCCGGTCTCTTTTCACCCCCGGTGTCTTGGCCCCGGTCTCTCACGCCCCCGGTCTCTCTCTTGCCCCATTCTCTCTCGCCTCCGATCTCTCTTGTTGCCCCCTGTGTCTCGTCACCCCTGGTGTCTCGCCCCCGGACTCTCTCACTCCCAGTCTCTCTTGCCCCCCGTTCTGTCTTGTCGCCCTCGGTCTCTCTCGCCCCCGGTCTCTCTCTCTCACCCCTGGTCTCTCATTGCCCCCGGTTTCTCTCTCACCCCCGGTCTCTCTCTCGCCCCCGGTCTCTCTCTCTCACCCCTGGTCTCTCATTGCCCCCGGTTTCTCTCTCACCCCCGGTCTCTCTCTCGCCCCCGGTCTCTCTCTCACCCCTGGTCTCTCATTGCCCCCGGTCTCTCTCTCTCCCCCCCTGTCTCTCTCTCTCACCCCCGGTCTCTCTCTCGCCCCCAGTCTCTCTCTCACCCCTGGTCTCTCATTGCCCCCGGTCTCTCTCTCTCGCCCTCGGTCTCTCTCGCCCCCGGTCTCTCTCTCACCCCTGGTCTCTCATTGCCCCCGGTTTCTCTCTTGCCCCGTCTCTCTCGTACCACCCCCCACCCCGTTCTCTCTCGTCGTGCCCAGTTTCTCGTTGCCCCAGGTCTCTCTCGACCCGGTCTCTCTCGCTTCTGGTCTGTCTCATCGAATCCTGTCTCGCTCACCCCCCGTCTCTCTTGTCACCTCCAGTCTCTCGTCACACCCTCCGTCTCGCCCCCGGTTGCTCTCACCCCCCTATACTCTCATGTTCCTGGTTTCTCTCGTCACCCCCCGGTCTCTCTCGCCCCCGGTCTCACAAGTCCCCGGTTTCTCTCGTTGCCCCCAGTCTCTCTCTCATCCCCCTCTGTCTCGCCCCCACCCCACTCGGCCCCCCCTCTCTCTCGCACCCCCTCCCTCTCTTGTCCCCCTCTCTCTTGGCCCCTTTTTTCTTGCACCCCCCCTTGCCCCCGTCTCTCTCTCACCGCCTCTCTCTTTCTCGTCACCCCCTCTCTCTCGCCCCCAGTCTCTTTTGCGCCCCCCGGTCTCTCACGGCCCTGGTTTCTCTCTTGTCCCCGGTCTCTTTCATCGCCCCCAGTCTCTCGTACCCTCTCTCTCTCACCCCTCTGTCTCTCTCGCCCCCCCTCTCTCTCGCCCCCTCTCTCGAACCCCTGTCTCTCTTGCCTCCTCTCTCTCACCCCCCCTCTCTCGGCCTCCCCTCTCCCGCCCCCCTCTCTCTCGCACCCCCCGTTTCTCCCACCCCTTTTGAACCCCTCTCTGTCGCCCACTCTCTCCAGCCCCCACTCTCTGGCTCCCTCTCTCTATCCCCCTGCTCTTTGTCCCCATCTCTCTGTCCCCCTCTCTCTGACCCGCATCTCTCTCCCGTTCTCTGTCCCCCTCTATCTGTGCCCCCTTTCTCTCTGTCCGCCCTCTCTCTGTCCCCCTCTCTTTGTCCCCCACTCTCTGTCCCCCCCTCTCTGTCCCCTTCTCTCTCCCGTTCTCTCTGTCCTTATCTCTCTGCCCCCTCTCTCTGTCCCCCCTTTCTCTCTCTCCCTCTCTTTGTCCCCCTCACTCTCTGTCCCTCTCTCTGTCCCCACACTCTCTCTGCTCCCCCTCTGTGTCCCCCTATCACTCCCTTCTTCTCTCTATCACCTCCCTCTCTGTCCCCCCGTCCCCTCCCGTCCCCCACTCTCTCCATCCCCCACTCTCTGTCCCCCTCTCTCTGTCCCCCACTCTCTGTCCCCCTCTCTCTCTGTTCCCCCTCTGTTTGTCCCCTTCTCTCTGTCCCCCTCTCTCTCTGTCTCCGTCTCTCTGTTCACCCTCTCTCTCTTCCCCCTCTCTATACCCCCCTCTCTCTCCCCATCTCTCCCCTACCTCGTTCCCCCCACTCTCTGGTCCCCCTCTCTCTCTGTCCCCTCCCTGTCTGTCCTCCCTCTCTCTGTCCCCACTCTCTCTGTCCGTCCCCTCTGTCCGCCTCTCTCTTTCCTCCTCTTTGTTTCCCCCGCTCTCTCTGCCCCCCTCTTTCTGGCCCCCTCTCTTTGCCCCCCTCTCTCTCTGTCCCCCTCTCTCTGTTCCCCCCTCTCTGTACCCCTCTCCCTGACCCCCCTCTCTCCACCCCACTCTCTCTGACCCCTCTCTCTCTGTCCCCCTTTCTGCCCCCCCTCTCTGTCCACCGTCTCTGTACCCATCTCTCTCTCCCCTCTCTCTGTTCCCCCCTTCCTGTCACCCCCTTCTCGGTCCCAGCCCTCTCTCTGTCCCTCCCACTCTCTGTCCCCCTTCTCTCTGTCCCCCTTCTCTCTCGCCCCCCGCTCTCAGTCCGCCCCCTCTGTATTCGGCTCTCTTTACCCCTCCCTCTGCCACCCCTCTATCTGTCCTCCCTCTCTGTGTCCCCACGTCTCTCTGTCCCCTTCACTCTCTGTCCCCCTTTTCCCTGTCCCCACTCTCTGTTCACCCACTCTCTGCCCCATCTCTGTCCCTCATCTCCGCCCCTCCCGTCTCTGTCCCCCTCTCTCTGTCTGACCTCTCTCTGACCCCCCCTCTGTTCCCTCCGTCCCGCCTTCTCGGTCCCAGCCCTCTCTATGTACCCCCTCTTTCTGTCCCCTCACTCTCTCTGTCCCCCTTCTCTCTCTGTCCCTCTCTCTGTCCCCACGCTCTCTCTGTCCCCCTCTCTCTGTGTCCCCCCTCACTCCGTCCTCTCTCTGTCACCTCCCTCTCTGTCCCCCCGTCCTCCCCCCTCTGCCCCCACTCTCTCCATCCCCCACTCTCTGTCCCCCTCTCTCTATCCCCCTGCTCTCTGTCCCCCTCACTCTGTCTCCCTCTCTCTATCCCCCTGCTCTCTGTCCCCCTCTGTCTGTCCCCCTCTCTCTGTCCCCCTCTCTCTGTTGCCCTCTCCCTGTCCCCCTGCTCTCTGTCCCCCTCTCTCTGTCCCCCTCTCTCTGTCCCCCTCTGTGTGTTGCCCTCTCACTGTCCCCCTCTCTCTGTCCCCCTCTCTCTCCCGTTCTCTCTGTCCCCTACTCTCTGTGCCCCCTTTCTCTCTGTTCCCCTCTATCTGTCCCCCTCTTTGACCCACTCTCTCTGTCCCCCCTCTCTCTGTCCCCCTCTCTCCGTTCCACTCTCTCTGTCCCCCTCTCTCTGTCGTTCTCTCTGTCCTCATCTCTCTCTCCCACTCTCTCTGCCCCTCTTTCGCTCTATCCCTCTCTCTTTGTCCCTCTCTCTCTCTGTCCCCCTCTCTGTCCCCAGGCTCTCTCTGTCCCCCCTCTCTCTTTGTCCCCCTCTCACTCCCTCCTCTCTCTGTCACCTCCCCCTCTGTCCCCCTGTCCCTCCTTTGTCCCCATTCTCTCCATTCCCCACTCTATGACCCCCTCTCTGTCGCCCACTCTCTCCAGCCCCCACTCTCTGTCTCCCTCTCTCTATCCCCCTGCTCTTTGTCCCCATCTCTCTGTCCCCCTCTCTCTGACACGCATCTCTCTCCCGTTCTCTGTCCCCCTCTATCTGTGCCCCCTTTCTCTCTGTCCGCCCTCTCTCTGTCCCCCTCTCTTTGTCCCCCACTCTCTGTCCCCCCCTCTCTGTCCCTCTCTCTCAGTATCCCCTCTCTCTGTCCCGCTCTCTCTGTCCCCTTCTCTCTCCCGTTCTCTCTGTCCTTATCTCTCTGCCCCCTCTCTCTGTCCCCCCTTTCTCTCTCTCCCTCTCTTTGTCCCCCTCACTCTCTGTCCCTCTCTCTGTCCCCACACTCTCTCTGCTCCCCCTCTGTGTCCCCCTATCACTCCCTTCTTCTCTCTATCACCTCCCTCTCTGTCCCCCCGTCCCCTCCCGTCCCCCACTCTCTCCATCCCCCACTCTCTGTCCCCCTCTCTCTGTCCCCCACTCTCTGTCCCCCTCTCTCTCTGTTCCCCCTCTGTTTGTCCCCTTCTCTCTGTCCCCCTCTCTCTCTGTCTCCGTCTCTCTGTTCACCCTCTCTCTCTTCCCCCTCTCTATACCCCCCTCTCTCTCCCCATCTCTCCCCTACCTCGTTCCCCCCACTCTCTGGTCCCCCTCTCTCTCTGTCCCCTCCCTGTCTGTCCTCCCTCTCTCTGTCCCCACTCTCTCTGTCCGTCCCCTCTGTCCGCCTCTCTCTTTCCTCCTCTTTGTTTCCCCCGCTCTCTCTGCCCCCCTCTTTCTGGCCCCCTCTCTTTGCCCCCCTCTCTCTCTGTCCCCCTCTCTCTGTTCCCCCCTCTCTGTACCCCCCGCTCTGTCACCCTTCTCTCTATCCCCACTCTCTCTGTCACCCTCTGACTCTGTCCCTCCCTCTCCGTCTGTCCCCCCTCTCTCTACCCCCTCTCCCTAGCCCCTGTCTCTTCCCTATCACTCCACCCTCTCTCTCCCCCCACTCTCTTGTCCCCCACTCTCTTGTCCCCCCCTCTCTCTGTCCCCCTCTCTCTCTGACCCCCTCTCTCTCTCTGACCATCCCCCTCTGTCCCCCTTCTCTCTGTCCCCCTCTCTCTCTCTCTCTCCCCTCTTTCATTGCCCTTCCCTCTCCCTGTCCCCCTCTCTATCCGTCCCCTCTCTCTCTCTTTCTCCCCTCTCTCTGGCACCCCCTCTCTCTGTCCCCACTCTCTCTCTGTCCTTCTCTCTCTGTCCCCACTCTCTCTCTGTCACCCCTCTCTCGTCTCCTCTGCCCATCTCTCTCTGACCCCCTCTCCCTCTGTTCCCTCCTCTCTCTGTCCCCTTTTCTCTGACCCCCGTCCCCCCGCTCTCTGTCGCCCTCTCTCTGCCCCCCTCTCTGTTTTCCCCTCTCTCTATCCCCACTCTCTCTGTCCCACTCTCTCTCTCTCTGTCCCCCCTCTCTCTCTGTCCCCCTCTCTCTCTCGGTCCCCACCCCCCCGTCTGTCCCCCCTGTTCCCCTCTCTCTGTACACCTCTCTCTGCCACCTCTGCTGCCCTTACTCTGTGACCCCCACTCTCTCTGTCGCCCCACCTCTCTCTGTCTCTCCCGCTCTCTGTTCCCCCTGCTCTCAGTCCGCCCCCTCTGTCCCCTTCTTTCTTTCCCCCTCTCTCTGTCCCCCCTCTCTCCGTACCCCTGTCCCCCCTCTACTGCCGCCCCGTCTATCTGTCTTCCCTCGCTTACTGTCCCCACTCTCTCTGCCCCCTCTCTCTGTCCCCTTCTCCCTGTACCCCCCTCTGTTTCCCCTCTCTCTGCCCCCTCTCTCTCTGTCGCCCTCTCTCTGTCCCCCTCTCTCTCTGTCCCCCTCTCTCTGTCCCCCACCCCCTTTCTGTCCCCCTCTCTCAGTCTCCCGCTCTGTCCCCCGCTTCTCGGTCCCAGCCCTCTCTCTGTCCCCCCTCTTTGTGTCCCTCCTCTTCCTCTGTCCTCCTCTCTCTGTCTCCCCCTCTCTCTGTCCCCTCTCTCTGCCCCCCGTTCGCCCCTTCTCGGTCCCAGCCGTCTCTCTTTCTCTCCCGCTCTCTGTCTCCCTTCTCTCTGTCCCCCCGCTCTCAGTCTGCCCCCTCTGTCCCCGTCTCTCTTTACCACTCTCTCTGCCCCCCTATCTGTCCCCCCTCTCTCTGTCCCCCTGTCTCTCCCCTTCACTCTCTGTCCCCCTTCTCCCTGTCCCCACTGTCTCTGTTCCCCCCTCTCTCTGCCCCCATCTCAGTCCCCCATCTCCGTCTCTCCCCTCTCTGTCCCCCTCTGTGTCCCCCCACTCTCTGACACCCCTCTGTGCACCACCCCCGTCCCGCCTTCTCTGTCCCCCTCTCTCTCCCTTTCTCTCTCTCCCCCTCTCTCTGTCCCCACTTTCTCTCTGCCCCCTCTCTCTGCCCCCTTCTCTTTGGCCCCCTCTCTCTGTCCCCCTCTCTCTCTGTCCCCCCCTTTCTGTCCCACCCTTTCTGTCCCCCTCTCTTTGTCCTCATCTCTCTGTCCCCCTCTCTCTGTCCCCTCTCTGTCCCCACGCTCTCTGTCCCCCGTCTCTCTGTGTCCCCCTCTCACTCACTCCTCTCTCTGTCACCTCCCTCTCTGTCCCCCCTGTCCCCCCGTCCACCACTCTCTCCATCCTCCACTCTCTGTTCCCCTTCTCTGTCCCGCACTCTCTGACCCCTCTGTCATTCCCCTATTTCTCTCTCTCCCTCACCTTATCTCTCCCTTGCCTCTCTCTCTCTGTCTCTCCCTGCTCCTTCTCTCTCTGTCCACCTCTCTCACTCTCGATCCCCCTACCTCGGTCTCTCTTTCTCCCCACCTCCCTGTTCCTCTCTGACTAAATCTCTCTCCCTCCTGCCCCTCCCTCCCTCTGTGACGCAGTCTGTCTCCCTGACGCGCCCCTCTCCCTCTGATCCAGAGACTGGGGAGAGTAGTAGTGGTTGGTGCTGTGGCTGCATGTGGTTGGAGGGGTGGTTGTAAGATGATAGAGAGATGTGGGAAGTGGGAGGAGGGGGAAAAATGGAGTAGAGACAGAATTGGGGAAGGGAGATAGATGGCAGGATAGAGAGAGGCTGCAGGGGAGGGGTAGAGGAAAGAGTGGAGGCAGGTGGAGAGAGTGGGGGAGAGGAAATGGGGAGGCCAGGTTGGAGTGGGGGGGGGGGTGCAGAGGGAGTTAAACCCAGCTCCTGAGCTCAGGGCGTGGTGCCCTCCCCTTCCCTGAGGACCAGGACTTGGGGCTGAGTCTGTCTCTCTCCAGCTCAGCTTCTCCAACACAAAGACACACAACAACATCGGTCACTCTGCTGCTCGGCACGCTTTAATCAACATTTTTATTGGTTACAAATGGAAGTGATGGATACAGTCAGTGGGATGGTGCCTTTTCTCACTGGCCCCTGAGTTGTGAGAAACATTGAAATGTTTCCCTGTAACCCCCCTGTGGGATAAGGATGGACAAACCAGCGCTACCCTCAGTCTGTTACCATAGTGACAGGCTGCTCCATCGCTGAAACACTGAACTGAAATGAGAAAATCCCGGATGGATTGATTAATGAGGGAATTTGATGGATGGATGGATTTGGGTGAAGGGATATTTCAGCACATTCTTCAGCTGCTGCCTGAACTTAGTCTGGGTCACGGCATAAATCGCGGTGTTTGTGCAGCAACTGAGGAGCTGCAGCATGAAGCCCAATTCCTGCACAAAGTGATGGAGAAACACAGACTGATACCCAATAAACCACATCCGGTACCATATAGAATACAGCATTAACATTGACCATAACAGGATGAAATTGGCCGAGATCACAAACAGTAAAATGATGGATTTTTTTCGGTTTCTCATTTCAGTGTCAGACTGAGCGTCCCCATTGGTGTGAGCGCGGAGACTCCTGCGGGCTCTGCTGGTCACTAAAATGTGTCTGACGGTGAGAACATTGAGCAGCAGAATCAGGAGAAATGGGACACACGGGGTTAGAATGTGGTGGAGGAACTCGATTGTGACCCAAACACTGGAGTATTCGACAGCGCCTCTTACAAAACAAAACCAGGGGTTGTTCACCAGCCGATACCGAGCCGTGAACATAAAATACCAGAAAATGTTCTTTAAACAGCTCAGCACAGTCACTGCTCCCAGAACCACAGCCGCCGTTTTCTCACTGCAATATTTACTTTTCAGCTTCTGGCAACAAATGGCCACAAACCGATCAAAGGTGAAAGTGACGGTGAACCAGACAGAGCAGTCAGTCGCTGCATAAAGCAGGACGGCGTGGATATTACACACGGGGACGGAGTACCTCAGGAAAAAAAACTGTTCATCAAAAATAATGGGAATGTGTCTCAGGATCAGGTCGAGGATAATGACCAGGAGATCCGCCGCTGCCATGGCCCCCAGGTAACGTCTGACACATGGAGACAATCCACAATCTTTATAAAGCAGGACGTAGATGGTCACTATGTTAACTGTGAGGAAGGAAAACAAACCCATTATCCATCAGCCTGGAGGCAAAGGGACCCGTTTGATCGGGGACCCAGTGAGATTTTCAAATGTGTCCCTGTATTCAGGGATTTATTAAAATAATTGGAGCTGGAATAACAAAGGGGAAGGTCTGAATTACTGACAAAAATGTGACATAAACCACAAGAAACCCTTCCTCCCCAAACACAGAGACAAATCCATAAGGACAGATGGTTTCTAGAACATTCCCACACACTCGATCACTCGAGAGCAGACACAGGTCACTCCTTCCCAGTTCCTAATACGGAGGGTGGGAACGTTGCTGTCCTGAAGGATTCTCTCCCAGTTTCCTGAAGACAAACGGAGTTTGGGAATTCCTGTATTTTGGTCTAAATTGTGGTCGATCCTGTGTCGTGGAGAAATGTAAACGCAGGGAAAATGTATTCACCCCTTTAACTGCCTGAGGGACCTTCGGAACAGTGTCTCCTTCTCCCTGGAACGGGATCTCTTCCCTCGGGATCTTATCATTTGTTCAATTCACTGACGTCCGGCCGTTCACACACAATGTCAGGGACAGAACGTTCCGGGGAATGTCAGTTATAGAATGTCAGGGACAGAACGTTCCGGGCAATGTCAGTTATAGAATGTCGGGGACGGAATGTTCCCGGGAATGTCAGTTATAGAATGTCAGGGACAGAACGTTCCGGGCAATGTCAGTTATAGTATGTCGGGGACGGAATGTTCCCGGGAACTCCTTGACCTGTCATGACCTTCCCCCACATTCACCCGACCCTCCTCTCTGACCTATCACCTCTCGCTCTGTAAACCAGAAGCCATTCCCCCCCCACCCCCCGCCGCAGCATGTAGGACGGTGTACCCCACCCCAGTGCATTGATCTGTAACCCAGGAGCAGTTACCCTCCCAGCATGTAGCACTGTGTACCCCACCCCAGTACATTGATCTGTAACCCAGGAGCAGTTACACTCCCAGCATGTTGGACTGTGTACCCCACCCCAGTGCATTGATCTGTAAACCAGGAGCAGTTACCCTCCCAGCATGTAGGACGGTGTACCCCACCCCAGCGCATTGATCTGTAACCCAGGAGCAGTTACCCTCCCAGCATGTAGGACGGTGTACCCCACCCCAGCGCATTGATCTGTAACCCAGGAGCAGTTACCCTCCCAGCATGTAGCACTGTGTACCCCACCCCAGTACATTGATCTGTAACCCAGGAGCAGTTACACTCCCAGCATGTTGGACTGTGTACCCCACCCCAGTGCATTGATCTGTAAACCAGGAGCAGTTACCCTCCCAGCATGTAGGACTGTGTACACCACCCCAGTGCATTGATCTGTAAACCAGGAGCAGTTACCCTCCCAGCATGTAGGACTGTGTACACCACCCCAGTGCATTGATCTGTAACCCAGGAGCAGTTACCCTCCCAGCGTGTAGGACTGTGTACCCCACCCCAGTACATTGATCTGTAACCCAGGAGCAGTTACCCTCCCAGCATGTAGGACTGTGTACACCACCCCAGTGCATTGATCTGTAACCCAGGAGCAGTTACCCTCCCAGCATGTAGGACTGTGTACACCACCCCAGTAAATTAATCTGTAACCCAGGAGCAGTTACCCTCCCAGCATGTAGGACTGTGTTCCCCCCCCCAGTACATTGATCTGTAACCCAGGAGCAGTTACCCTCCCAACATGTAGGACTGTGTACACCACCCCAGTGCATTGATCTGTAACCCAGGAGCAGTTACCCTCCCAGCATGTAGGACGGTGTACACCACCCCAGTACATTGATCTGTAACCCAGGAGCAGTTACCCTCCCAGCATGTAGGACTGTGTACCCCACCCCAGTACATTGATCTGTAACCCAGGAGCAGTTACCCTCCCAGCATGTAGGACTGTGTACACCACCCCAGTGCATTGATCTGTAAACCAGGAGCAGTTACCCTCCCAGCATGTAGGACTGTGTACACCACCCCAGTGCATTGATCTGTAAACCAGGAGCAGTTACCCTCCCAGCATGTAGGACTGTGTGCAGCACCCCAGTACATTGATCTGTAACACAGGAGCAGTTGCCCTCCCAGCATATCGGACTGTGTACACCATCCCAGTACATTGATCTGTAACCCAGGAGCAGTTACCCTCCCAGCATGTAGGACTGTGTACCCCACCCCGCTACATTGATCTGTAGCCCAGGAGCAGTTAACCTCCCAGCATGTAGGACTGTGTACCCCACCCCAGTGCATTGATCTGCAAACCAGCATAAGTTACACTCCCCGCATGTAGGACTGTGTACACCACCCCAGTACATTGATCTGTAACCCAGGAGCAGTTACCCTCCCAGCATGTAGGACTGTGTACACAACCCCAGTGCATTGATCTGCAAACCAGCATAAGTTACACTCCCCGCATGTAGGACTGTGTACACCACCCCAGTGCATTGATCTGCAAACCAGCATAAGTTACCCTCCCAGCATGTAGGACTGTGTACCCCACCCCGCTACATTGATCTGTAGCCCAGGAGCAGTTACCCTCCCAGCATGTAGGACTGTGTACCCCACCCCAGTGCATTGATCTGTAAAATAGGAGCAGTCACCCTCCCAGCATGTAGGACTGTGTACACCACCCCAGTACATTGATCTGTAAACCAGGAGCAGTCACCCTCCCAGCATGTAGGACTGTGTACCCCACCCCAGTGCATTGATCTGTAAAATAGGAGCAGTCACCCTCCCAGCATGTAGGGCTGTGTACCCCACCCCAGTGCATTGATCTGTAACCCAGGAGCAGTCACCCTCCCAGCATGTAGGACTGTGTACCCCACCCCAGTGCATTGCTCCGTAAGCCGGGAGCAGTTACTCTCCCAGCATGTAGGACTGTGTACACCACCCCAGTGCATTGATGTGTAACCCAGGCGCAGTTACCCTCCCAGCATGTAGGACTGTATCTGTCCCCCCAGTGCATTGCTCAGTAACACTGTGTTAGACCCCTGCCCAGTGTGGGGAAACTTGCAGCCCGGGCTGGAACTGACAGGATGTAGAGCTCCCACCCATTTCCAGTTCCATATCTCCATTGTGCCCTGACAAGGGGGTGCTGTGTGTATGAACATCACTGCCAGAGAGAGATGGCTGGGGAATCAGTTTAAATATCACCACATGGGGAGGGGTTTGGGAAATAGACAGAGAGGGGGAGACTGCGAGACAGTGTCATGGAAGGATGTGTTCCCAGGTTTCAGAATGCTGAAATGTCGACTGTTCGATAACATCTTATCACATGAGCCAGTCTTCCCAGGAAAGATGGGAAAATGGGATATTTGAGCATTTGCACTACAGCTTTGTAAATGGGAGTTGTTTCAACAGAATCTATGATTCACTAGGCTGAATCAAACAAAAAAACTGTCTCAGTGACATTTTCCCTTAGTCTGACAGAACGATTATCTGCACAATGCTGAGCTAGTTTCCTGGTGCTATCGGATCAAACTCACCTCATTAACAACCCAGCCCGCCCCATGGTGTCCCTCTCATTCAATACCATCCCGATTCTCCCACCCATCATGGCTGGAGGTACTCACCATCTCCCGGGTGCCCCTGGATATTCATTGTTCTCTGACACTGGTGCCATCTTTAAAAGGCCAATGAGCACATGGTTGCGCTTTCTCAGTGAGGAGCTGCCCTGCGCAGTTTACCCTGAGCATGGGGGATAAGGGGCAATTACACTGCGGTTTGCCGACAGGGGCACGGAGGTCCTGGTGGATGGGCTAGTACAGAGGGGGACCATTCTCTTCCCAGAGGGTCCACACCACCAGACCTACTGATCATGCAATCTTCTTCCTGACCTCTCCGCCCCCACCCCATTCTGGCCTATCACCCTCACCTTGACCTCCCTCCACCTATGGCATTCCCAACGCCCCTCCCCCAAGTCCCTCCTCCCTACCTTTTATCTTAGCCTGCTGGACACACTTTCCTCATTCCTGAAGAAGGGCTTATGCCTGAAACGTCGATTCTCCTGTTCCTTTGATGCCTCCTGACCTGCTGCGCTTTTCCAGCAACACATTTTCAGCTCTGATCTCCAGCATCTACAGTCCTCACTTTCTCCTCGGATAATAAGCAGTTAAGTGAAAGAGGGTCCCAGAGTTTGTGAAGTTTTGATGTAAAGTGTTCACTTTCAGAGTGAAAAAATAAATTGATGTTTTTATTTAAACAGTGGAATTTTGGAGTTCTCTGTCCCTCATATTTTAACAGTTTACGAGGCGAATTGAGCATTTCTTTATATTTAGTTTAAGTTACCAGATGAGCTTCATGCCGTGTCCGAACAATTCCTGTCAGTATATGTGTGTGTCTCTGTGTGGGGCAGGTCTGGCTGTCTCTGTGGTGCTTAAAGTGATGGAATGCCACCCTCTGCTGGCCTCCCCACGCCACTGCACAGGCATTGGCAGAGGGTGAAAACCAACAGGGATTCTTTCAGAGATGAGGAGACTGTGTGTGGAATCCTAAATGATCTGGATGGGTCCTAAATGGGAACAGGCAACTGCTCACAGCACCATCCAAACTGATGTCTGATCCATGTACTGATCTAAATGTCCTTTAAACGATGTAACTGTCCCTGCTTTCACCGCTTGTTCTGCAAGTTCATTCCACACACAAGCCAGATTCTGTGTAAAATAATTACCTCTTATGTCTTTTGTAAATCTTTTTCCTCGCACCGTAAAATGTACCTCAGTTTTGAATCCCCAACTCTAGGGAAAAGACATCAGCCCTTCAGCTTATCTGTACTACTCATTATTTTGTAAACTTCTGTGAAGTTGCCGCTTAACCTCATCCTCTCCAGCGAAAAAAGTCCCAGCATACCCAGCCTCTCGTTATCGCTCACTCCCTGCATTCCCAACAACATCCAGGTTCATCTGTTCTCAATCCTCTCCAGCTTAATAATATCAAGGTCAATAATATCAAAGTGAATAGTCAAGGTATTTTCTAAGGGTAGGGGAGACCAAAACTAGAGGACATAGGTTTAAGGTGAGAGGGGAAACATTAAAGCGACCTAAAGGGCAGCTTTTTCATCCAGAGGGTGGTGTGCCTAAGGAATGAGCGGGCAGGATGACCAGACGGACACAGTATTCCAGAAGAGGTCTCACCAATGTCCTGTACAACCTGAACATGACATCCCCATTCCGATACTCAAAGGTCTGACCAATGAAGACAAGTGTGTTAAACACCTTCTTAACCGCACTATCTATATGAGATGCAAATTTTAAAGATTTATACCTGACGGCCTAGGTGTCTATTCTACAACACTGCCAAAGGCTCCAGTTTTAATTGTATAGGTCCTGCTCTTTTTTGATTTACCAACTCCAGTACCTCGCATTAATCCAAACTAAACTCCATCAGCCACCCCTCAGTCCAGTGTGTGATATTACTGCCACCTTCCCTCCCCCTTCAATTTTAAAATGCCCATCCCTCTCCAGACGGTCTGCACACTGCGGCCTTGATTTTCACAATAACCCTGAGCTTGGGTTGCCTTGTGTGGTTATGGGGAGGAGGGACAGATTGCAGACACAGTCAGTGGGGAGGAGAGGCTGGACAGTAATCAGCGGCCAGGAAGAGGGGAGTCGCACATTAGATTTGGGTAAGAGTGATCGGTGTTTTGTGACCAGAAATTAAGCTCTTCTTTCGTCTCTGCTGTTCAGTAATAAATATCCATTTGAGACCCTTCATTGGGCAGAGTGTGTCTGCTGGATTTCTTTCCGAAATATTGCAGACTACGGATAATAGCGATTAATCAATGGCATAGCACGTCACTCAATATCCTACAGTTGAGACAAATATCTTGCATTTGTTTCACAATACAAAGTGTTTTGTGTATTTCAGTAATGGTAACCTGATTATAATAAATCCACACCGAACTGAAAGTGGGCACTAAAATATGACCCAAAATCTGGGTATAGTAATGTAGTGGGTAGTGTCCCTATCTCTGAGCCAGAACTCTGGATTTGATTCCAATTCCTGAACTTGTGTGGTAGTGTTCCTAGCTCTGGGCTAGAAGGCCTGGAATTAAGTCCTGCCTGTTGCAGAGGTATGTCACATCATGTCAGGACAGTCTGATGAACAAACACATAGGAGAATGCTGTGACAGCTTTATGGGTATTGCTGAGTGATGCTAGTCCCTCCCTCTGGGCACAAAGGTCTCGGTGTAAATCCCACAGAAGTTTCTCATGATACATCTGAACAAACTGATTAAAATGGATTTAGAATTGTGACTTGATGGATAAGGGGCGGTGTCAGTATTGAATTTCAGAATTTAGGCCCAGGATGACTGAACGTACAGCTATTCGTGTTGATTGGAGTCACATTTCGCAGCAGTAGTGGTTTATAAAATCAGAATGGTCATGGATAGGGTGAGTATGTCAGGGTTTATCCCCAGGTTAGGGGCGTCCAAAACTGGAGGGCATTGTTTGAAAGTGAGAGGGGAAAGGTTTTGATGAGGCCGAAAGGACACCTTTTCACACAGAGAATAGTGTGTGTATGGAATGAGCTGCCAGAGGAAGTGGTGGAGGCTGGTACAACTACAGCATGTAAAAGGCATCTGGATGCTGACAGACCTGCCGAGCTTTTCCAGCAATTTCTGCATGTGTTAAAAAATGCAGTCATTTTAACACAGGTATTCTGAATAAATTAAATATTTTAAATTTTTAATGACGCAGGGCCATGTAAACATATTTGAAATCAGTCGATACCATTTTCTGCGAAGGGTATGGCTCTGTGTATGACAGCAGCAATGATGCACCTTCATGGAACAGGGAATGTGATGGAGACATAGTTTGGACAATGTACAAGGAGACCTCACATGGTCCAGTTTGGGAGAGAATGACATTATTGTGTGATTCAACTCAGAGAGGGAGAAAATGTAATCTGCCTGAGAAGGAATGGCCGATTACACTCTTTTTCGTTCATTGTTCCTCATCACAACAATGTTTGCAAGCTAAAAAAAATTCTACAGTCATCGTTACTTTTAAAGAATCACTGCAGTGTTGAAACAGGCCCTTCGGCCCAACAAGACCATACCAACCTTCCCAACCCATTTCCCTATATTTGCCCCTGACTAATGCACCTAACCAAGAATTCCCTGAACACTACAGACAATTTAGCATTACCAATCCACCTAACCAACACAGTTTGAGCAGTGGTAGGAAACTGGATCACCCATTAAAAGCTCACACGGTCAAGGGGAAAATTGCAATTTTCACACAGACAGTCACCCAAGGCTGGAATCGAACCCAAGTCCCTGGTGCTGGGAGGCAGCAGTGCTAACGACCGTGCTGCTATTTGGGTGATCCTGACCAGAATTCACTGGAATCTCCTCAGTGCCTAAAGCAAAGGGAATTAAGCCAAATCCAACTCTCCCAGGATGAAATCCCATTGTTAGCAGCTGTGTGTGTACAATATCTTCAGAAGCAGAATAACGTTTTGGAAAATCTCAATTTTTACTTTTGTCATGAGTTCCAAAAATATTTGGACAAAATTCTTTCAAATTAAATTGCAGAAATTTTGTTAATCTGTGTTGTGTTTGTGTGTGTGAGAGTGTTTGCATGCGTCTGTTTGTGTGTGTGTATGTGTGTGCGTTTGTTTATGTGTTTGTGTGTGTGTGTGTTTAGAATGGGAAATATTAGACCATAAGATATAGGAGTGGAAGTAAGGCCATTCGGCCCATCGAGCTCACTCTGCCATTTAATCATGGCAAATGGGCATTTCAACTCCACTTACCTGCATTCTCCCCGTAGCCCTTAATTCCTTGTGACATCAAGAATTTATCAATCTCTGCCTTGAAGACATTTAGCGTCCCAGCCTCCACTGCACTCTGTGGTAATGAATTCCACAGGCCCACCACTCTCTGGCTGAAGAAATGTTTCCGCATTTCTGTTCTGAATTGACCCCTTCTCATTCTAAGGTGTAATGGAAACAATTTCTTAGCGTCCACCCTTTCCAAACCATTGATTATATAATTGCAATACCCAAACAGTTTGCCATTCATCTTTCCACAATATTTGAGTAACATTGCTCTGGATCATAAACGTGTTGTTTTAGCAGATTAAATAAACTAGTCTGACTTGTTGCTAAAACTGACCCTGACCCAGCCTGAGACCGATATCATCGGCCATATCACCGACCTGGTTACATTTAACATTTGTTGTGAGCAGTGGAGGAGTGGGATAAAAAAGGAAACAGTGACCCCAAAAGCCGGGGAACTATAGACCGGTGAGCCTGATGTCAGTGGTGGGTAAGTTGTTGGAGGGGATTCTGAGGGATAGCATTTACATACATTTGGGAAGGCAAGGTCTGATCGGAGTAGACAACGAAGCTTTCTGCATGGGAAATCATGTCTCATTAATTTGGTTGAGTTTTTTGAAGAGGGGACAAAGAAGATTGATGAAGGCAGTTTGGTAGACATTGTCTATATGGACTTCAGCAAGGTGTTCATTTAAAGAACAAAGAGCAAAGAAAATCTACAGCTCAGGAACAGGCCCTTCACCCTCCAAGCCTGAGCCGATCCAAACGTACTGTCTAAATTAGTCGCCCAATTCCTAAGCATCTGTATCCCTGTACTCCCCACCTACTCATGTATCTGTCCAGATGCATCTTAAATGAATCTACCGTGCCTGCCTCTACCACCTCAGCTGGCAACATGTTCCAAATGCCCACCACTCTCTGTGTGAAGTACTTACCATGTGTATCCCCCTTAAACATTCCACCTCCCACTTTGAAAGCATGACCTCTCGTTATTGAATCCTTCACCCCGGGAAAAAGCCCGTCTCTATCCACCCTGTCTATACCCTTCATGATTTTGTAAACCTCAATCAGGTCCCCCCTCAATCTCCTTTTATCTAGTGAAAATAAACCGAACTTACTCAGCCTCTCTTCATAGCTAGTATTTCATTCTGATTGGTAGACAGATTAGTAAGTTTCAGTTACATAAGATACAGAGGAAGCTAGTCACAATTGTCTTGAAGGAAGAGGGATATTTTTCAGCCTGGAGGCTTGTGAGCAGCAGTGTGCTGTAAGAATAAGTACTGAGGTCACTGCATTTCATCATTTATGTAAAGGATTTAGATGTGAATATAGGGGCAATAGTTAGTAAGGTTACAGATGACATCAGAAAGGTGGCGTAGTAGATTATCTCAGAGTACAACAAGACCACAATTAGATGGGACAAAGGGGCAAGGAGTGACAGATGAAGTTTAATTTAGATAAATACGAGGTTTTGTATTTTGTGAACGCACACCAGGACAGGAATTATACACTTAATGATAAGGTCCTGGGGCGTGTTGTAGAACAAAGGGACACAGGACTGCAGGTATATTGTTCCTTGAATGTGGACTCGCAGGTAGAAAGAGTGGTGCAGAACACATTTGGCACATTTGTCTTAATCAGTCAGAGCATTGAGTATAGGAATTGTGGTGGGATGTTGTATCTGTACAGGACGTTGTGAGACCACTTTAAGAATACTGCGTACAACTCGGTTTTCTGCAGAAATAACTTACCCAGATGTTGCAGGACTGGAGGTTTGAGCTTTAGTGAGAGGTTGATTAGGTTGAGGTGCTTTCTCCTGGAGTGTCAGAGGCTGAGGGTGACATTATAGAGGTTTATAAAACCATCAGGGGCATGGATATTCTGAACAGCCACGTTCTGCTCTCCAGGATAGCGGAGTCCAGAACAAGAGGGCATAGGTTGGAGGGGAGAGGGTGAATGATTTAGAAGGGACCTGAAGGTAAATGTTTCACACAGAGAGTAGTGTGTGTACAGAAAGTGCTGTCAGAGGAAGTGCTGAAGGCGGTTACAATCGAACATTTAAAAAATATCTGAAAGAGGAGAGATATTTACCAAATGCTGGCAAATGGGACTGGATCAGATTTGATATCTGATCGGAATGAACAGATTGGACTAACGGGTCTGTTTCCGTTCTGCATGACTCTCCGGTTCTATAAGAAGGATGTTGAATAATTCTGAAAGGACCTTCCAAGTGGGAATTCTCTTCAGTGGAAGTTTATCGTGCCTCTATGTTCACATTGATTGAAAGCTGCATTAGTTAAATATTTGACAGGGAAGTGAGTCACGGATAATGGGATATAGACAGGAAAGTGGGGCTGAGACCACAACCTGATCAGCCACAATTTTACTGCCTGGTGGAGAAGGCTCAAAGTATCTAATGACCCACTCCTGCTCCTCAGTCCCATGTTTCTGTGTTCCATTCAGCCCCTCAAACCTGTTAGACAGGAGCAGTTGGAGGCCACTTACTCCTATAATCTGGTGCACAGAAACAGAGGAGACCATTCAGTCCCTCAATACTGTCCCACATGCTTTGAAGTGATTTGGGAAATGTAATTGGAAAATCCAGGCACAGGTATGAAAGAGGCCCCTCATCTCTCTTTAAAGAGCTTCCCCTCTCTGCAACTTGTGATTCATTTGTTGGTCATGTTGTAGACCCAGATTCACTGTGAATACAGCCCCCATACCTCAACCAGAGTTGGCTCACAAAATCCTCTGGTCTCCCTGTCTGCAACATTCAGTAATTGCACATTCATGAAAATAACACCCACTAACTTTCCAATAACAGAATGGGAGAACATCAGGAACAGGGACAGGTCATTCACCCCGCAAGCCTGCCTTGCCCTTCACTAAGATCATGACTGATCTGCTCTTGGTCTCAAATCCTCTTTCAAACCCAATTCTTCATCGCCCTCAACTCTCTGTCAGGTCAATATCCATCTACCTCCTCTTCAAATACTTTCAGCCATCTAGCTTCCCGAAAACTCTTGAGAACAGAAATCCTGACATTCAATCCCACCTGTTTGAAGAAAACACTTGCTGCTCCTATATCATGGTTTATTGATATGAACAAAAGAGGTTGACTCAAGGGTTCAGGTAAAAATGCCCGACCCTGATATCAAGGCAGTGGTTGACTTCTGTTGACATCAAGGAGCTGAACAAATCTGAACTTATACTCTCCAGTGTTTGCGGTCAAACATGGAACAAAGGAAGATGTTCATCTTCTCAGTCCTGGGTCAGCTCTGTGGGAGATCCTCAGGGTAGCTTCCTCTTCACGAACAGCTTCAGCTGCTTCATCAATGTCTCCCCACCCCCACCTTCCCCACCATAAGATCAGAAGTGGGGATGGTCACCGAAGATGCCACAATGTTCAGAACATTTAGTTCCCCCCTCAGCTCCTGAACTAGTCTGTGTCCGTGTGCAGCAAGACCCAGACTCCATTGAGACTTGTTCTGTTAAATGGTCCGTAACATTCATCCACCAGCGCTGCCTGTCACTGCACATTGCCACAGTAAAAGAAGAGTTCATTCAGCACCTCACGCTAGTTTCACAGGAATATGAGGAAGTCATTCAGCCCATTGACACTATTGGAGATGAACAGGGACAGCCCATTCAGTGCCTCCAGCCTATTACTCAGGAAGAGAAGGAGTCTAGTGTGATGGACCACACGAGAGCCCCTCGAAAATATTTGAAGGCGGTCACCTAGACTCTTTTTTTTATTTTAAAGGGAATATAAAGTGACTGTTCCAGATGCAATGTGACAGGTCAAACTACTTGGTGTGAAGCTAAACACTATTTATTGAAACGGGAAAGATAAAATGAAAGCAAAGAAAGAGGAATTTAGAAAATCATAATTCCATTAGACAAGTTAACAGAATAACAAATCTAGGAACTATTACTAATGAACTGTACCCATATAGTAAAATCCCCAAAACACAGCCCCTTGCAGAAAGGAAAATTCATACACAGATTGTCACAAACATTTCTCTAATCCGGGAATTAAAAACAGCACCAAGAGAAAATTCAGAGAGAGTAGCACCGAGGAGATAGTCACTGAAGATTCTAACTCTGTGCAGACCCCAATAGTTTCTGATGTTACTGAGAAACCAAAACCCAGAGATCGTAATTTGTGAGAGCTGGCCACACCCATTCAGGCTGCATTAAAATAAAGCCAAGGCCTCCCTAGCTGTTTACTCAGTGGTCTTAACTAACCAGTTTGGTAACGATCATTCAATCTCTCTCTTAAAAGAAACCAGGACAAAATAACCTCTCAAAGCCTGCAGCATCATCACACTTGTCAGTACATCGAGCTGTCAAACAGGAACCAGGGGTAACCCAATCAGGCCCTTGGTCCTGTCCAATCGGAAGAGGAAGAAGCCATTCAGACCCTTGAGTCTCTTACACAGGAACAGGAGGAGGCCATTCTTCAGCCCCTAAAGCCACTTCCACAGCAACAGGATGAGGCCATTCAGCTCCTTCAGTCTCTTAAACAGGAACAGGAGGAGGCCATTCCCCCCTCAACGCACTTGCAAAGGGACAGAATGAGGTAATTGATGCTGATTCCTGATGAATGGCTTATGCCCAAAACGTGGATTCTCCTGCTCCTCGGAGCTGCCTGACCATCTGTGCTTTTCCAGCAATCTACTGTCTACTACAATCTCCAGCATAGGCAGTCCTCACTGTCTCCAGATTGATGCTCCAATATGATGAACAAGTGGAGCAGATGCACATTAGTGCACAGACAGACTGCTCCACGTTGTTCCTCCTGGCTCCGTTGCTCATGATAAACACGTGGGACTTAAACGTGGTTTTCTAGTGTTGATGAGGGAAGCCATATGACTTGTGTGAAGTCTCAAGAAGGCACCTTCCATCTCTGAGAAGCCAGCCTTTCTCTATGCAGGGTGGAAGCTGGTGGGAATGGTTACCTGTTTCAGATCGAAGGTATTATGGCTGATGTTGGGGATTGTGAACAACATGGCGTTCAGTACGGGTTCACACGCCAACAGCACAATAACATGGGGAGAGTTAATTTAAGCATATAAACTATTAGGAAAGTCACTTTAGACTGATGAATCGACTCTCTGTGTTCAAATAATGCTGATCTTTCTCATGTTGATCTTGTTGAGTGCTTGTCTTGTGCAGTGTATCCTGTATGCCTTACTCTGTCCAAGTCTATTTCCAGCCTATGATCTGTCTGGCCATGCTTACTATGATCTGCCTCCACTGCTCATAAATAAAGTGTTTCCCTGTACTGAGGTACACGTGACAATAAATCAGATCAATCAATCCTGAGTAAAGTATGGAATTTCTCACCCTATCAATGTGTCTTTTGGAAATATACCTGCTACACCTCGTGTTTCAGCGTCACCATTTCAGATTTTACAGCTCTGCAGATTAAACTCTCAGGTTCTTCACTCTACCCTCATTATACTGCCATCTGTATCTGTGGTAAGGAGATCATTCCTTACAAAGGAGATCAAATCTGTAGAGAGTGCCCCAAATGCTCTCTCAGCAAGGCTCTACAACAGCAGGAAAATGGCTTTACTTATGTACTCGAATCATCTTACAATGAAGGACAGCATACCATTGACTGCACCCATTACTTACACAGGGTTTGATTCGGAGCAGTCATCATAGATTTGTGAGTGGGAGATCATGCTTCCCAACTTTGTTAGAGTTCTTTGATGAAGTGACCAAGAAGGTTTACGAGGACAGAGCTGTAAATTAAGTCTCTATGGATTTCAGTAAGGCCTTTGATAAGGTTCCACATGGCAGGCTGCTCTGGAAGGTTCCATCACATGGAATGCTGGGGGAACTGTCCAATCGGATACACAGTTGGGTTGATGGTCGGAAGCAGAGGGTTTAGTGGAAGGATGATGGTCAGACTGAAGGTTGTGTCCATTGCTGTTTGTTATCTATGATTTGGTTGAGAATGTACAAGGCATGATTAGTAAGTTTGCAGATGATATTAAAATAAGTGGTAGCGTGATCAGTGAGGAAGTTTATCAGAAATTGCAGCAGGACCTTAATCAGGTGGGGAAGTGGGCCGAGAAATGGCAAATGGAATTTAATATAGATGTGTGAGGTCTTGCATTTTGGAAACTCATGTCAAGGTCGGAGTTTCACGGTGAATGGGAGGGTCTTAAGGGGTGCAGTGGGCAGAGAGACCTTGGCTTTCACGGGCACGGTTCCCTGAGAGTGGAGTCACAGGTAGACAGGGCAGTGAAGAAGGCTTTTGGCACATTGGCCTTCATCAGGCAGGACATTGAGGATAGAAGTTGGGAAGTTATGTTGCAGTTAAACAGGACTTTGGTAATGCCGCACTTGGAGTATTGTATTCAGTTTTTATAACGTTGTTATAGGGAGGATGTTATGAAATTAGAAAGAGTGTAGAAGAAATTTACAAAGACGTTGCCAGGACCCAATGGTCTAAGTTATAGGGAGAGGTTGGACAAGCTAGGACCTTTTCTTTAAAGTGTAGGAGACTGAGGGAGTCCTTATAGAGCTGTATAAAATCATGAGGGGTATGGATACGGTTAATGCTCTCAGTCTTTTTCCAAGGTGTACAGAATCGAGGATCAGAGGGGATCAGTTTAAGGTTAGAGGGGAAGGAATAAAAGGGAACCTGAGTGGCCACTTCTTTACACAGAGGGCTGGTACATGGATGAGCTGCCAGAAGATGTGGTTGGTGGTGGGGCGGGGTGTGGGTGGGGGTGTACATTAACAACATTAACAACGTTTCAATGCATTTGGATAAAAATGTCGATAGGAAAGGACTGGAATGATATGGGCCAACTGCAGGGAAATGGGGTTAACGTGGATGGACATTTACAAGGTGAAGATGAACCCCTCTGTTAATAAAAACCAAACACCCAGAAAAGCTCGCCTCACCTCATAATCTGTTAAAACATGAGTGACACCGATCTCCTCTATTCCACTATTTAAACAAAAATTAACAAGTTTGTTTCTTAACTTTAATAGTGAACACTAAACAACAACTATTGACAAATACAAGCCCCTCTTTTCTTAGCCACTTAATATCTGACTCCAACTCTGTAAATATATGTTGTTCCAACAGCCTACATATAAAACATTACAATCTCAAGTGCACACAGTCTCTATCTTCCCCGCTGTGCTCACTCTTCCAGCTGCTGATCTCCCCGGATCATTTTTTTTATTGCAAGTAGGTTTAGATGAACATGTGTCTTTGATAGAGAGTGTTTGAGATGGCCAGTTAGCACTCCTGCTCTACAGCAGTTGCTCTGCTGTTGGATGGCAGCAGCTCTCCCACCAGTGTTCAAAATACTGGGTATGCATACTCCCCATGATATAGTAATTCTCATACTTTGGTTGCTTACCAGGTGTCCAAACAATAATATTCAAATTCCATTGGCTTCTGGTTTACTGAGCGTTATTTAAACTCTTTGGTTGCATTTGAATGGCTGTCAACACAGCAACCAAAACTCAGGTATCCATTTCTCAGCTAATGGTGACATGTGGAACAGTTTGACCTTTAGCTGGCATCTGTGGCTTTAATTTCTATTCGGCAAAACCCGTTCTGTTTGAAAGTACTCTACATGTTTTTGGCTTCACAACATCTCCCCGCTTCAGAAAATAAAGTGAACCAGCAGAATGAAAAAATGACTGCATTTCTTCTCCTCTAATTTTAAATCCCAATTTTATGAAATACAAAAGTATTTATCTCAGTTATATCATTCATATTAATTCTGCACACCATTATAACACTGGAATAACACTAAATCTTATCTACACTTTTTCCTTTAAATCCGCGATAACAAATCTGCTATCACATTGTAGGAGCCGCAGCATGTACCTTTTGTAAGTTTAAAGTCAGGAAGGTAAAACTCCAATGAAATAGTCTCATATTCTGGTCTTTAACTATTCCAAAAAATGCGAGAGATTTGTCATTGTCCAAAACCATCTCCGACAATTTGTTTGTCATATACACGTTAAAATATTGTCAGGCCAGTGTGAAACTTAATCATTCTTGTTCAATAATGGAGATTTTGTATGTTTTTTCTGGTGGATATTGAGTTTTTTTCGACAAGTAGCCAAATAGCCATTCAGTTCCATCATCATCTTTCTGTATCAATACATCTCCGACCCCGATATCCCGAGCATCAAACACAATTTTCAAAGGGTTTCAGAATATTTGGTGTGGCTAAAATGGGTGCGGTGATTAATCCTGCTTTAAAATTCTCAAATGCCTCCTGGCATTGTTCTGTCCACCACAATTCTGTGTTCTTCTTCAGTAAATCCATCAGTGGTGCCAATACGCTGCTGAAGTTTGGAACAATCTTCTGATGGAATCCACTCAGTTCCAAAAATTGAAGCATCTCTTTCTTCGAGGATGGTTGTGGAAATTCCTCAAAGCCCTTCGACTTTGTGTTCCATGGGGTCAATCTTCCATGTCCAATGTAATGTCCCAAGAACGTCACCTCTGCCTTCGCGAATTCTGTTTTCTTTAAGTTTATTACCAAGTTTGCTTCTTATTCAACATGCTCTGCCAACTGTAACATGTGAGCTTTTAATCACTTCCTAAAGATCACCACATCATACAGATAAACTACACAATTTGTTCATCTGGCCACAGCTCTGTTCCTGAGTCATAAATGTGTCTGGAGCATTATTCATCCATATAAAATACTCGATATATTTTTTTGTCATCTCCAGTATCTTTACTAGACAGCTGAACTGACTCCACATTTTTTTAAATTTGAAAGTGGCCACTAAACCTGGCTTTGAAGGGATTACCTACCACTGGTGGCAAAACTAATACGTCATCCCCGCGGGATATCTTCAAAGTTTCAGAGTTTTTATCTGCCACCTGCTTCACTCTATGTTGTGCTCTTCAGATACTATTCAGATATAGTATTTAGCAAACTCACCTACTCCATCTACTCTCTCCTTCACCTCACACACAGAATCCAAGTGTGAGATTTCCGACTTCGGTCCTGTCAATTTATATTTAATTAATTTCAAAGGACCTCTCACTTCATGTATGAATATTAACTCAAAGGAAGTAAAGTGAGTAGATTTAATTGGGTGTTCTCTAATGGCAAACAATATAATGGGACACCTTTTTTCCAATCATTCGGGTAATCGTAACAGTATGCTGTGAACATGGTCTTCAGCGTCTGATGCTAACTTTCCAAGGCTCCCTGGGATTCAGGAAGGGACGCACTTGATTTAAACTGCTGCATGCTGAACCTATCCATGACTTCCTTAAACAGCTGAGCAGTAAAATGAGATCCTTGATCTGACTGAATCTTACTGCCTAGCCCACAGCGAGTAAAGAAAGCTACCAACACCTCCACCTCCCTTTTTATCTTAACATTCCGTAATGGAATTGCCTCGGGAAATCTGGTAGACATATTCATTATGGTCAGCAAATATAGTTTTCCACTTTTATGTTAGGAAGCGGAGCTACACAATTAATCATAACCCACGTGAAATGTTCTTCGAATGCAGTAATTGGCACGAAATGTGCTGGTTTTATTCCTGCCTGTTACTTACCTACCATTTGGGATGTATATCATGTACAAGAAAAAACACGTCCTTGTGCATTCCAGGCCACTAGAAATGCTTCTGAACCTTAGTCTGAGTCTTCTGTACACCTAGGTGACCGCCTGCAATTAGTTTATGTGATAGCCATAACATTGTATGCTACAGGTAACGCAATGTGGTGCATTTCAGCCCATGTCCCTTCTGCAGTAACCTATCGGGGTCTCCATTTTAATTTTAGGATTCTATCTTTAAGTTAATAACGTTCAACAATATATTCTGATTCCTTTTCTGTGTGTGTGCATGTGTATGTGTGTGTGAATGTGTGTGTATATATCTGTTGTAAGTCCATTAGCCTTTCTGGACTAAACACCTCTGCCTGATCCTCTGCCTGTTCAGGGTTTTCCTGCACCGTTACATCAAACAGGGTGTCAGGTCACTGAGCATCAACCCATTTGTCTTTTTCTTTCTTCCTGCAATAACTTATGACAGTGGGATCTTGTTACTACACACTCTGGAAAGATTCCTCTGTATTTTTCTTTTAACACCCCAATTCCCTAGACTTCTGTTGGCTTCTCCACCACAAGGAGTGCGTCTCCCACCTCACCTGCTGCTAAATCGTTCACAAGAACAAACTGTATTCCTGGAACTGACACTCTCTTACTCACTGTCACTTCCCTAATCTTGATTTGACATTCCATTCTGATGTTACTCAAGGGAATGCTTAATTTCTGTCCCCATTCCACAAATTATCACACTCTTGATTAACATGCCAGAAAGAGTGAAAATACTTTCATCTCTTAGTATCAGCGGCCGAGAGAAATTGAGGGCTGCAGATGCTGGAGATGAGAGTTGTAAAGTGTGGGGCTGGAAAAGCACAACACGTCGGCAGTATCCGAGGGGCAGGAGAGTTAACGTTTCAGGTATAAATCATTCATCAAGAAAGTGGGAGGTAAGGGAGGGGGAAGGAGGTTGAGAAATAAATAGGAGAGTGGGGTGGAGCTGGGTGGAAGGGAGCTTGGAAGACAATAGGTAGATACAGGTGGGGTGTGATGGTGATAGGTCGGACAGGAGGGTGATAGGACTCCTATCGGTGGTAGGACAGCTGGAACCCTCAAACCGTATAGCATCAACGTTGACTTCACCAAATTCCAAATCTCCCCTCCCCCAACCTCTCCCAGATCCAACCGTTCAGTCTAGCACTGCCCTCTTGGACTGCCCTAACTAGCCATCTTCCTTTCCCCCTATCAACTCCACCTTACCCTCCGACATATCACTATCACTCCCACCTATATCTTCTTATTGCCTTCCCAGTGACCCTTCCTCCAGCCCAACTACTACCCTCATATTTATCTTTCAGCCCCCTTGTCCTCCCGCCATGTTCCTGACGATGGGTTTCTGCCTGATATTCGATTGTTCTGCTGTTCCGATGCTGCCTGATCTGTTGTGCTTTTCCGGCGCCTCACTCCTCAACTATTAGAGACTGAGCAGATCCCATATCTCACAAAATTATAACTTCTTGTCCTTCTCCCCCTGTTCTTTCTGAGTAAACTTTATCTACAGAGGTGAATCATTTAGAGAGATCAGGCACTGCCTCCATACCCAGCCCTTGCCTCGGCTGTGCAATTTCCTGCAGCTCCTCGGCTCCACTTGGGGCCTCCTTTACCAGTTTCACTAATGCCACTGCGCTTAGCCTCTTCTACTGCATCGTTCCCCAAAGTGTCTTCCTTTAACGACCAGCACGGCGTGTCCCAGCTTACTGCAGTGAAAACAATTTTTTCCCTGTGCCCTTCTTAAACCACCAGCACTGTAATTTTATGTGTTCCACTCCCTTATAGTGAGAGCACCTGAGGCCTTTCACCAACTTTCAACCCCCTTGGGCTTCTTTCTTCACCTGTGGTAAACTATTGTGAACTACTGTTCGCTTTGCAATATGTGATCGTCCCTTCTCCCAATTCCTATCCCTCACAGGATGAAATTCCTGCCAGAAGCTAAATTTCATTACATGCCACAATACATATTTATCTGCCATTTCTGCCGCGCTTCTCACTTCTTGAACTTTCCATTCATTCACATGAATTCTTACTATCTCTGGAAGTAAGTCTTTTAACTTTTCCAGCAGATTAATCTCCCTTCAAGCCTCACAGGTCTTATCCATTTTTAAGGCCATCACCCACCTGTCAAAATGACTGTGGTTAATTCTTTCAAACACAATATAAGTCTGACCTGGTTCCGTCTCTATTTTTCTGAACTTCTGTCTATATGCTTCTAGTACCAATTCATAACCAATCAAAATAACCAATTTAACATCTTGATAATCTCTTGATCCCTCATCTGACAGCGCTGCACATACCTCACCAGCTGGGCCCACCAGCTTAGTCTGAACTAGCATTACCCACAAGTACACTGGACACGTCATCTGCCTAGCTATTTTTTCAAATGAAATAAAAAAGGGTTTGACAATTTTCTCACCGAAATATGGCAAGTTACTAACCTAGTTGTATACATCCCTACATTCTCCCTTCATCTCCATCCTGTTAATTTGAACTTCTTGTCTAATTCCCAACTTCTGAATTTCAAATCCCCTGTCTCTTTCTTTTTCCTCTCTTTCTCTTCTGTCTCTCTCTCTGTTTCCGTCCCTTTATTTATCTTCTAACTCCAGTTGCCACATTTGCAATTTATGTTTTTATAACTCTACTGCAGTTGCCTGTTTCTCTGATACATCAAAGTGCTTAACCAACTCCATTACAATTTCAGCTTCCCTTTTCTCCCTGGTTAAACCCAATTCCAACCTATTTGCTAATTCTAAAAAATGTCCTCCTTCTGTCTTTCTAAACTTGCTTGGAAAATGTGGGAACCTCTTTAGTAATGTTAAAAGGTATTTCCCTCACTTTTCATTCAACCAACCACAAGTAACAAAATTAAAAGAATTTTCCCACTGGTTTTATTTGAAGATCAAAGTCACTAATTGCAATGAGTTGGAATTTGCTGGGACCTGTTGTATCTCAAATATGTTCAGATCGGTCCAAGTGCCACACGGCAAGGCCCCGAACTGTTATGACATCAATGTCGAATCCCTCTGTTGATTAAAACCACACACCTAGAAAAGCTCACCTCACATCATAATCTGTCAGAACGTGAGCGACAGAGAACTCCTAAATTCCACTAATAAACAAAAAAATAACAATTCATATGTGTGCAAGTTAGCTCACTGAGATTGAAGGTTTGTTTTCAGAAATTTCGTCACCATGACTAGGTGACATCATCAGTGAGAGTATCTGCTGAAGCTCTGGTGGTATGTCCCACCTCTCTATTTATAGGTCTTGGTTTCTTAAAGTGGGTGATGTCATTTCCGGTTATTTTAACAAGAGAATGTAGACAGGATCTAAATTTATCCGTTTATTGATGGACTTCTGGTTAGAATACCATTCCTCTAAGAAGGTCCTTGCGTGTCTTAGTATGTGTGTGTGCTTTGTCCCAGACAAAGTGGTGCCCTTCTTTTTCTGTATGTATGGAACATAGTGATAGTGGGTCATGTCTTTTGGTGGCCAGTTGGTGTTCATGTATCCGCGTAACACAACAACAGGACAGTTTCAATGGTGGAAAAATGATTTTATATACACTGTTTAATAAATGTGTGTGTGCAGATAAGTTGCATTTTTCATATGTGCACAACACATTGTAAATGAACAACAGAGACACAGTTAACGAAAAATGATGCATATAACGTATAAAATTGATAAAACATTAAAACATGATTTGATCCTCTCAACATTCCCTCCTTTTCTGGAATTCCCTACTCTACTCTCTCATTCTTACCAGGATATGTGCTCCAAACTCTTGATTCTGGTGTCGCAACTTATTTCAGTTAATCCCCTTTCTAACGGGACTTCAATATGTTGGCCTGGTGGGTTCTTTCCAAAGCTAGTGTCTGTCATATTATTGGAGATAAACATTCTGGCATCAGACTCAGCATTTGAACATATTACTCTGTTGTACATGCACTGTACAAAGGACCACAGCACACAGGCATTGCCAAAACATTGGGGGATGTTCATCTACTTCTTTCGACAATGTAGTTTTCTCATTTTCCACATCTCCAGATCTCTATCCTCTCTCTCGTTCTCCCTTTGTATCTAGTTAAGAAATCCACCAATTATTCTTCGTGTCCCGTCTCCCAAAACTCCTTCTTTCGGTTTATATCTAATGCTCTCTTCAAATGTAATGTGGTTATAATTAAGCAATGTAACTACAAAGACATGAAGGCGTAGCTGGCCAGAGTTAATTGGAAGGGAAGCTGAACAGGAAAGATCATGGAGCAGCAATGGGAGGAGGTTCTGGGGATAAATTCGGGAAGGTAATACCAGAAATGCAACCCCCAAGAACTTGAAACATACTCATGGGAGGACAAGGCAGCCATGACTGATAAGGCATCAAACCAAAAGAGAAAATATACAATGTGGTGAAGATGAATGGGAATCCAGAGAATTCATTGGCTCTGAAACTACATAACGCTGGCATCACTGACACTACAGAGCTCTTAATCATGGTCAGGGAGAGAAACAGAGGAAACACATTCACTTTAAACACAGAAGATTGGTATTTCTCAATGAAAAAGATTTAGGTGAATTAAACATTTGAATTAAGATCAGTTAAATGCTTTTGTGGAATGTGTCAGATTGGAAGCAAGACCCGGGAGACAGACCTTCAGCAGGATGAGAGTTTGAAAATTGAAGTATTTCCACATCAGAAACCAGGTTAGGTCACTGAATGCAGGGCTGATTGGGGAATGAGTCTCAGTGAGAATTGGGGAACAGACAGCAGAATTGCATTGCAGATATTGCAGCTCGAAACTGCGTATTCACGTAATGCTGTAGACCACAGAAGCAGGAGAAGCAGACCTGCATTCAACCACAACCTGTAACTTTTTGCCAGGGTAACACCTCAGTCGGTCATTGCCATCACCACCATCTATGGCTCAGTGACGAGTGTGGCTGAACATGTCAGAGTCAGAATCACATGAACTTTCACCTGATGCTAACTCATTAAAGCTACCAGACTTAACCAACAGATCTGTTCGAAGCAAACTACTCCGAGGTCTGAAAGGATGAAACCGGACAGAACACCCGGCCTCAGCATCAATGTCGGAAAAGGGAATGGGAACACAGTCCTGTCGACCCTGCAGAAACCTCCTTCCAAACATCTGAGAACTTGTGACAGCATTTACAGAGCTTTCCAAGAGACTGCACAGAAACATCGGGAATGGAAAACACATTGAGCCTCCCCATTCTAGTTCATGGAAAAAATCTCCTCAATGCACTTACCCCACACGATACACATATCGCTAATGTGAGTAACCTTGGGAAGCTATAAAATAGGTGGTGCAGTAGTACGTTTTGTCCATCGAGTTTGCTACCAATTCAATATAATGATGGTTGGCCCTTCATTTCCACATTGTACTCCTGCTCTCCCACCATCCCTTTACTGTCTCTAAATGCTTATTTATAATCAGTGTCTCGGATTCCAGGTGCGAGCGAATTCCCCAGGTTCCCCAGTCCGCGAGAGCAGATATTTATTATCATCTCAATACTGTGGCCCCTTGTTTGAGAAGTCCCAGCCAGGGGAATTATCATCCCTGCTTCCAATCTGTCTCACCCTGTCAGAGTTTTGTATATTTCACTGAGATCTCCACTCATTTTCGTGAACCCCATGGAATACCCCAAACTCTGCTCCCACAACAAGCCCGTCATCCCAGAGATCAGTCTGGTCATCCTTCACTGCTCTTCATCAATGTCAGGTTTGTCCTTTATTAGGTAAGGAGACCAAGACTCCCCACAATACTGCACAATGTTCAAGATGATATCTCACCAAGGCCCTGTACAGCTGCAGTAAGACACCTTTTCTCCTGGACTCACATCCCCCTGAAATGAAGGTCCACACACCATTTATCTTCCTCACTGCTTTCTGTTTCTACAATATTCCTTTCAACGACTGGTGTACAGGGAGATGCAGATCCTTTTCAGTGTTGCAGCTCCCCACTTGGTGGGTCTGTGTACACTGGGCAGCGTGCCATTGCCATGCCCAGTATTTTCTTCTGGTTGCAAAACTCACTGCGCTGCATGAGCCTCAGAGGTTTATGCAGAAGGAAACAACAAACAGGAGCATATGTACCTTTGTAGATCAACATGTTTCTTCCAATCCTTTCCAAATGGTAAGCTGCCAATTTATCGTTTCCACCAAACGGCACACCGTCACCTCTATCCACATTGTTCTCCATCTGTCACGTATTTACCCATTCAATCCAATTGTCTTAGTCTTCTCGTTGCTTTTTTACATCCTCCTCACCCATTCACAATCCCACACCCGTTAGTGCTGTCAGCAGGCTGGGATATATTGTATCTGATTCCAGCAACCAAATGTTTAAAGGGCATTGTGAACAGCTGGGCCCCAAGCACTGATCCCTGCGACACCTCAGCAAACTTCCTCTGTTAATTTCTATTTATTTATTTCGTGAATCTTGGAGTCACTGGCTGGGCCAGCATTTATTGCCCGTCCCTAGTTGCCCTTGAGAAGGTGGTGGTGAGCTGCCTTGTTGAACGCTGCAGTCTACCTGTTGTGGTTGACCTCCAATGCCATTAGGGAGGGAATCCCAGGATTCTGACCCAGTGACAGTGAAGGAGCGCTGATATATTTCCAAGTCAGGATGGTGAATGGCTTGGAGGGAACCTGAAGATGATGGTATTCCCGTACATCTGCAGCCCTTGTCCTTCTAGATAGACATGGGAGTTATGAAGATGGTCTCTGAGGATCTTTGGTGAATCGTTTCATTGCAGCCTGTAGATAGTAAAACACTGCTGCTGCTGCTGAGCGTTGATGGTGGAGCATTGTGGATGAAGGGACAGTCAAACTGGCTGCTTTGTCCTGGATGGTATAAAGCTTCTTGAGTGTTGTTGGAACTGCACTCATCCAGACAAACTGGGAGCCTCCTATTACACTTCTGACCTATGCATTGTAGACAATGGAAAGACTTTTGGAAGTCAGGATGTGAGTTACTCGCTGCAGTATTCCTAGGTTCGGACCTGTTCTTATAGTTATTGTGTTCATGTGGCGAGACCAGTGAGTTTCTGAGCAATGATTACCCACCAGGAATCTGATACTGGGGGATTCAGTCATAGTAACACCATTGAATGCCAAGGGGCAGGTTAGATTGTATTTTAGTGGTGATGGTCATGGTCTGGCATTCGTGTGGGCTGAATATTACTTGCCACTTGTCAGCCTGGATACTCTCCAGATCTTGTCGCGTTTGAACATGGACTGCTTCAGTATCTGAGGAGCCACAAATGTTGCAGAACATTGTACAATTATTAGTGACCATCCCCACTTCTGACCTTAAAATGGAACGAAGGTCATTGATGAAGCAGCCCTGAAGAAGTTTTTGGTCACTGCTCGAGGGACTCCTACAGATTTGGAGCTGAGTTGACTGACCTCCATCAACCATGGCCATCTTCCTGCGTGTCAGGTATGATTCTAACTAGCAGGGTGTTTGCCCCTGATACCCATTGATTCCAGTGTTGCTAAGGCCCCTTGATACCACACTTGGTCGAATGCAGCCTTGATTTAAAGGGCTGTAACTCTCACCCTACCTCTGGAATTCAGCTCTTTTGTCCATATTTGAACCACGGTAATGAGGTCAGGAGCTGAGTGGCCCTGCTAGAGCCCAAACTGGGCGTCATTGATCAGGTTATTGCCGAGGAGACGCTGCTTAAAAGCACTGAGACCTTCCACCACTTTACTGATGATCGAGAGTAGACTGATGGGGTGGTATTTGGCCGGATTGGATTTGTTCTCCGTTTTATATACAGGAGATACTTGGGGTAACTTTCCACATAATCAGGAAAATCCATTGTTGTAACTGTATTGAAACAGTTTGGCTAGGGGAGTGGCAAGTTATGGAGCACAGTTTTTCAGTACTATTGCCAGAATGTTGTCAGGTTATGGACCCTATGGAGTATCCAGTATCTCCAACCGTTTCTGGATATCCCATGGACTGAATCAAATTGGTTGATGACTGGTAACTGAATTGCTGACGACCACTGGAGGAGGCTGAAATGGATCATCCACTCAGCATTTCTGACTGAAGATTGTTTGCGAATGCATCAGCCTTATCTTATATATTGAAGTGCTGGGCTCTTTCATCATGGAGGCAGGGGTTATTTGTGGAATCTCTTCCTCCAGTGAATTGTTTAATTGTCCCCAACGTTTCTCGACAAGATGTGGAAGGACTGCAGAACTTAGATCTGAACCGTTGCTTGTGGGATCACTTAGATCTGTCTATCACTTACTGTTTATGCTGTTTGGCGCACAAGTAGTCCTGATTGGTGGCTTCACCAGGCTGACACCTCATTATCAGGTATGCCTGGTGCTGCTCCTGCCATCCTGCACACTCCACTGAACCAATGTTGATCCTCTGGATTGATGGCAATTGTTGTGAGGGGGATATGCCAGGCCATGAGGTTATGCGGGAGTACAATTCCACTGCTATTAATGACCCACAACAGCTTATGAACATCCAGATTTAAGCTGCTAGATCTGTTCCAAGTCTGCTCTATTAAGCACCGTATTAGTACCACCCAAAATGGTGGAGGTTATTCTCAATATGCAGGTGTGACTTTGTCTCCACAATGACTATGCGGTGGTCACTCTTACCGATACTGTCATGGACAGATACTTCTGCAACTGGCAGATTAGTAAGGCTATGGTCAAGTATGTATTTTCGTGTTGGTTCCTTCATCACCTGACGCCAGTTATATCCTTTAGGACCCGGCCAGCTCGATCAGTAATGCTGTAGCTGAGGTGGACATTGAAATCCCCCACCCAGAGTACATCTTGCGTATGTGCTACCCTCAGTGCTTCCTCCAAGTTTTGGTCAGCATGGAGGAGTACTGATTCATCAGTTGAGAGAGGCTGGTACATGGTAATAAGCAGGAGGTTTCCTTTCCCATGTGTAAACTCATGCCATGAGACTTCATGGGATACGGAATCAAGAGGAATTCCCTTCCAACCGTATCCCAATGTGCCGCCACTTCTGCTGTGTCCATCCTGCTGATGAGACAGGAGATATCCGGGGAAGGTGATGGGGAATCTGGGACATAGGTTGAAATGGATCATCCACTCAGCACTTCTGACTGAAGATTGTTGCGAATGAATCAGCCTTATCTTATACACTGATTTGATGGGCTCTTCCATCATGGAGGAAGTGGTTATTTGTGGAATCTCTTCCTCCAGTGAATTGTTTAATTGTCCTCAAAGTTTCTTGACTAGATGTGGAAGGACTTATACCTTACGGAATCATACCTTACAGACAATGTCAGGCTGTTGATGACGAGTCTGTTTATTTCTATTCACTGTTTCCTGCCAGCTGTCCCATTCTAGAAACATAGCCATATATTTGCCCCAATCCACTCGGATTTGATTTTGCAAACTGGGCTTGGAGCTTTACCAAAACCTTTCTCAAAATCCACGTGTTTAACATCCATTGCTTCTCTTTCATTTGTCTCCCAGTCTGTTTCTCAAACATAATTCCCATTTCATAAATCTATGTTAGTGTTGTCCATGACCATTACTTGCACCCCCAATAATTTCTCCTTCACCATTTACTTACTATGTTCTATGATGCACTTACTCTACCACTTTCCCACACCAGACTTGGTTTTCCTTGCATTGTTTGAGATTTCTGTGAAGACAGAACTGAAGTAGTGGCTTCATAGTTTTTCAATTTCCCTGTTCCACATTCTCAATTGTTTGGTTTCAGACTGTAAGGAAACTGCACTTGTTTTCTCATATTTTTCACACTGACATGATTTATCAAGTTATTACAGTTCACTCTTATAACCTTTGCGAATATAGTCTTCAGAAGTTCATCAATTCCTGCCTTAATCTGCTCAATAATTGACCTTCCACACCATACACTCACAGGGGCATAGCCTCTGTGCCAACAGATGTACAGCACGATCTATATTAGTCCCACTTTCCTACACCAGGCCCATAGCCTGGAATGTTATGACATTTCCAAGAGCTCGACCAAGTACTTTTTAATGATTGTGAGGTTACCTGTGATAATTCCCCTCTCAAGAAGTAATACCAGAACACAACACGCTCCTCAAAATGTTAGACAGCAACAGTAAGATTCCATCATCTCCCAATCCTCTAAAGCATCAATAGGAAGAGGTCATTCTGGCCTTGGAGATGACAACATCGGAACACCAGAAAGACTTCAGCCCATCGAGTTTGTACACCAGCAGGATGATGACTCCATTCAGCCAGACGTGACTCTTACACAGCAATTGGAGCAGATCTCTTATAAACGTTTGCCCATTAAATAGGAATTCAAAGAAAACGCAAAGGGTTTCGAAAGGGAAGAACTTATAATAATGGTATACATTAGAGACTAAAGTGTAACAATAAATTATTGTAATTTAAGGCAAATTGTTAGAGTCCATTGTTCAGGACATTTGCAAACTTAAACCACAATTCGTCAGAGTCAACATGGTTTTTCAAAGGCTAAATCATGTTTGAATTGTTTGCTTGAGTTATTTGAAGATGTTGCAAACAATATGGATAGTGGGAATCCTGGAGATGGAACATATTTAGTCTTCCTGAAGGCATCGGATATGTCACTTCTCCAAAGAGTAAGTGGTAAGATCAGACAGCATGGGTTTAGGAGTAATGTATAAGCTTGGATGAAGGATTAACCAACAAAATGCAGTCAGATGGAACAAATGTGTCATTTTCTTTTGGCAGATGCAATTTGTGGGGTGCCATTGATTTCAGTACTCATGCCTCAACCATTTGCGATCGATGGTATTACTGTACTCGGTTGATGGGATAGAAAATACGGTGCCACATTTTCAGACAACACTAACATTGGTAGGAAATTACATCGAAATGATGATGCAAGAGATTTAAAACTATATGGATGGGTTGGGTGAATGGGCCGGCGTTTGGCAAGGAAAATTAATGTGAATAAATATGGGGCTATTCAAGTTGGCCAGTATAATAGAAAGACAAATTATTATCTAAATGGAGAGAAAGTTCAAAGTGCTTAGATGCAGAGGGATCTGGGTGTCTGCTTTTATATCACAGAAAACCTGCCTGTGGGTACTGCAAGTAATGAGAAATGCAAGCATAATTTCAGTGTTTATTTATAAAAGGATAGAGTAGAAAGGTAGGGAGTGTTGGTGTAGCTATGTAAGGCGTTAGTGAGGCTGCAACTGGAGTACAGTTTGGGTGTCCTGCAGAATGAGGTATTTCCCTTGGAGGCAACTCAGAAGAGCTTCATTACATTAATTCCATGTTTGAAGTGTTTGTCTTATGAAGAGAAATCGAGCAATTTAGGCCTATACTCTCGAGTTTATAAGAATGAAAGGAGACCTCATTGAGGTCTGTAAAATGCTAAAAGTAATTGAATGTGTAGATGTGGAGGGAATTTTTTTCATGTGTCGCAATCTACAACAAGAGATTAGAGTTTTAGGGTGGAGAGATGGCAGGAAAGTGGAACAGAGGCCGCGTTGACATCAACCTCATCGAGGGGTTGGGTTCCTCACAGATGCTTTTTGTTCTTATACAACTCTTCGACTGTGTTTCCCAGGAATGGGGGAGGCCTGGATATCATACAGGAAGCAGGCACGCAGGCCAAATCATTTCGAGAGAACGTAACCAGTAAGGTCACACAGTGACCAGCGCTGGGTTCTCAACTATTTACAATCTATATCAATGATCAGGAGGATGGAACAGATATACAGATGCTGAGTTTGGTGATGTCGCTGTGGTAAGCAAGAGATTAAATTATCAAGAGAAGGTGGAGAGTCTGCAAATAGATTCAGAGAGGTAAAGGCAATAGATAATAGTTTGGTAGGTGGAATTTAAGATGATAAAACCTGTCATTTCATTTACAGGAATAATGGAAGGCAGTATGTTCCTGAAATGGAGAGGGATTACAGGACTTAATGATACTGTGCACTGGAGGGTTCACTCAGCCCCGTTCAGACATGGGAGGTTTTGCTCCAACCCTGATCGTCTGCTCCCAGACACTCCAAGTGACCCTTTTGCTCTCCGTACATATGGAATACTTTGATGTGGTTGATTGGCGGTGGGGATGGTATTTTGAAACGTGCATCAAGGGGACAGCCTTTATTCAAGATATATTCATTTCTTTCTACATGAAGACCCGACGACGATGGGAATGACTGACTGCTTCTGAATGAAGAGGCCGTGACTGCTGCCAGGGCAGGGGGTATTAACAACATGATGTACTGTTTATGGGCACACTGTAACATTAATAGACAGAGAGAGAGAGAGCTCCTTCAGCTCCTCTAGCTCTCCCCATTGACATGGATACACTGCAGATGGCATGTACACCATCGGGAATCCCACTATACTGGATACACCCGGCAGCTCCCTGCTGAGGGAGAAACAATGCTTCTCATCCATCATATATATCCTCCATCACCGAATGGTTAACATTGATGTTGAGATACTGGGAGATGATGGATATGTCACCTAGTCCTGACTGGAAAGTTCTGGATCATAGAGGCTGAATGAAACAGTGACCCTAACAGCCACTGGCAGCACCATCCTCCCCCTGGTGTGAAGCTGCAGGTCGTGTTGAAGGAGGTGATTCCATTCTATGATCAGCTCCTTGTTCAGTGAGGGTCACCTCACTATCTGCTCCTGGGTCAAGTGGAGCTTGAGAAGTTGGTCCTGAAAAACCCGGGGTGGATACAGCAGATCCCTTTCCCTACACACTCTCACTCCGTGGTTTCAGAGCTTCCCCTCTCTGCAGCCTCTGCTCCATTTGTTGTTCACGTTTCAGACCCAGATGCTGTACCTACAGTCCCCATGCTCCATCCAGAGTTGGGTCGCTAAATCCTCAGGTCTCCCTGAATGTCTGAGGCAACTTACAGCACAACCTCCAGCAAAACATCCCCTGCCCTTCCACTAAATTTTCAATTACAGGAGCCAGTCATAAACCCCTCGGTACAAGTGTTGTGAACCAGACCAGATCCCCGCAAAATATTTCCAGAAGGCCGTTTAGACCCAAACATTTCCTTATTTTGAATATAGATGGGAAGTGTGCCTTACAGATATGTTCTGACTGGTCAAACCACTCGACATGAAGCAAAATATAATGTATTCTAACGCTTTAGTTAAAATACAATCAAAGAAAAGAACATTTTGTGATGGCTTATATGTTGAAACACTTACACAAACAATAGATACCGTACCTTCTTGGTTTACACCGCTTGGCACAAAGATATATTCAAATACAGATCCTTACAGCAGTTTTCCAATCCAGGAGGAAATAACATGAACAGAGATCTCAGAGAGAAAAGCAGCTGGGGATCACGTATTAAAACTTCCACCCCTTCTGGGATCCCCAGCATCCCCAGAATGCTGCAGCAAAAAACAAAATGAGCAACCCTGGTCTGGGAGAGTTGGCCACTGCCCTTCCATCGTTACCATTGTTTTAATGAAACCTAAAATCTCAGTTATTTACTTAAACTATTTTCAGACAGAAGTTCTGCACCTCTGCCTTTAAAACCTCTCTTTAAAAAAAAACCCAAGAGAAAATAACCTTTTTACAGTGATAGAATTCTCACAACTCCATCTTTAATACAATATTCCATCAATATACAACGGTGGATTCATTTTAGACCTCCTAATCTTCCTCTGTTAGTAGTCTGAAATGTATATACATTACATTGACTGTGAGCAAACAAATGTTCACAACTAGTTTCAATTTCAGGCATTTTATTCCTGCCAAGTCTCCACAACGTGTCAAAATGTAGGGTTTCTCGCCCTGTCACCTGTATAATTTCAAACTGAATGGCAGCAATAATAAACTCAATCGAAACAGACTGGTATTTTTCTGCCTAGACTTCTGCAAAAACTTTACCGGGTCACTATCAGTGATAAAGGTTTGTCTCATGCATGTTATTCGCAATTTATAGCTGAAATGTTGTAACCCCAACACTAAGCTCAAGGCCTCCTTCCCCATTGTGGAATAAGTCTGTTGATGTTTCCACTGGATACTCCAACCACACGTTACATAATGGAGCACTTCTCATCTCTCCAATAGTCCTTCTGAATGACATAGCTCCTCATGTCTCAGCATAAAAGAGTTACATACTTCTGTACCTCTTAATGCTGTAACCTCATTACCTGCTACTCCTGGCCTTTGCCAGTTAATCTTACTCTCACAGGTATATGTTTTAAGAAGATCTCACACATTATTCTCAACCTCTTAAAGAAACCAAACTTTGATTTCTGAACCCAATCATCATTATCAGCCATTTCAGCTTCTAAGCTTGCCATTTTAACGATCTGCTCTTCCACATGAGTTCTCACGACTGCAGGAAGTGAATTATTGAACTTCTCCAAAATAAGAATCTCTCTCAGAGTGTCATCGGTTTGCTCTGTTTTTAATACCCTTCCCCACTTTTCAAAATTACTTTGTTTGATCCTTTCAAACTCAATGTGCATTTAACCAGGGAACCTTTTTTAGATTCCTGAAACGCTGTCTGTCGGCTTCTGGCACAAGCTCATATGCACTTCAGATGGCTTTCTTCACCACCTCATACTGGCCATATACCTCCTCCAGTAGGGATGCAAATACTGATTGGCTTTGTTTGGCTAAACTAAATCCACATGGTCACTGGTCACTGCATTTGTTTAGCCACTTTCTCAAATGAAATTCAAAAGGCTTCCCCATCTTTCTCATCAAATTTAGATAATGCCTGGATGCATTTAAACAGAACCCCATTATGCCATTGGTTACAATAGGGTTGTTCAACCTCACTATCTTCCTCATCCCGCCGACCGTCTACCTTCATCTCCCCCTTCTATGTCAACTTTCCTCTCTAATTGCTAACTTTTTAAGTTAAAACTCTCTGCTTTTCTTCTGTCCTTTTCTCTCTTTCTTCTTCATTTCCTTTTCTTTTATTTCTACTTTTCATCATAATTCAAACTGTTTCATTTCCTTCTCATGTTCAAGGTGTCTCATTTGAAATTGAATTCTCGCCATTTCCAAAGAGTCTGATGGCGGTTCCACCAAATGTAATTGCCGAGCTCTAGCTGTAATTATCTCTCATTTTCTCACAGACAAACACAGCCCAAACTCCAGCTTGTCTGTCAATTCCTACAGCTTTGCCTTCACTATATTTTGTAAAACCGCCAAATTCACTTCCTCCACACCCAGAGAACTCTTAATGACTAAAAGAATCTTATTACGCAAAACACTGTTTAAAACAACCAAATTCAACATCCACAACAAAAGACACGAACAACTACCATACACGACCTTTGAACCCAATAGTCTCCCGGTGCATAATCCCCAGTGTCTGCATGAGCTTATTCTGGATTCTCTGGTTTCCTCCCACAATCCAAAGATGTGCATGTCAGGTGTATTGGCCATGCTAAATTGTTCATAGTTTTCAGGGATGTGTGGGTTAGGTGCCTTAGTTGGGGTAAATGTGAAATAATAGGGTAGAGGAATGGGTCTGGGTAGGTTACTCCTCGGAGGGTCAGTGTGGACTTGTTGGGTCGAATGGCCTGTTTGCACACTGTAGGGATTGTAATTCTAAACCCAATGTGGTGTTACCGATTTAGGACCAGCCAAGAGTCCCTAGTTTGCTATAGACCAACCAGACTGCCTCAAACTAGTTTAAGAGGGTAGCTTGGATGCCAACCTTTATTATTTTAAAGGTAGATGTGTAATGGATCTTCCAAATGTGATGTTACTAGTCAAACCACTCACCATTAAGCAAAACACAATATACTTAAACACTCTAATGAAAATCCATTCAAAATGACGAAGAATTTTGAATAATCTAACTATTGGAAACCTTAACCGAATAATGGATACAGTACCTTCTACAGATGAACTGTTCCAATATACTAACATCCCATAAATACACCCCTTGGCAAAAAGGTACATTCAGACATACGTTCTTGCATACAGTTCTCCAATCCAGTAGGAATCAGCATCAAGTCAGGTTTCAGAGAGAGTAGCAGCTGGGGATAAGTTACGAGGCCGTTGTTACTACTATTTATTAAAAACCCTAAAAGTGTCGTAAGTCATTTACTTGAGCCGTTTTCAGCAGGCAGTTTGGCCTTTAAGATATCTTATTTTTTGAAAAAAGGAGAAAATAACTTTTTTTAAAAAAGTGACAGCATTGTCACACAATTTAGATGCCTGGTCCTTTACTCTAGGGGCTTCCTCGTGCTACTGATCGCAAGGTCACCTGAGAGAGACAAATTCAGCTACAGACCAAGTTACAAGGATGTGTCTCATAATTTCTGAAACACGCCTGTCCATGAACCATGCATGGGACATACCGGGAAGTGAACAACAGCCTGGCACACACCATTTCACTGTTTCTCAGCTTCACAATGATTGCACTCGATACACTAGGGAGACAAAAGCAAAGGCCAGGGAAAGATACAGAGGGACAGAAAGATTCACATTAAAGACAGAAAGAGACAGTAAATTAACTGAAAAGATGTTGTGGAAATATGGGGAAAAAGACAGGGCAGTGGGACTAACTGGAGAAGTGAGATCTTCGACAGAAAACTTACAAGAATGACAACATTGAATAAAGGCATTGTCAGATCAGCTGAAATGGTTTGTTACATCAAATTCTGAATCTGCTTCACAGAACATCACCAGCAACATAAACTGGGACAAGATGACAGCCCAGCATGGAGAGCTATGCAGAGCAGGCTAGTGTGTTGGTCAGTAAACTGCATTATCTGCCCAGCATAGAGAGCATTGCAAACTTTACTATCAGATGCAAACTATACTCGCATCAGATTACTGCCAACAATGGGAAGATTTGCTGCGTGTGTGTGTTCATCAGAAACTGAGGGACAGTGCGTGTGTGTGTGTGCGCGATAGGCGTGGTTGAATGTGAAACTCATTGTTTGAGAAGGAACACACATGGAGGAAATTATTTTAAATAATAACAACTAACAGGCTTTTTGTTAATCGACAGAGAGAATGAGAGAAGTTTCATGGACAGATGAGATAAAGTGTTTGAGAACGTCAAAATAAAGGCATTGCCAGACACAATAGCAATACACATCGGCATACACATGACTGACAGATGGATGGGAGTTTGGTGTGAGTTCGAATCAGATTTGCTTCGGCAGGTTTGAAGCCGGAGCGTCAGCGGCAGATTATTGGCTTCCTTAAGCCTGTATTTCATAGCTCAAGGTTCAAACAGGAGATGGAATAAGCCAGTGAGATATATTCTGGAGTGGTGAGTATTTCAAGTTTGAAATGGTCAGGGCATGGTGTCAGGAATCAGCTCATGGTCAAAGGGATCCTCCACAGTTGTGACTTGTCTGCTTCAGCTGCAGATATTGGCCAGGGATGGGAGGGAAACAGTGGAAGGAAGTGGAATTTGTAACCAGAACAGTAGAGAATGATCTCCATGCTGTTAATACTTCAATAACGAGGGCAATCATACAATAAATTGTAGTTCTCCGCTGAAACTGAGTAGGTCAACATTGAGACCCATGAGTAATAATGTCAGAGCAGAGAGGGAGACAGAGGGAGACAGGAATTGAACGCATTAATTTATATAGTTAGGAGTGGTCTGTAGAGTGAATCTATGGATTGAGAGTTTCAACAGGAAGATAATAGGGACAAGAAGTGTAGACTATTTCAAAGAACAGTAATACAGACATAACTGATTTATAGAAAGAAAAATATGGACAGTGACACTTACCAGGAACACCGACGATAACCAGGAAAGGATAATAAAAATGTTGAATAATGAGAAGTGTGTAATAGATCTGCAATGATAATGGCCACCAATTATTTGCAGAAAGATACCAAACATAATTAGATAAACTCCTGTCTATTGTTGGAAAATGCCAGTCTAATATTACCAGATTATGATACATTTTTGGAACATTCCAGTCTAATATTCCCAGATTCTGATCCATTGTTGGAACATTCCAGTCTAATGTTCTCAGATTCTGATCCATTGTTGGAACATTCCAGTCTAATGTTCTCAGATTCTGATATCTCCTCCCCCTTTCTCCAAATCTGCTGATCCCTATCAGTGCTGTCGGTGATGTTCTCGCCCATGTTATCGGATAACACATTGAATGGCGCCCATTTATCATTTAAAGATGGAAATCCTCCATTGGAATAATTAGAATCCATGGAGATTGGCATTAATCACAGTCACTAAACAAACACTGGTTAACCGAGCAAAGGCTACGAGAACAGATGAATGGGCACCACACAACAATCAACAGACAGGAGTATTCCCTCCCAGTTGGGGAACACTTCAGTGGTCCAGGATATTCAACCTTGGACTTTCTGGTGACCATCCTCCAAGGTGGACTTCAGGACAGGCAGCAGCAAAAGGTGGCCGAGCAGAGGCTGACAGCGAATTTCGATACACATAGGGAGGGCCTCAACCGGGACCTTGGATTCATGTCACATTAGAGGTGACCACCATTGCACCATACACACACACATAGGCACTCCTAAACATACACATACATACGGACACGCATGTACACGCATGTACACAGACACGTACACAGACACTCACAGACACCCTTACAGACACACACACACTCCCACACTCACACGGCACTCTCTCAGAGACTCTACACTCATGCACACACATGTGCACGCTCTCTCACTGATACTCAAAACCCCCCACCCCAGTCACGCACATACACTTCCACACTCACACATGCAACCCCTCACAGATTTAAGACACTCTACATCACTACACACACATATACATTCTCTCTCACACTCATAACCCCCCAACCCAGACAGACACAGACACACATATACAAATCGACAGAGACCCACATGCACACATATATTTTGTGGGATGAGTTTGCACTTGCAGAGTTGCATTGTATATTGCTCAAAAACTTCATGGATTCATGTAAAACTCTGTTATCTCACTTTTTTGAGTAGAATCAATCTAAACATCATGGCATAGACAGAGAACACAGGGGGATAAACTTGGAAATGAGAGTATTAACAGAACACTGCAGGGGTCTATATATGTTCCACTCTGTTTATGAAAGAGACAGTTATAAAATAACAGATCGGTTGCATAAAGAAAACTTGGGTGGGCAAGTTTCTAGATTCCTTATTGACCAGAGTGAGGCTACTCCTGGTTTTAAGTGTCCTGCTACCAAATCCTTTCATAACCTAAAGACAGAGCATTGAGACTGCTGCTCAGCAACAGGCTGAAGCAATTCTGTCCCTATGGACCTCTTACAGAGGGATAAGAGAAGGCCATTCAGCCCATATTAGCCTGTTGCTACTTGAAAAGATGGAAATATAGAACATTGGCACATTTTGCCAACAAGGAGAAAGTGAGGACTGCAGATGCTGGAGATCAGAGCTGAAGACTGTGTTGCTGAAAAAGCGCAGCAGGTCAGGCAGCATCCAAGGAGCAGGAGAATCGCCGTTTCGCGCTTTTCCAGCAACACATTTTTCAGCACATTTTGCCAACAGAATCATTCAAAACGAAGAGATGTGTCACTGCAGCTGAATGAGGTGTTAGTGAGAGGGCACCTGGAGTACATTGTGTTCTTTGTGTTTCTGTAACTGAGAAGGGATGGACCTCCATCAGATACAGTTTAACGGCTGCTCGTAATCCACGGGTTGCTGTGTCATTTAATGGCTCGGGAATGTTACACAAGGACAGGAGGTGGCCATTCAGCCTTTCCAGTCTATTACACAGGGCCACGAGGAGCCCATTCAGACTCTCGAGCCTGTTACAGAAGGGCAGCAAGTGTTTCGTTAACTTTCTGTTACACGTAAATATTAGTTTTAAATTAGTTGTGGAATAGGAAAGACCTGATGTAAACATTAAATTTATAACTTTGAACAAGGCCAATTTTGAAAGTGTTAGGTGAGCCCTGTGAAAGACTGATTGGAATACCCTATTCACAGGGAAAGGGATGGTTGGGAAATGCAAGGCCATCAAACCTGGTTTCAGAGAGTCCAGAGCCAAACGTGTTCCTATTAGTTAGATAGGCAAGGCTGGTAGGTGCAGGGAGTGCTGGGTGGCTAGATATATTGATGCTCTGGTCAAGATAAGGAAGGAGGCATATGTCAGGTAAACAGAGTTGAGCTCAATTAATCCAGAGAGGTGTGTAAGGGCAGCAAGTGCATAGTCAATGCGGAAATCGGGACAGAAAAATGTGGACATGAGATAGCTTTAAAAATAGGGTTAACGAGGCATTGAAGAAATTCTACAAACCCTTTAATGGCAAGAGATTAACTAGGGAGAGAACAGGGCCCCTTAAAGATCAGTAAGACTACCTATGTGTGGAACCACACGAGATTGGAGGGATACAAAAATTTCTCCTCAGTATTTAATGAGGAGGAGGCTACAAGAGCGAGAGAATGAATAAATATATAGTGATACATTGAAAAGTGTCTATATTACAAGGAGGTGTTTGACATTTTAAAAAAAATAATGGTGAACAAATTCCTGGGACCTGATCAGTTGTATCCCAAAAGTTTGTGGGAAGCCAGGAAGGAGATTGGTCAGCATTTTGATGATGTATTTGTATCATTGATTTCCACAGGTGAGGTGTCAAAAGACTGGAGGGCTGCTAACATAGTGTCATTATTTAAGAAAGTAAGGAAAAAAAAAGGTAACCATAGATCGCTGAGCCTGACGTCAATGGTGACTAAATTGTTGGAGGAGATTTTGTGGGAAAGGATGTGTATGCATTTGAAAAGACAAGGACTAAGGAGGGCTTTGTACATTGGAGATCACGTCTCACTGACCCGGTATAAACTTTTGACGAAGTGAAGAAGATGATTGATGAAGGCAGGAGAGTGGATGTTGTCTTTATGAAATTCAGTAAGAAAACTGAAATGTTCTACATGGTCGACTGGTTAGCAAGGTTAGACTGCCTGGGATCCAGGGAGAGCTTGCCATTTAGATCCAAAATGTTCTTGAATATTGGAGACAGTCCGTGAGAGTGGACATTTGTTAATTAAACTTGGAGACCTGTGACTAGTGGCGCTGCTCACAAAGATCAATAGTGGGTCCACTGCCTTTTGTCACTTATACAAATCATTAGCACTTGAGTATATGAAGTATGGTCAGTAAGTTAGTAGATAATAACAAATTTCGTGACCGTGAAGAATGATCTCTCAGACTATAATGGGACCTTGTTTAGGTGAGCCGAGGAATGGCAGATAGAGTATATTTTAATTTCATGTGAGGTGTTGCATTTTGGCAAGACAAATCAAGGCAAGACATGACAGAACTCCATAGAAAGTATCGAATCCCTACAGTTAGGAGACAGGCTTTTCAGCACATGGAGGCCACACCGAACCTCTAAACAGTATCCCACTGGACAAACCCCTATCCTATCCCTCTGAGCCTGCATTTCCCATGGCTAATCCACCTCCCCTACACAACCCTGGGTAGGGTGCGCAATTTAGCATGGCCAATCTACCCTTACCTGTATATACTTACACTGTCGGAGTAAAACATAGCACCCGCAGGAAACTCACGCAGACACGGGGAGAATGTAGAAACCCCACACAGCGAGTCATTCAAAGATGGAATTAAACCCAGGTCACTGCCCTGTGAGGCAGCAAAGCTAGCCTCGTGGTGCAGGTTCTCCATTCCTTGAAAGTGCAGTCACAGGTAGACAGCGCAGTGATGAAGGCATTTGGTGATCTTTCCTTTATTGGTGCGTGCTTTGAGTCGAAGCATTTGCATGACATGTTAAATCTGTACAGGACATTGGTTTGGCCACTTTTGTAATATTGCCTTTAATTCTAGTCTCCCCGCTGTCGGAAATGCGTTGTCAAACTTGAAAGGATGCAGAAGAGATTTAAAAGAATGTTGCAGGTGTTGGAGGGTCAGAGTGACAGGGAGAGTTTGAATAGGTTGGGACTATTTTCAAGTGTTGAGGCTGAGGGGGGTCCTTAAAGGGGGTTATAAAATCATGAGGGGAATAGATAAGGTAAACAATCAATGTCTTTTCCCAGGATAGACGAGTCCAAAATTAGAAGACAAAGGTTTAAGGTGAGAGGAGAAAGATTTAAAAAGGGACATGAGGGGCAACATTTTCACACAGAGACTGCTGTGTGTATGGATTGAACAGACAAAAGAGGTGGTGGAGAGAGGTACAGTTACACCATTTAAAAGGCATTTGGATGGATACATGCATGGGAAGTGTTCAGAGGGAGATGGGCCAATTGCTGGCAAGGGGGACGAGATTAATTTAGGATATTTGGCGGTATGGATGACCAGACCGAACGATCTTTTTCCTTGCTGTACATCTCTGAGAGTCTATTGACTCTTCAGTGTATAACACGGGAACAGGAGGAGGCTATTCAGCATCTGAATTCTGCCAGTCGGCTTCTTTGCTCAATTACTGAGAGTCAATACAAAAATACATCATTCAGAATTTGATGGTGCTTTACAGAAACAGGAGAATGGCCTTTAGTCAAGAAAAGTTGCAAAGAATGTGAAGAGGCCATTCAGTCCCTCACCTCCATTCCACAGGAGCAGCAGGTGAGCACAGAGCTATTGGAGCCTGTTACTCAGGAGCAGGAGGAGGACATGTATTTTCACAAACTTGGGATCAGGAGGGAATCATTCAACTGCTTGAAACTGGGACACAGGAACAGGAGACTCAACTGTTCGAGACTGGGACACAGGAACAGGAGGCAGTCACTTAACTGCTCAAAACTGGGGCACAGGGAAATCTGGAGGCTACTGAGGCCCGAGGATCCTGTTACACAGGAAAAGGAGGAGGGGACTCACTCCCCACCAATATGAAACACTGGGAGAGAAGGGGAGTTTGCTTGCAACAAACAGAAATATATGAATAAGTTGCATCAGTGGTCCACAAAATCCTGCCCCACCATTCACTAAGAACACGGCTGATCTGATGGTGATTCCCTCATTCCATTTTATGGAGACTGTCCTCTCTGCAGCCTCTGCTCCATTTGTTGGTCATGTTGCAGACTCAGATACTGTAACAACAGGCACCATGAATCATCCAGAGGGATGTGTCAAACTGGGTGAGTCAAGATTTGAAAAGTCCAATCACAAGAATGAAAACACAAACTAAAGGCATTGCCAGATGTTTCGTTCTCTCACATTCGCAATCCAACTCACCTAACCAGCCCATCCATTACATATTCAGGATGAAGCACTGTATAGATCCGGCTAATGTCTGCTGAATGCAACGCAGCTATATCCAGAGTGAAACTACATGCAGCCCACACCAATGCTTGATCTATAATCCTAGGTTAAATGTCCAGCGTGGGAGGCTGTGCAGTCCGCACTGGTTCATTCATATATAAACTCAGGATGTTGCATTGTTCGGTAACACTGTGTTAGATCGCAGCTCAGTGTGGGGAAACTTGCAGCCAATGTTGGAACTGACAGGATGTGCAGCTCCCATCCATTTACAGCTCCATATCTCCACTGTGCCTTGACAAGGGATGCTGCGAATGTGAAAGTCACTGCGAGGAAGAGATGTCAATGGAAACAATTTAAATACCAATAGTTCTGATGAAGGTGTGTATCACTCTAGTATTTAAAGATGAAATAACTGAGATAATATCCAATGAGATTTTGTAAATGATGCAAACAAGTAAGAGGGGGATGGTGATGTTATAGTAGTTGTACTATATGCCTTCAAATAATCAATGGGAATTAGAAGAACAAATATGCAGGGAGACTGGCGAGACTTGCAGGAGCAATAGGGTTGTCATAATAGGTGATTTTAATTATCGTAACATAGATGGGGACTTCTAGAGGGTTAAGAACTTAAATGGAACGTAATTTGTTAAGTGTGTTCAGGAAAGTTTCCACAAGCAATTTTTAGAGTATCCTACTCGGGAAGGGAGAAACTCGACCTACTGTTGGGAAATAGGGATGGAGAGGTGACGGAGGTAAAGTGGGGGAGCATATTGGGAAAAGTGACCAGAGCTGTATTAATGTAAAAATAGTTATGGTAGGGACAAAATTGGTCCACAGAATCAAGTTCTAAATTGGGGCAAGGCGAATTTTGTTGGAATTACGCAGGGGATTGTAGGGCTTGGTTGGAGTAGTGTGTTTCCAGGTAAAAGGATCCAGGGAAAGTGGACGGGCTTCAAAAGTGAGGTAGCTCGAGTTCAAGGTCGATATGTTTCTGTGAGGGTGAAGGGAAAGTGAGGCTGGAAGAGAGAACCCTGGATGACAAGAGATATTGAGGCTCTGACCAGAAACAAAGGAGGCGTCGCTCAGGTACAGGCAGCTGGGACCAAGGGAATCTCTGGAGGTACACAGGGGATACAGGAGTTTACTGAAGAAGGAAATCAGCAGGGCTAAAGTGGGGTATGAGATAGCCTTGGTTGAGCAGATTAGGGTGCATCCAAATTCAGTATAGTAAAGAAAAAGAACAACAAGAGAGAGAATACGAAGCTTTAAAATCCAAAATGGGCGTGCATGTGTAAAACCTCAAGAGATGGGTGAGGTCCTCAATTTCCCCTCTGTGTTTACCATGAAGAAAGACATGAAGAGCTGTGACCTTTGGGAGGTTAGTTGTGATATCTTGGTCCAGTCCATATCACAGTAGAGGTGCTGTTGGACATATTAGAATGTACAAAGTCAGATAAATCTCTTGATCCTGAGCAGATATAAATAAGAGCACGGCACGAGGCGAGAGAATATAGTTCAGGGGCAAGGTCCCGGAAGACTGGGCAGTAGCAAATGTTGTGCCCTTATTCAGAAGGGCTGCAAAGAAAATCCTGGGAAATATAGACCAGTAAGCTTTACATCTGTTTCGGAAACCACTTGAGAAGGTTCGGAGATATAAGATATGCATGCATTCGGAAAGACAGAGTTTGACTTGGAGCTGTCAACATAGCTGTGTGCCTGGCAGATCATGCCTGACAAGTTTTTGCGGAAGTGACCAGGAAGGTTGACGCGGGCAGGGTGGTGGACATAGTCTATATGGATTTCAGTAAGGCCTTTGATAAGGTTCCACATGGTAGGCCGCTCTGGAAGGTTAGATTACATGGACTCCATTATAAACTGGCAAATTTGTGACACAGTTGGCTTGACGATATGAAGCAAATGCCTATGGTGGAGGTATGCTTGTCAGACTGGAGACCTGTGACTAGTGGAATGCCTCAGTGCTCGGTGCTGGGCCCATTGCTGTTTGTTATCTATATCAATGTTTTGGACCAGAGTGCACAACACGACGTTTGTAAATTTGCAGATGACACTAAATTAGGAGGCGTCATTTACAGGGAGTAACATTATCAGAAATTGCAGCAGTACCCTGATCAGCTGGGGAAGTGGGCTGAGAAATAGCAAATGGAGTTTAATATAGATAAGTGCCTTGCATTTAGGAAAGTTAAGTCCAGGTAGGAGATTAATGACGAATGATAGTGCCTTAAGGCGTGTACTGCAACAAAAGGACGTTGGAGATCAGGTGCACGGTTGTCTGAAATTTGTGTCACAGATACACAGGACAGTGAAGACGGCCGTTGGCACATTGGCTTCATCAGCGCATTGAGTATAGACGTTGGGACATTATGTTGCAGCTGTATAGGATGTTAGTAAGGCTGTATTGGAGTATTGTGTTCAGTTTTGTTCAGCTTGCTCTCGAAAGGATATTATTGAACAAGAAAGTACGTAGAACAAATTTCCAAAGATGTTCCCTAAGCTAAAGGCTCTAAGTTGTAGGCAGAGGTTGGACAGGTTAGAACTTATTTCTTTACAGCGTAGGAAGCTGAGAAAGTTCTTATAGAAGTGTAGCTCTTCTAAAATCATGGGAGGCATGCATGTGGTGAATACTTCAAAATTCCTTCCCAAGGTTGTGGAATCGAGGACTAGAGGACATCCATTAATGTTTTGGAAAGCATAAAAAATATAAAAAGGAAACTGAGGGGCAACTTTTTTACATAGAGTGTGGTACGCATATGGACTGAGCTGTCAGTGGAAGTGATTGAGATGGGTACAATAACAACATTGAAAAGGCATTTGGACAAATACACAGATAGGAAAGGATTAGAGGGATACAGAACAAGGGCAAGGGAATGGGATGAGTCTGGATGGACATTTTGGTTACCATGGACCAGCTGGGCCAAATAGCCAGTTATACTGGCAGTCTCATGCAATATGACTGCAAATGAGTGTATTTTGGGGTGGAGACAGGGTGGTGGAGGGAGACTGAGATGAAATATCATGGAAGGATATGTTCACAGGTTCAGAATGCTGAAATGAAGACATTCCGATAGTATCATGCAACACATGTCAGTATTTCGAAGAATATGAGTGAAAGGGATATTGCTGTGAGTTCAGGCGATGGAGAGTTTTGGATGAGCATTTGTTCTGCAGCTTTGTAACTGGGAGTGAGGACAGTAGAGTCTTCGCCTCACTGGGCTGAACCTAACAAAAAACTGTCTCAGTGACATTTTCATTGGGGTTGTCTGCACGAGGCCGAGCTAGTTTCATGGTGCTATCTTACCAAACTCATCTCATTAACTACACATCCCACTCCATAGTCTCCCTCTCATACAATGCCAGCACAATGTTCCCATCCATCATGACTGGCGGGACTCACAGTCGCCCGGATGCTCCTGGATATTCCGTAATCCCTGACACTGGTGCCATCTTTAAAAGATCAATGGCACACAGTTGCGCTTTCTCAGTTTGGAGCTGCCCTGCACATTTTCCCCAAGCATGACAATGAAGGGGAAATTACACTACGGTTTGTCGACAGCAGCACAGAGGTCCTGGTGGATGCGCGAGTACAAAAGGGGACCATTCTCTTCCCAGAGGGGCCCACACTAACAGACCCACCCAGCATGGTCTGAGCTCACCACCCAGCTCAGTGCAGTTTCTGGGGTCTGAAGAAATGGCCAGCAAAATATGTAAATATATTACATATATATTTTTAAATATATCTTTTTCCAATATATGTAAATGATATAGAAGATGGTATCAGCAATAACATTAGCAAATTTGCTGATGACACAAAGCTAGGTGGTAGGGTGAAATGTGATGAGGATGTTAGGCGATTACAGGGTGACCTGGACAAGTTAGGTGAGTGGGCAGATGCATGGCAGATGCAGTTTAATGTGGATAAATGTCTGGTTATCCACTTTGGTGGCAAGAACAGGAAGGCAGATTACTACCTCAATGGTATCAAATTAGGTAAAGGGGCTGTTCAGAGAGATCTGGGTGTTCTTGTCCACCAGTCAATGAAGGCAAGCATGCAGGTACAGCAGGTCGTGAAGAAGGCTAATAGCATGCTGGCCTTCATAACAAGAGGGATTGAGTATAGAAGCAAAGAGGTGCTTCTGCAGCTGTACAAGGCCCTGGTGAGACCACACCTGGAGTACTGTGTACAGTTCTGGTCTCCAAATTTGAGGAAAGACATTCTGGCTATTGAGGGAGTGCAGCGTAGGTTCACGAGGTCAATTCCTGGAATGGCAGGATTGCCTTACACGGAAAGACTGAAGCGACTGGGCTTGTATACCCTTGAATTTAGAAGACTGAGAGGGGATCTGATTGAAACGTATAGGATTATGAAAGGACTGGACACTCTGGCAGGAGGGAACATATTTCCGTTGATGGGGGAGTGCCGAACCAGAGGACACAACTTAAAAATACGGGGTAGACAATTTAGGACAGAGATGAGGAGAAACTACTTCACCCAGAGAGTGGTGGCTGTGTGGAATGCTCTGCCCCAGAGGGCAGTGGAGGCCCAGTCTCTGGATTCTTTTAAGAAAGAATTGGATAGAGCTCTTAAAGATAGTGGAGTCAAGGGGTATGGAGATAAGGCTGGAACAGGATACTGATTAGGAATGATCAGCCATGATCATATTGAATGGCGGTGCAGGCTCGAAGGGCAGAATGGCCTACTCCTGCATCTATTGTCTATTGTCTATTGTCTATTGTCTATTGTCAAAACAGGACAAGCATCAATAAGCTTCCCCACGCTGTCAGGATAAGGGTCACCATATTTTCTCTGCTCCCTCACACTCACTCTATATCTGTTTTTGCACCGACCCCAGAACAAGGCTCATGCTCCACCACTCATACTACTGCATGCAGGACCTTCCCTCTCTTTCTCTCTTGCCTTTCTGCCCTCCACACAGTTAGAGAATATTCTGCAGAATGTCAATTATGGAATGTTCCAGGTATTGTTCCAACTTATTCCCAGTTTCAGGAAAACGGCTGTGCCCCAGTGTGTAACACGTAAGAGGATGGAGGAGAGATGTACGTTTTTCAAATCACACGGAATTAAGATCCATCATGAGGCCATTCAGTACTTCAGATATGCTCCAACATTCAATACGTTTGAGGGTGTTCTTATGGTTTTCTCAGCTCCATGTTCCAGGAACTTCCAGTCATTCAACCCCCAGGGTCCTGTTACCGAGCAGAGATTCTCAGACACTTCATACCCCGGGTTTCTTCTAGCATGTATTCAGAAGGCATTTCTCATAGGGACGGACACTCCTTACAATATATTTCATCTGATTTATAAATTCATGCAACAGTCAACATGCTTTCCACAGACCAATCAAGAACATGCACTTATTTTATGGTTATCGATATCCCATCACAATTAGTCATTCTGGTTATTTCACTTGTCTCACCTTATTGTATTCAGCCAAAGACTGCTTCCAAACACTTGTCTCATTATAAAATATAATTTTGAGCAAAGAACATTTTTATCTCGAATCCACCTTTTCCCTTGTCATTAAAATTTCTCTTGCCCTTTTTTTTGACTGATTCTGTGTGCAACATTACACAGTCTCCCACTCAGTTGGCTGGATGGTTGGTTTGTGATGCAGAGGCAGGACACCAGTGCAGGTTCACTTCCCCACACTGACAGAAGTTACCATGAAGGGAATGCTTTCTCAACCTTACCCCATCACCCATGTGGTGGCCTTCAACGTAAACCAACACGAGTGGTCTCTCTAATGAGAGTTATTTGGGCCTCTAACCTATCAATGTTAGCATTTTAATTTTTTAACCAAATTTTTTATTGAAAAAGATATTTTTATTATTATATTAAACCAATAACAAAACAACTTAAATAACTGAACAAAATGACACCCATGTGCATGTATATACAAAATAAGTTAAAGTCTCTAAACGAACAGAAGAAAAACAAAAATAAACAATAAATAATAAATAAATAATACAGCTCAGCATAACAAAGTGATAGCTCTCGTTTGTCGAGAGCATGAACTGATACACATTCATACGTTCATAATTCTTAATATATGATTCATTAGACAATATCGTCATGGCTGTATGAAAGCCCTTCTTAGAGTGGCAGATAAGCCTGTATCGCGGTAATCCAAAAAGGGTTGCCATATCTTCTATAAATCTGCTCTTCGCTGCACCATACTGGTGAGAATGTCCAAAGGGATATTCTCCATGACGAGCTTACAACCACCCAACAGACACGGAGGTTTTTTAGACATCCAACACAACAGAATATTTTTCCTGGCACATGACGTATGTGGGAGATACTAAAGGAGTATTGTGCATCAGTACTTACTGTGGAAAAGGATATGGAAGATATAAAATGTAGGGAAATAGATGGTGACACCTTGCAAAATGTCGATATTACAGACTCGGAAGTGCTGGATGTCTTGAAACGGGTAAAGGTGGATAAATCCCCAGGACCTGATCAGGTGTATCCTAGAACTCTGTGGGAAGCTAGAAAAGTGATTGCTGGGCCTCTTGCTGAGATATTTGTATCATCAATAGTCACAGGTGAGGCGCTGGAAGACTGGAGGTTGGTTAACGCTGTGCCATTGTATAAGAAGGATGTTAAGGACAAGCCAGGGAACTATAGAACAGTGACACTGACGTTGGTGGTGGGCACGTTGTTGGAGGGAATCCTGAGGGGCAGGATGTGCATGTATTTGGAAAGGCAAGGACGGATTAGGGATAGTCAACATGGCTTTGTGCGTGAGAAATCATGTCTCACAAACTTGATTGGCTTTTTTGAGAAAGTAACAAAGAGGATTGATGAGGGCAGAGGGGTAGATGTGATCTATACGGATTTCAGTAAGGGTTTTGATGAGGTTCCCAATAGGAGACTGAATGGCATGGTTAGATCTCATGGAATACACGGAGAACTAGCCATAAGATACAGAACTGGCTCAAAGGTAGAAAGACAGAGGGTGGTGGTGGAGGGTTGTTTTTCAGACTGGAGGCCTATGACAAGTGCAGCGCCACAATGATTGGTGCTGTATTCGCTACTTTTTGTCATTGACGTAAATGATTTGGATGTGAGCATAAGAGGTACAATTAGGAAGTTTGCAGATGACTCCAAAATTGGAGGTGGAGTGGAGAGCGAAGAGGGTCACCTCAGATTGACCAAATGGCCAATGGGCTGAGAAGTGGCCGATGGAGTTTAATTCAGATAAATGCGAGGTGCTGCATTTTGGGAAAGAAAATCTTAGCAGGACTTATACACTTCATGGTAAGGTCGCAGGGAGTGTTGCAGAACAAAGAGATCTTGGAGTGCAGGTTTAAAGCTCCTTGAAAGTGGAGTTGCAGGTAGATAGGATAGTGAAGAAGGCGTTTCCTTTATTGGTCAGAGTATTGAGTACAGGAGTTGGGAAGTCATGTTGTGGCTATACAGGGCATTGGTTAGGCCAGTTTTGAAATATTGCTTGCAATTCTGGTCACCTTCCTATTGGAAAAATGTTGTGAAACTTGAAAGGGTTCAGAAAAGATTTACAAGGATGTTGCCAGGGTTGGAGGATTTGTGCTATAGGGAGAGGCTGAACAGACTGGTGCTGTTTTCCCTGGAGTGTCGGACGCTGAGGGGTGAGCTTTTTGTGGTTTATAAAATTATGAGGGGCATGGACAGGGTAAATAGGTAAAGTCTTTTCCCTGGGATCGGGGAGTCAGAACGAGAGGGTATAGGTTTAGGGTGAGAGGGGAAAGATATAATAGAGAACTACAGGGCAACTATTTCATACAGAGAATGGTACGTGTATGGAATGAACTGCCAGGTGATGTCAGGGAGGCTGATACAAGTATAACATTTAAGAGGCATTTTGATGGGTAAATGAATAAGAAGGGTTTAGAGGGTTACGGGCCAGGTGCTGGCAGGTGGGACTAGATTGGTTTGGGATATGTGGTCGGCATGGACGGGTTGGACCGAAGGGACTGTTTCCATGCTGTACACATCCATGACTCTATGATTCTATGACTTATATTATTCTCTGTTTTTTGGTACACCATGCTGGTGAGAAAGTCCAAAGGGATATTCTCCATGATGAGCTTACAAAGACCCAACAGACCCGGGGAGTTTTCAGACATACAACACAACATAATATTTTTCCTAGCATAGCAAGTAAGGATATATATATTTTTTCCATGTGCATCTGCGTAAGATACTCTAGGCAGACCCAGGAAAAGAGAAACCAGGTCCATCTCCAATTCGGTCCCCATGACCCACTCTACCTCACCGAACACAGTGCTCCAATATATACGAAGCCTGCAGCAGGACCACATGCAATGAGTAAGAGTGCCTGTAGTCATTCTGCATTTAGGTCATGCTGAAGATAATCCCACTTTGAATTTTGAGAGAAAATCTGGTGTCAGATAGACCCTATGAAGATTTTTCAACTGCATGGAATGGTTTCTATTACAGATCAAAATCCTTCGAGCATTTTCACAAATATCCTCCCATGTCTCCGAAAAGATCTAAACCCCCAACTCTCTCGCACAGACGTCACGAAGCTGCACAGACTTGTCTGAGGGGACACTCACCAACAAATGGTAAAGGGTACTGACAGAGAGTGTACTCTTTACAATAATCACCTGCTTCTCTGTATCGGATCTATAAGTGTCTGTTAAAATTGTATTTTTTATTCAAATCTCTAATCTGGAAAAAAAATAGAAGTAGTCTCTACTAGGTAGTCCATCCTTAATAGTTATTTGATCAAACTGTATTAATGTTTCTCCTTCAAATAACACGTGGTGGCTCGGTGGTTTGCAGTGCTGACTCACCGCAACCAGGGTCACGGTTTTCGTTCCAGTCTTGGGTGACAGGTTGTGTGGAGTTAGTATATTCTTAACTGTGACTGCGTAGGTGTCCTCCCCCAGTCGCATGTTAGATGACTTGGCCATTGCTCAATCGCTCATAGTATTCCAGGATCTGTAAGTTGGGGCATTAATCAGGGTAAATATAGGATGGTAGGGGAATGGGTGTGGGTGGGTTACTCTTCAGAGGATCGAAGTGGACTTGCTGGGCCCAAGGACCTGTTTCCATACTGTAGGGATTCTACTAATTCTAAATCACCCAAACAAGGTTTCCCCTTCGCTGCCCACAGTTTAAACCTGGAATCCATTATCCCCGGTATACCAATTATAGGAGTAAGGAACATGATTTTGGTTGTATTGCCTCGATCTGACGCATTGTTCTTCAAGTTTTAACAGTATTGATAATCATTATTTTATGACAATATTCTATAAATGTTGTCATTTTATCTAAGAATAACAGACTAATAAGGGTTCACTTTGTCTGAGAGGGCTCAATGTCTAGCCATATTGATGCCGAGTCCTCAGCGGCCCAGGCACTAACGTACAATGAAAAAAAACTTAATTGATTGCTTTTAATCGGGGATATCTACTCCTCACAATCTGTGGGGCAGTTGAAATTTTGTTAGCTAGACAAAGAATCGCTTATGGTGTCAAATAAAAGAGCTAAACCAGCCATTATGTTTCCGAAATATCTGTCTGGGAAACATCATAGAAAGCATTGAAATTGGTGGAGGAAATGAGGAAGGACATTCATTTTAATAACAGCTATCCGACCTAGCCAGGATATTGGAAATGCCTCCCATCTTTGAAGGTCTTGTTTAATTTTGTCAAACAAATGGACATAGTTCATGTTAAATAAAGGATCAAAGACAAATGTAATGAATATACTGAAATAGAGAAACCACCCCCGTGACCACTTAAAAGGAAACCAGGATTTGCCCTCAGTATCAGGTATTTCCCTAAGACCTCCCATAGGCATGGCCTCCAACTTTGTAAAATTAATCTTATCGCCCGGAAAGGCAACAAGTGAATTAATGCATTGCATCACATGACCTACCGAAATTGCGGGATTTGACAAAAACATAAGACCCTTATCAGCATACAATGTAATCTTACGTGACTTCTATCCCACTTCTGAGGCAGATATGTTGGCATCCCTACGGATGGCCTCCGCCAGTGGTTCAATCACCAACGTAAACAAGAATGGTGAAAGGTGTCAACCTTGTCGGCTGCCTGGAGAAATATGAATATTACTGGTTGGCCACACCATTAGTGAGAACCACAGCCAGAGGATCGCGGTAAAGGATCCTCACCCACTTGATAAAAACTTTGCGTATACCAAACCGTTCTAATGTGCCGAAGAGATCCGGCCACTCAACCCAATCAAATGTCTTCTCTCATCTAAACAGATCAATAATCCCTGGACAGATTGTTGTTGACACTCTTGGATCATATTGAGTAAATTCTTCACATTGTAGGAAGATCTGCGGCCCTTTATAAAGCATGTTTGGTCCTCTTTGGTTACAGAAGGCAGCAAAGTTTCCACCTTAATGCACGGATCTGAGACAGGATTTTTTAACCAACATTTAAAAGTGAGATTAGCGTGTAAGAAGCACAATCTTCTAGGGTCTTCCTTTCTTCATCATCAGAGAGATATGAGCCTCTTTTAAGGATGGAGGGAGGGGTTTGTCACTGTATGAGTGACGGAACACGTTAAACATCAACCCTGACAATAGGTTTCTAAATTATATATAAAACTCACTAGGAAATCTGTCAGGAACGTGCACCTTTACATTCTGAAGCTGCTTCACACCCTCCTGCGCTGACAATGGTGCATTAAGGCACATCACCTATTTAGGGGTTACTCCTGGAAGACCCAGGTTCTTGAAAAATGACTCCATCTTAATCCATCTATCCTCAAAATGTTCAGTCTGAAATAATTCGGTGAAACATCCCAGACAGGATACATTAATCTTTTGGAATTGAAGGGAAGGATCTCAATATCTTCCCTAAATGAGGTAACGGCTTAAGAGGGGCGTTCGTTTTCCTGGCAAGATAGACTAAATACCTGCCTGGCTTATCACCATGTTCAAACAGCCTTTGTTTTGCAAAAGTAAGTTCCTTCTTCGCTGTCTGTATGAGCATGGAATTCACTGTAGACCGAAGCGTTGTCATCCTCTGCAGCTTAGCCACTGAGGGACAATCGCAGTGTGTACTTTCGGCTGCCCTCAGCTTTGCCTCAAACCAGCGTTCCTGCTCCCCCTTCTGCTACATCATAAGGAATAATTATTCCCTTGGCATAAGCCTTAGCAATTTCCCAGAGAATGGATGGGTTACTGGTTAAATCTGAATTAATGGCTAAGAAAGATCTGAGTTCATTGTAGTGTTCGGCACAGTGGCACAATGGTTCGTACTGCTGCCACACAGCGCCAGAGACCCGAGTTCAATTCCTGCCTCAGATAACAGTTTGTGTGTATTTTTCACATTCTCCCTGTGTCTGCTTGGGTTTCCTCCCACAATTCAAAAATGTGCAGGTTAGGTAAATTGGCTATGCTTAATTGCTTGTAGTGTTAGGTGAAGGGGTAAATATGGGGAGTGTGGAGTTTTTGAGCCCAGGTGCCTGTTTCTACACTGTAAGTAATCTAATCTAACTACTCAATTAACCAACTCGTCTTAAGAATCAAGAGGCACATTCGCTAGTGTCTCGAATCTATTATGTTGCTCTTAATCTAAATCAATAAGTATCCTGCTTCAGGGTCAGAAATGGTAATATTCCCAATTGTGCAGGATGCCACCGAATCTAAGATTGTTGCAGGAATGTGGAAGATATCAACCCTTGTGTGGCATTTATGCCGATTAAAGAAGAAAATAAAATCCCTACTTGTGATGTGGATCTGCCACCAGACATCCACCAGCCTTCGTTCTGCACACATATCCACTAATTGCTTACATTATAACGAGGGTATTGGGGCACCTTAGGACATTCTGTCCACCGTGGGGTCCATAAGACTTTTGAAAAATTCTACAATAATGTGCCACGATGCAAGATAAATGAATTTGGAAAATGCATCTACGAGGAATTTCAGAGGGTACGCTGGGAGTCGGGTTCGGGGTGGAGGGGGAGCGGGGGGGGCGGGGGGGGGGTGGAGCAATAAACATTCAGAATACTATATTCTTTACTATAGTTCAAGGCTTTGGGTATTATGAGCCTCCCGTGCGTGTCAAATACAATCTAGTAGGTTAAATGGAAGATTCTTTTTATCCATTATGGCTTCTCCCCTCCTCGTAATATTAAAAGAGGAGAAATAAACCCGATCAAACCCGCCCTTCTGTAATGTCAAATGTTCATTGTCATCAAGGTGCATTTCCTGCAATAGGACAACATCCATCCTCTCTTTTTAAGACTAGAAAGTAAATTTTCCCTCTTTTCTGGCTAATGGCTCCCCTTAATGCTACAGGTCGACCATTTAAGCACATCATTACCCAGAACACACTGTAGCAACATTTGAACTCGAGAGAGAAAGAACTCGAATTCCTGATCATTAATAACCAAAGTCTCATAAAGCTTAAAAACTACACAAACTAAGGCTACTGCAACTGCCAACTCTCAAAACTTTCAAAAACTAAGCATTTTAAGTAAGTTGCTGGGATGGAGTGGGTTAGGGAACCACTATGCCAGTGCTGTGATGCAGAGCCCAACAAAGGAGACCTTCCAGATCGCCACCATCTTGGATTTCCCCTTAACATTTTATCGTTATTATCATTTCATTTTGCATTATATTCCTGGATGTGCTGGAGTAGTGTGTTTTTCTTTACCACTGTCAGCATTTCCCCAACACTACACATTCCTGCCATTCCCCGATAATCCTTGACTCGGTTATTCTTTATGAATCTTCTGTCTGTGCCCCAAACATATTAAATATCTCTGCCTCCAATGCATTGCAGGGAAGAGAGTTCCAAATACTCTCACTATTGAGAAAACAAAAAATAACTTCAGCAGTGTGAGAGATTATTTTTGTCTCCTTGCCTGAGAAAGGATATAATTAAATTGGAAGCAGTTCGGAGATGTTTCACTTCATTTATTCCAGGGATGAGGGTCTTATATTACGAAGGCTTTAACAGGTTACTCTTGGAATGAGAGGTCATCTTATTGAAACAGACAAAACCTAGAGGAGAGTGATCAAATAGATACCCACTGGGTGTTTGTATCGTCCAAACTTCTTGTCATATTTATAGATTCTCTACAGTGTGGAAGCAGGACATTCCATCAAGTCCACATTTAACCTCGGAACAGTATCCTCCCCGGACCTGGCCCCCTACTCAATCCATGTAACCCTGCATTTCCCATAACCTATCTAACCTACACATCCCTGGGCACGATGGGCAATTTAACATGGCCAATCCGCTCAAAGCTGCATATCTATGGACGATGGGAGGAAACTAGAACACTGGGAGGAAATCCACACAGACATGGGGAGAATGTTCAAATTCCACACAGAGAGTTGTCCGAGGTTGGAACTGATCGCAGCTACTTGGTGAGGAGAGGTATCAGTGCTAACCAAAGATCCACAATGCGTATCCGTTAGTTCTATTATTTACTTGTGGCTAACTAAAGAAATCTGCCTGACTTCTTCCTGTCACTGAACCTGACTCAGTCTGAGAACTTTATCATCGGCCATATCACCAACCTGGTTACATTAAAAATTTGGTGTCAGCAGTGGAGGAATGGGATGATAAATGAAACAGTGACACCCTCCAACATTCATCAGAGCAGGAATTAGGATAAATCCACAAAGTGGGATTTCAGTCAAGTAGGAATTCTCTTTCCCAGAAGTTTGGGGTGGCTGGACCTTGATATTACATCGAAGCTGCTTTGTCTGATTTTCTATGGACAGGTGAATCAGGGATAATGGTGCTTGGAAAGAAAAGTGCAGCTGGGATCACAATGAGATGAGCCATGACCTTATTTACTGGTGGACTATTGTGAAAGGGACGAATGGCCCACTTGTGTCCCTCAGTCCTATGTTCTGATGTTCCATTCAGCCCTCAAACATGCTAAACGGGGCAGATCGAGGCCACTCCGATGGTTAGGTGCAGTTTTGGAAACGTACTCCGAAAATCCAGGCTGGACCAGGAAGGGACCACCACCCCCACCCCACCAGTCCCTGTTTCCAGGCTTCCCCTCTCTGTAACTTCTGGTCCAGATGAGGGACTTGTTGGAGACCCAGATACGCTGGGAATACAGCTCCATACCCCACCCAGGGTTAAAACAACAAATCCTCTGCTCTCGCTGAATGCAACATTGTACAACAGGATTTCCAGCAAAATAACCCGTTACTTTCCAAAAGCATGACGTGAAATTAATAAATAGGAACAGGAGTAGATCAATCGGCCCCTCAAGCTAACCCTGTCGTTTAATAAGTACATGGCTGATCTACGCCAGGGCTCAACTCCACTCTCTTGCCGACTCCTTGTATCCCTCCACACCTCTCTGCGTTAGGGAATTCCAGGCATTCACTACCTTCGGAGAGAAGGCATTACTCTGCATCTCACATTGAAATCGATATTCCTTATTTGGTATCTATATCATCGAATTCGACACTTTGCTCAAGAATGGAAACAACTTCTCAACATTTACCTTCTCCAACCCCTTCTGTGTCTTGTAGGTTTCAGCAGTATCACTCCTCATTCATTTAAACCTCAATGAATTATCGCCTCACCATCTTAGAGATTCTCAATAACACAACCCTTTCATCCCACGAAACCGCCTAATGTACGAACCAAGTTACTTGCTGCATCATCATGCTGACTTTATGTTTCATACACAGGAAGACTCCAATGCCTTTACTGTTCCTTTTCTGGAAGTCCTCTCCATTAAGTAACAGCCTGCCTTTTGATTCTCAGTGTCATCCTCAAACTGGGAAGTGTATTGCACTCAGCTCCCTCCTTCAGGCTGTCAGCTTAGATTGTAAATAAATGATGCCATCAGACTGATATCTGTGGTACTCCAGCAGATAAACCTTTACCATAAAGATCCATTAATCCTGACTCTGATTTCTGTGTTAAACAATCATCATCCCATGTTAATACAGTATCCGACGTCCTGAAGCTTCTGTCTTATGTAAGAACTTTTGTTTTGTAATACCTTGTGGAAAATCTCTGCAAAGCCTGGTGTCCACCAGATCCCCTTTATCAAGTCCGCTTGTTACATTTACAGGCATCTCCAGAAAATCTTTGCATGATTTTACAGGGCAAAATATCATTTCCCTTTCACACAACCACACTGACTCTGCGTGAAGCTTTTCTAAATGCCCATGCTTGCCAGGTGTTCCAAACTATACTAGTCTTATCTGTTTTCATTAGGTCCATGTTCCTCTAAATGTTTCCCATTCATATGTTTGTCCAAATGAGTTTTAAATGTTGTAGCTGTCCTTACATCTCCCACTCTTCCTCTGGAAGCTCATTCCATACCCACACCGCCCTCTGTGTAAAAAAGCTGCCCCTTAGTCCCTTTTAAATCTACTCTCTTTCACCTTAAACCTATTCCCTCTATGTTTGGATTCCCCTACCCTTTGGAAAAGACCTTGGCTATTCACTCTATCCATATCTCTCATGATTTTATTCGTTTCTATAATGTCACTCCTCAACATCCTACACTCCATCTGATGCTAACTTCAAGAACAAGCGTTTAAAGATAAGCACTGCAAAATTGAAACAATATTAAAAATGACAGGTAACCAACACTCAGCCCAAACGTCAAACTGTGATTTGCTTTTCTCCATATTACAATAATGAGGCAGCATGAAACGCTTACTAGTGCCAATAAGAAGTCAAGCACCTGAATTCCTTTATCTAAAGGGGGTGATGATCACGACAGTGAAAACGTATCTGTGGCCAGATCTATGCAATACCACATAGTCAACATTCTCCCTCCTGGCCTCCGTATAACTTTGTGGTTGTGTCTTTTTTATCTTGCATTCAATAGAGAGAATCCCTTTCCCCCATTTACACCTTAAATTCTACCCGTTATACAGAATATTTTAGTTCACCGCTGTTAAAAGCCCGTTTTTCTTTTGCCACACCCTCTTTTCCCTGCCACCCATTCTCCACATCTGGCAAGTGATCAAAAGACCATTTTGCAATTGTCCTCAGTTTTGAAGAATTTTCACACTGGACTGGAACCGCTAACTCTGTTTCTCTTTCTCTGCAGATGCTGACAGACCTGCTGAGGTTCTCCAGAAATGAATAGGCGCAGAACAATTTTTCAATTAAATAAATAATCACAGATACTGGAAATAAAAATAAAAAACCTTTAAAGAAGGTTCACTGGACCTGAAAGTTTAACTCTGCATTCACTCCATTAAATTCTGTAACACGTTTGCAATTTCTTCAGCAATTTCTGTTTATGAACAATTTCCAACGACATATTGTCAAAGATGCCCAAACATCCTGTCCAACATGGAGCGTTGTACTCTGGGAACTGAACAGTAACGCATGGTGACAAGTTCCTTGACTCTGAAACTGCATAAGGCTGGCATCACTGACACTGCAGAGCTCTGATTCGTGGTCAGGGAGAAAAACAGAAGGAAACACATTCACTTCAAATACAGAAGATGGCATTACCGAAAGGAAAAGATTCAGATTAGTACTTTAAATGGATATTATTTATGCAACAAATTGGAGGTGTGACACCAAGGAAAGACTTCCAGCAGAATGAGAACATGAAAATGGAAGTATTTCCGCACCAGAAACCAGAGTAGGTCACTGAATACAGGGCTGATGGGTGAATGGGTCTCAGTTTTAACCTGGGGTTGGGGGGGGAACAGTTAGTAGAATTGAATTGTAGATATTGCAGTGACGGCAAACAGAGGGGCAGCCGGGAAGGAGAACTGTGAGTATAAATACTCACCCTTTAATCACCAACGGTCACTTGAGTGGGAGCAGCGGCCGAGGAAAAGCGAACCCGGGAGACTACAGCTCAGGTAAGACAGTTTGTTTCAAAATTACTTACCTGCAGCGGGCAGCGGAAGTGAGGTTGGAGCGCATAGCTGGGCGGGAAGGTAAGTGATTAGTATTTGAGTAGGTGTGTTCTAGACCCCAGGTTATTGACTCAGTGTTCTTGTTTTTGGAGACAAAGTGTACAGTCATGGCAGCGCAGGCGGTGGAATGTTCCTCCTGCAGGATGTTTGAGGTAGGGGTGACCACCGATACTCCTGCCGACTTCGTCTGCAGTAAATGCAGTCAGATCCTGATCCTCACCGAACGAGTTAGGGAACTGGAACTGGAGCTGGATGAGCTGAGGATTATTCGAGAGGCTGAGAGGGTGATTGATAGAAGCTACAGTGACATAGTTACGCCGGAGAACAGAGGTAGCTGGGTAACAGTTAGAGGTGGGAAGGGGAAGAAGCAGGCAGTGCAGGGTTCCCCTGTGGTCGTTCCCCTAAAAAATAAGTATGCAGCTTTGGAAACTGTTGGGGGGGACAGCCTTGCAGGTGTAAGCTGCAGTGAAGGGGTCTGTGGCTCTGAGACTCAGATGGGAAAGGGGGAGAGGAGGAGAGCGCTAGTTATAGGGGACTCTTTAGTTAGAGGGACGGACAGGCGGTTCTGTGGACATGGGCGAGACTCTCGGATGGTTTGTTGCCTCCCGGGTGCTAGGGTCCGAGACGTCTCGGACTGTGTCTTCAGAATCCTTAAGGGGGAGGGTGTGCAGCCAGAAGTCGTGGCACACATTGGCACCAACGACATAGGTAGGAAGAGGGGTGGGGAGGTCATTCAAGAGCTCAAGGAGTTAGGCTGGAAGCTAAAAGCTAGGACAGACAGAGTCGTCATCTCTGGGTTGTCGCCGGTGCCACGTGACAGAGAGGCAAAGAATAGGGAGAGAGTGCAGTTGAACACGTGGCTGCAAGGATGGTGTAGGAGGGAGGGCTTCAGATATTTGGACAATTGGACTGCATTCTGGGGAAGGTGGGACCTGTATAAACAGGACGGGTTGCACCTGAACCAGAAGGGCATCAATATCCTGGGGGGTAGGTTTGCTAGCACTATTCGGGGGGGTTTAAACTAATTTGGCAGGGGGATGGGACCCGGACTTGTAGTCCAGCAAGTAAGCTAGCTGTGTGTCAGGATGCCCAAGACTGTAGGGAGGCTGTGGAGAAGGTAGCACTGACAGGGACTACTTGCGGACACAGAGATGGGCTCAAGTGCGTATACTTCAATGCAAGGAGTATCAGAAATAAGGTGGGTGAACTTAAGGCGTGGATCGGTACCTGGGACTACGATGTTCTGTCCATCACGGAAACATGGATAGATGAGGGACAGGAATGGCTGTTGGAGGTTCCTGGTTACAGATGTTTCAGTAAGATTAGGGAGGGTGGTAAAAAAGGAGGGGGGGTGGCATTGCTAATTAGAAATGATATAACGGCTGCAGAAAGGAAGTTTGAGGGGGATCTGCCTCTGGAGGTAGTATGGGCTGAAGTCAGAAATAGGAAAGGTGCAGTCACCTTGTTGGGAGTTTATTATAGGCCCCCCAATAGCAGCAGAGATGCGGAGAAACAGATTGGGAAACAGATTTTGGAAAGGTGCAGAAGCCACAGGGTCGTAGTCATGGGCGACTTCAACTTCCCAAATATTGATTGGAAGCTCTTTAGATCAAGTAGATTGGATGGGGCGGTGTTTGTGCAGTGTGTCCAGGAAGCTTTTCTAACGCAGTATGTAGAGTGTCCAACCAGAGGGGAGGCCATATTGGATTTGGTACTCGGTAATGAACCGGGACAAGTGGTGGGCTTGTTAGTGGGTGAACATTTTGGTGATGGTGACCACAATTCTGTGACTTTCACCTTAGTTATGGAGAGAGATAGGTGCGCACAACAAGGAAGATTTTACAATTGGGGGAAGGGAAATTACGATGCTGTAAGACAGGATTTGAGGAGCATACGTTGGGAGCATAGGCTGTCAGGGAAGGATGTGGTGGAAATGTGGAACTTTTTCAAGGAGCAGATACGACGTGTCCTTGATATGTATGTACCTATCAGGCAGGAAAGAAATAGTCGTGTGAGGGAGCCTTGGTTGACGAGGGAGGTTGAATGTCTAGTAAAGAGGAAGAAGGAGGCTTACATAAGGTTGAGGAAACAGGGTTCAGACAGAGCAGTGGAGGGATACAGGATAGCCAGAAGGGACCTGAAGAAAGGGATTAGGAGAGCTAAGAGAGGGCATGAAAAATCCTTGGCGGATAGGATCAAGGATAACCCCAAGGCATTCTATGCGTATGTGAGAAACCTGAGAATGACAAGAACGAGGGTAGGTCCGATCAAGGACAGTAGTGGGAGACTGTGTATTGAGTCGGAAGAGACAGGAGAGGTCTTGAACAAGTACTTGTCTTCAGTATTTACGAACGAGAGGGACCGTATTGTTGAAGAGGAGAGTGTGAAACGGACTGATAAGCTAGAAGAGATACCTGTTAGGAAGGAAGATGTGTTGGACATTTTGAACAACTTGAGGATAGACAAGTCCCCCGGGCCTGACCGGATATATCCTAGGATTATGTGGCAAGCAAGAGAGGAAATTTCAGTACCGTTGGCAATGATCTTCTCGTCTTCACTGGCAACGGGGGTGGTACCAGGGGACTGGAGAGTAGCGAATGTTGTGCCCCTGTTCAAAAAAGGGAATAGGGATAACCCCGGGAATTACAGGCCAGTTAGTCTTACTTCTGTGGTAGGCAAAGTAATGGAAAGGGTACTGAGGGATAGGATTTACGAGTATCTGGAAAGACACTGCTTGATTATGGACAGCCAACACGGATTTGTGAAGGGTAGGTCTTGCCTTACAAGTCTTATTGAATTCTTCGAGGAGGTGACCAAGCATGTGGATGAGGGTAGAGCAGTGGATGTCGTGTACATGGATTTTAGTAAGGCATTTGATAAGGTTCCCCATGGTAGGCTTATGCGGAAAGTCAGGAGGCATGGGATAGAGGGAAATGTGGCCAATTGGATAGAAAACTGACTAACCGGTCGAAGGCAGAGAGTGGTGGTAGATGGTAAATATTCAGCCTGGAGCCCAGTTACAAGTGGAGTTCCGCAGGGTTCAGTTCTGGGTCCTCTGCTGTTTGTAATTTTTATTAATGACTTAGATGAGGGAGACGAAGGGTGGGTCAGTAAATTTGCAGATGATACGAAGATAGGTGGAGTTGTAGATAGTGAGGAGGGCTGTTGTCGGCTGCAGAGGGACTTAGATATGATGCAGAGCTGGGCTGAGGAGTGGCAGATGGAGTTCAACCCTGCCAAGTGTGAAGTTGTCCATTTTGGAAGAACAAATAAGAATGCGGTGCCCTTATTCAAGAAGAGCTACAAAGAAAAACCTGGGAATTAGAGACCAGTAAACCTAACATCTCTAGTAGGTAAGTTTCTTGAGAAGACTCTGAGAGAGACAATATACATGCATTTGGCAAGGCAGGGTGTGATTATGAGCAGTCTGCACGTCCTTGTGCATGGGGGATCATGGCTTAAATATTTGTGAGTGTGCTTTGGTGAAATGACCAGTAACTTTGACAAGGGCATTGTGGTGTACGTAGTGTATATGGATTTCAGTAAGGCCTTCAGTCAGGTTCCACATGGTAGGCTGGTCTGGAAGTTTAGATCCTATGGAATTGAGGGGGAGCTTGCAAATCAGATACAAAATTTGCTTGATGGTAGGAAACATAGAGTTAAAGTGGAAGGATGCTCGTCGGACTGAAGGCCTGTGATGAGTGGAATGCCTCAGGGGTCGGTTCTGGGGCAATTACTGTTAGTTTTATCCATGTATATTATATATATATATACATATTACACACATCTATGATTTAGATGAGAATGTACAGGCATGAATTATAAGTTTCAAGGTGACACAAAAATAGGTGGTATCGTGGACAGTGAGGAAGATTATTAGAAATTTCAGAAATTACAGCAGGGAAATGGGGTTAATGTGAATGGACATTTTGTTCGGAATGGACCAATTTGGGCTGAAGGGCCTTTCTCCGTGCTGTCGGACACTATGACTCTCACAATCATTGCTTCTCCCATTGAATGTTATATTATACTTCCCCAATTCATTGAAGCGTGCTTGACCCTCCAGCCTCCGGGCTTCCATGATGCTTAACCAGAATGATCAAACATTCGATATTGTATTCAGACGCCGTGTAAAAATGCAACATATGATGTCACTATTCCTCCAAAGCTGCTTCAGAGCAAGGTTATTAATTAGTCCTCCTGACAACACAACACCAAATCTGAAATAACCTGCTCTCTAGTTTGGTTCACAACACACTGTTCAACCTACCTAATACACACTTATGGAAGTTTATCTTCACAGTATTAGTAGTCACTGCAGTTTCGTTGCAACTTGAGACCATCCATTATTACTGCAGCACACACGATTATTTGTTACTCATTCACAGGATGAGGGTGTCGCTGGATAACCAGCATTTATTGCACATGCCAGATGGCAGTTAAGAGTCAGTAGCGTTGTCTTGAGTCTGGAGTCACATGCAGGCTACACCAGGTAAGGACTGCAGCATCCTTCCCTCAAGGATATCAGTGAACCAGATGAGTTTTTCCAACAATCGACAATGGATTCCTGGTCATCATAAGCCCTTGATTCCAGATACATATTGAATTCAAATTCCACCATCTGCCTTGTCAGGATTTGAATTCATGTCCCCAGAATATTACCTGGGTCTCTGGGTTAAGACCGCAGTGAAAATATCACTGTGTCATTGCTTCCCCTTGAATATACTTGCATACCTAATTTCCAGAGCATATGCTGTAAAGTATTTACATGACAGATTTGGTTTTGATATATTATACACTAATGTTTGCTTCACCTTGTTATTTGTAAGATCCACACAAGCGAGGGAAAGGGTCTGAGGCGTTATTACTGATAGACTTGGACAAGACGTTCAGGGAGACTCACCTCAACGCTGAGATGATCTGAAGAATTGGTCAGCAATACAGGACAAGCATCAATATTCTTTCCCCCCACTTTGCCAGGATAAGTGTCACTATATTCTTCTGCTCCATCACACTCACTGTATATCTGTTATAACACCTACCCCCGAACAAGGCTCACACTCTATCTCCAAATAAGGCTCAAGCACGACCTTACTCACTGTTGAATTCAGCACCTTCCCTCCCTCACTTTTTCTGTCACTGACGCAATAGCCCCGCACACTAATACCACTGCATGGATACAACACTGTGGTCATACTCCCTCCGGACATCTCACCCTTCCTCTATACCAGCATTAACAGCAAGGACACCCACTCCCACCCTCACTCCGTCCCTCCTCTTCTCCCATTCCAGGAGAAACATCCTGGAATAGGACATAAAGGGCCACGCAGGGTGTTAGAGTGCCCGATATCCGTTCCCTCACACACTACCTCGACATGTGGGGAGGATCCTGGAAAGAGCCAGAGAGGACCAGGACACCTTGTGTGGAGATTCTGAAACATCGACGTCCCACCAACCGAGTAAACAGCAATAATCAGTAAAGAGGAATTCTCAATTTAAACTCGCTGGCAGTTCCAATCTCATCTCTCTCACTTTTCAGGCTTAGTTAAAAGATGTCAGATGGAGACAGAGCGTCTACAATGGGATACAGACAGGGGGAGGGCAGAGCATCTGCAATGGGATACAGACAGGGGGAGGGCAGATCACCTGCAATTGGATACAGACGGGGGGAGGGCAAAGCGTCTGCAATGGGATACGGACAGGGGGAGGGAAGAGCATCTGTAATGTGATACAGGCAGGGGGAGGGCAGATCACCTGCAATTGGATACAGACAGGAGACGGCAGAGCGTCTGCAATGGGATACAGACAGTGGAGGGAAGACTGTCTGCAGTGGGATACAGACAGGGGAGGGCAGAGCATATGCAATGGGATACAGACAGGGGGAGGGAAGAGCATCTCCAATGGGATACAGACAGGGGGAGGGTAGAGCATCTGTAATGGGATATAGACAGGGGGAGGGCAGGGCATCTGCAATGGGATACAGACAGGGGGAGGGCAGATCACCTGCAATGGAATACAGACAGGGGGAGGGCAGATCACCTGCAATGGAATACAGACAGGGGGAGGGAAAAGCGCCTGCAATGAGATACAGACAGTGGAGGGCAGAGCGAGGGCAGTGCGTCTACAATGGGATACAGACAGGAGAAGGGCAGAGCATCTGCAATGGGAGACAGACTGGGGAAGGGCAGAGCGTCTGTAACGGGATACAGACAGGGGGAGGGAAGAGTGCCTGGAATGGGATACAGACAGGGGAGGGGCAGTGTGTCTGCAATGGGATACAGACAGGGGAGGCAGAGCGTCTGCAATGGGATACAGACAGAGGGACGGCAGAGCATCTGCAATGGGATACAGACTGGGGAGGCAGAGCGTTTGCCATGGGATACAGACAGGGCAGGGGCAGTGTGTCTGCAATGGGAGACAGACTGGGGGAGGGATGCACTCTGCAATGGGATACAGACAGGGAAGGGCAGAGCGTCTGCAATGAGATACAGACAGGGGAAGGGCAGGCGTCTGCAAAGGGAGACAGACAGGGGCAGGGAAGAGCGCCTGCAATGGAACACTGATGGGTGAGGGCAGAGAGTCTGCAGTGGGATACAGACGGGGAGGGCAAAGCATCTGCAATCGGATCCAGACAGGGGAAGGGCAGAGCGTCTGCTGTGGGATATAGACGGGGAGGGCAGAGAGTCTGCAATGGGATAAAGACAGGGGAGGGGAGAGCATCTACAATGTGATATAGACAGCTGAAGGCAGTGCGTCTGTAATGGGATACAGACGGGGAAGGTTAGAGCGTCTGCAATGGGATACAGACAGGGGAGGGCAGAGCATCAGCAATGGGATACAGACAGGGGGAGGGCAGAGCATCAGCAATGGGATACAGACGGGGAAGGGTAGATCGTCTGCAATGGGATACAGACGGGGAAGGGTAGATCGTCTGCAATGGGATACAGACGGGGGAGTGCAGAGCGTCTGCAATGGGATACAGACAGCGGAGGGCAGAGCAAGAGCAGTGCGTCTACAATGGGATACAGACAGGAGAAGGGCAGAGCGTCTGCAATGTGATACTGACAGGAGAAGGGCAGAGCGTCTGCAATGGTATACTGATGGGTGAGGGCAGATGGTCTGCTATTGGATCCAGACGGGGAGGCAGATCATCAGCAATGGGATACAGACGGAGGAGGGCAGTGCTTCTACAATGGGATACAGACAGTGGGAGTGCAGAACGTCTGCAATGGGACACAGACGGGTGGAGGGAATAGCAACAAGCAATGGCACACAGACAGATGATGGCTGTGAGCAAATCTTCAGCAGAAAAAAACCAGTACAATATATATGTGATGGAAATTTTCTGTTTTGTGGAAAAGACGAAACAGCAGAAATTTATTTAAATACAAGGAGAATGCAGAACTCAGTGGTACAGAGAGATTTGTGTGTCTTAGTACATGAATCACATCAAATTAACCTGAAGATGTAGCAAGTGATTTGGAAGGTAAATGTCGTGATCCTATTTCGTGCAAGGGGTGTTGGGTATGATCTTAGCGATGTTTTTTGCATCAGTACAGGCCATTGCTGAGATTACATCTGTTGTATTATGTGTAGTTATAACAGCCTAAACTGAAAAAAAAAGCTTTCGAAACGTCTCAAAGATGTTTCTCTTTACGCATTCTTAGAATGAAGGCATTACGTTGTGAAGAATTAACAGTTCGGCCTGAGAATGAGGGATGTTTTATTGGCCACATAAGATCTTGAGAAGAGTGTAGTTGGTGAATACCGGATGGATGTTTCTCATTGTGTGTGAGAATAAAACTGGGGAAATAATTTAAGAATAAGTAAGTTTCAAAGGAAAGGTCATTTGACAGTAAAATTGAACTGTGAATTCTCTTCCTACATGCTGACAGTCAAGCTGAGCTTTTTCAGCAATTACTGTATATGTTTAAGAATATTCATTTTAACACAGATATTGTGAAGACATGAAACACTTATTTTTACATTATGCAAGCACATAGTAACACATCTTCAAGACAAGTAGAAACATTTATTGTTAATGAATTGATACTGCAATAACGCACTGACCTGGAGTCGAGAATGTGATGGAGTCATATAGTTAAGACAATATTCAAGAAGAGCTCACGGAGTTCAGTGTGGGACTGATAACGTTACTGATTTAACTTACAGATGGAAAATGTAGCCTATCTGTGGAGAAACATTCTATTGCTCCTTTTCTGTTTCCCAATCGCTCATCACAGCAATGTGTGGGAGTGAAAAAAAGCCCAGTCGCCTTTCCCACTAATGGAGGATTCCTGATGAGGATTCATTGGAATCTGCCCATTGCCTGAAGCAAAGCAATTCAGCAAAACTCAACTGTTTCATGAAGAAGTCCCATTGTCAGAAGGCTGTGCAAGCAGAATAACAACAGAAGTAATTATTCGACTCGAAAGTGAGGGGAACAGACAGGAGATTCTGTGGCTGCAAATGGGAATCCGGAATGGTGTGTACCCTCCCACATGCCCAGGGTCCAGGATGTATCAGAGTGGCTGCAGAACGTTCTCACTGGGGGTTGGGGGGGGGGGAGAATTGGGGGAAGCAGTCAGAAGTCATTGCGCTCATTGGTACAAAGGACAGAATGACACAGGTAGAAATAGTGATGGCATCCTGCAGAGTGATTGTGGAGAGCTAGGGAAAAGGATAAAAGACAGTGCTAATATCCAGTTTACTTCCAGTTCTCCGTGCTAGTGAGGGTAAGAATAGGATGATATGGCAGATGAAGGGGTGGCTAAAGAATTGGTGCAGGGGGCAGAGATTTTTGGATTACTGGGATCTTTTGTGGGGCAAGGTGACGTGTTCAGGAAGGACAGGTTGTACCTCAGCTGGAAGGGGACCAATATCCTGGCAGGCATGTTTGCAACTGCTGCAAGGGAGGGTTTCAACTAGATTGACTGGGGTTGGGGAGTGGTGGGATCCTCAACAGCAGGGAGACAAGTGCGAGGCTGGAAGGAGATACAGTAATCAGAAACAGTAAAATGAAGAGACAGGTCAGGCTAGACAATGACGGGGAGCACGGAATGCCTGTTGGATTAAATTGCAACTGTTTCAATGCAAGATGGCTGACAGGTAAGGCCGATGAACTCAGGGCATGGATCGGTGCGTGGGACTGGGATATTATAGCCATTACTGAAACATGGCTAAGGGAGGGACAGCACCGGCAGCTTAATGTACCAGGGTACAGGTGCTTTATGCGGGACAGAGATGGTGGAAAGAGGGGACGGGGAGTTTCATTTTTGATTAAGGCGAGTAACACAGCAGTAAACAGAAATAAAATAACTGGTGGATCATCCTGAGAGGATTTTTCTGGGGAGCTAATAAATAAGAAGGGAATGGTGATAGGATTTGGGTTGTACTATAGGCCCCCAAATAATAAACGAGGAATTAGGGGAGCAAAAGTATGTAGACAGACTGGGGAGACTTGCAGGCCTAATAGGATTGCATTAGTAGGAGATTTTAATTTTCCTAACATAGTCTGGGAATGACATAGAATTAAAGACTGGGATGGGGTGTATCTATTAAGTGTGTTCAGAATAGTTTCCTCAAGCAGTAAGTAGAGGGTGCAAATCGGGAAGGGACAAAACTTGACCTACTCTAAGATCTCGGGCAGGACAGGTGACTGAGGTGACAGTGGGGCGCCCTCTAGGACCCGTGAACATAGTTCTATTAATTTTTAAATAGTAATGGAGAAGGACAAAACTGGTCCACATGTTCAAGTTCAAACTTGGGGCAAGGCGAATTTTAATGGAATTAGACAGGAGCTTGTAGGGGGTTGGTTGGAGGAGTTTGTTTGCAGGCGAAGGGACCTCCTGCAAGTGGGAGGACTTTAAAAGTGAAATGTCTACAGTTCAAGGTCTATATGTTCCTGTGAAGGTAAAGGCAAGGTTGGTAGGAAGGGGGAACCTCGGATGTCAGGAGATAATGAGACTTTGACCAGCAAAAAACAGGCGTGGCTCAGGTCCAGGCAGCCGAGATCGAGGGAATACCCGGAGGTATACAGGGGATACAGTAGTTCACTGAAGAAGGAAATCAGGAGGGCTAAAAGGGGGCACAAGGTAGCTTTGGCTGAGAAGATTAAGGTGAATGCAAAGAGGTTCATTAAGTATATTAAAGTAAAAGGAATAACTAAATGAGAATATGACCCCTCAAGTCCCAAAGTGGACATGCATGTCTAGAACCGTAGGAGATTTGCGAGATTCTCAATGGATATTTCTCCTCTGTCTTTACCGTGGAGAAATACATGAAACTTGGGAGGTTAACAAAAGTCGTAGTGTTTTCTTGGGGTGAGTCAACATCACAGGAGAAGATGTGTTGGATGCATTAGAATGTATGAAGGTGGATAAATCTCCTGGTCCTAAACAGATGCATCCAAGAACACTGCAAGATGCTACAGAAGAAACTACGGGGACCCTGGTTGATATTTTTGCATCATCGTTAGCGACAGGTTAGGTTCCAGAATATTGGAGATTAGCAAATGTTGTTCCATTATTCAAAAAGGGAAGCAAAGAAAAATCTGGGATCGATAGACCAGGATGTCTAACATCTGTGGTACGTAGGCTGCTTGAGAAGAGTCTGAGGGATGAGATATGCATGCATTTGGAAAGATAAGGTTTGTTTAGAAATAGTTTTTTTGAAAGATTCCCTACAGTATGGAAACAGGCCATCTGTCACAACAAGACCACACCGACCCTCCAAACAGTAACCCACCCAGTCCCATTCCCTTACTCTATATTACCCCTGACGAATGCACATAACACTATAGGTAACTTAGCATGGCCAATTCACCCGACCTATAGATCTTTGGATTGTGGAAGGAAAATGGAGCACCCAGAGGAAACATACACAAACACAGTGAGAATGTGCAGTCTCCACGCAGAGAGTCACCGGAAGCTGGAACCAAACCCGGATCCATGGCACTGTGAGGCAGCAGTACTAGCCACTGAACTACCATGTCACCCTTGCTTTTTTTCAACACAGTTCAATGACACAGGTACGAAATCTATTCTGCCCTTCACCCATGATGCACGTTCGAATATCACATACCATGAATAATGTATTCTCCACTGAAAGTGTCATATTATTATTATTTATTAGTTTTATATTATTAATTTTAATAATTATTATTAATAGTTGTTTTAGACTGGAAAGATTGCATGGCTTTGTGAGTGGGAGATCATGCCTCTCAAATTTGTTTGAGTTCATTGATGAAGTGACCAGGAATGTTGATGAGGGTAGGGCGGTAGACTGTGTGGTTTTCAGTAAGGCCTTTGACAAGGTTGCCACTGATAGGCTGGTCTGGAAGGTTAGAATCGCATGGAATCCAGAGGGAGCTAGCAAATTGGACACACAATTGGCTTGATGGTACTAAGCAGAGGTTAATAGTGGAAGGATGCTCTCGGACTGGAGGCCTGTGACACATGAAGTGCCTCAGGGGTCTCTGCTGGGCCCGGTGCTGTTTGTAATCTGAATCAATGATATTCTTGCGAATGTACAAGGTATGTACAAGGTTAGGAAGCTTGAAGATGACACTAAGATAAGTTAAAAATCACACAACACCAGGTTATAGTCCTACAGGTTTAATTGGAAGCACACTAGATTTAGGAGCGACGCTCCTTCATCAGGTGATTGACAATCACCTGATGAAGGAGCGTCGCTCCGAAAGCGAGTGTGCTTCCAATTAAACCTGTTGGACTATAACCTGGTGTTGTGTGATTTTTAACTTTGTACACCCCAGTCCAACACCGGCATCTCCGATTCATGACTAAAATAGGTGGTATCGTGGACAGTGAGAAAGTATATCAGAAATTGCAGCAGGACCTTGATCAAACTGGAGAAGTGGACTGAGAAATATTTTGGCAACGTTAGATCAAGGTAGGAGTTTCATGGTGATTGGTAGGACCTTAAGGAGTGTAGTTGAGCAGAGGGACCATGGAGTTTAGGTCCTCCGTTCTCTGAAAGTGGGGTCATAGTTAGACATGGTAGTGAAGTAGGCTTTTGCCACACGAGCAAGCATTGGTCAGGACATGGAGGAGAGCAGTTGGGAAGTTATGTTGCAATTATACAGGATGTTGGTGAGGCTGCACTTGCAGTGTTGTGTTCAGTTTTAGTCACATTGCGATCGGAAGGATGTTTTTAATTTGGAATGTGTGCAGACGGATTTTACAAAAATGTTGCCTGGACCCAACAGTATGAATTATAGGGAGAGGTTGGACAAGCGAGGACTTTTTTCTTTAGAGCACAGGAGAGGGGTCTTATAGAAGTTTACATGGTTAGGGTGAATGGACCCAACCTTTGTTTCCTAGAGTTGGGGAATCAAGGATGGGACAGCCTCAGTTTAAGGTGAGAGGGGAAAGAATAAAAGGGAAACTAATGGAAACTGTTTTACACAGAGAGTGGCACACAAGGAGTTGAATCATTTATATTAACGATATTTAAATGGCATTTGGGCAAGTACATGGACAGGAAAGGTCGAGAATGCTATGAGCCAAGTGCTGGGAAATGAGTTTTGTGTGGTTTGATATTTGGGTCAGCATGGACGAGTGTGGGCCAAAGGGCCTCTCTGCCTCTCTCCGTGCTGTCGGACTTGATGGCTGTACAAATAGAGCAGCATTTGGGTCAAACTCTCATTTTTCCTTAGGTCATAAGTTCGAATCAGATTTGGACAATGTTCTTTCAAGTTAACTTTGCAGATATTTTGCTTTTCAGTTTGTTATCAACAATACGTCTGTGTGTGCGCATGCGTGTGTGTGTGTCTGTCTGTGTGTGTGTGTTTCTCAGTATTTTTCAAAGGGAAATATCACTGTACATATTTGCAATATCGTCTCTTCATTCCTCTTTGCATCTTAGTTTGTTTTGGTCATAGACATGTTGTTTTAGTAAATTAAAGAAATCTGCTTGACTTGTTCCTAACACTGACCCTGACACACTCTGAGAACGATATCATTGGCCATATCACCAACATAGTTATAATTATATTTTGTGGGCAGTGGAGGAGTGGGGCTAGAAAAGGGAGAAGTGAGCCAAAACAACACAGGGAATTATCGACTCAATCAGCCAAGGTCAGAGACGAGGAGTTCCTTGGAGGGGATCCTGAGGGATAGAATTTTCATTTATTTAGAAAGGCAAGGAATAATTAGAGATAGTCAATATGGATTTGTGAGATGGAAATCATGTCTAATTAAAGTGATTGATTATTATGAAGAGATGACAAAGAAGATTGAAGAATACACTGTGGTGTACAATTTTTACGCAAACTTCAGCAAGGCATTTAATAAGGTTCCCCATCGTAGGCAGATTACTAAAATTAGGTTATATGTAATCGAGGTAAAGCTAACCAATTGGATACAAAATTGGATTGAAGGTAATGCATTGTTTTCCAAACTGAAGACCTGTGGCCAGCGGTGTTCTGAAAGAATCAGTGCTCAGCTCACTGCTTTTCATAACGGATAGAAACAACTTTGATGTGATTATCGGAGGCATCGTTAGTAAGTTTACAGATAACATCACCAACGCGGTGCAGTGGACAGTGAAGAAGATTATCTCGGAATATAACGGGATCCTTGAACATCAATGAGCCAAGGATTGGCAGATGGTGTTTAGTTTAGATATTTGTGAGGTTTTATATTTTGGCAAGTTAAAGTGGGGTAGTGCCCTGGGAAATATTGCTTAACTAAGAGACCTACGGGTGAAGATTCATAGTTCCTTGTAAGTGGAGTTTAGGTCGGTAGAGTAGTAAGGAACATGGTTGCCATGCTTGCCTTAATTGGCTAGAACATTGAGAATAGTAGTTGGAGTAACGTGTTGCGATTGTACAGGACGTAGGTGACGCCGCATTAAGAAAACTGCGTACATATCAGTTGACTCTTTTCAAGGATTGATGTTGTTAAGCTTGAAAGGGTGCAGAAAAGATTTACAAGGATTTTCTGGAACCTGAGGGTTTGAGCTACAGGGAGATTATGAACAGGATGAGGCTTTTTCCTCTGGACTGTCAGAGACTGAATGGTGACATGACAGAGGTTTAATAAAGTCCTGAGGGGCATGGATAGTCTGATTGGACAAGATCTTTTTCCCAGTGTAGGGCTGTCCAGAATTAGATGGCATAGGGTGAAGGTGACAGGGCAAAGACTTAGAAGGGACCTGAGGGGAAAACTTTTCATACAGAGGCTGGTGGGTGTACTGTCAGAGAAAGTAGTGAAAGCGTGTACAATTAAATGTTTACAATGTAACTGGATAGGTACATAATAGGAATGGATCATGTGATGTGGGCCAAATGCTGGCAAGCGGGACGAGATCTGATTAAGATGCCTGATTGGCATGGACAAATTGGACAAAAGGATCTTTTTCCACGCTGTATGATTCTCTTATTCTCACAGCGGGATGAGGAAGAATTCTAAAAGGGCCATTCGAATGGGAATTCTCTTCCCCGGAAGTTTATGGTGCCTCTCTGATTACAAGTATTCACAGCTGAGTTAGTTAAAGATTTGACTGAAAAGTGAGTCACGGAAAATGGGACATAGACAGGACAATGAGGCTGAGACCCCAATCTGATCAGCCACAATCTTAATGCCTGGTGGAGAAGGCTCAAATTCTCTAATGACCCACTCCTGCTCCTCAGTCCCATGTTTCTGTGTTCCATTCAACCCCTCTAACCGGCTAGACAGGAGCAGTTAGAGTCCACTTATTGTTATAGCATGGTGCATAGAAATAGAGGAAACAGTTCGATCCCTCGAGACTGTCCCACTCGGTTTGGGAGATTGGAAAATGTAATTGGAAGACCCAGGCTGGATATGGAAGAGGTTGCTCATTTCTCTTTCCAAAACCTCCCCTCTCTGTGTCTAGTGCTTCATTTGTTGAACATGTTGTAGACCCAGATTCACTGTGAATACAGCCCCCAAATCTCACCCAGTGATGGCTCACAAAATCCACGGGTCTCCCTGATTGCAACATTCCATAAAAGACCTTCCAGGAAAATAACACATACTAACTTTCCAATAACAGAATGGGAGAGCATCAGAAACAGGGGCAGGTCATTCACATCCCAAGCCTGCCTTGCCCTTCACTAAGATCAAGGCTGACCTGCTCCAGTCTCAAATCTTCTTAATGTCCAAGTCTTCTTGAGCACTTCCATAGAACACAGAAGAAAGAACAGTATTGATTTGGAGATGTCGGTGTTCGACTGGGGTGTACAAAGTTAGAAATCACGTAGCACCAGCTTATAGTCCAACAGGTGTAATTGGAAGCACAGTAGCTTTTGGAGCATCGCTCCTTCATCAGGTGATAGTGGAGGGCTAGATTGTAAAACAGAATTTATAGCAAAAAGTTACAGTGTGATGTAACTGAAATTATACATGGAAAAATTGATTGTCTGTTAAGCCTTTCATCTGTTAGAATACCATGATAGTTTCACTTCTTTCATGTGTAAATCATAATTTTTTTTAAAAAGTTGCATTCTCAGGTGAGCTGTGAACAATGGTGATAGCAAGATAAAATGTTGAAGGTTTTGCCCACCTGTGTTCTCTAACAATGCTATAATGTTTAGATTGATTCTAAGCTAAAAAGTGAGATAACGGAGTTTTACATGAATTCATGCAGATTTTGAGTTCAAGGTTCTACATGAATGCATGCAGTTAGGACCTTCAGTCCTCGACGTTGTGTTGTTTATCCTACTCTAACCTACATGCTTCAGTTGTCTTTGTTCCATTTGCCTATCCAAGAGTCTCTTAAGTTTCCCTCACGTATTTGACTCTACTACCACTGATGGTAGTGCATTAAACCCTCCACTCTCTGTGTAAAGAATCTACCTCTGATATCTCCCCTAAAACTTCCCCCAATTACCTTAAAATTATGCCACCTCGTGATAGACATTTTTGCCATGGGAAAATGTCTCTGGCTATTCACTCTCTCTCCGCCTCTCATCATCTTGTACACCTCTATCAAGTCACCTCTCATCTATTTTTCCTCCAATGAGAAAAGCCCTCACTCCCTCACGGTTTCTTCGTAAGACTTCTAGTCCAGGCAGCATCCTGATAAATCTCCTCTTTACACTCTCAAAATCTTCATTATCCTTCCTATAATGAGGAGACCAGAACTGAACACAATATTCCCTGTGCGGTCTGAGCGGGGCTCTATCGAGCTGCAGCATAACCTCGCGGCTCTTAAAACTCAATCCCCTTGCAACTGAAAGCCAACATGCCATACGCCTTCTTAACAACCCGATCAACTTGGGTGGCAGCTTTGAGGGATCTGTGGACACGGACGTCAGGATCCCTCTGTTTCTCCACACTGTCAAGAATCCTGCCTTTAACCATGTATTCTGCATTCACATTCCAGCTTGCAAAGTGAATTACTTCAGTTTGAACTCCATGTGCCACTTCTCAGCCAAGCTCTGCATCCTGTCGATGTCCCATTGCAACCTACAATAGCCCTACACATTCTGCACTACTCCAACCACCTTTGTGTCATCGGCAAACTTACTAGCCAACTCTTCAACACCCACATCCAAGTCATTTTTGAAGATAACAGAGAGCAGAGGTCACTGAACTGATCCCAGCGGGACACCACTGGTCCCTTTCAGTGATCTAGCTCCCCTAACTCTCTGTGTAAGCGAGTTCCTGACATTCACTACCCTCTGTTTTAAGAAAACCTTCTCTGCTTCTACACCATGACCTATTGATATGAACAAAAGAGGTAACGCAGCGGCTCATGTAAGAGAGAATGACCCTGAATTCAAGGCAGTATTTGACTGAGGATGACATCAAGGAACCTGAACGAAATCACACTTACTGAGAATTAATTATGACCTCTACACTGCTTGGAGTCATTCACGGCACAAGGGAAGATGATTATCATTGGTGGGCATCAATCATCTCAGCCGTGGTGCACAACTGCAGGAGATCCTCAGCGTAGCTTCCTCAGCTCAGGCATCTCCAGCTTGTCATCATAGAATCCCTACAGTGTGGAAGAAGGCTATTCATCCCATTGAGTCCAAACTGAGCAGATTAGATTCCCTACAATGTGGAAACAGGCACTTCGGCCCAACCAGTCCACACCGACCCTCCGAAGAGTAACCCACCCAAACACATTTCCGTCTGACTAATGCACCTAACATGATGGACAATTTAGTATGGCCAATTCACCCTGCGTGCACATATTCGGACTGTGAGAGGAAACCGGAGCACCCGAAGGAAACTCATGCAGACAAGTGGGGAATGTGCAAACTCCACACAGACAGTTGCCCAAGGCTGGAATCGAACCTGGGACCCTGGTGCTGTGAGGCAGCAGTGTTAGCTACTGCTTCACCGTGGCAGCAGAAGAGGGGGCATTCACTGAAGTCTACAAAATTTCAGGACAGGTTGTCCCTCTTCAGCTCTTGAAACAATTTGTGACCATGTATAGCAAGACTCGAACAACATTCAAGAGCGTGTTGTTAAAGTCTGGGTAACATTATGTAACAGCACAGTACATTTCCACAGTAAAAGGACAGGTTCATTCAGCAGCTCAATCAGGAAGAGGTTATTCAGCTTGTCAAGCCACTAACTCAGGAACAGGAAAGTGTCAGAGATGCTCCAACATCACAAACAAATGAAGCAGGGGCTGCACAGACAGACTGCTCCAAATTGATACACATGGCTCAATTACCCATGGTACATATGTGTTACTTTAACATGGGTTTCTGGTAGTTGGAATGAAGCCAACATTTTTTAGCCATTCTCCAAGTTACATTCCATCTCCAAGAAGGCAGACCCATGGTCTCCGTGGAGTCAGAAACCGGTGGGGGAATAACTAACTGTTTCAGAATGATGGTATTTTGGCTGCTGACAGTATTCTGTACAAAATGACACTCAATGTAGCGTCACACAGTAACTGTGCATTAAAGTGTTCAGAGTTCATTCAGAGCCCGTACCTCGCGGTCAATTGACGTGAGGCTTCTGCAGATGCATGTGAACTGTCGTGAATTAAACATTCAATGAGAAGTATGACATTGCCACCCCATTCAGCTGTTTGGGAGATAATGAGTTTCTGTCCATACCCATCAAGCTTCAACTTCTTATTCTCTCACAGCGCTACAGATTAAGCACATCGTTACTTCACTCTCTCCTCATGGTAACATCGTGCTAGTGTTTAGTCTGGTCAAACTCCCGTACACTCTCTCAGTGACAAAGGGATCATTGATTATAATGCAGACCAAACCTTTACACATAGCACCAAATACTTTCTCAACAAAACATGATCATTGGGAAAGATATTCTAACTTTGGTGCTTCAATCATTTTGCATGAAGAACCACATATCATTTACTTCCTGCCCCTGTATGAATTCTGTCAGTGACTTATGACCAAGGACATCCAGGTCTTTTTCAACAAAAGCACTCGCCAACCTCCCTACCATTTAATAAATATAAATGTGCATTTGTTGTTCACATCTGAATAATTGTTATACCTTGTCTCCATCCTGTTTTAAATATTTAGATTGACAATAGCTGCTGTCCAGTCTGCAGGATCCTTTTCAGAATCTAATTAGCTTTGAAGAATAATCAGTAATTATTTCACTAGTTTGTTCTCACCTCAATCACTCTGAGATGTAACTCATCAGATGCAGCAACTTATGAAACTTCAATTCAATTAGATTTTCAATAACATACACTTCATTAATTCTGATTTCCTGCAGTTTCCAATTTTTACCAGTCCCTCTGTTCCCTAATATTTGTGGAAAGTAGTTTCTGTACCTTCCCCTGTGGAGATGGAACCAATGCATTCCTCTCAGCAGGCAGATGGTTTCAGTCAACTCGTGAATACACTGGCGGACTGCACTTCATTCATGGTGGATATATTACCCACTGCTGCCTGCAAAGTTCCAGAATCAATCCAGTTTAATTCATCGTGAGTGTCAGCGCAGTCTTGCTACTGGTGTGAGAACACAGGTTATACTGAAGGAGGGGATACAGCTCAGTGATCACCTCAATTTTGAGACAAGCTGGTTTTACACTTTACACCTGAATGGCTGCAGCTTAGACAAATCTTCCTGGAAATCCCAGAGATGAAAATATAATGCCTCACTCCTCCCTGTTTATACACCTTCCCTTCTTTGTAGTCTCAGCCTCATTTGTTTACTATGGACCCAGACACACTGTAAATGCAGTATCCAGAGTGGGGTTCCCAGACCACCGAGGCTCCCTGAATGAACCCAGTAGCTGACATCACTATCCTGAGAACACCATCCACAGACCCTCCACTGACTTTCCAGATGACAGCAGCAAGTGAATTCCCCACAGCGACAATGCATCCATTCACTACTGAAAATGCCTCGGACTCCTCAGTTTCTCTTGGAGACAGTGAGGAACGCAGATACTGGAGATCAGAGCTGAAAAATGTATTGCTGGAAAAGTACAGCAGGTCAGGCAGCATCCAAAGATCTGGAGAATCGACGTTTCGGGCATGAGCCCTTCTTCAGGAATGAGGAGGAAGAGCTCCTCATCTTCCGCCTACGAACCCTCCAACCACAAGGGATGAATTCAGATGTCTCCAGCTTCCTCATTTCCCCTCCCCCCACCTTGTCTCAATGCCAATCCACCACCTTCCTGACCTGCAATTTTCTTCCTGACCTCTCCGCCCTGACTCCCACTCCGGCCTAATACCCTCACTTTAACCTCTTTCCACCTCTCGCAATTTCCAACGCCCCTCCCCTAATTCCCTCCTCCCAACCTTTTATCTTAGCCTGCTTGGCACACTTTCCTCATTCCTGAAGAAGGGCATGCCCCGAAACATCGATTCTACTGATCTTTGGATGCTGCCTGACCTGCTGTGCTTTTCCAGCAATACATTTTTTAGCTCCTCAGTTTCTCTTCCTGGCTGAGAAAGCTCATACATCTCCACACAGTCGCACAGTAACAGTTCCTGTCTCCAAATAAACAGTTGACCATGGAACATTGCGTTTCTCTATATCTCACGACTATAAGTATTGCTGATGGAGTTGATCACCACACTCAGAGACGAGAGATAGAGTGAAAATAACTCACGGTAAGCAAGGAGATCCCATAATAAATATGATATTCAGGAATATGTGAAAAGGGGAAATGGTAGAATAACTTCCCATTCTGTTTTCCTTCCAGTCCATCATCAGCAATCCTTTTGCTTGCTTTTCCTTTCTCTCTCTCTCTCTCACTCTCCATCTCTCTCTCTTTCTCTCTCACTTTCTCTCTCTTGAAGTACATCACCCACTCAACACAAACCTCCCGCTCACCCTTCCTGCCATCCCTGATATAATAATATCATTTCTCAGCTGCATTCAGTTTTGATAGGTTCACTGAACTCGAAACATGATTTTTTTTTCCGACAGACTGCCATACCTGCTGAGATTCTCCAACATTCTTTCAGACGGTGGACGATTTTATTTCAGATCGCCAGCATCCGCATTTCCTTCGTTATTTCACCTTTAATGTTGTTGTTTCGCGGGATGCCAGCATCACTGGCAAGGGCAGTATTTATTGTCCATCCTAACTGCCCTTGACCACGCGGCCATTTTTCAAGGCAATATGGAGGCAACTAAATTGTTGTGGATCTGAGGTGACACTTAGTTCAGACAGGGCAAACATGTTCGGCTTCTTTACCAAAGGTTATCAATAAAATAAGAAAAGAAATCCCAGTGGTTTATGCTTGCCATGAGTGAAATTAGGTTTCATTCCAATTTTTTATATTTGAATTTAACTTTAGTCATCGGCTGTGGTAGGATTTCAGACAATGATTTTAAAGTCATGACTTGCGCCTCTGAAGTACACAGTCAGTGACATTATTACTCTGTTTAAGAGTCCCTGTTGTGAAGTAACTGTAGAGACAAGAACAAGTTTGTCGTCAAACTATTTGTAACTGGAAGAGAGTTCAGAAGGGAACTGGAGCCATAAAATCTGTCGTTAACGAAGGGGTAGGTGATGGCGAAGTCAGCAACAGAACTCAGGCAGAGCTGGAAATTGGGGATATTACGAAGGGGGTGTCAGCAGGTTTGATCACACGGAGAGAATATGGAGATATAAAAACATTCACAGTAAAAAGGAAGCTCAAGGTTGCGAACAGTCTTATTCCTTCTCAGATATTTATGAGTAAGTTGTTTAGAAATGCATAAGATGGAAGTGGGGTTTGTGACTGAAAGTTTATGTATTTGTTAAATATAATCAACCAGAATAGCAATAACATTCAGCATCATTTATGGAATTGACAGAGATAGACTTAACAGGAACACCAATACTAGCGAGGATGGGATAGTACCCAGCTTGAATTATCATCAGTACGGCTCGTATCCGCACCTCTAACCATGGCCAATCCCGAGAAAGATAGTAAAGACCCAAGGATAAACTCCTGTCCATTGTTGCAACGTTCATGTCTAATGTTCTCAGATTCGGATCCATTGTTGGAACATTCTAGTCTAATATTCTCAAATTAAATCCATTGTTGGACCATTCTAATGTTCTCAGATTCTGATTTCTCTCTCTTCCTCTGTAGCTGCTGATCCCAATCTTGTTGAGGTTGACGCTGCGCCGAATACTATGGCAAAACAAGTTAAAAGAAGGCCCTAATTATGGAAGAGGGAAATCCTCCAGTGACCCAGGTGGGTCCAGAAAGAATGATATTAATCACAGTCACTGAACAAACAGCTCCAGTTAACCATTTCACGGCAACTCTGATATATCACAATAATTGGTGTGTGTGGGATTTTGATATCGATGATTATTGGGCTCATGACACATCTCCAGTTGTAAACATCGAGGAGAGGGAGAGACATAATTCTTTCTCTTCACAAGCTCGATTATTCTGCTGTGTTTTGGCAATATAGGAATTGCTGGGCTCCCGAGGCCGTCTGTGTCTGATCACCAGGCCCGCTGCATCTTTTTGTTTTATTTATTTATGTTTAACTTTGACTTTTGTCTGTCCAGCATTTAACGGCTTAGGTGGGTTTAGGCATTTTTGAGAGAACGCCTACAGAGCCATAGACGGTGTAGATATAGTCCATTCCTTGTGTTCTTGCAGCCACGGCCTGGTCCTGTGAAGTGATGGTCAAACTCTCACAGAACCAGGACTCTTAATTTTACCTTTCACCAGTTATTGCTGGTATCTCAGCAGGGTTGGAAGGCAGGAAATCTCTCCCGGGTGCTACACACTCTCTCTGTGATTTCTCTCTGAACTGTCTTTGAATGTTCTTTCCTCCTGGATTGGAGAACTGCATGTCAGACAATCTGTTTCTTGCATTTGTTTTTTGACCTTTGTGTGCTTATTGGATGATACCATATTGGAGCAGTTAGTGTATAGTAGTTAAATAAACTATTATTCTGCTCTGTTTTCGAACAGAATTAAGTTATTGCAAGTTCGTCTTCCTTTTGTTGTATTTTACCGAGAGTCTTCGAATAAATTATGTTTTGCTTAATGACGAATATATTGACCAAGTCAATTCTATCTCAAACACAGCACCTTACATTTATCAGCGGAATGGGCCGAGCTGGAGGAGTGATAATCATGTCAAGAATTATATCGGTTACCCAATCCACCTCTCAGAACCAGCCCAGATACGTATAAGCCCAGATGAGGTACCTCCTCAACATGAAGCGCTGCGTAGACCAGGCTAATGCACTGCTCACCAATCCGTTCAGATTCGAATACTGTTTAGAGCTCACAAGTTCACTACTTATGTGTCCAACAGTGCACTGATCTATAAATTTGGACGAAAAGATCTGTTCAACACAGGGCGCTGTGCAGAACACACAAAGGCATTGTTCTATTCACGCAGACTGGATATCTGTGCAGCATGGGGAGCTGTGCAGTAAATAGCAGTGAATTTATCTTTTAATGTGGAGCAGTTACCTTCCCAGCATATGCAGCTGTGTGCACCAATCACTGCATTACTGTGTAAAACTGTGTTAGAACACTGCCCAGCGTGGGGAACCTTGCGGCTCATGCTGGAAGCGACAGGATGTGCAGCACCTCTCCATTTACAGCTCCATATCTCCATTGTGGAATGACACAGGAGTGCTGTGGGTGTGAAACTCATTGCCAGAGAGAGATGGCGGGGGAATCAGTTTAAATACCAACAAATGGGAGGAACTTGGTTAAAAGACAGGGGGAGATTAAGAGAGAATTTCAGAGAATGATCTGATGATAGGTTTAAAAATTGTGAAATGAGAATATTTCGATAGCGTCTTGCAATATAAGCCACTGCTTCTCGGAATGATGGGTGAGCAGGATATTTGTGTAAGTTATGATGATTTAGAATTTTGGATAAGCATTTGTCCTGCAGCGTTGTAACTGGGAGTAGGATCAGCAGAGTTTTCGACTCACTGGGCTGAATCGTACAATAATTTGTCTCAGTGCCATTTTCATTGAATGTGACAGAAGGAATATCTACACGAGGCAGAGCTAGTTTCCTGGTGTTATCTTATCGAACTCACCTCATTAACTACCCACCCTACCTCATGGTGTCCCTCTCATTCAACGCCAGCACGATTTTCCCACCCATTAGGGCTGGAGGCGCTCACCATCGCCCGGATGCCCCTGGATATTCAGTGATCCCTGGTACTGCTGCCATCATGAAAAGGCCAGTGGGCACACGGTTGAGTTTTCTTAGTTTGGAGCTGCCCTGCACAGTTTACCCGAGCATGGCAGATAAAGGGAAATTACACCACAGCTTGACGACAGAGGCACAGAGGTCATGGTGAATGGTCTAGTACAGAGGGGGACCATTCTCTTCCCAGACCATTGTCTGAGCACACCACCTAGCTCAGTGCAGTATCTGTGGTCCGAAGAAAAGTCCAGCAATACAGGAAAAGCATCAATAATCTTCCCCGTTCTGTCAGGATAAGGGTCAAAGTATTCTCTCTACTCTCTCACACTCATTGCATATCTGTTAGTGCCTTCCCCAGAATAAAGCTCCATTACTCTTACCACTGCAATACAGCACCTTCTCTCACTCTCTCTCTCTCTCTCTCTCTCTCACCTACGCAATACCCCCACATAGTGAGAAAATGTTCTTATGAGTGCAGTTTCTAGAAATCTCTGGTTGATGTCATTCGTACAATGTTCCAGATAAGTTTCAAAATAATTCAATGTCAGCAAAATGTTCATCCCCCAGTATGTAACCCATCAGAGGAAGGAGCAGAGTTTTACTTTTATTTTAAATCACTCAGGTTGAAAATGCATCATGGGGCCATTAATCCTCTCAAATATGCTCCACTATTCAGGCAAAGGAAGCACCTAAACACTTGAAGACTCACTCTCTTCTTGACGAGAGGCGCCACTTTGGAGTTTCGCCAGTTTCACTGAAACACTCCTGTAATCCCGAGAGTTATGGAATATTTCACACAGTGCCACCAGTCACTCTGTAACCATTTCTATCAAAACCAGCTATGAATTGCTGATGAGATGTTTACCTTTGGTCTTTTCTGTTTGAGAAAAGCCTTGTACATTTTGTGAGAGACAATGCAAAACTTTCATCTAACTTCAATTTTGTTTATAATATTGAAACTCTTTGTGCCTTCCCCTGCGAGAAACAATGTAAAATAATGTTTTAACTTCTCTGCATGTTCCCTGAAATCAGTTCCCCAATCACATCCTACAGGTGTCCCACATATTCTTTCCTGCCTTCCTTCCAAGGTTCACACACACTTCATGAATGTTTTTTATTCGATATGGGAAAACTCTTGCGGTTAGTTTCTTTTCATATTTCTTGCCAGTTTTGAAATGTTTTTTCTTTGTATTTTGTTTTCTACAATCTGCTTCTTGTTCCAAAAGTAAACTTCCCAAATGTGGCCAATGCTAGAGCTCAACAATCTGAATTCTTTAGTTTGTGATTGATTAACATACTTCACAGCATTTGTGCATCATGGATGGTTCATCTTCACATCTTCATATCATCTTCTTTTTCACCAGAGCCAAACATTACTGAGAGTTATTAATCAGTACCTGCTTTAATGTTCCCACACCCCTTCCCCCCACACCCACCCCCGCCACACACATATCTGCTGACCTTCATCTGTGTCTATTTTCACACTCCGTATTTGACCAGATATATGACATGTATCTGCATTTGAAATGCCTGGCTCTTTTCAATCAATCAGGGGGAACCTCCGTATGTGGCTGAACACATGATCAGCTGAGGGTAACTCCATTCTCCCAGTTTCCCTGGCTCTGTCATTTCTGTTCGATGATGTCACATTCCAGTGGGAAGCTTCCTACATGTCATCCTTTTCTCTCAAACGAGAAATCCCCTAAATCTGATGGACTGAGCTTTCAGCTGTGTCTGGCCCATCTCCCTCACTTCTGCCCTCACTCCGTCCTTCCTCCCCAGAACAATGATAGATCTCCCCTTGTCCACACTTCTTTCTGCACTAGAATCTGCATTCACAGAATCATCCTCCGCCACTTCCACCACCTCCAGCAGGACAGCACCAGCAAACACATCTTCCCCTCCCGTCCACTGTCAGAAATTCACAGGGACCATTCCTTCTGTGGCAAGCTCCATTACCTCGAACAGGTCCCCACTCCCCCATGGCACCTTCCCATGTAAAGCTGCAACTTTTGCCCATTTATCTCTTCCCTCTTCACTGTCCAAGGCTCTAAACACACCTTCCAGGTGAAGCAGCATTTCACTTATACGCTTTCAATCCAATCTCCTGTCATTGCTGCTGACAATGCAGTCTCCTTCACATTACTGAGCTAAACAGAAACTGATTTGATGAACATCTCCACTCTATCTGTAGGAATGACACTGACATTCTGATTGCTCCCCATTTCAAGAACCTACATTGCTCTCAAGATAATGAGAATTCTTTAATATCTTAACTTCCAGAAGGCCTCTGACATGGTACCCCACAGGAGGCTGCAGAGTAAGATAAGGACCCATGGTTCTCAGAGGACAGGTACTAGCATGGATAAAAAATTGCCTCTCTTACAGGATGCAGAGTGAGGATAAAATTGTCACTCTCAGGATGGCAGCCGGTGATTAGCAGTGTTCCACAAGAGTCATTGTTGTGACCACAACATTTTACTTTATAGGTTAACGATCTGAGTGGCGGGACAGAAGACATTCTGGCTACGTTTGCAGATGAAGCAAAGATAGGTAGAGATGCATGTAATAGTGAGGAGGCAGGGACTCTGCAGAAAGAATTCAACAGTTTAGGAGAGTGGGAAAAGGAATAGCAGATGGAATACAATGTGGGGCAGTGTGAGGTCATGCACTTTGGTATGAAGAATACAGGCATGGACTATTTACTAAATGGGAAAAAAATCAGAAATCTGAGGAACAAAGGGACTTGGGAGTCCAAGCGCAGGATTTGCCTTAGATAAACTTGCAGGTTCAGTCAGTAGTTAAGAAGGCAGATTCAATGTTGTCATTCATCTCGAGAGGAGTAGGATATAATGGTGGGGATTCTGAGGCTTTCTAAGGCTCTGGTCAGACCATATTTCCAGTATTTTATGCCTCATACCTCAGGGAGGATGTATTAGCCTTGGTGTGTGTCAAGAGTAGGTTCACCAGAAATGAAAAACTTAACACATGAGGAACGTTGGAGAACTCTGGGTTTATATTCGATGGAGATTAGAAGGATGGGTGGGGGGGGGGGGGGTGGTGGAGGGATCATATTGAAACTTACTGAATACTGAATGACCTGGATACAGACAAAATTGGGAGGACGTTGGCATTGGCAGGAGGACACAGGCTTAGAGCAAAGGGAATATCCATTAGAATGATGATAAGATGAAACGTCTTTAGACAGAGAGTGGTGAAATTTTGGAATTCCTTACCACAGAATGCTGTGGAAATCAAATTATTTGGCACCAACGATATAGCCAGGAAAGGGACTGAGGACCTGAAAAGTGACTACAGAGAGTTAGTTTGGAAGCTGAAGAGCAGGACGAGTAGAGTAGTGATCTCAGGTTTGCTACCAGTGCCACGAGCTAGTTAGATGAGGAACAGTCAGCGAATGCAGATTTACACGTGGTTGCGGGGCTGGTGCAGGAGGGAGGGCTTCAGATACCTAGACCATCGGGATACCTTCTGGGTCAGGTGGGACCTGTACATGAAGGACGGGCTGCACCTGAACTGGAGGAGCACAAATGGCCTGTTTGGGAGGTTTGCTCGTGTGATTCTGGCATGTTTAAAACGCGTTTGGCAGGGGGTAGGAATAAGACCACATGTCTGAGACGGGGTTAGTTGCAGATGAGACAGTGACAGGATATATTGAATCTATCAGGAAGGTTTCTCACGCTATGAAACAAAGGAATCAGTTAAAGTGCATCTGCTTTAATGCAAGGAATGTCTGATCTAAGAGTGACAAACTTAGATTATGGATCAGTACTTGGGGCTACGATATCGTGGCCATAACAGAGACGTAGGTTTCACGGGGCAGGGATGGTTGCTTGATGTTCCAGGGTTTAAAACGTTTAAAAATGTTTCAGGGCAGCACAAAGTCTCAATGATTAGTACTGCTGCCTCACAGCGCCAGAGACCTGGGTTCAACGCCCAACTCAGGGAACTGTCTGTGTGGAGTTTGCACATTTTTCCCATGGGTGTGCTCCGGTTTCCCTCCATAATCCAAAAATGTGCAGATTAGGTGAACTGGCACATGCTTAATTGCCCGAAATGTTTGATGAAGGGGTAAATGTAGGGGAATGGTTCTGGGTGGGTTGTTCTGTGGAGGGTTGGTGTGGACTTGTTGGGCCGAAGGGCCTGTTTCCACACTGTAAGTAATCTAATCTTATCTAAAAAAGAACAGGGTGGGTGAAAATGAGGAGAGGGTGTAACATTGCTAATCAGAGAGTCCATCACAGCTACAGAAATGAAGGTTGTTGAGGAAGGTTTGTCTACTGAGTCAGTATGGGTGGAAGTTAGGAATAGCAAGGGAACAGTCGCCGGATTTGGGGGTTTTCTACAGACCATCTAATAGCAGAAGAGAGATTGAAGATCTCATAGGCGGGCAGATTCCAGAAAAATGCAAAAGTAGCAGGGTTAATGTTATGGGCGATTTCAACTTTCCCAATATCGACTGGAACCTCCTAAGTGCAGATGGTGTGGATGAAGCCGTTTTTGTCAGGTGTGTTCAAAATGGTTTCCTTGCTCAGTATAGAGACAGACCGACAAGGGGAGAGGCTATTTTGGATTTGGTGTTCGGCAATGAGCCAGGACAGGTGTCAGAACTAATGGTGGGAGAGCACTTTGTTGAAAGTGATCACAACTGCCTCACATGTAGCATAGCCTGTGAGAGTGAAAGGAGCAGTTTCCGAGGGAAGATATTTAATTAGGGAAAAGGAAATTAAGATGCTATCAGACAGGAGTTGGGAAGTACAGACTGGGAGCAATTGATCCACAGAAAGGGCACAGCAGGCATGTGGAGACTGCTTAAGGAGCAGTTGTTGCGAGTGATACACAAATTTGTTCCTCTGAGACAGGTAAGAAGGGGTAAGATTAAGGAACCTTGGATGACGAGAACAGAGAAACTTCTCGTCAAAAGGAAGCAGGCAGCTTACGGAAGATGGAGGAAGCAAGAATCTAACACAGCTTTAGAGGATTACAGGCTTGCTAGAAAGGAGCTCAGAAATGGACCGAGGGGCGCCATGATGGGGCATGAAAAAGGCTTGGCAAGAAGGATTAGGGAGAATCCAAAAGCATTTTTCTCATACGTGAGGAATAAAGGAATAATTAGGTAGGAGGTAGGGCCAATCAGGGATAGTGTAGGGAACTTATGCGTGGAGTCTGAGCAGATAGGGGAAGCCCTAAATGAGTTTTTTGCTTCGATTTTCACCAGGGAAAGGGAACTTGCTGTAAATGAAAACTTAGAGGAGCTGGTTCAGATCAAGATTTCAAGATTGATGAAATTGATGTGCTAGAAATTTTGAAAAACATTAAGATAGATACGTCCCCAGTGCCAGATTTATCCTAGACAGCTCCGAGAAGCGAGAAAGGCGTTTGCTAAGCCGCTGGTGAGGATATTTGCTTCCTCAGTCTTCACAGGAGTCATACCGGAGGATTGGAAGGAGGCGAATGTTGTTCCTTATTTCAACAAGGGTAATAGGGAAATCCCTGGTAATTACAGACCAGTCAGTCTTACGTCAGCGGTCAGCAAAGTTTGGAAAAAAATTCTGAGGGATAGAATTTTTGACTATTTGGCAAAGCATTGTGTGATTAAAGCAGTCAGCATGGCTTTGTGAGGGGCAGGTTATGCCTCACAAATCTGATTGATTTCTTTGAGGAGGTGTCAAGACAGGTCGACGACGGTCGAGCAGTGGACGTGGTGCATGTGAACTTCAGGAAGGCATTTGAGAGGGTTCCCCATGGAAGGCTCAGTCATAAAGTCAGGAAGTATGGGATACAGGGAGATTTGGTTATCTGGATTCAGAATTGGCTGGCTAGCAGAGGGCAGACAGTGGTTGTAGATGGAAAATATACTGCTTGGAGGACAGTGTTGAGAGGGATCCCACAGGGCTATGTCCTTGGGCCTCTGCTATTTGTAGTTTTTATAAATGACTTGGATGAGGAGGTTATGGGGTGGGTTAGTAAATTTGCTTATGACACAAAGATTGGAAGCGTCGTCGATAGTATAGAGGGCTACTGTAGGCTGCAGTGCGACATAGACAGGATGCAGAGCTGGGCTGAGAAATGGCAGATGGAGTTCAACCTGGGTAAATGCGAAGTGATTCATTTTGGAAGGTCAAATTCGAATCCTGAATATAGCATTAAATACAGGATTCTTGGCAGTGTGGAGGAATAAAGGGATCTGGGTGCGCAAGTGCATAGATCCCTCAAAGTTGCCACGCAAGTGGATAGGGTGTCAAGAAAGCATATGTTGTTTTGGCTTTCATTAACAGGGGGATTGAGCTTAAGAGCTGCAAAGATTTTCTGCAGCTCTACAAGTCCCTGGTGAGACCACACTTGGAATATTGTGTCCAGGTGTGGACCCCCTACTATAGGAAAGATCCAGGGGCTTTAGAGAGGGTGCAAAGAAAGTTTATCAGGATGCTGCCTGGACTGGAGGGCTTGCTTTATGAAGTAAGGTTGAACAAGCTTGGACATTTCTCTCTGGAGACAAGGAGGTGAGAGGAGAGCTGATCAAGGTGTACAAAATAATGAGAGGAATAGATAGTGTCAATACCCTTTTCCCCAGGGCAGGATTGACTAGTACGAGAAATCATAGTTTGAAGATATTAGGAGGAAGGTAAAAGGGAGACGTCAGAGGTAGGTTCTTTATGCAGAGAGTTGTGAATGTATGGAATGCATTGCTAGCTCTGTTGGTGGAAGCAGAGTCATTGGGAACATTTAAGCGACTGATGGACATGCACGTGGATAGCAGTGAGTTGAGGGGTGCGTAGGTTAAATTACTATATTTTACATTAAGATTAAATCTCAGGACAACATCGTGGCCCAAAGGGCCTGTTCTATGCTGTCCTGTTCTATGTTCTATTTAGTATAGTTAAAAGAGACTCAGATAAGTTCTTGATTGACAAGGGGATCAAAGGTAACTGGCAGGAAGCAGGGAAATGGGGTTGAAAATCTATAATTCGCGATCGAATGCTGGAGCTGACTTGATGGTCCGAATGGCTTCATTTCTGCTCGGAAAGAGTTGTGGCCTTATAATATTTCGGTCCTGGATGGCACGGTGTCTCAGTGGTTTGCACTGGTGCCTCACAGCATCAGGGAACTGGGTTCGATTTCCTCTGGGTGTTCTAGTTTCCTGCCACAGTTCAAAGTTGTGCAGATTAGGTGAACTGGCTATGCTGAATTGCCGATTGTGTTCAGGGATGTTGATGTTTGGTGCAATAGTCAAGGGTCTACGTATAGTATTAGGGTAGAGAATAGGATTGGTTCGCATACTCTTTGGAGGGTCAGTATAGACCTGTTGGGCTGAAGGGCCTGTTTTCACACTGTAGGGATTCTAAGAAAATGCAGGCTGCTGCAATGTTCCAATGAAGCACAACCCACGCTCGAGTAACACCTCACTTTACACTTTGTTACGTTACAGTCTGTAGGAGTTAATATTCAATTCCATAAATTCACAGCCTGAACCCACTATGGCTGTTCTCCATTTTCCGTACACGCTCCCTCCTGGGCTCCCTAAGTTCGTGTCTTGTTTATTTCCATTCAACAGAGAAAATCAACTTCTAATATTTACACATTAATTTACACACATTATATACCTGTGTCTCTTTCACCACAATTTCAAGCCCATTTGTCTTTCACACTGGGCCTCCAAACACTCTTTCCCACTTCTGCCAAGATACTAAAGCGCTCACTTTCCAATCCTTTACACGTCTGAAGAAGATTTACACTGGACTTGAAACATTACCATTGTTTCCCTGTCTCTGCAGATGTTGCCAGACCCCTAAGTTCCTTCAAAAATGAAAAGTTACAGAACACATTTTCAATATAGAAAAGATCATTGGATACAGAAAATCTGAAACAAAAACAAAAATTGTTGGACTTACTGGGTGCTTTGAGGAACAGTCACAGAACCCGAAAGATTAACTCTGCTTTCACTCCACAGATGCTGTCAGACTGGTCAGTGTCTTCAGCACTTTCTGTTTTTGAATAAGTTTCAAACATGTGTGTCAAAGCTGCTCACACGCCCTGTCCAACATGGAGCACCATACACCGGGAAGTGAATGATAATGCACGTATACAAATTCACTTGTTCTGAAACTACATAAGGCTGTCATCACCGACACTACAGAGCTCTTAACCATGGTCATGGAGAGAAACAGCGGGAAACACATTCGCTTTAAACAGAAGATGGCATTACTGGAGGGGAAAATATTCAGGTGAAAACGTTAAATGCTTTTGAGGAATGCGACAATTGGAGGCATGGCATCATGAAGATACCCAAACAGGATGAGAATTTTTAAAAAAGGAAGTGTTCCCACATGAGATACTGGGATAGAGCATTGTGTACAGGGGGGAGGGGGGGGGGAAGGACGACCGTGCCCCATGCGAATGAGGACAGGCAGCAGAATTGTATTGCAGATAATGCATCTGAAACTGGGCATTCATGTGATGCTGTAAATCATAGCAGCTGTCGTAGCAGCAGCAGCAGCAGAATTATATTCAACCACAATATAATCTCTCAGTCTACCATGAACATGAAGCCAATCTCCGGTTCAGTGATGAGTGTGGGTGAACATGCCACGGTCAGAACTGTGTGTACCTAAACCTGATGACAACCCATTCAAGCGACCGCACTTACTGCTTAAATTAACAAACAGCAGAACTAACATCTGATAGAGAGGGCGCCATGACCACAAGACTGTGACCACTTCTTTTAAAACCAGCTATGAATTACTGCTGGCCTGTCTACTCTTACTCTTATCTGTTAGAAAATCCTTGTTCCTTTTGTTAGAGACAGTTCAAGAATTTCCCTCCTATTACCATTTTGTTTACATCTTTGAAATACTTACTGTACCTTCCCCTGTGAGGAAAGATGTAGAACACGGGTGTAAATTATCTGTCTGCTCCCTGTAGCCAATTCTTCAGTCACACCCTCCAATTATCCTCAGTATGCTTTCCTAATTAATTTCACCTAAGATCACACACTCATCTTGAACTTTTTTTATATGCTCGGAAAAGATCGTGCTGCTTGTTTTTTGTATTTCTTGCCAATTTACTACATCATGTCTTTTCTCCCCTTTTCCTCGCTTTCTAGATTGATACAGTCATATAGCGCACAAACAGACCATTTGGTCCAACTTGTCCATGCTGACCAGGTTTTTCAAACTAAACTAGTCCCATCTGATTGCATTTTCTCCATATGCCTCTCAACTTTTCCCATTCATAATGTCCTAATGAGTTTTAAATGTTGTAGCTGTACTTGCAGCTCCCACTCTTCCTCTGACAGCTCATTCCACATACACACATCAGCCGCTGTGTGAAAATATTGACCCTTCGTCCATTTCAAATCTCCCCTCTTTCACCTTAAACCTCTGCCTTCTATGGTTGAACTCCCCCATCCCGTGGGAAAGACATTGGCTGGTCACTCTATTCATACCTCTCATGATTTTATAAACTTCTACAATGTCACCCCTCAACCTCCTACATTCTATCTGACACTAACTTTACGAACAAGCATTTCAAGATAAAGCACTGCAAATTTGAAACAGTATTCATATGACAGGTAAATAACCTTCAGCCCAAACTTCATACTGTGATTTATTTTTCTCCATGTTATAATACTAAGGCAGCAGGAAACTGTTACGAGTATCAATAAGAGATCAAACATCTGAATTGCTTTGTCCAAATGAGGTGATGATCTCTACAGTGAAAGCGCATCACTGGCCTGAACCATATAAGAAGGGGAATTCTTGTACCACACGGTCAGCGTCAACCTTTAGCAGAGTGAGATGAAGGCTGAGTATACTTTTGAAATTTGGATCACAGTGTGAATTCAGTGCAAAGGGGGAGAGGGGTTTTCAATAAGTTTTACTCAAAGAAGGAAACTTTCCGGAGTGAGATGTGAGTGGGAGGTGTAAAACAGCATGAATGGAGAGGTCGAGCCACACTGAGACCAGAGGCAAAGTGGCAGCACAAAACGCAGCTTGATTCTACTGCAGAGTAGGTAGACTTGAACAAAGAGTTTCAGGTGAATTGGGGAGGGACCATAATGTAAGAGAATGTACTCTGTAATTTGACAGGGAGAACCTGGAATCAGGAAGGGGACACGAGCAGGGAAGAAGATGAAACAGCAATGGCAGCAGTTTCTGGGGGGAATTCAGGAAGCACAGCTGAAATTCATACCCAGCATCTGGTTCTGGTCCCTGAAATAAACATCCTAAATCTGGCCCTCCACTCATGCTCATCCATAGTATCCTTGAGAGCCTTTGTCAACCATGGGTGCTTCACCTGCTTATCGAGTTCTTCTTTTTGAACAGAAACAATAATTACTGGGCGGTTTGGGATATCTGCTTGAATGTCTGCTCACGTATACTCACTGACTTTCCTCTGGGTCTATTTTCACATTCCGCTTCAGACCAGATGAGAGACAGAAATCCTCAAATTAGATGCCTGGTTCTTTTCTATCATTCAGAAGGAACTTCTGCCTGTGGCTGAACACAAGATCAGCGGAGGCTGACTCAATTCTCCAAGTTTCTCCATCTCTGTTGTTTCTGTTTGACGATACCACATTCCTGTGAGCTGTGTCTAACGTGACCTCCTTTTCCATCAAACCAGAAATCCCAGAATTCTGGTGGACAGGGCCTTCAGCTATGACTGTCCCATCTCCCACAGTGTTGCCCTCAATCCGTCCCCTCCACCCCAGAACAATGATAGATTCCTCCTTGTCCACACTTCCTCCTGCACGAGGATCCACATTCACATATTCATCCTACACCATTTCCTCCATCTCCAGCAGGACAGCATCATCAAACACATCTTCCCCTCCCGTCCTCGGTCAGTATTTCACAGCGACCGTTCCCTCTGTGTCACCGTCCATCACCCCGAACGTTTCCCCACTCCTCCATCGCACCATCCCATGCATTTGTAGAAGCTGCAACACTTGTCCATTCATATCTTCCCTCCTCACTGTCCAATGCCCCAAACATAGCTTCCAGGTGAAGCAGCATTTCACTTGTAACCTTTCAATCTGATCTACTGCCATTGCTGCTCACAATGCAGTCTCTTTATATTGGCGAGACCAAATAGAGATTGCTTTGAGGAACACACCCACTCTGTCTGTTGAAATAACCCTGACCTTCTCATTGCTTCCCATTTCAATAACTTACCTTGCTCTAATGCTAACATTTCAGCCCTGGGCTGCTGCAATGTTCCAAGGCAGCACAACCCAAGCTCGAGTAACGCACTTTACACTTTGGTACATTACAGCCTTTAGAAGTTAATGTACAATTTCATAATTTCACAGTCTGACCCCATTATAACTGTTCTCCAATTTCCGTACAATCTCCCTCCTGGCCTCCCTATGACCTTGTGTGGTTGTATCTTCTTTATCTTTCACTCAATAGAGAGAAACCCTTTTCCCTATTCACATCTTAATTTAAAGCTATTTCACATGGTCTTCTCGTTCACCACTACTAAAAGCATGTTTATCTTTTGCCACACCCTCTTTTACCTGTCAACCTACTCCCCACATCTGTCAAGGTATTATAAAGCTCATTTTCCAATCCTTTTTCAGTTCTGAAGAAGTGTCATACTGGAATTGAAAGGCTAACTCTGTTTCTCTGTCTCTGCAGATGATGCCAGACCTGTTGAGTTTCTCTAGAAATGAATAGGCTCAGAACAAGTTTTCAATTAAACAAATAACTATGGATACTGGAAATGAAAATGCATAAATTGCTGGAAAAAATGGGAGTTTTGTAGAATGTTCACTGGTCCTGAAACATTAACTCTGCTTTCACACCACAAGATGCTGCCAGACCTGCTGAGTTTCATCAGCAATTTCTGTTTTTGAACAAGTTCCATAGACGTGTGTTAAAGCTGCTCAAACGCTCTGTCTCACACAGAATACACTGGGATGTAACCGATAATGCAAGGTGCACAAATTCCTTGATCTGAAACTACATAAAGCTGGCATCACTGACACTGCAGAGCTCTTAATCTTGGTCATGGAGAGAAACAGAGGGGAACACATTCACAACAAACACAGAAGATGGCATTGGGGGGGAATGGAAAAGATTCAGATGCATATGTTAAGGGATTTGAGTAAAGTAACAAATTGGAGGCGTGACACCAGAAAGAGACCCTCAGCACAATGAGAATAGGAAAATGGAAGTGTTACCACATCAGACACCAGGTTAAGACACTGAGTACAGGACTGATGGGTGAATGGGTCTTAGTGTAAACTGGGGGATAGTCAGTAGAATTGAATTGAACATATTGGAGCTCAAAGTGGGCATTCATGTGGTGCGGTAAAATCACAGCTGCAGCAGAATTGTATTCAACTACAATCTGTAACATTTTCCACAGGATAATCCCTCAGCTTACCATTACCATCAAGCTGATCTATGGTTCAGCGATGAGTGCGGGTGAACATGATAGGGTCGGATCCATGTGTACCTAAACCTGAGGACAATCCATTAGAGCTATCGCACTTGACCGGTTATATTCGCAACAGCAGGACTAACATCTGATACAGAGGGCGAAATGATCCCAAGATTAACAGATCAGATCGAAGTTCTGCAGTGCTGCCACATCCAGACATAAATGTCGATGGACTATTAAACAACTCACTGGAGGAGAGGACTCCATAAATATCACCATCCTAAATAACAGGACAGCCCTGTACATCAGTGTAAAAGACATGGTTGTATTATCTGCACCATCCTCAGCCAGAAGTGTTGAGTTGATGATCCTCCTCACCCTCGCCATGCTGCCCGCAGAATCACAGATGTCAGTTTTTAGTCAATCTGATTCACTGCATGTGACATGAAGAAACAGCTGAACACAGTAGATACGACAAAGGCAATGGGCCCAGACACCATTCCTGCATTCGGACTGAAGACTTGTGCTGCCCAACAAGCCGTGACCCTGGGGAAACTGTTTCATTTCAGCTCCAATTCTGACATCACCCTGGCCACATGGAAAATAACTCAGCTTTGTCCAATCCCATAACAAGGGAATGACTACAGTCTGACCATTTACCACGCCCTGAGTCCTGTCATGATACTCACATTGGTGGGAGTTCTTTTTGACAGAGATGTCAAGTAGCACAGAAATAACCTGCTCAGTGTGGTTTCTGATAGGTCCCCATGTGGAGATGGTGCTATTGTAGAAATATCACTGGATTAATAATCCAGACCAGGCTAATGCTCTGGCAGCCGGTGGAAATTATAATTAATAAAATATCGAGATGTGAAACCTGGAGTCATTAACAGTGACATTGAAACCAATGTCGATTGTAAACACCAATTTCCTTCCAAAATGTCCTTTCAGGAAGTGAATTTCCCGTGCTTTCCTGGTCTGGCCTAAACGTGACTCCAGGCAAACAGATATATGATAAACTCTTCAATGGTCTCGGAAACGGCCAAGCAAGACACTCTATTGTATCAAACTGCTCTGAGGCCTTGAAGAATAAAACAACACAGATCACCCAGCACCAGCCTCAGTATTGGATCTGGAAACACTATCCTATTGACCCTGCAGAGACCTCCTTCCTAACATCTCGGAGCTGGTGGCAACATTTACAGAGCATTCCCACAGACTGCACAGAAACATCGGGAAAGGAGTAGGTCATTCAACACACTGAGCATCCTCCATTCTAGTTCATGGTGAAAATCTCCTCAATTCAGTTTTCCCCACACAGTGTTCATATCCTTTAGTATGGTTAATCATCGGAACATATAAAATAGGAACTACTGTATTCGCTTTGGTCCATCAATTTTGATCCTCCATTCGATATACAGGCAGTTATCCAATAAAGGTGTGTTTATTAAACGCAATTTCGCTGCAACACAATTAGTGAATTGAACACCTTTCTTTATACAGTGTGTTCCCGTTCACTGTTGTGGGAGTCAGTCTCTGGCACCAGCTGAACAGCTAATGCCAGCCTCAGGATCCCTCTGTCTGCCAAATGCACCCTCAGTGTGTTCAGATAAAGCTGGTCTGTAATCCGCTCTGCAAGCCTTGAAACTGCGCCTGAATATGAGATTTGTGGTCTACATTTAGAAGGAACTTTATTTCAAACCGGGACGGGAATATTTTGGAGAGAACTGGAATTCTGCATCACGTGGACAGTCAGCCCACGCAATTTCTGGGGAAGATCTTGGTGAAAGATACAATGCTGTAGTCAGTGGCTGTAGTGTTAAAGTGTGACATTTACTGCACTAACTCATTACAATATACGGTTTAAAGATTTATGTAGCCTGTGCTATTGTTTGTGTTAGGCTGACTATTATTTTTGTTTTGATTTTTACTGGTAATTTTGGGGGTTCGCACGGAAGCCTCTTTTTCCCATTGTCCCCATTATTGATATTGCACCGTTTTCTGTAACACGGTGTTCCACAGGAACACAGCTGCCACATTATTGGATAACTGCCTGTAAGTATTGCTGATTCTATATCTCCACACCAAACTCCTGCACTCTCCCCATCCCTTCTGTGTCTTGAAATCCTTATTTATATTCAGTACTTTAGCTTTCACAGCCTGATCAGGGAAATAATTCCCCAGGTTCACTAGTTTCTGAGTGCAGACATTTAGTCTCATCTCAACACAATTTGGCCTGGCTGTACCCAACACTGTGAGCCCATGTTTTGGACATCCCTCCCAGGGGAATTATCATCCCTGCTTCCAATCTGTCTCGCCATGTCAGAGTTTTATATAGTTCACCCATTCTCCTAAACCTCATGGAATACAGGCACAGTTGTCCCAAACTCTGCTCCCACATCAAGCCTGTCATCCCAGAGACCAGTCTGGTCCTCCTTCGCTGCTCTCCCGCAATGTCAGGTTTGTCTGTTATTAGGTAGGGAGAGCAAAACTGCACACAATACCGCACAATGTTCGAGGTGGGGTCTCACTAACGCCCTGTACAGCTGCAGTAAGACACCCTTACTCCTGGACTCAAAACATCCTGAAGGTCAGCACACCACTCATCATCAACAAAATTGTGTATTCCCGTGACAGCTGAGCCTGCTCTAACCTGAGTAGGATCCTTACAACAGGCTGGTAAATTGTGGCTGCGGCTGTACAGGGTCTTAGTGAGATCACATCTGTAGTAATGTGCACAGATTTAATCTCCTCACTAAGAAAGGGTATTGGTATTAACTCAGATATTATTCCCTCAACTGATTCCTGCAATGAAAGTGACCATTTGACCCATCGACTCCACGCTGATCCTCTGAAGGCCATCCCATACAAACCCCACTCTCCAACCCCCATCCCAACCCAATCTCTGCAACCTAGCATTTTCCATGACTACTGCACCTAACTGGCACATCTTGGGACTGTGGGAGGAAACTGCAGTACACGATAGACACCCTTGCAAGCACAGGGAAAATGTGCAAACTCCACACATTCAGTGACCCGAGATTGAAACAGAACCAGATCTCTGGTCCTGGGAGGCAGCAGTGCTAACCACTGAGCTACCCACTGTGGGCAACGCAACCTGCCTGCACAATTCAACACTCGAAATGTGGCATAACAGTAGGGAGATTCCATAAGTCCCCAAACTTGTCATAGTGCAACAGGATGAGGACAATGATATCTTGAGGGGCTTGGTCAGGAACAGGCGCAGGACATGCAAGACATCGAAGCTATAGTGTAGGAACACCAGGAGGACATTCAGCCCATCGTGTATGCAAAGCAGGAACAGAATGAGTCCAATCAGCCACCCATGCCTCTTACACAGCAATTGGAGCCGATCTTTTACAGCCTCGTGCCTATTTCACAGGAATTGAAACGGACTGTCGAGGTTATGGAAAGGGAAGAACTTCGAATAACCAACTTCAATCGGGAATGAAAAGTTATGAGCAAATGATTGAAGACAAATTGTTCGAATCTGTTATTAAGGAATTAACAACAGGAGACTTTGAAAGTCAAACCATAACCCATCAAAGTCGACATGATTGTATTCAGGATAAATCATGTTTGAATGATTTTCCGAACTTTTTTTAAATTAAAACGTGTGACAAACAAGTTGAATAACTGGGATCTGAAAGATGTATTATATCTTGACTTCAAGAAGGCAATGCTTGACGCAAGATTAATAGGCAAGAGAAGAGCACATGAGTTAGGGCAATTTATTTGCTTGGAGAGAAAATTGGCTAACCAATAAAAAACCATGATCTGGAGGTGCTAGCTTTGGACTAGGTTGAGTAAGGTCAATAATCATATGGCACCAGGTTATAGTCTGACGGGTTAATTTGAAAACACAAGCTTTCATTGTCCTGCTCCTTCGTCAGGTCTTAGAGAGAGAAGACCTTAGGCACAAAATTTATTAGGAAAAGATGAAAGGGTTGTACAACACATGCACATGAATTGATCACATCTAAGATGGCTGCTAAATCTCTAATCGGTTCGAATGGAGATGCAGATTTTGATTGATGAATATGCAAATCCAGAGTTCCTTTCAAGTCCTGCCTGGAGATACCTTCTGGTATTATCGATGTAAAGGAGGTGACCCCTCCAGTCAGACATCGTATTTTAGGCATGTGGTCGTGTTTGGGGTCTGTATGTATCTTCACCCGGAATCAGACTGGGTTTATTTCCAAAGTAGGAGTTAATAAAATATCGTATTGACTGACTCTCTACAAATTGTATTTTTGTTGAGAAAATATAATGCATCTGGAAATACAAACCGGCAAATGTAAATTCATCTTACAGATTAGATGTGTGTGATTGAAAACAAGGTGGAGTGTCTGTGGGAAGGAGAGAGAGTGTGTGTGTTTGTGAGAGTGTGAGGGGGAGTATGTGTGTCTTTGGGAGGGAGATTGAGGGTATGCATGCGTGTGAGAGAGGGGAGAGTGTGTGTGTGTGCATGTGAGAGAGGGGAATGTGTTTGCGTGTGGGAAGGAGACGGTGAATTTGAATGGGTGTATTTAAAGGGGAGAGGGAAAGGATGTGTTTATCCTCGTTAAAACACAGCAGATTTGGCAGATCCCTTTCCCCACAAACACTCTGTGGTTTCAGAGCTCCCCCTCTCTGCAGCCTCTGCTCCATTTGTTGTTCATGTTGCAGACCCAGATGCTGTAACTACACTCCCCATGCTCCATCCAGAGTTGGGTCACCAAAACCTCAGGTCTCCCTGAATGTCTAAGGCAGCTCACAGCACAACCTCCAGTAAACCATCTCCATCACCTCCACTAACCTTTCCATGACAGGAGGCAGTCAGATGCTCCTCAGCTCCTGTTCCTTGACAATAATACTCGAGGGGTTTCCTCATGTTATGGACTGCACAATCAACTGAGAGGGACAAACACAGGCCTTCAGAGGTCAGGCACAGACTAAGTTTCAAAGACGTGTCTCAAAGCTGCTGGAACCCAACTTGGACCAACAGCCCGCCACATACCATTGCATCTTTTCTGAGCTTCACAATTCTAGCACTCGATACACTCGGGAGTGAAAAAACAACACCAGGGAAAGGTACAGAAAAAAAACAATTAATTAACTGATAACAAGTTGTGAAAACATGAATGAGGAGACAGGGGAGTGGGAGTAACTGGAGAAGTGAGACAATGGTGTTTCCAATCACAAGAATGAGAGCATTCAATAAAATTATTGCCAGATCAGTTGAAATGGTTAGTTACATCAAATTGTGAATCTGCCTCACAGAACCATCCCAGACACCATAAACTGGGACAAGGTACTAGCCAGAATGGAGGTCTGTGCAGCCCACGCTAGTGGACTACTCTATAACTGGACTACCTGCCCAGCATTGGGACCATTGCAAACCTTTGCCAGTATATTGCTACTATACTTGGACTACAGAAATGTCTTGCACGGGAAGATGCGTAACCCATGCAGTAAGTGACAGTAAATGGACTCCCACAAATGTATGGCTCTGTATCTCCACTGCTGAATATAAGATAAGAGATTGTGTGCGTGTGTGTGTGTGTATGTGTCTGTGTCTGTGTGTGTTGGTGGCAGTAGATATGAAAATTGTTATTTGAGAGAGAATAGACATAGAGGTAATCAGTTTAAATGTGAACAAATGACAGGGTTTTGTGCCATTAACAGAGGGAGACTGAGGACCGTGTTATAGACAGAGGTGACGATGTGTTTGTGAATACTAAAGTAAAGGCATTCCCAGACCCAACAACAATATAAAGCAATCCATACAGGAATGATGGGATTTTGTTCTGCCTTTAGATACAAGCCATGGAATACCGAGTCAGATTTGGTTAAGCAACAGCAGATTATTGGCTTTATTAAGATTGTGTTTCATAGCTGAAGGTTCACACAGCAGATGGCATGAACCAGTGAAATATATTCTGCAGTTGACAATAGTTAAAATTAGGAATGGTCAGGGTATGGTGTCAGTAATCAGCTTGTAGCCAAAGGGATCACCGTAGTTGTGACTGGCCTGTTTCAGCCTCAGTTATTGGCCAGGGATGAGATGGAGTAGAGGAAAGAAATGGAGTTTGCATCCAGAACAGAAGACAGTGACCTCCAAGCTCCCAATATTTAAATAGCAAGGGCAGTGATGCAATGAATCCTGGTCCATACCAGAAAGTGCATAGGTCAATCAACAAGGCCTAGTGCCAGAACGAAAGAAGGAGAGAAAGAATGAACAAGTTCACTGTTGTTTGACGTGGTTTGGAGCGTGAATACTTACAGAGCAAATGAAAAGAACAGTAATACAGTCGCACATGGTTAATGCAAATAACAAATCGACAATGAAACTTACCAGGGACACCAACATTAGCCAGGATAGGATAATTTAAAAAATGAATAATGTAAAGTACATATTTGATCCGCGATGTTAACAGCAAAGAATATGTAGAAAGAATCCAAATATAAGAGGATAAACTCCTGTCCATTGTTGGAACATTCCAGTCTATTGTTCTCAGATTCTGATCCACTGTTGGAACTGTCCAGTCTAATGTTCTCAGTTTCTGATCTCTCCCTCTCTCTGGAGCAGCCGATCCCTGTTAGTGCTATCGGTGGTGCTCCCTCCCATACTATGGGATAACGTATTGAATCGAGCCCTTTTGTCATTAAGATGGAAACTCTCCACTGGGATAATTAGAATCCATGGAGACTGACATTAGTCACAGTCACCAAACAAACAGGTTCAGTTAACCAGTTCCTTGCATCATTTTACATAACACAATAAAAGGGAACATTTACTAGGTTTAGATGGAATGAATGAGAGTTGCTGAGGGATAGGTCATAAATCTTTCAATCTTTTTAATGTCTTCCCTATATATGGGAGTATTGTCAGAACACTGCAATGTTGTATATGATTCACCCTGTTTATAAAAGGAGACAGGAATAAAATAACAGACGAGCTGCATAAAATGTTTGGTGGAGACGTTTCGAGATACCTTTGTGTAATGCTGCTCCAAGTTTGAAATTCCCTGTTATCAAGTCCTTTCTTAACCTTGTGACATCATTCAGAGCATTGAAACTGCTGCTCAGGAACAGGGAGAAACAGGAGGTAGTCCCCAGGACGTGAGCATGAAGTGTACATGTCCTGCCCTGATTTGCATTTCCAAAATGCAGCACCTCCCATTTATCTAGATTAAAAACCACCTTCCCATTGTCAGCCTATCTGCCCATCTGATCAAGATTCCATTGTACTCTGAGGTAAACCTTCTTTGCTGTCCACTACACCATCATTTTTGGTTTCATCTGCAAACTTCGCAACTATTGCTGCAATGTTCACATCCAAATTATTTCTGTGAATAGTAAAAAGCAGTGGAACCAGTACTAACCCTTGTAGCACACCACTGGTCACAACCCTCCTTTTCGAAAAACAATCCTTCACCACCACCCTCTGTCTCCTGCCTTCGGGCTAATTCTGTATACATATGGCTAGTTTTCCCTGCATTCCATATGAACTAAACTTGTTAACCAATCTACCATGCAGGAAGTTGGCAAATGCCTTACTGAAGTCCATACCAACAATACACACCTCTGCGTCAATGAATCCTCTTAGTCACTTCTTCAAACATACTCAGTCAATTTAGTGCTTCGATCCATGTGGCCTATCACTTATCAGTCCTTGCTTTTCAAAATCCATGCAAACCTTGTGCCTCATAATCCTTACCAACACCTTGCCCTCCACTGAAGTCTGGCTCACTAGCTTTTCCTTACCATCCTTCTTAAATGTTGTCAATAATCGCACCAAGTTCGCAAGCCTCCTATCTTCCGGTAGCTCATCTGTGACAATTGACGATACATATATCTCAGCAAGGGGCCCAGCAATCACTTCACTCGCTTCCCACAGAGTTCTCGGGTCCATCTGATCAGGTCCTGAAGATTTTCCCACCTTTACGGGTTTACGAACTCCAACATCTCCTCCTCTGTAATACAGGCACTTTTCAACATGTCACGGTTTATTTCCAAAGTTCTTTAGCTTCCATATCCTTCTGCACAGCCAATACTGACGCACGATGTTTATTTAGTATCGCCTCCATCTCCTGCGGTTTTGCATATCGGCAACCTTGCTGATCTTTCAGTGGCCCAACTCTCCTGGGTTATTCTTTTGTCCTTAATGTATGTGTAGAGTCCCTTTGGATTCTCCTTAACCCTACTTGCCAGAACTATTTCATGTCCCCTTTATGGCCTCCGGATTTCCCTCTTATGTATACTCCTACTGGCTTTAGACCCTTCTCAATAGTCACTTTGAAACTGGAAATAAGTGCCAAATGACGATGATGAATCCATTTTCGATTTTTGGAAAAACCCATCATGTTCGCTGATGGCCTTGAAGGAAGCAAACTGCCTGAGTTACATGTGACTCCAGACCGACAACAATGTGTGTGACTCGTAACTGGATTAGTGGTGCTGGAAGAGCACAGCAGTTCAGGCAGCATCCGAGGAGCAGTAAAATCGACGTTTCGGGCAAAAGCCCTTCATCAGGAATAAAGGCAGAGAGATAAGCTCGAGGAGGGTGCGGGTGGGGAGAAAGTAGCATAGAGTACAATAGGTGAGTGGGGGAGGGGATGAAGGTGATAGGTCGGGGGCGGGGGGAGGGTGAAGTGGATAGGTGGAAAAGAAGATAGGCAGATAGGATTACTCAGGACAAGTCACGGTGTCAGTGCTGAGCTGGAAGTTTGGAACTGGGGTGAGATGGGGGAAGGGGAAATGAGGAAATTGTTGAAGTCCACATTGATGCCCTGGGGTTGAAGTGTTCCGAGGAGGAAGATGAGGCTTTCTTCCTCCAGGCGTCTAGTGGTGAGGGAGCGGCGGTGAAGGAGGCCCAGGACCTCCATGTCCTCGACAGAGTGGGAGGGAGAGTTGAAATGTGACTCGTAACTGCCCGCTGGGCAATTAGTAATGGGTAATGAATGCAGGTCCAACCAGTGATACCCTCAACCCGTGAATGAGTACTGAAAAAAACCTTCACTCCTGCTCTCCCTACCTGACATATGCGTCCCTCTTATCCATGACCAGACACTCAATTTCTCCCGTCCTCCAGCATTCCTTACACCTATCAGCCTTACCCTTCACCCTAACAGGGACAGACTGTCTCTGTGATTTTGACATCTCCTTTTTGAAGGCTTCCCTCTTCTCAGCTGGCCCCGTAACTGCGAATATCTGTTCCAATCCAGTTTGGAAATTCTTGCTAATATCATCAAAATTGGCCTTTCTCCAACTTAGAGCATTAACTTTTAGACCCAGTTCATCCTTTACCATCTCTATTTTGAAACTAATAGAATTATGATTATGTGTCTCAAAGTGGCTCCCCACTGATAGCTCAGTCTCCTGCCCTGCCATATTTCCCAAGGGGAAGATGACGTTGAGATCCTTCTCTGTGATGGACAGCATTGATCAAGCAGCTGGAACGTTGTAACTGGGATTGGGGTCAATATTGTCTTCGTCTCATTGGGCTGGATCGAATCATAATTTATCTCAGGGCCATTTTCATTGAGTGTGACAGAGGGATTGTCTGCACAAAGTCGAGCTAATTTCCTGGTGCTACCTTATCGAACTCACCTCATTAACTACCTACCCCAGCTCATAGTGTCCCTCTCATTCAATGCCAGCCCTATTCTCCCACCCATCATGGCTGGAGGCACTCACCATCGCACTGATGCCCCTGGGTATTCCGTGATCCCTGGCACTGGTGCCATCTTTAAAAGGCCAGTTGAGCTTTTTTGATGTCGGAGCTGGTTTGTACAGTTTACCCCGAGCATGGCAGATAAGGGGCAATTACACCACAGTTTGTCGACAGGGGTACAGAGGTCCTGGTAGATGGGCTAGTACAGAGGGGGACCATTCTCTTCCAAGAAAGGGTCACACTATCAGACCCACCGAGCATGGTCTGAGGTCCCCACTCAGGTCAGTGCAGTATTTGAGGTCTGAAGAAATGTCTAGCAATACAGGACAAGCATCAATAACCGTCTCCGCTCTGTTAGGATACGGGTCACTATATTCCCTCTGCTTCCTCACACTCACTGTATATCTGTTGCAGCAGCGACCCAGAACAACATTCATGCTCCACCACTCTCACTGCTGCTTGCAGTACCTTCCCTCTCTTTCTCTCTCTCCATTATTCGCCCCCACCACACACACACGAATAACATTACATGGATACAACACTGTGGACTGACTCCCTCCAGACACCTCACCATATCTCCCCCCCACCTACACCAGCACTAACAGCAGAGGTACCCACTCGCACCCTCCCTCCCTCCGTCCCTCCCTTTCTCCCATTGCAGAAGAAACAGCCTGGAATAGGACAGTAAGAGTCAAGCCGAGTGGTGGAGTGCCCGATATCCGTTCCCTCACGTCCACCCTCCCCCTGCCATGTTCGGGGGAACCTGGTACAAGCCGGAGAGGACTGGGACACCTCGTGTGGAGATTCTGAAACATCCACGTCCCACCGACCGAGTGAGGAGCAATGTTCAGTGAAGGGCAATTCTCACTTTAAACCCACTGGCAGCTCCGTTTCCCCCCTGGCACAACTTAGAAGCCGTGGCCCTGATGCCATCTCCCTTTTGTGTCGAGCTGGTACAAATGGAATCCCCACGGTCTCGGTGGGCAGGAGGGTGGGCTCACAACACATCGTCACCACCACCTCCCAGGAAGGGAGCACGGAGAGTCCCTCCTACACCTCCTCCTGTAAACAGCTCAGATACTGAAACGAATCTGTGAGATTTACTGCTCTCCCCACTTGTCCTGACATCTTCAGTAACCTGTTCTCAAATACATCCTGGCCCTTTGCTCCTGCACCTTCTTTATAACGGTACAACCTGTTTTGTATTGTCTTTCAATGTCCTTCCTACTAAAGAGCATCACCTCACACTGTGCTGCATTGATCCTCATCTGCCATACACCTGAACAGTACATCAACATATAACTTTCCTGTTGGAGTTCCACACCGTCCTCAACAAACTTTACAATTCTTTCAGGTTTGGTATCTGCAAATATTGAAATTGTCCTACAGTCACACTCCACTCAAAAATACTGACACACACCAAACAGAGCGAGTGAAATATTGACACACTCTCCAGGTCTATATTACAGTCAATGTATAGAGAGTGCTTCTATGTGTCTGTATTCGTGTGTGTATCTGTGTGGGGTGGGTCTGGCAGTTTCTGTGGTGTTTAAAGTGATGTAATATCCTTCAATATGAATTCTGAGTAAGGATCACTCGATCCAAAACGTCAACTTTCATTTTTGTCCAAAGATGCTTCCAGAGCTGCTGAGATTTATCTTGTTTTCAATCTCTGTTGCACCCCCACCCCGATCCCCCACCCCCACCCCACTGTAATCGTGGTGCTAAAGTGTGTAAACGATCAGGGATTCAGTCTGGGAGGGAGAGAGGGAGGGCAGCAGCTCGCAGCAAAATCCAACCTGAATTTTGATTGCACCAAACACACACACACACAGAGACGCACACATACACGTGCGCGCACGCACTCACGCACATGCACACACTCGGTTGGTTTGGAGACGATTGTCATTGTACTTAGGCCCGCAGAGTGGAATATGTTCGTGTGGAGAAATGTCTGCGCTCCTTCTGCAATGTGGAAATGTTTTGTCACTGGGTAGTGTTTCCAATACACAGTTTGCACATTAAAGCATATTTCCATTGCAATTATATCCAAGCAGTTCCGAGTGAGCCACTTTCCAAGGCGATGAGATTAATTTTAATGCACTTTTTGTAACTTGGAATTTTTAATGTTTTATTCTTACAAGTAATCTTACCTTTGAGAAAGGTTTGAAAACACCTAAACCAGACCAGCAGAGTGTGGGCTTGTATCACTTTTAGAAAAGAGGGAAATGGAGAGGAAGGGAGAGTGGTTTTGACCCAGTTTCAGTGATTCACACCAAAAACAAGAAGAGTTCCCATTGCATAGAGATGCAGAGACAGAGATCCACACACTAATGCAGGAACACATGAAACAAGCCCAGAGAGATAGACATGCAAACAGAGGTTAACAGAGACATATATAGACACACAGGAATAGACAAACACGAACAGAAATATGCAGGCACATACTGGGACATGCAAACACACATAGACTCATCGAGTTATACAGGGTATTTGCAAACAGGCCTTTTGGCCCATACAGTCCATGCTGACCATAATCCCAAGTTAAACCAGTCCCACGTGCCTGTGCTTGGCCCAGATTTGTCCAAATGTTCTCTTGTTCTTGTACATAACCAAATGCGTTTTAAATGTTATAACTTCACCCACAATCCATCACTTCCTCAGAAAGTACATTCCCTACACGAACTACATGCGGTGTAAAAATGAATCACCTCACAGGTCCTGATAAGGTGGACCCAATAAATTTGTAGGAAGCTAAGGAAGTGATTGCTGGGTCCCTTGCTGAGATGTTGTCATCATCAATAGCCACAGGTGAGATGCTGGAAGTCATGAGTTTGACTAAAGTTTTGCTATTAAACAAAATGGAAAGAAAAAGCCAAGAACTATAGATTGGGGAACCTGACATCAGTGATGGGCATGGTGTTGGAGGGAATAATGAGCTACAGGATTAAAATGCATTTGCAAAGGCAAGGACTGATTAGGGATAGGCCAAAGTGAGGACTGCAGATGCTGGAGATCAGAGTCTAGATGAGAGTGGTACTGGAAAAGCACAGCAGGTCAGGCAGCATCTGACGAACAGGAAAAGCGACGATCTGGACAAAAGCCCTTTATATGCATCGTGAAATGGGGGTGTGCGTGGATAATCATGTCACACTAATTTGATTTTGTTTTTGTTGAGAAGTAACGGACAGGATTGATTACAGCAGAATGCTGGATGTGATCTATATGGACTTCAGTTAGGCATTCGACATAGCTCCCCATGGAGACTGGTTAGCAAGATTAGATCACATGGAATACAGGGAGAATTACCCAGTTGGATACAGAACTGGCTCAAGGGTAGAGAACAGAGGGTTGTGGTGGAGGGTTGTTTTGCAGACTTGAGGCCTGTGACCAGTGGAGTGCCACAGGGATTGGTGCAGGTTCCGCTACTTTTTGTCACTTATATAAATGATTTCGATATGAACATAGGACAGTTAGTACGTTTGCACATGACACCAAAATTGGAGGTGTAGTGGCCAGCAAAGAAGGTTACTTCAGATTACGACGGGATCTTAATCAGATGGGCCAATGGGCCGAGGAGTGGCAGACAGAGTTTAATTTAGATAAATGTGAGATGCTGCATATTGGAAAGGCACATCAGGGCAGGACTTATACACTTACTGGTAAAATCCTGGGGAGTGTTGCTGAACAAAATGATCTCAGAGTACAGATTTATACTTCCTTGAAAGTGGATTTGCAGGTAGATATGGCAGTGAAGAAAGTATTTGATATGTAATTGGTCAAGTGCATTGTGTATATGCGTTAGGAGACTGGAATGCGACTATACAGCACATTGGTTCGGGCCACTTTTGGATTACTGGATGCAATTCTGGTCTCCCTGCTCTGTACTCGAAACTCGAAAGGGTTCAAGATGGGTTTACACTGCCATGATTGGAGGGTTTGAGTTACAGGGAGAGGCTGAATAGGCTGAGCCTGTTTTCCCTGGAGAATCAGAGGAGGCGGGTTGATGTTCGAGGTTAGTAAAATCATGGGTACAACGGATAGATTGAATAGCCAAAGTCTTTTCCCTAGGTAGTGCAGTCAAAAACTAGATTGCAAAGGTTTAAGGTTGGATGGGAAAGACAAAAAAGGGCTCTAATGGACAATATCTTCATGTAGAGAATGTTTCGTGTGTAATGAGCCTCCAGAGGAAGGTATTGAGGCTGGCACAATTACAACATTTAACAGGCATCTGGATGGACAGATGAATGGGAAGAGTTTAGATGGAAATTGACCAAATGCCGGCAAATGGGAGGAGAATAATTTTGGCTGTCTGGTTGCCATGGACACTTGGATCAAAGGGTAGGTTTCCATGCTATACAGCTCTATGACGCCATGTCTTTTAACGCACTTTCTCCTCTTATCTTAAAACCATCCCCCACTCCAGGGAAAAGACACCTACCATTCAATATTACCGATACCTCTTATGATATTCTAAACTTCTAAAAGGTTAATTCTCAGCCTCCTACGCTCCAGTAGAAAATGTCCGCGTCTGTTGAGCCTGTCCTTATATGCAAACACTCCATTCCCAGCAACATCCTGATAAATTTCTTCTGAACTCTCCCGAACTTGATAATATATTCGATATAACAGGGCGACCAGAACTGCATAAAGTCCTATAGGACATGCCTCATGAATGTCCTGTGCAACTTGAAAATACCGTCCCAACACCTGTACTCAAAGGACTGTCCACTGCTATTCGTCATTTATATAAATGATTCGGATGAGAACATAGGAGATATACCTAGTAAATTTGCAGATGGCATCAAAATTGGAGGTGTAATGAACAGTTAAGAACGTTACCACAGAGTAAAATGGAATCTTGTTCAGATAGGCCAATGGACCGAGGAGTGGCAGATGGAGGTATATTTAGGTTAATGCGAGGTGCTAAATCTTGAAAAAGCAAATCAGAGCATGACTTATATATGATAAAGTCCTGGACAGTGTTGCTGAACAAAGAGACCTTGGAGTACTGGTCATATTTCCTTGAATGTAGAGTTGCAGGTAGATAGGATAGTGAAGTAGGTGTTTAATATGCATTCCTTTATTGTTCAAACCACTGAGTGAAAGAGTTGGGAGGTCATGTTGCAGCTGTGCAGGACATTGGTTAGGCCACTTTTGCAATATTGCGTACAATTCTAGTCTCATTCCTATCGGAAAGATGTTGTGAAACTTGGAAAGTTTTAGAAAAAATTGACAAAGATGTTGCCAGGGCTGGAGGATTTGAGCTGTAGGGAGAGCTGGAATAGTCTGAGGCTGTTTTCTCTGAATCATTAGGGGCTGAAAGGTGAATTATAGAGGTTTACGAAATCATGAGAGGCATGCATTGGGTAAATAGACAATGTTTTTTTCCCCGGGGTAAGCGAGTCCACAATTAGAGGGCATAGGTTTAAGATGAGAGGGGAAAGATTTAAAAGGAACCACAGTGGCAATTTTTATGCTTAGAGGGTTGTATGCGTATGGAATTAGTTGCCAGAGGCTGGTTAAGTTAAAGTATTTAAAAAGAAACATCTGGATGAGTATATAAATAGGAAGGGTTCAGACGGATATGGGCAGGGGTTGGCAAAATTGACAAGATGAGGTTAGGGTATCTGGTCGACATGGACAAGTTGTACCAGAGGATCCGTTTCCGTTCAGTACATCTCTATGACTATGTCTATACAATGAAGAACACCAAGTGAAACACCTTCATAACCATCCTGTCTACATATGAAGCAAACTTCAAAGAATTATGCCTGAAACCCCAGGTTGATCTGTTCTACAACACTACCAATGGCTCAACATTTAATTGTATATGTTTTTTTTTGTTTGTTTTACCAAAGTACAATACCTTGCATTAATCAACATTAAAGTCCATCTGCAATAATATTGGGGAAGAAAGGCTGGAAAGTAATCAGTTACCTTGTACCATTTAATGGTTTTAGGAAGAGGGCAGTCACACGTTAGAGGCGGGAAACAGTGATCGGTGTTTCAGGCCAGAAAGTAAGCTCTGTTTTTGTCTCTGGTGTTCCGTGTTGATATTTATACGAGATCCTTCATAGTGTAGTGTGTGTCTGCAGGATTTCATTCCCTCATATTGCAGACTACAGATAATAGCCATCTAATCTGGAAATAATAGACAAGTATTTAAAGATGTTCATAGTTTATCTCGAAGGCAAAGCATATGAACTCGACATCCTACAGTTGAGGCAAGTACCTTGCATTTTTTAAGAACGTTATTATTTTAACTTCGTAATTCATAGAGTGAACCAGATTTCAATAAATCCATACCGATCTGGAAGCTGGCATTTAAAGTTAAAAATTTGGGCATGGTTTAGATTTTGTGTAGTCGGTAGTATCCCCGCCTCTGAGGCAGAGCTCTGGATTCTATTCCAATTCCTGAACTTCCCTGGAAGTGTCCCTAGCTCGAGACCAGACTGTCTGGATTCAGGTGCAGCATGTCAGAATAGGCTGATGAACGAACACACAGGAGAATAATGCTGCAACTTTTGGGGCTATTGTGGAGTGGTAGTAGTGTCCCTACCTCTGGCCCCTATAGGGTCAACTGGAGGCCAACTAATCCAACTAGAGGTGTTTAATAATATGTCTGAACGCATTGAGTAAAATGATTTTAAAACTGTGGTTTGATCGAGATGGAAGAGGTGTCAGTATTGAATTTCAGAATTTAAGCCCCGGATGCCTGAAAGCACAGACCTTGGGTGGGAGACATATTTGCACCTTCTAGAGGTTTATAAATTCATGAAGTGCATGGACAGGGGGTGAATAGTCAAGATCTTTTCCCCATGCTTGGAAGTCCACAATTAGAAGGCATAGATTTAATGTGAGAGGGGAAAGATTTTAAAGTGACGTCGGGGCAACGTTATCACTCAGAATGAGGAGCGTGTACATAATGAACTGCCAGAAGAAGTAATGGAGGCAGGTATAATTACAACATTTAAAAGGAACCCAGATGGATATATTGATAGGAAGGATTTAGAAGGATATGTTCCAATTGCTGGCAAATAGATTAGATTCCCTACAGTGTAGCACAAGTCCACACCAACTCTCAGAAGAGTTACCCATCCGGAACCATCTCACCACATTTACCCCGACTAATTCACCTGACATTATGTGCAACTTAGCATGACCAATTGACATAAGCTGCGCAACTTTGGACTGTGGGAAGAAACCCACGTAGACACAGCGAGAATGTGAAAACTCCACACAGTCAGTCAGCTGTGCCAGCAATCAAACTCAGGTTCCTGGTACTGTGAGGCAGGAGTGCTAACCACTGAGCCACTGCACCACCCCAAGTAGGGCACGATTACTTTCAGAAATCAGGTTGGCATGGACGACTTGGTCAAAGGTGTTTGCTTCGGTGCTGTACAACTCTTCAGATTCATCAAGCCATTTGATCAAGGTCCCTGTGTGATCTTCATTTTCCACTACATAGCCAAACTTGGTTTCATCCACAATCTTTCTAACCACGCCTTCTATAATTCTCATCTGAATCATTTGTCTAAATGTCAAAACAAAAATGGATTGAGCAGAAGTCCCTGTGGAACACCACTGTGCACAGTGTCACAAACCCAGTCCCTTTTCTTTAAAAGCTTCCTTTTCTCAAAGATACTGTGTCCTTGAATTTTTTTTCAGAGGCGTCGTAAATAGTTCTCGGCTCCAAGGTGATTGGTTTGGTACAGAGATTGAACGGTTTTGTGATTAAAGGAATAATGAAAGGGGAGTGGTCAGCTCTCGAGGTGAGCAGTTCAGTCCAGAACCAGTTTGCAGTTTAGCTCTGTGGACAGGCTCTCTCTCTCTCTCTCTCTCTCTCTCCTTCTGCCCTTCTAACTTTAACGTGCAATCATTTGTTCCATTTGTACTGTTTCTAAGGGGGGTTTACTTATTGGGATGGTTGTGCACTTTCAGAACAGCTAATTAAGTCTAGTTTGAATAGATTGAGTTCTGTAGGGGTTCTTTATTCTGTTCTTTGTGTTTCATTGTGTAGTTTTGTGAATATTTTTTGTCTATGTTAAAACCTGATAATTTTCACTGTGCACTTACTGAAACAAATTACAAAGTTAGAGTCTGCGCTGCCTGCTCAAGAATATTTTGTGTGGTCTGGCCTAGTCCATAACAACAGGCCTCCAGTCCGAAAAACAACCGTCCTCGATAATGCTGTCTCCTGCTATTATGACACACACACACATACACAGACACGTACACGACACACATACACATACACACGCACCCAGACATACACACACAGACACACATTCCTGAAGAAGGGCTTATGCCCGAAATGTCAATTCTCCTGTTCCTTGGATGCTGCCTGACCTGCTGCACTTTTCCAGCAACACATTTTCAGCTCTGATCTCCAGCGTCTGCAGTCCTCACTTTCTCCTCGAAGACACACACAGAGACACACACACGCACAGACGCACATACACAGATACACACACACACAAAGACACGCACACAGAGACACACAGACACATGCACACGCACAGACACACCCACCCACAGACAACACATGCACACAGACACACACGGATGCACAAAGAGACATACACACACACACACACACACACAAACACACACACACAGACACACAGATACACACGTGCATGCGCGTGCCGCAGACACACACATCTTTAGAGTCTTTAGGATAAAACTCGATAAGTTATGATTAAAGATGGGCTCAAGGCTTGTTGTGAGAGGGTAGTAGAATTAGTTTGAAAAACATGTCATCCATGATCAATAGTTCAGTTGACTGGATGAGCCAAATGACCTTTTTACTGCTCTAATTTTGTACGCACTATGGTACTTGCATTCGTCTGTGTTAGTGTGTGTATTTGCGGGTGCATGTGTGTCTGTGTGTCCGTGTTTTTGTGTTTCTGTGTTTTTGTGAGGTTGAGTGTGTCTGCGTGTGCACGTCTGTGTGTGTGTTTGAGTGTGCCTGTGTGTGCATGTCTGTGTGTGTCTTTGAGTTTGTCTATGTGTGCCTGTGTATGTATCTGCATGTGTCTGCACATGTTTGTGCTCCTCATTACTTTTAGTAATGGAAATATCAATGTACATTTTTGTAATTTCTACACTGTTTGTCATTCATCTTTACATCATAGCTTGAGGAACTTTGTTTTAGTCATGAATTTGTTATTTTCACAGAGAAGGAAATCTACATGACTTCTTCCTAGGATGATCATGACCCAATGTGAGACCTATATTTTAAGCCATTTATCAAAATGGTAACATCGATAATTTGCTGTGACCAATAGAGGAGTGGCAGTAGAAAAGAAAACAGTTCCTCAACAACCCAGGGAACTCTGGACCGGTGAGCCTGACATCAGTGGTGGGTGAGTTGTAGGATGGGATTCTGAGGGATAGCCAATTGCATGCATGTTCAAAGGCAAGGCTTGATTGGGGATAGTCACCATGGCTTTTTGCATGAGATATCGTGTCACACTAATTTGACTGAATATGTTAAAGAGGTGACAAAGCAGATTGATGAAGGCAGTGTTGTAGATGCTTTCCATATAGACTGGAGCAAGTTCTTCGACAAGATTCTGCATATTAGGCAAGTTAGTAAGATTAGATCACATGGGAACCAGCGCACCCAAGACAATTGAATAAAAAATTAGATTGAAGGAAGGCGACAGAGGTTGGGAGACAATTGCTTTTCAGACTGGAGGCCTGTGAACAGGAGTGTGCCAGAAGGATCAATGCTGAGCCCACTGCTTTTCGTCATTTATATAAATGATGTGGATGTGACCATAGGTGGTAAGGGTAGCAAGTTTGAAGATTACACCAATATTTTTGGTGTTGTGGGTAATGAAGAAAATTATCTCAGAGTGCAATGAGACCTCGATCGGACGGGCCCATGGGCTGACGATTGGCAGATGGTGTTTAATTCAGATAAATGTGAAGTGCTGCATTTTGGGAAGCAAATCGGGGTACTTAATGGAAATTTATTGGAGGATGTTGCTGAGCAACGAGACGGAGAGATGTAGTGCAACACTCCTTCAAAGTGAATAGTATAGTGAACAAGGTGTTTGGCATGTTTGCCTTCATTTGTCAGAGCATTGAGTTTCGGAGTTGGGATGTCATGTTACAGCTGTACAGGATGTCAGTGAGACCACATTTTGGAATACTGTGTGCAGTTCTGGTCTCCCTGCTGTACGAAGGTTGCTGTGAAACTTGAAAGGGTTCAGAAAAGATTTATAAGGATGTTGCCAGCTTTGGAGAGTTTGAGCTATAAGCAGAGGCTGAATAGGCAAAAGCGGTTTTCCCTGCAGAATCACGGACTTAAGCCTGACCATATGGAGGTTTATAAAAACATAAGGGGCATGGATTTTGTAAATAGACAAGGTCTATTTCCCAGAATAGGGGATTCCACAAATAGAGGGTATAGGTTTAGGGTGCGAGCGGAAATATTTTAGATGGAACTTAGAGGAATTTTTTTCATACAGAGGGAGGTGTGCATATGGAATCATCTGCCAGAGGAAGTGGTGGAGTCTGGCATTTTGATGAGTATCTGAATAAGGAGATATAGAGGAATATGAGCCAAATGCTGGCAAATCAGACTCGATCAGATTGGGATGTCTGGTCAGCACGGACAAATTTGCATGCTACATGACTCTTATAAGAGGGATGAGGAGGCATTCTAAACAGGCATTTCATGTGGGAATTCTCTTCCCCACAAGTTTGAGATGCTTCTTTGTTTACTATGATTCATAGCTGAGTTAGTTAAATATTTGGCAGAGAAGTGAGTCATGGATAACGGGATACAGTCAGGAAAGTGGGGCTGTGACCATAACCTGATCAGCCACAATCTTGGTGCCTGTTGGAGAAGGCTCAAAGTGTCTAATGGCCCACTCCTGCTCCTCAGTCCCATGTTTCTGTGTTCCATTCAGTCTCACAAACCTGCTAGACAGGGACAGTTAGAAGCTACTTACTGCGGTACCCTAGTGCACAGAAACACAGGAGACCATTCAGCCCCTCAAAACCGTCACACACAACTTGGGCTGGAAAATATAATTGGAAAGCCCAGGTTGGGTATCAAAGAGGTCGCTCATCTCTCTTTATAGAGCTTCCCCTCTCTGCAACATGTGCTTCATATGTTGGTCATGTTGTAGACCCAGTTTCACGGTGTAAACAGCCCCAACACCTCAGCCAGAGATGGTCCAGACAATCTGGCAACATTCAATAACAGAACTTCCAGGAAAATAACACCCTCTTTGCTTTCCAATAATAGAATGTGGGAACCACACAACCAGGGGTATGTCATTCATCCACACGCCCCCCTCCCCCCGCAAGCATGTCTTCACCCACAATAAGATCATAAGGTATAATATCCTCGTTCATGTCCAGTTCTTCACAGCCCTCAACTCTGATTGGTCAAAAAGCACTCATTACCCCCACACTGTGACCTATTGATATGAGCAAAAGACGTGAACACAAGGGCTCAGGGAAGAGTGACCGGCCCTGATATCAAGGCATCATTTAACTAAGGGTGGTCTCAAGGAGCCTGAGCAGGATTGCGCTTAATGGGAATGAGTTGGAAACTTCCCTGGTTAGAGTGATTTAAAGCATAAAGCACAACGATTGTGGTTTGGGTACAAAAATCCATGTAGTCCTGGACATATCTGCAAAAGATCCTCAAGGTAGCTTCCTCAGCACAAACATCTTCAGCTGCTTCATAAAGATTAGAAGTGAGGGTGTTCATTGAAGGTCACACAATATTCAGGAAAAATGTCCCCCTTCAGCTCCTGAACAAGTCTGTGTCCATGTGCAGCAAGACCTGGACAACATTCAGGCTTATGCTGTTGGAAGTATCGGTAACATTCATGTAACAGTGCTGCTGGACACTGTATATTTCCACAGTTAAAAGGAAGAGATTATTCAGCGCCTCACGCTGGCTTCACAGGAATATGAGGAAGTCATTCAGCTCAATGAAATTATTGGAGAAGTTTATAGATAGCCCATTTAGTGCATCCAACGAATTATACAAGAAGAGGAGGAGTCACATGTTATAGAAGACCGCAGAGCTCCTCAAAAATATTTGAAGGCTTGGCCTAGAGTCTATCAACAATGAAATGTTCTGATACAGTAATATCCCATAAACATGTACTTGGCAAAAAGGAAAGATCAGACACAGATTGTCAGACGCAGTTCTCCAATCTAGGAAGGAAAATAAATCCACTGAAGCTTCCAACTCTGTGGTGACCCCAATAGCTTCTGATGTTACTGAGAAGCCAAAACACTTCCTGTAATGTGACTGCCAGAACTGCACATAGTAATCTATCTATGGCCTAACCAATGACATGTTTAACTCATATTATGTCGCCTCGATGAACATACACTATGCCTACAGTCCGGTGTGATTTCTTAACTGGCTATTACACTGTCCAGTCACATTCAGGGATGTGTGGAGAAACACCCTCTGACCTCCCTAGTGTTCTGCTATTTATTGAATTCTCTCCTGTCTAGTTCCTTCATCCAAAGTGCATCACATCCTATTTATCAATGTTCCATTCCATCTGCCATTGATCTGACAATTCCACCTGTATCTTCCCGTAACATAAGGCTTTCCTCCTCACTGCCAACCACCTGGCAAATCTTTGTGTCAAACACAAAATTACTTATTACGCTCAGCCCCCACTCCCCACCACCCCCTCCACATTAATACTTACATAATTTATGAATACCACAAATAATTAGATACATTACACTTCTCGCTGTGGTACACCACCAGACACTGGTGTATCGCTACCACCTTCCCAGTGACTTGGGACCACATAGCAGTTTTCAAGTCCTCTAGCACCTCCCTTGTGTGGTCAGATTCGACTAAAACATTTAGGTCAGGACATTTCCTCTCTTGTCTCCAACAGCATCCTGCGATACAACTCATCTGGACTTTACATCATCCAAAACCATTAATCCCAACTTGCATCTTATATAAATCTGCTCGAGAGCTTACCAGTCCATCTTCTTGAATTCTGTACCTGCTTCTTCCTTTCTCAAATAAAAGAGATGTGAAGCTCTCATGTCACAGTCTATCAATGTTCCCTGGTTTCACATACTGATTACCTTATTGGTTTCGAAATGGGTCCTAATTTTTTCCTGGTTATTCTGTTCAGCTTGTTTTTGTAGAACATCTTGGGTTCCCCCTAACTTTGCCTGCTGCACTTCTCCATGCCCCTGTATTAGTCAGTCTGCTGTGGGTGAATTTTCTAAGTTTCCCTGAGATCACCTCTCATTCTTTGAAACAGTACAGAACACAGGTATAATCTCATCCACACTGCATGCAGTCTGTGCAGAACGCCTTTACTTCGATATTCCAATTTCCGTTAACTGAAGGCCAACTTCACTTTTACCTTTCCGTTTCCCAAAGTCACCCTGAACCACGTTGGTTCAATTTTATTTACTATTCACTTTCTGAACTCTTAAACATCAACCTGAATATCTAACTATATCACATCCAATAGTTCTCCATTGTCTTCCCCTCCAAGAAACATCTTCAAACCATTTCAAAAAAAGTTTGTTAACAGTGATTATTCGGGTGAGATCCAAGATGGCGGTGATCCAGTAGGTCTGCCCTGCTGAGCTCTGCACCAGAACCCAGACAAAGTTATGCATTCACCATCTCTTTCTTCCCTATTGTGGTAAAATCGGAGGTTTTTGATCCCCAGTATTGCTCTATGCCATTTTAAGTGAGTAACGGAAAATAACTAAGGGAAAAGGATCATGAGGATCACAACCAGCAGGGCACCGCAGCAATGGATACACCCATGGCTGTGACGTCGGCCTCTGCGAACGCTCCAGGAGACTGATCTGTGGAGTAGAGCCTGGCCTCAGAGTTCAGAGCCTGCGAGAGAAGATTGATTCAGCGATGGAGGAGACCTGAACCCGGCTGGAACTGATCTCAGCCAAGCTGCAGAAGCAGGATCAGGAGACCCATCATCTCGGCCCGTGCATCGTCAAGGTGGAACAGTGGATCGCGACTTTGGAAACCATGGCAGAATCCTCGGCGGGTCATGTCGAAGCGCTGGAATGGTAGCTAAGGGCCTTAGTAGAGTAGGTCAACGACCTCGAAAATCAGGGCCATCAGAACAACATCAGCCTGGTCGGGCTGCCAGAACGAGAAGAAAACGGCCAGCTCATCAACTTCTTTTCATTTCTCTCACTTACTGCCGAATGAGAAAGTGGGTTTGGGGATGGTGGGGGTGGTTACATTTTGTTTCACCCGGACTGCCTGACGTCAAAGTATGGATGGGACGGATTTAATTTTCTTGTTGTAAGACGCATGCAACTTTTGAAAACATTGTTTTGCCTGGATTTGATGAGCGGCTTCAGCTTGGAAGATCCATGGGGGATTAATGGGTAATATGTACACCCTCTGCAGGAAGGGGGGATCTCTCCACTTATTAGTGTTATATGTTGGCTCATTTTAGAAATATTTGTGAGAAGTTTTGATTTGGTTGTTATTGTAGTTATAGTTTCAAGTTTGTATGAACTGTTTACTGCTTTCACTTGACGTGCTATAAATGGGTTCTTCTCCATCAAGGCTGCCCCATCAAGGCAGCTGGTGGACCTGAACAGGGACCTGCCTTGGTGGACGTTTGAGATGTCTTCACCCTGAAGGTAGGGGCTTCACCTTTTTTCTAACCCACGTAAGTGCTATACCAGGATTGACATATTATTTGCCCCATTGGACTTTTCTAGGTAGTTTAGGCTAACCGCTTGTTTAATGGTGCACGTGGAACCTTAAGGAGAGTCACTCGCCAATTAAGAGAAAAAGGTACTTTCAAGCCTCAGAAAGGAAGGGGTCAATGTAGCCTTGCTGCAAGAAACACATCTAACTGATAAGGAGCACTTAAAGTTACAGCAGGGAAGGTTCGGTCCAGTGTTTATTTCATCCTTTAATTCGAAAAGTAGAGGAGTAGCTTCACTTATTCGTACAAACCTTCCACTTCAGTTGTTTGACCAAATTAATGACGAACGTGAGTGGTTTCTGAGCCTTAAAGCTTTAATACATGGAAAGGAATATGGGACATTGTATAATATTGCCCCACCACACCCGCTCAAATGCACACTCCAGGTTGATAACCGTTGGGGAACATTGTACAATTAAAAGGGAGACTTTAACCGACTTATGGACCCCGAAGTGGATAGGATGTCAAGGGGTCTCACGGGTATTTCCCAGCCATCAAGGCAGCTGGTGGACCTGAACAGGGAGCTGCGTTGGTGAACGTTTGAGATGTCTTCACCCTGAAGGTAGGGGCTTCACGTTTTTTTTTATCCCACGTAAGTGCTATACCAGGATTGACATATTTTTTGCCCCATTGGACTTTTTAAATTCGATGCTGCCCTGCAAAATTCTGATCATGCAGCAGTGAACGTGGATGTTAAGACCGATGGCGATGGGACAGGCTTGCAGCACTGGCGCATGGATCCTTGCCTCCTGAAAGATTGCAAATTCATTGAGTACTTTTCGCGGGAATTGAAGTTTTTATTGGGACATTAACTTGGGTACGGCCAGTAACCCATCTGTGTTCTGGAAGACTGCCAAGATCTATGCAAGGGGTTTGATTATTTCTTACTTGGTCACTCGGAAGCGGCAGAAGGGACAGCAGTAACGTATGCTCAAGGCTTGGCTGAAGGCAGCTGAGACAGCATTCTTTGACAGACTGTCTGTAACTAAGTTGCAGCAGATTACAGCCCTCCGGGCTGCTCTGAACACTGCGCTCACTGAGACAGCAAAGAGGGAGATGTCCTTTGCGAAACAGAGGTTATTCGAGTATGGTGCTAAACTGAGAAGGTATTTGGCGCACTTGGCCAGAAAGAAGAGTGCCCCCAATCTATTGCACCCATTAGAGAGGGTGCTGGTACTATCACCTGTCGTCCCAAAAGGGTTAATGCAGCATTCAGAAAGTTCTACTCTGGGTTGCTCCAGTCAGAGGATTGTGCTGACAGATTGGTGAAAACGGAGTCATTTTTAAGACCATGGACCTCCCAGGTATAACTTCAGAGCAGGAGTCTCTTTTGAATGCCCCGTGACATCCAAGAGATACAGGATGCGATAAGGCAGCTCCAGAGTGGCAAACCGATCGGCCAGATGGCTTGAGGACTGAGATTTATTAGGAGTTCATAGACATGATGGCTGGGCCAATGTTGGATATATTCAATTATACTTGTGGTCAGGGCTGCCTCCCATCCTCTCAGAGAGAAGCAAACATTTCTCTTGTTCTCAAGAGAGGGAAAGCCCCAGAGGATTGCCTATTCGTATAGGCCTATGCAGTTATTAAACGTGGAATTTAAAATTTTGTCGAAAATACTAGCATTGATGCTGGAGAAGATATTGTCCTTCATTGTGAAAGAGGACCAGACACGTTTTATTAGGAGTCACAGGTTCCCTATTAATATTAGGAGAGTGCAAAATATGGTTCAGGTGTGCCAGCAAGGTCGATTCCAGGCTTGGTAGTCTCGCTGGATGCAGAGAAAGTATTTGCTTGGGTGTAGTGGCCGTACCTCTTTTATGTCTTGGAACTGTTTTGCCTTGGAGGTGTCTTTGCCTGTTGGATGGCAGAATTATATAGTGACGCAACAGCGACTGGATTTCTCACTAATGGTATAAGGTCTAATGGTATAATTTTAGCATCGGCAGAGGTTCCCCTTCCGCCGTTACTATTTGCATTGGTGATTGAGCCGTTGGCAGAGGCCACCCACAGGGGCCCCAATATAACTGAACGGGTGGTAGGGTCAGGAAGGCATGACATCATCCTTACATAGATGACGTTCTTCACTCTCTACCTAACCTGATGATATCTTTGCCTTGTTTTAAAGAAGTGATTGATTTATTTGAATCTATCTCGGGGTATAACATCAATTTTATGAAATCGGACGCCATGCCTGTTGGGTGTTAGTCGAGTACCTGATCATGGGGGGTGCAATCCGATTCCCTTTCAGATAGTCACAAGAAGGTCTCCTCTATTTAGGCATTTTTACCACACCGGCCTTCGGTCAATTATATAAAGCAAACTTCGTGCAGGTGCTCGAGAAGATAAGACAGGACCTTCGGCTCTGGGAAGATATTCCAATATCCTGGTTGGGTAGAATACCTCCGGTTAAAATGAATGCACTTCCTCGTTTCTTCTATCCCATGCGAATGGTCCTTTTGATGCTCTCCAGGTCGGTTCTATGGAGGCTTTACAGTTGGTTAAGCTTGTTTATCTGGCACCACAGGTGGCCTCTTATGAAGCTCGCCAAATTTCAGCTTCTGCAGGAGATTAAGGGTGTGAATTTTCTGGACTTTAAGAAATATCAACTCGGTTCCCTGCAGTCGTATGTGGCTGATTGAGCTTGCAAAGACCTGCGGTCAGTTTGGCTGGACATTGAGGCATCCCAGGCAAAATGTCCCCTCATTAATCTGTTGTTCATGGGCAGGATGAGGAATGTTATGGACCATTGCAGAAATCCAATTGCCCTTAAAATAGTTAAAGCCTGGAAAATGATGGGACAAAGTGAGGGCAATTTACAAAAATAAACTTCCCTTTTTATTCCCATTGTAGGATTGGTCGGATTCCAGCTGGGATTGATGGATTATGGCTTTCGGCTCTGAGAGTCCAGAGGAGTTTCCTGTTTCGGAGAATTATTTGACGTGGTAGTCATGATGGTTTTCGAGCAGCTGAGCCAGAAATATGAGTTAGCTTGGAGGGGCCACTTTCATTACTTTCAGATGAGGAACTTTAGGCTGAAAAAAAGACTGCATTAATGGTTAGTCCCCATAGGTAGGAAATGGAGCAAAGAGTGCTTAGGTCCATAGGTGCTCTCTCGGTCAGCACCCTCTATCCTTTATTAAGAGGTAGTGTCTCAAAGGATATAGAGCGGCTGCATGGAATCTGGGCTCAGGAATTGTGGGTGGAGATCTCACCAGAGGAGTGGGAAGATGTTTGGGAGACCGTAAGGAAGATTTCAATTTGCAATAGGACGTAGGCTATGCAGTTGAAGGTACTCCACAGGGTTTAATTGACACCGGAGCAGCTTGTCACATTTAAGACAGGAGCGTCCCCAATATGCCCCAAATGTACAATAGATGTTGGTATACTTACTTATTGCTTGTGATCATGCCACAAGCTTCGTAGGTATTGGTGCACTATAGCAAGTGTTTTGGAAGGGGTTTTGGGAACCGAGGTCAAGGCGAACCCTCCTCTTGGGTTCACTGAACCTTCCCTCTTTGGACTTGCATAGGAATAAATTGTTTCGTATTCTTTAATTTTGTGCGAGGTAGAACATTCTGATGAACTGGGTTCCAGGAACGCTCCCAGGACTCTGATCGTGGTGTAAATTAGTTATGGAGCCCACCCCCCTGGACTTCCTTACTAGTATGGGCATCAGAAAAATGAACATTGTTATCGGACGTGGCGGCCCTATTTCAACCATATAGGCATGGTTTTGTTGGCTATATTGGTCAGGACATTTATGTAACAGTGAGGGCTCTGAGAGGAAGAATTCTGAAAAAATACGGGTATGGCAACACATGCTACCGGTGATGGGGAACTTTGGTAGGATTGTGCTGGGTGTTGCAACTTCATGTAATTTAATTTAATTTGCATTGGTTCAGCTCAGTTTAATGTATGTTTTGTTTGATTTTGTTTTTATATCAGCCCATTGATTTTGTGCACAGGGAAGATAAAGAGTCCATTCAGCCACTCATGCTTCTTACACAGCAACCAGAGTAGGTCATTTCACACCATGTGTCAATTATACAGGATTGGAGGGAACGAAGAGAATATATAGAGGTGAGAATTCAACCTGATCACATTCACGATGGAATATAAAGTAGTGAGAAAACTGCTTTAATTTAAGAAAATTGTTAAAATCGTTTATTCAGGAATTAATGAAAGGACATTTGCCGAGTCAAGCCACAATCTATCAGAATCAACATAATTTTACAAAGGATAAATCGTATTTTCATTATTTATTTGATTCTTTAAGAGTGTGACAAGCAAGCTGCATAATGGGGATCCTGGAGATGTAAAATCAGGACTTGCAGAAGACATTGACAAGGTGTGCACGAAAGATCAATCTGCAGAATAACATTGCATATGGTTAGAAATAATTTATTCGCTTGGATATAGGATTGGCGAAACAAAGAATTGCAGTGAGATGGAATAACTGGTTCATTTTCTCTTTCCAAAAATACCAGAGGGCTCAGTCCCCAGACCCTAACAATTAACAATCAATACTATCACTTATTTGAGGGGATGGACATGCTATAATCAGTTTTTCAGAAGAAACTGACTCAGGTGATAAATTGTAATGAATGGTTAAGGATAGGTTGGGCCATTATTTGGCAGATGAAATGAAACAATGAAAAGTATGAAGCCGTTTTGGTCTGTGTAACAGAAAGGCAACTTACTATCCAAACAGAGGGAAACTATGTAGTGCTTAGGTACAGAGGGATCTGGTACCCTCATCCATATTGCAAAAAACACAGATGCAGGTGTAGCAGATAATGAGCTGAAAATGTATTGCTGGAAAAGCGCAGCAGGTCAGGCAGCATCCAGGGAACAGGAGAATCGACGTTCTGGGCATAAGCCCTTCTTCAGGAAGCCCTCATTCCTGAAGAAGGGCTTGTACCAGAAACGTCAATTCTCCTGTTCCCTGGATGCTGCCTGACCTGCTGCGCTTTTCCAGCAACACATTTTCAGCTCTGATATCCAGCATCTGCAGTCCTAACTTTCTCCTAGTAGATAATGAGAAAGGCGACTGCAAATTTGGCATTTATTTCTGAAAGAACAGATTATAAAGGGAGGGACATGTTTCTACAATAATGCCAGTCATTTGTGAGATCCCAATTGAGTCCTGTGTATAGTTTTCATGTCCTGACTGCAGGAGGGATGTAATTACCATGGAGGCAGATCAGAAGAGGTTTACTAGACTGATTCCAGAGATAAGGAGCTTGTCCTCTGAATAGAGATTGAGCAATTCAGGCCTATACTCTGTGGAGTGTAGAAAAATGGGAGGAGATATCTCTTAGGACTGGACAATGCTAAAGGTGATTGAAAATGTCGACATGCATTGGGTATTTCCTCATGTGAGGCAATCTACAACAAGAGATCATAGTTTTAGGATAAGTGGAGATGAATTAAAACAGTGATGAGAGAACTTCTATCAAAAGATTGTAAACCAGTGTAATTCACTGTTCTAGAGTGCAGTGGATGCTGGGATATTGAGTAACTGAAGGGATATGGAGAGTGGGCCGGAAAGTGGGACTGAGACCAAGATGACATCAGCCATGATTGTATTCAATAGTGGAGCGGCTGACATCAGATAAGATTGTATTCAATGATGGAACAGGCTAACATCAGATATGATTGTATTCAATAGTGGAAAGAGCTGGCATCAGATATAATTGTATTCAGTGGTGGAGCAGGCTGACATCACATATGATTGCATTCATTGGTGGAGAGCACTGACATCAGCCATGATTGTATTCAATTATGGAGCAGGCTGACATCAGAAATGATTGTTTTCAATGGTGGAGCAGGCTGGAGGGGCTGGATTGCTGACTGATGTTCCTCGTCCTTATTCAGCACTTCGAATGTGATACACAGGAATGGAGGAGGACTGGTTTTTTTTTAGATTAGATTTTTTTTTAGATTACTTACAGTGTGGAAACAGACCCTTCGGTCCAACAAGTCCACACCGACCCGCCGAAGCGCAACCCACTCATACCCCTACATCTACCCCTACGGGCAATTTAGCATGGCCAATTCACCTGACCTGCACATCTTTGGACTGTGGGAGGAAACCGGAGCACTCGGAGGAAACCAACGCAGACACAGGGAGAACGTGCAAACTCCACACAGTCAGTCGCCTGGGGCGGGAATTGAACCCGGGTCTCTGGCGCTGTGAGGCAGCAGTGCTAACCACTGTGCCACCGTGCCGCCCAAGTATTCGGACAGAAAGCAGGCACGACGGATAAATCAGATTTAATCAGTTTAAAAGAATGTAACCAGTAGGGTCACACAGTGACCAGTACAGGGTCCTCAGCTATTTACCATCTATATCAATGATCTAAAGGAGTGGAACAAATGTACTGTAACGAAGTTTGCCAATGGAACTAAGATAAGCAGGAAATTAAATAATCAATGGAAGTTGTAGAGTCTGTAAATGGATATGGACAAGTTAATCAATGGATAAAAGTTTGGCAGGTGGGATTTAACGTCATATATAACCTGTCATTTTCTTCCATGAAGAACGGCAGGCAGCATTTTATTGAAATACAGAGGGATTACAGGATTTAGTGACACCGTGTGTACTGAAGGGTTTACTCTGAGCCGTTTAGACATGGCATGTGTTGCTCTATCACCCTGATCGTCTGCTGCCTGATGTTCCCAGCAGGCCTATTGCTCTCATCCACCATACATAAGGTTGAGGAGGCAAGGGTTAGACAGTGCTCTAGAAGGTTGCAAGATAACCAGGGTGGAACTGAAGAATGAACTCAGGAGAGGTAAAAGTGTGCATGATAAAGGCTTGGCGGGTAGAATTAAGGTAAAACCTAAGACGTTCTACACTTATGTTAGGAACAAGAGGATGGCAGAGTAGGGCTGATCAGTGATAGTGGAGGGAACTTGCGCCAGGAGTCGGAGGAGGCAGGGGAGGTTCTTAATGAAGGTTTGCTTCAGTTTTCACTAATTAGAGGGAACTTGACGCTTCTGAGGACAGCATGAAACAGGTGGATATGCTAGAACAGGAGGATGTGTTGATAACTTTGAGAAATACATGGATAGATAAATTTATTTGGCTCAACAGGATATGCCCTAGGATACTACAGGAAGCTGAGCATTTTGCAATGATATTTGCATTCTCACTGTACACTGGAGTCGTGCCAGATGACAGGAGGCTGGCAAAAGTTAATGCCTGGTTCAAGAAATGGAATAGGGTTAATCCTGGGAATTATTGGCCAACCAGTCTTACACCAGTAACGGGCAAAGTATTGGACAGGATTTGAGAGACAGGATTTATGAATACTTGGAAAATTATAAATGATTAGAGACGGTCAACATGGCTTTGTGAGGAGCAGGTCATGCCTCATAGAACTTATTGAATTCCTTTAGGATGTGACAAAACACGTTGATGAATTAGAGCAGTGGATGTGGTATATATGAATTTTAACAAGGCGTTTGATAAAGTTATCCACGGTAAGCTCATTCACAAGATAAGGAGGCATGGCTTACAGCGAGGTCTGGATGTCTGGATGCAGAATTGGCTGGCCCACAGAAGACAGAAGGTGGTGGTAGATGGAACAGATCCCGCCTGGAGTTTGGTGACTAACTTGGTGATCTGTTCTGGGACCTCTGCTCTTTGTGATTTTTTTAATAAGAGACTAGATGACGAATTGGAATGGTGGGTTCATAGGTTCGCCGATGTCACGAACTTTGGTGGAGTTGGTGGTTAGTGTGGAGGGCTGTTCTAGGTTACAACAGGACATTGACATAACTGAGCTGATGAGTGACAGATCGAGATAAATCTGGAACGGCGGGGTCTTGGGTCCATGTCTATAGATCCTCAAAGTTACCATCCAGGTTGGTGCTGTTGTTTAGAAAGCATATGATGTGTTGGCTTTCACAGCCGGGGAGATCAGTTTCAGAGCTATGAGGTTATGCTGCAGCTCTATAATCCCACTGTTTAACCCACTGTGATAAAGTTGAATGTTGTTCTGCATTGAGAGCTTGCAAGTACTTGTCATATGACTAGCTAATATTTTCAGAGTTTACTGTACTGAAACTATGTAACATCTGGCTGTGAAACGGATATGTTGAGCTTTGGTTGCTCTTTTAACAACTATTCGAATTTAAACAACCAAGTTTAAATAATGTCCCACTATACTAAACCCAATCGATTTTAAATTTATTGTTTTGTCAACATCAAACCAAGGAGATGAGCTGATGTTGAGGGAATAAAGAGGCACGCATTTTGGAAGTTAGACAGAGAGTAAACTACCATCGTGATAGTCTGCCATGAACAACATTCTCTGTGTAAGATTCATTTTTTGAACGAAATATCCTTGCATTAAAAGACAGAACATGACCCAGGGAGATATTCAGTGGAAAGAAGGAGGGCATTGGAGACTACAGCTACTGTGTGGTTTAAGTAATTGTAATACAGTTTTTCTTTAATTGGAAGATTATATTGTAAAAGGTGGAGAAAGATAACAAACAGTTCAGAGAAAGGGAAACTTAGAGTTGGGAATAACTGTTGTTGTTCAATGTTCACTTTTAGAATTAAGGGATACATTGATATTATTTCCTGTTAAGTAGCGGAATTTGTGAGCTCTCTGTCACTCGACTTTAACAGATTATGAGCGAGGTGAGCTTTTCTGAGTGTTTGGTTTCATTCACAGAATGTTTCATCGCCGTGTCATAACACCACACTTGTAATACCGTGTTCTAGTCACCTCATTAAAGGAAAGAGGTGGAAGCTATAGAGAGAATGCAGAGGATTATCTATGGAACAGCAGAAAGGTCGACACAAGCCACACAGAGTGAGTGAAATATTGAGAAAGTCACCACGTGAAAAGTAAACACTGGCAGATTCCCAATGTCTATTTAAACGTCGGTGTGGCACTGGGTGTAGTGCGTCTGTATTGATGACTGGGTATCTGTGTGCGCATGTGCATCTGTGTATCGGCATTTGTCTATGTGTGCTGAAAATGTGTTGCTGGAAAAGCGCAGCAGGTCAGGCAGCATCCAAGGAGCAGGGGAATCGATGTTTAGGGCATGAGCCCTTCTTCAGGAATTTGTCCATGTGTGTCTGTATATGTGCTATTGCATCAGTCTCCGTGTGTGTCTGTGCATCTATATTCATCTCTGTGTGTCTCTGCATGTCTGATTTTTTCACTGTGTGTATCTGCGTTTCTGCATTCATCGCTGTGTATATCTGCATGTCTGTATTTGTCTCTGTGTGTATCTGCATGTCTGTATTTGTCTCTGTGTGTATCTGCATGCCTGTATTTATGTCTGTGTGCAGCTGCATGTCTGTATTCATCTCTGTGTGCACCAGACTGTCGGTATTCAACTCTGTGTGTATCCGCGTGTCTGTATCCATCTCTGCGTGTATCTGTGTGTCTCTATTCGTCTCTGTGTGCATCTGTGTATCTCTGTGTGTATCAGCACGTCTGTTTTTGTCTCTGTGTATATCAGTTTATCTGTATTCAACTCTGTGTGTATACGTGTATTTGTATTCGTCTCTGTTGTTATCTGTGTGACTTTATTCATCTCTGTGTGTATCTGCGTGTCTATATTTGTCTTTCTGTGTATCCGTGTGTCTTTATTCGTCTCTGTGGGCATCTGTGTGACTCTATTCGTCTCTGTGTGTATCTGCATGTTTGCGTTTGTCTCTGTTGATATCTGCATGTCTGTATTCTTCTTACGTGTATCTGTGTGCCTCTATCCGTCTCTCTGTCTATCTGCGTGTCTCTGTGTGTATCTGCGTGTCTGCATCTGTCTCTGTGTGCATCTGCGTGTTTGCATTCATGTCTGTATCTGTGTGTGTGTATTCGTCTCTATGTCTATCTGCATGCCTGTGTTCATGTGTGAGTATCTGTGTGTCTGTATTCGTCTCTGTGTGTAGCTGCGGGTCTGTGTTTGTCTCTGTGTGTCTGTGTTCATCTCTGTGTGTATCCTTGCGTCTGTATTCATCCCTGTGGGCACCTGTGTGAGTCTATTTGTCGTTGTGTGTATCTGCGTGTCTATATTTGTCTCTGTGTGTATCTTCCTGTCTGTATTTGTCTCTGTGTGTATCTGTGTGCCTGTATTTGTTTCTGTGTGTCGCTGCACGTATGTATTCATCTCTGTGTGCGCCTGTGCATCTGTATTCATCTCTGTGTGTCTGTATTTGTCTCTTTGTGTATTTGCGTGTCTGTTTTCATCTCTGCATTTTGTCTGCGTGCCTGTATTCGTCTCTGTGTGTATCTGTGTGTCCATGTGCACAGTGGATCTGTCAGCCTCTCTGGTGTTTAAAGTGATGCAATGTCCCTCTCTGCTGGCCTTCACACTCCTCTGCGTTGACAGCACCGCAGGGTGACAACCATCAGGGGATTCAGTCTGGGAGGGAGGCGGAGGGAGGCAGCTCATAGCGCCGTCCAAACTGACAGAACCATCTGCACACGCACACAATCACAGTTTGGTATATGGAGGATTGTATTCGTACTGAGGACCCTTAGAGTGGAGAATGTTCATGTAAAGTTATGTCTATGGTCGCTCTGCAGTGTGGAAGTGATTTGTCTTTGAAGATTATTCATGACACAGAGTGCGCAAATCAAAGTGTATTTCTCTCGCAAATGCATCCAAGCAAGATTGACGGAACAATTTGTAAGTCAATGCAATGAAAGTATTTCACGTTCATTATTTTGACATGTTTTATAATATACTCCTACAAATTATAAATGAGAAAAGATTGAAAATCCTGAAATGGACACAGTGATAGTGGTAATATCTCAGGAACGATATCGTTAGGTATCAGACGAAACTGCTCTGTGCTTCCAAAGACGTTATTTGAAAAACCAAACAGCCATGCAATGTGAAAGATTGACAGTATTTGATGTACTTTGAAAGAAACAAAAAAAACCTGACACTAGTGCAAAGGCATGGGGAGGCTAGCAGAAGGTGGCATTGCATAACTATAAACTAAACAGGGACAGACGTAGAGGTGTGGGGGTGGTGGTGAGGGGTTGATCTCAATTTCAATGTTTTTACCCCAAAAAACTGCAGGACATCATCTCACGGAGATACACACAAACATACACAGACACGTTAAACACACAACACATATACATACAGATATGGACACACAAACAAACACACACACTCCTGCACACAGTTTCTTTAAGATAGAGTTGAATAAGCTTTTCATTAATTTGGGAATCAGTGATCATTTGGCGAAGGCAGGAGAATGTAGGTGAGAAACAGTTCAGCTGTAATCCAATGGCACAGCACATCCAATGGGCTAAGTGGCCTGATTCTGGTCTATTTTCTCATATTCAGGAGAGAGCTTTCAAAGGCTGAATTTGAATACAGATTGCAGGGTTAAAGGTAGGCTTCTTGGCAGTGTGGAGGAACAAAGGGATGTTGGGGTCCACATCTGTAGATTCCTCAAAGTTGCCAAAGCCCTCAAGGTAAGAATGTGTATGATGTGTTGGCTTTCATAAGCTGGGGGATTGATTTTCGAGCTGCGAGGTTATGCTGCAGCTCCATAGAGGCCTGGTTAGACCACACTTGGAATATTGTGTTGAGTTCTGTTCGCCCCATTCAAGGAGGGATGTGGAAGTTTTAGAGAGGGTGCAGACGGGAGTTCCCAGCACGTTGCCTGTCCTATAGGGCATGTCTTATGAAGAAGGTTTGAGGGAGCTTTAGCTTTTCTCATTAGAGTAAAGAAGGATGAACGGTGACTTGATAGAGGTGTGCAAGATGATGAGAGGCGCAGATAGAATGGATTAGTAGATTCTTTTTCATAGGGTAGAAATGGCTAACACGAGGAAAACATAATTTTAATGTGATTGGAGGAGGGTTTTGGGAGATGTCAAGAGGCAGGTTGTTTACACACGTAGTGATAGCTGCATGGAATGCACTGCCAGCAGTGGTCGTAGAATTAGCTACATTAGGGACATTCAAGCCACTCTTGGATAAGCACAAAGATGATAATAGGATGAAGGCTCTACAGTTTAGTTTAATCTTAGAGTCGGATAAAAGGTCGCCACACCATTGAGGGCTGAAGGACTCTTACTATGCTGTACTGTTCAATGTTCGCTGTTCTAATTTCTTGAAATCTTGTGAAAATATTGTACCTGGAATTCCTTTAACTTCAGTGGAGGTTAATCTGATCAGTATTTGATTGTTGAGGGTTAATGGAAATTTGGGGAGGTTTGAGGGGCTGAATGGTCTATATCTGTTCCTAACCGTTGTGTCAAAAGAATAATGATTGGTTTGAGGGGAACTCATTTTGAGAATAAGGGCATTCCTATTTCAGACTGGGAAAGGGATGTTCCTTTCTCTTTAGGATTGTATGGTATGTGGTCTTCTCATGCCCAAGGATCAGTGAAGACTGTGTTAATGAAAACACTCAAGGAGGAGTTATATAGATCGTTGATGAACAGGAGAATCAATGATTGTTGGGAACAGACAGGAAAGGAATGCTTAGTTACCATCACATCAACAATGAGCATTCAGAATTGTACAGCAGGCTCGAGGGGCTGAATGGCCACCTGATGCTCTTGCTTCATGTATTGTTCACTCACTCAACCCCGCGATGCTGTTACAGAAGGTGAGGAAGATCGCATTCAGCCATTCAGGATCGATCAGCACCTCTAAGTAATTATAAAGAAATAGGATGAAGCTCTTCAGCCATTTCAGTACATTACGCAACGCAAGAAGAGGTCACACCTACTTTCTAGATTGCTACACAGGAACAGGGGAGTCCTGGGTAACTTTGAGGAAATAGATAGTCGGGAGAAATGTGTATTTTCGGGTTGGAAATCTTTAACTTGGTGAAGTGCCTCAGAGATCAGTGCAACATCAAAAGCTATTTAGAATCTGTCAATAATTTGCGTGTGGGAACTGATTGGATGGAAATCAATTGGCTCAACCACTAAGATTCGATAAGATGTCAGTGGAGGTAGAGAGTCTGTAATGTGATATAGACAGGGAAGGTTAGTGTGCAAACCTTCAGCAGAAACAGGATAACATGGGGTACCGAAGTTTGGGCTGTGGCAGAAGGGGAAAACAACAGTAATCTAATTCAAAGAAGAGAGATCACAAAACTCAGTTGTACAAAGGCATTTGTTCATCAGGGTACATACATCACACGGGGTTAGTATGCAGATGCAGCAAGTAATTAGGAAGGTAGATTGAATGATTACTTCATGAAAAGGCTATCAGGATGTTTTACTGCATCTGTACAGATGATTTCTGAGTCAACATCTGATGTACTGTAGGCAGTGATGATTCCATAAACTGAAAAATAAATATACTCAATAGCTTTAGAAGATTTTGCGAATATGTTTCACTGCACTTGCTCCTGGAGAGAAAGCCTTATCCTGTCATACAGCACGGAAACAGACTCTTCACTGCACCATGTCCATGCCGACCAGATGTCCTAAATTAATCAAGTTCCATTTGCCAGCACTTGGCCCATATCCCATAAAACCTTCGTGTTCACTCAAATGGCTTCATTCAAATGGCTAAAAATGCTGTAGCTGTCCCTGCCTCCAACATTTCCTTTGGCAGTTCATTCTATACACTCTGTGAAAAGTTACCACTTTTGTCCCTTTTATATGTTTCTCCCCTCACCTTCAATCTATGTGCTCTAATTGTGGTCTGCCCTAAGCTAGGAAAATGTTCTTGGATCTTCATCATTTCTTTTCTCCTCATGATGTTTTAAACCTCTATAAGGCGAGAGCACTTCAGGATTGAGAATGAGAGGCGTTCGTATTGAACTGTATAAGATATTGAGGAGAGTGTATCTGATGCATTGCCTATGGACATTTTCTCTGGTATATGAGTCTCGAACTGAGGATTCAAATTTAAGAAAACAACATGTATATGTTATATACTCTTTTCATAGTATAAGAAAACAAATACTATGAAGACATGATTTTATTGGACAAAAATATGAGGACACATACAAACATAACTTCATTAAAACTCCTACATGGAGCAGAGAACAGGGACATAGTCCTACAGTTCCGAGAATGTTCAAGGAGGCCTCACGTGGTCCAGTTTGCTGTTGAGATAACATTATTGTATATTTCTGCTCCGAGATGGAGAAAATGCAACATTCTGGAGAAGCCACTGCTTATTGCTACCTATCTTTCCTTGTTCCTTCTCGCAGCAATGTATGAGAGGTGAAAACCGTTCAGTCATCTTTATCATTCATGTAGGATTACTATTGAGGAATCATTGGCATCTCCCCACTGCCTAAAATCAAAGGTAATTCAGCCAAATCCGACTGTTCCAGGAATAAATCCTGCTTGTGTGAGCAGAACAACTTCAGAGGCAGAATAACATTTAATTATTTTACTTTTCTCTTGAGTTTAACTAATGCTTGGCCAAAGCTCTTTCAAGCTGATATTTTGCAGCTTTTTTTCCTGCTTGTATTTAGGTATGTGTATGTGTGTGTCTGTGTGCACTTGCGTGGGTGAGACACTGTGTATGTCTTAGTGTGTGTGTCTGTGTGTATGCACAGACTGCATCTCAGTATGCGTTCAAAGATAAATATTAATGTACGTATTTGTCCAAACTGTTTGCTATTTATTTTTCCATATTAGCTTTGATTAACTTTGCTTTGATGAATTATTTTTGCAAATGTAAGATATCAAGCTGACTTGTCCCCAGCAAAGAACCTGACCTAGTCTGAGACCTATATCATTGGTCATATCACCAACCGAGTTACATTTAAAATTTATCATGATCAATGGAGGAACGGGACTAGAAAATGAAACAGTGGTCCATCCAGCCCCAGTCTGAACACGGAAGAGGAGAATTTCACAAAGGGTTGTTTGAGTGGGAATGCTCTTCCCCAGAAGTTTGTGGTGCCTGTGTGTTTGCATTTCGTCAAAGCATTTAGATATTGGACAGTAAAGGACAATGAACTACAGATATGGGAGTGGGGTTGAGAACACATCCAGATCAGCCACGACCTTACTGCCTAGTTGAGAGGGCTTAAAGTGTCCTCAGTCCTATGTTCCTATGTTCCATTCAGTTCCTCAAAACTGCAAGGCAGGAGCATTTGGAGTTCATTTATTCCGATAACCTGGTGCACGGAAACAGAGGAGACCATTCACTGACTGAAGAATCGAGAGTGTAGCGCTGTAAAAGCACAGCAGGTCAGGCAACATCCGAGGAGCAGGAGAATCGCCGTTTCTGAGCATAAGCTTCTGCCTGAAACGTGGTTTCAACAGAATACAAGAACGCTATTGAATCCATTGAAACTATTGGATAAGAATAGGGATAGCCCATTCAGACCCTCCTGCCTATTACACAAGGAGTGAAGGAGTGTAGTCAGCACATCAAAATGTTAAACAGGAACCGGAGTCGCCAAGTCAGGTCCTTGAGCTGCTTTCAGATGACCAGGACGTGGCCATTCAGCCTATCAAACCATGTGTACAGAAATAGGAAGATGTCTTTGATGCCCCACCATGACAAAGAGTGAAGCAGAGTCTACACAAATAGACTGCTCTATGTTGTTCCTCCTGGTTCCTTTGCTCGTGGTACATATGTGTCACTTTAACTTGGTTTGCTGAACGTGAGGAGGAAAAGTGAATGGTTTGTGTCAAGTCTCAAGGAAATGCCATTTATCTCCGAGAAGACATTATTGTACTCCTATAGATGTCAGAAGCTGGTGGGAATGGCAAACTATTTCAGGAGTAAGGCATTAAAGCTGCTGATAGATTTATGAACAGTGCAGAGACACACACCAGCTGCACATTGAGACGGTGAGAATTCATTCAGAGCCTGGAGCTCCCTCTCAACCAACATGGGGTCTCCACACTGAAATGTGAACTATTGGGAATTACACAAAATGGGGAAAATGCAATTTCTCATTAAATTACCATCTTTTTTCTGGACATAATAAATGTTAGTCCAGAACCCTCAAGTTGAAATGTAATTGCTTGTTATTCTCTCGCTGTGCTACGTATTTCGCTGGATTATACTCTCATAATTTTTATCAGTTAATTATCGTTTACACAATGTAATTCAATAATTTCCTTGTAAAGGTGGAAACATCTTATTGCACAGTTTGTTTGCCTTTTTTTTTTACATTTGATGTAGCCTTAGCACAAAAGTACATGTCTTGTTTACTGAACAGCATTGACCAACTGTCTGTGTGGCGTTTGCACATTGTCGCCGTGTCTGCGTGGGTTTTCTCCGGGTGCTACGGTTTCCTCCCACATTCCAAACATATGCAGGTGAGGTGAATTAGCCATGCTAAATTGCCCATAGTGTCAGGGGTGAATACAGGGTAGGGGAATGGGTCTGGGTGGGTTACTCTTCGGACGGTCAATGTGGACTTGTTGGGCCAAAGGGCCTGTTTCCATACTGTATGTAATCTAAAAAGTGACCTGTTTATCGGGATTCAAGGGTCAGACACAGTATGTATTTTCCATGGGCTAAGAAACAGAAGACAGTGACTGTGGAGACTGATGAGGAATAAAGTTACATCCCCCAAGTCCCCAATGTCTTCTTGACAGAGAGAATAAAATCAAATGTAGAGAAAGAAACCGAATATATTCGGATGAAGGAATTACAAGTGACAATGTAATTAAAACAGGATAATTTGAAATGGAATGGCTGAACAATGATTGATCAGTGTGTGGGTGTGCCTGTGTGTGTGTGTGTCTATCTGTGTGTGTGTGAGTGCGTGTGTGTCTGTGTGTGTCTGTGCGTGAGTGAGAGTGTGTGTCTGTGTGTATGAGTGCGTGTGTGTGTGTCTCTGTGTGTGAGAGTGTGTGTGGGTGTTTGCATGTGTGTCTCTATGTGTGAGTGCGCGTCTGTGTGTGTGGGTGTCTGTGCGTGTGTCTGTGTGTGTGAGGGTGTCTGTGTGTGTGAGTGAGTGTGTCTGTGTTGTGGGTGTGTGTGGAAGTGTGTGTGTGTGTGCATGTGTGCGTGCAGATACATAAGACTGTTCGTATGTGTGTACCATATTCAGAATGAACAAGAGAGACATATTTAATAAAAATGATGCATGTGATGTACAAAATTTATAAAACGTTAACATGTTATTTAGTCTTCAGCTGAGATGCTCTGTTCCCCTTCTTTCAACGTACACTCTGCCTCCTGCCTCTTCCCTGCATTCCCAGACTTAATCTCTAATTCTTATCAGGATGTATGTTATAAATTCCTGCTTCTTATGTTCCAATTTATTTCCTTTAATCAATTTTCTACCGGGAAACATATACATTGGCCTGCTGGGTTCTGTCAACAGCTGTTGCCTGTCATATTGATGGAGATAAAGTTCTGGCATCAGACCCACATTTCAACATATTAATCTGTTGCACAGACACTGTACAAAGGACCACAACACACAGGAATTGTCAAACCAAGTACAGAAGTACATCTATATCTATCAGTCATGTAGACTTCTCTATTTTTATATCTCCATGTCTATATTCTCTCTCTCTCTCTCTCTCTCTCTCTCGGTTTCTGTTTTAATCTAATTGATACATCGTCCAATCGTTCTTTCTATCTCATGCCTCAGACTTCCTTCCTTCTGTTTACATCTATTGACCACATTTGGATCTGATGTCTTATAATTGAGTAATGTAACTACAAGACATGAGGGAGCAGTTGGCCAGAGTTAGTTGGAAGGGAAGCTGAGCACGGGAAGATGGTGAAGCAGCAATGACAGGAGTTTCTGGGGATAATTCAGCAGCACATCAGAAATTCATCCCAAATAAGAAGAACAATATTCAGCAGAAGACAAGTCAGCCGCGAGTGATAACGAATTCAGGGAAAGCATAAAAACAAAAGAAAATACACACAATGTGGTGAAGATTATTGGGAATCCAAAGGATTACGAAGTCTACAAATTCGAGCACGGATAACTAATAACAGCAAATGGGAGGAGGGGATGAAATATGATATTACGCTTCTTAATCGTGTAAAAGAATATGGAAAGCAATTGTTGGATATATAACAAGGAAGACAGGGAGTAAAAATCAAACAAAGGACTGTTGGAAAATGAGGCTTCAGTAGTTATGGGAAACAATGGAATGGCAGAGGAATTGAATAGATACTTTACATCAGTCTTCACGGTGGAAGACACCAGGAAAATGCCAGAACTTCAAGGCAGTCAGGGTATAGAGGTGAGTATACGGACCTCAGTAAGGAGAAGGTGCTAGGGAAGGTGAAATTGAATGAATCAGCGAGACCAGTTGGGAAACAGCTCGTAGTTCTAAAGAGATATCGAAGGTGATTGTAGAGGCATTGCTGGTGATCTTTCAGGAAACTTTGGAGTGAGGAAGGACTGGTAAATATAACCTCCCTGTTTAAGGAGAGAGGGTCGCAGAAGACAGGAAATTATAGAAAGACTTATTGGATCTTTCGGTTTATGAATAAATGTGTGGAGTATAAGTACAAGGAAGTTGTGAAGTACATTGGAAATTGTGTGATTAAGCTACAGCATAACAAGAGTTACGTTTACAATGCCATTGCGAACAGCAGTGATGAAGGTACAGTTAAAACAAAGGAAATCAGTTCGAAGCAGACAGGAGCATTAGTGACAAAAAGACTGTTTCCTAGATCCTGCAGTGAGAATGTTGAGATCAGCTTGTCAGTAAACAGACAACAAGGAATGCATAAAAAGCACAATAAAATCTGTTGCTGATAAGGTCTCAATGTACAACTATATCGCCAATACATATGAAGCTGAAAAAGCAAACCAAGTGAGACAGCATCCTAGGAACAGGAAAGCCAACGTTTCAGGCTGAAAGACTTCATCAGGATTGGGGTGGGAAAGGGGAGCCGGGAAGTAAATAGAGGGAGGACCGTGGGGCTGGGGAAGGGTCGGTGGAATGGCGATAGGGGGATGCAGGCAGGGAATTATTGTGATTGGTCAGTGGGAAGGGTGCGACAGATAGACGAATGGAAAGATGGACAGCTTTGGTCAGGTCAGGGAAGTGGACATGGGGTAAGGCTGTGGGTAGAGAAATTTTGAAGCCAGTCAAATCAATATTGACACCATTGAGCTGTAAAGTCTCCAGCTGAAATATCAAGTTGTGTTCCCGAGTTTCTGTTTGGCTTCACTCTAAAAGTGGAGGAGGCCAAAGATGGACCTGTTGCTGGATGAGCAAGGGGAGGGGAGTGATTGAAATGGATGGTAATTGGAATGCTGAGTTTGTTAAAGCGTGCAGAGAGCCGATGCTCCATGAATATGAGTCTTCCTTTCGTATCCACAGCATAGAGGAGACAACGGTGGGAGTTGGAGACGAGCTCGGTTGGTCAGGATCAGGCTCTGTGTGGAATATTAGTGCTCTGCACGAAGCAAACAACCCGACTTTCCAGTTACCATTCATTTTGATTTCCACTCCCACTCCCACATGCTCATCCTTAGCCTGTCCACTGTCAGAGGAACACCACCTGAGAGTTTACCTTTGAAGATGATAGCCCAATGGCCTCAATATTGACTGAAGCTGCTTCAAAAGCCCTCCACCCACAGCGTTATCCCATGTCACTTTTCCCTGAACAGACCCACCTGTATCTGGTCCATCCTTCTCATTGACCAATCACAGTAGCCTCATACCTGCATGTACCTACTACCACCATACCTACCCGCCACCCTTCCATATCCCATCACTCCATTTCTGGGCTCCCCTCCTCCTCATCAGTCTTGACGAAAGGTCCAAGATCAAAATAGTGCCTTTGCTGCTCCTCTGATTCTCTCTGGTCTGCTGTGTTTATCCAGCTCCAAGTTTATTAACTCTGGCCTCCCGCACCTATAGGACTTCCTCTCTCCAAGCTGTGGAACTAGGTGGTCCACATATAAGAAGTAATAAATTTGGACATTTGAAAAGATCGCGGACACATTCGATATTTCACCTTCCAGATGAAGCAGCATTTCACTTGTACTCTTTCAATCCAGCCTCCTGTCATTGCTACTCACAATGCAGTCTCCTTTACATTGGGGAGACCAGACATAAACTGGTTTGAGGAACACTGCCACTCTGTCTGTGGGAATAACCCTGACCTTCTCATTGCTTTCCATTTCAATAAAGTACCTTGCTGTCATGCTAACATTTCAGTCCTGGACTGCTGTAATGCTCCAATGAAGCACAACTCAAACTCGAGTAACACCTCACTTTAGACCTTGGTACGTTCTATCCTGAAGGAGTTTTTATTCAATTCCATACTTCCACAGCCTGACCGCATTATGGCTGTTCTCCATTCTTCACACACTCTTTCTCCTGGTCTCCCAATGAACTTGCCCTGTTTGTGAATCGTTGGTCTTGCACTTAATTAAAAAACCAATTTCCCCCATTCACAATCTAATTAATACTCATTTTACAATTGATTCTCTTTTACCAGAAATAAAACTCAATTTGTCAGGGGCATTGCTCCTCCACACCATCTTGTTTCCGGCCACCGCTCCTCTACCTCGGTCAAGGGAGTTAAAAGCCCATTTTCCAATCCTTTAATGTTCTGAAGAGGAGTCACACTGGACTTGAAATGCTAACTGTGTTTCTCTCTCTCTGCAGATGCTGCCAGATCTGCTGTGTTTCTCCAGAAATGGAAAAAACACATTTTCAATTAAACAAATAACTATGGATACTTGAAATCTGAAACGAGAACAAAAAAAACCTGTGAGCCTTGAAGAATGGTCAGTGCACCCAAATGATTAAGTCTGCTTTCACTCCACTGATGCTGTCAGACCTGCTTAATTTCTCTCGCAATTTCTGCTTTTCACCACGTTTCAAAGACGTGTGTTAACGTGGCTCAAACGCCCTGTTCAACCGAGAGCGCATATACCAGGAAGTGAAAGATAACACAAGATGCACAATTTCCGTGTCTCTGAAATAACATAAAGCTGGCATCACTGAAACTAAAGAGTTCTTACTGTTAGTCAGGGAGAGAAACAGAGGGACACGCATTCACTCTAAACACAGAAGGTAGCACATACTGGAAAGGAAGGGATTCAGATGATTATGTTAAAGGGTGTTGGGCAATGAGACAAATTGTAAGTGTAAAACCATGGAGAGACCCTCAGTAGAATGAGAATATAACATTGGAAGTGTGCCACATCAGAAACCAGAGTGGGTCACGGAGTACATGGCTGATGGGTGAGTGAGACTTGGTGTGGACTGGGGGACAGGCAGCAGGACTGTATTGGAGATATTGCAGCTCAAACTGCGTGTTCCATGTGATGCTGTAGACCTCAACAGCAACAGAAGAAAAATTATATTCAACCATAATCTGTAACTTTTTGCCTGGGATTATCCCTCAGTCTACCATTACCAATAAACGAATCTATGTTTCAGCGACGAGTTTGGTGAACATGCCAGGGCAGAACTATGTGTACCTAAAACTGATGGCAAACCATAGAGCTACCACACTTGACTGTTTACATTCCAAAACAGCAGAACTACCATCTGATAGGGAGGGCGGAATGATTGCAAGACCAACAGATCAGTTCGAAGCTCTACAGTCCTGCCAGATCCAGTCGTTAATGTATTAAACAACTCACTGCAGGAGACGACCCAACACATGTCCCCCTCGTTAATAATGGAACAGCCCTGCACATCAGTGCAAAAGACAAGCATGTAATTAACTGCGACGTACTCAGGCAGAAGTATTGAGTCAATGATCTACCTCACCTCGTCAGGATGCCCACAGAATTAAAGATAGCAGTTTTCAAACAATCTGATTCGCTCTATGTGACATGAAGAAACATCTGAATACGGTAGATATGACAAAGGAAATGTACAACAAGCTGTGTCCCTGGGGAAGCTGTTTCATTCCAGTTCCAACTCTGACATTTATATAGCAATGTGGAAAATTACACAGCTATGATAAGTCTCTTAAGAGGAGAATAATTACAGTATGACCAACATCACCCCCTCAATTCCATAATGACAGTCAAATTGTTGGGAGTTCTTTTTGACAGAGTTGTCAAGCAGCACAGAAATAAACTGCTCAGTGTGGTTTGCGACAGGTTACCATGTCGAGATGGAAATGTCACTAGATTTCTAATCCAGACCAGGCTCATGCTCTGGCAGTTGGTGGAAGTTAATAACAATTAATGAAATATCGAGATCTAAAATCTTGAGTCAGTAATAATGACCTTGAAGCCAATGTCAATTATAAACATCAAATTGCTTCCCCAATGTACTTTCAGGAAGTGAATCTCCCGTGTTTTCCTGGTCTGGCCTAAAAGTAACTCCAGACACACAGACATGTGATATACTCTTCAATGGTCTTTGAAATGGCCGAACAAGACACACAATTGTATCAAACTGCTCCGAAGTCTTAAAGGATAAAACCAGTCAGAACACTGGGCATCAGCTTCTGCATCAGAAAAGGGAAACACTGGCCTGTCAACACTGCAGAGACCTCCTTCCTAACATCTGAGAGCTTGTGACAACATTGACAGTGCTTATCCACAGACTACATAGAAACGTTTGGAATGGAGTAGGTCATTCAACACAGTGAGCCTCCCACATTCTCACCATGGCCGAGAATCTCCTCAATGCATTTCTCCAACAGCAGACTGAGATATATTGCAATTGATTCCGTCAACCAAATGTTTGAGGTGTTTGCGAATAGCTGAGACCCAAGGACATAATCCTGAGATACGCCACGAGCCTTCATCTCCAATAAAAGGATCCTTTTATTCCTGTTTTTCTGGTCCAAGTGCTTCTTTGCTGACCTGCTTTCTTTTTCATATTTTCTCCTCCACTTTTCTTTTTGTAATTTACTGACCTAATGCTGGACCCAGCGTTTGGAACTCAAGCTAAGCCCAATGCGGAGGAGAGTGAGTCCTTACTTTTCCGGAGCAAGCACATGACCTGGAATTGGCAGCTGCAACATCAGCAGAGTCAACGTGAGTGAGATCGGGCCCAGTAGCAAAAGGTGATACCTGAAGATTGGAGACATGTTGTTGGTTGGGTCCTGCACTGGTTGTGGTGAAGTGCATAGTGGAAGGCCATGATGGTAACATCGATGAGGTGGGCCCAGCAGTAAGAGACATGTTTCTGACATTTGAATGGCCTGGCAGAAGAGACAATGAGCTGGTGGTGGAGAAGTACCTGCCAACTGGCAAAGATGGTGCCTTAGGATCAGAAACTTCGATGTTGCTGGGGTCTGGTGTAGATGGGGATGAAGCTGTCATGAAGGGGTTGGGTTGCAGGAGTGGTCGATGATGAGGAGCTGTCTCACAACCCATAAACTCTCTTCAGGCTGTATCCTCTGTTTATTCCACTGTCTTCAATTATTCAAAATGGCACCACTTTGTGGCAACAAGTGAAAGCATTTCACTGTATTTTATTGTATTTATCCTGGAAAGTACACCTGCTCATAAAATCAAAAACAAAAACTTTTACTCACTCTGTACTGCCAGCTTTCCCATTCTGTAACCATGTCCAAATATTTGCCACAATCCCATAAGATTTGATTTTGCACACTGGGTTTGGGGCTTCAGCAAAAATCTTTCTGGAAATCCCCCTCGTAATCTTATCCTTGTGAATCACCTCTCCCTCAACTTTCTCTGCTCCAAAGTAAACAACCCGAGCTTATCCAGTCTCTCTCCGTAGCTGATATGCTCCATCCCAGGGAGCATCCTGGTGAATCTACTCTGCACCCCTCCACTACAATCACATCCTTCCTGCAATATGGCTCCCAGAACTACGTACAGTGTTCTAACATGGCCTAACCATAGACTTGCATAGCTCTGACAATCGATACATCGGTGAATGAAGGCTCTGCCTACCGTTCCCTCTGCCTTATTAACTAACGTATTAACCTCAGTCAAAAAGTATATTGCTGGAAAAGCATAGCAGATCAGCCAGCATCCGAGCAGCAGGAAAGTCGACTTTTTGAGAGTATGCTTTTCATCAGGAATGTGGCCACCAATCCTGATAAAAAACCTATGATCAAAACATCGACTCTCCTGCTCCTTGCATGCTGCTTGACCGACTGTGCTTTACAAGAACTACACTTCTTTATTCTGATCTCAAACATCTGCAGTCCTTATTTTTTCCCCTAAACTATAACCCTGTGCCGTCACATTCAGGGATTTGTGGAGGAACACCCTCTCAGCTTCTTAGTGTGCTGGCATTCATTGTATACCCCGATTTTTAGTTCCTACTTCCAAAGTGCATCACCACATGTTTATTAGGGTTACATTGCATCTGATTATCTGATCATTCCATCTGTATCTTCCTGTAACATAAGGTCTTCCTCCTCACTGCCAACCACCCGGCCAATATTTGTGCCAAATACAAACTTAATTAGCACACTCCCTCACCATCACCGCCCCCCTCCTCCCCCCCCCCCCCCCCACCACCCGCTAACACATTCAAATTTATGAATACCACAAATAATAAGATACACTGCTCTGATCCCTGTGGTACATCAGGGGACACTGGTCTCCAGTCACACAAATAGCCTTCCTCCACCACCCTCTGTCTCCTGCGAATAAGACAATGTTTGATGTAACTCACTAAGTTACCCTTGATATCATGGCTTTTTGTTATCAGTTTCACATATGGGGCTCTGTCAAAGCTCTTGCTGAAAACCCATAAGAACAACATGCTCGAAAACAGACAATAACATTCACTTGGTATGACTTCCCTGCTATGATGTCATGCTGACTCCCCCTGATCAAACCTTGCCTCTGCAAATAGAGTTAAATTTTCTCCTTTCTTATTTGCTTCATTGCTTGCCCTAACACGGATCTAAAACTGACTGGTTAACAGTCAGTCTATTTTCACCGTCCTTCCTGTAAAGTGGGACTATATTCGTTGTTCTCCTGTCATCTGGCAACTCCAACTTCCCTGTGGCCAGATTTGGCTTAAGAATTTGAGTCTGCGCCTTTTCTCCTTTGTCTCTAACAGCAGCCTATAATACAACTTATCCAGACATGGCAATCATTCCAATTTTATACCAGCCAAAGCCTCCAATCCCTGCTCCCATCTTATATCAGTCTGTTCAAGAGCTTCCCAACCCATCTTTTTGAATTCTGTCCCTGCATTCTCCTTCTCTGAGTAAAACAGAAATGGAGCCTTTATGTAACAATCGATCAATGTTCTCCAGCTTCATGCACAGAGTGCTCCCTTGGTCTCTAATGGGCCCTAGTTGTGTCCTGGTTATTTTGTTCTGATTGATATACGTGGACAACATCTTGGGATTCCACCTAACCTTGCCTGGCAACTCTTCTCCATGCCCCTGTGTCAGTCCATCTCTCTGTGTGAACTTTCTAAGCTTCACTGCGATCTCATTTCATTTTGGCAATCACTGGACAACAGAAACTGAGTTTCACCATCAGTTAATCTTGCCTCTAATAAGGTTGGCATGAAAGTAACTGTTTAGATTCTCTGTAATTTCCAAGTTCGCAGCAAGAAACTATCAGGTGTGGATATTCCCCATTCCACACGCGTCCTTGCCTTCACTTTTCCATCAAGTACCGAGAGAAGCGTTTGGTCATCCTAATGTTTCTTTTTAGTTTGCATTTTTTAAATTATTTCATTATCAGTTCATTTGTCCTCAAATGCCTCTGAATCCATGGCTTACAACAATATCTGACAATTTCCTGGGCTGCTTCCTTTGATCTAATGCAATCTTTAATTAATTTGTTCACTATTGTTAAGTCACCTTACCCCTTTGCTATTTGAGCTGTGGACAAGAGCATATTGTACTTTTTAAGGTGTTTATTTAAACAACAACCATTCCCTGTCTTCCAGTAAATCCTTTTCATGTACTTTTCCAATTCAGTGAAGCTAATTTTAGCCGCATACTCAGGTTTATAACCACAGTTTCAAAAATAACTGGTTTGCTTTCAGACGTCATATAAAATTCCCTGTATTATAAATACTATTCCCGAAACCTCCTTTTCAGCAGGGTTTTCAATTGGTTCTTCTGATCACATAATATCATTTTCAAAACAGCCTCACCTCGACCTCAGTACTCAACATACTGTTAAAGGAGACCATCTCAAATACCCTAATGAAATCCATTTTTCCAGCATTATTATTCACGTGGGTTACTGTTATGTCACGTGGGAAACATTAGGATGACCAAACGCTTCTCTCGGTACTTGATGGAAAAGTGAAGGCAAGGACGCGTGTGGAATGGGGAATATCCACACCTGATAGTTTCTTGCTGCGAACTTGGAAATTACAGAGAATCGAAGATGTAGCTTGAAACTGTTCAATATTACTGTAGTACCCACAAACCTGGATGTCTAATTTCCTGTTTTATATCATACCTAACTTTTGTCTTGCAACTTTCACTTTGACATATGACTTCCATCAATCTTTTCTTCTCCTTGTTGTTTCTAAGCTTCACCATATTAGATTCTGTGGAATCTGAGTTATGTGGCCTCTTGGAAGATTAATGGTAGATTCAGGTGAGATATTTGGTGAGGCCTATTTGGACGTTGAGATAATCTCGTCACGTCATTTATTCTTCTCAAGTGTTATTATGACATTTTCACCAGATCTCCCGTTATGCTGGTGGGGTAGAGAAGGACAATGATCTTTCAACGATGTTATGCATTCCCCCAGACAGCTGAGCGTGCTCTAACCTGGCTGGGAACCTTACAGCAGACTGGGAAAGTGTTTCTGATGCTGTACAGGATCATAATCAGATCACATCTAGAGTGGTGTCCACAGATTTAGTCTCCTCACTGAAGAAAGGATATTGCGATATTGGAAGCAGATCAGAAATGGTTCCTTCAACTAATTCCTGCAATGATGCGGTTAACTTACAAGGAAAGGATTATTAGGTTGATCCAATACTCATGAGAGTTTACAAGTATGAAAAGTGACCTTATTTTTACATAGAACACCGGAAAGAGTAAGCAACAGAAGCCAATTACACAGCCAATTCCATTTCTCCAGCCTGTAACATAGGAACAGCAGAAAGGTATTCAGAACTTCGACCCTGTTAACCAGAACAGGACAAGGTTATTCAGCCCCTGAATCCTGATATACAGTTACAGGAGGAGGCCAATCAGCCCCTCGAGTCTATCTGTTAGTATCCTGTTATGCAGCAACAGGATCAGTCCATTCAGCCTCCTCAATTCGCTAACACAGGAACTGGAAGAGATGGGTACACTAGAATAACAGGAGGCCATTCAGCACGAGAATTAAAGAAGGAGATAACATTATTTGAGACTTGTAACGGAAAGGTGGAGGTAATTCACCCATGTGTCTGTTGTATGGGAACAGGAGGAGATTAATCACTCCTTCAATCCCCTTTCAGGGATGCAGGAGGTGATTGTTCAGTATCTCGAGCCTGTTGTGAAGGAATATGAAGAGACCTTTCAGCCCCTCAAAATGTTGCACAGCAACAGGAAAATAACACAATCCCTCAGGCTTCTGAAGTATTATCAGGAAGAGGAGAAGCAGATTTTGAATCTGTAAATCAGGACATTCCGTCCACTGAGACTATAATGTAGGAACACCATGGGGACATTCAGCCCGTTGAGCATATAAACCAGGAACTGAGTGAATCCATTCAGACACTCATGTCTATTACATAGCAATTGGAGCAGATCTTTTAAAGATTTGTACCTGTTTCAGAGGAACACGGGAAAGGGAACGTAGAGGGTACCGAAAAGTTAGGAATTAGGATAATCATCTTCATTGGTAAATAAAAGGTTGTGAGCAAACTGTTGGGAATTAAGGGAAATTGTGAGACTCCATTATTAATTAATTAACAACAGCGGATTTGCAAAGTAAAACCAGAATACATCAGAATCAGCATTTTTTTAAGCATTTGTTTGCTCGAATTCTTTAAACATGCAAAGTTAGACAATAGGTATCCTGGAGGAGTAAAGGACCTGGACTTTGAAAAGGCATTGATTAAACGCTGCACAAAATATTAAGCTGTGAAATAAGAGGACATGGGTTTTGGAGGAATAGAGGGCTGGTGAGCCAACAAAATGCAGAGAGATAGAATGGTTGTTTCGTGAATGGTTGGCAGCTTTTGGGGTTGCATAGAGTTCACACCGCATGACCTGCCAATTTACCATCCACAACCACATTTTCAGCTGACATTAAAACAAGTTGAAAAGTAGGTTGATGTAATGAAGATGTAGAACATTTACAAATGGGCATGAACAGTTTAGATGAATGTGCCAACATCTGGAAGCAAAAACTTAACGAGGATATTCCCCAGAGGAATCCAACATGTTATGGAAATGGACAGGAACTTCAGAGTGCTAATTTGCAGAGGCATCTGGGTGTCCTTGAGCAGACCACAGAAAACTCAATGCAGGTACAGCAGGGAATTGGAAAAGCAAGTGCATTTTCAGCATTAACTTATAAAAGTATAGAGTATAAATAGAGGGAAGAATTACTGCAAATCTTCAAGGTATTAGCGAGACTGTAACTGACATACTGTGTTCAGGTTTGTTGTTCTGACTGCAGGAGTGACGTTGTTTCAACAAAGGCAGTTCAGAACAAGTTCATTAGGTTGATTCCAGAGATGAATTTGCCTTTTGAAGCAAGTTCGAGCAGTTCAGGCCGACGCACTCTAGGTTTGGAAGAATGAGAGGAGACCTCATTGAGGCCTGAAGGATGTTAAAGGTGATTGACAATGTCGGTGTGGAGTGGACATTTCCTCATCTGGGGCAAACTAGAACAAGAGATCATAGTTTTAGGATTAGGCTGAGCAGATTTAAAACAGGGGTGACGAGAACTTACTTCTCTCAATGGGTTGTGAATCTGTGGAGCTCACTGTCGTAGTGTGCAAGGGATGATGGGACATTGAATAAATGAAGCGATATGGAGAGCAGGCAGGGGAATGGACCTGAGCTGGCGATGACATCAGTCATGATTGTATTCAATGGCGGAACAGGCTTGAGGGGCTGGATAGTTGCTCTTTCTTATTCAGCCCTTCGACTGTGCTCCACAGGAACGGGGAGGACTGGTTATCAAACAGGAAGCAGGCCCTCTGGATAAATCAGTCTTAATCAGTTTGACAGAACGTAACCAGTGGAATCACACAGTGACCAGTGCTGGGTCCTCAACTGTTTACAATCGATATCAGTGATCAGGACGGTAGAACAGATGTACTGCTACTAAGTTTAGTGATGACACTCAGGTAAGCAAGACATTAAATTATCAAGAGGATGAGGAGAATCTGCAAATTGATATGGACAGGTAAAGTCAATGAATAATACTTTCCCAAGTGGAATATAACGGAATGTATAAGCTGCCAGCTTTTTCAGGAAGAATGGAAGGCAGTATGTTACTGAAATGGAGAAGGATTACTCAACATAGAGATACAGTGTGTTCTGGAGGGATTACTCTAACCCATTCAGACATGGGAAGTGTTGCTCCATCTCCCTGATGGTCTGCTCCCTGATATTGCTAATGGTCCTATTGCTCTCAGTACACACGGGATATTTTGATGTGGTTAGTTGGCGGTGCGGAGTGGTGAGGGTGAGGATGTTTTGAGCCGTGCATGAAGGACCGAGAGACTATCCTTTCTTTCCGAATGGAGATCCAAAGACGATGGGAATGGCCGACTGCTTCTGAATGAAGATGCAGTGGCATCTGCCAGGACAGTGAGTAGACACCAACAGGACGCCCTGTGCATGGGCACACTGTAACGTTAACAGAGTGAGAGTTTCTTCATTTCCTCTCGATCCCTCATTATCATGGGGAGCCCACAGAGCCATGTACATCATCGGGAATCCTGCTATACTGAGAAAACGTGGATACACCTGGCAGCTCTCTGCTCAGAGAGAAAACATTCACCTCATCCACAATATATATCCTCCGTCACCAAATGGTGGCATTGATGTTGAGATTAGATTACTTACAGTGTGGAAACAGGCCCTTTCGCCCAACAAGTCCACACCAACCCGCCAAAGAGCAACACACCAAGACCCAGTCCCCTACATTTACCCCTTCATCTAACACTATGGGCAATTTAGAACCTAGATAGAACATAGAAATAGAACAGTACAGCACAGAACAGGCCGTTAAGCCCACGATGTTGTGCCGACCATTGATCCTCATGTATGCACCCTCAAATTTCTGTGACCATATGCATGTCCAGCAGTCTCTTAAATGTCCCCAATGACCTTCCCTCCACAACCGCTGCTGGCAACGCATTCCATGCTCTCACAACTCTCTGTGTAAAGAACCCACCTGACATCCCCTCTATATTTTCCTCCAACCAGCTTAAAACTATGACCCCTCACGTTAGTCATTTCTGCCCTGAGAAATAGTCTCTGGCTATCGACTCTATCTATGCCTCTTATTATCTTGTAAACCTCAATTAGGCCCCCTCTTCTCCACCTCTTCTCCAATGAAAAAATTCCGAGCTCAGTCAACCTCTCCTTATAAGATAAGCCCTCCGGTCCAGGCAGCATCCTGGTAAACCTCCTCTGAACCCTCTCCAAAACATCCACATCTTTCTTATACTAGGGCGACCAGAACTAGACGCAGTATTCCAAGTACATTCTAACCAAATTTTTTAGAGCTGCAAAAAGATCTCACGACTCTTAAACTCAATACCCCTGTTTAATGAAAGCCAATAGACCATATGATTTCTTAACAACCCTGTCCACTTGGGTGACCATTTTAAGGGATCTTTGTACCTGCACCCCAAATCCCTCTGTTCCTCTACACTGCCAAGAATCCTATCCTTAATCATGTACTCAGCTTTCAAATTTGACCTTCCAAAATGCATCACCTCGCATTTATCCAGATTGAACTCCATCTGCCACCTCTCAGCCCATCTCTGCATCCTGTCAATGTCCCGCTGCAGCCTACAACAGTCCTCTATACTATCAACGACACCTCGAACCTTTGTGTCATCTGCAAACTTGCTGACCCATCCTTCAATCCCCTCATCCAAGTCATTAATAAAAATTACAAACAATGGAGGCCCAAGGACAGATATATGCAGTTTAGGTGAAATGGCATTGCTAAATTGTCCGTAACGTTCAGTGATATGTAGGTTATTTGCACTAGTCAGGTGCAAATATGGAGTAATAGGGGAGGTGAATGCGTCTGGGTAATTTACTCTTCGGAGGGTTAGTATGAACTTGTTTGGCCAAATGGCCGGCTTCCACTCTGTAGGGATTCTAAACCTGAACCCAATTTGGAATTATCGATTTTGAACTGGGCAATTGTTCTTTCTTTGCTATGGAACAGACCAGACTGCCTTCACATGCTTTAAGATGGTAGCCTGGACACCAACCTTGTCTTCGGTTAGATTTCCAACAGTATGGAAACAGACCATACAGCCCAACAAGTCCACACTGACCCAACGAAGACATAACCACCCAGCCCCTCTCCCCTACCCCATATTTACCCCTGACTAATGCACCTAACACTATGGGCAATTTAGCATGACCAATTCACCTGACCTAAACATCGTTGGATTGTGGGAGGAAACCACAGAACCCAGAGGAAACCCATGCAGATACAGAGAGAATGTGCAAACTCCACACAGTCATCAGGGGGAATTGAACCTGGGTCCCTGGTGCTGTCGCCCCACTACCTTTTAGTTAAGTTAGATGTGAAATGGGTACTCCAGGTGTGATGCGGCTGGTCAAAACACTCAACCTTAACAAAAACACAATTTATTTAAACACCATAATAAAAATACATACAAAAAGAAGAGAAGTTTAGAATAACTTAACTATTGGAAATCTTAACAGTGTATTAGATACAGTACTTTCCACGAATGAAGAGTTCCAATGTACTAACATCCCATAAACTCGTCTCTTGGCAAAAAGACACATCCAATCCAGGACGAAACAGCATCAAGACAGATTTCAGAGAGGATACAGCTAGGGATCATTTACTGAAGCATCCAACCCTTCTCCCACCCCAGGCACCTGGTGATTGTTACAGCTCAGGAAACCTGGAAAGTCTGGTCTGTGAGAGCTGGTCATTGTTATCACTATTTTAAAAAAAACACCCTAAAAGCCTCCTAAGTTATTTACTTCAGCCGTTTGCAGTAGGAAGTTCGGCATTTAAGATCTCTCTTTAAAGAAAATGAGAAAATAAACTTTTTTTTTAAAGTGAGAGCATTGTCACAGATGTTAGACACCTGGTCTTTTACAACAATACTAAAGGGGATTCCTCTTGTTACTGACCACACAATCAGCTCAAAGGGACAAATACAGACGTCAGACGCTCAGTGGGCAGGCACAGACCATCTTTCAAAGACATGAGTCAAAGTTGCTGTCACCCCTATCCAACATGGAGCACTACATGGGACACACGGAGAAATGAACAACCGACGGATACACACACACACACACACCTTTCCAATATGGAACACCACATGGAAGTGAATAACAGGCTGACACACACTACCTACATCTTTCCCACCTCCCACCCCCCATCCGTGGAACACCGCATGGCACACACTGGGAAGTGAACAACAGCCTGACACACACCATTTCATTGCTTCTGAGCTTCACAATGCCAGCACTCAACACACTAGAGAGTCAAAGCCCAAGGCTAGGGAAAGTTACAGGGGGGTGGAGAGATTCACATTAAAGACAGAAACAGACAATTAACTAACTGAGACCATGTTGTGGAAATATGGAGAAAAAGACTGGGGAGTGGGACTAACTGGAGAATTGATCACCTGGAGACCAAAATTACAAGAACGAGATCATTGATTTTCGGATCAGCTGAAATGGACTGTTTAATCAATTTCTGAATCGGTTTCACAGAACACTTCAAACAACATACGCTGTGACAAGATGACAGGCCAACATGGAGAGCAGTGCAGACTATGCTAGTGCATTGCTCAGTAGGCAGGATTATCTGTCCAGCATGAGGAGTATTGAAAACTATACTTAAAGGAAACCAGGTTAAATATGAACAACTGGCAGGGATTTGGATAATCCACACAGAGGAACTGAGGGAAGTTTCATGGACAGATGAGTTAAAGTACTTGAGAATAGTAAAATAAAGGCATTGCCAGACACAACAGCGATATAGATCATCGTGCACAAGAATGTCAGATGGATGGAAATTTGATCTGAGTTCGAATCAGATTTCTGCAGGTTTCAACCCAAGAGTGTCAGCAGCAGATTGTTGTTATCATTAAGTCTGTGTTACACAGCTCAAGGTTTAAACAGCAGATGGGTTATGCCAGTGAAGTATATTCTGGAACAGTGAATAGTTAAAGTTAATAATGGTCAGGGCATGGTGTCAGGAATCAGTTCATGGCTAAAGGGATGACCAATGTTGTGATTCGTCTGGTTAAAACACCACCTGCAAGTTCCCCTCCAACCCGCTCACTACCCTGACTTGGAAATATACCATTGTTTCTTCACAGTCGTTGGGTCAAAATCCTGGAAATCCCTCCCTACCAGCATTATGGGTCAACCGACAGCAAGTGTACTGCAACGATTCAAGAAGGCAGCTCACCACTACCTTCTCAAGGGCAAATAGAGGGAGGCTATCAATGCTGGCCAGCCAGCGACACCCAAGTCCAAGAAATGAATGAATAAAAATATTGGCCAGGGATGAGATGGAGTCCCAGGAAGGAAACGGAGTTAGTAAACATAATAGACGACAATGACCTCCACGCTCCCAATATTTAAATAAAAAGGACAATGAGACAATGGTTCACATCTGAAACTGAGTAGGTCAACATAGAGACCCATGAGTAACACTGTCAGAAGCAAGGAGGGAGACAGGAATTGAACAAGTTCACTGATGCAGTTAGACGTGATCTGCAGAATGGATATCTGGATTCAGAGTCTCAACATGAACAATAATAGTGGCAAGAAGTGAAGACTATATGAAAGAACAGTAATGCAGTCGTAATTAGTTTAAAGGAAAACATATCTGGACAGTGAGACTTACCAGGAACACCCACGATAGACAGGAGAGGATAATAAAAATATTGAATAAAGCGAAGAGCATAAAGAATCTGCGAATTCAATGACAACCAATAATAATTTGTAGAAAGATACCAAACATAAAAGGATAAACTCCTGTCCATTGTTGTTACGTTCCAGTCCAAAGTTCTCAGATTCGGATCCATTGTTGGAACATTCAAATCTAACGTCCTCAGATAATGATCTCTCCTCCCACTTATCTCTGGAGCTGCTGATCCCTGTTCGTGCTGTCAGTGATGTTTCCACTCATACTATGGCATAACACATTGAACGGAGCCCATTGATCATTAAAAGATGGAAACTCTCCACTGGGATAATTACAAAACACGGTGACTGCCATTAATCAAAGTCACTAAACAAACAAGTTCAGTTAACCCTTTCCTTACATAACATTTCACATCACAATAAAAGGGAATATTTACTCAATCTGAATGGAATTGATAAGGGTTACTGATGAATGGCCGATAAATCTTGCAATTTATAAAAACTTTTTCATTGTATGTGGGAGTATTGTCAGCGCACTGCGGGGCTGTATATGTCCCACTCTGTTTATAAAGGAGAAAGTGAAAGGGATAAATTAACAGAAAAGCTAATAAGATGTCTGGTGGGGAAATTACGGGATGCATTAACTCAAGCGACAACATTAGGATTGCAGATGCTAGAGATCAGAGTCGTGAAAGTAGTGCTGGGAAAGCACAGGCTGTCAAGCAGCATTGGAGGAGCATCGACATTTCTTGTGTAAGCTTTTTATCAGGAATGCTGTTTGTGGCCCAAGGGTACTGAGAGATAAATGGGGAGGGGATGGTGCTAGGGGAAGGTAGCTGAGAATGTAATAGGGCGATGAAGTTGGTGTTGGAGGTAAAATGTCAGAGAGGAAGGTGGAGTGGATGGGGAGAACGAATATGTACAGGTAAGACAGGTCATGGGTGCTGGATTGGTAGGGTAGATATGGGATAAGGTGGGGGGAGGGGAAATGAGGAAACTGGTGAAATCCACATTGACGCCATGTGGTTCCAGCGTCCCAAGGCAGAAGATCAGTATTTCTTCCACCAGGCATTGGATGGTTAAGGTTCGGTGGTGGAGGATGCCCAGGACCTGAATGACTATGGCGGAATGGGAAGGGGAGTTAAAGTGTTCAGCCACGGGGTGGTGAGGTTTGTTGGTGCCGTTGTCCCAGAGATATTCCCTGAAGTGTTCCACACGTTGGCATTCTATCTCCCCAATGTCGAGGAGACATCAGGAGCAATGGATACTGTAGGTGACTTGTGTAAGTGCAGGTAAAACTCTGAAGGATGTGCAAGGACCTTTTGGGGTCTCGGACAAAGGTTAGGGTCCTGGTTTTCCAATTCATGCGGTGGCAGTAGAAGGTGCCAGGAGTGAATGCTGTGTTGGTGGGTTGTGTGGACCTGACAAAGGAGTCACGATGGGAATGTTCTTTTTGGAAAGCAGATCAGGGTGGGTAGGGGGGAATATATCCATGGTAGTGGGGTCTGTTTGTAGGTGGCGCACATGGGGGAGGATAATGCGTTGTATCTGGAGGTTTGGTGGGATGGAAGGTAAGAAACGGGGTGTTCTTTTCCTGTTGAGTTTGGAGTGGTGGGATTCGAAGGCGGAGGTGTGGGAAGTGGATGAGATGCACTGGATGGCATTGTCGACCATGCGGGAGGGTAAATTGCTGTCTTTGAAGAAGGAGGCCATCTGGGATATATACTGGGTTCAAAGAGTGGTGCAGGAAAAACACAGCGGGACAGGCAGCATTCGAGGAGCTGGAAACTTCGACATTTTCACACTCTCGACTCTAATCTCTCACATCTCCAATACTCACTTTCGCTAGTTTTAGTCACTTCTGTAATACTGCCTTTAATTCTGTTCACACTGCTACAGGAAAGATGTTGTTAAACTTGAAAGCATGCAGAAAAGATTTCCAAGTATATTGACAGAGTTGTGCAGGGTGGTGGTGGCGAGTGATGGAGAGTATGAATGGGCTGGGACTATGTTCCCTGGAGCGTTGGTTCTCAGGATTGACCTTACTGAGGTTCATTGCGGTGAATTCCGATGCTCCAGGATGAGCAAGGCCAAAGGCCAGGGAATTAGACATAATAGTTATTCACATTGAAACTGGACAATTACTCACTGGACAACAAGTTGCTGAACTCTGGAGTTAGACTGAAGAATGGGACTGGCTGGCGGAGTCAGAATTTGGAGGGTCCAATCACATGATTGCGAACAAAAATAAAGGCATTGCCATATCAACTGAAAGGATCAGTTATATCACATTCTCAATCCACCTCGCAGAACCAGACCAGACACTATAAACCCAGAGGAGATATCAGTTCAGCATGGAGCACTGCCCAGACCAGGCTAGTGTACTGCTGAACCCAACCCTGCAATCAGTCCAGAGCGGAACACTGTGCACATAATAGCAGTGCATTGATCTATAAACCCAGATAAGCTATGTGACCAGGGTGTGGAATTGTGTCCATCACCCTTGTACATTGCTCAGTAACACTGTGTGAGATGACTGCCCAGTGAGGGGAAACGTGCAGCCCATGCTGGAAGTGACAGGATGTGCAGCTCCCATCCAATTACAGCTCCATATCTCCCTTGTGCCATGACAAGGGGGTGCTGTGGGTGTGAATATCACTGCCATAGAGAAATGGCGGGGAAATCAGTTAAAGTATTAACAAATGGGAGGGGTTTGTGGAATAGACAGAGTGAGCGAGATTGAGAGATAGTGTCATGGAAGGATGTGTGCATGGTTCCAGAATGCTGAACTGAAGAAATTTCTACCGTATCTTGCACCATGAGCAAATGTTCCCAGGAATGATGGGTGAACAGGATATTGGTGTGAGCATGGTTTGAGCTCCCCACCCAGCTCAGTGCAATATCTGCAATCTGAAGAAATGTCCAGCAATAAAGAACAAGCATCAATAACCTTCCCCGTTCTATCAGGAGCAACACAAATTCCCAGCTCGGCGAACAGAACCACAACAATCAGGATAAGGCTCACCATATTCTCTCTGCTCCCGCAACCCCACTGTATATCTGTTATAGCACCTACCCCCAATCAAGGCTCATGCTCCACCACTCTCACTACTGCATGCAGTCTCTCTCTCTCTTTCTCTCTCTCTCGCTCCATGTTACCTCCCACACAAATAACACTGCATGGATACAACAGTGTGACCGACTACTTCTGGACACCACCCCACCTGCACCAGACTTACCACTCCCACCCTCCCTCCCTCCCTTGCTCCCATTCCAGGAGAAACAGACTGGAATAGGACAGAAAGGGCCAAGCTGGGTGGTGGAGTTCCCGATATCCGTTCCCTCACTCCCCTCACCACCTCCCCCCCGCCCCCCATCCCCCCCCCCCCCACCCCCCCGCCATGTGGACAGGACCCTGGTATGAGCCGGAGAGGACCGGGACACCTCGTGTGGAGACTCTGAAACATCCACGTCCCACCGACCAAGTAAACAGCAATGTTCAGTGAAAGGAAATTCTCACTTTAAAGCCACTGTCAGTTCTGTTTCCTGGGCACAACTTAGAAGCCGTGGCCCTGATGCCATCTCTCTTTTGTGTCGAGCTGGTACAAATGGAATCCCCACGGTCTCGGTGGGCAGGAGGGTGGGCTCACAACACATCGTCATCACCACCTCCCAGGAAGGGAGCACGGAGACTCCCTCCTACACCTCCTCCTGTAAACAGCTCAGATACTGAAACTAATCTGTGATATTTACTGCTCTCCCCACTTGTACTGACATCTTCAATAAGATGTGCACATATACACCCTCTGCTCCTACACCCCTTTATAATGGTCCAGAATTTTTTATATTGACTTTCCGAGTTAATCCTACCAAGGTGCATCATCTCACACTGATCTGCATTGATCCTGATCTGCCATAAACCTGACAACTACACCAATGTGTCACTGTCCTGTTAGAGTTCCACACTGTCCTCCATACACTTTATAATTCTTCCAGGTTTGGTATCTGAGAACATTGAAATTGTCATACAGTCACACTCCACACAGAAGTACTGACTCATTCACTATTGCGAGCAAGTAAAATATTAACACACTCCCTAAGGACAGACTTAAATATTGTCACACACCAGACTGAATAATTGAAATACTGACAAGGTCACCGTGGAGCAAGAGAAATACTGACAGACACTCCAAGTCTGTATTAGATTTTGTGTATTAGTGATTGTCTCTACGTCTCGGTATTAGTGTGTGTCTATCTGTGTGTATCAGTGTGGGGCGAGTCTGCAGTCTCTATGGTTATTAAAGTGACGTAGTAGCCCCGAAACAAGATCCTTTCATTTCTGTCCACAGAAGCTGTCAGACCGGCTGAGCTTTCTGTTGCTGTCAGTCTCTGCTGGCCTCCCCACACCACTGTACAGGTGGGAATGGAGGGTGAAAATCCTCAAGAATCCAGTTTGGAAGCGACAGAGGGAGGGCAGCTGCTCACAGCACCATCAACACACACACAGACAGACAGACACACGCATACACATACACAAACACAGACACACACACCGACACACAAACACACACATGCACACACAGATACACAGTCCCACACACACAGAAAACACAAACACGCACACAAACACACACACACACAAACGCACAGACACGGACACACAAACTCAAACAGTCACATACATACAAACGCAGACACACCCACACACACACACATTGATGCACACACACTCAGAAACAGGCACACACAGATGTAGTCACACACACGCAGTCAAACACAGATACATATACATATGCATACACATTCACAGAAACAGACACAAACGCATCCACACATACAGCAGCACACAGACACGCACACACACATACTGACAGAAATCCCACTCCCACAAAGACACACCCACACACACCCAGATGCAGAGAGTTACACAGACGCACAAACAGACATACAGAGACGTACACACACCGACCGACACACATACACGCATGTTCACACACACAACACACACAGCCAGATTTCACCAGTTTCCTCACTTCCCCCCCCCCCCCCCCTCACTACCTTATTCCAGATGCAACCTTTCAACTCGGTACCTCCCTCTTGAACTGTACTACCTGTCCATTTTCCTGCCCACCTATCAACTCCACCCTCCGGTCCAACTGATCACCTTCACCCCATCTTCATTTAACAATCGCCTTCCCAGCTCCGTTCCCCCCAGCACCACCCCCTCACATTTATCCCTCAGCCCCCTTGGCCAACAAACCTCATTCCTAATTAAGGGATTAGGCGCTATATTTCAACTCTCCTGCTCCTTGGATTCTGTCTGAATGGTTGCAGTTTTTCAGCACCACACTCTTTCAATACAGACACACACAGGCGCAGAAACACACACACAGACAGACACACTCACACATAGACAGACAGAAAGACAAACACACATACCAACACATGCACAAACGCACAGACTTCCCACCTACGAAGACATTCACCCTTCCCCTCCACATACACAGATACCCACACTCCCTTTGTAAACATACAACGAACAAAGACAATTTACAGCCCAGGAACAGTCCCTTCGGCCCTTCAAACCCGAGCTGATCCCAATGTACTGTCCAAACCTGTCGGTCAATTCCTAAGCATTAGTATCCCTGTGCTCCCCACCTAATCATGCATCTGTCCAGACGCATCTTAACTGAATCTACCGTGCCTGCCGCTACCACCTCTGCTGGCAATGCGTTCCACATGCCCACCACCCTCTGTGTGAAGTACTTGCCGGGTGTATCCCACTTAAACTTTCCACCTCTCATATTGAAAGTGTGATCTCTGTTTATTGAATCCCTTCACCCTGGAAAAAAAGCTTGTCTCTATCCGGCCTGTCTATACCCTTGACGATTTTGTAAACATCAATCAGGTCCCCCATCACTCTTCTTTTTTCTAGTGAAAATAAGACTATCCTACTCAAACTCTCTTCATAGCTAACACCTCCCGCCAGGCAGCACCCTCGTAAACCTTATCTGCACCCTCTCTAAAGCGCCCACATCCTTTTGGTAATGTGGCGACCAGAACTGTACACAATATTCTAAATGCGGCCGAACCAATGTTTGTACAATTTTAACATGACTTGCCAGCTCTTATACTCAAGATCCGGTCCAATGAAGGCAAGCAGACTATATGCTTTCTTGACCACTCTATCCGCCTATGCAGCAACCTTCAGGGTACAATGGACCTGCACTCCCAGATCTCTCTGCCCATCAATTTTTCCCATGGCTCTTCCATTCATTGTATAATTTGCTCTAGAACTAGACTTGCTTAAATGCATCATCTCACATTTATCTGGATTGAACTTTATCTGCCACTTTTCCGCCCAACTCACCAGTCTATCTATATCCTCCTGTATTCTCTGACAATCCCTTATTCTTTCTGCTACTCCACCAATCTCTGTGTCATCTGAAAACTTGCTGATCATACCAATGGTGCCCTCTTCTAGATCATTTATGTATATTACAAACAACAGGGTCCCAGCACTGACCCCATGTGGAACACCGCTGGTCACCTTTCTCCATTTCAAGAAACCCCCTTCAACTACTACTCTCTATCTCCTGTTGCTCAACCAGTTCTTTATCCGCCTAGCTGCACACCATGTGTCTTCACTTTCTCCATTAGTCTACAATAGGGAACTTTATCAAATGCCTTACTAAAGTCCATGTATATGACATCAACAGCGCTTCCTACATCTAACAACTTGGTTACTTACTCGAAGAAATCTATTAAGTTGGTAAGGCACGATGTCCCCCGCACAAAACCATTTTGCCTATCACTGATAAGCTCATTCTTTTCGAAATATAAATAGATCATATCTCTTAGTTTTCTCTACAGCACATTCCCCACCACTGACGTCAGGCTCACTGGTCTATAGTTATGCAGAATATACCCACTACCCTTCTTATACAGGGGGACAACATAAGCTACCCTCCTGTCGTCTGGCACCTCGCCAGTATTTAAGGATGCCACAAAGATATCTTTCTGGGCCCCAGCTATTTCCTCTCTCGCCTCCCTCAACAACTTGGGACAGATCCCATCCGGTCCTGGGGATTTGTCCACCTTAATAGCCTCAAGCATACCCAACACATTTTCCCTCTTTATGCCAACGTGATCCAGACTAATCAAAAGCCTAAGTCTAATCTCAAGATTCATCATGTTCCTCTCCTCAGTGAACACTCTCAGGTTCGGCACACAGCCTTCCTTCATTGTATTTTAGTGGACCAATCGTTTCGCTAGTTACCCACTTGTTTCTTATATAAGAATAAAACTCTGGGATTTTCCATAATTCTGCTGGCTAAAGCTATTTCATTATCCCTTTGCGCCGCTTGATTCCTTGTTTAAGACTTGTCCTACTCTTCCAATATTCCTCCAGGACCCGTTCTGTTCTCAGCTTCCTAGATCTTATGTACGCTTCCCTTTTCATCTTGGATCATCGTACAATTTCTGCTGTCATCCACGGTTCACGAATCTTGCCCTTCCTATCCTTTGCTTTCAACGGGACATGCCTATCCTATACTATCTTTAGCCTATCTTTGAAAGCCTCCCACATCTCAAATGTGGAATTCCCTTCAAATAGCTGCCCCCAATTCACATTTCCCAGCTCCTGCCTAATTTTGATATAATTGGCTTTGGTCCAGTTTAGTACCCATCCCTGATAACCACTCTCTTCTTTATCTACAAGTATTCTAAAACTTACAGAATTGTGGTCACTGTTCCAAAAGAAATCTACCACTTGTCCTGGCTCGTTCCCAATATCAGGTCCAATATAGCCTCTTCCCTCGTCGGACTATTGAAATACTGCTCTAGACAAGTCTACTGGACGTTTCATAAAAATTGTACTCTATCCAGACCACTGATTCTAAGTGTATCCCAGTCAACGTTGGGAAAATTAAAATCTCCCATCACCACTACCCTATTGCCTCTACATCTATTCATAATCTGTTTACCTGTTTGTTCTTCTTCCTCAAGCTCACTGTTGGGAGGTCTGTAATACAGTCCCAACAGTGTAACTGCACCCTTCTTATTTCTCAGCTCCACCCATAATGCCTTACTACCCAAGACCACCATAGTGTCCTCCTTTACCACAGCCGTGGTATCGTCCTTGACCAGCAATGCAACTCTACTTCCTCTTTTACTTTCCTCCCTGTGCTGTCTGAAGCGTCTATATCCTGGAACACTTAGTCTCCAATCATCATGCCCTTCCTTCAACCAAATCTCTGTGATGGTAATAATGTCATACTCCCAGGCACCAATCCTACCCCTAAGTTCATCTGTCTTACATACTCTCCTCCTTGCATTAAAGTAGATGCATTTCAGGCCACCAATTCTTTTGCACTCACCTGTTCTCTGCCTACTCTTCCCTTTATTAATCTAATCTTCATAATTCTTACAGTCTCCAGTCTCCACCTCGCTGCCTACTTGTTTTCTCTTCTGGTTCCCAGTCCCCTGCCGCATTAGTTTAAAAACTCCCCAACAGTAGGAACAAAATCTCCCCCAAGGACATTGGTTCCAGTCTGGTTCAGATGTAGACCGTCCCTTTTTTATAAATCCCACCTTTCCCAGAACTGGACTCAATGTCCAACAAATCTGAACCGCTCCCTCCTACACCATCTCTCAAGCCACGTGTTCATCCTGCCTATTTTTTCATTTCTACACTGGCTAGTACGTGGCACTTGCAGCAATCCCAAGATCACAAGCTTTGAAGTTCTCCTCTTTAACTTCTCTCCTAGCTCCCTGAAATCTTCTTTCAGGACCTCATCTCGCTTTCTACTGATATTGTTGGTGCCTACATGCACCAAGGCAACTGGCTGTTCACCCTCCCATTTTAGAATGCTCTGCAGCCAATCGTTGACATCCCTGACCCGAGCACCTGGAAGGCAACATACCATCCGGGAGTCCAGTTTTTGGCCACAGAACCGCTTATCTACTCCCTTCACAAAAGAATCCCCTGTGACTATGGCCCAACGAGTCTTTTTCCCGCCCTTCTGAATAGCAGTGCCAGCCATGGCGCTATGATCCTGGCAACTGCTACCCTCCCCGTGAGCCATCTCCTCCAACAGTATCCAAAACTGTATACCTGTTTTGGAGGGGGATGACCGCAGGGGACACCTGCACTGCCTTCCTACATTTTTTTTCTGTCTTTTGGTCACCCATTCATTCTCTCCATCAACAACTCTAACTGCAGTGTGACCAGTTCACGAAACGTGCTATCCAGTACCTCCTCAGCATCGCGGATGCTCCACAGTGAGTCCATCCCCAGCTCCAGAGCCGTCATGCGGTCAAACAACAGCTTCAGCTGGACACACTTGCTGCAAGGAGAAGAGTCAGGAATGTCAGACGCGTTCCTTAGCTCCCACATCAAGCAAAAGGCACATGCAACGGGTCTGAGGTCCCCAGCCATTACTAGCTTAGCTTTATATGAACTAACTGAAACTAGACAATGCACTTAAATAAATGAAAAGGGTTGATAAGATATAAAAGCCTTACCTTACAGGGTCGTTTTCTTCCGGTTAGAGGAGGGGAGGGGGGCAGGAGAGAGATATAGCACATGCAGTATCTCGGGTTTATACACTGCCCAAATATATATTAAGCTCTTACCTTCCTGGCAGCCTTCGCTTTTCTCCTTCTTCTCTCTTCGCCGCTCTGGCAAAATGGAGGCTGTCTGTGTATGGGTGGTTGTTGTATGTGTTTGTGTGTGTGTATGACTCTGTGTGCGTGTGCGTGCCTGTGTGGTGGTTTGTATACAGGCACACACACACACAAAATACACACACAGACATGCTGAAACAGTCACATACACGCCCACATTCCCCACACATGCACTGTATGCTAACACTGACACATACAGATATATACACTCAAGCAGACACACACTAACACAGATGCAGATACACACAAAAAGCACACATACACACATACATACACATAGACACAGAGAAACACATACGCGCACACACATACAGGCACACACATACACACAGAGATAGACATATACACAGGCACACAGACAGAGGCACACACGTATTGACATACAACACACAGAAAAGACACAGGCACACACACACACAGACCCACACACACAAGCACTCAAACAGACAGATATCACAACCACCCATACGCAGACACCCAGATTCCCCACACACATGCACGCACACAGATATACACAGACACACAGGCACGCACACACACAGATCATGGACACACACTAACACACAGACGCACATACATACACACGGCTGCACATACACAGACATACAAATGCAAAGACCTACACAGAGACATGCGCACATTGACACACACACACACATATCCTGTAAAATGTAATGTTTAGTGATTTAACCTTACAAATAATCTTACATGTAAGAAAGGATTGAAAAGTCCTAAAACGCACCAGCAGAGCATGGCATTAGCAAAAGAAGCAGAGACAGAGGGAGAGGGACAGGGAGAAAGGGAGGTTTTGAACCCCATTCAATGATTCACCCCAAAAAATGTTCCCATTGCACATAGATGCAGAGATAGAGATACAAACATGCATAAACACACAAATACAGGAACACACAGGGAGATAGTTACACATAGCTACACATACAGACACACAAAAATCAACAAGTGCAGACAGAAATATGAAGATACAGACTTGGACATACAAAGGCACATGGAAACAAAGAGTTATACAGGAGGTTTGAAAACAGACCTATCATCCCAGACACTCAATGCTAACAATAATCTCAAACTCAACTATTCCCACGTTCCTGCGCTTGGATCATATTTTTCCGAACCTTCTTTTATTCTTGTACTTAATAAAATGTATTTTAAACATTTTAACTTTACTCACATCTATCACTTCTGAGGACGTTCATACCATGCACGAACCAAATGATGTGTAATCACAATGCACTTCATAGATCCTAATTAACTATACACAAGAATTCTGTGGGAAGCTCGGGAAGTGATTGTTAGAAATCTTGATAAGATGTTCTTATCATCAATATCTACAGGTGAGGTACTGGAAGACATGAGGCTGACTAACGTGGTGCTATTATTAAACAAATTGGCAAGGAAATGCCAAGAAACAATAGACCAGTGAGCCTGACATTGGTGTTGGGCAAGTTGTTGGAGAGAATCCTAACGACAGGATTTGCATGTGTTTGGAAAGACAAGGACTAATAAGGGAAAGTCAACATGGCTTTGTGCATGGGAAATCCTGTCTTACGAACTTGATTACTTTCTTATTGAAAAAGTAACAAAAAACATTGATGAAGGCAGAGCAGTGGAGGTGATCCATAATGACTTCAGCAAGGCATTCGACAAGGTTCCCCATGGAAGACTGGTTAGCACGGTGAGATTTCATGGAATACAGGGAGAACTAGCCATTTGGATACAGACCTGACTCAAAGGTAGAAGACATTTGAGGGTGGTGGTGGAGGATTGTTTTTCAGACTGGAGGCCTGTGAACAGTGGTGTGCCACAAATATTATTGCTGGGTCCACTACTATTCATCATTTACATAAATGATTTGAATGTGACCACCAGACGTATGGTTAGTAAGTTCATATTTGACACGAAAATTGAAGGTGCAGTGGACAGAGAAAACGAGTTAGAGATGGAGTTTAATTTAAATAAATGTGAAGTGCTGCATTTTGGAAAGGAAAATCAAGGCCAGGCTTATACATTTAATGTTAATTCCCTGAGGAGTGTTGCTAAACAAAGAGACCTTGGAGTGCAGGTTCATAATACTTTGAAAGTGTTTTCGCAGGTATACAGGATAGTGAAGGTGTTTGATATCCTTGTCGTTGTTGGACAATGCATTGAATGTAGGAGTTGGAAGGTCATATTGCGGCTGTGTAGGACATTGTTTAGGCCACTATTGAATTTTGTGCAATTATGGTCTCGCTCTTCGAGGAAGGATGTGTGAAACATAAAAGAATTCAGAAAAGATTTACAAAGATATTGCCAGGGTTGGATGTTTTGAGATTCATGGAGAGGCTGAATATGCCTGAGTTATTTTCCCTGAAGCATCAGTGATTGAATTGTGATCATAGATGTTTATATAATTGCAAGTGGAATGGGTAGTGTGAATAGCCAAGGTCTTTAACCCAGGGCAGCATGTTCCAAAGCTAGAGGATATATGTTGAAGGTCAGAGGGGCAATACTTAAAAGAGATCTAGGGGCAACGTTTTCAAAGAGACAGTGCTTTGTACGTAACGAGCTGCCAGAGGAGGTTGTGCAGGCTGGGACAATTACAACATTTAAAAGGCATCTGGACAGGCACATGAATAGGAAGTGTTTAGGGGGATATAGGCCAAATACTGGCAAATTGAACTACATTAATGTAGGATATCTGTTTGGCAGGGTCAAGTTGGGTAGAGCTGGGTAGCTCTATGACACTTTGTCTTCTGTAAACCTTTCTCCCGTCATCTTAAAATTAGCACCGAGTCTTGAAATCCACCAGCCGGGGGAAAGGGCACCTTCCATTCAACATTATCTATAACCCTCATTGTGCTATAAATCTCGATAAGTTTGATACTGCCTCAACCTTCTACCCTGCAGTGGCAAAGGTCCCAGTCCATCGAGCCTGTCCTTATAACTTAAACAGTCCATTCCCAGCAACAGACTGATAAATCCTTTCTGAACCCTCTCCGGTTTAATAATATCCTCAATGTAACTGGGTGACCAGAACTACACAGTACTTCAGGAGAGACTGCACGAATGTCCAGTGCAGCATGAAGATAATGTTCCAGCTCCTGTACTCAAAGGTCTGAGCAATGAAGGCTAGCAAACCAAACGCCTTCATAACCACTCTGCCAACACATGATACAAACTTTAAAAAAAACAGAACCCGAGATCTCTCTATTCTACAATACTATCTATGGCCCAACATTTAATTGTAGGTGTCCTCTCCTTATTTGTTTTCCTAAATTGTGATACATTGTATTTATTGAAATTAAACTCCAGCTGACACTCCTCAGCCCAGTGATTGAGAGTACTGGGGAAGAAAGGCTGGACAGTAATCAGGTGCCTTGGATTCCTTCATTGTTTTAAGAAGAGAGCAGCCGCACGTTAGAGGTGGGAAAGAGTGATTGGTGTTTTTGATCCAGAAAGTATGCTCTTTCTTCGTCTCTGGTGTTCAGTAATAAATATCTATTCCAGATCCTTTATATTGCAAAGTGTGTCTGCAGGATGCTTTCGCCCTCATATTGCAGATGTCAGATAATAGCCACTTTAGGTGGAAATCATAGTCCAGCAATTAAAGATCATCATAGTTTATCTCGAAGGCAGTGCAAATAAGCTCAACATCCTAGAGTTGAAGTGAGTATTTTTCACCTGTGTAAAAATGTATTTCATTTACCTGTGTAATTCAGTAAAGTTAACCAAATTTTAATGAATCCACACTGAGCTGAAAGCTGACATTTAAAATGTGCCCCAATATATGGGCATGGCTTCAGTCTTGTAATGCCTATGCCTCTGAGCCAGAGCTCTGGGTTGTATTCCAATACCTGAACTTGCATGGTAGTGTCTCTCACTCTGGACCAGAATGCCTGGAATCAAGCCCTGTCTGTCACGGAAGTATGTCACAGTATTTCAAAACTGCATGATGAACAAATGCACATGAGAACAATGTTGCAGCTTCAGAGATAATTGCCAAATCGTATTAGAATGTCTTTCTCTGAGCCCAGAAGTTTAGATTCAAATCCCACAGAGGTGTTTCATAATGTGGTTGAACAAGTTGTTAAAATGATTTTACAATTGTGATGTGATGAAGAAGGAAGAGTAGTCAGTTTTGAATTTCCGAACATCGACCCAGGTTTACTGAAAGCACAGCTATTCGTGTTGATTGGGGTCAAAATTGCACATTCTAGATGTTAATAAAATCATGAAGACCTTGGATAGGGTGAATAGTCAGGGTCTTTACCCCAGTGTAGGGAAGTCCAAAACTAGGGGACATAGATTTAAGATGAGTTGGACAAGCTATAAAAGGGACCTAAGGGGACCATTTTCACACAGAAGGTGGCATGTTTATGCAACAAGCTGCAAGACGAAGTGGTGTAGGATGGCACAATTACAACATTTAAAACGCATCCGGATGGGGACATGAATTGGAAGGGTTAGGAGGGATATGGTACCAATGCTGGAAAATGAAGCTAAGTTAACTTACGACATCTGGTTAGCATGAATGTGTTTGACCAAAGTGTCCGTTACTGTGCTGTATATTTCTATGATTCATTGACCCAATTGAACCTGATCTCATTGTAATCTTATGTAACCTTCTTCACCTTCGACTATATAACTAATCTTGTTGCCATCTGTAAACTTGCTCACCATACTTTGTATAATTCTCATCTAAATCATTGATATAAAAGTGGATCCAGCACCAATCCCTGTGAAACGCCCATGGTCACAGGCCTCCAGTCCAAAAGTCAACTTTCTTCCACCGCCCTCTGCCTCTTGCCAACAAGCCGAAACACACATATGCAAACAGACATAGAGACACAGATACAGTTCTGTCTTTAAGACAGAGATAGATATATTCTGATTGATAAGGCGATCAAGATACCAGTGAGAAGGCGGTATAATTTTGTTGAGTAATATGTCAGCCAAGATTGAACAGCAGATCAGACTTGGTGGACCACTGGTCTAGTTCTGCCCAATATCATACGCTCTATGTTTTATGCTGTCTGAAATGTCTAACCAAGGGAGTAGTAGAGGCTGAGTTTGAAAAATACTTTCCTGAACGGAGCCAATGGGAATGTTAATAAGTTTGAGTGGCTGAATGGTCTATGCCTTTCCTATTGGTTGTATCCTAATTTTTAAAAAGGTGAAGCTGACTTGCTGTGACGTTCATACACTTTTACATTTTAGCGTTTCCCCATTTAAGATTGAAGTAAGGATGTTCCTATCTCCTTAGAGTTGTACTGTCTGTGGTATTCTCTTCCCCAGGGAACAGTGAAGACTGAGTCATAGAGTCCTAGAGATGTACAGCATGGAAACAGACCTTTCGGTCTAACTCCATACTGACCATATATCCCAAACCAAACTAGTCCCATATTGCCATATCCGTTCAAACACCTCCTATTCATATTCCCATACAGATGCTATTCAAATGTTGCAGTTGTACCAGCCTCCACCACTTCCTCTGGTGAATCATTCCATACACTACCACTCTCTGCATGGAAAAGTTGCCCGTTAGGTCTCTTTTATATCGTTCTCCTCTCACCCTAAACCTATTTTGTCTAGTTCTGGACTCCCTTACGACAGGGAAGATAGCTTGTCTATTTATCCTATGCATGCCCCTCATGATTTTATGAACCCCTATAAGGTCACCTCTCAAAGACAATCGCTTATTTTAATGTGTAGTCAATGCATCAATCTTTCAACACAACAGCCAAAAATGAAAGTAATGATGGACATTTTTGGTTGTGTTGTTAAGGGGACCAATGTTCATCAGGCTAACAGGAACTCTGCCCCCTCCTCAGTGTCTGAAGGTTAAAATTGAGCACATGACTGACATTGTAGATGGTTCTATTGTTTCATCAGAAAGATAGCGATTCCCCCAAATGTTAGTCTATATTCCGTGCTCATCTTTTAAAATCTCAGGGATCAGGATCATTGACGGTACGAACTCCACCTGATCATCTGACAACAAATGGCCTGAGTGGAGGATCGCTGAGGTCAGAAACAAATTGACAATCAGCTACACAGTGTAGCAGAAGCCATGCAACCTTTCTAGGCTGTTAAACAGGAACAAGAGAGCCCTGGTCTGCTACTAGGAAATACCGAGTCGAGATAATTACTTACTTTCAGGTTGGAATGCTACAAGTGGAATTCCTCAGGAATCATTGTGAGGTCATCAACAGTTTACAATCTAGGTTCATGATTTGGAAGAAGGGGCTGAAAGATTGGAGCTCAGCTTGCTCATACACCAGGATAGTCATTCAACAAGATTTCATGTGGAGGCAGAACGTCTGCAATGGAATACAGACAGGGGAGGGCAGTGAGTAAATCTTCGCCAAAAAAATAGCAGTACAATATGGGTGGTGAGAAGTTTGTGTTTGGGAGGAAGCATAAAACAACCATAAATTATATAACTGGAGGTAGAATGCAGAACTCCGTGGGACAAAGGGATTCGTGCATCCTGGTACATAAATCACATGAAGTTAATCTGTGCAGGCAGCAGGTGATTTGAAATTTAAATGCAATGATACTTTTTCTTGCAAAGAGTATTGGTGCTGATCTTAAGGATGTTTTACTGCATCTGTACAGGCCGTTGCTGAGACCACATCTGACGTACTGTCCATGGTTGTAATTCCACTGAAGTGAAAAACAAATTGCTTTTGAAATGTTTGGAAGGTGTTTCTCTTTGTTCGTTCTTACGATGAAAGCATTATGTTATGTGCGTTTAAAAGTTTAGGACTGAGAATGAGAAACGTCCCTATTAACCACATAAGATTTTGAGCTGATGAATACCTGATGAATATTTTATCTTCCCTTGGAGAATAAGACTGGGGAGCTAATTTAAGAATACGATGCATTCACAGAAATGCAGATATTGTGAAGATATTAAAAGTTGTATTATAAAAGTATACGGGAACATATAAACACATCATCGAAACTAATGGCGTTATTTGTTCCAAACGAAATGGCTGGGTGTCCAACAGCAATAATGATGTACCGACATGGAGCAGGGAATGTGCTGGAGAAGTACAGTTCAGACACTGTTCAAACAGATTTCATTTGGTCCAGTTTGGGTCCGGATAACGTTATTGTGTGATTCAACTCAGAGAGGGAGAAAATGCATCCTTCCTGAGAAGGAACAGCCTGTTGCTCCGTCTCTCTCTCTCTCTCTGTATTCCACATCCCAGCAATGTGTGGGAGCTGAAAACCATACATCAAGAGCATGTCCAAACTGACAGCCAGACTACTGCGACCACTAGGACTCATAACAGCACACAAACCAACAGCTACTCTCAGACAGCAACTCACCAGAAGGAAGGACCCAATACCCAGCATGAGGAAAACCAATGTAGTGTACAAAATCCCATGCAAAGACTGCACAAAATACTACATAGGGCAAACAAGAAGACAGCTAACGATTCGCATCCATGAATACCAACTAGTCATGAAACGACACCACCAACTATCCTTAGTAGCCACACACGCAGATGACAAGCAACATGAATTCGAGTGGGACAACACTACTATTATAGGACAAGCCAAACAGAGAACAGCCAGGGAATTCCTAGAGGTATGGCACTCACCCACAGATTCAATTAATAAGCACATCGACTTGGACCCACTGCAGCGGACAGCTGGAACTGACAACCAAAAGTGGCAGAGACAAACCTCTATAAATGCCGGAGTAAAGACCACAGAAGCGCTTCACAGGAGGCTCCCAAGCACTGAGGATGTCACCTAGACAGGGGGTGAAACGTCTGCAACACAAATACCCAGCTTGGCGAACAGAACCACAACAACAAGCACCCGAGCTACAAATCTTCTCACAAACTCTGGAAACACCTCAGTCGTCTTTACCATTCATGGAGGATTCCTGTCAAGGAATGATTGGAATCACCCCACTGCCTGAAGTAAAGGCAATCCAACTAAATCCACCTGTTCCAGGGAGTGATCCCATTACCAGTAGCTTGTAAGAGCAGAGTAGCTTCATAAGCTGAATGATGTTTTGAACTATCACTAATGTTTCCTTTCGTCATGTGTTCAATTAATATCTGGGATCAGTTCTTTCAAGTAAATGCTCTGCAGAGATTATATTTTTCAGTTATTCATCAAACGTGTACATGTGTCAGTATTTTTACAGCGGGAAACAATTTGCAATAGTCAAAGTATTTGTCATTCATCTTTCCATCCTAGTTTGAGTAACTATGTTTCGATCATAAGCGTACTAATTTTAGTAGATTAAATATTCCTGCCTGACTCGTTCCTTATCCTCACACAGTCTGAGACCTATATTATTGATCATATCACCAACCCGGTTACATTAACATTTGCACTGAGCAGCGGAAGCGTTGGCCGAGGAAAGGGAATAGTGATCTGAACTATAGATCAGTGAGCTTGACGGCATTTTTGGCCATATTGTTGGAGAGCATTGAGAGGGGCAGGATTTGCATGTATTTGCAAATGCAACAACTGATAAAGGATAGTCAACATGGCCTTGTGCATGGGAAATCATTTCTAACAAAGTTGATTGCATTTTGTGAAGAGGTGACAAAGATGATTGATGATGGCAGTGTGGCAGACGCTGTCCATATAGATTCAGCAAGGCAGTCGACAGGATCTCACATGGCAGACAAGTTAGTAAGGTTAGGTCATAAATATATCCAAGATAAGCTGGCAATTGACGACAAAATTAGAGTGAAGGTAGGAGACAAAGGGTGGCAAAGGATTGCTTTTATAAATGGAGGTGTATGACCAGTGATGTGCCACAAGGAGCCGTGCTGAATCCGCTGCTTTCCATGATTTATGTAAATGATTTGAATATGAATATTTGCCTGTTTATTATGTTTACACATGACATTAAAATTGGAGGCGCAATGGCCAGCAAGTTTTACCTCAGAGCACAATGAGACCTTGATCAGATGGGGCAATGGGCCAAGGAGGGACAGATGGAGTTAAATTTAGATAAATGTGAAGTATTGCATTTGGTAAAGTAAAATAGGGTAGGACATATACAATTAATGGTGAGGTCCTGGGGAATGCTGTTGAACAAAAGGGCGCAGGATCATAGATCCTTGAAATTGAGTCACAGGGAGACAGGGTGGTGAAGGTGGGTTTTGGTCTGCTTGCCTTTATTGATCAGTACATGGAATATGTGAACTGGGAGATCACGTTGCGACTGGGCAGGATGTTTTTATTCCTGATGAAGGGATTTTGCCTGAAACGTCGATTTCGAAGCTACTTGGATGCTGCCTGAACTGCTGTGCTCTTCCAGCACCACTAATCCAGAATCTGGTTTCCAGTATCTGCAGTCATTGTTTTTACCAGGATGTTGGTGAGGCCAGATTTAGAATACTGTGTTAATTCATTTCACTCTGCTACAGGTAGAATGTTGTTAAACTTGAGAGGGTGCAGAAAAGATGTACAAGGATATTGCCGGGAATGGAGGGATTACAGCATAACAGGAGGCCATGCAACATATCTAGGCTGCTACACAGGAACAGGGAGTCCTGGTCAGCGACCAGGAAACACAGAATAGAGATAATTACTTATTTTCAGATTGGAAAGCTGTCACTAGTGAAATTCCTCGGGGGTCAGTGTGAGTTTATCAACAGTTTACAATCCAGAATGATGATTTGGATTATAGGACCGAATGGATTGGAGCTCTATTTGCCGTCACACCAGGATAGTCATTTAATAAGATGTCAAGTGGAGACACAGTGTCTGCAATGGGATACAGACATGGGAGGGTTGTGAGCAAACCTTCAGCAAAAAAAAATGTACGATGTGGGTGATGGGGAGTTTGTGTTTTGTACGTATCATGAAACAACATTATATTATGTAACTGGAGGCAGAATGCAAAACTCAGTGGTACAAAGGGATTTGCGTGTCCTGGTCCATAAATCGCAACAACTTAGTCTGTAGATGCAGCACGTGATTTGGAAATCAAATTAAGTGATACTTTTTTCTTGATAAAGAGTATAGTGTCTGATCTAAAGGATGCTTTACTGCATCTGTACAGGCCGATGTTGAGTCAGCATCTGATGTACTGTATATGGTTGTAATTCCACTGAAGTGAAAAACAAAGTGTTTTTGAAACTTTTCAAAGATGTTTCTCTTTACTCGTTCTTGCCATGAAGGCATTGAGTTACGTACGATTCGAAGCTTAGGCCTGAGAATGAGAAATGTTCTTATTGACCATATAAGATTTTGAGCTGGTGAATACCTGATTGATATTTTATCTTCTATGGGAGAATAAGACCTGGAGCTAAATTAAGAATAAGATGCTTTCATTTAAATGCAGATATTGTGAAGATATGCAAGTTGTATTATAAAAGTATACGGGAACATATAAACACATCTTTAAATCTCGTGGCGCTATTTGTTCCGAAGGAAATGGTTGTGTGTTTAACAGCAGCAGTGATGGACCGACATGGAGCAGGGACTGTGATGGAGTCGGACAGTTCAGTCACTGTTCAAATAGACCTCAGTTTGTCCAGCTTGGGGTAGAATAACGTCATTGTGTGATTCGGCTCAGGGAGGGAGAAAATGTAACCTTCCTGAGAAGGAATAACCTGTTGCTCCATCTCTCTCTGTGTTCCTCTTCCCAGCAATGTGTGTGAGCTGAAAACTCCACAGTCATCTTTACCACTCATGGAGGATTCCTGTCGAGGATTCACTGGAATCGCCCCACTACCTGATGTGAAGGGAAGTCAGCTAAATCCACCTGTTCCAGGAAGTAATCCCATTGTAGTAGCTTGTAAGAGCAGAATAAGCTGAATGATATTTGGAACAATCCCTCATGTTTCCTTTCGTCATGAGCACAATTAATATTTGGGCACAGTTCTTTCAAGTTAACGTTCTGCAGAGATTATATTTTTCAGTTTGTCATCAAACCTGTGCATGCATCAGTATTTTTAGAGAGGGAAACATCGACGCACAGATTTGCAATATTCAAACCGTTTGTCATTCATCTTTCTGTCATAATTTGAGTAAACTTGTTTCGATCATAAACTTGTTAATTTTAGCAGATTAAAGAATCCTGCCTGACTTGTTCCTAAACCTCATGCACTCTGAGACCTATATTGTTGGTCATATCACCAATCCGTTAACATTAACATTTGAAGTGAGGAGGGGAAGTGTGGGACGAGGAAGGGGAATAATGTCCTGAACTATTGATCTGTGAGTCTGACGTCACTGGTGGCCATGTTGTTGGAGAGCATTGAGAGGGTCAGTATTTGCAAATGTAACACCTGAAGAAGGATAGTCAACATGGCTTTGTACATGGGAAATGATTTCTAACAAAGTTGATTGCATTTTGTGTTGAGTTAACAAAGAAGATTGGTGATGGCAGTGTGGTATACGCTGTCCATATAGACTTCAGCAATGCATTCGACAGGATTCTGAATGGCAGACAAGTTAGTAAGGTTAGGTCATGAATAGATGCAAGGTAAGCTAGCCATGTGACCATAAAATTAGAGTGAAGCTAGGAGACAGAGGGTAGTAGAGGACTGCTTTTCAGACAGGAGGCATATGACCAGTGATGTGCCACAAGGAGCAGAGCTGAATCAACTGCTTTTCATTATTTATATAAATCTTTTGAATGCGAATACTCGCCTGTTTATTATGTTGACAGACGACATTAAAATTGGAGGTGCAGTAGTCAGCAAGGTTTACGTCAGTGTACAATGGGACCTGGATCAGATGGGCCAATGGACCAAGGAGTGACAGAGGGAGTTAAATTTAGATAAATGTAAATAGTTGTGTTTGGGTAAGGTAAAACAGGGCAGGACATATACAATTAATAGTGAGGTCCCGGGGAATGTTGTTGAACAAAAGTGTGCAGGCCAATAGATCCTTGAAAGTGGAGTCACAGGTAGACAGGGTGGTGATGAGGGGTTTGGTATGCTTGCCTTTATTGATAAGTTCATTGAGTATGCAAGTTGGAAGATCATGTTGGAACTGGGCAGGATGTTGGTGAGGCCAGATGTAGAATACTGTGTTTAATTCAGTTCGCTCTGCTACAGGTAGGATGCTGAAAATGTGTTGCTGGAAAAGTGTAGCAGGTCAAGCAGCATCCAAGGAACAGGAAAATCGATTTTTCGTGCATCGGCCCTTCTTCAGGAATGAGGAAAGTGTATCCAGCAGGCTAAGATAAAAGGTAGGGAGGAGAGACTTGGAGGAGGGGCGTTGGGAATGCGATAGGTGGAGGGAGGTCAAGGTGAGGGTGATAGGCCGGAGTGGGTTGGGGGCGGAGAGGTCAGGAAGAAGATTGCAGGTTAGGAAGGTGGTGCTGAGTTCGAGGGATTTGACTGAGACAAGGTGGGGGAGGGGAAATGAGGAAACTGGAGAAATCTGAGTTCATCCCTTGTGGTTGGAGGGTTCCCAGGTGGAGGATGAGGCGCTCTTCCATCAACCATCGTGTTGCCATGGTGTGGCGATGGAGGAGTCCAAGGACGTGCATGTCCTTGGTGGAGTGGGAGGGGGAGTTGAAGTGTTGGGCTACGGGGTGGTTGGGTTGGTTGGTCCGGGTGTCCCAGAGGTGTTCTCTGAAACGTTCTGCAAGTAGGCAGCCTGTCTCCCCAATATAGAGGAGGCCACATCGGGTGCAGCGGATGCAATAGATGATGTGTGTGGAGGTGCAGGTGAATTTGTGGTGGATATGGAAGTATCCCTTGAGGCCTTGGAGGGAGGTAAGGGGGGAGGTGTGGGCACAAGTTTTGCATTTCTTGCGGTTGCAGGGGAAGATGCCGGGAGTGGAGGTTGGGTTGGTGGGGGGTGTGGACCTGACGAGGGAGTCACGTAGGGAGTGGTCTTTCCGGAACGCTGATAGGAGAGGGGAGGGAAATATGTCCTTGGTGGTGGGGTCCGTTTGGAGGTGGGGGAAATGACGGCGGATGATACGTTGGACATGGAGGTTGGTGGAGTGGTAGGTGAGGACCAGTGGGGTTCTGTCCTGGTGGCGGTTGGAGGAGCAGGGCTCAAGGGCGGAGGAGCGGGAAGTGGAAGAGATGCAGTGGAGGGCATCGTCGACTACGTCTGGGGGGAAATTGCAGTCCTTGAAGAAGGAGGCCATCTGGGTGGTACGGTTTTGGAACTATTTTGGAAATCCCTGGAACTCAGCACCGCCTTCCTAACCTGCAATCTTCTTCCTGACCTCTCCGCTCCCACCCACTCCGGCCTGTCACCCTCACCTTGATCTCCCTCCACCTATCGCATTCCCAACGCCCCTCCCCCAAGTCCCTCCTCCCTACCTTTTATCTTAGCCTGCTGAACACACTTTTCGCATTCCTGAAGAAGGGTTGATGCCCGAAACGTCGATTCTCCTGTTCCTTGGATGCTGCCTGACCTGCTGCGCTTTTCCAGCAACACATTTTCAGCTCTGATCTCCAGCATCTGCGGTCCTCACTTTCTCCTACAGGTAGGATGCTGTTTAACTTGAGAGGGTGCAGAAATCATTCACAAGGATATTGTCGGACATGGAGTGATGATCTACAGGGAGAAGCTGGACAGGCTGGGGTTCGTTTACTCTAGAGCATCAGAGGCTGAGACGTGACATTATAGAGGTTTATCAAATCATGAAGAAAATGGATAATGTGAATAGCCAAGGTCTTTTTTTCCAGGATATGGGAGTCCTAAACTATTGGACAATGGCTAAAGGTGAGAGGGGAATGATCGTAAAGGGACAAAATTTTCATGCAGATTGTGGTGTGTGTATGGAATGAGCTCTCAGAGAATGTCATGGAGGCTGGTACACATACAACATTTAATAAGCATCTGGATATACATATTAATAGGAAGGATTTGGAGGAATATGGGCCTAATGCTGGCAAATGGGATGAGATCAGATTGGGATGTCTGATATGGACAGTTCTCTATGCTTTATGACACTGTAAGAGAGATGAGGAGAAATTCTAAAAGGACCTTTTGAGTGGGAAGTCTCTTCTCCAGAGGTATGTGGTGCCTCTTTGTTCGCATTTATCCAAAGCTGAGTTAGTTAAATATTTGACAGAGAAGTGAGTCACAGATAATGGGATACAGACAAGAAAGTGGGGCTGAGAACATAACCTGATCAGCCACAATCGTAGTGCCTGGTGGAGAAAGTTTATCGTGTATAACGATCTAACCCTGCTCCTTTTCTGATGTTCTATTCAGACCATCCGACGAGATACAAACAGTTGGAGGCCACTTACTGCTATAGCTCCCCTGACTCTCTGGAACAGAGAATTCCTGACATTCACTCCTCTCTGTTTGAAGAAGTCACTGCCTGCTCCTACACCATGACCTATCAATGTGAGCGATAGAAGGTTAATAGTGTCTAACCATCTAACCCTGCTCCTATTCTGACCCTCCAACTTGCTAGACAGGTGCAGTTTGAGGCTTCTTACTGCTATAGCTCTCCGACTCTCTGGAATAGAGAATTCCGACAATCACTACCCCCTGTTTGAAGAAATCACTGCCTGCTCCTACACGATGACCTATTGATAGGAACAATAGAGGTGAATATAAGGACTGAGCAAAGAACGACTGGTCCTGACATCAAGGCAATATTTAACTTCAAGAAGCTTGAGCAAAATTGCACTTCATCAGAATCCATTGCAAACTCTCCAGTGTTTGGAGTCATCCACAGCACAATGGAACATGTTTATCATCGGTGGGCATCAATCATCTCAGCCATGGGACATCTCTGCAGGAAATCCTCAGGGTAGCTACCTCATCCCAGGCATCCCCAGTTTGTCAGCAGGGAATCCCTGCTGGGCGGAAGCAGGCCATTCATCCCATTGAGTCCACATCGATCAGAAATAGGGATATTTACTGTATGATGGACAATATTCAGAAATATTCGTCATCTTTGACCTCCTAATGCAGTCTATGTCCATGTGGAACAAGACTGAGACAGCGTTCAAGCTGTTAAACTGTCGGTAACATTCATGAAACAGCACTGCACATTTCCACAGTAAACTGAGGAGGTCACTCAGTACCTCAATCTGGCTTCACATGAATATGGCAAAGTCATTCAGCCCATCAAGACTACTGGACAAGAAGAGGGATAGCCCATTCAATCCCTCCTGCCATTACACAGGAAGACAAGGAGTCTGCTCACTCCCACACATCAAGTTACACGGGATCAAAAAGTGATCATTTCACACCTGGAGTCGCTTACAAAGGAACAGGAAGAGGACATTCAGCTTCTCAACTCACTAACACAGGAATAGGAAAGTGTCAGAGATGCTTCAGCATAACAAACAAATGGAGCAGGAACTGCACAGATGGACCATTCCATGGTATTCCTCGTGGCTTCATTATTCGCAGTGCATCAGGGTTATGTTAGCATGCTTTTCTGGCAGTGGGAGTGAAGCCTTTTTTAAACCAGTCTCAAAGACATCTTCCATCGCTGAGAGAGCAGACCTATTTCTCTCTGGAATTCAGAAGCTGGTGGGGAATGGCTAACTGTTTCAGAAGAAAGGTATTGTTGGTGCTGACAGGATTATGGAAATTGTAACGTTGAGTGGAGGGTCACACGACAACTGTGAATTACAGTGTTCAGAGTTCATTCGGAGCCTGTACCTCTCTGTTAAGCGAAATGAGGTCTATGCACTGGCACGTAAACTACTGGTAATCGAGCATCCTATGGAAAGTACGAAATTGCTCACCTTCTCAATGGTTGTTTGGGACAACACGTGTGCCCGTCCATAACCGTCAAGTTTCACCTTGGTTCTCTCACAGTGCTACAGGTTAACCACATAGTTAGCATCACGCTGTCTCATTCTTGTTGCACATGGTACCATCATGCCAGGGTTCAGTCTGGTGAAACTCCTTTGCACTATCTTTTCCTTTCCTTTCCTGAATCTAGGCTGACTCTACCAAATCATATCATTATTTTCCAAGTGTCTAGTTGTCACATTAGTTATAAAAGGATGCAATATTTTTCTCACAGCTGACATCAAGCTATTTAATTTTCTTTTTGCCCTCTCCGTCCTGTTTTAAATGTTTAGGTTTACAATTGCTGTTTTCCAGTCTGCAGGATCCTTTCCAGGATCTAACCAGCTTTGATTAACAGTCAGTAATTCTTTCACTCGCTCTGTTGCCACCTCCTCAATACTCGGGGACGTAGCTCATCAGATGCAGCAACATACCAATCTTCAATTCGATTAGATTTTCAAAGACATACTCTTCATTAATTCCAATTTTGCGCAGCCTCTCATTTTCACCACGGCCCCTGTTCCCTAGTATTTCTGGAAGTTCGTTTCTGCACCTTCTTCTGTGGAGACAGAACCAATGTATTCCTCTCAGCAGGCAGGTGGCTCCTATCAGCTTGTGAGATATCGGAGGACTGCACTCCGGACATGTCGCTCACTCCTGCCTGGAAAGTTCCAGAATCAATCCAATCCACTTTATCGTGAGTGTCAGCACAGTCCTGTCCCTGGTGTGAGTTTGAAGGTGGGGACTCAGCTCAGTGACCACCTCATTTATGAAAGAAGCTGGTTTCACATTTTACACTTGGAATGTGTCTAGCTTTGACAAATGTTCCTGGAAATTCCTGGTAGTAACATGCAGTGCCCTGGTCCTCTCTATGTACGGAGCTTCCCTTCTGTGCAGCCATGACTCCATGTGATTACCATGAACCCAGAACACTCTGTAAACGCAGTGCTCATATCTCGTCCAGAGTGGGGTCACCATACCCTAGGGTCTCTCTGAATAGACGCAGCAGCTGATAACACAAACACATCAAAAGCGTCCACAGAACGTCTCTTTACGCAGTAATTACTGGAGCAAGTCAAATCCCCCCACACTCAGTGCACCCATTCAGTGTTGAAAATGTTTCTGTTCTTAGCAGAAAGAAAAGTTACATCTCTGCACAGCCCTACAATTACAGTTCCTTTCATCAAAAAATTCAGTTAACAATGTGACGTTCCGTTTCTTTGATTCTCAGCAACTATAAGAGTGGCACCAGTATTGCCGATGGAGTTGATCATCACACTCAGAGAAGAAAGACAGAGGGAATATAACTCAATGTAGACAGGGACACATCTAAGTTCACATGATATACAGGAATATGGAAAAATGGGAAATTTTAGAATAAGCTCCCATGTTATTTTCCTTCTGGTTCATCATCAGCAGTTCCTATGTTTGCTTTTCATTTATCTCTCTCTCTATCTCTCTCTCTCTTTCTCGCTGGGCATTTCTACATCCATTCAACTAACCTCCCCCTCACATCTCAGACCATCCTTGATATAAATAGCATTACTTCCCAGTTGCTTTCAGTTGTGATATAGGATCACTTGATTCAAACTTTCTTTTCTACTGACAGAGGTTGCCATACTTTCTGAGATTCTCCAATGTTTTCAGACGCTGGGGAGTTTTATTTCAGATCTCCACCATTCACAGTTCCTTGGTTTATTTCACCTTTAATTCTGTTGTTTCACAAGATATCCGCATCACTGGCAAGGGCAGCATTTGTCATCCATCACTAATTGCCATTGACGGCAAGACCATTTGTCAAGACAATATGGAGCCGACCTTTTTTTGTCACACTTGGTTTCTTTACCAAAGGCTATTTGTGAAATAATGAAATAAATCATGGTGGGTTATGGTTGCTGTTTGTAAAATGAGGTTCATTTCCGATTGTTGCCATTTGAATTTAAGTTCTACCATTGGTTCTGGTAGAATTTGAAACAATGCCTTGAGAGTCAGAAAATGGCCAGTGACATTCTTATTCTGATATGAGGTCACTATTATGAAATAACTGGAGAGACAGGTACAAGTTTGTAGTCAAAATATTTATAACTGGAAGAGTGTTCAGAAAAGAACTGGAACCGTAAAATTTGAAGTTAACAAGGGGGCAGATGATGGCGTATTTTGCAATAGCTTTGAGGCAGAGCTGAAGACTGGGGATATTATAGTGGTGGGCGTAGGCACGGTTGATAACAGAGAGAATATAGAGACATAAAACAGTTCAGGACAAAAGGAAAAATCAAGGGTCTGAACAGTCTTGTTCCTTCTTAGATGTTTATGAGTGAGGATTCGGAAATTGATAGACATGAAGTAGAATTTGTGACTGAAACTGAAGATAACAGGTTACATATTTGTTAAATATAAATAACAGAAATAGCAATAACCTTGACCATCGCTAATAGAATTGACAGAGATAGGCTTACCCGGAACAGCAATAATAGCGAGGATAGGATAGTAACCTGCCTGAATAATCATCAGTCGACTCGTATCCTCAACTCTGAACATGCCCAATTCTGAGAAAGAAAATATAGACCCAAGGACAAACTACTGCCCATTGTTGGAACATTCCAGTCTAATGCTCTCACATTCTGATCCATTGCTGGAACATTCCAGTCTGTTGTTCTAAGATTCTCTTCCTCTCCCTTTTCCTGTAGCTGCTGAGTCCAATCATCTTGAGGATGACGCTGCCGCTGATACTATGGAATAACAGGCTGAAGGAAGCCCCTTACTAGTACAAGAGGGAAACCCTTCAATGACACAGTTAGTATCCATGGAGACTGACATCAATCACAGTCAATGTACAAACAGCTCCAGTTAACCCTTTCACTACAATCCTTATAAGTCATAATAATGTTTGGTCTGGTTGGGATGTTGACATCGTTGACTATTGGGCTAATAGCATCATCTCCAATTGTAAAGTTAGAGGTGAGGCAGAGAGATGATGCTTTCTATTCACTAGCTCGATGATCCTACTATGTTTTGGCAGGGTCGGAATTGCTGGGCTCTAAAGGTTGGTTGTGACTGAAAACCAGGCCCACTGCATCCTTTCGTTTTATTTATTTATGTTTAGCTTTGACATTTATCTTACCATCATTTAACGTCTTAAGTGGGGTTAGGCATTTCTGAAAGGCTCCTACAGTACCATAAACATTGTAGATGCAGTCTACTCCTTGTGATCCTTGCAGCTGCGGTCCGGTCCTATGAAGTGCTGGTCAAGCTGTCACAGAATCAGGATTCTTCGTTTTACATTTCCCCAGTTATTGCTGGGGTTCTCAGCAGGATTGGAAGGCAGGAAATCTCTCCCAGCTGCTACACTCTCTCTGAGGATTCTCTCAGAATTGTCTTTTGATGTTCTTTCCTCCTGGATTGGAGAACTGCATGTGAGACAATGTCTTTCCTGAATTAGTTTTTTGAAAAGTGTGTGTTTATAGGATGTTACCATATTGGAACAGTTATTGTTTAGTAGTTAGACAATCTATTATTCTGCTTTTTGTGTGTTTTGTAGACAATGGTTGAATGATTTGTGTTTTGCTCAATGTCGAATATTTTGACCAAGCGAATTGCATCTGAAACACAGCACTTCACATTTACCTTATAAATAAGAAAATGTTCCAGTCAAGATCACCTTTATCATATATTTTGAGATGTGTCTGCTCAGTTCCATAACAAAAAGGACAGATATTCACGTTTTAATTGGCGAATTACTCAATGAACAACATGTTACAGAAGCAGGATTTGACAGCGGAATGCACCATGCTGGAGGAGTGATAATATATCACATAGCTAATCTACTTCACAGATCCAGCCCAGACCGTATAAGCCCAGGTGAGGTATCTGCTCAAGATGGAGCACTGTGCAGTCCAGGTTCAGTGCAACCCAGCAATCAGTCCAGGATGGAATATAGCATAGGTCTCTCCAGTTCACTAGCTATCTGTCCAACACGTGAAGCTGTACAGTACACACCGATGCACTGATTCAGAAACACTGACGAAACGTTCTGTCCAGCATGGGGTGATATGCAGCCCACACCAGTGTCTTGCTCTATAGACTGGACAAGGCATCTGTCCAGTATGGGGAGCTGTGCAGTGAATGGATCTGTGAACCTGGAACAGTTACCGTCAAAGCATGTGTTTTCACAATTCCAGTACATTGCTCAATAACACTGTGTTAGATCACTGCCCATAACGAGGAAAATTGCAGCCCATGCTGGAAGTGACAGGATCTACAGCTCCCACCCATTTACAGCTCCATCTCTCCATTGTGCCCTGACAAGGGGGTGCTGTGGGTATGAACGTCACTGCCAGAGAGAGATGGCGGGGGGATCAGTTTAAATATCAACAAACAAAATAATTTGGAGGAAAAAAGGGAAAGGGAGATTGAGAAACAATTTCATGGAAAATCATAGGTTTCAGAATGCTGAAACGGAGATATTTTGACAGCATCCTGCAATGTGAGCCAGTATTCCCAGGAATGATGGGTGAATGGGATATTGGTGCAAGTTCGGATGATGGAGGTTTTGGGTGAGCATTTGTTCTTCAGCTTTGTAACGGGGAGTAGGGTCAGCAGATTCTTCAACTCATTGGGCAAAAACTAACAATAATTTATCTCAGTGCTATTTTCAATGAGTACGACTGAGGGATTATCTGTACAAGGCCGAGTTAGTTTCCTGGTGCTATCTTATCGAACTTACCTCATTAACTTCCCACCCCACCCCACGGGCCAAATGCTGCCACCCTTCATGGCTGAGCTAAACACCATCACTTGGATGGCCCATGGATATTCTGTGATCCTGGCACTGGTACCATCTTGAAAAGGCCAATTGGCAAACGAGGTAAAAACAAACGGTTGAGTTTCTCAGTTTGGAGCTGCCCTGCACAGTGATGGCAGCTCACTGACCAGCTCAATGCAGGATCTGTGATCTGAAGAAATGTCCAACAGAACAGGACAGGCATCAATAACATTCCCCATTCTGCCTGGATAAGGGTCACCGTCTTCTCCCTGCTCCTGCACAATCATTGAAATCTGTTTCAGTATCTACACCCGAACAAGGCTCATGCTCCACCACTCTCACTGATGCATGCAGCACCTTCTCTCTCTCTCTCTCTCTCCACTTTACCCCCACACTATAAACACTGTATATCTGTTATAGCACCTATCCGAACAAGGCTCATGCTCCATCACTCTCGCTGCTGCACACACCACCTTTCCCCTTTCTCTCTTTCTCTCTCACCTTTCAAATACCTTCACACGGTGATAGAATATTCTGGAGAATGCAGATTATGGGATGTTCCAGAAAATGTTCCAAGCAATTTCCTTTTTCAGGAAAATGTCAATGCACCAGTATGTAACATATAAAGGGAAGGAGTAGAGACGTATGTTATTCAAACCGCATACAATTAAAATCCATCACAAGGCCAATCAACCCTTAAAATATGCTCTAGCATATAATAAGATTGCGGCTTATTTGATGGTTTTCTCAGCTCCATGTTGCAGGTACTTTCAGTTATTCAACCCCCTGGGTTCCTGTTACTGACCAGCCGACACTCAGGCACTTTTGCCCTGGTTTTCTTCAAGCGCATGTTCGAGGGCATTTCCCACGGGGACGGACACTCCAAACAATATATTCCATCAGTTGTATACTTTTATGTAATGATAAGCTCATTTTACATAGACTGACCAAAACCTACATTTATTTTATTGTTATTGAGAAGCAATAACAATTAGTATTCTGGTTATTTCACTTGTCTCACCTTATTTTATTCAGCCAAAAGACAGCTTCAAAACACTTATCTTGTTATAAAATACAATTTCTAGCCGAGAACATTGTTATCCTCCGCCGTTACCTTGACCGTTATCTGATTTGTACCTTTTTCCCATGTTATGAAAGTTTCTATTGTGCTTTGTCTGTGGCTGTTTCTGTCTGTAACAGTTACACAATCTCCCACTCATTTGGCTGGATGGCTGGTTTGTGATGCAGAGGGAGTACACCAGGTTCAATTTCCCACACTGAAATTACCATGAGGTTACCATGAAGAGGACAGTCTCTCAGCCTCACCTCAACACCTTAGGTGTGCTCACCCTCAGGTTAAACCACCACGACTGGTCTCTCCGTCTATTCTATCACTTTTGCATTTATTTTATTTATCTACCTTAACATTTGTTTTTCATTATGTTCCTGGATGTTTTGGATCAGTGTCATTTTGTACTACTGCCAGCATTTCCCCCACACTGCATATTCCTGCCCATAATCCTTGACTCCATTGTTATCTACGAACCTACTGTCTGTGCCTCAAAAATATTCAATATCTCTGCCTCCAATGCTCGACGGGAAGATATTTCCAAAGTCTCACAGCACTGAGAAAATAATAAATAACCTCCTCTGGTGTGAGGTTTTTTTTGTCTCCTGCAGTTCAGAGATGTTTCACTTCACATATTCCAGAAATATTATGGAGGCTTTAATAAATTATCCTTGGAATGAGAGATGATCATATTGAAATATGCAAGACCTTGAGGAGCATGGATCAGGTAAATAACCACTGGGTGTTTGTCTAGACCAAAACTGTCATTGTCATAGAACCTCTATAGTGTCGAAGCAGGACATTCTGTCCATTGAGTACACACTGGCCCATGAACGGCATCCCACCCAGACCTATCACCCTACCCTAACCATGTAATCCTGCATTTTCCATGACTAAACCAGCGAACCTACACATCCCTGACCACAATGGACAATTGAGCATGGCCAATTAACCTGCACATCTTTGGACTGTGGGCGGAAACTGGATCACTGGGAGGAAACACACACAGATGCGGGGAGAATTGAAGGTAGCAATTGAACCCAGCTCCTTGGTGATATGAGGCAGCAGTGCTAACCAAAGATCCACCATGCTGCTCCGTTATTTTTATTAGTTATATGTGGCTGACTAAAGAAATCTGCCTGACTTGTTCCTATCGCTGAACCTGACCCAGTCTGAGACCTTTATCATTGGCCCTATCACCAACCTGGTTACATTTAAAATTGCTGCAAACAGTGGAGGTGCGGTACTAGAAAAGGCAACAGTGGCACCCTCCAACCACAGTCAGAACCGGACTGAGGATAATTCACAAAGTGGGCATTTATTCAAGTGGGAATTCTCTTTCCCAGAAGTTTGTGATGGCTGAATCTTTGTGTTATATCGAGGCTGGCTTCGTCTGATTTTCCATAGACATGTGTATCAGTGATAATGGTGCATGGAGAGAAAAGTGCAGCCGAGAGCACAGTGAGATGAACCATGACATACTTTACAGATGAAGTAGTGTCAAAGAGCCGAATGGCCCACTCGTGTCCCTCAGCCCTATGCTCTGATGTTCCATTCAGCCCTGCCGACCTACTACCCAGGAGCAGATCGAGGTCACACTGATGGTTAGGCCTTGTTTCGAAAATGTACTTGTACAATCCAGGCTGGGTCAACTCCATTTTCCTGCTACCCCCTTGTATCTCTCAACTCGCTTATATGTCCGAAACCAATCCACCCCCTCTATAAATACATTCAGTGACCCACCTTCCACAACTCTCTGGGTTCGGGAATACCAGACATTCACTATTTTCTGAAAGATGACATTTCTTTACATCTCGGTTTGAAAATGATATCCCTTATTCTGTATCAATGTCCCGGAGTGAGACACTCTGCCCAGGTGTGGAACCACATTCTCAACAAATACTTCGTCAAGCCCCCTCTGTACCTTGTCTGTTTCAGTAATGTCGCACTCATTCATTTTAAGCACAATGAATAATTGCCTCACTATTTTAGATGTACTCAATAATTCAACCCTTTCATCCCAGAAACCCGCTTAATGTACTAATCTAGTTACTTTCTGCATCAGCATGATGACTTTAAGTTTCATGCGCAGGAACACTCCAATCCCTTTGTACTGCCCTTTTGCTGGGACTCTTCTTTATTAAATAACAGCCGGCCTTTTGTTTGTCAGTGTCATCCTCAAACTCGGATGTGTATTGCACTCAGCTCTCTCCTTCAGGCTGTCAGTATACATGTCAATACCTTAAGCTATTGGACTGATATTCGTGCTACTCCAGTAGATATGTCTTTATCATAAAGATCGATGAATCCTGACTCTTCCATTTCTTTGTGATAACCATCCATCATCCCATGTTATCCATCATATTCTGAGGTTCTGTTTGGTGGAAGAACCTTTACTATGTGATACCTTGTGGAAAATCTCTGGAAAGCCTCATGTCTACCAGTCCCCCTTTATCAAGTCCACTTGTTACATTCTCATGGGATGTCCAGAAAAACTTTGCATGATTTTACAAGGCAAAATAAAGTTTCCCTTTCACAAACCATATGGACACTGCCTGAAGCTTTTCTAACACCCTGCAATTCCTTCCTTAATAACAGACTGTCGCAGATTCCCAGCAATAATGGTCAGGCTAAGTGGTTCCTACCTTCTGTCTTGCTCCATCCTTGAAAACAGGCGCCATATTGGAGCTTCACGAGTTTCACTGGAACACTTTTGTCATCCAGAGAGTGATGGAATATTTCACACAGTGGCACCAGTCACTCTAACCACTTCGTTTAAAACCAATTATGAATTACTGCTGACCTGCCTATCCTTAGTCTTATCTGTTGTTAAAAATCTTGTACCTTTTGTTAGAGACAGTTCGAGAACCCTCCTATTACCATTTTCTTGATGATTTTGAAATACTTACAGTGCCTTCCCTGTGAGGATTGATGTCAAATACTGGCGTAAATTATCTGCCTGTTCCCTGTAGCCACATCCCCAGTCACACCCTCCGAACGTCCTCAATATACTGTCCTGACTTTCATTCTATCAAAGGTCACACACTCATCTTCAACTTTTTATATACACACAGAAAAACTTGTGATGCTTGTTTTTATATTTCTTGCCAATTTATTTACATCATATCTTTTCATCCTTTATCCATCTATGTCTTGCTTTTTTCCTCGCTTTCTAGATTCATACAGTCATATTACACACAAACATTTCATCCAACCTGTCAATGCTGACCATGTTTTCCAAACTAAACTAGTCTCATCTGATTACATTTGGTCCACATGCCTCTAAACTGCGTGGGATTCCTCCGGGTGCTCCCGTTTCCTTCCACAGTCCAAAGATGTGCAGGTTAGGTGAATTGGCCATGCTAAAAATTTCCCGTAGTGTTAGGTGAGCGGTAAATGTAGGGGCATGCGTGGGTTGCGCTTCGGCGGGTCGGTGTGAACTTGTTGGGACAAAGAGCCTGTTTCCACGCTGTAATGCCATCTAATCTAATCTACACGTTTCTCATTCATATGTTTGTCCAAATGTCTTTTAAATGTTGTCGCTGTACTTGCATCTACCAGCGCATCTGGTAGCTCATTCCATACACACACCTCCTCTGCGTGAAAAAGTTGCCGTTTTGACAATGTTAAATCTTCCCCTTTCCACATTAAAGCTGTATCCTATATGGTTGGTCTGGCCCATCGTGTGGAAAAGACCTTGGCAATTCACCCTATCCATGCCTCCCATGATTTTATTAACTTCCAGAGTGTCACCTCTCAACGTCCTCCATTTCATTTGATACTAACTTCAAGTACAAGCATTTTTACCAATCAGCATTGCAAATTTGAAAAAATATTTAAAACAATGACAGGTAAACAACAATCAGCCCAAACTTCATACTGTGATTTGTTCTTCTCCATGTTACAGTACTAAGGCAGTGTGAAACTCTTGCTAGTGCCAATAAGACGTCAAGTAAATAAATTCATGTGTCTCAAGTGGGTGATGATCTCTACAGTGTAAACGTTTCTCTGGCCAGAGTTATGTAAGAAAGGGAATTGTTATACCACACGGTCAGCATGCAGTTGCCTTTAGCACAGTGAGATGAAGGCATGAATACTTCTTGAAATTTGGATTATTCAGTGCAAAGGGGAAGAGGGGTTTTCAATAAAGTTTACTCCTAGAAGGAAACTTTCCAGAGTGAGGTGTGAGTGGGAGGTGTAAAACAGCATGAATGGAGAGGCTGAACCACAGTGAAACCAGAGGCAAAGTGGCAGCACAAACGTAGCTTGCTGCTACTTCAAGGAAGGTAGACTTGATCAAAGAAGTTCAGTTGTAGTGGGAAGGGACCAGAATGTGACAGAATGTGCTCAGTATTTGGAAAGGGAGAACCCCAAATCAGAAAGGGAAGTCAAGCAGGAAAGAGGATGGAACAACAATGGCAGGGATTTCAATGTGTAATTTCGGAAGCAGAATTGAAATTCTTGCCTCGCATCTGCGTCTGGTCCCTGAAATAAATGTCTTAAATCTGGGCACTCTCTAACGCTCGTTAATTTGTCATTAAATAGTATCCTTGACAGACTTTGTGAACCACGGGTGGTTCATCTTCTTTCAAATCCTTCTTTTCGTACAGAATCAATAACTTCTGAGCAGTATGGGATATCTGCTTGAATATCTGCCCATGTATACTCACTGACCTTCCTCTGGGTGTAATTCCACATCACGACTCAGACCAGATATGAGACAGAAATCCTCAGGTTAGATGTGTGGTTCTATTCAATCATTCGGGGGAGCTTCTGCAAGTGGCCGAACATATGATTAGCGGAGACTGACTCAATCACAACCTCCGGTGAAATGACATTTCACTTGTACTCTTTCAATCCAGTCTTCCTGTCTTAGTGTCTGCTCATCACAATGCATTCTCCTTTACACTGGTGAGATCAAACAGAGACTGCACTGAGGAATATTTCCACTCCGTCTGGAAGAATAACCTTGACCTTCACACTGCTTCCCATTTCAATAACCTTCCTTGCTTCCATGCTGACTTTTCCGTCCTGAGCTGCTGCAATGTTCCAATGAAGCACAACCCAAGCTCGAGTAACACCTCATTTTACGGATTGTACGTTACAGCCCGTAGGAGCTAACATTCATTTCCATAGCTTCACAGTCTGAACCCACTATGGCTGTTCTCCATTTTACATACATTCTGCTTCCTGGATTCCGTATGACCTTGTCTATGTCTTGATTACCTTGCACTCAGTAGAGTGAAACCATTTCTCCTATTCACACTTTTATATACACCCAATTTACATCTGTTTCTCTTTCACCACAATCAAAAGCCCATCCTTTGTGATATTGCACCTCCACATGCTCTGTTTCCCATCATTCCTCATCCACTTCTATCAAGGGATTAAACATCCATTTCAGTTCTGAACAAGGGTCAAGCTGGATTGAAATACTACCTCTGTTTCTTTGTCTCCACAGATATTGTCAGACCTGCTGGGTTTCTCCAGCAATTTCTGGTTTTGAACAGCTTGAAAAACGTGTATCAAAGATGCTCAAAATCCCTGCCTAACATGGAGAACCATAAACTGGGAAGTGAACAATAACACAAGATATACAAATTCATTGGTTCTGAAATTACATAAGATTGGCATCATTGACACTACAAAGTTCTTAACCAAGGGAATGGAGAGAAACAGAGAGAAACAGTTACAATGTTAAAACCGAAGTGGCACGACTGGACGGAAAAGATTCAGATGAATATTAGAATTGGAATCGTTACAGTGTGGAAACAGGCCCTTCTGCCCACCAAGTCAACACCGATCCTTTGAAGACTAAACCAACCAGACCCATTGCCCAATCCTATATTTACCCCTGACTAATGGACCTAACCTGCACATTCCTGAACACTATAGGCAGTTCAGCAAGGTCAATAACCTGCACATTATTGGATTGTGGGTCGGAACCGGAGCATGCAGACAAAACTGACACAGACACAGGGAAAATGTGTAAAACAGTTGCCAGAGGATGGAATCGGATCTGGGTCCCCAGCGCTGTGATGCAGCAACTCTAACCACTGTGCCACGGTGCTGCCCCACGGAAAATATTTAGGGGTCTTCAGAAACATGACAAGTAAGTGCTGTGACACCCTGGACAAGCACTCAGAGGAATGAGAATATTAAAAGGGAAGTGTTACCACATCGTAAACAGGGTAGTTCATGGGGAGATGGATGAATGGGTCTCGGTGTGAACTGGGAGCCAGACAGCTGAATTGCATTGCAGAAATGGCAGCTCAAACCTGGAAATTCATGTGGTCCTGTAGATCACAGCTGGACAGAAGGAGAATTGTATTCAGTTACAACCTGTAACGTTTTGTCCAGTCTAATCTTTCAGTCTATTATTCCCATTATCGGATCGATGATTCATTGACGTTTTTGGGTGAATATACCAGAGTCAGAACCATGTGTACCCCAAACTGATGACAATCCATTTAAAGCTATCACACTGGCTACTGTACTTACGTTCCAAACAGCAGGACTAATATCTGATCGAGAGGGCAAAATGATTACAAAGCAAACAGATCAGATCGAAGCTCTGCAGTCCTGGCATATCCATCAGAAATGGAGTTGAACCATGGAACAACTGACGAGAGAAACTGACTCCACAAATATTATTTGAAAACAATATTTATTGGGATTAGGGCGTCGCTTACTAGGTCAGCATTTATTGCCCAGAGGACTGTTAAGAGTCAATGACATTGCTGTGTGTCTGGAGTTACATGTGGGCCAGAGCAGGTATGGATGGCAGCTTCCTTCCCTAAAGGACATCAGTGAACCAAATCGAATTCTCCCACAGTCAACAATCGATTCATGATCATTAGCCTCTTAATCCCAAACATTTTTTGGATTTGAATTCCGTCATGGACTGTAAAAGGATTCGAATTCAGGTCACCAGATAATTCTTGGGGTTGTTAGACGAACACATCTGCTGCAACACCACTCAGCTAGAGCTTGACCACGCTCCGAAAAAGATGTACCCTTCCTGCACATCAGTGTAAAAGACAAGGATGCAGTGTATACGCCATTCTCAGCCAGAAGTGTTGCTTGGATGATCCCCACAGAATAACAGACGCTAGACTTCAAACAATTCGATTCGCTGCACGTAACATGAAGAAACAGCTGAACACAATAGATATGACAAAGGGAATGGATCCTGACATCATTCCTGCAATAGAACTAAAGGCTTGTGCTGCACAAAAGCCGTGTCTCTGTGGAAGCTGTTTCATTCCAGCTCCAATTCTGACATCTCCCTGGCAATGTGGAAAATTACACAAAAGTGTCCCGTCCCCTAAGAGGAGAATAATTACAATCTGACCAATTACCACCCCCTCAGTCCCATCACGATAATCAAATTGGTGGGAATTTTTTGACGGAGCTGTCGACCAGCACAGAAATAACGTGCACAGTGCTGTTTTCGATAGGCCCCATGTGGAGACGATGTTTCTATGGACATGTCACTGGATTACTAATCCAGACCAGAATAATGCTCTGGCAGCTGGTGGAAGTTAGATATAATTAATAGAATATCGAGATCTAAAATCTTGTGCCAGTAAAATTGACCTTGAAGCACATGTCCATTGTCAACGTAAATTTCCTTTCCCCAATGTATATTCAGGAAGTGAATTTCCACTGCTTTCCTGGTCGTACCAGAAAGTGACTCCAGACACACAGACATGTGGTAAACTCTTCGATGGTCTCTGACCCGGCCATGCAAGGCTGTTACATCAAACGTCTCCGAGGTATTAAAGGATAAAAATGTGATAACACCTGGCAACAGCCTTTGTATCGGAAAAGGGAGTAGGAAGCACAGTCCTGTCGACACTACAGAGACCTCCTTCCTTACATCTGAGAGCTTATGAGGAGAAAGTGAGGACTGCAGATGCTGGGGATCAGAGCTTAAAAATGTGTTGCTGGAAAAGCGCAGCAGGTCAGGCAGCATCAAAGGAGAAGGTGAATCGACGTTTCGGGCATAAGCCCTTCTTCAGGAATGAGGAGGATATACCAAGCAGGCTAATGAGAGCTTATGACAACATTAACAGAGGTTTCCCACAAACTGCACAGAAACATCGCAAAATGAGTAGGCCTTTCAACACATTGAGCCTTCCCCACTCTAAGTTATGGCCAAACAACTCTTCAATTAACTTTGCCCTATCACTATATACTGTATATCCTTTGAAATGTTCATATATCAGAGAAAAGTGAAGGAGGAACTTTGGTCCGTCAATTTTGCTCTCCCATTCAATATAACAATGGCTGATCTCATATCTCCACACCAAACTCCTGCTGCAACTTCACCCGTTTAGTGTCTAGCAATCCTTACTTATATTCAGTGCCTCAGTTTCGACAGTTTTATGTGTGACAGAATTCCCCAGGTTCACAATTCTGCGAGTGCAGACATTTATTCTCATCTCAATGCAGAGTGACTTGGCTGTACCTAGTACTGTGACGCTTGTTTTCACGTCCCAGCTTTTGGAATTATCATCCCCGCTGACAATCTGTCTCACCCTGTCAGAGTTTTATATATTTCACTGAGATCTCCACTCATTTTCCTAAACTCCATTGAACACAGGCCCAGTCGCCTCAAACTCTGCTCCCACAACACGTCTGTCATCTCAGAGATCAGTCTGGTCATCCTTCACTGCACTCCCTCAATGTCAGTTTTGTGCTTTGTTAGGTAAAGAGACCAATACTGCACACAATACTGCACAATGTTCGATATGGGGGCTCACCAAGACCCTGTGTAGCTGCAGTAAGACACACCTGGGCTCAAATCCCCCGGAAATGAAGGTCAATACATCATTTAACTTTCTACCTGCTTTCTGTTGCAGCAATATTGCTTTCTGTGACTGGTGTACAAGGAGATCGAGATCCTTTTCAATGATACAGCTCCCCACTTGGTGGGTCTATGTATATTGGTCAGTGTGCCAATATCAATCCCAGTTTTGACTTCTGGCTTCAGAACTCACTGCCTGCACTGACCTTGGAGTTTGGTGGTGAAGAAGTCAACAAAAGTATGCACATAGGTATCTTCATGCAGCAACTTTTTTCCATGAATTCCTTTTGAAATGAGAGCCTGTTCATCTATTTCCTACCAAATTGCTCAATGTTACGTCTATCCACATTGTTCTTCATCTGCCACGTATTTTATTATTTTGTCCACTTGTCTCAATCACCTTGAAACTTTTTTATATCCTCCTCACCCACTCACAATCTCAGTTTGGTACCATCAACAAATTTGAAAAGATTACATTTAATACCCATGAACACATGTTTAATCTGTTTTCTGAATAGATGGGGCTCAAACATCAATTCCTGGATTATCCCACTAGTCATTGTTTTCTACTGCAAAATATATGGAACGGTTTATGCTAATTCACTTTTTCCTGTCAGGGCTCCTATTCTCAACCCATGACAGTATATTAGATCTAGCTGTTATACACTGTTATGGGCCAGGACCGACCCACTCAAATCATTTCAAGGAAGTCGCACAGACCGAACTTGTGCTCATTGACTTAAGCACGTGTAAGGCGGATATTCCAGGGGTGACGCAGCTGGTAAAATCACTTAGTTTTAATCAAAACAGAATGTCTTTGTAAGATTACTGAGTGAGACACAAACAATACAGAACTACTTAACCGATCCGAAAACCCAACAGATTATCCCAACTTAATGATCATGTTCCAAATACTTGATATAATCCCCATAAGCACTCCATGGCAAAACCGAAAGGAAAATAAAAAAATAAACCCAGTTTCTAACAGGAGAGACGTCAGAGAGAGGGAGGAACGACATGGGCCTGCTTCTTTGGGTCTGGTAGCTTCACAACTGGCTGCCTGCTTTGAGTAAACAGCCAGACTGCGGAAAATCAGACCAAACTAACAAAATCAGAGGAACTGAACTGGGAAAACTGGCCACTCCCCTTTCAGAATGACAGAAGAACAGAAAAACGAGGAGCAGGAGTAGGCCGTCTGGTCCTCTGCCATTCAATAAGATCATGACTGATCTACTCGTGGACTCTGAGCTACTTCCCCGCGCTCTCACCGTATCCCTTACTTACTGTATTGTTCAAACACTATCTACCTTAGTTTTAAATACATTTACTGAAGTAGTACCAATTACTTAACTGGGCAGGGAATTCCAGAGATTACAAACCTCTGGGTGAAGAGGTTCCTTCTCAATTCAATCCTAAATCTACTCCCTCTAATGTTGAGGCCATTCCCTCTTGTTCTAGCTTCACCTGCCAGTGGAAACATCCTCTCTACTTCTCTCTTATATACTCCCTGCATAATTTTATATGTCTCTATGAGATCATCCCCTCATTCTTTTAAATTCCAATGAATATAGTTGCAGTCTGCTAAGTCACACCTCATAAACCAACCCCCTCACCTCTGGAATCATCCGAATAAACCACCTCTTCACCCCCTCCAGTGCCAGTATACCCTTCCTGAAGTAAGGAGACCAAAACTGCATGCACTACTCCAGGTGTGGCCTCACCAGCACCCTGGACAGCTGCAACATAACCTCCCTGCCTTTCAGCTCAATCCCTTTAGCAATGAAGGGCAACATTCCATTTGCTTTCCTCAGTAATTGCTGTACCTGCGGCCAACCTTCTGTGATTCATGCACATGGACACGCAGGTCCCTCTGTATAAATGCATGCTGCAACGTTTTACCATTCAAGTAATAATCCTTTTTGCTGGCACTCCCAATAAAAAGGATGATATCACAATTATCAACTTTGTATTCCATCTGCCAGACCTTTACCCACTTACTCAAAGTAGCTATGTTAATCCACGAAGTCTCACAGTCCTCTGCATGCTTTACTATGAAACGCATCTTCGTGTCATCCGGAAACCTGAACACACTACACGAACTCCCCAACTCCAAATCATCGATATAAATTGTGAATAATTGTGGCCCCAACACCAATCCCTGAGGCATGCCACTAGGTATTGATTGCCAGCCAGAATATCACTCGCTTACACTCACAATTTGCTTCCTGTTGGTCAAGCCATCCTCTGTCTATGCTGATAATTGACCTGTAACGTCTTGCACCTTTTTCTTATGCAGCAGCTTCTTGTGCGGCAACTTGTTGAAGACATTTTGGAAATTTAGGTACACCATAGCCACTGGGCCTCGTTGTCCATCTTGCTCGTATTGTCTCCATAGATTTCCAAAAGACTTGTTAAACATGACCTGTTCTTCATGAACCCATGCTGTGTCTGCGCAATGGAAGGATTTCTATCGAAATGCTTTGCTATTTGTTTAATTGATAATACACTCAAGCAGTTTACTCACTACACAGGAAAAGCTAACTGGTCTATAATTCCCCATATTTTGTTTACCTCCCTTTATAAACAGTGGCGTCACATTTGCTGTTTTTGAATCTGCTAGGACTGCCCTGGATTTCAGCAAATTCTATCAAATTGCCACAATTGCAATTACTATTTCTCCCACTACCTCTTCGAGAACCCTGGGATGCATTCCATCAGGGCCAGGAGACTTGCCTACCCTCAGCTCCGTTAGCTTGCGCAACACTATCTCTTCGATAATAATGATTGTTTCTAAGGTCCTCACCTACCTCCGTCTCTTTGACAATCACTAGCATGCTATTAGTGTCCTCCACTATGATGACAGATACAAAACACCTGTTCAATGCCTCGGCCATTTCGTCATATTTTATAGCTAAATGACCCTTCCCATCCTCTGAAGGACCAATATTTCCTCGAGTCATGCTTTTACATTTTATGCATTTATAGTATATACCATCATCTATCTATCTTTATATTCTGTACTTGTTTTTTTTTCTCTCTCGTGTTCTGTCATACTTTTCTTTATAGTTCATTTTGTGGCTTTCTGTTCACCTTTTCCCCAATCTTTTAAGTTTCTGCTGATCTTCGCCACTTCGCATTCCTTCTCTTTCAATTTGATAGCGTCCCTTATTTCCTTCGATACAATTGACAGATTACCCATTTTCTTAGAGTCTTTCATTTTCACTGGAATATTTTTTTTTGCCACAGGAATTAAAAATCTCCTTTGAAAGTTGTCCACTGCTTCTCAACTCCCCCATCATGAAGTATTTATTTCGAGGCGACTTTAGCCAACTCCTCCCTCATTTTATTGTAGTCTCCCTTGCTGAAGCACAGATACTTGTTATTGGATTTTATCTTCTCTCCAACTGTATTCTAAATTCAACCATACTGTGATCACTCCTTCACTATGATGTGAATACTTATTCTTGTCTCATTGTACATGACCTGACCTACGATACCTTGCTCCTCATTATGCGTGCTTTTATTTTAGACTTGAAAGCATTCCCAAGTAGTCAAACCGAGACTTTTTGGATTCGCTGCTTTTAAGACATCCGTAAAAAATAAAACAAGGCCAGAATAAACTTGTTAAAGGAGTAGCAATGTCACAACACTATACTTGGGACTTCCTCGAAAATGTTTCTGATTCTCCAAATTCACTGCATCCATTGCTGCGCCATAATTTAATTCCCAGTTTCTCAAATATGATTGGCCTTTAATAAATCTGCAATGACTTTATCTATGTTCATTACTTCATCATTAATGTAAGTTTCAAAGTTCCCTAAAAATGTGTCCTTTCTACTAGACTCTTGTATTGTCCTGATTTTTTTTCGGTGCTAAGCAGACTGTGATTCCCTGCCTCCTTTGAAATACTGGGGTTACATTTGCTGCTGTCAAATCTGTGAATTCAGTTCCAGAATTATCAAGCATTTGGAAGAGGATAAACAGAGTATTCATTATTACCTTGGCCACCTACCTTAGTAATCAACGAGAAGATTAACAGGTCATGGGGATTTACCAGATTTCAGACAAAATAATTTCTCCAAAACTGTTTATGTCCAGATTTGATTCTATTTACTTTTTCTCAGTAGGCTGAGAAGTGCTTGGAGTTTACTTTTTGAAATGTTTTCTTTTGTGAAGGCAGAACAAAAGTGGTTGCTTCGTAGTCCTGCAATTTTCCTGTTCTCTGGTTTCAGCCTGTAAGGAAGATACAATGATCTTCTCCAACATTTCACCTTGGTATACTCTATGTTGAAAAGCTTTTGCATTTCACTCTTGTTAATGTACGCTTTATAAACCCATCATTTCCTGTCTAAAGCTGCTCAGTGATTGACCTTCCACAGCCATACAATCACAGAAGCAATCTCTGTACAGTCCGAAATACAGTACAATCTACATTAGTCCCACTTTCATGCATCAGGCCCATAGACGTGAGTGTTATGACACTTCAAGTGCTTGTCCACGTACCTTTAAACGGCTGTGCGATGACTCACAACAACTTCCCTCTCAAAAAGTGCATTCCAGACACCAACATCCTCTGGGTGAAAAAGCCATCCTGAAATCCTCTCTAAACCTCACACCCTTCACTTCAAAGTGTGCTCCTTTGCTCTTGACCCTCTGACTTAAAGGAACCGCTGCTGTCTCTCCATCCTGTCCATGCCGTTCGTAATCTTACCCTTCTGAATCACGTTCCCCTCAGTCTTCTCTGCTCCAAAGTAACCAACCAGAGCATATCCAGCCTCTCTCCATAGCTGATATGTTCCATTCCAGGGAACATCCTGGTGAATCTCCTCTGCGCCACTCTCAGTGAAATCACATCTTTCCTGTAATGTGGATCCCTGAACTGCACACAGTATTCCATTTTGACCTAGCCAAAGTGCTATATAACTCTTGTAATCTATGCCTCGATTAGTAAAGGCTATGCCTGCTGTCTCCAGTTACTTCTTAACTAATCTATTACCCAGACCCGTCACATTCAGGAATGTGTGGAGAAGCACCCTCTGAACTTGCGAGTCTGCTCCCATTTATTGAGTCCCCCAATGTCTGGTTCCTTCTTCCAAAGTGCATCACCTCATATTTATCAGTGTTACATTCCATCTGCCATTGATCTGCCCATCTTACCATTCCATCTGCATCTTCCTGTAACTTAAGACCTTCCTCCTCACTGCTAACCACCCGAGTAATCTGTGTGTCAGACACATACCTAATTATTACACTCACCCCATGCCCCTTCACATTCGCATCTATATCATCTATAAATGCCACAAATAATAAGGGACACAGCACTGACACACAAACAATCTTCAACAACCACCTATTTTCTGCAATAGTTTCTCGAAAACTGATCTGATTCTCACTGGTCTGTAGTTCCTTGGTCGATCTCTACAGCCCTTCCCATAAAGGGTGTTCTCTAGTCCTCGGTACATTAACTGTGACCAGATTGTATTTAAACATTTTCATCAGCGCCTTTCATCCCTTGTCTCCAGCAGCAGCCTGAGATGTAACTGATCTGGACCTAGGGACCTGAATATTTTATACCAGCCAAAACTATCAATCCTTGTACACATCTTACATAAATCCGCTCAAGAGCATCTCAGTCCATCTTCTCGAATTCGGTCCCTGCATCCTCCTTCTCCCAAGTAAAAGAGACATGAAGCTCTCATATTTCAATCTATCAATGTTCACGGGCTTCAAAAACAGATTCCCGCCTTGATCTCAGGTCAAGTTTCGCCAGCATAATACCTTGCTATCTAAGGGATTAATCTGAGAATGTCCATTCAGTATATGGGATCAGTATATTTTATTTTGATCAAGACATCAAAATTGTATACAATGCTCCAGGTACAGTCTCACCAGCACTCTGTGTAACTAGTGCAGAATATTTTTATTGCTCGTCTGAACAAATTACTGCAGAAGCTGGAATCTGTACTGCAACTAACACATGCTAGACACCACAATGAGTCAGAGAGCATCCGTAAAGAGAGAGCAAGTTAACGCTTTGAGTCTAGTTGACCCTTCATCGTCTGTATTCAGATTCCCTTTAAATGAAGGCAAACTTAACTTTTACCTTCCCGGTTTGTATATGTTCCTTCCAATACCCTTTGCTATAATGTTTTCTGTTAACTTACGGTATGTTCTGATTAAAACTCCACCTGAATATCTGACTATATCGCATCCATTGCTTCTCTATGTTTAGGTCTACAAGATATATCTTCAAACAAAACGTTTGTAAATGATAACTTCATTTTCATAAATGCAGAATAATTCTCTTGAAGTTTGCTATTACTTTCTCAATGTCCAATATCACATTCGATATGATAGATTGCAAAAGATTACTTCTTGCTGATCACAAGTAAACTGATCTGTAGTTTTCCACTCTCCCTCTTCTTCCCTTCTAAAATCGTTGGAATGCATTTATATCCTTTCAAATTGGATACGGATAAATACAGTCATCCACAATCCAATCCATCTGTGTATTGCCGCTATCTCTGAAATTGCAGTATGAAGTACATCTGGTCTGTCAGACTTATCTATCCTCAATCCAGGTATGCTGTCATATTCTACCACGTCACCAGTATGAATGATTTTAGTGTTTAGTTACAAAAGTCCGATGGTATTTCTGGGATATTTTCTGGATCTTCGTCCGTGAAGGCAGACACAATGTAACAGTTTCGTCTCCCTGTCAATTTTCGGTTCTCTCCAATAAATTATCCTGTCCACACATTCACACTGCCACATTTGGCCTTGTTTTCATTTTCCTTTCAAATATGGACCGACGCTTTTCGCCAGTATTTACCAAGAACAAACAAAATTCCAGAACAGGAGTAGGTCCTTCGGACCTTCCAAGCCTGCACCGATCCAGATCCTCTATCTAAACCTGTCAAATATTTTCGAAGGATCTGTATCCCTCTGCTCCCTACCCATTAATGTATCTGTCTTGATACATATTAAATGTTGCTATCGTGACCACGTCTACCACCTCCGCTGGCAATGCGTTTCAGCCATCTGCCAGTCTCTGTGTAAAGAACTTTCTGAACATATCTCCCATAAACCTTTCCCCCTCATCTTGAAGTCGTGACCCCTACAAATTGAGTACCTCACTCTGGGAATAAGTGTCTTGCTATCCACCCTGTCTATACCTCTCATGATTTTATAGAACTCCATCAGGTCCCTCGAACTTCCATCAGTCTTAATGATCCTAATCTACCAAACCTCTCTTCATAGCCAGTTGCCTCCAATACCAGGAAACATGCTGGTGAAATTCCTCTGCACCCTCTCCAAAGCATCCACATCCTTTTGGTAATGTGGCGCTGAGAACTGTACAAACTATTCCAAATGTTGTCGAAGAAAAGCTGTACACAACTGTAATATGACCTGTCTTCTCTTCTACACAATAGATTCCAACAGATTCCCTCCTGTGGATGACAAGTTAACTGGTCTGTATTTCGCCACTTTCTCTTTTCTTCCCTTCTTAAAATGGTGGAATCAGGGAGCAAAGTATGTTGTATGCCATCTTGACCACTCTATCGACCTGCCCCTCTAAGGAACAATGGATCTGAACACCCAGATCTCTCTGTACATCAGTTTTGCCCAGGGCTTTTTCCATTTACCCTACAGTTCACTCTTGAATTGGATCTTCCAAAATGCATCATCTCACATTTGTCCAGATTGAACTCCATTTGCCATTTCTCTGCACAACTCTCCAATCGGTCTATTTTCTGCTGCATTCTCTGACAGTCCCCTTCACTTTCTGCTACTCCACTAATCTTCGTGCCATCTACAAACTTATTAATCAGACCACCTTAACCTTCCTTTGGTTCATTTATGTGTATCATAAACAATAGCGGTCCCAACACTAAACCCTGTGAAACACCACCCAGAACAGTTCTTCATTTTGAGAAACTTCCTTCCACTGCTACTCTCTGTCTGCTCCTCCCCAGCCTGCCCTCCATCCGTTTAGCTGGTAGACCCTGGAACCCTTGCAACTTCACCTTCTCCATCAGCTTACCTCATCAAAACCCTTACCGAAGTCTAGTATATGACATCTACAGCCCTTTCCTCACTGTCAATTTTCACTTCCACAAAGAAATCTATTATGTTTGCGAAGATGTGACCTCTCCGCAACAAAACTAGGGAAGGATTTGTTTGGAGTCTGTTTGGAATCAGACAGGTTTTATTTCCAAGACAGGACTTTATAAAATGCCACATTGGCTGACTGCCTACAAAGTGCATGTTTTTTAAAAAAACAAAATAGAATGCATTTGCCAATACAAATCTGCAAATTCAAATTCACCCCACAGATTTATGTGTGAGAAATGCGGAGTGTGTGTGCGCGGGGGTGGGGGAAGAGTGAGAGAGAGATTATGTATGTGTGTGTGTGTGTAAGAGAGAGAAAGAGCGTGTGCATGTGTGTGCAAACAGGGTCAGTTAACCCCTTCCTTACATAACTTTTCCTATTCCAATAAAAGGGAACATTTACTCAGTGTGGGTGGAATAGATGGGCATTGCTTTGGGGTGGACCATAAATGTTTCAATCTTCTTATTCTTTCGTCCGTGTATGTGGGAGTAGTGCAAGAACACTGCAGGACTGTTTATAATACATACTGTTTATAAAGGGAGATAGAGATAAATAAACAGACCGGCTGCATAAGGTGACCAGTGGGGGCACTTGCGTAGACAATAAACAAGTGTCCACTATTTATTGCCCATTGGCGTTGTGCAGTGCTGCACCTTGTGACATCATTCAGAGCATTGAGACTGCTGCTCAGGAACAGGAGAAGGTAATTCTGTCCCCATTTGTCTGTCACAGATGGACAGGAGGAGATCATTCAGCCTCTCGACCCTTTTACAGAGGGACAGTGGGAGGCCATCAAGCCTCTCGGGTCTGTTGCAAAGGGAGAGGAAGAGACCATTCAGCCTCTCGAGTCTGTTGCAAATGGACAGGATGAGACCACTCAGCCTATTGAGCCTGTTACAGAGGGACAGTAGGAGGCCATTCAGCTTCTCGGGTCGGTTGCAGAGGGACAGGAGGAGGCCATTCAACTATTGAGTCTGTTCCAGAGGGACAGGAGAGGCCATTCTGCTTCTTGAGCCTGTTATTCAGTAACTACCAGTTTTTAAATACTTATGGAGAAGAACAGTACTGACATAAATGGTAAAATTCTAAATTGAATCAGGCCAACTTTGAACGTTTTGCATTGGCAATTTCAAAAACTGCTTGGGAGAAGCTCGTGGCAGGAAAGTGGGAGGCCTTCACAAATGAGATTACAGGGTTCTAGGTAGAGTATGTTCCGGTTCTTGAGCAATGCAAGAATGGTCGGGAATGCTGGATGGCGAGCGGAATTGAGGTTCTGTTCAAGAAAAAGACGGAAGCATATGATAGGTACAGACAGTAGGGATCGAGAGAATCCATAGAGGAGTACCAGGGCTATAGGCTAATATTCAAGAGGGAAATGAGGAGGGTAAACTGGGGGCATAAGATATCTTTTGAAGATAAGGTAAGGGACAATCCAAAGAGATTCTACCAATATATTGAGGTCAAAAGAGTAACTAGGGAGAGGACAGGGCCCTTTAAACATCAGCAAAGTGACCTATGTGTGGAATTACAGAAGATTGGTGAGATAATACATAAACATTTTGCATCAGTATTTACTGTGGAGTAGGATATGGAAGGTAGAGAAATTGGGGAAATGAATAGTGATATCTTCAAAAATGTCCATATTACAGAAGATGAGGAGCTGGCCATCTTAAAATGCATTAAGGTGCATAACACCCTCTGACCTTTTATGTGACTCTTGGATAGGCACTTGGAAGTTAGTACAATGAAGGGCACATATGTTAATCTGTTCTTAGAGTAGAAGAAACTGCTGGCACAACATCAACAGCTCAAGGGCCTGTACTGTGCTGCACTGTTCTGTGTTTTACGCCCTGATCAGGTGTATCCCAGAATCTGTTGGGAAGCTAGGCAAACCATTGTTTGATATCTAGCTGAGATATTTTTATCATGGACAGCCACAGGTAAGGTTGTGCCATTGTTTAAGAACAGTTGGCAAGGAAAAGTGAGGAAACTATAGACCGGTGGGCCTGATGTCACTAGTGGGTAAGTTGTTGGAGGGGATTCTGAGGGACAGGACTTACTTGTGTTTGGGAAGGTAAATTCCAATTAGCGATAGTCAACATGACTTTGCATGTGAAAAATCTTGTCTCAATAATTTGATTTAGTTTATTGAAGAAGTGAAGAATAAGATTGATGAAGGCACAAAAATAGAACTGTGGAATAGAATATGAACTTTAATAAGGCATTCAAAAAGGTTCCACGTGGTAAACTGTTAAGCATGGTTAGATCGCATGGAATACAGGGAGAGTTGTAGTTAATTCGCTCAAAGGTAAGAGATGAAGGTAATGCTTTTGTGGCATACTTTATTTGGACTGGAGGCCTGTGACCAGCAGTGTACCACAAGGATCTAATGGATTTTGTCATTTATGAAATGATTTGGATGTGAATATTAGGAAGAATGGTTTGTGAGTTTGCAGGTAACACCAAAATTGGTGAGGTAGTGCACAATAAAGATGGTTAACTCAGAATAAAATGGGGCCCTGATAAGATGTGCCAAAGGGCAGAGGAGTGGCTGATGGAGCTCATTTCAGACAAATGGATGGTGTAACACTTTTTGTGAGCAAAATTGGGTCAGCACTTGTAGGCAGGATGCTGGGAAGTGTTTCCAAACACAGACAGCTAAATAGAAACTATAGAAACCCTGCAGTGTGGAAACAGGCCATTTGGCCCATCGAGTCCAAAATGACCCTCCAGATAACATGCTGACCAACACACCCATACGTTACCCCAGTAACTCTACATTTCCCTTACACAATCCACCTAACCTGCATTTCCCTGGATACTTTGGGGCAGTTTAGTAAGGCCACTGAACCTATCCTATGCAATTTTAGACAGTGGGAGGAAAACCACACAAACACGGGGAGAAACAGCAAACACAGCACATGCTGTACTCTTCGGGGGCCACACTTTTCGACTTTCTTCCTGTAGATGCAACCAGACCCGTTGAGGTTTTCCTGCAAATTCTTGGGTATCCAATTTCCAGTTTATAACATAAACAAAGTTTTCCCTGCAGCATTGTCTTCCATGCGCATCTCCCACCAGTGTTTGTTCTCCTTCTTGGCGCTAAGCTGCAAACTGTTTCTGTGTAAACTGAGCACCGTAGTGAGATGAATGGTAGATTCAGCGAGATTTTTCTTGATGCCTTTCTCGATGTTACAAAATCCCGCTGCATTTTGTTGGAAAAACGCATGGATAAGAAAGGCTGAGAAGGGTATGGGCCAAGTGCAAGGATATGGAGTCAATGTGGACTGGCATTTTGGTCGGAATGGACCAGTTCTGGCTGAAGGGCCTGTCTCCGTGCAGTAGGATTGTATGACTGTAAAAGAAAGTAGTTTGGGATATAGACAGTGGGGGGTGGGGTGGGGGGGGGTGTGGGGGGGGGGGGGGGCTTGAGAAACAATGTCATGGAAATATATGTTCAGAGGTTTCAAAATTCTGAATGTAGACATTTCGATAGCATCTGGCAACATAAGCCAACATTACCAGGAATGATGGGTGAATGGGATATTGGTGTGAGTTCAGATGATGGAGAGTTTTGGATGAGGATTTGTTCCGCAGCTTTGTACCTGGGAGTGGGGTCTGCAGCGCCTTTGACTCTGGGCTGAATCTAACACTAATTTCTCTCAGTGTCATTTTCATTGAGTGACAGAGGTTATGTCTGTCTGAGACTGAGCTAGTTTCTTGGTGCTATCTTATCGAACTCGCCTCATTAACTACCCACCCCAACGCATGGTGTCCCTGCCATTTAATGCCAGCTTGATTTCTCCCACTCAGCACGGTTGGAGGCATTCACCATCGCCGGAAATCCCTGGATATTCCATGATCCATGGCACTGATGCCAAAAGTAAATGCCAGTGGGCAAATAATTGAGCTTTCTCAGTTCAGAGATGCCCTGCCCAGTTGAGGCCGAGCATGGCAGATAAGACAATAGATAATAGACAATAGACAATAGGTGCAGGAGCAGGCCATTTGGCTCTTCGAGCTAGCACCAGCATTCATTATGATTATGGCTGATCATCCACAATCGGTATCCTGTTCCTACCTAATCCCCGTAACCCTTGATTCCACCATCTTTAAGAGCTCTATGCATCCATAAGGGGCAATTACAACACGGGTTTGTCGACAGGGGCATTGATGTTTTGGTAGATGAGGTAGTAGAGAGGGCGACCATTCTCTTCTCAAAGGGAGCCACACCACCAGATCCACCGAGCATGCTTTGAGCTCAACAACCCAGCTCAGTGCAGTATCTGTGGTCTGAAGAATTGTCCAGCAATACAGGGCAAGCATCAATAACCTTCCCCACTCTGTCAGGATAAGGGTCATTGTATTCTCTCTGCTCCCTCACGTTCACTGTATATCTGTTATAGCACCTACCTCAGAACAAGGCTCATGCTCCAACATTCTCACTGCTGCAGGCAGCACCTTTCCCTCCTCTCTCTAGCCTTTGTGATACCCCCACTCATTTATAGAATGCTCTGCAGAGTGCTGATTATGGAAGGTTCCAGATAACATTCCAAACAATTCCCAGTTTCAGGAGAATGACAGTGCCCCAATGTGGAAAACCGGAAGGGAAGCAACAGTGTGCTTTTTAAAAAAAATACAATTACATGCACACGAAATTGAAATCCATCATGAGGCCATTCTGTCCTTCAAACGTGCTCTACCACTTAATATCGCGAGTGATCTAACTGTCTCCTGAGCTCCATGTTATAGGAACTTTCAGTCATTCTGCCCCCGGCTTCCTGTCACTCACCAGACGACACTCAGGCATTTTTATCCTGGGTTTCTTCAAGCATGTGTTCCTGAGGCATTTCCCATGGGGAGGGACTCTCCTACCAATATGTCCCATCAGCTTTCTATTTTCATGCAATAGTAAGCATCCTTCACAAAGACCAATCAGAAATATACTGTTATTTAATAGTTGTCGATATCTGAACACAATTGATATTCTGGTTATTTTGCTTGTGTCACCTTATTGCATTCAGCTCAATATAGCATCGAAATATTTGTTTTCACAATTTCCAGCAGAAAACATTTTTATCCTCAGCTGGTACCTTGACCGTTACCTGAATTGTATCTTTTTCCTTGTTATGAATGTTTCTCTTGCACTTTGTCTGTGAGTGTTTCTGTCTGAAACAGTTACACAGGCTCCCACTCAGTTAGCTGGATGGCTGGTTTGTAATGCAGAGGAGGGCCAATAGCACCGGTTCAATTCCCCGACACTGACAGAGGTCACTCTCTCTCAGGCTCAACTCCACTTTCCTGCTAACCCCTCATATCTCTCAACTCGCTGATATGTCAAAATCCAATCCAGCCCATCTGTAAAAACATTCAGTGACCCAGTTTCCACAACTCTCTGGGTTAGTGTAATTCAGACTTCACGACCTTCTGAAAGAAGACATTTCTTTGTATCTCAGTTTGAAATCGATATTCCTTATTCTGTCTCTGAGTTTGAGACTCTGCCCAGGTGTGGAAACACATTCTCAGCATCTACCTTGTGAAGCCCCCTCTGTATCCTTTACATTTCATTAACATCACCCTCATTCATTTCAAGCACAATGAATAATCGCCTTACCATTTTAGGTGTATTCAATAATTCAACCCTTTCATCCCAGGAATTTGCGTATTGTATCATTCTAGTTACTTGCTGCAACACCACGCTGACATAATGTTTCATGCACAGGAACACTCCAATCCTTTTTTACTGCTCCTTTGTTGGAAGTCTTCTTTATTAAATAACAGTCTATCTTTTGGTTCGCAGTCTCATTCTCAAACTATGATGTACATTGCATTCAGCTCCCGCGTCAGACTGTCAGAATAGACTGTAAATAACTGATGCCATCGGACTGGTATGTGTGATGCCCCAGTAGATATGTCTTTATCATAACGATCCATTAATCCGGACTCTCCGATTTCTACATGTTAACCACCCGTCATCCCATGCTAATACATTGTCCGTAACACTACGAGCTTCTGTCTTGTATTTTGTGACACCTTGTGGACGATCTCAGGTAAGCCGCATGCCTACCAGTTCCCCTTTATCAAGTCCACATGTTACATTTTCGGGGATCTCAGAATAACTTTGCAGGCAGAATATAGTTTCCCATTCACAAAACCATGCTGACTCTGCGTGAAGCTTTTCTAAATGCCCTTCAATTCTTGCCTTAATAATAGACTCTCGCAGATTCCCAGTAATAATGGTTAGGCTAAATGTTTCCTGCCTTCAGTCTCATTCCTTTCTTGAAGACAGGCGCCACATTGGAGGTTCTCCAGTTTCGCCTGAATACTCCTGAAATCGAGAGAGTTATGGAATCTTTCACACAGTCCCACCAGTCATTCTGTAACCAGCTTTTTTTTAAAAAAACACAGCTATGAATTACTGCTGACCGGTCTACCCTTACTCTTATCTGTTTGTCAAAAAACTTGGTTCCTTTCGTTAGAGACAGTTCAGACCTTGCCTCTTATTAACATTTTGTTTATATCATTCCAATGCTTACAGTGCCTTTCCCTGTGAGGAACAATGCAAAGTACTGGTGTAAATTTTTGCCTGTTCCCTGTAGCCAGTTCCCCAGTCACATCCTCCAAATGAACTCAATATACTTTCCAGACTTCACTTCTACCTAAGGTCACACACTCATTTTGAACTTTTTTTATATATACACAGAAAATTTTGTAATGCTTGCTTTTATATTTCTTGCCAATTTACTTACATTATATCTTTTGTTCCCCTTTTCTCGCTTTCTAGATTCATACAGTCAGATCCCGCACAAACAGACCCTTTGGTCCAACTTGTCCATGCTTAACTAAACTAGTCCCATCTGCTTTCACGTGTCCCATATGCCTCTAAACGTTTCCCATTTATATATTTGACCAAATGTCTTTTAAATGTTTCAGCTGTACTTTCATCTACCACGCTTCCTCTTCCAGATCATTCCATGCACGCATCACCCTATATGTCAAAAAATTGCACCATTGGCCCTTTTTAATCTTCTCCCTTTCATCTTAAAGCGATGTACTGTATGTTTGAATACCGCCCCCCCCCCCCCCCCCACACACACCCGACGCCCGCCACCCCTCTCCTTGGCTCTCCACCCAATCGATGCCGCTCATGATTTTATAAACTTCTATAACTTCACTTTTCAACCTCCTCCACTCCATCTAATACTAACTTCAAGAACAAGCATTTAATCATAAGCGCTGAAAATTTGAAACAATATTCAAAATGACAGGTGAACAACACAGACAAAACTTTATACTGTGATTTGTTTTTAATCAAAGTAACAATACCAAGAAAGCGTGAAACCCTTACTAGTGCCATTAGGAAGTCAAACCCTTAAATTCCTTTGTCGAAAGAGGGTGATGATCCCTACACTGAAAGTGTATATCTAGCCAAATCCAAGAAAGAAAGGGAATTCTTATACGGCACGGTCAGCATGCAGTTGCCTTTAGCAGAGTGAGATGAAAGCTGAGTATACTTGTTGAAATTTGGATCACAGTGTGAATTCAGTGCAGGGGTGGGGTGGGGGGGGGGGGGGCGGGGGAGGAGGTGATTTCAATAAGGAAACTCCAAGAAGGAAACTTTCCGGAATGAGATGTGAGTGGGAGGTGTAAAACAACATGAATGTAGAGGTCGAGTCACACTGAGACCAGAAGCAAAGTGGCAGCACAAAACACACCTTGATGCTAGTGCAGGGCAGGAAGACCTGTTCAAAAAGCCTCAGATAGGAACCATAATGTGAGACAATGTGCTTTGTAATTGGACAGGGTCACCTGGAATCAGGAAGGGGAGATGAGCAGGGAAGAGGATGGAGCAGCAATGGCAGGGATTTCTGGGGGTAATTCAGGGAGCACAGTTGACATTCATGCCCAGCATCTGCTCATGGTCTCTGAAATATACACCCTAAATCTGGGCACACACTAATGCTCGTTAATTTGCGATGGAATAGTATCCTTGACAGATTTTGTCAACCACGGACGGTTCATCTTCTTCCGAGTCCTTCTTTTTTGAACAGAAACAATAATTGCTGAGTGTTATGGGATATCTGCTTGAATGTCTGCTCCTGAATATCCACTGACATTCCTCTGGGTTTATTTCCTCATCCCTCTTTAGACCAGATGCGAGACAGAAATCCTCAATGGAAATGTCTGTTCTTTTCAATCATTCAGGAGGAACTTCTGCATGTGCATGAACACATGATCAGCGGAAGCTGACTCCATTTTCCCAGTTTCTCCAGCTCTGTTGTTTCTGTTTGATGATGCCACATTGCAGTGAGCTGCCTCTGACGTGACCTCCTTTTTCTTCAAATCAGAAATCCCCTAAATCCGGTGGACAGGGCCTTCAGCTGTCACTGTCCCATCACCCACAGTGTCGCCCTCACTCCGTCCCCTCCTTCCCAGAATCCACATTCATGGAATCATCCTCTGCCAATTCCACCACCTCCAGCAGGACAGCACTATCAAACACATCTTTCCCTCCTGTCCACTGTCAGCATTACATGGGGACCATTCCTTCTGTGACACCACCATCACCCTGAACACTTCCCCACTCCCCCTATGGCATCTTCTCATACAATTGCAGAAGGTGCAACACTTGCCCATTCACCTCTTCACTCCTCACTGTCCAAGGCCCCAACCAATACTTCCAGTTGAAGCAGCATTCCACTTGTATACGTTCAAACCAGCCTCCTGTCATTGCTGCTCACAATGCATTCCCCCATTACACTTGGGAGACCAAACTGAGACTGTTTTAAGGAACACTTGCACTCTCTCTGTAGGAATAATCCTGACCTTCCCATTGCTTCCCATTCCAATAACCTACATTGTCCTCATGCTGACTTTTCGGTGCTGAGCTGCTATAGTGTTCCAAAGAAGCACATCCCAAGCTTGAGTAACTCCTCACTTTGCACTTTGGTATATTACAGCCTGTAGGAGTTAATATGCAATTCCATAATTACACAGCCTGACCCCATTATGGCTGTTCTCCATTTTTCATAAATTCTGCTTCCTGGTTTCCCTATGACCTTGTCTGTGACTTGTTTATTTTGCACTCAATAGAAAGAACGCATTTCTCCCATTTACACTTTAATTTACACCCATTTTACATCTGTTTCTCGTTCACCACAATTAAAAGCTCATTCCTTTATGGCATTGCATCTCCACATGCTCTGTTTCCCATCATCCCTCGATCACTTTTGTCAAGGGATTAAGGAGTTTTTTTTCAGTCTGAATAAGGGTCACGCTGGACTTCAAACACTGTCTCTGTCTCTCTGTCTCCAAAGATGCTGCTAGATCTGCTGATTTTTTCCAGCAATTTCTTGCTTGAACAGCTTGAAAGAGGTGTGTCCAAGCTGCTCAAATGCCCTGTCCATCATGGAGCGCCATGCACAGGGGGGTGAACAATAACGCAAGATGTAGAAATTCATTGGTTCTGAAATGACAGAAGACTGGCATCAGTGACATACAGAGTTCTTAATGAAGCTCATGGAGAGAAACAGAGGGAAACACATTCAATTTAAACACCGAAGGTGGCACGACTGGAAGGGAAAAGATCCACATGAATGTTAGAATTAGAATTGCTTCAGTGTGGAAACAGGCTCTTTGGCCCAACAAGTCCACAACGCTTCTCTGAAGACTAAACCAACCAGACCTATTTCCATATCCTACACTTACCCCTGACTAATGGACCCAACCTACGCATCCCTGAACACTACGGACAATTTAACAAGGCCAATGCACCTAAACTGCACACCTTTGGGCTGTGGTTGGAAACCGAAGCACCCGGAAGGAACCCACGCAGACACGGGGAGAATGTACAAACGCCCCAAAGGCAGTCGCCGAAGGATGGAATCGAACTTCAGTCCGTAGTGTTGTGAGGCAGCAGTGCTAACCACGGACCGACGGTGCTGCCCGGCGGAATACGTTTAGGGGTTTTGAGAATCATGACAGTTAAAAGGTGTGAGATCATGGACAAACGCTCAGAAGAATGAGAATACGAAAATGGAAGTGTTATCACATCCGAAACCAGAGTAGGTCATGGGGTGATGGGTGAATGGGTCTCGGTGTGAACTTGGGGATAGACGGCTGAATTGCAATGCAGAAGTTGCAGCTCAAAACTGGGAATTCATGTGGTACTGTCGATCACAGCTGGACAGAAGGAAAATTGTATTGAATCAAAATCTGTAACTTTATGCCCAGAATAAGTCCTCAGTCTATAATTCCCATTAAGCTGATCGATGTTTCAGAGATGAGTTGGGGAATGTACTAGGGTCACAAGCATGTATACCGAAAACTGATGACAATCCATTTAAAGCTACCGCACTTGACCACTGTACTTACATTCCAAACAGCAGGACTAATATCTGGTAGAGAGGGAGAAATGAATGCAAACCAAACAGATCAGATAGAAGCTCTACAGTTCTGCCACATCCTGTCTGAAATGGAGTTGAACTATGAAACAACTGATGATAAAAGAGGATTCCACAAATATTATTTAAATACAACATTGTTCAATGGGATTAGGGTGTCACTGGTTAGCTCATCATTTATTGCCCAGAGGATAGTTAAGAGTCAACCACATTGCTGTGGGTCTGGAGTTACATGTGTCCAGAGCAGATATAGATGGCAGTTTCCATTCCTTAAGGACATCAGGGAACCAGATGGGTTTGTCCTACAATCAGCAATTGATTCATGATCTCATCATTAGACTCTTAATCCCAAACATGCACTGGATTTGAATTCCACCATCTACTTTAACAGGATTCGAACTCAGATCGCCTGAACATTACTGGGTTTGTTAGACTAAAATCTCAGCAGCTATTGCTGAGGCTATTGCTCTACCATCCCTCGAAATAATGGAACCTTCCTGTACATCAGTGTAAACGACAAGGATGCCGTGTCTGCACCATCCTCAGGCAGACTTGTTGATTGAATGACGCCCACAGAATCACAGATGCCAGTCTTCAACCAATTCGATTCGCTGCACGTGATATGAAGAAACAGCTGAACACATTAGGCACGACAAAGGCAATGGTCCCTGAAACCATTCTTACAAAAGGACTGAAGACTTGTGCTGCACAACAAGCCATGTCCCTGGGGACACTGTGTCATTCCAGCTCCAAGTCTGACATCTCCCTGGCAATGTAAAAAATTACTCAACTATGTCCCATCCCCTAAGAGAGGAATAATTACAAGCTGACCAATTACCACCCCCTCAGTCCCATCACGGCAATCAAATTGGTGAGAATTCTTTCTGCCAGAGATGTCAAGCAGCAAAGAAATAATCAGCTCAGTGTGGTTTTCCATAGGTCCCCATGTGGAGATTGTGCAGTTGTGGAAATGTCACTGGATTACCATTCCAGACCAGGCTAATTCATTGACTGCTGGTAAAAGTTGACAACAATCAATAAAATAACGAGATGTAAAATCTGTTGTCAGTAATACTGACATTAAAGCCCATGTCTGTTGTCAACATAAATTTTCTGTCCCATTGTACTTTCAAGAAGTGAATCTCCCATACTTTCCTTGTCTTGCCTAAATGGGACTTCCATATAGATAAACAGCCATGTGATAAACTCATCAGTGGTTTCCGAAACTGCAAGGCCGTTGTATCAAACTGTTCTGAGGTCTTACAGGATGACCCCAGACAGAACACTGGGCACCAGCCTCTGTATCGGAAAAGGGAACGGGAAACACAGTCCGTCGACCCTTCAGAGACCTCCTTCCTAACATCTGAGAGTTTGTAACAACATTTACAGAGCTTTCCCACAATCTGCGCAGAAACAATAGACAATAGACAGTCGGTGCAGGAGTAGGCCATTCTGCCCTTCGAGTCTGCACTACCATTCAATACGATCATGGCTGATCATCCTTAATCAGTATCCTGTTCCTGCCTTATCTCCATAACCCTTGATTCTACTATCTTTGAGAGCTCTATCCAACTCTTTCTTAAATGAATCCAGAGACTGGGCCTCCACTGCCCTCTGGGGCAGAGCATTCCACACAGCCACCACTCTCTGGGTGAAGAAGTTTCTCCTCATCTCTGTCCTAAATAGTCTATCCCGTAATTTTAAGCTGTGTCCTCTGGTTCGGCACTCACCCATCAGCGGAATCATGTTTCCTGCCTCCAGAGTGTCCAATCCTTTAATAATCTTATATGTCTCAATCAGATCGCCTCTCAGTCTTCTAAACCCAAGGGTATACAAGCCCAGTCGCTTCAGTCTTTCAGCGTCAGGTAGCCCCGCCATTCCAGGAATTGACCTCGTGAACCTACGCTGCACTCCCTCAATAGACAGAATGTCTTTCCTCAAATATGGAAACCAGAACTGCACACAGTACTCCAGGTATGGTCTCACCAGGGCACTGTACAGCTGCAGAAGGGCTTCTTTGCTTCTATACTCAATCCCTCTTGTTATGAAGGCTAGCATACTATTAGCCTTCTTCACTACCTGCTGTACCTGCATGCTTACCTTCATTGACTGGTGTACAAGAACACCAAGATCTATTTGTACGGCCCCTTTACCTAAATTGATTCAATTTAGGTCGTAATCTCCCTTCCTGTTCTTCCCACCAAAGTGCATAACCATACATTTATCCACATTAAACTGCATCTGCCATGCATCTGACCACTCACCTAACCTGTCCAGGTCACCCTGTAATCTTCTAACATCCTCCTCACATTTCACCCTGCCACCCAGCTTAGTATCATCAGCAAATTTGCTACTGTTATTATTAATACCATCTTCTGTATCATTAACATATATTGTAAAAAGCTGCAGTCCCAGCACGTATCCCTGCGGTACCCTACTGGTCACTGCCTGCCATTGCGAAATGGAACCGTTTATCACTACTCTTTGTTTCCTATCAGCCAACCAACTTTCAGTCTAAGTTAGTACTTTGCCCCCAATACCATGCGCCCTAATTTTGCTCACTAACCTCCTATGTGGGACTTTATCAAAAGCTTTCAGAAAGTCCAGGTACACTACATCTACTGGATCTCCCTCGTCCAGCTTCAGAGTTACATCCTCAAAATTTTCCAGAAGATTAGTCAAGCATGATTTCCCCTTCATAAATCCATGCTGACTCTGACCTATCCTGTTACTACTATCCAGATGTGTCTTAATTTCATCCTTTATAATAGATCCAGCATCTTTCTCACCACTGAGGTCAGACTAACTAGTCTATAATTTCATGCTTTCTCTCTCCCATCCTACTTAAACAGTGGTACATCGGAAAAGGGTAAGTCATCCAACACATTGAGCCTTCCCCACTCTAGTATTTGGCTAAATATCTCTTCAATTGACTTTTCCCAAACACTATATACACTATAGCCTTTGAAGTGATTAACTATCTGGATAAAAAATGAAGTAGGAACTTCGGTCCATCCATTTGGTGAATAAGTCAACAAAAGTATACACATAAGTCTCTTCACAGAGCAACAGGTTTACATCAATTCCTATTGAAATGTTAACCGTTATTTTGTTTTTCCAAGCAATGTGCTCAATGTCACGTCTATCCACATTGTTCTTCACCTGCCACGTATTTGCCCATTCTCTCCAATTGTCTCAATCACCTTTGAACTTCTTTACATCCTGATAACCCACCCACAATCTCAATTTGGGGCCATCAGCAGATTTAGAAAGATTACATACAAAGCCATTGAACAAATGTTTGATATGTTTTCTGAATAGCTGGGGTCCAAACACCAATTCCTGGATTATCATACTAGTAATTGCTTTCCACTCCAAAATACATAGAAATGTTTATGCTGATAAACATTTTCCTTGAAACTGTCCCATTCTCAACCCATGCCAGTATATTAGATCTAGCTGTTACACACTGTTATGGACCAGGACAGACATCCTCAAATCACTTCAAGGAAGTAACGCAGACCCGAAGTTCCTACTTCATTTTTTATCCAACCTTTTCTCATTGACTTAAGCAGGTGTAAGGTGGATATTCCAGAGGTGATGCAGCTGAATGAAACACACACACAAGAGGATAGCAGATAGAATAACTTAACTATCTGAAAAAAAAACAACAAATCATCTTTCAAATCCAGATTCAACCCAGTGAAACTGTTCTGCACCCCATCCAATGCCAGTACATTATTTCTCAAGTAAGGCAACTTAAACTTCGTACAATACTCCAGGTGTGGCCTCACCAGCACCCTGTACAGCTGCAAAATAACTTACCTGATGTTAAAATGAATCCCTTCAGCAATGAAGTACAACATATCATTTGCCTTCCTCAGTACTTGCTGTACCTGCAGACCAACCTTGTGTGATTCATGCACATGGGCATCCAGGTCCCTCTGCAGAGCAGCATGCTGCAATGTTTTACCATTCAAATAAGAATCCTTTTTGGTTGTACTCCAAACAAAATGGATGAATTCACATTTACTGACATTGTATTCCATCTGCCAGACATTTGCCTACTCACTCAAAGTATCTGTATTCCTCTTAAAAGGTTTCATAGATCCCTGCACACTTTGCTGTGCCACTCATCTTCGTGTCATCTGCAAACTTTGACAAACTATAGTTGCTCCCAACTCCACATCATTGATATAAATTGTGAATAATTGCAGCCCCAACACTGATCCCTGAAGCACGCCACTAGTCACTGATTGCCAGATATGAATAGCACTCATTTAGACCCACCCTTTGCTTCCTGTTAGTCAACCAATCTTCTAACCATACTAATACTTTCCCATAACGCCTTCCATTGTTATCTTCTGCAGCAGTGTACTGTGTGGCACCTTGTCGAAGACCTTTTGGAAACATAGATACACCACATCCAATGGGGCCGCATTGTCTACCTTGCTCATAATATCTTCATAAATTTCCAAAAGACTTGTTAAGTATGACCAGCCCTTCGGGAAACAATGCTGTGCCTGCGCAATGGGCCGATTTCTATCAAAATGCCTTGCTATTTCTCCCTTGATAATAAACTCGTGTATCTTCCCCATGACACAGATTGAGCTAACTGGTTTCTAATTCCCCATCTTTTATCTACCAGCCTTTTTAAACAGTGGCGTCTCATTTGCTGTTTTCCAATCTGCTGGGACTGCCTCAGAGTTCATCAAATTTGAGAAACTTACCACAATTGCACTTGATGTTTCTCCCGCTATCTTTTTTAGTACCCTGGGATGCATTTCATTCGGGAACTTGTCTGCCTCTAGATCCATTCACTTACCCAACACTACCTCCTCCATAATAATGATTATGCACATGTCTTTACCTATCCTCATCTCTTTGTCAATTACTGGCGTGTTATTAGTGTCTTCCACTAGGAAGATCGATACACAATACCTGCTCAATGCCTCAGTCATTTCATCATATCCTACAACTAAATGTTCCTTCTCATCCTCTAAAAGGCCAACATTTACGTTAGCCACTCATTTTCATTTTATAAATTTAGGGAATCATTTGCAATCTCTTTTCATATTCTGTGCTAGTTTTTTTTTCTTGTGTTCGATCCTACTTTTCTTTATAGCTCTTTTCGTGGTTTTCTGTTGACCATTAATGATTTTCCAATCTTCTATGTTCCTGCTGTTCTTGGCCACTTTGCATGCCTTCCCTTTAAAGGTGGTAGCCTCGCTTATTGCTGAGACACCCGATGCAGATTACCCCTTTTCTTAGAGTCTTTCCTTTTCACTGAATATACTTTTGTTAATGACTTTGAAAAATTCCTTTGAAATCCTCCACTGCTCGTCAACTCTCACCATAAAGTATTTGTTAGTAGTCAACTTTAGCCAAGTCCTCCCTCATTCTGTTGTAGTGTCCCTCATTTAAGCACAGGACCCTGGTATTGAATTTTATCTTCACGCTCTCCATCTGTATTTTAAATTCAACCATACTGTGATCATTCCTTCCAAGTTGATTTCTAACTTTGAGGTCATTAATTATTCCTGTCTCATTTACACAGGACCAGATCTAGCATAGCTTGCTCCTTATTGTACGTGCTTTTATGTTAGAGCAGTCAAACCCAGACATTTCGGATTCACTGCTTTTAAGACACCTTTGAAAAACAAAACAAGGACAGCATGACAGCAGGCCATGGGCATTTTTCAGATTTCAGTCCAAATATTTTCTCCAAAACTGTTTATTTACTGATTTGATTGTATTTCCTGTTTTTCTTTCAGTAGACTAAGAATTGCTTGGAAGTTTTATTTTTTTTCTTTCATGAGGGCAGAACTGAAGTAGTCGCTTCATAGTCTGACATTTTCCTGATCTCCATTCGCTGGTTTTGGATTGTAAGGAAGCTACAATTATATTTGCCAACATTTCACCTTGTTATATTGTACTTTGAGAAGCTTTTACGTTTGACGCTTGTTTAATGTACTTTTCTGAAACCTATTACGTCCTGTCTTAAGCTGTTCAATGATTGACCTGCCACAGCCATACAATCACAGAGGCATAACCTGTGTAGCATCAAAATTACAGCACGATATATATTACTCCAACTTTACTACATCAGTCCCATAGCCATGAATAGTTTGACACTTCAAGTGCTCGTCCAAACACTTTTTAATGGTTGTGAGGTGACCCGTGATAGCTCCACCCCCCGCCTCCCCTCACCTCCCCCCCCCCCCCCCCCCCCCCACACCTCAGGAGGTGCATTTCGGACCCACTCACCCTCTGGGTGAAAAACAATCCCTGAATTCTCTCTAAACCTCAAATCCTTCTTTTTAAACGGGTGCTCCCCTCTTCTTGGCCCTCTGACCAAAAGGAACAGTTGTTGTCTATCCACCCTGTACATGCCCCTCGTAATTTTATCCTTCTGAGTAACGTTCCCCTCAGCTTTCTCTGCTCCAAAGTAAACAAATGGAGCTTATGAAATCTTTCTCCATAGCTGATATACTCCATACTTGGGAACAACCTGGTGAATCTTTGCACCCACTCCAGAACAAGCGCATCCTTCCTGTAATGTAGCTCCCACAACCCCAAATAGTATTCCATCTTGGCCAAACCAAAGTGCTACATAGCTCTTGTAAGATATGCCTCGATGAGTAAAGGCTATGCCTACTGTTTCAAATGATTTCTTATGTAACCTTTCTGTCTCCCCCGTTACATTCACGGATGTGTGGAGAAGCACCCTCTGAGCTTGCTGGTGTGCTGCCATTCATTGTGTACTCTTCTGTCTGGTTCCTTCCTCCAAAGTGCATCACCTCATATTTATCAGGGGTACATCTGCCATTGATCCACCCATCTGACCTTTCTATCTGTATCTTCCTGTAACATAAGACCTTCCTCCTCACTGCCAAACACCAGCCAATATTTGTGTCAAAAAAGACTTACTTATCACGCTGTCACTCCACCTCCACAGTCACACCTGCATCATTTATAAATACCACAAACAATAAGGGACACCGGTCTCCAGTCACACAAATAGCCTTCTACCACCAACTATTTTTGGAAAAATTTTCTCTAACACTGATCTGAAACACACTGGTCTATAATTCCCTGCTCTATCTCTACAACCCTTCCTATAAAGGGTGTTCTCCAGTCCTCGGACCCCTCACCTGTGACCAGATTCTATGTAAACATTTGCATCAGCTCCTTTCATCCCTTGTCTCCAACAGCAGCCTGAGATGGAACTGATCTGGACATGGGCATTGGTCCAGTTTTATACCAGCCAAAACCATCAATCCCTGCTCACATCTTACATCAATCTGTTTAAGAGCTTCCCTGTCCATCTTCTTGAATTCTGTAACTACGTTCTCCTTTTTCCAAGTAAACAGACGTGAAGTTCTCATATAACAATCAATCAGCGTTCTCCAGTTTCACACACAGATTCCCGTCTTGATCCCAGACCAAGTCTCCTCAGCAGATCATCGTGCCATCTGAGAGATTAATCAGGAGAATGCCCATTCAGTATATGTGATCAGTATATTTTACTTAGATCAAGACATCAAAATTGTACAGGTACAGTCCAGGTACAGTCTCACGAACTCTCTGTGTTACTAGTGCAGAATGTCTTTATTTCTAGTAGGAGCAAATCACTGCAGAAGCAGAATCTGTACTGAAACCAACACATGCTAGAGATCACAGTTAGTCAGACAGTATCCGTAAAGGGAGAGCAAACTGACACTTTGAGTCTACTTGATTCTTCATCGTCTGTATTTGGATTCCCTTTAAATGAAGGTGTTAAAAGGGACACAGCACTGACACCTGTGGCACACCAGCATACACCGGTCTGTAGTCACACAAACAACCTTCTACAGCCACCTATGTTCTCCAATGTTTTCTCTAATGCCTACCTTCCCCTGTTTGCATATGTTCCTCCCAATACACTTTGCTTTAATGTTTTCTAATAACTTACTGTGTGTGCTGATTAAACCTCCTCTTGAATATCTGACTGCACCACATTCACTGATTCGCCATTGTTTACATCTACAAGAGAAATCTTCAAGAAGAAAATTGTAAATTGTAACCTCCCTTTCATCAATACAGAACAACTCTCTTGAAATTCGCTATTACTTACTCAGTGTCCAATAGGTTGCAACAGATTCTCTACTGTGGATGACAACTAACTGGCCTGTATTCCTCCACTCTCCCACATCTTCCCTTCATAAATATTCGAATGCATTTATAACCTTCCAAAGTGAATACAGAGAACTACAGTGGTCCATTTGCAATCAATATGTGTATTGGTGTTTTCTCTGAAATTTCACTTTGAATTATATCCGGTCTGTCAGACTGATCAATCCTCATCCCAGTTCTGTTTCCAAATACTATGTCGTAACTGTATATGAATGGTTTTAGTCTTCAGTTACAAAGGTCCCATGGTGACTTTGTATTTCTGGGAGATTTTCTGGATCTTCCTCTTTGAAGACAGACACAATGTCACAGTTTCATCTCCTTGTCATTATTCTGTTCTCTGCAATAAATTCTCATATCCACACATTCGCTGTGCCACATTTGATCTTGATTTCATTTTCCTTTCAAGTATCAACAGACGCTTTTCGACAGTATTTATAATTAACAAAGAAAATCACAGCGCAGGAACAGGCCCTGCAACCCTCGAAGCCTGGGTCAATCCAGATCCTCTATCAATACCTGTCGCTTATTTTCGAAGGTTATATATCTCTCTGATCCCTGCCCATTCACGTATCTGTCTGGATACATATTAAATGACTCTTTCGTCCCCGCCTCTACCGCCACCGCTGGCAACGCATCCCAGCACCAATAACCCTCTGCGCAAAGAACTTTTCGAGCATATCCCCAATAAACCTTTCCCCTACCATCATGAATTCTTGTCCCCTATAACTGACTCCCCCAATCTAGGAATAAGCTTCTTGCTATCCAACCTGTTCACACCTCTCATGATTTTGTAGACCTCAATCAAGTTCTCCCTCAACCTCCGTCTTTCTAATGAAAATAATCCTAATCTATCAAACCTCTCTTTATATGTCGTTCTCTCCATACTAGGCAACATTCTGGTGAAAATCCTCTGCCCTCTTTCCGAAGCATCCAGATCTTTTCAGTAATGTGGCAACCAGAACTGTCCGCAGTATTCCGAATGTGGCCGAATCAAAGTCCTATACAACTGTAGTATGGCCTGCCTACTCTTGTACGCAATAGATTCCAACAGGTTCCCTCCTGTGGGTGACGAGTTAACTGGTCTGTGATTCTCCACTTCTTAAATTGTTAGAATGCAGGAAGGAAAGTATGCTGTATGCCTTCCTGATCATTCTATCTTCCTGCGACTTTCAGCGAACAATGGATCTGAACACCCAGATCTCTCTGCACATCAATTTTCCCCAGGGCTTTTTCCAGTTACTGTATAATTCGTTCTCGATTTGGATCTTCCAAAATGCATCACCTCACATCTGCCCTTTCTCCACCAAAATCTCCAATCTATCTACATTCAGCTGTGTTCTCTCACAGTCCCTTCAACTTTCTGCTACACTACCAATCTCAGTGTCATCTGCAAACTTGCTAATCAGACCACCTATACCCTCCTTCAGATCATGTAAGTACATTACAACAAACAGTGGTCCCAGCACGGATCCCTGTGAAACACCACACAGAACAGTTGTCCATTTTGAGAAACTCCCTTCCATTACTGCTCTATGTCTCCTGTTGCCCAGCTAGTTCTCTAAACCATCTAGATCGTGTTAGAAACAAAATCAATAAAGTTTAGACGAGACCACCAAAACTGGAAACAAGACAATTTATTCTAAAATGATGCAAGAAAGGACCCCAATTGCAAAGAGCAATTGAAGTGTAGAAAATTCGAATTACTACAACAGTTATACCTTTGAGTTGCGTGAGGTCATCTCTCCAGACTCCTATATTACCCAATCTTTCTTATTAATTTCTGCCCCAGCCCTAGCTATGCTCCACGCTTATTGCCCCCTTCTCTCCAAGTTGGCAACCTTCCCCTCTGCAAGTGCTGACACAAGGCTAAACTTGTGTCTTGATGTTCCTTTTTCACTTGTCCATTGTCCAGAGGGACATCAAGATCTGATTTAACATTTCGTATCAATTCTGCTGGTACATTCCATCATCGGATATTTCATTAACTTGTATCATTTTTGTATAGCCCAAGCATTGCGGTTATCTCAGCTTTTTGCTGAAAACATAATTTTTAAAAAGAACTTATTTAATTTTTAAAAAGAACTTATTTACTATAACAATTACACATCAAAGTTAGTATTTAATTAACCACAATTATACACTGAAAAGTAGAGATACTCTTCCCTAAGTACCTACATTACCTCTTTTCTGTATGCTTTTTCTATATCAGCAAAAATCCCCCTTTCTAACAACTCCCCCATTTCTTTTCTTTTACCATTTGTTGTTTTTGCAATTTTTATTTTCTGCTCTCTTTTAACCCTAGGGTGTACAGGTTAACAATCTTGTCATTTCTGCCCTTCTAAGTCTGTTTTTTTCTCAAACTCTAGGAGTAATCTACCACACTCTCTTACTTGCGCTTGAGCTATAGTCATTACCATCATTGATTGTTGTCCTCGCAAAGACATTACCAGCTTAGTCATTATCCATTTTAACACGTTAAATCCTATCAGTAAACCTACAATTATTATTAATACATGAATGCCTAAATTAGCTAACCATTTTCCCCAACCGGTCAGTGTCCAGTCACTCCATTCCCATCTTTCACCTTTTGGATTCATCCGCAATTTATCTTTTCTTGCTTATCTTTTTCTTTACTATTTCTGCCTTATCTTCCACTATGGAAGAGATGTCTGGGATGAAGGTGCAGTATTCCTTACCAATCAGCGCACAGGTTCCCCCTTTTTCGGCCAAGAGATAGTCTAAAGCCATTCGATTCTATAAAGCTGTTAGACATGTTGCGATCATTTCGTTGGTTATGGCCGATATCTGGGATTGGGTTTCTCCCATTCTGCCGGCGGTATCATTAATTAAATTTTCAAGGGCAGCCGCCAGTTTCTGTATTTCCAGCCCTGCCCTTGTAGTGCCAAAGCTTGGGAGTAGTGTCCACAGCTAATGTTCTCCTTCAGGGACCGCTTGGGTCTTACGTCTTATCCCCCCCCACCTTCCTCAGGTTGGGCTCATGTTTTTCTATACAGAGGTGAGGGACTATATAAGCAAGGTATCATCAACCACTCCAGCCTTTCTTGTTTTGAGGCAATGCTTATTCACTGCTCCTTTTAGTGGGGAAATTCTGAGGCTATTGATAACACCGAGTTTTCGGGGCTGGTCTAGGGAACCATCCTGCAAATTTATACGTACTCCTTTCATATTCCCACTTTGGACTATTTGAGTCCGAGTCAAATTGTTGTACATCGTATACTTCCTCTTTAGTGAGCGGTATTACCGAAGTGGGGATTCCAGATTCGTCATGGTGTGGAATGTCTGCACAGACCCGACAGTTGGCAAGTCTCTCATGTTTGGCATAATTTTGGCATAGTGTAGTAAAGTGATTTTTCCCGTTTCCTTGAACAGTTAGTACTACTAGCGTTATAATACTTTATCAGTACCCACCCATCTCTGAACTCTGCCTATCACCCTATCTTAATCTTTTAGGGGCGAGGGAGAGGTGAGTCCACGCAACCCTTACAATAAATACAATATATATCATCAAACATTAAAAGAGTCTTTTATCTTAGTTCATTCCCTCTTTCTCAGCTTAACTTTCAAAGGGTTGTCTGTAGGATGAGCGTGCCACTCCGCCAATGGGGCGTTCACAGGACGTTTGACGCGAGTGTGATGACTCCACCCTTTCTCAGCAGTTATGACAGCTGTCCCAGTAATCAGAAGAATTAGGAATGGTCCCTCCAAGCTCGGGTGGAGTTTAGTATCTTTCCAGGTCTTGATCAGGACCCAATGAACCGGTTGTCGAACTGAAGTGGAGGTATCTGAGTCAACAGACCCTTCTTCCTAAAGACAGACTACGAAGAGCTGAGCGCCACAATATAGTTCTTTAAAAAACTTATTATTGAACTCTGTAGTTGGAAACTCCCCGCTTCCACCCAAGAAAGGTACTTGGTGCAGTGAGAATTACACATGGAGAATGGTGCTAAGTCCCACAGAGATCTGGAAAATCCCAGTGCCCATCCCTGGCCTGTGCTGCTGTGTCCCTCTGGAGTGGAGAATTCTGTTGGCTCAGGATCTGGAGTAGCTGCAAGAGCGAGAGACATTGACAGAGGCAGCAATTAGACCCACACAGTGAGGGATACCACATGGAGAGAGACTAAGTGATATCACCAGAGTGCTATGCGCACAACGAGGGAAGGACACACACAGCGAGGGAGGGGGGCACGCACGTACACAGTGAGGGAGGGAAACGCATACAGACAGTGAGGGAGGGACATGCACAGGCACAGCAAGGGAGGGACATACACGCACAGTGAGGGAGGGACACGCAAACAGCAAGGGAGGGACACACACAGCGAGGGAGGGGGACACGCACACACTCAGCGAGAGGGGTACACGCATGTACACAATGAGGGAGGGAAACGCATAAAGACAGCAAGGGAGCGACACACACACAGAGCGAGGGAGTGACACACACATGCACAGTTCGGGAGGGACACACACGCACACAGCAAGGGACGGACACACACAAGTACAGTGAGGGAGGGACACACACACACGTACAGTGAGGGAGGGACACGCACACACAGCGAGGGAGGGACACACACACAGTGCAGGAGTGACACACACGCACAGTGAGGGAGGGGTACATACACACAGCAAGAGGGACACACACACACAAACACAGAGTGAGGGAGGGACACACAGACACACACACAGTGAGGGAGGGACACACACACAGACACAGCGAGGGAGGGACACACACACAGCGAGGGAGGGGTACACACAGAGCGAGGGAGGCATGCACACACAGCGAGGGAGGGACACACACACACACACACAGTGAGGGAGGGACACACACACAGTGAGGGTGGGACATACATACACGCTGAGGGAGCGACACGCACACACACAGTGAGGGGTGGGACACACACATGCGGCGAGGAAGGCCCAAGCAGACACACAGCGAGGGAGGCGCACGCACACACACAGTGAGGGGGATATACACAAAGAGTAAAGGAGGGAGACACACACACACAGAAACACAGAGCAAGGGAGGGACACATGCGCACACACAGTGAGGGAGGTTCACACACAGCAAGCGAGGGACATGCACACACACAGGGAGGGAGGGACACACACACACACAGCGAGGGAGGGACACACACACACAGCGAGGGAGGGACACACACACAGCAAGGGATGGACACACACACACGAGGGAAGGACTCACACACTGCGAGGGAGGGACACGCGAGGGTGGGACACACACACACACAGCGAGGGAGGGACACACACAAACACAGCGAGGGAGGGACACACACACACAAACAGTGAGCGAGGGACACGCGAGGGTGGGACACACACACACACAGCGAGGGAGGGACACACACAAGCACAGCGAGGGAGGGACACACACACACACAGCGAGGGAGGGACACACACACACACAGCGAGGGAGGGACACACACACACACGGCGAGGGAATGACACGCGCACACACACAGCGAGGAGTGGGCTATGAGCATGAAAATGAAAGGAGGCATGCACACACAGAGTAAGGGGACATGCACAGACACAGCAAGGGAGGGACGCACACACACAGCAAGGGGGCCACACACACAAACATATAGGAAGAGGGACACACACACAGTGAGAGAGGAACGTGCGTGCGCACACATGCACACAGACAGACAGCGAGGGAGGGGCACGCCCACTCACAGCGAGGGAGGGACACGCCCACTCACAGCGAGGGAGTGACACACTGACACACAGCGAGGGGAGGGCACCCACACACAGCGAGGGTTGGAAATGCGCACACACACAGTGAGTGGGGGACACGCGCTCAGAAAGCGAGAGGACTCGCACACACACAGCAAGGAGGGACAGGTGATCAAAAAGCAAGAGGTGGACATGCACACACAGCGAGGGAGGGACACACACACAGTGAGGGGAGAGACGTGCTCGGAAAGCGAGAGGGACACACGCACACACACACTCACACAGAGCCAGGAGGGCCACGCACACAGACAGCGAGGTAGGGACACACAAACACACACACACACACACACACACACACACACCGAGAGAGAGAGAGACACACACACAGTGAGGGAGGGACACACAGCAAAGGGGGGACATTCAAATACACACAGCCAGGGAGTGAACTCAGCGTGGATGGGACGCACGCGCGCACACACACACTCACACAGCAAGCGAAACACAGACACACACACAGACACACACAGATGGAGAGACATGGACACACACACAGTGAGGGGGATACACGCAGACAGACAGCAAGGGAGGGACAAGCACACACACGGCGAGGGAGGGACACACACACATAGCGTGGGAGGGACACGCCCACACACAGTGAGAGAGGGACACACACACACAGACACAGCAAGGGAGGGACACACACAGTGAGGGAGGGACACACACACACAGTGAGGGAGGGACACACACACAGCAAGGGAGGGACACACACACAGCGAGGGAGGGACACACACACACAGCGAGGGAGGGACACACACACACAACGAGGGAGGGACACACACAGACAGCGAGGGAGGGACACACACACAGCGAGGGAGGGACACACATACACAGCGAGGGAGGGCCACACACACACAGCGAGAGAGGGACACACACACACAGCGAGGGAGGGACACACATACACAGCGAGGGAAGGACTCACACACTGCGAGGGAGGGACACGCGAGGGAGGGACACACACACACACACAGGGAGGGAGGGACACACACACACAGTGAGGGAGGGACACACACAGCAAGCGAGGGACATTCACACACACGGCGAGGGAATGACATGCACACACACGGCGAGGAGTGGGCATGAGCATGAAAATGAAAGGAGACATGCACACACAGAGTAAGGGGACATGCACAGACACAGCAAGGGAGGGACGCACACACACAGCAAGGGGGCCACACACACAAACATGTACGATGAGGGACACACACACAGTGAGAGAGGAACGTGCGTGCGCACACATGCACACAGACACACAGCGAGGGAGGGACACGCCTACACACAGCGAGGGTGGGAAATGCGCACACACATAGTGAGTGGGGGACACGCGCTCAGAAAGTGAGAGGACTCGCACACACACAGCAAGGAGGGACACGTGATCAAAAAGCAAGAGGTGGACATGCACACGCCACGAGTGGAGAGACGTGCTCAGAAAGCGAGAGATACACACGCACACACACACTCACACAGAGCCAGGAGGGCCATGCGCACACACAGCGAGGTAGGGACACACAAACACACACACACACACATCGAGAGAGAGAGAGAGAGACACACACAGTGAGGGAGGGACACACAGCAAAGGGGGGGACATGCAAATAAACACAGCCAGGGAGTGACACGTACACACACTCAGCGTGGATGGGACGTGCGCGCACATGCACACACACACAGCAAGCGAGACACAGACACAGACACACACACACACACACACACACAGAGGGATGGAGAGACACACAGTGAGGGGGATACACGCAGACAGATGGCAAGGGAGGGACAAGCACACACACGGCCAGGGAGGGACACACGAACATGGCGAGGGCGATACACGCAGACACACGGCTAGGGAGGGATATGCACACACACAGCGAGGGAGGGACATGCACACACACAGACACAGTGAGGTGGAACACCCACACAGCGAGGGAGGGACACGCCCACACACAGACACAGTGAGGTGGGACACACACACAGCGAGGGAGGCATACACACAGAGCGAGGGAGGGATGCACACACACAGCGAGGGAGGGACACAAACACACAGCGAGGGAGGGACACACACACAGCGAGGGAGGAACACACACAGCGAGGGAGGAACACACACAGTGAGAGAGGAACACACACACAGTGAGAGGGGAACACACACAGTGAGAGAGGAACACACACAGTGAGAGAGGGACACACACAGTGAGGGAGGGACACACACAGTGAGGGAGGGACACACACACACACACAGCGAGGGAGGGACACACAAACACAGCGAGGGAGGGACACACAAACACAGCGAGGGAGGGACACACACACAGCGAGGGAGGGACACACACACAGTGAGGGAGGGACACACAAACACAGCGATGGAGGGACACACAAACACAGCGAGGGAAGGACACACACTCACAGCGAGTGAGGGACACACACACAGCGAGGGAGGGACTCACACACACACAGCGAGGGAGGGATACACACACTGCAAGGGAGGGACACGCGAGGGAGGGACACACACACACACACACACACAGAGCGAGGGAGGGACACACACATAGCGAGGGAGGGACACACACACACACAGTGAGAGAGGGACACACACATAGACACAGCGAGGGAGAGATACACACAGAGCGAGGGAGGGATACACACAGAGCGAGGGAGGGACACACACACAGAGTGAGGGAGGGACACACACACACACACACAGCGAGGGAGGGACACGCACACACACAGCGAGGGAGGGACACGCACCAACACAGCGAGGGAGGGACACGCACACTCACAGTGAGGGAGGGACACACAGACAGCGAAGGAGTGACACACAGACAGTGAAGGAGTGACACACACAAACACAGCGAGGGAGGGACACACATACACAGTGAGGGAGGGACACACAGACAGTGAATGAGTGACACACACACACAACGAGGGAGGGACACGCACAAACACAGCGAGGGAGGGACACACACACAGTGAGGGAGGGACACACACAAACACAGCGAGGGAGGGACACACACAAACACAGCGAGGGAGGGACACACACACACACACACAGTGAGGGAGGGACACACACACACAGCGAAGGAGTGACACACAGACAGTGAAGGAGTGACACACACACACAGCGAGGGAGGGACACACACACACACAGCGAGGGGGGGACACACACACAGTGAGGGAGGGACACACACAGAGCGAAGGAGTGACACACACACAGCGAAGGAGTAACACACACACAGCGAGGGAGGGATACACACAAACACAGCGAGGGAGGGACATGCACAAACACAGTGAGGGAGGGATACACACACACACAGTGTGGGAGGGACACACACACACACACACAGTGTGGGAGGGACACTCACACAGTGAGGGAGGGACACACACACGCAGCGAGGGAGGGACACACACATGCAGTGAGGGAGGGACACACACATGCAGTGAGGGAGGGACACACACACACAGTGAGGGAGGGACACACAGACAGCGAAGGAGTGACACACAGACACAGCGAGGGAGGGACACACACAAACACAGTGAGGGAGGGACACACAGACAGCGAAGGAGTGACACACACACAGCGAGGGAGGGACACACACAAACACAGCGAAGGAGTGACACACAGACAGTGAAGGAGTGACACACGCACAACGAGGGAGGGACACACACAAACACAGCGAGGGAGGGACACGCACACTCACAGTGAGGGAGGGACACACACACACACAGTGAGGGAGGGACACACACAGCGAGGGAGGGATACACACACACAGTGAAGGAGTGACACACACACAGCGAAGGAGTAACACACACACACAGCGAGGGAGTGACACGCACAAACACAGCGAGGGAGGGACATGCACACTCACAGCGAGGGAGGGACATGCACACACACAGACACAGTGAGGTGGAACACCCACACAGCGAGGGAGGGACACGCCCACACACAGACACAGTGAGGTGGGACACACACACAGCGAGGGAGGCATACACACAGAGCGAGGGAGGGATGCACACACACAGCGAGGGAGGGACACAAACACACAGCGAGGGAGGGACACACACACAGCGAGGGAGGAACACACACAGCGAGGGAGGAACACACACAGTGAGAGAGGAACACACACACAGTGAGAGGGGAACACACACAGTGAGAGAGGAACACACACAGTGAGAGAGGGACACACACAGTGAGGGAGGGACACACACAGTGAGGGAGGGACACACACACACACACAGCGAGGGAGGGACACACAAACACAGCGAGGGAGGGACACACACACAGCGAGGGAGGGACACACACACAGTGAGGGAGGGACACACAAACACAGCGATGGAGGGACACACAAACACAGCGAGGGAAGGACACACACTCACAGCGAGTGAGGGACACACACACAGCGAGGGAGGGACTCACACACACACAGCGAGGGAGGGATACACACACTGCAAGGGAGGGACACGCGAGGGAGGGACACACACACACACACACACACACACACACACACACACACACACACAGCGAGGGAGGGACACACACATAGCGAGGGAGGGACACACACACACACAGTGAGAGAGGGACACACACATAGACACAGCGAGGGAGAGATACACACAGAGCGAGGGAGGGATACACACAGAGCGAGGGAGGGACACACACACAGAGTGAGGGAGGGACACACACACACACACACAGCGAGGGAGGGACACGCACACACACAGCGAGGGAGGGACACGCACCAACACAGCGAGGGAGGGACACGCACACTCACAGTGAGGGAGGGACATACAGACAGCGAAGGAGTGACACACAGACAGCGAAGGAGTGACACACACAAACACAGCGAGGGAGGGACACACATACACAGTGAGGGAGGGACACACAGACAGTGAATGAGTGACACACACACACAACGAGGGAGGGACACGCACAAACACAGCGAGGGAGGGACACACACACAGTGAGGGAGGGACACACACAAACACAGCGAGGGAGGGACACACACAAACACAGCGAGGGAGGGACACACACACACACACACAGTGAGGGAGGGACACACACACACAGCGAAGGAGTGACACACAGACAGTGAAGGAGTGACACACACACACAGCGAGGGAGGGACACACACACACACAGCGAGGGGGGGACACACACACAGTGAGGGAGGGACACACACAGAGCGAAAGAGTGACACACACACAGCGAAGGAGTAACACACACACAGCGAGGGAGGGATACACACAAACACAGCGAGGGAGGGACATGCACAAACACAGTGAGGGAGGGATACACACACACACAGTGTGGGAGGGACACACACACACACACACAGTGTGGGAGGGACACTCACACAGTGAGGGAGGGACGCACACACGCAGCGAGGGAGGGACACACACATGCAGTGAGGGAGGGACACACACATGCAGTGAGGGAGGGACACACACACACAGTGAGGGAGGGACACACAGACAGCGAAGGAGTGACACACAGACACAGCGAGGGAGGGACACACACAAACACAGTGAGGGAGGGACACACAGACAGCGAAGGAGTGACACACACACAGCGAGGGAGGGACACACACAAACACAGCGAAGGAGTGACACACAGACAGTGAAGGAGTGACACACGCACAACGAGGGAGGGACACACACAAACACAGCGAGGGAGGGACACGCACACTCACAGTGAGGGAGGGACACACACACACACAGTGAGGGAGGGACACACACAGCGAGGGAGGGATACACACACACAGTGAAGGAGTGACACACACACAGCGAAGGAGTAACACACACACACAGCGAGGGAGTGACACGCACAAACACAGCGAGGGAGGGACATGCACAAACACAGTGAGGGAGGGATACACACACACACAGTGTGGGAGGGACACACACACAGTTTGGGAGGGACACTCACACAGTGAGGGAGGGACACACACATGCAGTGAGGGAGGGAAACACACACACAGTGAGGGAGGGACACACAGACAGCGAAGGAGTGACACACAGACACAGCGAGGGAGGGACACACACAAACACAGTGAGGGAGGGACACACAGACAGCGAAGGAGTGACACACACACAGCGAGGGAGGGACACACACAAACACAGCGAAGGAGTGACACACAGACAGTGAAGGAGTGACACACGCACAACGAGGGAGGGACACGCACAAACACAGCGAGGGAGGGACACGCACGCTCACAGTGAGGGAGGGACACACACACACACACAGTGAGGGAGGGACACACACAGCGAGGGAGGGATACACACACACAGTGAAGGAGTGACACACACACAGCGAAGGAGTAACACACACACACAGCGAGGGAGTGACACGCACAAACACAGCGAGGGAGGGACACGCACACTCACAGTGAGGGAGGGACACACACAGCGAGGGAGGGATACACACACAGTGAGGGAGGGACACACACACAGTGAGGGAGGGACACACACACAGTGAGGGAGGGACGCACACACACAGCGAGGGAGGGACGCACACACACAGCGAGGGAGGGACGCACACACACAGCAAGGGAGGGACGCACACACACAGCGAGGGAGGGACACGCACATACAGCGAGGGAGGGACGCACACACACAGCGAGGGAGGGACACACACATACAGCTAGGAAGGGACATGCACAAACACAGCGAGGCAAGGACACACAGCGAGGGAGGCACATACACACACACACACAGTGAGGGAGGGACACACAGACAGCTAGGGAGGGACAAGCACAAACACAGCGAGGGAGGGACACACACACACAGTGAGGGAGGGACACACATCCACACAGAGCGAGGGAGGGACACACACACAAGCACACACATTGTGAGGGAGGGACACACACACAGTGAGGGAGGGACACACACACAGTGAGGGAGGGACACACACACACAGAGCGAGGGAGGGGACTCGCACCCATACAAACACACACACATACATACTCACGCAATCACAGAGCAAGGGAGGGGCACGTGCACACACAGTGATGTGTCTCTTCGGATGGGTAATCCTCCAGCTCCCACTTCACTCTGCTCCCTCACAAGGTCACCGTCTCTGTGACTCGCAGGTACTTGTAATCCTCCTCATGTCTGTAACTGCATACAGACAATGCAGCTCTCCCTTTTATATCTGACATCCTCCCTGACTTATAACTCTTATAGTTCTCACACTATCTCACCTCCTCCATTCCCACTCCACCCTGCTCCCTCACAGGATCACCGTCTCTGTGACTCCCAGGGATGACTAGGCCTCGATCCTCAGTTCTGATTTATATCCTCCCACATTGGTGCCTCCACCTCCTAGGTGTGAGTAAGTCTCAAGCTCCTGCTCCAAGTTGCTCCCTCACACAGTCACTGCCTCTGTGACTCGGTGCTGATTTACAACCTCCTGCTCTGTTTCTCCAACTCAAATTCTCAGTCCGCCTCGATCCTTGGTGGTTTTAATTCTCCCGCTCTGTGCTGCTCTCTCTCTCAGGTTCTCTGTCCTTGTGACACACAGGTAATGGTAGGCCTCAAGCCTCAGCTGAGATGTTTAACATCCCATTCCGCACTGCTCTCTTACAGGATCGTTGTTGTGCCTGGACAACAGTGGGAAAGAGGAGGATTAGACAGAGCAGAGGGTGTTACAGTGATTGAGTGAGCAGTATGTGATAGAAAAGGTTATCTGGGGTGCAACAACTCTAAAACGTTACTGGAAGATACAGCGAGAGTTGGAAACACTGAAGAAGGCAAATGAAATAGAGAGATAGTGGCTTGTTCATGACGGAGCTTTGTAGAGTCTAAAGGGCTTTTTCTGAGCTGCTTACAGAGATGTGTAGACTTCAACAAATGCAAATTGACAGTCAACAAGTGTTGTATGCTACTGGAGACTGTTGGTTGTTACAGAGTTAGAAGACTTGCAGTAACTGGAGGGAATATAAACGTTTGGAGCACTGCTGGTGTTCAAGGACCCTCGGGACATGAGGAGGTGCAGACTATGGGAGCATTCCAAATAGTGGGGATTGTAGGGGCTGGAAGAGCTAAGATGGACAAGGAGGATGAAAAGTGCCAAGTTAACTCATACAACCATTGTAATTACAGAGATTTAAGGAAGGGAACCTGTGCTGTCATTGATTGCAGTTATATGGAGAGTTACAGAAACTGAATGGGTTACAAATTTGAAAAGGGAGAGGTTTTAGGTGATCAGAAGTTTAAACAAGAATAAAGAAATTTTAGAGATCTCTAGCACAGATGGGAATGGAAGAGGTGAGATAGTGTGAGGAACTATAAGAGTTATAAGTCAGGGAGGATGTCAGATATAAAAGGGAGAGCTGCATTGTCTGTGTGCAGTTACAGACATGAGGAGTGTTGTAGCGCCTGCTGGAGGGGACACAGATTACAACAGTTCCAACGGCTGGTGCGGTGGCTCAAGAAGGGAGGATTGTCGGGACTGGAGATTACACAGATAGGGGTGAAATTGGACCTGCAGGAATTTATAGAGAGAGGGAGGATTGGAGGGACTGGAGGTTACACCGATTGGGGTGGTAGTTGGAGCTGCAGGAGAACACGGATAATAATTGGAGCTGCAGGAGTGAGTGAGATAGGGAATGCTGAAGGGGCTGGATCAGTTCACACAGCCAAGTAGAAGTGTAGGGATTGGAGGGGCCAGACATACTGAGGGTTGTAGGGCTGCAGGAGTTCAGAGAGTTATTGAGGACAGTTAAGGCAGGTTTGCAGCATTCCCATCAGTTATACAGAGATGTGGAGTGCTGTTCTGGAGGGGGTTACAAAAATCAACAGGGTTGCAGATACTGGAAGATATTACAGGCTGTGCCTGTAGTATCTGAGAAGGTTACAGCGACAGGATGTGTTGAGGAGCTGGAGGCAGCTACAGGTATTAAACATCCTGCAAGGGATCAATAACCTTACATCGATCAGGGGGATTGGAAGTTCTGGAGATAAAGAATGAGAACTGCAGTGACTGGAGAATATCACAGAGATGGGGAGTAATGTAAGAGTTCGAGGAATTATAACGTTAGCTGAGCTGTGTTCAATCAAGTCAGGAAAGACACAGGGAGATCTGAAGGGACTACAGGTGATCAAAAGGACAGTGAGCCTTTTCAGTTCAGGATTGGGCGGTTTACGCAGACAGGGAGTGTTTTATGGAATGGTGTTATTTACAGAGATTATGAAGTTGTATAGAATTGAGGAACGAACAGAGATATGGAAGGCTGTAGTTCATGAAGACTTTTGTTGATGTCGGATGCTGAGGTTCTGGAAATTATGCGGACCGGAAAGCTGGACAATCTGTCAGAGCTTACAGAGACAGGAACAGCAATAGATCCTAGAGACACTAACACAGATAGGGAGGTATCTGCTTTAGGGATGGTTGTAGAGAAGTGTAACGTTTACACAGTTAGGGATGTAAGAGCTGGAGAAGGTTATGGATACGATTAGATTGGTGAGGGGACCGGAGGAGCCTACATTGACAGGGCGGATGATAGCGACAGGAGAATGTTACAGAGATAGTAAGTCTTGTAGAAACTGATCGGGAGAGTCACAAGCATTGGAGTTGATTCCACAGATCGGGGGTTTTACAGGGTCCTGAGAGGATTACGCAGATAGGGAGGATTGTAGAATGTCCACATTTTCAGAGTGTTTCAGGACTGAAAGAGGTTACACAGTTAAGGCTGGATGTTGGAGCTCACAGAGACTTGGAGGTTTGAAGAGGTTGGGGCTGATTATGGATAGATGGATATATTTAGTGACAGTAATATGGAACGCAGAGGGAAAGTTTAGATGAAATTCCCTACAGCATGAGAACAGGTACTTCCGCCAAACAAGTCCACACCAACTCTCCAAAGACACCCCACCCAGACCCACTTCTCTCTGACAACGAAGCTAACACTATGGGCAATTTAGCATGGCTCATTCACCTGATCTGCACATCTTTGGACTGTGGGAGGAAACTGGAGCACTCGCAGGAAACCCACGCAGACACAGAGGGAATGTGCAAACTCCACACAGACAGTCACCCAGCGGTGGAATCGAACCTGGGTCCCTGGCGCTGTGAGGCACTATTGCTCACCACTGAGCCACCGTGTTCCCCCAAATTGCAGAATTACACAAAGAGAGAATGTTTGAGGTTCTGGGAGTGCTGTAGGGAGTGGAGGAGCAAACAGGGATGTGGAGTGCTGTTGTGGTTTGAAAAGGATCTGGAGGTGTTTTTACGGATAAGGAGTTCGGTAGGGATGGGAGAAGATTACTGTGGTCGTGTGGTGCTTTAGGCCAGGAGGCAGGAGTGTGATTGGACCTGCAGAAAGTTACAGTGATCTCATGTTCTCCTGGGGCTTGGGGAAGGTACACAGGTGGGTACGTTGCTCCAGGCTGGAGGATTTTACAGAGACAGGGGCACTGTAAGTATTGTGCAAGACGACAGAAATAGGGATTATTGTACGGATGCAGGATAAGATTATTGAGATTGGACATTTTATCGACACTGGAGCAATTTACACACGGGGAGAGTCGTCAGCATCGGCGTAGGTTTCAAATATACAGCGGGATTATGGGAGGGGTTTGGTTTGGTTTTGGTCAAGGGTAATTTGGGGGTGGGCATGAAAAGCTGGCCAGCCAGAGAAGCAATATCCTACAAGTGAATTAAAATCAACCGTGCTTGGGCCAGTGCCCTGGCCAATCGTGTCGCAGGTCTATGGACAGGACTTTCTCCTGACAGAGATGATGCAGGGACAGGGTTCAGGTGAAAGGAGCTTTCCAAATGCAAAGAGAAATGGTGACTCATCAGAACTGCATGGGAATGTGGCTGAAGACAAGCAGGAAGGAACAGGAAGGGACAGAGTTTAACTAAAACTGTACATCAGTGAATTGGGCTGTGACAGGACATTCTGGGAAAGAATAAGTTATAATGTTGTTTCGTTTGGAATTGCCAAAATATCTGCAAAAAGGTAATAGACTTATGACACAGATTTAAATGCGATTTAGTCAGCAGAGAGATGTGGTTACAGGGTGAACAAAAGGTGGAACGTAAATATTCAATGGTACACAACCTTGTGGGATCTTGGGCAGAATGGGAGTGCCAGATGGGTAACCCTGACAGTAATCAATAACAAGGGCATTACAGAGAAAGCATGTGGTCTCACATGATGTGGCTGAATCAGCCTGAGTGTGAATCCTGGGTCCCATGTGTCACAAACACAAGCAGATGAACCTTTTCTTTAGGCTGCCAGCAGCATTTCATTGTTCATCCCTGCATTAAACAGAAATTCAATGGAATTTGTACAAAGGCATTATGATAATTTTGGGAGACTTTAATCTTTGCATGATCTGGGACAGTCACCCTGGCAAGAGTGATATGATCCGAGCTCCTCTTTGAATGTGTTTGTCAATGTTTCTTTGAATAACATATTGTGCAAATGGCTCGGGATGTCACTATTTCAGATCGACCATTTGGTGATGAAGATGAGTGAAGGAGTGATGTCACACAGAGATCCTCCAAGAGATTGCAATATAGTGGAATTCAAAGAGATTATCAGGTTTTCAAGTGACCATAAAGCACACCCGAGCATCAGAAACAAATCCAATTACATGAGTTTGAGAGGAGAACTGACCAAGCTAAACAGGGGACACAGACTGAAATGTATGGCTGTAAATGGACAGTGGGAATCAATTAGAGCAGTAGAGATGTACAAGAGAGAAACAGACCTCCTGAAGAAGGGCTTATGCCCAAAACGTCGATTCTCCTGCTCCTTGGATGCTGCCTGACCTGCTGAGCTTTTCCAGCAACACACTTTTCAGCTCAAACAGACCCCTTGGTCCAAGTCGGCCACGCCGACAAGATATCATAACCATTTTGGTTCCATTTACCAGCACATATCCCACTAAACCCTTCCTATTCATGTACCCATCCAGATGCCTTTTAAATGCTGTAATTGTACCAGGTTCCACCATTTCCTCTGGCAGTTGATTCCGTACATACAGCAACCTCTGTGTGAAAACGTTGCCCTTTAGGTCCCTTTCAAATCTTTCACCTCTCCGCCCTGGACCTATGCCCTCTAGTTCTGGACTCTCCCACCTCAGGGAAATGACCTTGTCTGTTTTTCTTATCCATGCCCCTGCTGACTTTATAAACCTCTATAAGGTCACCCCTCAGCCTCTGGCACTCCAGGGAAAACAGCCCAGTTGATTAGCCTCTTCCTGTAGCTCAAATCCTCCAATCCGGGCAACATTGTTGTAAATAATTTCTGAACCCTTTGAAGTTTCACAAATTTCTTCCGATAGGAATGAGACTAGAATCGCATGCAATATTCCAAAAGTGGCCTAACCAATATCCTGTACAACCACAAGATGAGATTCCAAATCTTATACTCGATACTCTGACCAATAAAGGAAAGCATACCAAATATATTCTTCACTATCCCATCTACCTGCCACTCTATTTTCAAGGAACTATGAACATGCACTCCAGGTCTCTTTGTTCAGCAACACTCCCTAGGACTAAACCATTAAGTGCATAAGTCCTGCGACGATTTGCTTTTCCAAAATGAAGCACCTCACATTGATCTACATTAAACTCTATCTGCCATTCTTCACTCCATTGGCTCATCTGATAAAGAGGAGACAGTGAGGTCTGCAGATGCTGGCGATCCCATATCCCTCTTCACTCTTTGTGCCCAAGTATGGGATGGTTCCTTCCGGAATGTGAGAATTACAAAGAAGGATTAGGAAAATTGAAGTGGTTGGTACAGCTGTTAGTGCTAGCACAGCTGGGGGAAAGGTGTCGAGGTGTTCTGAGTGAGTGAGTGGGCAGCACAGACACCAGGCAGAGTTGGGCAGAGGGGCAAAGAGATTAGAGAGAGACTGAGAGAAGATGCCGCATTCACTGAGAGTGGGAGAACATGAGCCTTGGTGGGAGGTGGGTACAGTAACAGAGAGAGTGAGGGTGAGGTCATAAAGTGCAGATGGTGCCACATACCCTGGTAGAGGGAGAAGATCACTGACCTCCTTCCTACACTGCGAGGCATTCACCCAGAAGGCTGGCACCTCACTGACCCGGGGCCAGCCTCAGACCAATCTCGAAGGGTCTAGTGTCATAGCTTCCCCTGCCAGCCCTGGAGGAAGATAATGTCCCTCACCATGTCATACACCAGGACCAGGGGCCTGGCCACAAAGTGCGGCCTCAGGTTTACCCCCTCTGCCATGTCCAGGCCAGTTTCGGATTCACAATCCAAGAGTATAATGACTTTTTAAAGATGGCTCTCGGAAACAGGGAGTCCGATGCATTCTGGGATATCCAGGCAATGGGCAGTTCTCATGACAAAGAGGAAAATCATCGCATTAGTGTCAGATGAGAGGAAGACCACGCGGGCAGGGAGAGTAGTTAATGAGATAGATTGGGGATGGTATCATGAGAAAATGCAATTCACCTTGTGGAGAGAAACCCTCCATGAAACCCGAATAAAATGAGACTTGACCAGATCATAACATGGGTTAGGCCTCTGTCTGTCTGAATCAAAATAGGGATAAAATATTGGGAGCAACAAACTTGGAGCAGAGAATTATGCAGGAGATTCAAATACTTAAAATAGGGGTAATACGATGTTCCAGAATATTAAAAGGAGCCGTGGAAAAATCTCCTGCCTTATAGTTACCTACATTATACAATCCTCACTGGATGCAGGGATGATGCCGGAGGACAGGAGAATGGCTAATACAGCAACTTTTATTTAATGTGGAGCAAGGGACTGACTGAATAGGTCGCGGCTGGAATTCTGAGACAGTGGATAAACGGTCACTGAGGAAGTCCCAGGGACTCCAGGACAGGCGGTCTGGATTTGGTCAAGGAAGATCATGTGTAATTAATCTGACTGTGTTGGTTTGAGGCAGTAACTTGTAACTGCAAGTGACTTACTTGGATTTGACGAAAGATCCCATGGCAGACTGTTTAAAAACAGAAACTATGGGGTCCAGGTGAATGACGCAAACAACCTAGAGAAGTGCAAGGCAAGGCAGTTGGGGACATCAATAAAAGAGAGGAATAAAAAATAGAGAGCATGGTCAGTGTGGGCAGATAAATGATGGTAGCTGGAAACACCAATAATCTCGTTAATGGAGCAAATGGCATAATTTCCTCTGTCAGCCAAAGTGCAGAATTTCAGAACAGGAAGCTTATGCTGGAACTGTATACATAATGGGTTCAGTCACAGCTTGGGGACTGTGTGCAGTTCTGCTCACCCCATCACATGGAAGGATGGAATTGGACTGGAGAGGGTACAGAGGAGATTCTTCGCACTGTGACAGTGGAAGTGCAGTTATGAGGAAAGATTGGAATTGGATTGTGCGAGGCGATTTGATTGGGGTGCACATATTGTCAGGGACATGGGTAGAAAGCGAGAGAATACCTTGTTCCTCTTGGAGAGCTCAGTTACCAGTGGCAAATATTTAATGTAATTGGTTGAAATATTAGACAAGTGATGAGGAAAGTTGTGATTTCACCCAGAGTATGGTCGGGATCTGGGAGTCACACATAGAAGCGGAGTAGATGCAGAAACTCTCAAACCATTCGAAAGAGGTACCAGGATCTGCACCTGACGTCCTACAGTGTCCTGGGAGACAGAACTAGGACTTTCAAAACAACGTTACATCTCGTCCAATGCAGACAGTGGACAGAGTCATCACTTCTATACTGTGCTATTTTCTGAAGTTTTCAAAGTTTACCAGTATCTGATGGGATTAATACGCAGGGATGAGGGGTGAGGGCAGGGAGGAGTAGTATGTGAATTGATTACCATCACAATAATACTGATCCCATCCTTTATCCACAATGCTACTTAACTGTGTTGGCCTATTTATCCTTCCTGTATAAATGGGTCACACTGCAGCCACATCTCCATAATGACAGCTACATCTGACCTGGTTCACACTATTTAAAGCTACCATTTCACTGGCCTTGTTGAAAATTTCCCAGTTTCATTCTTGCTCCATTGAAGGCTGCTATCAGTCAACTAATGTTTCTCACTCTCAATTATTGCAAATCATTCCTATCATCATCCAGAACTTTACAATAAAATGATCACTGCACCCCAAAACGTTGCCCTACCGACACTGGATCCACTTGCCCCACCTCTTTCCCAAGGACCAAGTCCAACAGTACATGCTCTCTTGGGTTGGATACATCCTCCTGCAGTCAGCTCTCCTCCATGTAATCCAGGAACACTTGCCCCTTGAGACCCTTCACCGCCAGTATCTGGAAACATTAGGTTTCTCAGTATAACCGATCTGTATTATTATCATCGCTCTCATAAGATCCTGCATATTTATTCTCTATATCATTTCTTTCATTGCTGGCAGACAGACTGTACCTCTCAGTGTAAGTGTACACTTGTTGTTCTGTAGCTCCAGCCAAATTCATTCTGTCCTTGGACGGATCCTCTTTCTCTTGGACGCCTTAACTAACTCTAATCTAAACCAATGCTTCTACCTTCATCGTTTTCCTTCCCTTCTATCATTTTAGAATCCTTTATACTCAACAATATTTAACACCCAGTCCTGCCATTCCTTGAGCCAACTCTCGGTGATCAGTCTATCAGATTCCCACACACCAATCTGCATCTGGAACTCTCCAAACTCCGAATATTCACGTCCATGCAGAGTACCTCAGATTAAGGCTTTCTTTCTTACTCCATCTTCCACTGTTAAACTTGTTGTTGTAAATTAGTACCAACTGCAGCTCCCATTATTTTGAGAATTCTGGTAGTCTCCTCTACTATTCCTTTTTGGATCCTAAGCACACTCCAAGTTATTTTCAATCCGTCCCAAACACCCCGTAAGAAATTCAGTCCCAGCTCTGTCACGTTAGCCCATCCAGCTTGTACAGTTGCTGTCCCAATGTCCTAGGAATCTGAAGCCCGTCCTGCTGCATAACCATTTCAGTCACACTCTCATCGACCTAAAACCCCGAGTCCTGTTCTCACTTGGACACGGAACTGGGAGTATTCCACGGATTGTTACATTTGCGGACCGGCTTGCTAACCATCCACGGAGCTCCCTAAATTCTGATGCCCAGACCACTTCACCCTTCCTACCCAGGTCATTCCTACCAACATGAACATGACATTTGACTGCTCACTGTCTCTCAGACGTATGTCCTGCAGCCACCGTGACATTCTTAACCCCACTCTCCTGGAATTACAGAAACACTGACACCTTCTTCACATTCCTGCCTCCCCTGTGCCTATTGCTCCTCCTTCCTTCTCCCTCCCCACCTGTACAGTCAGGCTGCTTGTGGTACCACAGATATGGCTCTGACTGCCCTCCCTTGAGCAGCCTACACCTTCATCAGCTCCCAAACTGGGACACTTTATTGGGAGGGAGAAAATCAGGATATTCTTCCATTCCCTGAATGTTTCCCTTCGATTGTCTTGTCCCACAGACCCTCCCTTCTTCCAGGCCGTCATGTATGCAGGGTAATCTGCTCTGTGTATGTGCTATCCACCTAATTCTCAGCATCACAGTTGTCCCATAGAGTCTCCAGTCCCTGTCTGAGCTCCATGACCCAGTGTCCATCTAGGACACGAGTAGGGGCTATGACTTCCCAATGTAACAGAACACATTTTCCATCTGACAAACATGTCTTGCAATGTCGTAAAATGCAAAGTCTGGAGTAACTTGATTAATTATTAAGAATGAAATTAACATCAGGAAAATAACAATATGGTTAAGTCCCTTATTCCAAAGTGGCCAACTGAGGTTTATTTATTATATTGGCTGAGAATTTCACTTCTCCCTCTTATTTCTGTGTTCAACCCTTATTTCAGAAGTTCAAAAAATAAATTTGCTAACTTTTAGCAATTAACTGACAGTCGCCAATAACGGTGTATTAATCAGATAATGAATTTACAGCTTTTTCTGTGATGGCGCTTGCACTTCTTTCAAACTCAGAGCATGCAGATCCCAGCAGCAGAAAGTTATTTCTGTGACTCACAGTTACGTGTAATCCCCCAGCTCCCACTCCACTCTGCTCCCTCACAGGGTCACCATCTCTGTGACTCCCAGGTACGTGTAATCCTCCAGCTCCCACTCCACTCTGCTCCCTCACAGGGTCACCATCTCTGTGACTCCCAGGTACGTGTAATCCCCCAGCTCCCACTCCATTCTGCTCCCTCACAGGGTCACCATCTCTGTGACTCCCAGATACGTGTAATCCCCCAGCTCCCACTCCACTCTGCTCCCTCACAGGGTCACCATCTCTGTGACTCCCCACATGTAACCCTCCAGCTCCCACTCCACTCTGCTCCCTCACAGGGGTCACCGTCTCTGTGACTCCCAGATACGTGTAATCCTCCAGCTCCCACTCCACTCTGCTCCCTCACAGGGGTCACCGTCTCTGTGACTCCCAGATACGTGTAATCCTCCAGCTCCCACTCCACTCTGACCCCCCCCCCCCCCTCCACATTGACAGGGAGGGTGATAGTGAGGGGGGGATGTTACATAGATAGTAAGTCTTATAGAAACTGATCGGGAGAGTCACAAGCATTGGACTTGGTTCCACAGATCGGGGATGTTACAGGGACCTGAAGGATAACACAGATCAGGAGGATTGTAGGATGTCCACATTTTCAGAGTGTTCCAGGACTGGAAGAGGTTACACAGTTAAGGAGGGATGTTGAAGCTGTGGGAGTTCATAGGGACTGGGAGGTTTGAAGGGTATGGGGCTGTTTATGGATAGAGGGATATATTTAGGGACAGTAATATGGAACACAGAGGGAGAGTTTAGATTAGTTTCCCTACAGCATGGGAACAGGTACTTCGGCCAAACAAGTCCAAGCCAACTCTCCAAAGACTAATCCACCCAGACCCACTTCTCTCTGACAATGCAGCTAACACTCTGGGCAATTTAGCATGGCCAATTAACCTGACCTACACATCTTTGGACCGTGGGAGGAAACTGGAGCACCCGGAGGAAACCCACACAGACAAGGAGAGAATGTGCAAACTCCACACAGACAGTTACCCAACACTGGAATAGAACATGCGTCCCTGGTGAGCCACCGTGCTGCCCCAAATTGCAGAACTACTCAAAAAGAGAGTGTTTGAGGTGCTGGGAGGACTGTAGGGAGTGGACGAGCAAACAGAGATGTGGAGTGCTGTTGTGGCTTGAAAAGGGTCTGGAGGTGTTCATATCGGTAAGGAGGTGGGTAGGGTTGAGAGAAGGTTACTGTGGGCGTGTGTTGCTATAGGCCAGGAGGCAGGAGTGTGATCGGACCTGCAGAAGGTTACAGTGATATAATGTTTTCTTGAGGCTTGAGGAAAGTACACAGGTGGGTATTTTGGTCCATGCTGGAGGATTATTGAGATTGGCATGTTATCAACATTGGAGCAATTTAGACATAGGGAGAGTTGTCAGCATTGGAGTAGATTTCAAATATACAGCAGGAATATGGGATGGGTGGAGGTTATAGAAATAGGAAAATTTCTGGGAATTACAAGCATTCAAGACATTGGCACAAACAAGTTGGACCGAAAGGCATGTTTCCTTGCTGTATGACTCTATCACATGACAAGAGACAGCATGAGGAGGGAATGTAGAACAGAAAGATCCCAGGTTTCAATACCATGTCCTTAAGGGAGGCCTGCTTTCCCTCCTGTTATACTGATCCTCACTAAGACAGCACAGGCCTGGATTGATAACTGTGAACTTACTGTATTGGCATAGGAAGGCTCAGTACAGCAGTGATGAAAATTAAGAAGAGGTGGGGTGTGAGCCTGGGACCATCATGCACTGTGTTCGTTCTTCAACACGGTATCTGTGTCATGTCTTCTCGACCAAAGTTCGATCCCTTAAATATACTCTGCTCTGTTCACTGTGAGTGATCGTACCAATCTGCAGGATTTACTGAAGGCTCTAGATCTCACACTCCATCTCTCTGGCTGACTAACTGTCTTCAGTGTCGTGATGGACGAAACAGGAATTGGCAATTCTGCTGGGTCAGTAGCATCCTGAGTACCTATAAGGAGACAGAGGATCAGACTGAATGGGAAATTAGGCTGATGCAGTGAGGGTTACACATGGAGAATGGCACCGAGCCCCACAGAGATCTGGAAAATCCCAGTCTCCATCCCTGGTCTGTGTTGCCTCATCTCCCTGGAGTGGAGAATTCTGTTGGCTCAGGAACTGGAGTAGCTGCAAAAGGTGCAGTCACCAGCATCAATTAAACCCTCACAGTGACAGAAACCACATGGAGAGAGACTGTGATAGCACCAGAGTGCAGGAAGGTATCAAGATTAAACCACGATCAGGAAGAAGGTGCACTGGGAGCAGTACTCAGGGATGAAGGAGCAATCAGTGGGCCTGGCAATGGCCTAGTGTTACTCTCACTCGACTGTTCATCCAGAATTTAATGCCGGTAGCAGCGATACCCATCTGACTGCTTAATACCCTTTAAGTAAAGAAATCTGTTATGGGCTGCCGGTCTGGCCTACATATGAATCCAGACCCAGAGCAAGGAGGTTGACTCTCAACTGCCCACTGGAATGATCTGGCAAGCCACTCACCTCAAGGACAGCTCGGGGTGGGCATGAAATGCTGGCCAGCCAGAGACAGCAATATCCCATGAGTGAATTAAAAACAACCCTGCTGGGAGCAGTGTCCTGGCCAATCATGTTGGCAGGTTTATGGACAGGGCTTTAAACTGACAGAGAGGATGCAGGGACAGGGTTCAGGTGAAAGGAGCTTTCCAAATCCAAAGAGAAAAGGTGACGCGTCAGAACAGCATGTGGATGTGGCTGAAGACAAGCCGAAAGGAACAGGAAGGGACAGTGAATTAGGCTCTGACAGGAAATTCTGGGAAAAAGTCAATTAGTTTCTTTTTGGAATTGTCAAAGTATCGGCAAGATTTGGACACCAGAAAGATGTGGTCACAGGAGAAACTGTGCTGTATTGTTCTGTGTTCCAAACAGGTAGGGTTACAATGGCAGGAAGAGGTTACAGGAGGCTGGACAAGATGGGATATGAATGGACACAATTAAGAAGGTTTGCTCGGAGTGCCAGAGGTAACAGAAACACCAATGGCCTGATCTGGAACAGATGACCCAGACTGTGATGGGTGTGGGAATTGGAGGTGGTTTCACAGGGAGGGAGGACCATAGAGGCCACAGGAGAGAACAGAAATGCAGAGAGCTGTGTGGCCTGTCGGAGTTCATGGAGATGGGGAGTTCGAGAGGGATGGGCCAGTTGACAGGGATAAGGATGTTGATTGGATTGAGCAGTTTACACAGGCAGGAATGTTTTCGGCGAATCGAGCAGATTACAGTGATAAAGTGGTGGTATTGACTGGAGGAAGAATCAGAGATATGGAGGGTAGTCATGGCTGAAGATGTTTATAGGTGCAGGAAGGTTTAGACTCTGCAGATTATTTCGATATAGAGAGTGTGGAGTCTGACAGATTTTCCAGAAGGGCAGTAAATTTGGTTGTAGACAGTTTCACAGATAAGGGAGCATTAGTAACCATGTCCAGAATGGTCCAAGCGGGAAGGGTTGGAGGGGATTTTCCGTTCACACTAACAGGGACATATTGGATTCTTAAGATCCCATCCAACATCCCCCTCCGCCCGCCTCCAACAGAGCACCCCGCCCGTCCCAATCCCATCCAACATCACCCTCCGCCCACCTCCAACACAGCACCCCACCCGCCCCAAACCCATCCAACATCACCCTCCGCCCGCCCCCAACAGAGCACCCCACCCCACCCCACTTTTAAAAGCCTCCCATTTCCCAGTTATTCCTTTTCCGTCAAACAGACTGACCCATTTTTTGGAGGTGCCGGTGTTGGACTGGAATGGGCAAAGTTAAAAATCACACAACACCAGCTTACAGTGCAGTAGGTCTATTTAGCGGCACTAGCTTTCAAAGTGCTGCTTCTTCATCAGGTGGTTGTGGAGCACAGCCATAAGGCACAGAATTTACAGCAACTGGATGGCAGTGTCATGGAATGAAATATTTAACAAGTTTTGAAAAAGTCTTTCATCTTTCAGAATGATCACCAGCTCTTGTAAATCTAGTGCTTCCAAACAGAGGGTCCTCAATTATCCAAATATCGGATTATCCAAAGGAGAACTCGAGGTCCCGATAGAAACATTGCATCAAAGAGCTGTTTCAATCCTGGTTGTGTTTTTTTTGTTCACACTGATTAAAACAGATCTCGGCTCACTGAAATCCTGCCGAGAACAGTCCTGGACATCGAGCCCAGGTACCATCTCCAAATGACTGACCTCCCACCCTCTCTGGCTCTCCAGACTTAGACTGGAGTTCTACATAGGGGTAAATCCTAAATCCCCCTTCCCCAGATATTCTCTCGAACATTGTCCTGTACAGGGCAGACGTGGAACTTTTCAAAATGTTGAAGGAAAAGTTGTGTGTGTGGCTATGTGTGCATGTGCGCGTGCATGTGTGTGCGCGTGCGCTATTTGGAGACTTACCCACCAAAGGCAGTAGCTGTCTTACTGTTGGTGTCCAGTCTGGCTGCCCAGGAGGGGGAGGAGATGATGGGGGCAGGGGCGCACAGGGGGGTGGGGCACCTAGGGGTATGGGTGTGAACGGTGGGTGGAGCGGGCGGGGGGGTGTAGTGTTGGACGGTTTGGGACCGGGTGAGGGGGGGTTTGGAGGTGGGCGGGGGCAGTGTTTGAAAGGTTTGGGGGCAGCCTGAGGGTGATGTTGGATGTCTTTGGAGGCAGGCAGGGTGCTCTGTTGGAGGTGGGCGGAGGGTGATGTTGGATGGGTTTGGGGGAGGGTGGGGTACTCTGTTGGTAGAGGGCGGAGGGTGATGTTGGATGGGTTTGGGGACGGGTGGGGTGCTCTGTTGGGGGCGAACGGAGGGTGATGTTGGATGGGTTTCGGGCGGGCGGGGTGCTCTGTTGGAGGCGGGCGGAGGGTGATGTTGGATGGGTTTGGGGACGGGTGGGGTGCTCTGTTGGGGGTGGGCGGAGGGTGATGTTGGATGGGTTTGGGGACGGGTGGGGTGCTCTGTTGGGGGCGGGCGGAGGGTGATGTTGGATGGGTTTGGGGCGGGTGGGGTGCTGTGTTGGAGGTGGGCGGAGGGTGATGTTGGATGGGTTTGGGACGGGTGGGGTGCTCTGTTGGAGGCGGGCGGAGGGGGATGTTGGATGGGATTGGGTGCGGTTGGGGTGCTCTGTTGGTAGAGGGCGGAGGGTGATGTTGGATGGGTTTGGGGACGGGTGGGGTGCTCTGTTGGGGGCGGGCGGAGGGTGATGTTGGATGGGTTTGGGACGGGCGGGATGCTCTGTTGGAGGCGGGCGGAGGGTGATGTTGGATGGGTTTGGGACCGGCGGGGTGCTCTGTTGGATGTGGGCGGAGGGTGACGTTGGATGGGTTTGAGAACGGGGCAGGGCGGGTAGCGTTGGATGATTTTGGTGGCAGGAGCTGGCGTGGGTCGGTGTTAGAAGGGTTTGGGAATGGGTGGGGGGGCGGTGCTGGAAGAGTTTGGGGTGAGCAGTGGTGCGTTTTTGGGGGCTGATGGGGCGGGAGGCCCCACGCATGGTTTGCTGCTGCCTCGTCACCTCAACGGGAACTAGTCATTACCGAAAACTCCGAGCCCTCGAGGAACGACATGGAATTGATTAATCGAATAACCAATTATCTGAATGTATTATTGCCCACCCATCTCCTTCAGATAATCAAGGTTCCTGTGTAAACAGCTGGATGTTAACCTGGTGTTGTGTGATTTTTACCTTCACCCAATCAACCCCTGCTCGATCCTTCTGAATGGCCCCAATATTGAGCCTGTTCCAGTTTAAGACCTGAATCTGTGGACCTATCTGATCTTTTTCCATAACTATGTTAAAACAAAGACAGTTGTGGTCACTGGACCCAAAGGGCTCTCTGAATGACACTTCAGTCTCTTGCCCAAACTTGGTTTCTGAGGGGAGGTCCAGTGTTGCATCTGTCTGAGTAGCGTAGAGCCCTCTACATCTTGGTTTAGGAAACTTTCTTCGACATATTTGACAAATTCCACCCCGTACGGTCCTTTTACAATCTGGGTGACCCAGTCAATCCATGGGAAGTTAAAATCTCCATCCAATACTACTTTATTATTTTTATAGGTACCTGCAATCTCACTACACATTTTCTCCTCTCGTACCCGCTGGCTATTTGGGCGTCTAGAACACCATCCCAGTAGACTGACCATCCCCTTTTTGTTTCTAACTTTTTAAAAAATGGTCTCATTTAATGACTGCTTAACAATACTGTCTCTCAGCACTGTTGTTCTGTCCTCCCTAATCAAAGGCACAACTTCCCCTCCTCACTTACATGTCCTTCTGTCCCGCCTGTAGTTTCTGTATCCTGGAACACTGAGCTGCCAGTCCTGCCCTTCTCTCAGTCATGTTTCTGTTATGGCTATAATATCCCAGTCCCCAGAGCTAATCCATGGTCTGAACTTGTCTGCCTTACCAGTCAGTTTTCGTGCGTTGAAATTAATGCCCTGAAAACCAAACGGCTTTTCCCTCCCTATTCTGTGCCCCGGATATCCTGGATAGGAAACTTGCTCTCGATGGCTGATGTATTTTCCCCTGTCTAGTTGATGGCCCCTGTCTTATTCAGAGTCTCAACTCCCTGCCAAAATAGTTTAAATCCTGCCAGCTAATACAAGCAAATCTCCTCCCTGGGATGCTGGTGCCCCTCTGCATCCAGTGCCATCCATCCCCCTGGTACAGGTCACCTCTACCCAAGAAGAGATCCCAATGTCCCAATTCTGAGGGACAGTTTGAATTAATAACTGGAAAGGTAAGGATTGATTAGGGATAGTCAGCATGGATTTGATACAGGAAGATCTTGTCTGATGAAATGGTGTCTGAAAATATGGATGAGGGCAGTCCAGATGATATGGTTACCATGGAGTTCATTAAGGCCTTCGACAAGTTCCCACAAGGAAGACTGGTCCTAAAGGGAAGAGCCCATGGGATCCAAGGCATGATGGCAAATTGGATCCATAATTGGTGGAGGGTTGGTTTTGTGATTGAAAGCCTTTGCCCAGCGGGTATACCACAGGGATCTGTGCAGGAGCCATTGCTGTTCATTATGGACATTAATCACTCGGATGTGAAAGCAGAAAGTAACATTATCAGGTTTGCAAAAGACGTGAAAGGTGAAGGTGTTGTCCACAGTGAGGGGGATGGCCTCAGGCTGCAGTCTGAAGTGCGAGGCTGGGACAGAATTTCAACAGAGTAATTTCAATTGTTAACCAGGCAAGAGCACAGCAGGCAATGAGGGAATACTCATCAATTAAACTGCATTTACTTTGATGTAAACTGCCTGACACATAAGGCAGATGAACACACGCCATGGAGGTGAACATGGCTCTGGGAAATGACAGGAATTACAGAAACACAGCTGAGGGAGGGTCAGGACTCACAGATCATTGTTCCAGAGGACAGACTCAACAGGAAGGATAGATGGGGAGGCAAGAGAGTAGGGGGAGTGGAGTTTTTGATCAGTGAAAACATCACTGCAGCACTGAGAGAGGATATTCCTGGGGATCGCCCAGTGAAGCTGTGTAATGGAAATGAGAAATAAGAATGAATAATCAGTTTGATATGACTGTACGACAGGCCTGCAGTGGTAAGCGGGAAATTGAGCAGCAAATATGTCAGAGATCTCAGATATCTGTAAGAAGGATGGGTTGTAATGGTGGGGGATTTTAACTTTCCAAACCTAGATTGGGACTGCCAGAGTGTTCACAGGTTGGATGGGAGGGATTTGTTCAGTGTGTTCAAGAAAACTGACTCAATCAGTATGTAACTGGCCTGACTGGAGAAAGGGATAAAACCTGACCTCCCCTTGGGAAACAAGGTAGAGAAAGGGGCTGAAGTGTTTGTGGGGGAGCACGTTTGCAAAGTCATCACAATTCTATTAGTTTGAAAATAGGGATGAAAAAGGACAGGCCTGGTCCAAAAGTTAAAGGTCAAAACTGGCCTTGCCGCAATCTAGAAGGTATTAGACAAGACTGTCCAATATTTGCAGATAAAGGGACATTGGGCAAGTGGGAGTCTTTCAAAAGAGAGATAAATTAAGATTTCAGGGGCAGCATTTTGCTGTTAGTGTGAAGGACAATGCTGATACCAGTGGCAAATACTGGATGACTGGGGATATTGAGGCTCTGGTCAAGACAAAAGGGGTACATGTCCTATACAGCCAGCTGGATTAAGTCAATCCCTTGAAGAACATTGTGGGTGCAGTAATACTCTTCAGAGGGAAACCATGAGGGCCGAAAGGGGAACTGACAGAGCTTTGGCAGAGAAGGCTCAGGAAAATCCAGAGAGTTTCTACAAGTATATTAGCAACAGAAGATTAACTCTGGACAGAATGTGACTCCTTAAACATGAATGAAGCTATCCATGTGTGAACCCACAGGAAATGGGTGAGATCCGAGACATAAACTTCACGTCAGCACTTACTGTGGAAAACACACTGAGGAAGCAGGGAAATAAACAGTGATGTTTTCAAAAGAGTCCACATTGGAGAACAGGAGGTTCGGAAGGTTTTCAAACACATTAAAATTAGACAACTCTCTGGGAACTAATCAAGTACATCACAGGACATTGGGGGAAGAAATTTACAATGATATTTCTATCACTGACAGCCACGGGTGGTGAGCTGGGAGCCTGGAGATTGCCTAATGTTGTGCCAGTATTTAGGAATGGCTGCGATGGAAAGCTAGGGACATAAACACCAATTAGCTTGATGTCAGTGGTGCCAATGTTGTTGGAAGCAATTCCACGGGACAGGACTTACATGCATTTGGAAAGGCAACAACTGATTAGGGATAGTCAGCATAGCTTTGTGCATACAAAGTCGTGTCTCTCAAACTTGATAGAGTTTGTTGAAGAGGTGACCAAGAAGGTGGATGAAGGTAGAGCAGTGGACGTTGTCTATCCTGACGTCAGCAAGGCCTTAGACAGGGTTTAGCATGGTACACTGGTTAGTAAGATTAGATCACATGAGATTAGGGACAGCAAGACAAACAGACACAAAATGGGCTTGACAGTAGGAGACAGAGGATGATGGGCAAGGGTTGTTGTGCAGACTGGAGGCCTCTGACCAGCGGTGCGCCATGAGCATTGGTATGTGGGGTCACGCATGTGCATTATTGACATAAACGAGAATATGTGAATTATTGTTAGTAAGTTTGTGGATAGTAAGATAAGAGTTATAGTGGGCAGTGAATACAGTTATCAAAGATGATCTTAACCAACTGAGCCTTTGGGTTAAGAAATGAAAGATTGAGCTGAATTCAGATGTTGGATTTTGTTAAGACAAACCAGGGAAGATTAATACAATTAATGGCAGAGCTCTGGACAGTGTTGTCGAACAGAGAGAGACCAAGGGATGCAGTTACATTGTTCCTTGGAAGTGGCAACGCAGGCGGACAGGGCGGGGAAAGCAACATTTGGCACACTAGCCCTCATGGGTCAGAGCATTGAGTACCTGAGATGGTCCATCATGATACGGCTGTATCAGACTTTGCTGGGACTCCAGTTGGAGTACTGTGTAGAATTCTGATCCTCCTGCTTTAGGAAGCATATTCTGAAACTGTAAATGGAACAAAGATTGACAAAGATGTTACTGATACTGGAGGGTTTGACAGAAACAGAGAAGCTGGATAAGCTGGAAGGCAACATGGCGGTGGGTGGGTGGGCGGATGAGATAGATTTGGCAGATAAGGTTAAGGAGAATCCAAAGAGATTCTACAGCGCACAAGTACAAAAAGGATACTAAAGAGATAATAGAGCCCCTCAAAGATCAATAAGGGCATCCATGCATGGAACCACAGGAGATGGGTGTGACCCGAAATGAAGATTTCATCTCAGAAAGTATTGTGGACAAAGACTAGGAAACAAAAGGAAAGAAATAGTGATGTTTGAAAAGAGTCCCCAGTACAGAAGAGGTGGTGCTGGAGGTCTTAGAACACAAAGAGAAAGCCCTAGGTCCTGAACAAGTGTATCCCAGAACATTGAGGCAATGTCACAGTGGGGACCGTGGCAGAGATATCATTATCTTTCTATTTACATTGGGTGTAGGTGGCTGAGGGGTGACCTTATAAAGGTTTATAAAAACATGAGGGGTATACGTAAGGTGAATAGTGAAGGTCTCTACCCCAGGGTAGGGGAATTCATTTCTAGAGGGCAGAAATATGAGGTGGGAGAGGAAATACTTAAAAGCGACCAGTGGAGAACATTTCTACACAGAGAATGGTGCACATATTGAATGAGCTGCCACTGAAGTAGTAGAGAAAAGTACAATTACATCATGGAAAAGACATTTGGGCAGGTAAATGGAGAGGAGAAGGTTTGATGGGATCAGGACCAAACGCAGGCAAATGCGACTCGTTCAGTAACCGTGATCAGCATGGACTAGTTGGATCGAAGGAACTGTTTCTGTTCAGCATGGCTCTTTCTCCAGTTCTTGGAGGAGGAGAGTACTGAGACAAGGCGCTGAAGCAACCTTACAGCAATGGATAATGTATCTAGAATGAAGAATACTTCAAATATGTGGAGGGACTATCGGGACGGGAGGAGGTTACAGGGAAAGGAACTGTTATAGGAGTTTAAAATTATTGAAGACACTTGTCCACGAGACATGGTATATGTACAGTGTTGGAGGTGGAACACAGAATAGAAAGATCCCATTCAGCATTCCCACAAACTCATGGGAGGCCTGCTTTCCCCTCTGTCATACTGATGTTCACGAAGACATCACAAGCCTGGATTGATAACTGTGACATTCCCGATGCTGTCTCAGTACAACAAAACTTACATTATGGGTGGTGATTGTCCTGGGGTGTGTCTGTACTGTGCTCCCCTTCCAGCAGTGCATCTATGTCATGTCTTGTTAGCCGATGTTTGAAGCCATCTTATTGCTCCCTTCTCTGTGCACTGAGAGTTATCTTACCTAGCTGCAGGATTTATTGAAGGCTCTAGATCTCCCTGCCCTTTGTCTCTCTGGCTGAACAACATCTTCAAATAGGTGGTGGACGAGGCACCCAGCAGTTGGGAAGTCCATTGAGTCAGGAACTTCCTGATTACCGACAGGAGACAGAGCAATAGACAGAATGGGAAACTAGACTGATGCAGTGAAGGTTATACATGCAGAATGGTCCGGACTATCACAGAGATCTGGGAAATCCCAGTGTCCATCCCTGGCCTGTTCGGCCTCGGCTGTCTGGAGTAGAGAATTCTGCTGTCCTCAGGATCTGGATTAGCGACAAGAGTGAGAGACGTTAACAGAGGCAGCAATTAGACCCTCACAGTGAGGGATACCACATGGAGAGATACTGAGTGATATCACCAGAGTGCAGGAAGGTAACAGGATCAAACAATCATGAAGGAAAAACAGGTTTAGCTTCATGATACACTGGTATCAGTGCTCAGGGATGAGCACCCTGTGAGCAGGCGAAGTAATGGCCTAATGGTATTATTGCTAGAGCATGTATCCAAAATCTCAGCTAATGTTCAGGGGAGGCAGGTTTGAACCCCACCAGCTGGAATGGTGGAATTTGAAATAAATTACTTTTAAAATAGTAATTGACAATCCATAAATACCATTACAGATGTACAATAGATGCAAACACTTCTCCTTTCGAGATGGACATCTGCCCATCCTCACGTGGTCTGCACGTGGTCTGCAAAGTGTTTGCCTTTGAGTGACCCTCTGAAATGGCGGAGCATGTTACTCAGCTCAAGGGCAGCTAGGGGTGGGCAGGAAAGGCCGGTCAGCTAGAGACACCCACATCCCATACCAGGTTTTAAAAAGTAATCCATTCAATGGTCCCACTCGAACCCTGCTGGGACCAGTGTCCTGGCCAATCATGTCGGTAGGTATATGGACAGGGCTTTAAACTGGCAGAGAGGATGCAGGGACAGGGTTCAGGTGAAAGGAGCTTTCCAAATCCAAATAGAAAAGGTGATGCATTGGAACAGTATGGGGATGTGGCTGAAGACAAGCAGAAAGGAACAGGATGGGACAAAGTTTAGTTAAAACTGGACACCAGTGAATCGGGTTGTGACAGGAAATTGTGGGAAAGAGTAAATTATGTTTTGTTTGGAATGGACAAATTCTCTGCAATAAGGTAGATGGATTTGTGACACAGAGATAAAAGGGATTTAGACAGCAATGAGACATGGTTACAGGGCGAACAAAAGGTGGAGCATAAATATTCAATGGTCCACAAGCTTGTGGAAACTCAGGCAAAATGGGTAACGCTAACAATAATGGATAACAAAAGCATGACAGGGAAAGCATTTGTAGAGTCAGTCTGAATGTAAATTCTAGCTAATACTTGCCAATGACACAAGCAGCAGAACAGTTTTAGCCACCAAACAGCATTTCATTGCTCATCACTGCATTAAACAGGAACTCATTGGAATTTTTAACAAACACATTGTGATAATTTAGTGTAACTTCAATATTCATATAATATTGACAATCACACTGACAAGAGTGATATTCGAAAAGGAGGTTGTAAAATTTTTTTCAGTGTTTCTTTGAATAACACATTGTGCAACTGGCTAGGGACGTAACTATCTCAGAGCGATCGTTGTGTGATGAAACTTAGTGAATGAGTAATGTCACCTGGAGAGATCGTCAGGGAAATTGTGATAAAATGCAGTTTCAAGAAATATAAAGTTTTAAAGTGAATCACAAATAGGAAAAGATACAACCAGAAACAAGAACAGCCAATTACATGAGTTTGAGAGGAGAACTGACCAAGGTAAACAGGCTAAACAAACTGAAATATGCCTCTGTAAATGAACAATGGAAAACATTTGAAGGAACAGTGTAAAACACTCAACAAAAGGACATTCCATTGAAACAGACAAATCCTCAGCAAGAAATTCCCACCAGTCCCTCACTCATGACCAAATGGATCATATTAGATTATGAGGCTTAGAATATCACTACAAAGCACTTAAAATCCTGAAATCAGAGATAGTTTAAAGGTATTAAAGCGTTAAAGGTATTGCAAAGTGTCAGCTGGCAGCAGGAGGGCAGTGGGAAGGGGAATCATTGTCAGGGTTTAATGATACAATAGGAAGAGGGAGAGGTGAAGGTGCTGGAGGTGGTGAGAGTGTTACAGAGAGTGGTCAGGGCCTGAATGCTGTTACAAAGCCTGTACGGATTGCTTGCAGCTGAAGGTTTTTGCAGAGGTAGTGAGGGGCATATGCATTTTTATTTATCCATTCATGTGATGAGGGTGTCACTGATTGGACCAGCATTCTTTACCCCACTGCTAATTCTCCAGAGGGCAGTTAAGAGGCAGCCATATTGCTGTGGACTTGATGCATATGTCAGCCAGACCAAGTTAGAATGTCAGCTGTCCTTCCCTCAAGGATATAGGTGAACGAGATGGGTTCTTCAGACTGATCTACACAGCTTTTATAGTGGTCCCACCAATGTCTTGTACAGCCACAACATGATATCCCAACTCCTACTTTCAATACTCTGCAAAATGAAGGTAACCATCCCAAACGCCTGCTGCACCAGCCTGTCTACCTGTGACACCACTTTCAAAGAACTGTGTGCCTGCATGGCTGGGTCTCTGACTGACAACACTACCCAGAGCTCTAACATTAACTGTACAAGTCCCACCCTGGTTTGTTTCACCAAAATGGAACACCTCACCTTTATCTAATTAAACTCCATCTGCTATTCTTCAGCCCACTATCCCAGCAGTCCTGTTTATCCTGTTGAATCACAGATAACATCCTTCACAGTCCACTTTGCCACCAATTTCAGTACCACCCAAAAACTTACCAGGAAACCAATACTCCCATCCAAACCATTTATCCAAATGACGACAATCTGCAGCCACTGCACCGCTGGTCCCATGTCTCCAGTCATAAAAACAACATGTCTGTCACCACCTTCTGCCTCTTATCATCAAACCAATTTTGTATCCAGTTGACTAGCTCCTTCTGAATGCCATATCCTTTTACATTGATCTGAGCTCATTACTCAGTTTACCATACGGGACGTAGAACACAGCACAAGACCCTTTGGCCATGATAGTATGCCAACATTTATCCTACGGTAAGATCAACCTAACCAATATACCTTTCATTTTACTGCCATCCACGTGTCTATCCAACAGTAGATTAAATGTCCCGAATGAATCTGACTGTCCTTCCACTGCTGGCAGTGCATTCCACCCACCTAACAGCTTTTGTGTAAAGAACCTATCTCTCCTTAACCATCCACAAATCACCTTAAAATTATGCCTGCTCATAGTAGCCATTTATGCTATGGTATAAATAAGTGTTTCACTATCACTTTCTCTGTGCCTCAAATCATGTTGTTCACTTCTACCAAGTCACCCCTCACCCTTCTTCACTCCAATGAGAAAAGCCTTACTTCCCTCAAACCTTCTTCACAAAACATGCCCTCCAGCACAGGAAGCATCCGGGTAAATCTCCAATTTACCCTCCCTAAAACTTCCAATACCTTCCTGTAATGAGGGGACCAGAACTGTACACAATATTCTAAATGGGGTCTAACCAGGGCTCTATCGATCTGCAGCATAACCTCACAGCTTTAAAACTCAATCCCCCAGTTAATGAAAGCCAACACAACATATTCCTTCTTAACAACCCTATAGAATGGGTGGCAACTTTGAGGGATTGATAGACGTGGAACCCAAAATCCCTCTGTTCCACAACACTACCAAATATTCTGCATTTAACCCATTCAAGATTGACCTTCCAAAATGAATCATTTCACACTTTTCCACATTGAACTCCATCTGTCACTTCTCAGCGCAGCTCTGCACCCTGTCAATAACTAGCTGCAACCAACAACAGACCTCCACACTATCCACCACTCCACCAACCTCCATGTCATTTGCAAAATTACTAACCCACTCTTCCACACCCAAATCCAAGTCACTTTTAAAAAAATCACAAAGAGCAGAGATCCTGGAACCGATCCCTGCAGAATATCACTGGTCACCGAGCTCCAGGCTGAATGCTTCCCATCCATCATCCCCCTCTGTCTTCTACAAGCCAGGAATTCTGTATCCAGAGAGACAGGTTTCCTGTATCCCATGCCTCTGTACTTTCTGAATGAGCCATAAATGTGTTTTATCACATTCTCAAAGGATTCAATAAGATTTGTGAGGCATGATCTGGCCCTAACAAAGCCATGCTGACTATCTGTAATCAAACTATAGTTTTCCAAGGAGCCATAAATCCTGTCTCTCACAGTCCTCTCCAATAATTTGCACACCACAGACATAAGAACATGAGGTCTGTAATTACCAGGATTATACCCATTCCCTTTCTTGAACAAAGGAGTAACATTTGCCAGCCTCCATCTTGCACGACTCCGGTGGACAGTGATGGTGCAAAGGTCATCGCTAAAGGCACAGCAATCCCTTCCCTCGATTCGTGCAGTAACTTTGGGTACAGCCCGTCTTGTCCAACAGACTTACCTATCCTTAGGTTTACAAAATACTCAGCACATCCTCCTTCTTAACATCAACCTGTTCACATATATCAGTCCTTCTCATGCTGTCCTCACAAATGACAGGGCCCCTCTCAGTAGTGAATCCTGAAGCACAGAATGCATTAAGGAACTCCCCTACCTCGTGTGACTCCAGGCACAAGTTCCCTCCACTATCCCTGACCGGCCCTACGCCCAGTCTGGCCATCCTCTTGTTCCTCAGCTAATTGGAGAATGCCTTACGTTTTTCCTTAATCCTTCCCAACAAAGCTTTTACATGCCCCCTTCGGGCAGTCCTAAGTCCATTCTTCAGTTCCTTCCTGGCTACCTTCAGAGTCCCCAGAGTGCAGAAACAGGCCATTTGGCCCAACAACTCTATACCGACCCTCTGATGAACATCCGACCCAAAACCATTCCCCCATCCTATTACTCTCCATTCACCCTAACTAATGTGTCAATCCAACACATCCCTGAACACTGTGGGTAATTTAGTATGGCTGATTTGGGCTGTGGGTGGAAACTGGAGGAACCCCACGCAGACCCGGGGAGAATGTACAAACTCCACACAGACAGTCGCCCGGGACTGGAATTGAAATCAGGTCTCTGGTGCTATAAGGAAGCTGTGCTAACCACTGAGGCATCTGCCACCCCCATATAACCCTACAGAAGCCAAACGATCCTTGCGTCCTCAACCTTATGTAAGCTTCCTTCTTCCTCTTGACTAGATGTTCGACACGTTGGAACCTTGTCACATGCTTTGCTGAAGTCCATGCGGACAACGTTGACTGCTCTGCCTTCATCTATCTCTTGACCACCTCCTCGAAGAGTCAATCCGGTTTGTGAAACATGGTTTGCCACTCACAAAGCCATGCTGACTATCTCTAATCAGCCTTTGCCTTTCCAAACATGCGTAGCTCCTTTCTCTCAGAACCTCCTCCAACAACTTACCCATCACTGGGCTCACTGCGCTGTAATTTCCTGACTTTTCCCTGCAGACCTTAAGTGATGGAACAGCATTAGCCGCACTCCAGTCTTCCGTTACCTCACTGTGTCTGTTGATAATATACATATCTCTGTTGGGGACACTGCAATCTCTTCCCTAACTTGCCACAATATTCGAGGATTGATCTACCTCTATTTGTGTTAAAATTCCAGCACGTTCTCTTCTCTGTTGAGGATTCTTTCTAAGACATCACTGGTTATTTCCCCAACCTCCCGATCGTCCGTGTCTGTCTACACAGTAAATTCAGACAAGATTTTATTTTGTTTAAGATCTCACTCATCTCCTCTGGTTCCACACATCGGCGACCAAGATATTGATATTGAAGGGGTCCGATTCTCTTCCAAGTTATTCTTTAGCCCTTACTGAAACTTGCATAAAGGCTTCTGAAAATTCAAATAGTACACTTCCCCCATACCACCATCCCCCACACCCTTATCTATTCTGCCATTCATATTCACACCAACAAATAAAATCCAAGAGACTCAAAACTACATTCTTCTTTAGAAAATGTGTTTCTAAGGTTTCAGTTTTTTTTTATTGATAGGTCCTTTCTCACTCATTTCAGTATGCTCCTGACTTACTGTATGCCTAACATTATTTGGTTTCAGACAGGTAGCAGGAAGGGTTGTGAGAGTTCTTGTTTCTCAATCTGTAAAAGGTAACGTACAGGGTCATCAGGTAATAGAGAAGGCAAATCAAATGCTGGCATTTACTACAAAGGGAATGGAGTCTAAAAATAGGAAGGTCTTGCTAAAACTATACAAGATACGAGTCAGACAACACCCAGAAGACTATGAACAGTGTGAGTGCCCGAAGGAAAGAAAGATATTCTTCGATTCGAGGCAGGTCAGAGGAGGGGTCGTTTGGTTGCTCCTGGGAATGGATGAATTTTCCACTAAGAGGTGGATTAGATTGAGGTTGAACCCATTGAAGTTTAGAAAACATGAGAGAAAAATTGAATGTAAGATTCAAGATTCTGAAGAGCTTTGATCGGGTAGATGCTGGGAGGTAGGAAATTAAAAAGTACAGCACAGCAATGAGCCCTTCGGCCCATCATGGCTGTGCCGGCCATGACGATATTCTCAACACATGCCATCTGCCAGCACATGGTCCATATCCCTCTATTCTCTGTCTGTTCAATGATGTTATTGAAAACCATCCAGGATTTTATCCATTACAACACTGACACTTATTAGTTATCTCGTGCGGATGGAGACCAGTGTCACACACAGTTACTGTACTGCCCTTGCTGCAAGTATATTCAGTGTCCTGACTATAACCTTATTTGCATTCCCATCACTGGTTGTTCCTGTAAAAGAATTCCGGCCAATGATTGCTGCTGCTTGTTTATTCCCAGCTCCATTCAAATCACCTCCAAATTTAGGACTTCAGTTCCACGTGGCAATTTCATTAATATATTAACCTCATCCTTTCTTCACACCTTGTTGGCTTTTTGCCTAGTCTGCCTCGATCCCAACAACCCTTCAATATTCCCTTCCCAGCGACGGTCATTCTGCAGCTACATCTCCGGAATGACAGTTCCATCATATCTGTTCACTGTCATTCCATCTGCCTTATGCCGAATGCAGTGAGTCATTCCTCAGCAGTGGGGGGGTGGGGGGTTGAACAAATGGTACAGATTACAGGAGATACGGAGGCTTACAGGGGCTCGAGGATGTTAGAGTTAAACAGAGTTATATCTTGTCAAAAATGTCAGAGGGACAAAGGAGTTTGGGTAATTGGAGGAATTTATAAAGATAGAGGGAGCTGGATTGAGTTCTGGAGATAGGGATAGGGATGGATACAGGGAGAGGCAGGCAGACTGAGAGGCACAAACATGGGCTGTTTCAGGGAGAAGATTATTGTGTATTAATAGAGATATGGAAGGTTGTAGCGACTGAACACGTTCACAGATATAAGAAGGCTTCTAGGTTCAGGAAGACTACAGAGATAGGAAGGCAGTGGAGAATGCCAGGTTATTGGGTTGGAGACAGTTACACAGATGGGGAGGGTTGCACAAATTAGAAGAGGTTCCTGTGGTCGGGCGGGTTTGTGGGGACAGGGTGAAGTTTAAATAGGTTAAGATTGAAGGTTTGCAGAACGATAAGGAAGCTACGATTTTTTTCACAGAAAAGGAAGGGTTGTCGGAGTTGGAGAAGTTTACCCAGATAGGGACGGATGGAGAGGTTAAAGGCAAATACATTGACATAGAGAGTGGTGTTGTTAGGAGGGGCTTACAGGGACAGACAGGACTGTGGGGTTTACAGGGATGAAGGAATTTAGTATCTACTGGAGAAGGTTAGGGATTAGGGTGTTAGGGACTGGAGAACCTGACAGAGACAGAGAGCATTGTGTGGACGAGAGAAGCTTCCACACAGAGGAAGGATTATCGGGACTGCAGGATATTACAGAGATAACTAATACAACATGGGCCAGGATGGATGCTTGGGGCTTCTGTGCTGTCTCAGTGAGGACCAGTACAGCAAAGGTGAAAGCAGGACCGTTACAAGATGGTGGGAATGAAGCCTAGAATGTTGCTGTTCCTTGCCCAGCTCTGTATCTATGTCCTGTCTTCCAGGTCTGAATACAGAAGGCCACAAACCCCTCCATGTGCTGTTTACTGTGAGTGATCTTACCGGCTGCAGGATTTATTGAAGCTTCCAGACCTCCCTCTCCATCTCTCTCTGGCTGACCAAGCATCTTCAATGAGGTGATGGATGAGACAGGAGTTAGGAACATCCTGATTACCTGCATGAGACAGAAATAGACAGAATGGAAAATTAGACTGATGCAGTGAGGATAACCCATGTACTGTAGCACCTAGTCCAGCAGAGATCACAAAAATCCTATAGTCTCTGTCCCTGATCAGAGGATTATTTTGGCTTAGGATATCAGACCATCTGCAAGAGTGAGAGAATCTGACAGAGGCAGCAATTAGACCCACACAGTGAGGGGTACCACATGGAGAGATAATGAGTGCTATCAGCAGAGTGCAGGAAGGTGTCAGGACCAGACAACGGTCATGGTGAAAGGGTTTCGATTCATGGTGCACGGGGATAAGTACTCAGTGACGGGTGAACTACGAGTGGGACAGGTGATGACCTCGTGTTATTCTCACCAGATTGTTCATCCAAAATTTAATGGCAGTGTCAGCTAAACCCATCTAACTGCTTAATATCCTTTAAGGAAGGAAATCAGTTATCGACAGCAGGTCTGGCCTACATGTGACTCGAGCTGCAGAGCAAGCAGGTTGACTCTCAACTGCTCCCTGAAATGATCCGGCAAGAAACTCAGCTCAAGGGCAGCTCGAGGTTGGGCATGAAATACTGGCCAGAAAGAGACAGCAACGTCCCACGAGTGAATTAAAAACAACGTGCTGGGAGCAGTGTCCTGGCCAATCATGTCGGTAGGTTTATGGACAGGGCTGTAAACTGACAGAGAGGATGCAGGAACAGGGTTCAGATGAAAGGATCTTTCCAAATCCAAATAGAAACGGTGAAGCATCGGAATAGCATGGAATGTGCTGAAGACAACCAGAAAGGTACAGGAAGGGATAGATTTTAACTATTACTGTACATCAGTGAATTAGGCTGTGATAGGACATTCTGGGAAAAAGTAAATTACAATGTTCTTTCTTTGGAATGGACAAAGTACCTGCCATAAGATAATAGACGTGTGACACAGAGATAAATAATATTCAGTCACCAAAAAGATGTGGTTACAGGAGAAACAAAAGGTGGAACATAAATATTAAATTGTACACATCCTTGAAGGGTCTCAGGGAGTGCAGGATGGGGAACCCTGACAGTAATGGATTACAAAGGCATTACAGAGAAAGCATTTGGCAACAGATGATGCAGCTGAATCAGCCTGAAAGATTATGAATAATACATGTCAAAAACACAAGCAGAAGAAGTTTTTGTCTTGCCTAATAATATTTCATTGCGGAAAACTGTTACACATTCCAATGAATTCCTGTGTAATGCAAAGGTACTGTGATAACTTTGGGAGACTTCAATCTTTGTCAAAAATGATATTTTCCGAACTCCTCTCCGAATGTTTTTGTCAGTGTTTCTTTGAATAACACGTTGTGCAAATGACCAGGGATATAACTATCTCAGATCGATCGTTGGGTGAAGAAGCTGAGTGAAGGAGTAATGTCACACTGAGATATCCTCGGGGAAATTGTAGTGTCGTGAAATTCAGCGAGATGATGGATTTTTAAAGTGACCAACAATCACAACCAAAGCCATTTACATGTGTTTGAGAGGAGAACTGACCAAGGTAAACAGCGGAAACAGTGAAGTGTATGGCTGGAAATGGGCAGTGGAAAACATTTACAGTCAGAGAGATGTACAGCACAGAAACAGGGCCTTCGGTGTCCAACTCGTTCATGCCACCCACATATCCAAACATAATCTCATTTTATTTGCCAACACTTGGCCCAAATCCCTCTCAAACTTTCCTGTTCGTATACCCATCCAGATGCCTTTTAAATGCAATCTCCACCACTTCATCTGGCAGTTCATTCCATACACGCATCACCCTCTGCCTGAAAACGTCGTCCCTTAGGTTCCTTTTATATCTTTCCCCTCTCACCCTGAAGCTAGTCTGTCTGGTTCTGCACTCCACTACCCCAGGGAAAAGATCTCGTCTGTTAAACCTATCCATGCCTCTTATGATTTTATAAATATCTGTATGGTCACCCATCAGCCTCAAATACCCCAGCCCATTTAACCTCTCCCTGTAGCTCAAATCTTCCAATCCTGGCAACATCCATGTAAATCTTTTCTGAAACCTTTACGTTTACACAACATCCTTCCGATAGGAAGGAGACAAATATTACACACAATATTCCAAAAGTGACTTATCCAATGTCCTGTACAGCCAGAACATGACCTCCTAACTCCTCTATTCAATGCTCTGATGAGCAAACGCAAGCACACCAAACACCTTCTTCACTATCCTATCTACCTGCGACTCCACTTTCAAGGAGCTATGAACCTGACTCCAAAGTTTCTTTGTTCAGCAACACTCTAGGAATATACCATTAAGTGCGTAAGTCCTGCTGAGATTTGCTTTCTTAAAATGCAGCACGTCACATTTATCTAGACAATAGACAATAGATGCAGGAGTAGGCCATTCTGCCCTTCGAGCCTGCACCGCCATTCAATATGATCATGGCTGATCATTCCTAATCAGTATCCTGTTCCAGCCTTATCTCCATACCCCTTGACTCCACTATCTTTAAGAGCTCTATCCAATTCTTTCTTAAATGAATCCAGAGACTGGGCCTCCACTGCCCTCTGGGGCAGAGCATTCCACACAGCTGGGTGAAGTAGTTTCTCCTCATCTCTGTCCTAAATTGTCCACCCCGTATTTTTAAGTTGTGTCCTCTGGTTCGGCACTCCCCCATCAACGGAAATATGTTCCCTCCTGCCAGAGTGTCCAGTCCTTTCATAATCCTATACGTTTCAATCAGATCCCCTCTCAGTCTTCTAAACCCAAGGGTATACAAGCCCAGTCGCTTCAGTCTTTCCGTGTAAGGCAATCCTGCCATTCCAGGAATTGACCTCGTGAACCTACGCTGCACTCCCTCAATAGCCAGAATGTCTTTCCTCAAATTTGGAGACCAGAACTGTACACAGTACTCCAGGTGTGGTCTCACCAGGGCCCTGTACAGCTGCAGAAGCACCTCTTTGCTTCTATACTCAATCCCTCTTGTTATGAAGGCCAGCATGCTATTAGCCTTCTTCACGACCTGCTGTACCTGCATGCTTGCCTTCATTGACTGGTGGACAAGAACACCCAGATCTCTCTGAACAGCCCCTTTACCTAATTTGATACCATTGATACCATCAAATTAAACTCCATCTGCCACGTCTCAGCCCATTGGTCCATCTGATCCAGATCCTGTTGTAATCTGAGGTAACATTCTTCGCTATCCAGAACATCTCCAATTTTGGTGTCATCAGCAAACTTACTAAATACACCTCCTGTGTTCACATCCAAGTCATTTATATAAATAACGAAAATAGTGGATCCAACGCCGATCATTGTGGCACTCCACTGGTCACAGGTCTCCAGTGTGAAAAACAACCTTCCACCACCACCTTCTGTCTTCTACCTTCTAACCAGTTCTGGATCCAAATGGCTGGTTTTCCTTGTATTCCATGAGACTTAACCTTGCTCACCAATTTCCCATGTGGAAACTTTGCGAACACCTTACTGAAGTCCATACCGCTCACATTGACTGCTTTGCTCTCATCAATCCTTTTTGCTTTTTCTTCAAAAACCTCAATTCAATTTTTTGAGTCATGATTTCCCACACACAAAGCAATGCTGACTATCCCTAATTAGACATTTCCTTTCCAAATACATGCAAATCATGATTCCCTCCTTTAACTTGCCCACCACTGATGTCAGGCAAACCGGTCTGTAGTTCACTGGCTTTTCCTTAGCATCTTGTTTAAATAGTGGCACCACGTTAGACAACCTCCAGTCTTCTGGCATCTCACCTGGACTATCGATGATACAAATATCCCAGCGCGGGGCACAGAAATCACTTCCCTACCTTGCCACAGAGTTCAAGGGTACACCTGATCAGGTCCTGGTGTTGCTGAACAAAGAGACCTTGGAGTGCAGGTTTATAGCTTCTCGAAAGTGGAGTTGTAGGTAGATAGGATAGTGAAGAACGTGTTAGGTATGCTTTCTTTTATTGTTCATCGTATTGAGTACAGGAGTTGGGAGGTCAGGTTGCGGCTGTACAGGACATTGTTGGAATATTGCATGCAATTCTGATCTCCTTCCTATCGGAAAGATGTCATGAAATTTGAAAGGGCTCGGAAAATATTTACAAGGATGTTGCCAGGGTTGGAGGATTTGAGCTATTGGGAGAGGCTGAACAGGCTGGGGCTGTTTTTCCTGGAACATCGGAGGCTGAGAGGAGACCTAATAGAGCTTTACAAAATTATGAGGGGCATAGATAGGATAAATATACAAAGTCTTTTCCCTGGTGTCGGGGAGTACAAAATGAGAGGGCATAGATTTAGGGTGAGAGGGGAAAAGATATAAAAGGCGACTGACTGTGTGGAGTTTGCACGTTCTCCTCGTGTCTGCGTGGGTTTCGTCCGGGTGCTCCGGTTTCCTCCCACAGTCCAAAGATGTGCAGGTCAGGTGAATTGGCCATGCTGAATTGCCCGTAGTGTTAGGTAAGGGGTACATGTAGGGGTATGGGTGGGTTACGCATCGGCAGGTCAGTGTGGACTTGTTGGACCGAAGGGCCTGTTTCCACACTGTAAAGTAATCTAATCTAAAAGAGACCGAAGGGGCAACTTTTTCACACAGAGGGTGGTACGTGCATGGAATGAGCTGCCAGAAGAAGTGGTGGAGGCTGGTACAATTGCAACATTTAAGAGGCATTTGAATGGATATACGAATAGGAAGGGTTTGGGGGGATATGAGCCCGGTGCCGGCAGGTGGGACTAGTTTGGGTTGGGATATCTGGTCAGCATGGATGGGTTGGATCTAAGGGTGTTTATTTCATATTGTACATCTGTATACCTCTATGACCTGATAAGGTCATGGGGATTTATCACCTTTATGCATTTCAAAACATCCAGCAGTTCCTCCTCTGTAATATGGACTTTTTGCAAGTTGACACTATCTATTTCCCTACATTCTGTATCTTCCATGCCCTCCCCACAGTAAATACTGATGTAAAACACTTGTTTAATATCTCCCCATCTCCTGCAGCTCCAAGTGCAGGGTGTCTTGATGATCTTCAAGGGGCCCTATTCTCTAACTAGTTACCATTTGTCCTTTATATTTTTATAAAAACCCTTTGGATTCTCCTTAACTCTATTTGCCAAAGCTATCTCATATCCCCATATCGCCCTCCTCATCTCCCACTTTAGTATATTCCTACTGCCTTTATACTCTCCTAAGGATTCACACTCTCTCCTGAGATACGTTTACTTCTTTTTCAAAACTTATACCGCTATTTCTCTCCTCATCCAGCATTCCATACACCTACTGGCCTTTTCTTTCACCCTAACAGGAATATCTCCTGTCCCCGGACGGCTGTCCTCGTTTTGGAAGTTTTCCCAATTTCCAGTGATAAAAGTTTCATTCCCTCAAAATGGAAACTCCCCGATTCCTGCATCTCGCGAAACGGCTGCTAGAAAATAATGACAAAAATAGAACGTTCCAAAGAAAGGCTTCGATGAGGTGAGCTCTGGTCAGTAACATATATCTGGAAGTTTCCAAAAGCACCAGGTCAGTATCAGGCACACAGACAGAATGGGCAAACAGATTCACATCTGAGCTCCCATCTCCCAGCCTGGGAACCTGAAGCTGTGCACAGCCATTCTGGAGAGTTATGCAGATATCAGGAGTATTGCTGTGGCAAAAAAAGCTTTCAGTCATTTTGAGGGAAGATACTAATAAAGGAGGTTACAGAGGTAAGGAGGATTATCGGGACTTGAAGAGGTTTCGCAATGTACGAGTGTTGTCAGGATTGAAGGAAGTTCCCAAGATTGGGAGGGTTTAAGATTGAAGAATTCCAAGGACAACCTTTACAAGGAGAAAGGCGGTGTTCTTGACAGTGTGGAGGAACAGAAGAATCTTGGGGTCCACGTCCATTGATCCCTCAAAGCTGGTACTCAAGTTTTTAGCTTTATTCAGAAGGCATATGGTGTATTGGCTTTCATTAGCAGGGGGATTGAGTTTAAGAGTCACGAGGTTATGCTGCAGCTCTATCAAGACCCCGTTAGACAACACTTGGTATATCGTGTTCAATTCTGGTTGCCTCATCATCAAAAAGATGTAAAAGGTATAGAGAGGGTGTAGAGGAGATTTATCAGGATGCTGCCTGGACTGGAAGGGAGATCTTATGAAGAAAGGTTGAGGGAATTAGGGCTTGACTTTTTGGAATGAAAAGGGACGAGAGATAACTTATTGGAAGTGAATGAGATGATTTGAGGCTTAGATAGAGAGGATAACCACATACTTTTCCCATTGCAAAAATGGAAATAACGAGGGGACATAAATTGACGGTGATCAGAGGAAGGTTTATAGGAGAGGTCAGGGGTGGGTTCTTCACATATACTGTAGCAGGTGCGTACATTGCACTGCCAGCAGTGGTAGTAGGGTCCGATACATTAGGGACATTTAAACAACTCTTAGATAGGCATATGGCTGATAGTACAATGTAGGGCCTGTAGGATAAAAGGTCAGCACAACATTGAGGGCCGAAGGGCCTTGCGCTGTGCTGTACAGTACTACGTTCTAAATAGGGAGGCTTACAATGGCACAAAGAGGTTTCAGCAAGCTGGGAAGGATGTGATCTGAATGAAGAGACGCAAATAGGAAGGTGTTCTCGGATTGTCGAGGGTAACACAGACAGCAATGGTCTGATCTGGAGTAGATGACCCAGACTGGGAGGGGTGTGAGGACTGGAGGTGGTTTCACAGGGAGGGAGGACCATAGAACCACAGGGTGTTACAGAAATGTGGAGAGCTGTAGGGCCTACAGGTGTTCATGGAGATGGGGAGATTGGAAGGGATGGAGCAGTTTACAGGTAGAAGAATGGTGGTAGGATGGAGTGTTTCACACAGACAGCAGTGGTTTTGGTGAATGGAGCAGATTATGGAAATCAAGACGGTTTTACAGATTAGAAGAACACACAGCTACATGGAGGGCAGTCGCGACAGAAGATGTTTATAGTTAAAGAAAGAATAAGGTTCTGCAGGTTATTTAGATATAGAAGATGTGTATTCGGACATTTTTACCAGGAGGAAAGGACAGTACTTTTGGTTAGAGACAGTTTCACGGATAACGGAGCATTAGTAACCTCCTCAAGTTTGGTCAAATTGGGAAGGGTTGTCGGGGAGGGTGACGTTTCCACAGATAGGGGTGTAACAGCTGGAGAAGGTTATGGAGATGACTGAACAGATGGAGAGACTGGAACAGCTTGAATTGATAGGGTAGGAGATAGCCAAGGGAGGATGTTACATATATAGGTGAGTCTTTTCGGAAGTGAATCAGATAGTCACAGGCATTGGAATGAGTTCTACAAATCAGGAGTTCTGCACGGACCTGAGAGGATTTTTCGGTCTCCACAGATTGATTGTATCTTTCGGACTGGACAACGATACAAATAGCTTAAAGTCAATGTATGCTGCTAACTTTTTCCTGAACAGAGCCTCAAGATCTCTCATCCGCCAGGGATCCCTGAACCTGCCAGATTTTCCCTTCACTCAAACACACAGGCCTTGGATTCTTGAGATCACACTTTTAAAAGCCTCCCATTTGTCAGTCATTTCTTTTCCTTCAAACAGACTCACCCAATCGATGGCAATCATAATGTGGAGGAGACGTTGTTGGACTGGGGTGGACAATGTTAAAAATCACCCAACACCAGGTTCCAATCCAGCGGGTTTATTGGGAGGGACTAGGTTTCCGAGCGCTGCGTTTTCATCAGGTGGTTGTGGAGCACAATCATAAGGCACAGAATTTATAGCAACAGGATAGCAGTGTCATGGAATGTAATATCAAACACATTTAGTTTCAGCATTTCACCTTTTAGGATGATCACCTGCGCTTCGAAAGCTGGTGCTTCGAAATAAACCTGTTGGACTTAAACCTGCTGTTGTGCGATTTTTTATTCACCCGATCAACCTCGCCTCGATTCTGCCAAATAGTCCCAAAATTGGCCCTGCTCCAGTTTCACACCTTAATCTGTGGACCTGTTTCATCTTTTTCCATAACTATGTTAAAACCAGGACAGTTGTGGTCACTGGACCCAAAGTGCTCTCTGACTGACTATTCAGTCATTTGCCTGACCACATTGTCTGAGGGAGGTCCAATGTTGCACCCGCCTGAGTAGATTTAGGCCTTATTCGAGTTACATCTTGATTTAAGAAAATTTCTTGGACACATTTGACAAATTGCACTCCGTACGGGCCTTTTAGTCTGTGGGTGGCCCAGTCCATCCAGGGGAAGTTAAAATCTACAACCAATATTACATTATTATTTCATTAGGTACGCGCAATCTCTCTACACATCTGCTCCTCTAGTACCCGCTGGCTATTTGGGGATCTTGAACACTGTCACAACAGAGTGCCCATCCCCATTTTGTTTCTAACGTCTCAACATATGGCCTCATTTGATGACTCTTAAAGCGTATCATCTCGATGCGCTGTTGTTCTGACCTCCCTCATCAAAAGGGCAGTTTCCCCCCCTCACTTACTTGTCCTTCTGTCACACCTGTAGCTTCTGTATACTGGAACACTGAGCTGCCAGTCCTGCCCTTCTCTCAGCCATGTTTCTGTTATGGTTATAATATCCCAGTCCCCAGAGCTAATCCTTGCTCCGAGCTAGTCTTCCTTACCAGTCATTGAAATAAATGCATGTTAAACCAACAGTATTTTCCCTCGATTGACTGTGCCCCTGGATACCCTGAATAGCAAACTTGTTCTCGATGGTTGATGCATTTTTCCTCTGACTGGTCGATAGGCCCTCCCTTATTCAGAGTCCCTGCCAAACCTTTTTAAACCCTCCCCGAATAACACTAAGAAATCTCCCCGCCGGGATACTGGCGTCCCTCTGGTTCAAGTCAAACCTGTCATCTTGTATAACTCACCTCTAGCTCAAAAGAGATCTCAATGATCCAAACCTTACCCCCGACAACACCTCCCCTCCCCCCCCCCCCCCCCCCACCCCCATCCCAGCTCCTCAGCCACACATTTATCTGGCCTATCTTTCTATCTTTCTATTTCTATCCTCATTGGGGCAGGTGGCACTGGGAGCAATCTGGAGATCACTGCCCTTGAGGTCCTGCTTTTTAACTTCTTACCTAACTCCTGATGCTCATTTCACAGGACCCCATCCCATTGTCTACCTCTGTCATGTGGGCCGATGTGCACAATGATCTCTGGCTGTTCACCCTCCCCTTCAGAATGTTCAGTAACCGCTCAGACACATCCTTGACCCTGGTTCCCTGGAGGCAGCACACCACCCGGGGGTCTCTTCTGCAGCCACACAGTCTCCTGTCTGTCCCCCTCACAACTGAGTCCCCTATCAGTATCACGATCATTAGAGAGGATTTGGCAAACATATACTGGGAAGACTATCTGCAGTTTGTTTATATTTGGAAAGTGGGAGCATGTTAAAGTGATACAGTGAGAATTCAGGGCAAGTGTGTTCCTGACGAAGGAATAGTGAAGGCAGAAAGTCCAGTGAATACTGATCAAGCGACATCGTGAGTTTGATAAAGAAAACACAGTGCAGTAAAACCAGGTGAAGCCATTCAAAAGTTTAGGGACTGCAAGGATATCCTTAGAAATGAGGGACACACAATGACCATAAAATATCTTTGTCAGATACTATTAAGGAAAAGTCACAAGGTATTTTATCAGTATGTTTAGAATATGAGGATTACTGAGGAAATAGTGAGGCCTGTTAGAAACCAAATCTGTGCATGGAGCCAGAGGAAGTAGGTGAGGTCTTCAATGAATACTTCTCACCTGTATTCACACAGGAGAAAGGCATTGTAGCCAGGGATTTTATTCGGGATGGTGAGGTTCGAGAATATGTTAAGATCAATACGGAGGAGGTATTAAATGTTTTCATAGGCATAAAGCTGGAGAAATCCCCAGTGCCCGATAAAATGTATCCCAGGCTGTTATGGGAGGTAAGGGAGGAGGTTGCTGGGGCCCTGGTGGATATATTTAATAGTTTTCTGGCCACGTGTGAAGTGCCGAATGACTGGAGGATAGCTGATGTAGTCCCTCTGTTTAAGAAGGGCAGCAGGGATAGGCCAGGAAATTACAGAGCAGATAGTCTCTCAGCAATGGGAGGGAAAATATTGGAAACAATTCTGAGGATGAATCAACACTTACAAGGGTAAGGATCATCTCAGCTCAATCCTCACAGATTTGGGAGAGGAAGATACTGTCTGAGAAATTCAGTGGAGTTTTTTGAAATGGTGTCTACAAGTATTGATGAGGGCAGTGCAGATGTTAAATGGAATTGAATAAGGCCTTTGACAAGTTCACACACAGAAGGCTGATCCAAGAGTAAAGAGCCATTGGGGTCCAAGGCAAGTTGCTAAATTGGATCCACAATTGATGGACAGACTGCTTCGTGTTTGAAATTCCTTCACCAGTGGGTGTACCACAGGGATCTGTGCAGGAATCATTGCTGTTTATGATGTGCATTAATAACTGAGATGTGAAAGCAGAATGAACCATTCGTAGGCTCGCAAATGACATGAAAGGGGAGGTTTTGTCCACAGTGAGGCGGATGATCTCAGTCTACAGTCCAATGTCTTTCAGTAGATAATTTGAACAGGGTTTAGTAGTGATCGAAGTGAGATAATACCCTGTGGGAGGAACGATAAGCGGCGGACAGACATAATGAATGGTAGGTCCTTATGGAGTACTGAGGAACACAGGGACCTTGGTGGACAAGTCCATAGATCCCTGATGGTATCAGCACAGGGAGACAGGGTGGGGAATGGACCTGGCCTGTGGGTGGGATGAGGACCAACATTCTGGTGGGGCAAATTACTGGAGCGGCTTGAGAGGATATAAACTAGTCTGGCAGGGGTTTGGACCTTAAACTGTCATAAAGACAGAAAGAAGATTGAGCCTGATACACAAGTTAAAGAGAGCAATTTCAACAGACAAGGCAGGCAAGAACATAGCAGGGAATAGGGAACAACTGATGATTAACCTGCATTTATTTCAGTGCAAGGGGCCTGACAGCTAAGGAAGATGAACGCGGGGATGGAAGGGAATATGGGACTGGAAGATTATAGTTATCATTGTGCTACTATCTGCGTTGAATATACATATTCTCCCCGTGTCTGCGTGGGTTTCCTCCGGGTGCTCTGGTTTCCTCGCACAGTCGCAAAGATGTGCAGTTTAGGTGAATTGGTCATGCTAAGTTGCCCGTAGTGTTAGGTGAAGATGTAAATGTAGGGGAATGGGTCTGGGTGGGTTGCTCTTCGGAGGGTCAGTGTAGACTTTTTGGACCAAAGAGCCTGTTTCCACACTGTAAGTAAACCAATCTAATCAAATCATTACAGAAACACTGCTGAGGGAGGGACAGGACCAACAAATCATTGTTTCAAGATAGAGAGACCACAGGAAGCATAGAAGGGTTGGCAAGAGAGGAAGGACATGTGGTGGGGGGTTTTGAGTGTATGAAACATCACAGCAATACTTAGAGAGGACAATCCTATGGGATCGGCTACTGTGTTAGTGGAACTGTGGAATAAGAATGGGTCATCACTTTGATAAGAGTGTCCTGACCCTGAATAATCTGTGGCAGACTGAGGAACAAATACGTCGGGAGATCTCCTGTCTGTACCTGACATATGCTTACTTCTTTTTCTGAACTTTTCTCATCATCCAGCATTCCCTACACCTTACCAGCCTTTCCTTTTACACTAACAGGAACACTGTATACTGTCTCTGGACTGCCGTTATCTCATTTTGGAAGGCTTCCCAATTTCCAATGGTAAAGGTTTCATTCTCTCAAAATGGAAACTCCCCAATTACTGCATCTTGGGGAATTGCCACTTGAAAATAATGAAAAAAAGAACATTCCAAACAAAGGCTTTGATGTGGTGAGCTCTGGTCAGTCATGTAGATACACACGGAGAGTGCTTTCTACCAGAGCAGCACCAGGTCAGTCTCAGGCACACAGACAGAATGGGCAAATAGATTCACATCGGAGCTCACATCTCCCAGCCTGGGAACCTGAAGCTGTGCACAGTCATTATGGTAAATATCTGCATAAATAGGACAGCGAGATCAGCCCAATAGTCCGATCAAAAAGAGTCAGTCATTCAAATTGTAATATCCTTCAGGTTCCACAACCCATTCTCGGTCCCATCCTGCAGGTTCTATGAATCCAGCTCTCTCTAGCTTCCTGCAGCATCCACGTCCCTCCATACATTTGTACCATCCTCCAGGTTCTGCAGCCCTTCCTACTTCTGTAACATGACCCGGACTCTACAACCCTTCCTTCCTCTGCAATGTTCCCCAGTGGGGACTGGAGGTTAATGGGGTTTACAGAGACAGTGAATGATATCAAAATGGGAGGGTGTTGCAGATATTAGGAATACTGCTGTGGTTAAAAAAAAGGCTTCAGGACTTTTGAGGGTTGATGCGAATAAAGGAGGTTTCAGAGCAAAGGAGGATTGTCGGGACATGAAGAGGCTTCACTGTTTATGAGAGTTGTCGGGATCAGAGGAAGTTACCAAGATAGGGAGGGTTTAAGATTGCAGGATTCCACAGACAACCTTTACAAGGTGAAAGGCAGGATTCTTGACAGTTTGGAGGAACAGAAGAATCTTGAAGTCCACGTCCGTAGATCCCTCATGTTGATTGCCTTGTTCAGAAGGTGTAAGGTGTGTTGGCTTTCATTAGCGGGGGACTGAGTTTAAGTTCCACGAAGTTATGCTGCAGCTCTATCGAGTCCTGGTTAGAGAACTTTTGGTATATTGTGTTCAGTTCTGGTTGCCTCATTATCAGAAAGATGTGGAAGCTTTAGAGAGGGTGTAGAGGAGATTTATCAGGAGTGGAGGTCTAATGAAGAAAGGTTGAGGGAATTAGAGCTTTTCTCATTGGAATGAAAAAGGATGAGAAGTGACTTGATAGAAGTGAATGAGATGATTTGAGGCCTCAATAGAGAGGATAACCAGATACTTTTCCATTTGCACAAATGGCTATAATGAGGGGACATAAATGGAAGGTGATTGGAGAAAGCTTTACAGGAAACATGTGACGGTTTTTTTTACACATAGAGTGGCAGATGCATGGAATGCACCACCAACATTTGTAATGGAGTCCAATACATTCGGGCCATTTAAGCAACACTTAGATCGGCACATGGAGGATAGTAAAATGTAGGGGCTGTAGTTTAGTTTCATCTGAGAGTCGGATAAAAGGTCAGTGCAATGTCGAGGGCCGAAGGGCCTGCACTGCGCTGTACTGCTCTATATTCTAAATAAGGAGGCTCACAATGGCACAAAGGGGTTTCAAAAAGCTGGAGAGATGGGATCTGAATGAAGAGACACAAACAGGAAGGGTTGCTAGGATTGTCAGGAGGTAACAGAGACAGCAATGGTCTGATCTGGAGAAGACGACCCAGACTGGGAGGGGTGTGAGGACTGGAGGTGGTTTCACAGGGATGGAGGACCAGAGAGCCACAAGGTGTTACAGAAATGTGGAGAGCTGTAGGGTTTACAGGAGTTCATGGAGATGGGGAGGGATGCAGCAGTTACAGGCATAAGGATGTTGGTAGGATGGGGTGGTTTGCACAGACAGGAATGTTTTAGGTGAATGGAGCAGATTACAGAAATCTAGACAGTTTTATAAATTAAAAGAACAAGCAGATATGTGGAGGGCAATCGTGACTGAAGATGCTTATAGTAATTGAAAGGCTTAGGTTCTGCAGGTTATTTCGGTATAGAGGGGGTGGTGTCTGACAATTTTACCGAGAGATAAGGACATCCATTTTGGTTGGAGACAGTTTCCCAGATAAGGGAGCATTAGTAACTCCTGCAGTTTGGTCAAAGTGGAAAGTTTGAAGGGGAAGGTGACATTTACACAGATAGGGGTGTAAGAGATGGAGAAGTTTATGGAGAGGAGTAGATGATGGACAGACTGGAAGACCTGACATTGACAGGATGGGTGATAGGCAAGGGAGGATGTTACACAGATAGGGAGTCTTTTCGGAACTGGATCAGATAGTCACAGGCATTGCAGTGAGTTCTACAGATCAGGAGTGCTGCAGGGACCTGAGATTGATCATGTCTTTAGGACTGGAAGAAGATATGAATAGCTTAAACTCTATGTATGCTGTTTTCTTTTTCCTGAACAGAGCCTCAATATCCCTCATCAGCCAGGGATCCCTGAACCTGCCAGATTTTCCCTTCACTCTAACAGGGATATACTGGCCCTGGAGTCTTGAGATCACATTTTTAAAAGCTTCCCGTTTGCCAGTCATTCATTTTCCTTTAAACAGACTCGCCCAATTGATGGCAGTCATAATGTGGAGGAGCTGGTATTGGACTGGAGTGTACAACGCTAAAAATCACACAACACCAGCTTACAGTCCAACAGGCTTATCTGGAGGCACCAGGTTTTGGAGCGCTACTTCATCAGGTGGTTGTGGAGCACGATCATCAGGCTCATAATTTATAGCAACAGGATAGCAGTGTCATGGAATGGAATATCAAACAAATTTTGTTTAATCCTTTCATATTTTCGGATGATCACCTGCGCTTCGAAAGCTAGTGCTTCAAAATAAAACTGTTGAACTATAACCTGGTGTTGTGTGAGTTTTAATTCACACAATCGACCTCGCTCGATCCTGCCTCATGGCCCCAAATCTGGCCCTGCTCCAGTTTCACACCTTAATCTGTCAGCCTGTCTGATCTTTTTCCATAACAATGTTAAAACGAAGACAGTTGTGGTCACTGGAACCAAAGGAAAGGCTAGGTAATTACAGAGCAAATAGTCTGACAGCAGTGGGAGGGAAATTATTGGGAACAATTCTGAGGGACAGTTTGAATCAATAACTGGAAAGGCAGGAAACAATTCGGGGTAGTCAGCACGGATTTGGTAAAGGAAGATCCTGTCTGATGAATTCAGCTGAGCTTTCTTTGAAATTACGATTTAAAATGTTGATGAGGGCAGTACAGATGATGTGGGTTCCAGGGAGTTCATTAAGGCCTTTGACAAGGTCCCACATGGAAGGCTGGTCCAAAAGGGAAGAGCCACTGGGATCCAAGGCAAGTTGGCAAATTGGATCCAAACCTGGTGGAGGGTTGTTTCTGTGATGAGAAGCCTTTCACCAGCAGATGTACCACAGGGATCTGTGCAGGAACCATCGCTGTTTATTATGTACATTAATGAGTTGGATGTGATAGCAGAAGGTTTACAGATGACATGAAGGGCGAGGGTGTTATCCACAGTGAGGGGATGGTCTCAGGCTGCAGTCTGAAGGTTGAAGTTGGGACTAAATTTCAAAGAGTCATTTCAATTGATAAGGCAGACAAGAGCAGAGCAGGCAATGAGGGAAAACCGATCAATTAAACTGCACTTACTTTGATGTAAAAGGCCTGACAGATAAAGCAGATGAGTGCATGGCATAGGATGGGAACATGGGATTGAAATATCACAGGTATTACAGAACAACAGCTGAGGGAGGGACAGGACCGGCAGCTCAATGTTCCAGGGACAGATGCTATAGGAAGGACAGAACAGGAAGCAAAAGTGGAGGGAGAGTGGAGTTCTTGATTAGTGAAAAAAATCACTGCAGCACTTAGAGAGGATATGCCTGGGGATCGCCCAGTGAAATTCTCTTAGTGGAACTGAGAAAAAAGAATGAGTCATCACTTTGATATAACTGTATTACAGGCCCCCAATAGTCAACGGGAAATAGAGCAGTAAATATATCAGGAGATCTCAGATATCTAACAATAAGAGGGCTTTAATGGTTGGAGATTTTAACTTTCCATACCCAGACTGGGACTGCCATAACATATACAGCTTGGATGGGAGGAATTCATTCAGAATGTTCAAGAAAACTGTCTCAGTCAATATGGAAATGGCCTGACTGCAGAAAGGGATAAAACCTGACCTCCCCTTAGGAAACAAAAGTAGGGAAAGGGACTGAAGTGTTTGTAGGGGAGCACTTTGGCAAAATCACCATACTTCTATTAGTTTAAACATAAATGTCATGTCAGGACTTACTGTGGAGAAACTCCGGGAAAGTCAGGGAAATAAACAGTGATGTCTTCACAAGACTCTCCATTGGTGAACAGGAGGTGCTGAAGGTTTTAAATCGCATAAAAAGTAGACAACTTTCTCAGAACTAATCAGGTGGATCCCATGGCATTCTCGGGTGGGGGGGGGGGAGGGGGGGGGGGGGAGGGAAGAGTTTGGGAAGAAATTGCGGGGTACCTTAGAGAGATATTTCTATCAAAGACAGCTACAGGTAATGAGCTGGGAGTCTGGAGAGTGACTAATGCTGTGCCAGTGTTTAAGAAAGGCTGCGAGAGAAAGCCAGGGACCTAAAGACCAATTAGCTTGATGTAAGTTGTGCGAATGTTGTTGGAAGCGATTCTGCGGGACAGCAGTTATATGCATTTGGAAAGGTAATGATTGATTAAGGATCATCAGCACAGCTTTGTGCATACAAGGTAGTGTCTCACAAACTTGACTGAGTTTGTCGAAGAGGTGATTAAGAAGATAGATGAAGACAGAGCAGTAGACATTGTCTATCCTGACTTCAGCAAGGCCTTTGACAGGGTTTATCGTGGTGCACTGGTTAGTAAGGTTAGATCACATGGGATCAGGGAGAGCGAGACAAGCGGACACAAAATGGGCTTGACAGTAGGAGACAGAGGGTAATGGGAGAGGTTTGTTGTGTGGACTGGAGGATCTGACCAGCGGTGGGCCAGAAGGATTGGTGCTGGGGCCACATGTGCATTACTTACATAAACGAGAATATAGGAATCATTGTTAGTAAGCTAAATAAGTGTTACAGTGGGGAGTGAAGACAGTTATCGAAGAGGCTCTTGATCAACTGGACAAGTGGGTCAAGGAATGAAAGATGGATTTTAATTAATGCATTTAGTTAAGACAAAACAGGGACGACTAACACTGTTAATGGTAGGGCCCTGTTCAATGCTGTCGAACAGACAGTGAGACCAAGGAGTGCAGTGACATTGTTCCTTGTAAGCGGTGTCACGGGTGGACAGGGTGGTGAAAGCGGATGAGGTACACTTACCATCATGGGTCAGAGCATTGAATACCTGAGTTGGTCCATCATGATACGGCTGGACAAGACATTGCTGGGTCCCCAGTTGGAGTACTGTGTCGAATTCTGATCATCCCGATTTAGGAAGCATTTTCTGAAACTGTACACGGAGCAAAGATTGACAAAGATGTTATTGATACTGGAGGGTTTGACTTACACAGATAAGGTGGATAAGCTGGAATGCACAACAGTGGGAATGAGATAGCTTTGGCAGATAAAGTTAAGGAGAATGTAAGGAAATTCTACAGCATACAAGTACAAAAAAAAAACTAGAGAGACAATAAGGCCCCTCAGGTGTGGAACCACAGGAGATGGGTGAGACACTAAATGAATATATCATGTCAGAACATACTGTGGACAAAGACTAGGAAACAAAGGGAGAGAAACAGTGATGTCTTGTAAAGAGTCCCCATTACAGGAGAGGTGGTGTTGGATGTCTAAGAACTCAAATGTAGAAAAAGCCCTAAGGTCCTGAACAACTGTATCCCAGAACATTGTATCAAAGTAGTGGCAGGGACACGAGCAGAAATATTTATATCATTGTCCTGCGTATTTCCATTTGGCATAGGTGGCTGAGGGGTGACCTTATAAAGCTTTATAAACCATGAGGGGCATAGGTAACGTGAATAGTGAAGGTCTCTACCTCAGGGTAGGGGAGTCCAGAACTAGAGGGCAGAAATATGAGGGGGGAGAGGGAAGACTTAAAAGGGATCAGAGAAGGACATTTTTCACAGAGAGGATGGTGCACATATTAAATAAGTTGCCAGGGGAAGTGATGGAGAGAAGCACAATGACAACATGGAAAAGACATTTTAGGTAGATACATGGAGAGTAGAAGGCTTGAAGGGATATGAGCCAATTGCAGGGAAATGTGACCCGTTCAGGAACCATCTTCAGCATCGACTAGTTGGATCAAAGTAAAGGTTCTGTTTCTGTTCTGCATGACTCTGTCATTGGAGGAGGAGACTACAGAGATATGGCACACTGTAGACACTGAAGCAACTTACAGTGATAGGGATGGTAGTCTGGAATGCAATACATTTCAAATATGTGGAGGGACTATAGGGAAGGGAGGAGGTTAGAGGGACAGGAACTGTTACAGGAGTTAAAAATTATTGAAGACGCCGGTATATGCGACATGCCATAGATACAGTGTTGGAGAGGGAAATACAGAACAGAGAGATCCCAGGCAGCATTCCCACCCTCTCTTGGGAAGCCTGCTTTCCCCTCTGTTGTACTGATGCTCACTAATACAGCACAGGCCTGGATTGATAACTGTGACACCCCGATGCTGTCTTAGTACAACAAAACTTACAGCAGGGGTGGTGATTGAGACTGAGGTGTGTCTGTACTCTGCTCCCCCTCCAGCACTGTATCTATGTCATGTCTTGTTAGCCGATATATGGAGCCCTCTCATTGCTCTCTGCTCTGTGCACTGTGAGTGATCTTACCTCACTGTAGGACTTATTGAAGGCTCCAGATCTCCCTGCCCTTTGTCTCTCTGGCAGACCAACCATCTCCAATGTGATGATGGACGAGACACCCAGCAGCTGTGAAGTCTATTGAGTCAGGACCTTCCTGAGCACCTACAGGAGACAGACAAATAGACAGAATGGGAATTTATACTGATGTAGTGAGAGTTACACATGGTGAATGGTCCTGAGTAAAACAGAGATCTATAAAATCCCAGATTCCGTCCTTGGTCTGTGCTGCTGCATCTCTCTGGGGTGGAGAAATCTGTTGATTCAGGATCTGGAGTGGCTATAAGAGCGAGGGGCATTGACAGAGGCAGCAATTAGTCCCATACAGTGAGGGATACCATATGGGGAGATACTGAGTGATATCACCAGAGTGCTGGAATGAATCAGGCTCAAACAATCATGTCAGGAGGTTTTAGAATCAAACAATTGTGTAGGAAGAAGGGGTTCTGCTTCATGATGGTATAACTGGTCAGGAATGAGCAACCAGTGAGCAGGTGAAGTGATGGCCTAGTGGCATTATTGCTAGAGCATGTATCCAAAACCTCAGCTAATGTTCACGGGAGACAAGTCTGAATCACACCATCAGAAATGGGGGAATTTGAAATCAATAATTTTAAAGATAATAATTAATAATCCATAAATAACTATGAGACAATTGCCAATGAACAAAAAATCCAAACACTTGTCATTTCGAGAAGGACATTTGCTATTCTCACGTGGTCTGCACGACATACCCACAGCAAAATGTTTGCCTCTTAATTACCCTCTAAAATGGCCAAGCAAGTTACTCAGCTCAATGGCAGCTAGGACTGGGCAAGAAAGGCTGGTCAGCCAGAGACACTAACATCCCACGAGTTAATAAAAGCAATCCCGTTACACTGGGCCCAACTGGAACCATGATGGGACCAGTGTCCTGGCCAATCATGTCGGTAGATTTATGGACAGGGCTGTAAACTTACAGAGAGGATGCAGGGACAGGGTCCAGGTGAAAGGAGCTTTCCAAATCCAAAGAGAAAAGGTGAAGCATCAGAACAGCATGGGAATGTGACTGAAGACAAGCAGAAAGGAACAGGAAAGTTTAGTTCAAACTGTACATCAGTGAATCGGGTTGTGACAGGAAATTGAGAAAGAGTAAATTATGATTGTTTGGAATGGACAAAGTCTCTGCAATAAGGTCGATGGATTTGTGACACAGAGATAAAAGAGATTTAGACAGCAATGAGACATGTTTACAGGGCGAACAAAAGGTGGAGCATAAATATTCGATGGTTCACAACCTTGTGGAAACTCAGGCAAAATGGGTAACACTAACAATAATGGATACCAAAGGCATTACAGAGAAAGCATTTGGCCTCAGATCATGAAGTAGAGTAAGTTTGAATGTAAATTCTGGCTACTACTTGCAAAGGACACAAGCAGCAGAACAGTTTTAGCCACCAAACAGCATTTCATTGTTCATCACTGCAATAAACAGGAATCAATCAGAATTTTTAATAAAAGCATTGTGATAACTTTGGGAAACATCAATATTCCCAAAATCTAGGACATTCACACTGACAAGAGTGATATTGGAAGATGAGTTCAGAATTTTTTTTTTTCAGTGTTTCTTTGAATAACAAATTGTGCAACTGGCTAGGGATGTAACTATTTCAGAGCGACTGTTGTGTGATGTAACTTATTGAATGAGTAATGTCACCTGGAGAGGTCCTCTGGGAAATTGTGAGAAAGTGCAGTTTAAAGAAATATAAAGTTTTAAAGTGAATCACAGAAAGGACAAGCTACAACTCGAAACAAAAATAGTCAATTACATGAGTTTGAGAGGAGAACTGACCAAGGTGAACACGCTAAACAGATTGAAACATGTGTCTGTAAATGGACAGTGGAAAACATTTAAAGGAACAGTATAAAACACTCAACAAAAGGACATTCCATTGAAACAGTAAAAACCTCAGCAAGAAATCCCCACTGGTCCCTCACTCAGGACAAAAGGGATCATACTTGATTATGACACTGAGAAGATCACTACAAAATACTTAAATCCTGAAGTGAGAGAGTGCTTCAGGAGGAAATGTTAAATGGATTGCAAAGGGTCTGCTCGCAGGAGGAGGGCTGTGGGAAGGGGAATCATTACCAGGGTTTAATGACACAATAGGAAGAGGGAGAGTTGAAGGTGCTGGAGGTGGTGAGAGTGTTCCAGAGAGTGGTCAGGGCCTGAACGGTGTTACAAAGCCAGTACGGATTGCTGTAGCTGGAGGGGTTTGCAGAGGTATGGAGGGACATATGTATTTTTATTTATTCATTCATGGGATGAGGGTGTCACTGCCTGGAACAACATTCTTTGACCCCACTGCTAATTATCCAGAGGGCAGCTCAGTGTCAGCCATATTGCTGTGGGTCTGGAGTCACATGTCGACCAGACCAGGTTAGAATGTCAGATGTCCTTCCCTAAATGAGGCAAGTGAACCAGGTGAGTTCTTCCGACTGAACAACAATGTTTTTATGATAGCCTCAACAATGTCTTTCCTACTCTCAATGCTCTCCTAATGCAGATAACCATCCCAAACTCCTGCTTCACCAGCCTGTCTCCCTGGGGTCTCTGACTGATAACACTACCCAGGGCCCGAACATTAACTGTACAAGTCCCACCCTGGTTTGTTTCACCAAAATGGAACACTTCACCTTTATCTCATTAAACTCCATCCGCTATTCTTCTGCCCACTATCCCAACAGTACTGTTAATCTTGTTGTATCATAGATAACCTTCTCCACTAACCACTTCACCACCAATCTCAGTGACACCCAAGAAGCGTACTTACCAGGAAACCAATATTCTCATCCAAACCATTTATCCAAATGACAAACAACAATGGACCCACTCCACCGCTGGTCACATGTCTCCGGTCAGAAAAACATGTCTCCCATCACCCTCTGTCTCCTACCATCAAGTAATTTTTGTATCCAGTTGACTAGCTCCTCCTGAATGCCATATCCTTTTACACTGATCTGAGCTAATTACCCAGTTTACCATACAGAACGTAGAACACAGAACAGTGCAGCACAAGACCCTTCGGCCATGATGCTATGACAACTTTTTATCCGACTGTAAGATCAAACTAACCTACATACCCTTCATTTTACTACTATCCATGTATCTGTCCAAGAGTCTATTAGATGTCCCGAATGTGTCTAATTTTACCACCACCATTGGCAGTCCATCCAACCACCTACCATTCTCTATCCTCTTATCCATCCTCCAATCACCTTAAAATTATGCCGCCTTGTAATAGCCATTTATGCCATAGGAGGAAAAGTCTTTGACTATTCACTCACTGTGTGATTCTCATCACCTTGTTCACCTCCACAAAGTCGCCCCGCCCCCTTCTTCGCTCCAATGAGAAAAGCCTTAGCTCCCTCAAACATTCTCCATAAGAATTGCCCTCCTTTCCAGGCAGCATCCTGTTAAATTTCCTGTGTACGCTCTCTAAAACTTGCACATCCTTGCTGTAAAAATGGGACCAGAACTGAACACAATATTCCAAGTGTGGTCTCACCAGGACGCTATAAAGATGCAGTAAAACCTCACGGCTCTTAAAATCAATCCCCGTGCTAAGGAAAGCCAACACAACATCTGCCTTTTTAACAACCCTATCAACGTGTGTGGCAGCTTGAGGGAACTATGGACTTGGACCCCATGATCTCTCTGTTCCTCCGCACTGCCAAGTATTCTGCCTTTCACCCTGTATTCTGTATTCAAATTCGACCTTCCAGAATGAATCACTTCACACTTTTCCAGATTGGACTCCATCTGCCACTTCCAGCCCAGCTCTGCGTCCTGTCAATGTCCCATTACAACCTACAACAGCCCTCCACATTCCCCACCACTCAACCAACCTTCATGTTATTGGCAAACTTACTAACCCACTCTCCAACATCCACATCCAAGTCATTTAAAAAAATCACAGAGAGCAGGGTCCCGGAGCTGATTGATACAGAACCCCACTGGTCACTGAGCTCCAGGCTCAATACTGTCCATCTGCTGCCATCCTCTATCTTCTCTGGGCCACCCGAAGCTGTATCCAGACAGACAGATTTCCCTGTATCCCAATCATCCTTCTTTTCTGAATGAACCATCAAAATATTCTGTCATATCCTCAAAGAATTCAATAAGGTTTGTGAGGCATGACCAACCCCTCATAGTCATGCTGACTGTCTCTAATTTAACTATGGTTTTCCAAGTAGTCATAAATCCTGTCTTTAGAGTCCTCGCCAATAATCTGCACTTCACAGACATAAGACTAAATCTGTAATTCCCAGAATTCTACCTCCGTAATATGGTCCAGACGCTACAAATCTTCCCTCCTCTGCCATGTTCCCCGGAAGGGCACTGAAGGGTGGTGGGGGTTACAGAGATGGGAGGGATATCAGGGCACGAGGATTTTGCAGACATTAGGAGGGTTGCAATGCCAAAAGGAGGTTTCAGTAATTGTGAGGTTTCATGGTGATGAAGGCATTTGAGGAGAGAGGGAGGGAGGGAGGGAGGATTGTAGGGAAATGAGAGGTTTCACAGTTCAGGTGTTTTGTTAGGACTGCAAGTGGTTACTGATTTGGGAAGGGTGTAAGCACTGGTGGATATTACATAAAAATGTGGTTTTGGTTGCAATGCAGGAAGAGGATTCAGGAAGCTGGACATTATGGGGTCTGAACGAGGTTACACAAATGGGAAGAGTTGTCAGGAGTGGAGGTGTATACAGAGACAGCAATGGTCTGATCTGAAGCAGAGGACCCAGATTGGGAGGGATGTGGGGACTGGAGGTGGTTTCACAGGGAAGGAGGACCATAGACCCACAGGAGGTTACAGAAATGTGGAGAGCTGTAGGGCTGACAGGGGTTCATGGAGATGGGGAGGTTGGGAGGGATGGAGAAGTTTACAGGGGTAAGGATGTTTGTAGGACAGGGCTAGATCACAGACAGGGACTGTTTTAGGGAGCTGAGCAGATTTCAGAGATAAAGATGTTTGTATCGACTGGAAGAACAAACTGAGATATGCAGGGGAGTAGTGACTGAAGATGTTTATAGACATAGGAAGGCTTAGGTTCTGGGGGTTATGGAGGCTGTGGAATCTGGATTTCTTTTCAGAGACTGGGATAACAATTTTGGTCAGAAACAGTTTTACAGATAAGGGAGCATAGCACAAACAGGAGGAAGTTGTAGAGGAGGGTGACGTTTAAACAGATAGTGGTGTAAGAGCTGGACAAGGTTATGGAGATGGGTAGATGGTGGAGACACAGGAGGAGCTTACATTGACATGGGGGTGATAGTGACAGGAGGGTGTTAAATAGATAGTGGATTTTGTAGGGACTGGATTGGGAGAGGCACAGGCATGGAGTGAGTTGGACAGATCAGGATTACTGCAGAGACCTGAGAGGATTACACTGATCGGGATGGTGGTCGGGTCTCCACAGACTGTTGGTGTTTAGGGAATGGAAGAGGTTAGGTAGATAGGGAGGGATGTAAAAGCTGCAGGAGCTTATGGAGAGTTGAAGAGTTGGAGCAATTTGCAGAGGTAGGTTTCTCAGACAGGAGTAGGTTATAGATAGTGAGGGTTGTGTGGTCTGAGTAAGTCAAAAAGAGCAGAGTTTTCGCGTCTGGAAGAGTTACATTGACAGGGACAGTTGAAGAGACTGAAGCAAAAATGCATGGAGAAGGTTACACAGATAGGGAGGTGAGTAGGGACTGAAGGTGAATACACAGACATGGAGGGTTGTATTGTTAGACGGAGCTGAGAGGGATAGGGACCGGTGTAGGGATTTACACAGATAGAGAAGGTTGTGTGTTTTGGAGAAGGTTATACTGATACAGACAGTGTTAGGGAGTGTTTAGTGGACTACAGAGGAGCTCAGAGAGAATGTATTAAGGGGAGTGGAGGAGATTACAGACACAGAGATGGCTGTCGGGTTGAAAAGAGCTTCTACAGATCCTCAGTGCTGTAAGGCAGGAGGGAGTTTATAACAGTGAGTGTTGCCAAGACTTAATTACTTCACTGATATAGATCAGGTCTCAGCATGTAACTGTCAAAGGGAAGGTGAGACAGTCCAGATGAGTTTTCAGAGATACAAATGTTTATGGGAGTTTCAAGGGGGAACAATGATTGGGAGTGCTGTACCAAATGGTCATAGTTATAGGGAGGGTTCTAAAAGCAGGAAGAGATGTCAGCCATATCGATCTTTCTAAGGACTGGAGAAGGTTACATAGGCAAGGAGTGTTTTAGAGTCTGGAGGAGATTACAGTGTTAAGGAGAATATTGGGGATAAGGCAAGGTGTAATAGATGGGGATGGTTGACAGGGCTGGACAATAACCTGAATAGAATCACCATCATGTGCAACCAGGCCATTCGGCCCAACCAGTCCATTCCAAAACTCTGAAGAGCATCCTACCCAGACCCACCCCTCTACCTATACATTAAACCCTACATTTCTCGTGATGAACTTACTTAAACCACACATTCCTGAATACCACAGTCAATTTATGATGCCCAGTTCACTGATGGTGCAAATTTTGGACACACACACACAGCAAGGGAGTAACACGCAAACACACACAGTGAGGGAGCTACACGCAGACACACACACACACACACACACACACACACAGTGAAGGGGATACACGCAGACACACAGCGAGGGAGGGTCACGCACACACGCAGCAAGGGTGGGACACGCACACAGCGAGAGAGGGACACATACAGTGAGGGAGAGACACTGACACACACAGCGAAGGTGGGGGGGACATGCAGCCGCACACACACACAGACACAGCAAGGGGAGGACATGCACACACACAACGAGGGAGGGACACACGCACACAACGAGGGAGGGACATACGCACACAGCGAGGGGGACACGCACACACAGTGAGGGAGGGACACACGCACACACACACAGCGAGGGGGACACACGCACACAGCGAGGGGGACACGCACACACACAGCGAGGAAGGGACATGCACACACAGTGAGGAAGGGAAATGCACACACAGTGAGGAAGGGACACACACAGAGCAAGGAAGGGACACACACACAGCAAGGAAGGGACACACACACAGCAAGGGGGGGATGCGCACACAAACAGAGCGAGGGAGGGACACGCATACACACAGCAAGAAAGGGATACGCACACACAACGAGGAAGAGACACGCACACACACCGAGGGAGGGACAAACACACACAGCGAGGGAGGGACACACACAGACACACAGCGAGGGAGGGACACACAGCAAAGGAGGGACAAGCACACACACTGCGAGGGGGAGGGCATGTGCACACAAATTGAGAGGGGGTACACACACGCAAAGCGAGGGAGGGACACGCACAAACATACACACACACAAACACACACACACACACACACACAGCGATGGAGGGACACGCACATACACACAGTCACACGGCGAGGGAGGGACACAGTGAGGGACAGGAACACACACGCAAAGCGAAGGAGGGACACACAAACACACACAGTGAGGGGAATACAGACAGACACATGGCGAGGGAGGGACACACACACACTGCGAGGGATGGGGACACACACACACACAGCGAGGGACCGGGACACGCACACATAAAGCGAAGGAGGGACACGCACACACAAACACAAACACAGAGCAAGGGAGAGACGCGCACACACAGCGAGGAATGGACAAACACACACACTTACGATATGGGGAATACACGCAGACACACAGTGAGGGAGGGACACGCACATACACTGCAAGGGAGGAACACACACACACCGCGAAGGAGGGACAAGCACACACACATCGAGGGAGAGGGCATGTGCACAGAAATTGAGAGGGGGCACACACACACAGCGAGAGGGGACACACAGACATGGCAAGAGTGGGACACACGCACACAGCAAGGTGGGCACACACTCACACACAAGGGATGGACACACACGCAAAGCGAGGGAGTGACACGCACAGATACACACACACAGAGCAAGGGAGGTACATGTGCACACACAGCGAGGGAGGGACACGCATAGCGAGGGAGCGATATGCAAACACACAGCGTGACGGGGTTACCCGCAGACACACAGCAAGGGAGGGACACACACACACACACAGAGCGAGGGAGGGAAGGACATGCACACACAGCGTGGGAGGGGCATACAAACACAGCAAGGGAAGGACATGCACACGCAGGGAAGGAGGGACAAGCACACACACGGCGAGGGGGAGGGCATGTGCACAGAAATTGAGAGGTGACATGCACACACAGCGCGAGAGGACACGCACAGGCAAGGGAGGGACACGCGCACACACAGCGAGGGGAGAAGCGCACACATAGTGATGGGATATACACAAAGAGCAATGGAGGGACACACACACGCACAATGGACACACACATACACAAAGAGCGAGGGAGTGACACGCGCACACACAGCGAGGGAGGAACACATACACACACTGCAAGAGGGACACACATACTCACAGCAAGTGGGACACACACACACAGTGAGGGAGGGACATGCGCAAGCACACAAACACAGACACACGCAACGAGAGAGGGACACACACACAGTGAGGGAGGGACATGCGCAAGCACACAAACACAGACACACGCAACGAGAGAGGGACACACACACAGCGAGGGAGAGACACGCGCACACAAACATGCACACACAGAGCAAGAGAGGAACACTCGCAAACACAGCCAGTGGGAGACACACGCACACACACACAGCGAGGGACGGACATGCACGCACACACAGCGAGGGTGAGACACACACACACACACACACGTGCACATCTTCAGGGACACACACACACTCACACAGAGGGATACGCACAGACACAGCCAGGGAGGGATATGCACACACAGCGAGGGACGGTCACACACAAACACACAGCAAGAGAGGGCACGCACACACAGCGAGGGGGAGACACATGCACACGCAGCGAGGGAGGGCCATGCACACACACACACAGCAAGGGGGGAGATCTCACACATACACAGAGCGAGGGAGCGACATGTACACACACAACGTGGGAGAGAGACACACTTACACACACACACACACACACACACACACACACACACACAAACAGAGCGAGGGAGGGACATGCACACACACACACAGTGAGAGAGAGACACATACACACAACGCGATGGAGTGACACACACACAAACAGCGAGTGAGGGACACGCAGTGAAGGGGGGGACACACAAACACAGACTGTGAGGATGTGACAGATACATGCATACGGGGGGAAGGGACACACACACAGCGAGGGAGGGACGTGCTGAGACATGCAGCGAGGGAGGGATACGCGCACACACAGCGAGGGAGGGACACGCACACACACAGGGAAGGAGGGACAAGCAGACACACGGCGAGGGGGAGGACATGTGCACAGAGATTGAGAGGGTGCATGCACACACAGCGAGAGGGAACACGCACAGGTACAGCGAGGGAGGGACACACGCACACACAGCAAGGGGGGACATGCACTCACACACAGAGGGGAGATGCGCACATACAGTGAGGGATATCCACAAAGAGCAATGGAGGGACACACACACACAAAGGGACGGACACACACAGACAGCAAGGTAGTGACAGGCGCACACACATCCAGGGAGGGACATGCACACACAGTGAGGGAGGGACACACACAAGCACACACACACAGGGAAGGAGGGGCAAGCACACACAAGGCGAGGGGGAAGAAATGTGCACAGAAAGTGAAAGGGGGCACGCACACAGTGAGAGGGGACACGCACTGACACAGCGAGGGAGTGAGACGCGCACACACAGACACAGTGAGGAATTGAAACACATATATATACACACACACACACACACAGTGACGGAGGGACACACACGCATGCGCAAGCACACAAACGCAGACACACACAGTGAGAGTGGGACACGCACACACACACAGCCAGGGAGGGACACACGCACGTGCACACACACACTCACACACACACACACACAGCGAGGGAAGGACATGCACACACACAGCGAGGGAGGGATGTACCCAAACACACAGAGCGAGAGAGGGACACGCACATAAACAGCAAGGGACGGACATGCACACACACGGGGAAGGATGGACAAGCAGACATGGCGTTCCCTCAGTATCTCAGATAATGTTCCCTCAGTACCTCAGATAGCGCTTCCTCACGACCTCAGAAAGCGATCCCTCAATACCTCAGATAGTGTTCCCACAGTTCCTCAGATAGTGCTTCCTCAATACCTTAGAAAGAGCTTCTTCAGAAGGAGCACCCTCAATACCTCAGAGAGTGCTCCCTCAATACCTCAGATAGTGTTCCTCAATACCTCAGATACATCTCCCTCAATACCTCAGAGAGTGCTCCCTCAGTACCTCAGGAAATGCTTGCTCAATACCTCAGAAAGTGCTCCATCAGTACCTCAGAGAGTGCTTCCTCAGTACATCAGATAGTGCTTCCTTCTTACCTAAGAAAGTGCTCCCTCAATACCTGAGATATTGCACCCTCAGTACCTCAGATAGTGCTTGCTCAATACCTCAGACAGTACTCCCTCAGTATCTCAGATAATGCTTCCTCAATACCTCAGAAAGTGCTCCCTCAGTACCTCAGAGAGTGCTTCCTCAGCAAATCAAATAGGGCTTCCTCAATACCTCAGAAAGTGCTCCCTCAATACCTCAGATAGGGCTTCCTCAGTACCTCAGATACTGCACACCCAATATCTCAGAAAGGGCTACCTCAGTACCTCAGATAGTCCGTCTCTCATTACCTCAGAAAGTGCACCCTCAATTCCTCAGATAGTGCTCCCTCAATACCTCAGATAGTGCTCCCTCAATACCTTTGCTAGCACACCTTCAGTACCTCAGAAAAAGCTCCATCAATACCTCAGAAAGTGCTCCCCCAATACCTCAGGTAGTGCACCCTCAATACCTCAGAAAAGGCTCCCTCAATACCTCAGATAGTGTACCCTCAATAACTCAGATAGTGCTTCCTCAGTCCCTCAGAAGGTTCTCCCTCAATACCTCAGAAAGTGCTACCTCAACACTTTAGAAAATGCTCCCACAATACCTCAGTAAGTGGTCCCTCATTACCTCAGATAATGCTAAATCAGTACCTCAGAAAGTGCTCACTCAATACGTCAGATAGTGCACTCTCTGTACTTCAGGCAGTGCTTTTTCAGTACTCAGACAGCTCCCTCAATACCTCAGATAGTGCACCCTCAATACCTCAGAAAGTGCTTCCTCAGTACCACAGAAAGTGCTCCGTCAGTACCTCAGATAATGCGCCCTCAGTATGTCAGATAATGCTCCCTCAGTCCCTCAGATATTGCTTCCTCAATACCTCAGGAAGTGTTCCCTTTATATCTCAGATTGTACTTCCTCAGTACCTCAGATAGTTCTTGCTCAATATCTCAGAAAGTACTCCCTCAGTACCTCAGATAGTGCTTCCTCAATATCTCAGAAAGTGCTCCCTCAGTACCTCAGATAGTGCTTCCTCAGTACCTCAGATAGTGCTTCCTCAATACTTCAGAAAGTGCTCCCTCAATACATCAGATAGTGCTTCCTCAGTATCTCAGATAGTTCTCGCTCAATACCTTAGAAAGTACTCCCTCAATACCTCAGATAGTTCTTCCTCAGTTCCTCCGATAGTGCACACCCATTACCTCAGAAAGGGCTCTCTCAGTACCTCAGATACTACGTGCCTAATTACCTCAGTAAGTGCTCCCTCAATACTCAGATAGTACTCCCTGAATACCTTAGCCAGCGCACCTTCAGTACCTCAGAAAATGCTCCAACAATTCCTCAGATAGTACACCCTCAGTACCTCAGAAAGTGCTCCATCACTACCACAGAAAATGCTCCCTCATCTCCTCAGGTAGTGCACCCTCAATACTTCAGAAAGTGCTCACTCAATACTTTAGATAATGCTCACTCAAAAACTAAGAAAGTGCTCCCTCAATACCTCAGATGAGTGCACTCTCTGTACTTCAGGCAGTGCTTCCTCAGTACTCAGACAGTGCTCCCTCAATAGCTCAGATAGTGCACACTCAGTACCTCAGACAGTGCTTCCTTAATACGTCGGACAGTGCTTCCTCAATACGTCCGAAAGTGCTCCCTCAGTACCTCAGATAGTACTTCCTCAATACCTCAGAAAATACTTGGTCCATACCTCAGAAGGAGCTCCCTCAATACCTCAGATAGTGCTCCCTCAAAACCTCAGTAATTGCTCCCACAATACCTCGGAAAGTGCTCCCTCAATACCTCAGATAGTGCGCCCTCAATACCTCAGAAAGTGCTTCGTCAGTACCACAGAAAGTGCTCCCTCCGTACCTCAGATAACGCTCCCTCTCTATGTCAGATAATGCTTCCTCAGCACCTCAGATAGTGCTTCCTCAGTACCTCAGAAAGTGCTCCCTCAATACCTCAGAAAGTGCTTCCTCAGTACCTTAGAAAGCACTCTCTCAGTATGTCAGATAATGTTCCCTCAATACCTCAGATAGTGCTTCCTCACTATCTCAGAAATCGCTTCCTCAATACCTCAGATAGCGCTCCCTCAATATCTCAGATCACGCTTCTTCAGATCCTCAAAAATTGCTCCTCCAATACCTCAGATAGCGCTTCCTCAACACCTCAGAAATTGCACCATTAATACCTCAGAAAGTGCTCCCTCAGTACCTCAGAAAGTGTTCCCTCAGTACCTCAGAAAGTGCTCTCTCAGTACCAAAGAAAGTGTTCCCTCAGTACCTCAGATAATGCTCCCTCAGTATGTCAGATAATGCTCCCTCAGTACCTCAGATAGTGCTTCCTCAATAACTCCGAAAGTGCTCCCTCAATACCTCAGATAGTCCTCACTCAATACGTCAGATAGTGCACACTCTGTACTTCAGGCAGTTCTTCCTCACAACTCAGAAATTGCTCCCTCAATATGTCGGACAGTGCTTCCTTAATACGTCAGAAAGTGCTCCCTCAGTACCTCAGATCGTGCTTCCTCAATACCTCAGAAAATAATCGCTCAATACCTCAGAAGGCGCTCCCCCAATACATCTGGTAGTGCTCCCTCAATACCTCAGTAATTCCTCCCTCACTACCTCAGAAAGTGCTCCCTCAATACCTCAGATAATGTACCCGCATTACCTCAGAAATTGCTTCCTCTGTACCTCAGAAAGTGCTCCCTCAGTACCTCAGATAATGCTCCATCAGTATGTCAGATAATGCTTTCTCAGTACCTCAGATAGTGCTTCCTCAGAACCTCAGAAAGTGCTCCCTCAGTGCCTCAGATAATGCTCCCTCAGTACCTTAGAGAGTGCTTCATCACTACCTCAGATAGCGCTTCCTCAATACCTCAAAAACTGCACCGTTAATACCTCAGAAATGCTCCCTTTTTACCTCAGAAAGTTTGCTCCCTCAGTACCACAGATAATGCTCCCTCAATAGCTCAGATAGTGCTCCTCTAATACCTCAGAAGGTGCTCCCTTAATACCTCAGAATGTGCTCCCTCAATACCGCCGATAGTGCTCCCCATACCTAAGATAGTGCTCCCTCAATACCTCAGGTAGTGCTCCCTTTATACCACAAAAAGTATTCACGCAATACCTCCGATAGTGCACCCACAATCCCTCAGAAAGTGCTTCCTCAGTATGTTAGATAATGCTCCCTCAGGACTCAGATAGTGCTTCCTCAATATCTCAGAAGGTGCTCCCTCAATACCTCAGATAGTTCTCACTCGATACCTTACAAAGTGCTCCCTCAATACGTCAGATAGTGCACACTCTGTACTTCAGGCAGTGCTTCCTCACAACTCAGAAATTGTTCCCTCAATATGTCGGACAGTGCTTCCTTAATACGTCAGAAAGTGCTCCCTCAGTACCTCAAAATAGTACTTCCTCAATACCTCAGAAAATACTCGCTCAATACCACAGAAGGAGCTCCCCAAATACCTCAGATAGTGCTCCCTCAATACTTCAGTAATTGCTCCCTCACTACCTCATAAAGTGCTCCCTCAATACCTCAGGTAGTGCTCCCTCAATACCTCAGATAGTGCACACTCTGTACTTCAGGCAGTGCTTCCTCACAACTCAGAAATTGCTCTCTCAATACGTTGGACAGTGCTTCCTTAATACGTCAGAAAGTGCTTCCTCTGTACCTCTGATAATGCTCCCTCAGTACCTCAGAGAGTGCTTCATCAGAACCTCAGAAAGTGCTGCCTCAATACCTCAGAAAGTGGCCCCTTAATACCTCAGAAAGTGCTTCTTCAGTACCACAGATAATGCTCCCTCAATACCTCAGTGTGTGATCCCTCAATACCTCAGATAGTGCTCCCCAATACCTTAGATAGTGTTCCCTCCAACCTCAGAAAGTGCAACCTCAATACCTCAGATAGTGCTCTCTCAGTTCCTCAGAGAGTGCTCCCTCAATACCTCAGATAGTGTTCCTGAATACCTCACATAGATCTCCCTCAATACCTCAAAGAGAGCTCCCTCAGTACCTCAGGCAGTGCTTCCTCAGTACCTCAGAAAGCGGTCCCTCAATACTTGAGTTATTGAACACTCAGTACCTCACGTAGTGCTTCCACAATACCTGAGAAAGTGCTCCCTCAATACCTCAGATAGTGTTCGTCAATACCTCAGATGGATCTCCCTCAATACCTCAGAAAGTGTTCCCTCAATGCTTGAGATATTGCTCCCTCAGTACCTCACATAGTGCTTCCGCAGTACCTCAGAAAGTACTCCCTCAGTACCTCAGGCAATGCTTCCTCAGTAAATCAAATAGTGCTTCCTCAACACCTCAGATAGTACTTCCTCAGTACCTCAGATAGTGCTTGCTCACTACCACTGAACGTACTCCCTCAGTACCTCAGAAAGTACTCCCTCAATACCTCCGAAAATGCTCCATCACTACTTCAGATAGTGCACCCTCAATAACTCAGATAGTGCTTCCTCAGTACCTCAGATAGTGCTTCCTCAGTATTTCATATAGTGCTCCCTCAGCACTCACATTGTACTTCCTCAATACCTCAGAATGTGCTTCCTCGGTACCACAGATAGTGCACCCTCAGTACGTCAGCAAGTGCTCAATCAGTACCTCAGAAGGAGAACCGACAATACCTCAGGAAGTGCTCCCTCAATATCTCAGATAGTGCTCCCCATGCCTTAGATTTTGCTCCCTCAATACCTCAGAAAGTGCTCCCTCAATACCTCAGATAGTGCTCCCTCAATACCTCAGATAGTGCTCCCTCAATACCTCAGATAGTGCTCCCTCAATACCTCAGAAAGTGCTCCCTCAATACCTCAGATAGTGCTCCCTCAATACCTCAGAAAGTGCTCCCTCAATACCTCAGATAGTGCTCCCTCAATACCTCAGATAGTGCTCCCTCAATACCTCAGATAGTGCTCCCTCAATACCTCAGAAAATGCTACCTCAGTACATCAGATAGTGCTCCCTCAGTTCCTCAGATAGTGTTCCCTCAATACTTCAGATAGTGTTCCTCAATACCTCAGATAGATCACCCTCAATACCTCAGAGAGTGCTCCCTCAGTACCTCAGGAAATGCTTGCTCAATAGCTCAGAAAGTGCTCCATCAGTACCTCAGAGAATGCTTCCTCAGTACATCAAATAGTGCTTCCTTCCTTCCTCAGAAAGTGCTCCCTCAATACCTGAGATATTGCACCCTCAGTACCTCAGATAGTGCTTGCTCAATACCTCAGACAGTACTCCCTCAGTATCTCAGATAGTGCTTCCTCAATACCTCAGAAAGTGCTCCCTCAGTACCTCAGAGAGTGCTTCCTCAGCAAATCAAATAGGGCTTCCTCAATACCTAAGAATGTGCTCCCTCATTACCTCAGATAGTGCTTCCTCAGTACCTCAGATACTGCACACCCAATACCTCAGAAAAGGCTACCTCAGTACCTCAGATAGTCCGTCCCTCATTACCTCAGAAAGTGCTCCCTCAATTCCTCAGATAGTGCTCCCTCAATACGTCAGATAGTGCTCCCTCAATGCCTTTGTCAGCGCACCTTCAGTACCTCAGAAAATGCTCCATCAATACCTCAGATAGTACACTCTCAGTACCTCAGAAAGTGCTCCCTCACTACCTCAGAAAGTGCTCCCTGAATACCTCAGGTAGTGCACCCTCAATACCTCAGAAAAGGCTCCCTCAATACCTCAGATAGTGCACCCTCAATAACTCAGATAGTGCTTCCTAAGTCCCTCAGAAGGTTCTCCCTCAATACCTCAGAAAGTGCTACCTCAATACTTTAGAAAATGCTCCCACAATACCTCAGTAAGTGCTCCCTCAATACCTCAGATAGTGCTCCCTCAATACTTCAGATAGTGCACTCTCTGTACTTCAGGCAGTGCTTCCTCAGTACTCAGACAGTGCTACCTCAATACCTCAGATAGTGCACCTCAATACCTCAGAAAGTGCTTCCTCAGTACCACGGAAAGTGCTCCCTCATACCTCTGATAATGGTCCCTCAGTATGTCAGATAATGCTCCCTCAGTCCCTCAGATATTGCTACCTCAATACCTCAGGAAGTGCTCCCTTTATACCTCAGATAGTGCTCCCTCAATACCTCCGAAAGAGCTTCTTCCATACCTCAGATAGATCTGCCTCAATACGTCAGAATGTGCTCCCACAGTACCTCAGATAGTGCTTCCTCAATGCCTCAGAAAGTACTCACTCAATACCTCAGAAGGAGCTCCCTCAATACCTCAGATAGTGCTCCATCAATACCTCAGTAATTGCTCCCTCAATACTTCAGAAAGTGCTCCCTCAGTACCTCAGATAATGCTCCCTCAGTATGTCAGTTCATGCTTCCTCAGTACCTCACGTAGTGCTTCCTCAGCAGCTCAGAAAGTGCTCCCTCAGTACCTCAGATGATGCTCCCCAAAGCCTCGGAAGGTGCTTCCTCAGTACTTCAAAAAGTGCTCCCTCAGCACCTCAGATAATGCTCCCTCAGTATCTCAGAAACTGTCCCTCAATACCTCAGATAGTGCTTCCTCACTACATCAGAAAGCGCTCCCTCCAAACCTCAGATAGTTCTCCCTCAATATCTCAGATCGCGCTTCCTCAATACCTCAGAAAGTGCACCATTAATACCTCAGAAAGTGCTCCCTCAGTACCTCAGATAGTGCTCCCTCAGTTCCACAGTTAATGCTCCCTCAATACCTCAGATAGTGCTCCCTCAATAACTCATAACGCTCCCTCAATATCTCAGAAAGTCTTCACTCAATACCTCAGAAAGTGCACCTTCAGTACTTCAGAAAATTGTTTCCTCAATACCTCAGACAGTGCTCCCTCAATATCTCAGATAGTGCTCCCTCAGTACCTCATATAGTGCTCCCTCAATATCTCAAAACGAGCTCCTTCCATACCTCAGAAAGTACTCCCTCAATACCTCAGAAAGTGCTCCCTCAGTATCTGAGATAGTGCACCATCAGTATCTCAGAAAATGATCCCTCAATACCTCAGAAAATTCTCCATCAATAGCTCAGATCGTGAACCCTCAGAACCTCAGAAAATGCTCCCTTAATACCTCAGAAATGGCTCTCTCAATACCTCACATAGTGCACCGTCAGTACCTCAGATAGTGCTTCCTAAGTACCTCAGAAGGTGCTCCCTCAGTACTGCAGAAAGTGCTCCCTCAATACCTCTGATAATGCTCCAGAATTACCTCAGAAAGTGCTCACTCAATACCTCAGAAACCGCTTCCTCAGTAACTAGATAGTGCTCCATCAATACCTCAGATAGTACTCCCTCAATACCTCAGGAAATGCTCCCTCAATACCTCAGATAATACTTTATCAATACCTCAGAAAGTGCCCCCTCAATACCTCAGATAGTTCTCACTCAATACCTTAGAAAGTGCTCCCTCAATACGTCAGATAGTGCACACTCTGTACTTCAGGCAGTGCTTTCTCACAACTCAGAAAGTGCTCCTTCAATACGTCGGACAGTACTTCCTTAATACGTCAGAAAGTGCTCCCTCAATACCTCAGATAGTGTTCCTCAATACCTCAGATAGATCACCCTTAATACCTCAGAGAGTGCTCCCTCAGTACCTCAGGAAATGCTTGCTCAATAGCTCAGAAAGTGCTCCATCAGTACCTCAGAGAATGCTTCCTCAGTACATCAAATAGTGCTTCCTTCCTTCCTCAGAAAGTGCTCCCTCAATACCTGAGATATTGCACCCTCAGTACCTCAGATAGTGCTTGCTCAATACCTCAGACAGTACTCCCTCAGTATCTCAGATAGTGCTTCCTCAATACCTCAGAAAGTGCTCCCTCAGTACCTCAGAGAGTGCTTCCTCAGCAAATCAAATAGGGCTTCCTCAATACCTCAGAATGTGCTCCCTCATTACCTCAGATAGTGCTTCCTCAGTACCTCAGATTACAGCACACCCAATACCTCAGAAAGGGCTACCTCAGTACCTCAGATAGTCCGTCCCTCATTACCTCAGAAAGTGCTCCCTCAATTCCTCAGATAGTGCTCCCTCAATACGTCAGATAGTGCTCCCTCAATGCCTTTGTCAGCGCACCTTCAGTACCTCAGAAAATGCTCCATCAATACCTCAGATAGTACACTCTCAGTACCTCAGAAAGTGCTCCCTCACTACCTCAGAAAGTGCTCCCTCAATACCTCAGGTAGTGCACCCTCAATACCTCAGAAAAGGCTCCCTCAATACCTCAGATAGTGCACCCTCAATAACTCAGATAGTGCTTCCTAAGTCCGTCAGAAGGTTCTCCCTCAATACCTCAGAAAGTGCTACCTCAATACTTTAGAAAATGCTCCCACAATACCTCAGTAAGTGCTCCTTCAATACCTCAGATAGTGCTCACTCAATACCTCAGAAAGTGCTCCCTCAATACTTCAGATAGTGCACTCTCTGTACTTCAGGCAGTGCTTCCTCAGTACTCAGACAGTGCTACCTCAATACCTCAGATAGTGCACCTCAATACCTCAGAAAGTGCTTCCTCAGTACCACAGAAAGTGCTCCCTCTTACCTCAGATAATGCTCCCTCTGTATGTCAGATAATGCCCCCTCAGTCCCTCAGATATTGCTACCTCAACACCTCAGGAAGTGCTCCCTTTATACCTCAGATAGTACTTCCTCAGTACCTCAGATAGTGCTTGCTCAATTCCACAGAAAGTACTCCCTCAGTACCTCAGAAAATACTCCCACAATACCTCAGATAGTTCTCCCTCAGTACCTCAGAAAAATGTACACACAATGCCTCAGAAATGGCTCCCTCAGTACCTCAGATAGTGCACCGTCATTCCCTCAGAAAGTGCCCCCTCAACACCTCAGAAAGTGCTCCCTCAATACCTCAGATAATACTTCCTCAGTACCTCAGATAATGCTTGCTCAATACCAAAGAAAGTACTCCCTCAGTGCCTCAGAACTTACTCCCTCAATACCGTATTTAGAGCTTCCTCAGTTCCTCAGATAGTGCACACACAATACCTCAGAAATGGCTCCGTCAGTACCTCAGATAGTGCACCGTCAGAACCTCAGAAAATGCTCCCTCAATACCTCAGACAGTGCACCTTCAATAGCTCAGATAAATATCCTGAATACCTCAAATAGTGCTCCCTCAATACCTCAGAAAGTGCCTCCTCGGTAACACAGAAAGTGCTCCCTCAGTACATCAGATAATGCTCCCTCAGTACCTCAGATAGTGCTTCCTCAGTACCTCAGATCGTGCTCGCTCAATACCACAGAAAGTACTCACTCAGTACCTCAGAAAGTACTCCCACATTACCTCAGACAGTGCACCCTCAATAACTCAGATACTACTTCCTCAGTAACTCAGATAGTTCTTGCTCAAACCACAGAAAGTTCTCCCTCAGTACCTCAGAAAGTACTGCCTCAATACCTCATTTAGAGCTTCCTCAGTTCCTCAGATAGTGCACACACAACATCTCAGAAAATGCTCCCTCAGTACCTCAGACAGTGCACCCTCAATAACTCAGATAGTGCTTCCTCAGTAACTCAGATAGTGCTCCCACAGTACACTCATTGTGCTTCCTCAATACATCAGAAAGTGCTTCCTCGGTACCACAGATAGTGCACCCTCAATAGCTCAGATTGTGCTCACTCCAGACCTCAGAAAGCACACTCTCAATAACTCAGAAGGAGCATCCTCAATACCTCTGAAAGTGCTAACTCAATACCTCAGATAGTGCTCCCCCATACCTTAGATACTGCTCCCACAATAGCTCAGAAAGTGCTCCCTCAATACCTCAGATAATGCTCCCCAATACCTCAGATAGTGCTTCCTCAGTACCTCAGAAAGTGTTCACTCGATACCTCAGAAAGTGCTCCTCCAGTAGCTGAGAAAATTGCTTCCACATTATCTCAGAAAGTGCTCCCTCTACACCTCAGATAGTGTTCCCACAGTTCCTCAGATAGTGCTCCCTCAATACCTCAGATAGAGCTTCTTCCATACCTCAGCTAGATCTTCCTCAATACCTCAGATAGTGGTCCCTCAGTACCTTAGATAGTGCTTCCTTAATACCTCAGAAACTGCTCTCTCAGTCCCTCAGAGAATGCTTCCTCAGTAGATCAGATAGTGCTTCCTCAACACCTGAGATATTGCTCCCTCAGTACCTCAGAGGGTTCTTCCTCAGCAAATCAAATAGTGCTTCCTCAATACTTCAGAAAGTGCTCCCAATGCCTCAGATAGTACTTCCTCAGTACCTCAGATAGTTCTCGCTCAATACCTCAGAAAGTACTCCCTCAGTACCTCAGAACGTACTCCCTCAATACCTCAGATGGTGGTTCCTCAGTACCTCAGATAGTGCACACCCAATACTCCAGAAAGGGCTCCCTCAGTACCTCAGATAGTCCGTCCTCAATACCTCAGATAGTACACCCTGAATACCTTAGCCAGTGCACCTTCAATACCTCGGAAAATGCTCCAACCATTCCTCAGATAGTACACCCACCGTACCTCAGAAAGTGCTCCATCCATACCACAGAAAGTGCTCCCTCAACACCTCAGGTAGTGGACCCTCAATGCCTCAGATAGGGCTTTCTAAGTACCTCAGAAGGTGCTAACTCAATACTTTAGATAATGCTCACTCAATACCTCAGAAAGTGCTCCCTCAATACCTCAGATAATGCACACTCTGTACTTCAGGCAGTGCTTCCTCAGTACTCAGGCAGTGCTCCCTCAATACCTCAGATAGTGCACACTCAGTACCTCAGAGATTGCTCCCTCAGTATCTCAGACAGTGTTTCCTTAATACGTCGGACAGTTCTTCGTCAATACGTCAGAAAGTGCTCCCTCAGTACCTCAGATAGTGCTTCCTCAAAAACTCAGAAAATACTCGCTCAATACCTCAGAAGGAGCTCCCCCAGTACCTCAGATAGTGCTCCCTCAATACCTCAGAAAGAGCTTCTTCCATACCTCAGATAGATCTGCCTCAATACGTCAGAATGTGCTCCCACAGTACCTCAGATAGTGCTTCCTCAATGCCTCAGAAAGGACTCACTCAATACCTCAGAAGGAGCTCCCTCAATACCTCAGATAGTGCTCCCTCAATACCTCAGTAATTGCTCCCTCAATACTTCAGAAAGTGCTCCCTCAGTACCTCAGATAATGCTCCCTCAGTATGTCAGATAATGCTTCCTCAGTACCTCAGGTAGTGCTTCCTCAGTAGCTCAGAAAGTGCTCCCTCAGTACCTCAGATGATGCTCCCCAAAACCTCAGAAGGTGCTCCCTCAGTACCTCAAAAAGTGCTCCCTCAGCACCTCAGATAATGCTCCCTCAGTATCTCAGAAACTGTCCCTCAATACCTCAGATAGTGCTTCCTCACTACATCAGAAAGCGCTCCCTCCAAACCTCAGATAGTTCTCCCTCAATATCTCAGATCGCGCTTCCTCAATACCTCAGAAAGTGCACCATTAATATCTCAGAAAGTGAGCCTCAGTACCTCAGATAGTGCTCCCTCAGTTTCACAGTTAATGCTCCCTCAATACATCAGATAGTGCTCCCTCAATAACTCAGAAAGTGCTCCCTCAGTACCTCAGATAGTGCTCCCTCAGTTCCACAGATAATGCTCCCTCAATACCTCAGTAAGTGCTCCCTCAATAACTCAGAAAGTGCTCCCTCAGTACCTCAGATAGTGCTCCCTCAGTTCCACAGATAATGCTCCCTCAATAACTCAGAAAGTGCTCCCTCAATACCTCAGAAAGTGCTCCCTCAGCACCTCATAACGCTCCCTCAATATCTCAGAAATTCTTCACTCAATACCTCAGAAAGTGCACCTTCAGTACTTCAGGAAATTGTTTCCTCAATACCTCAGACAGTGCTCCCTCAATATCTCAGATAGTGCTCCCTCAGTACCTCAGATAGTGCTCCCTCAATACCTCAAAACGAGCTCCTTCCATACCTCAGTAAGTACTCCCTCAATACCTCAGAAAGTGCTCCCTCAGTATCTGAGATAGTGCACCATCAGTATCTCAGAAAATGCTCCCCCAATACCTCAGAAAATGCTCCTTCAATAGCTCAGATCGTGCACCCTCAGAACCTCAGAAAATGCTCCCTTAATACCTCAGAAATGGCTCTCTCAATACCTCACATAGTGCACCGTCAGTACCTCAGATAGTGCTTCCTAAGTACCTCAGAAGGTGCTCCCGCAGTACTGCAGAAAGTGCTCCCTCAATACCTCTGATAATGCTCCCGAATTACCTCAGAAAGTGCTCACTCAATACCTCAGAAACCGCTTCCTCAGTACCTAGATAGTGCTCCATCAATACCTCAGATAGTACTCCCTCAATACCTCAGATAGTGCTCTCTCAACACCTCAGTAATTGCTCCCTCACTACCTCAGAAAGTGCTCCCTCACTACCTCAGGAAATGCTCCCTCAATACCTCAGATAATACTTTATCAATACCTCAGAAAGTGCCCGCTCAATACCTCAGATAGTTCTCACTCAATACCTTAGAAAGTGCTCCCTCAATACGTCAGATAGTGCACACTCTGTACTTCAGGCAGTGCTTTCTCACAACTCAGAAAATGCTCCCTCAATACGTCGGACAGTGCTTCCTTAATACGCCAGAAAGTGCTCCCTCAGTACCTCAGATCGTGCTTCCTCAATACCTCAGAAAATACTCGCTCAATACCACAGAAGGAGCTCTCCCAATACCTCAGATAGTGCTCTCTCAACACCTCAGTAATTGCTCCCTCACTACCTCAGAAAGTGCTCCCTCAATACCTCAGGTAGTGCACTCTCAATACCTCAGATAGTGCTTCCTCAGTACCACAGAATGAGCTCCCTCAGTACCTCAGATAATGCTCCATCAGTATGTCAGATAATGCTTTCTCAGTACCTCAGATAGTGCTTCCTCAGTACCTCAGAAAGTGCTCCCTCAGTACCTCAGAATGTGCTCCCTCAGTACCTTAGAGAGTGCTTCATCACTACCTCAGACAGTGCTTCCTCAATACCTCAAAAAGTGCACTATTAATAACTCAGAAAGTGCTCCCTCAGTATCACAGATAATGCTCCCTCAATAGCTCAGATAGCGCTTCCTCAATACCTCAGAAAGTACTCCGTCAATACCTCAGAATGTGCTCCCTCAATACCTCCGTGCTCCCCATACCTTAGATAGCGCTCCCTCAATACCTCAGAAAGTGCTCCTTCAGTAACTCATATAATGCTCCCTCAATTTTGCAGAAAGTGTTCACTCAATACCTCAGAAAGTGCACCTTCAGTACTTCAGAAAATTGTTTCCTCCATACCTCAGATAGTGCTCCCTCAATATCTCAAATTGTGCTCCCTCAGTACCTCAGATAGTGCTCCCTCAATACCTCAAAAAGAGCTCCTTCCATTCCTCAGAAAGTGCACCCTCACTACCTCAGAAAGTGTTCCCTCTATACCTCAGAGAGTGTTCCTCAATACCTCAGATACATCTCCCTCAATACCTCAGAGAGTGCTCCCTCAATACCTCAGATATTATTCCTGAGTACCTCAGATAGTGCTTGCTCAATACCTCAGAAAGTACTACCTCAGTACCTCAGAAAGTACTCCCTCAATACCTCAGGTAGTGCACCATCAGTACCTCAGATCCTGCTCCCTCAATACCTCAGTTAGTGCACCATCAGTATCTCAGTAAATGCTCCCTCAATACCTCAGAAAATGCTCCTTAAAAACCTCAAATAATGCACCCTCAGTACCTCAGAAAGTGCTCCCTCAATACCTCTGATAATGCTCCTTCATTACCTCAGAAAGTGCCTACTCAATAGCTCAGAAATTGCTTCCTCAGTACCTAGATAGTGCACCATCAGTGTCTCAGTAAATGCTCCCTCAATACCTCAGAAAATGCTCCTTCAAAACCTCAAATAGTGCACCCTCAGTACCTCAGAAAGTGCTCCCTCAATACCTCTGATAATCCTCCTTCATTACCTCAGAAAGTGCCTACTCAATAGCTCAGAAATTGCTTCTTTAGTACCTAGATAGTACTCCCTCAATACCTCAGATAGTGCTCACTCAATACCTTAGAAAGTGCACGCTCTATATGTCAGAAAGTACTCCATCAGTACCTCAGATAGTGTTAACTCAGTACCTCAGACATTGCTTCCTCATTACTTCAGATACTGCACCCTCAATACCTCAGAAAGTGCCCCCTTAATATGTCAGATAGTGCACACTCAGTACCTCAGAAATTGCTCCTCAGTACCTCAGACAGTGCTTCCTTAATACGTCTGACAGTGATTCCGCAATACGTCAGAAAGTGCTCCCACAGTACCTCAGATAGTGCTTCCTCAAAACCTCAGATAATACTCGCTCAATACCTCAGAAGGAGCTCCCCAATACCTCAGATAGTGCTCCTCCGATACCTCAGTAATTGCTCCCTCAATACCTTAGATAATGCTCCCTCAATCCCTCAGAAAGCGCTTCCCCATTACCTCAGATAGTGCTCCTGCAATACCTCAGTAATTTCTCCCTCAATACCTCAGATAATGCTCCCTCAATACCTCATAAAGAGCTCCCTTAATACCTCAGATAGTGTTTCCACAGTACCTCAAAAAGTGCTCCCTCAGTACCTCAGATAATGCTCCCTCAATACCTCAGATAGTGCTTCTTCAATACCTCAGAAAATGCTCCCTTAATACCTCAGAATGTGCTCCCTCAATACCTCACATAGTGCTCCCCCATACCTAAGATAGTGCTCCCTCAATACCTCATATAGTGCACATTCTGTACTTCAGGCAGTGCTTCCTCACTACTCAGACAGTGCTCGCTCAGTACCTCAGATAGTGCTTCCTCAAAACCTCAGAAAATACTCGCTCAATACCTCAGAAACTGCTTCCTCAGTACCTAGATAGTGCTCCATCAATACCACCGATAGTACTCCCTCAATACCTCAGAAAGTGCTCCCTCAATACATCAGATAGTGCTCACTGAATAACTTAGAAAACGCACCCTCTATATGTCAGAAAGTGCTCCCTCAGTACCGCAGATACTGCTAACTCAATACCTCAGAACATGCTCCCACAGTACCTCAGACATTGCTTCCTCAGTCCCTCAGATAGTGCACGCTCAATACGTCATAAAGTGCCGCCTCAGTATGTCTGATACTGCTCCCACACTACCTCAGAAATTACTCACTCAATACCTCAGAAAGTGCCCCCTCAATACGTCAGATAGTGCACACTCTGTACTTCAGGCAGTGCTTCCTCACAACTCAGACAGTGCTCCCTCAATACCTCAGATAGTGCATACTCAGTGCCTCAGACAGTGCTCCCTCAATACCTCAGATAGTGCACACTCAGTACCTCAGACAGTGCTCCCTCAATACCTCAGATAGTGCACACTCAGTACCTCAGAATTTGCTCCCTCAGTACCTCAGACAGTGCTTCCTTAATACGTCAGACTGTGCTTCCTCAATACGTCAGAAAGTGCTCCCTCAGTACCTCAGATAGTGTTTCCTCAATACCTCAGAAAATACTCACTAAATATCTCAGAAGGAGCTCCCCCAATACCTCAGATAGTACTCCCTCAATACCTCAGTAATTGCGCACTCAATACCTCAAAAAGAGTTCCCTCAATACCTCAGATAGTCACCCACAATACCTCGAAAAGTGCTTCCTCAGTCCCACAGAAAGTGTTCCTTCAATATCTCAGATAATGCTCCCTCAATACCTCAGAAAGAGCTCCCTCAATACCTCAGATAGTGCTTCCGCAGTACCTCAAAAAGTGCTCCCTCAGTACCTCAGATAATGCTCCCTCAATACCTCAGATAGTGCTTCTTCAATACCTCAGAAAGTGCTCCCTCAATATCTCAGAATGTGCTCCCTCAATACCTAAGATAGTGCTCCCTCAATACCTCAGATAGTGCACATTCTGTACTTCAGGCAGTGCTTCCTCACTACTCAGACAGTGCTCCCTTAGTACCTCAGATAGTGCTTCCTCAAAACCTCAGAAAATACTCGCTCAATACCTCACAAGGAGCTCCCCCAATACCTCAGATAGTTCTCCCCAATACCTCAGTAATTGCTCCCTCAATACCTCAGATAATTCTCCCTCAATACCTCAGAAAGTGCTCCTTCAATACCTCAGATAGTGCTACTTCAATACCTCAGAAAGTGCTCCCTCAATACCTCAGAATGTGCTCCCTCAATACCTCAGATAGTGCTCCCCCATACCTAAGATAGTGCTCCCGCAATACCTCAAAACGTGTTCACTCAATACCTCAGCAAGTGCTCCCTCAGTACCTCATATAATGATCCCTCAATATCTCAAAAAGTGTTCACTCAATACCTCAGAATGTGCTTCCTCAATACCTCAGATAGCGCTCCCTCAGTACCTCAGATACTGCTCCCTCAATACCTCAAAAAGAGGTGCTTCCATACCTCATAATGTGCTCCCTCAATACCTCAGAAACTATCCCCTCAATACCTCAGAAAGTGTTCCTCAATACCTCAGATAGATCTCCCTCAATACCTCTGAGAGTGCTCCCTCAGTACCTCAGATAGTGCTCCCTCAATACCTCAAAACGAGCTCCTTCCATACCTCAGTAAGTACTCCCTCAATACCTCAGAAAGTGCTCCCTCAGTATCTGAGATAGTGCACCATCAGTATCTCAGAAAATGCTCCCCCAATACCTCAGAAAATGCTCCTTCAATAGCTCAGATCGTGCACCCTCAGAACCTCAGAAAATGCTCCCTTAATACCTCAGAAATGGCTCTCTCAATACCTCACATAGTGCACCGTCAGTACCTCAGATAGTGCTTCCTAAGTACCTCAGAAGGTGCTCCCGCAGTACTGCAGAAAGTGCTCCCTCAATACCTCTGATAATGCTCCCGAATTACCTCAGAAAGTGCTCACTCAATACCTCAGAAACCGCTTCCTCAGTACCTAGATAGTGCTCCATCAATACCTCAGATAGTACTCCCTCAATACCTCAGATAGTGCTCTCTCAACACCTCAGTAATTGCTCCCTCACTACCTCAGAAAGTGCTCCCTCACTACCTCAGGAAATGCTCCCTCAATACCTCAGATAATACTTTATCAATACCTCAGAAAGTGCCCGCTCAATACCTCAGATAGTCCTCACTCAATACCTTAGAAAGTGCTCCCTCAATACGTCAGATAGTGCACACTCTGTACTTCAGGCAGTGCTTTCTCACAACTCAGAAAATGCTCCCTCAATACGTCGGACAGTGCTTCCTTAATACGCCAGAAAGTGCTCCCTCAGTACCTCAGATCGTGCTTCCTCAATACCTCAGAAAATACTCGCTCAATACCACAGAAGGAGCTCTCCCAATACCTCAGATAGTGCTCTCTCAACACCTCAGTAATTGCTCCCTCACTACCTCAGAAAGTGCTCCCTCAATACCTCAGGTAGTGCACTCTCAATACCTCAGATAGTGCTTCCTCAGTACCACAGAATGAGCTCCCTCAGTACCTCAGATAATGCTCCATCAGTATGTCAGATAATGCTTTCTCAGTACCTCAGATAGTGCTTCCTCAGTACCTCAGAAAGTGCTCCCTCAGTACCTCAGAATGTGCTCCCTCAGTACCTTAGAGAGTGCTTCATCACTACCTCAGACAGTGCTTCCTCAATACCTCAAAAAGTGCACTATTAATACCTCAGAAAGTGCTCCCTCAGTATCACAGATAATGCTCCCTCAATAGCTCAGATAGCGCTTCCTCAATACCTCAGAAAGTACTCCGTCAATACCTCAGAATGTGCTCCCTCAATACCTCCGTGCTCCCCATACCTTAGATAGCGCTCCCTCAATACCTCAGAAAGTGCTCCTTCAGTAACTCATATAATGCTCCCTCAATTTTGCAGAAAGTGTTCACTCAATACCTCAGAAAGTGCACCTTCAGTACTTCAGAAAATTGTTTCCTCCATACCTCAGATAGTGCTCCCTCAATATCTCAAATTGTGCTCCCTCAGTACCTCAGATAGTGCTCCCTCAATACCTCAAAAAGAGCTCCTTCCATTCCTCAGAAAGTGTTCCCTCTATACCTCAGAGAGTGTTCCTCAATACCTCAGATACATCTCCCTCAATACCTCAGAGAGTGCTCCCTCAATACCTCAGATATTATTCCTGAGTACCTCAGATAGTGCTTGCTCAATACCTCAGAAAGTACTACCTCAGTACCTCAGAAAGTACTCCCTCAATACCTCAGGTAGTGCACCATCAGTACCTCAGATCCTGCTCCCTCAATACCTCAGTTAGTGCACCATCAGTATCTCAGTAAATGCTCCCTCAATACCTCAGAAAATGCTCCTTAAAAACCTCAAATAATGCACCCTCAGTACCTCAGAAAGTGCTCCCTCAATACCTCTGATAATGCTCCTTCATTACCTCAGAAAGTGCCTACTCAATAGCTCAGAAATTGCTTCCTCAGTACCTAGATAGTGCACCATCAGTGTCTCAGTAAATGCTCCCTCAATACCTCAGAAAATGCTCCTTCAAAACCTCAAATAGTGCACCCTCAGTACCTCAGAAAGTGCTCCCTCAATACCTCTGATAATCCTCCTTCATTACCTCAGAAAGTGCCTACTCAATAGCTCAGAAATTGCTTCTTTAGTACCTAGATAGTACTCCCTCAATACCTCAGATAGTGCTCACTCAATACCTTAGAAAGTGCACGCTCTATATGTCAGAAAGTACTCCATCAGTACCTCAGATAGTGTTAACTCAGTACCTCAGACATTGCTTCCTCATTACTTCAGATACTGCACCCTCAATACCTCAGAAAGTGCCCTCTCAATATGTCAGATAGTGCACACTCAGTACCTCAGAAATTGCTCCTCAGTACCTCAGACAGTGCTTCCTTAATACGTCTGACAGTGATTCCGCAATACGTCAGAAAGTGCTCCCACAGTACCTCAGATAGTGCTTCCTCAAAACCTCAGATAATACTCGCTCAATACCTCAGAAGGAGCTCCCCAATACCTCAGATAGTGCTCCTCCGATACCTCAGTAATTGCTCCCTCAATACCTTAGATAATGCTCCCTCAATCCCTCAGAAAGCGCTTCCCCATTACCTCAGATAGTGCTCCTGCAATACCTCAGTAATTTCTCCCTCAATACCTCAGATAATGCTCCCTCAATACCTCATAAAGAGCTCCCTTAATACCTCAGATAGTGTTTCCACAGTACCTCAAAAAGTGCTCCCTCAGTACCTCAGATAATGCTCCCTCAATACCTCAGATAGTGCTTCTTCAATACCTCAGAAAATGCTCCCTTAATACCTCAGAATGTGCTCCCTCAATACCTCACATAGTGCTCCCCCATACCTAAGATAGTGCTCCCTCAATACCTCATATAGTGCACATTCTGTACTTCAGGCAGTGCTTCCTCACTACTCAGACAGTGCTCGCTCAGTACCTCAGATAGTGCTTCCTCAAAACCTCAGAAAATACTCGCTCAATACCTCAGAAACTGCTTCCTCAGTACCTAGATAGTGCTCCATCAATACCACCGATAGTACTCCCTCAATACCTCAGAAAGTGCTCCCTCAATACATCAGATAGTGCTCACTGAATAACTTAGAAAACGCACCCTCTATATGTCAGAAAGTGCTCCCTCAGTACCGCAGATACTGCTAACTCAATACCTCAGAACATGCTCCCACAGTACCTCAGACATTGCTTCCTCAGTCCCTCAGATAGTGCACGCTCAATACGTCATAAAGTGCCGCCTCAGTATGTCTGATACTGCTCCCACACTACCTCAGAAATTACTCACTCAATACCTCAGAAAGTGCCCCCTCAATACGTCAGATAGTGCACACTCTGTACTTCAGGCAGTGCTTCCTCACAACTCAGACAGTGCTCCCTCAATACCTCAGATAGTGCATACTCAGTGCCTCAGACAGTGCTCCCTCAATACCTCAGATAGTGCACACTCAGTACCTCAGACAGTGCTCCCTCAATACCTCAGATAGTGCACACTCAGTACCTCAGAATTTGCTCCCTCAGTACCTCAGACAGTGCTTCCTTAATACGTCAGACTGTGCTTCCTCAATACGTCAGAAAGTGCTCCCTCAGTACCTCAGATAGTGTTTCCTCAATACCTCAGAAAATACTCACTAAATATCTCAGAAGGAGCTCCCCCAATACCTCAGATAGTACTCCCTCAATACCTCAGTAATTGCGCACTCAATACCTCAAAAAGAGTTCCCTCAATACCTCAGATAGTCACCCACAATACCTCGAAAAGTGCTTCCTCAGTCCCACAGAAAGTGTTCCTTCAATATCTCAGATAATGCTCCCTCAATACCTCAGAAAGAGCTCCCTCAATACCTCAGATAGTGCTTCCGCAGTACCTCAAAAAGTGCTCCCTCAGTACCTCAGATAATGCTCCCTCAATACCTCAGATAGTGCTTCTTCAATACCTCAGAAAGTGCTCCCTCAATATCTCAGAATGTGCTCCCTCAATACCTAAGATAGTGCTCCCTCAATACCTCAGATAGTGCACATTCTGTACTTCAGGCAGTGCTTCCTCACTACTCAGACAGTGCTCCCTTAGTACCTCAGATAGTGCTTCCTCAAAACCTCAGAAAATACTCGCTCAATACCTCACAAGGAGCTCCCCCAATACCTCAGTAATTGCTCCCTCAATACCTCAGATAATTCTCCCTCAATACGTCAGAAAGTGCTCCTTCAATACCTCAGATAGTGCTACTTCAATACCTCAGAAAGTGCTCCCTCAATACCTCAGAATGTGCTCCCTCAATACCTCAGATAGTGCTCCCCCATACCTAAGATAGTGCTCCCGCAATACCTCAAAACGTGTTCACTCAATACCTCAGCAAGTGCTCCCTCAGTACCTCATATAATGATCCCTCAATATCTCAAAAAGTGTTCACTCAATACCTCAGAATGTGCTTCCTCAATACCTCAGATAGCGCTCCCTCAGTACCTCAGATACTGCTCCCTCAATACCTCAAAAAGAGGTGCTTCCATACCTCATAATGTGCTCCCTCAATACCTCAGAAACTATCCCCTCAATACCTCAGAAAGTGTTCCTCAATAACTCAGATAGATCTCCCTCAATACTTCTGAGAGTGCTCCCTCAGTACCTCAGGTAGTTCTTCCTCAATACCAGAGAAAGTGCTCCCTCAGTACCTCAGAGAGTGCTTCCAAAGTACCTCAGATAGTGCCTCCTCAATACCTCAGAACATGCACCCTCAAAATTTGAGATATCTCTCCCTCAGTAGCTCAAATAGTGCTTGTTCAATACCTCAGATAGTGCTCCCTCAATACCTCAAAATGAGTTCCTTCCATAACTCAGAAAGTGCTCCATCAATACCTCAGAAAGTGTTCCTCAATACCTCAGATAGATCTCGCTCAATACCTCAGAGGGTGCTCCCTCAATACCTCAGGTCGTGCCTCCTCAATACCTTAGAATGTGCTCCGTCAGTACCTCAGATAGTGCTTCCTCAGTACATCAGACAGTGCTTCCTCAATACCTGAGATACTGCTCCCTCAGTACCTCCCATAGCGCTTTCTCAATACCTCAGAAAATGCTCCCTCAGTACCTCAGATATTACTTCCTCAGTACCTCAGATAGTGCTTGCTCAATACCTCAGAAAGAACTCCCATAGTACCTCTGAAAGTACTCCCTCAATACCTCAGAAAGGGCTCCCTCAGTACCTCAGATAGTGAACCATCAGTACCTCAGAAAATGCTCCCTCAACACCTCAGAAAAGGCTCTCTCAATACCTCACATATTGCACCGTCAATAGCTCAGATAGTGCATCCTAAGTACCTCAGAATGTGCTTCCGCAGTACTGCAGAATGTGCTCCCTCTGATAAAGCTCCCTCATTACCTCAGAAAGTGCTCACTCAATACCTCAGAAACTGCTTCTTCAGTACCTAGATAGTGCTCCATCAATACCGCAGATAGTACTCCCTCAATGCCTCAGAAAGTGCTCCCTCAATACCTCAGATAGTGCTCACTCAATACCTTAGAAAGTGCTGCCTCAATACCTGAGATATTATTCCTCAGTACCTCAGAGAGTGCTTGCTCAATACCTCGGAAAGTACTACCTCAGTACCTCAGAAAGTACTCCCTCAATCCCTCAGAAAGGTCTCCCTCAGTACCTCAGATAGTGCACCATCAGTATCTCAGAAAATGCTCCCTCAATACCTCAGAAAATGCTCCTTCAATACCTCAGATAGTGCACCCTCAGTACGTCAGAAAATGCTCCCTCAATACCTCAGAAAAGGCTCCCTCAATACCTCACATAGTGCACCGTCAGTACCTCAGAGAGTGCTTCCTAAGTACCTCAGAAGGTGCTCCCGCAGTACTGCAGAATGTGTTCCCTCAATACCTCTGATAATGCTCCCTAATTACCTCAGAAAGTGCTCACTCAATACCTCAGAAACTGCTTCCTCAGTACCTAGATAGTGCTCCATCAATACCACCGATAGTACTCCCTCAATACCTCAGAAAGTGCTCCCTCAATACCTCAGATAGTGCTCACTGAATAACTTAGAAAACGCACCCTCTATATGTCAGAAAGTGCTCCCTCAGTACCGCAGATAGTGCTAACTCAATACCTCAGAACATGCTCCCACAGTACCTCAGACATTGCTTCCTCAGTCCCTCAGATAGTGCACCCTCAATACGTCATAAAGTGCCGCCTCAGTATGTCTGATACTGCTCCCTCACTACCTCAGAAATTACTCGCTCAGTACCTCAGTCAGTGCTCCCTCAATACCTCAGATAGTGCACACTCAGTACCTCAGACAGTGCTCCCTCAATACCTCAGATAGTGCACACTCAGTACCTCAGAAATTGCTCCCTCAGTACCTCAGACAGTGCTTCCTTAATACATCAGACAGTGCTTCCACAATACGTCAGAAAGTGCTCCCTCAGTACCTCAGATAGTGCTTCCTCAATACCTCAGAAATTCTCACTCAATACCTCAGAAGGAGCTCCCCCAATACCTCAGATAGTACTCCCTGAATAAATCAGTAATTGCGCACTCAATACCTCAGAAAGTGCTCCCTCAATACCTCAGATAGTGCACCCACAATACCTCAAAAAGTGCTTCCTCAGTCCCACAGAAAGTGCTCCCTCAGTACCTCAGATAATGCTCCCTCAGTATGTCAGATAGTGCTCCTTCAGTACCTCAGATAATGCTCCCTCAATACCTCACAAAATGCTCCCTCAATACTTCATATAGTGCTTCCTCAATTCCTCAGAAAGTCCTCCCTCAATACCTCAGAATGTGCTCCCTCAATACATCAGATAGTGCTCCCCATGCCTAAGATAGTGCTGCCTCAAAACCTCAGACAGTGCTCCCTCAATACCTCATATAACGCTCCCTCAATATCTCAGAAAGTGTTCACCCAATATCTCAGAAAGTGCTCCCTCAGTACCTCAGAAAATTGCTTCCTCAATAACGCAGAATGTGCTCCCTCAATACCTCAGATAGTGCTCCCTCAGTACCTCAGAAAGTGCTCTCTCTGAACCTCAGATAGATCTCCCTCAATACGATAGAGAGTGTTCCCTCAGCACCTCTGGTAGTGCTTCCTCAATGCCTCAGAAAGTGAACCCTCAGTACCTCAGAGAGTGCTTCCTCAGTACATCAGATAGTGCTTCCTCAATACCTCAGAAAGTGATCCCTCAAAACCTGAGATATTGCTCCCTCAGTAGCTCAAATAGTGCTTGCTCAATACCTCAGAAAGTGCTCCCTCCATACCTCAGAAAGTGCTCCCTCCATATCTCAGAAAGTGCTCCCTGAATATCTCAAAAAGAGCTCCTTCCATACCTCACAAAGTGCACCCTCAAACCTCAGAAAGTGTTCCCTCAATAACTCAGATAATGTTCCTCAATACCTCAGATAGATCTACCTCAATACCTCAGTGGGTGCTCCCTCAGTACCTCAGAGAGTGCTTCCTCAGTCCCTCAGATAGTGCTTCCTCAATACCTCAGAAAGAACTCCCTCAGTACCTCAGAAGGTACTTCTTCAACACCTCAGATAGTGCTCCTTAGTTCCTCAGATAGTGCACACACAATAACTCAGAAAGGGCTCCCTCAGTACGTCAGATAGTACGTCCCTCACTACCACAGTAAGTGCTCCCTCAATACCTCAGAAAGTACTCCCTCAATACCTCAGAAAGGGCTCCCTCACTACCTCAGATAGTGCACCCTCAGTACCTCAGAAAATGCTCTCTCAATACCTCAGAAAAGGCTCTCTCAATACCTCACATAGTGCACCGTCAATACCTCAGATAGTGCTTTCTAAGTATCTCAGAATGAGCTTCCGCAGTACTGCAGAAAGTGCTCCCTCAATACCTTTGATAATGCTCCCTCATTGCCTCAGAAAGTGCTCACTCAATACCTGGGAAACTGCTTCCTCAGTACCTAGATAGTGCTCCATCAGTACCTCAGAGAGTGCTCACTCAATACCTCAGAAAGTGCACCCTCTATATGTCAGAAAGTTCTCCCTCAGTACCTCAGATGGTGCTAAATCAGCACCTCAGACAGTGCCTCCTCAATACCTCAGAAAGTGCTCCCTCAATTCGTCAGAAAGTGCTCCCTCAGTACGTCTGATACTGCTCCCTCAATAACTCAGAAATTACTCGCTCAATACCTCAGAAAGTGCCCCATCAATACATCAGTTCGTGCACACTCAGTACCTCATACAGTGCTTCCTCAGTACCTCATACAGTGCTCCCTCAATAGCTCAGATAGCGCTTCCTCAACACCTCAAATAGTGCTCCCTCAGTACCTCAGAACGCGCTCCCTCAGTACCTCAAATAGTGGGCTCCCTCAGTACTCACATGGTGCTTCCTCGTTACCTCAGATAGTACTCCCTCAATACCTCAGAAAGCACTCGTGCAATACCTCAGAAGGAGTACCATCAATACCTCAGAAAGTGCTCCCTCAATACCTCAGATAGTGCACGCTCAGTACCTCAGACAGTGCTTCCTCAGTACCTCAGACAGTGGTCCCTCAATACCTCAGATAGTGCACACTCAGTACCTCAGAAAGTGCTCCCTCAGTACATCAGACAGTGCTTCGTCAATACCTCAGAAAGTACTCGCTCAATTCCTCAGATAATGCACACTCAGGACCACAGAAAGTGCTCTCTCAAACCTCAGAAAGTGCTCCCTCAGTACCTCAGGTAGTGCTTCCTTAATACCTCAGAAAGTGCTCCCTCTGTACCTCAGAGAGTTCTTCCTCAATACATCAGATAGTGCTTGCTCAATACCTCAGATTGTGCTCCCTGAATACCTCAGATAGTGCTTCCTCAAATCCTCAGAAATTGCTCCATCAATATCTCAATAGTGCTTCCTCAATACCTCAGAAAGTGCACCCTTAATATCTCAGAAAGTGCTCCCTCAGTAGCTCAGAAAGTACTCCCTCAGTACCTCAGAATGTGCCCCCTCATTACCTCAGATAGTGCTTCTGTGAAGGGAGGGGGAGAAAGAGACAGAGAGAAAGTTCACTTTTCAATCCAGTGATTTCTGCGCGAAAGTTCCTTCAGAACAGACCGTTTTGAGGAAGAGTCACTTGAAATGCAAATTGTTCCTCTCTCTCTTCACCGTTGCTACCTGCTGAATTGTGTTGAATTTCCCCACCATCTGTTTACTTGAGAACTTGATCTTATTCAAGTGTCACTGAGTAATTCAGTCTGTGTTCAATGCCCTGAGGCTGCTACTGTTGCAAGTTGACAAACAGGTTTAAGGCTGTGGTAAAATCAATGACTGCAGATGCTGGAAACCGGATTCTGGAGAAGTGGTGCTGGAAGAGCACAGCAGGTGTGCAGGTTTAAGGCTGTGTAAGGTATTGTATTCGGAGTGCGAGCTACATGGGAGAACAGATACAGAACAAAGGCACACTGAAATGTTAGGTCTGAGCTGTTCCTTCTGAAAGAACATCACAAAGTTACATTGATCAGGATCTTTGTGAAGTGCCTTTGTCAAGTGACCCTTCCTCAAAACGGTCTGTTCTGAAGGAACTTTCCTGCAGAAATCACTGGATCAAAAGGTAAACTTTCTCTCTGTCTCTTTCTCCCTCTCCCCTCAGAGATGCTGCCGGACATGCTTAGCTTCTTCAGCAATCTCTGTATTGATGTTTCAGGGCTCCAGCGCGTCCGTACAGATTGATTTTAGTGTTGAATTCTCAAGCTTGCTCTGTTCAAGGGATTGAATCCCTCTGCTACAAGGGGGGTTCAGCTACCACAGCTAACAGGTTCATGATGCCAACATTGTTGGTTCAATCTCTATCATGTCTGAAATTACCATGAAGTCCCCAGCTTCTCATCCTCGCCCCTTACCTGAGGTGTGTGACCCACCAGGCCTCTCCCTCTGACAAGACAGCAGCTCTCGGGTCCTCCTGGTCTATATTATCTTCCCAACGTTAAAAAGGCACTCCAGTAAGAGAGCTCTTTACATGGTTCAGGTCAAACTCCTGGAGTTCCCTCCCTAACATCACTGTGGGACACCCAAGGACTACAGCAGGAGAGTAAACCCACCCCGACCTTCCAGGCAACTATTAGAGGGTGTGGGAATCACATGCAAGCCACATTTGAAAATAAGTTTTATAACAGGGTGACGGTGGATGGTCACTAACTCTGTTTCTTTACCTGTGTTGAAATCAGCGTAATGAAGAAGCTAAGGGTCGGTTGAAAATGACAATGCTAGCCTTTCGTAGGTTGGTGTTTATTCGAGTTTGTATCGACTGTATGAATGTTTGAGCACTTATTCAAGGGCATGCAGGTAGCTGCCAGAGGAAGTGATGGGGGCTGGGATAATTGCGACATTTAAAAGGTATCAGGATGAGTCTGTGAATAGGAAGGGTTTAGAGGGATAACAGCCAAGTGCTAGCAAATGGAATGAAATGAGATGAGAACATCTGGTTGGTATGGACGAGTTGGACAGGAGGGTCCATTTCCAAGCTGTGCATCTCTGTGACTCTGTGCCTCTGAATAGTCTATTGCAGAGAGTTTCAGACAGGCCTTGGTTCGTGTTTCTTTCTCATGCTTCCTCAGAATCTGCAAACCCTATGTCTCCATATTTCCCAAGAAATAAAGAGGGTCAGTACCGAGGGAGTGCAGCACTGTCAGAGGGTCAGGACTGAGGGAGTGCCGCACTGGCAGTCGGTCATCACTGAGGGAGTGCTCCACTGTCAGTGGGTCCGCACTGAGGGAGCGCTGCACTGTCAGAGGATCAGTACTGAGGGAATGTCACACTGTCAGAGGGTCATTACTGAGGGAGTGCTGCATTGTCAGAGGGTCAGTACTGAGGGGGTGCTGCACAGCCAAAGGGTCTGTACTGAGAGAGTGCTGCATTGTCAGAGTGTCAGTACTGAGGGAGTGCCACTCTGTCAGAGGGTCATTACAGAGGGAGTGCTGCACCGTCCGAGGGTCACTACTGAGGGAGCGCTGCACAGTCCGAGGGTCATTACTGAGGGAGTGCTGCACTGTCAGAGTGTCATTACTCAGGGAATGCCACACTGTCAGAGGGTCAGTACTGAGGGGGTGCTGCACTGTCAGAGTGTCAGTCCTGAGGGAGTGCCACACTGTCAGATGGTCATTACTGAGGGAGTGCTGCACTATCAGAGGGTCAGTACTGAGGGAGTGCTGCACTGTCTGGGGGTCACTAATGAGGGAGTGCCAAACTGTCAGAGGGTCAGTACTGAGGGAGTGCCACACTGAAAGAGGGTCAGTACTGAGGGTGTGCCACACTGTCAGAGTGTCAGTACTGAGGGAGTGCCACACTGTCAGTGTGTCAGGACTGAGTGAGTGCTTCACTGTCAGAGGGTCAGTACTGAGGGAGTGACAAACTGTCAGAGGGTCAGTACTGAGGGATTGCTGCACTGACAGAGGGTCAGTACTGAGGGAGTGCTGGACTGTCAGAGGGGTCAGTACTGAGGGAGTGCCACACTGTCAGAGGGTCAGTACTCAGGGAGTGCTGCACTGTCAGAATGTCAGTACTGAGGGAGTGCTGCACAGTCAGAGGGTCAGTACTGAGGGAGTGCTGCACTGTCAGAGTGGTCAGTACTGAGGGAGTGCTGCACTGTCAGAATGTCAGTACTGAGGGAGTGCTGCATAGTCAGAGGGTCAGTACTGCGGGAGTGCTGCGCAGTCAGAGGGTCAGTACTGAGAGAGTGCCACACTGTCAGAGGGGTCAGGACTGAGGGTGTGATGCACCGTCAGAGGGTCAGTACTGAGGGAGTGCCACACTGTCAGAGGGTCAGTACTGAGGGAGTGCCACACTGTCAGAGTTTCAGTACTGAGGGAGTGCTTCACTCTCAGAGGGTCAGTATTGAGGGAGTGCCACACTGTCAGAGGGTCAGTAGTGAGAGTGTGACACACTGTCAGAGTTCAGTACTGAGGGAGTGCCACACTGTCAGATGGTCAGTACTGAGGGAGTGCTGCACTGACAGAGGGTCAGTACTGAGGGAGTGCCGCACTGTCAGAGTTTCAGGACTGAGGGAGTGCTTTACTGTCAGAGTGTCGGTACTGAGGGAGTGCTGCACTGTCAGAGGGTCAGTAATGAGGGAGTGCTGCAATGTCAGAGGGTCAGCACAGAGTAAGTGCTGCACTGTCAGAGTGTCAGTACTGAGGGAGTGCTGCACTGTCAGAGGGGTCAGTACTGAGGGAGTGCCACACTGTCAGAGGGTCAGTACTGAGGGAGTGCTGCACTGTCAGAGAGTCAGTGCTGAGGGAGTGCTGCACTGTCAGAGGGGTCAGTACTGAGGGAGTGCTGCACTGTCAGAGGGTCAGTGCTGCGGGAGTGCTGCACTGTCAGAGGGGTATTACTGAGGGAGTGCCACACTGTCAGATGGTCAGTACTGAGGGAGTGCTGCACTGTCAGAGGGTCAGTACTGCGGGAGTGCTGCACTGTCAGAATGTCAGTACTGAGGGAGTGCTGCACCGTCAGAGGGTCAGTACTGAGGGAGTGCCGCACTGTCAGATTGTCAGTACTGAGGGAGCGCTGCACTGTCAGAGGGTCTGTAATGAGGGAGTGCTGCAATGTCACAGGGTCAGTACAGAGGGAGTGCTGCACCGTCACAGGGGTCAGTACTGCGGGAGTGCTGCACTGTCAGAATGCCAGTACTGAGGGAGTGCTGCACCGTCAGAGTGTCAGTACTGAGGGAGTGCCACATTGTCAGAGGGTCAGTACTGAAGGAGTGCCACACTGTCTGTCGGTCAGTACTGAGGGAGTGCTGCACAGTCAGAGGATCATAACTGAGGGATTGACACACGGCCAGAGGGTCAAAGCTTAGGGAGCTCTACACTGCCAAAGGGTCTGTGCTGAGACAGTGCTGCACTGTCGGAGGGTCAGCACTGAGGGAGAGCCACACTGTCGGAGGGTCAGTACTGAGGGAGTGCTGCATTGTCAGAGTGTCAGTACTGAGGGTGTGCTGCACAGTCGGAGGGTCAGTGCTGAGGGAGTGCTGTACTGTCAGAGGGGCAGTACTGCGGGAGTGCTGCACTGTCAGAATGTCAGTTCTGAGGGAGTGCTGCACCGTCAGAGGGTCAGTACTGAGGGAGTGCCGCACTGTCAGAGGGTCAGTACTGAGGGAGTGCCACACTGTCAGAGGGGTCAGTACTGCGGGAGTGCCGCACTGTCAGAGGGGTCAGTACTGCGGGAGTGCTGCACTGTCAGAATGCCAGTACTGAGGGAGTGCTGCACCGTCAGAGTGTCAGTAACGAGGGAGTGCCACATTGTCAGTACTGAAGGAGTGCCACACTGTCTGTCGGTCCGTACTGAGGGAGTGCTGCACTGTCAGAGGATCATAACTGAGGGATTGACACACGGCCAGAGGGTCAAAGCTTAGGGAGCTCTACACTGCCAAAGGGTCTGTGCTGAGACAGTGCTGCACTGTCGGAGGGTCAGTACTGAGGGAGTGCCACACTGTCAGAGGGTCAGTACTGAGGGAGTGCTGCATTGTCAGAGTGTCAGTGCTGAACGAGTGCTGCACTGTCAGAGGGTCAATACTGCGGGAGTGCTGCACTGTCAGAGGGGTCAGCACTGATGGAGTGCTGCAATGTCAGACGGTCAGTATAGAGGGAGTGCTGCACTGTCAGTGTGTCAGTCTTGAGGGAGTGTCAAACTGTCAGATGGTCAGTACTGAGGGAGTGCTGCACTGTCAGTGTGTCAGTACTGAGGGAGTGCTGCACTGTCAGATGATCATATTGAGGGAGTGCCACACTGTCAGACGGTCTGTACTGAGTGAGTGCTGCATTGTCAGAGTGTCATTACTGAGGGAGTGCTGCACTATCAGAGAGTCAGTACTGAGGGAGTGCTGCACTGTCAGAGTGTCAGTATTGAGGGAATCCTGCATTGCCTGAGAGTCAGTATAGAGTGAGATCAGCATTGTCAGAGGGTTGGGACGCAGGAAGTGCTGAAATGTCAGAGGGTAATTACTGAGAGAGAGCTGAACTGTGAGAGGGTCAGTACTGAGAGAGTGTGCCCTGTCAGAGGGAGTACTGCACTGTCAGAGGATTAGTACTGACGGAGTCGTGCACTGTCAGACGGTCAGTACTGAGGGAGTGCTGCAATGTCAGACGGTCAGTACTGAGGGTTTGCTGCACTGTCAGAGGGTCACTACAGAGAGAGTGCTGCACTGTCAGTGGGTCAGTACTGAGGGAGTGCGGCACTTCAAAGGGTCAGTACTGAGGGAGTGCTGCACTGTCAGTGGGTCAGTACTGAGGGAGTGCGGCACTGCCAAAGGGTCAGTACTGAGGGAGTGCTGCACTGTCAGAGGATCATATTGAGGGAGTGCCACACTGTCAGACAGTCTGTACTGAGGGAGTGCTGCACTGTTAGAGGTGTCAGTACGGAGCTAGTGCCACACTATCAGAGGGTCAGTACTGAGGGAGTGCTGCACTGTCAGAGGGATCAGTACTGATGGAGTGCCACACTGTCAGAGGGATCAGTACTGATGGAGTGCCAGACGGTCATAGGGTCAGTACTGAGGGAGTGCTGCACTGTCAGTGTGTCAGTACTGAGGGAGTGCTGCACTGCCAGAGCGTCATTTTGAGGGAGTGCCCCCCATCAGACGGTCTGTACTGAGGGAGTGCTGCACAGTCAGAGGGTCAGTATGGAGGTTGTGCTGCACTGTCAGAGGGTCAGTACTGAGGGAATCCTGCATAGCCAGAGAGTCAGTATAGAGGGAGTGCAGCATTGTCAGAGTGCCAGTACTGAGGGAGTGCTATACTGACAGAGCCAGTACTGAGGGAGTGCCACACTGTCAGAGAGTTAGTATTGAGGGAGTACCACACTGTCAGAGGGTCAGTACTGAGGGATTACCACACTGTCAGTGGGTCAGTACTGAGGGAGTGTCACACTGTCAGATGTTCAGCTCTGAGGGAGTGTCACACTATCAGAGGTTCAGCACTGAGACAGTGTGGCACTGCCAACTGATCTGTACTGAGGGAGTGCTGCACTGTCAGAGGGTCAGTACTGAGGGAGTGCTGCACTACCAGAGGGTCAGTACTGAGGGAGTGCTGCACTGTCAGAGGGTCAGTACTGAGGGAGTGCTGCACTGTCACAGGATCACTACTGAGGGAGTGATACCCTGCCAAAGGGTCAGTACTGAGGGAGTGCAGCACTGTCAGAGGGTCAGTACTGAGGGAGTGCTGCATTGTCACAGGATCACCACTGAGGGAGTGATACACTGCCAAAGGGTCAGTACTGAGGGAGTGCTGCACTGTCAGAGTGTCATTACTGAGGGAGTGCTGCACTATCAGAGAGTCAGTACTGAGGGAGTGCTGCACTGTCAGAGTGTCAGTATTGAGGGAATCCTGCATTGCCTGAGAGTCAGTATGGAGTGAGATCAGCATTGTCAGAGGGTTGGGACGGAGGAAGTGCTGAAATGTCAGAGGGTAATTACTGAGAGAGAGCTGAACTGTGAGAGGGTCAGTACTGAGAGAGTGTGCCCTGTCAGAGGGAGTACTGCACTGTCAGAGGATTAGTACTGACGGAGACGTGCACTGTCAGACGGTCAGTACTGAGGGAGTGCTGCAATGTCAGACGGTCAGTACTGAGGGTTTGCTGCACTGTCAGAGGGTCACTACAGAGAGAGTGCTGCACTGTCAGTGGGTCAGTACTGAGGGAGTGCGGCACTGCCAAAGGGTCAGTACTGAGGGAGTGCTGCACTGTCAGTGGGTCAGTACTGAGGGAGTGCGGCACTGCCAAAGGGTCAGTACTGAGGGAGTGCTGCACTGTCAGAGGATCATATTGAGGGAGTGCCACACTGTCAGACAGTCTGTACTGAGGGAGTGCTGCACTGTTAGAGGTGTCAGTACGGAGGGAGTGCCACATTATCAGAGGGTCAGTACTGAGGGAGTGCTGCACTGTCAGAGGGATCAGTACTGATGGAGTGCCACACTGTCAGAGGGATCAGTACTGATGGAGTGCCAGAAGGTCATAGGGTCAGTACTGAGGGAGTGCTGCACTGTCAGTGTGTCAGTACTGAGGGAGTGCTGCACTGTCAGAGGATCATATTGAGGGAGTGCCACACTGTCAAACGGTCTGTACTGATGGAGTGCTGCACAGTCAGAGGGTCAGTATGGAGGTTGTGCTGCACTGTCAGAGGGTCACTACTGAGGGAATCCTGCATAGCCAGAGAGTCAGTATAGAGGGAGTGCAGCATTGTCAGAGTGCCAGTACTGAGGGAGTGCTATACTGACAGAGCCAGTACTGAGGGAGTGCCACACTGTCAGAGAGTTAGTATTGAGGGAGTACCACACTGTCAGAGGGTCAGTACTGAGGGATTACCACACTGTCAGTGGGTCAGTACTGACGGATTACCACACTGTCAGTGGGTCAGTACTGAGGGATTGCCACACTGTCAGATGGTCAGTACTGAGGGAGTGCTGCACTGTCAGACGGTCAGTACTAAGGGAGTGCTGCACTGTCAGAGGGTCACTACTGAGGGAGTGCTGCACTGTCACAGGATCAGTACTGAGGGAATGTCACACTGTCAGAGGGTATGTACTGAGGGATTACCACACTGTCAGTGGGTCAGTACTGAGGGAGTGCCACACTGTCAGACGGTCAGTACTGAGGGAGTGCAGCACTGTCAGAGGGTCAGTACTGAGGGAGTGCTGCATTGTCACAGGATCACTACTGAGGGAGTGATACACTGCCAAAGGGTCAGTACTGAGGGAGTGCTGCACTGTCAGAGTGTCATTACTGAGGGAGTGCTGCACTATCAGAGAGTCAGTACTGAGGGAGTGCTGCACTGTCAGAGTGTCAGTACTGAGGGATTCCTGCATTGCCTGAGAGTCAGTATAGAGTGAGATCAGCATTGTCAGAGGGTTGGGATGCAGGAAGTGCTGAAATGTCAGAGGGTAATTACTGAGAGAGAGCTGAACTGTGAGAGGGTCAGTACTGAGAGAGTGTGCTCTGTCAGAGGGAGTACTGCACTGTCAGAGGATTAGTACTGACGGAGTCGTGCACTGTCAGACGGTGAGTACTGAGGGAGTGCTGCAATGTCAGACGGTCAGTACTGAGGGTTTGCTGCACTGTCAGAGGGTCACTACAGAGAGAGTGCTGCACTGTCAGTGGGTCAGTACTGAGGGAGTGCGGCACTGCCAAAGGGTCAGTACTGAGGGAGTGCTGCACTGTCAGTGGGTCAGTACTGAGGGAGTGCGGCACTGCCAAAGGGTCAGTACTGAGGGAGTGCTGCACTGTCAGGGGATCATATTGAGGGAGTGCCACACTGTCAGACAGTCTGTACTGAGGGAGTGCTGCACTGTTAGAGGTGTCAGTACGGAGGGAATGCCACACTATCAGAGGGTCAGTACTGAGGGAGTGCTGCACTGTCAGAGGGATCAGTACTGATGGAGTGCCACACTGTCAGAGGGATCAGTACTGATGGAGTGCCAGACGGTCATAGTACTGAGGGAGTCGTGCACTGTCAGACGGTCAGTACTGAGGGAGTGCTGCAATGTCAGGGGATCATATTGAGGGAGTGCCACACTGTCAGACAGTCTGTACTGAGGGAGTGCTGCACTGTCAGAGGGTCACTACAGAGAGAGTGCTGCACTGTCAGTGGGTCAGTACTGAGGGAGTGCGGCACTGCCAAAGGGTCAGTACTGAGGGAGTGCTGCACTGTCAGTGGGTCAGTACTGAGGGAGTGCTGCACTGTCAGTGTGTCAGTACTGAGGGAGTGCTGCACTGTCAGAGGATCATATTGAGGGAGTGCCACACTGTCAGACGGTCTGTACTGATGGAGTGCTGCACAGTCAGAGGGTCAGTATGGAGGTTGTGATGCACTCTCAGAGGGTCACTACTGAGGGAATCCTGCATAGCCAGAGAGTCAGTATAGAGGGAGTGCAGCATTGTCAGAGTGCCAGTACTGAGGGAGTGCTATACTGACAGAGCCAGTACTGAGGGAGTGCCACACTGTCAGAGAGTTAGTATTGAGGGAGTACCACACTGTCAGAGGGTCAGTACTGAGGGATTACCACACTGTCAGTGGGTCAGTACTGACGGATTACCACACTGTCAGTGGGTCAGTACTGAGGGATTGCCAAACTGTCAGATGGTCAGTACTGAGGGAGTGCTGCACTGTCAGACGGTCAGTACTGAGGGAGTGCTGCACTGTCAGAGGGTCACTACTGTGGGAGTGCTGCACTGTCACAGGATCAGTACTGAGGGAATGTCACACTGTCAGAGGGTATGTACTGAGGGATTACCACACTGTCAGTGGGTCAGTACTGAGGGAGTGCTGCACTGTCAGAGGGATCAGTACTGATGGATTGCTGCAATGTCAGACGGTCAGTATAGAGGGACTGCTGCACTGTCAGTGTGTCAGTCTTGAGGGAGTGTCAAACTGTCAGAGGGTCAGTACTGAGGGAGTGCTGCACTGTCAGTGTGTCAGTACTGAGGGAGTGCTGCACTGTCAGATGATCATATTGAGGGAGTGCCACACTGTCAGACGGTCTGTACTGAGGGAGTGCTGCACAGTCAGAGGTTCAGTACTGAGGGAGTGCTGCACTGTCAGAGTGTCCTTACTGAGTGAGCGCAGCACTGTCAGAGCGTCAGTACTGAGGGATTCCTGCATAGCCAGAGAGTCAGTATAGAGGGAGTGCAGCATTGTCAGAGGGTCGGGACGTAGGAAGCGCTGAAATTCAGTGGGTAATTAGTGAGAGAGAGCTGAACTGTGAGAGGGTCAGTACTGAGAGAGTGTGCACTGTCAGAGAGTCAGCACTGAGGGAGTGCTGCGCTGTCATAGGGTCCGTACTGAGGGAGTGCTGCACTGTCAGAGGGTCAGTACTGAGGGATTCCTGCATAGCCAGAGAGTCAGTATAGAGGGAGTGCAGCATTGTCAGAGGGTCGGGACGTAGGAAACACTGAAATGTCAGAGGATTATTACTGAGAGAGAGTTGAATTGTGAGAGGGTCAGTACTGAGAGAGTGTGCACTGTCAGAGGGTCAGTACTGAGGGAGTGCTGCAATGTCAGAGGGTCAGTACTGAGAGAGTGTCACACTGTCAGAGGGTCATTACGGAGGGAGTGCTGCACTGTCAGAGTGTCAGTACTGAGGGAGTGCTGCATTGCCTGAGAGTCAGTATAGAGTGTGATCAGCATTGTCAGAGGGTTGGGACGCAGGAAGTGCTGAAATGACAGAGGGTAATTACTGAGAGAGAGCTGAACTGTGAGAGGGTCAGTATTGAGAGAGTGTGCCCTGTCAGAGGGAGTACTGCACTGTCAGAGGATTAGTACTGACAGCGTCGTGCACTGTCAGACGGTCAGTACTGAGGGAGTGCTGCAATGTCAGACGGTCAGTACTGAGGGTTTCCTGCACTGTCAGAGGGTCACTACAGAGAGAGTGCTGCACTGTCAGTGGGTCAGTACTGAGGGAGTGCGGCACTGCCAAAGGGTCAGTACTGAGGGAGTGCTGCACTGTCAGAGGATCATATTGAGGGAGTGCCACACTGTCAGACAGTCTGTACTGAGGGAGTGCTGCACTGTTAGAGGTGTCAGTACGGAGGGAGTGCCACACTATCAGAGGGTCAGTACTGAGGGAGTGCTGCACTGTCAGAGCGATCAGTACTGATGGAGTGCCACACTGTCAGAGGGATCAGTACTGATGGAGTGCCAGACGGTCAGAGGGTCAGTACTGAGGGAGTGCTGCACTGTCAGTGTGTCAGTACTGAGGGAGTGCTGCACTGTCAGAGGATCATATTGAGGGAGTGCCACACTGTCAGACGGTCTGTACTGAGGGAGTGCTGCACAGTCAGAGGGTCAGTATGGAGGGAGTGCTGCACTGTCAGAGGGTCAGTACTAATGGAATCCTGCATAGCCAGAGAGTCAGTATAGAGGGAGTGCAGCATTGTCAGAGGGTCAGGACGTTGGAAACACTGAAATGTCACAGGAGTATTACTGAGAGAGAGTTGAACTGTGAGAGGGTCAGTACTGAGAGAGTGTGCACTGTCAGAGGGTCAGTACTGAGGGAGTGCTGCAATGTCAGAGGGTCAGTACTGAGGCAGTGTCACACTGTCAGAGGGTCAGAACTGAGGGAATGCCTCACTGTCAGAGGGTCAGTACAGAGGGAGTGCCTCACTGTCAGAGGGTCAGTACAGAGGGAGTGCCTCACTGTCAGAGGGTCAGTACTGAGGGAGTGTCACACTGTCAGAGGGTCAGTACTGAGGGAGTGTCACACTGTCAGAGGGTCAGTACTGAGGGAGCGCTACACTTCCAAACAGTCAGTGCTGAGTGAGTGCTACACTGCAAAAGGGTCAGTACAGAGAGAATGCTGCACTGTCAGCGGTTTAGTATTGAGGTAGTGTCACACTGTCAGAGGGGTCAGTACTGAGGGAGTGCCACACTGTCAGAGGGTCAGTACTCAGGGAGTGCTGCACTGTCAGAATGTCAGTACTGAGGGAGTGCTGCACAGTCAGAGGGTCAGTACTGAGGGAGTGCTGCACTGACAGAGGGTCAGTACTGAGGGAGTGCTGGACTGTCAGAGGGGTCAGTACTGAGGGAGTGCCACACTGTCAGAGGGTCAGTACTCAGGGAGTGCTGCACTGTCAGAATGTCAGTACTGAGGGAGTGCTGCACAGTCAGAGGGTCAGTACTGAGGGAGTGCTGCACTGTCAGAGTGGTCAGTACTGAGGGAGTGCTGCATTGTCAGAATGTCAGTACTGAGGGAGTGCTGCACAGTCAGAGGGTCAGTACTGCGGGAGTGCTGCGCAGTCAGAGGGTCAGTACTGAGAGAGTGCCACACTGTCAGAGGGGTCAGGACTGAGGGTGTGATGCACCGTCAGAGGGTCAGTACTGAGGGAGTGCCACACTGTCAGAGGGTCAGTACTGAGGGAGTGCCACACTGTCAGAGTTTCAGTACTGAGGGAGTGCTTCACTCTCAGAGGGTCAGTATTGAGGGAGTGCCACACTGTCAGAGGGTCAGTAGTGAGAGTGTGACACACTGTCAGAGTTCAGTACTGAGGGAGTGCCACACTGTCAGATGGTCAGTACTGAGGGAGTGCTGCACTGACAGAGGGTCAGTACTGAGGGAGTGCCGCACTGTCAGAGTGTCAGGACTGAGGGAGTGCTTTACTGTCAGAGTGTCGGTACTGAGGGAGTGCTGCACTGTCAGAGGGTCAGTAATGAGGGAGTGCTGCAATGTCAGAGTGTTAGTACAGAGTAAGTGCTGCACTGTCAGAGTGTCAGTACTGAGGGAGTGCTGCACTGTCAGAGGGGTCAGTACTGAGGGAGTGCCACACTGTCAGATTGTCAGTACTGAGGGAGTGCTGCACTGTCAGAGGGTCAGTACTGCGGGAGTGCTGCACTGTCAGAATGTCAGTACTGAGGGAGTGCTGCACCGTCAGAGGGTCAGTACTGAGGGAGTGCCGCACTGTCAGATTGTCAGTACTGAGGGAGCGCTGCACTGTCAGAGTGTCAGTACTGAGGGAGTGCCACATTGTCAGAGGGTCAGTACTGAAGGAGTGCTGCAATGTCACAGGGTCAGTACAGAGGGAGTGCTGCACCGTCACAGGGGTCAGTACTGCGGGAGTGCTGCACTGTCAGAATGCCAGTACTGAAGGAGTGCTGCACCGTCAGAGTGTCAGTACTGAGGGAGTGCCACATTGTCAGAGGGTCAGTACTGAAGGAGTGCCACACTGTCTGTCGGTCAGTACTGAGGGAGTGCTGCACAGTCAGAGGATCATAACTGAGGGATTGACACACGGCCAGAGGGTCAAAGCTTAGGGAGCTCTACACTGCCAAAGGGTCTGTGCTGAGACAGTGCTGCACTGTCGGAGGGTCAGCACTGAGGGAGTGCCACACTGTCAGATTGTCAGTACTGAGGGAGCGCTGCACTGTCAGAGTGTCAGTACTGAGGGAGTGCCACATTGTCAGAGGGTCAGTACTGAAGGAGTGCCACACTGTCTGTCGGTCAGTACTGAGGGAGTGCTGCAATGTCACAGGGTCAGTACAGAGGGAGTGCTGCACCGTCACAGGGGTCAGTACTGCGGGAGTGCTGCACTGTCAGAATGCCAGTACTGAGGGAGTGCTGCACCGTCAGAGTGTCAGTACTGAGGGAGTGCCACATTGTCAGAGGGTCAGTACTGAAGGAGTGCCACACTGTCTGTCGGTCAGTACTGAGGGAGTGCTGCACAGTCAGAGGATCATAACTGAGGGATTGACACACGGCCAGAGGGTCAAAGCTTAGGGAGCTCTACACTGCCAAAGGGTCTGTGCTGAGACAGTGCTGCACTGTCGGAGGGTCAGCACTGAGGGAGTGCCACACTGTCGGAGGGTCAGTACTGAGGGAGTGCTGCATTGTCAGAGTGTCAGTACTGAGGGTGTGCTGCACAGTCGGAGGGTCAGTGCTGAGGGAGTGCTGTACTGTCAGAGGGGCAGTACTGCGGGAGTGCTGCACTGTCAGAATGTCAGTTCTGAGGGAGTGCTGCACCGTCAGAGGGTCAGTACTGAGGGAGTGCCGCACTGTCAGATTGTCAGTACTGAGGGAGCGCTGCACTGTCAGAGGGTCAGTACTGAGGGAGAGCCACACTGTCAGAGGGGTCAGTACTGCGGGAGTGCTGCACTGTCAGAATGCCAGTACTGAGGGAGTGCTGCACCGTCAGAGTGTCAGTAACGAGGGAGTGCCACATTGTCAGTACTGAAGGAGTGCCACACAGTCTGTCGGTCAGTACTGAGGGAGTGCTGCACTGTCAGAGGATCATAACTGAGGGATTGACACACGGCCAGAGGGTCAAAGCTTAGGGAGCTCTACACTGCCAAAGGGTCTGTGCTGAGACAGTGCTGCACTGTCGGAGGGTCAGTACTGAGGGAGTGCCACATTGTCAGAGTGTCAGTGCTGAACGAGTGCTGCATTGTCAGAGTGTCAGTGCTGAACGAGTGCTGCACTGTCAGAGGGTCAATACTGCGGGAGTGCTGCACTGTCAGAGGGGTCAGCACTGATGGAGTGCTGCAATGTCAGAGGGTCAGTACTGAGGGAGTGCTGCACTGTCAGTGTGTCAGTACTGAGGGAGTGCTGCACTGTCAGATGATCATATTGAGGGAGTGCCACACTGTCAGACGGTCTGTACTGAGGGAGTGCTGCACAGTCAGAGGGTCAGTACTGAGGGAGTGCTGCACTGTCAGAGTATCCTTACTGAGTGAGCGCAGCACTGTCAGAGGGTCAGTAATGAGGGATTCCTGCATAGCCAGAGAGTCAGTATAGAGGGAGTGCAGCATTGTCAGAGGGTCAGTACTGAGGGATTCCTGCATAGCCATAGAGTCAGTATAGAGGGAGTGCAGCATTGTCAGAGGGTCGGGACGTAGGAAACACTGAAATGTCAGAGGATTTTTACTGAGAGAGAGTTGAACTGTGAGAGGGTCAGTACTGAGAGAGTGTGCACTGTCAGAGGGTCAGTACTGAGGGAGTGTCACACTGACAGAGGGTCAGAACTGAGGGAATGCCTCACTGTCAGAGGGTCAGTACTGAGGGAGTGTCACACTGTCAGAGGGTCAGAACTGAGGGAATGCCTCACTGTCAGAGGGTCAGTACTGAGGGAGTGTCACACTGTCAGAGGGTCAGAACTGAGGGAGTGCCTCACTGTCAGAGGTTCAGTACTGCGGGATTGTCACACTGTCAGATGGTCACTACTGAGGGAGTGCCTCATTGTCAGAGGGTCAGTACTGAGATAGTGTTGCTCTGTCAGAGGGTCAGTACTGAGGGAGTGCCTCACTGTCAGATGGTCAGTACTGATGGAGTGCTGCACTGTCAGAGGGTCAGTACTGAGGGAGTGCTGCACTGTCAGAGGTTCAGCACTGAGAGGGTGTCACACTGTCAGAGGGTCAGCACTGAGGGAGTGACACACTGTCAGATGTTCAGCTCTGAGGGAGTGTCACACGATCAGAGGTTCAGCACTGAGACAGTGTGGCACTGCCAAATGATCTGTACTGAGGGAGTGCTGCACTGTCAGAGGGTCAGTACTGAGGGAGTGCTGCACTACCAGAGGGTCAGTACTGAGGGAGTGCTGCACTGTCACAGGATCACTACTGAGGGAGTGATACACTGCCAAAGAGTCAGTACTGAGGGAGTGCAGCACTGTCAGAGGGTCAGTACTGAGGGAGTGCTGCATTGTCACAGGATCACTACTGAGGGAGTGATACACTGCCAAAGGGTCAGTACTGAGGGAGTGCTGCACTGTCAGAGTGTCATTACTGAGGGAGTGCTGCACTATCAGAGAGTCAGCACTGAGGGAGTGCTGCACTGTCAGAGTGTCAGTACTAAGGGAATCCTGCATTGCCTGAGAGTCAGTATAGAGTGAGATCAGCATTGTCAGAGGGTTGGGACGGAGGAAGTGCTGAAATGTCAGAGGGTAATTACTGAGAGAGAGCTGAACTGTGAGAGGGTCAGTACTGAGAGAGTGTGCCCTGTCAGAGGGAGTACTGCACTGTCAGAGGATTAGTACTGACGGAGACGTGCACTGTCAGACGGTCAGTACTGAGGGAGTGCTGCAATGTCAGACGGTCAGTACTGAGGGTTTGCTGCACTGTCAGAGGGTCACAACAGAGAGAGTGCTGCACTGTCAGTGGGTCAGTATTGAGGGAGTGCGGCACTGCCAAAGGGTCAGTACTGAGGGAGTGCTGCACTGTCAGTGGGTCAGTACTGAGGGAGTGCGGCACTGCCAAAGGGTCAGTACTGAGGGAGTGCTGCACTGTCAGAGGATCATATTGAGGGAGTGCCACACTGTCAGACAGTCTGTACTGAGGGAGTGCTGCACTGTTAGAGGTGTCAGTACGGAGCTAGTGCCACACTATCAGAGGGTCAGTACTGAGGGAGTGCTGCACTGTCAGAGGGATCAGTACTGATGGAGTGCCACACTGTCAGAGGGATCAGTACTGATGGAGTGCCAGACGGTCATAGGGTCAGTACTGAGGGAGTGCTGCACTGTCAGTGTGTCAGTACTGAGGGAGTGCTGCACTGCCAGAGGATCATTTTGAGGGAGTGCCACACTGTCAGACGGTCTGTACTGAGGGAGTGCTGCACAGTCAGAGGGTCAGTATGGAGGTTGTGCTGCACTGTCAGAGGGTCAGTACTGAGGGAATCCTGCATAGCCAGAGAGTCAGTATAGAGGGAGTGCAGCATTGTCAGAGTGCCAGTACTGAGGGAGTGCTATACTGACAGAGCCAGTACTGAGGGAGTGCCACACTGTCAGAGAGTTAGTATTGAGGGATTACCACACTGTCAGTGGGTCAGTACTGAGGGAGTGTCACACTGTCAGATGTACAGCTCTGAGGGAGTGTCACACTATCAGAGGTTCAGCACTGAGACAGTGTGGCACTGCCAAATGATCTGTACTGAGGGAGTGCTGCACTGTCAGAGGGTCAGTACTGAGGGAGTGCTGCACTACCAGAGGGTCAGTACTGAGGGAGTGCTGCACTGTCAGAGGGTCAGTACTGAGGGAGTGCTGCACTGTCACAGGATCACTACTGAGGGAGTGATACCCTGCCAAAGGGTCAGTACTGAGGGAGTGCAGCACTGTCAGAGGGTCAGTACTGAGGGAGTGCTGCATTGTCACAGGATCACTACTGAGGGAGTGATACACTGCCAATGGGTCAGTACTGAGGGAGTGCTGCACTATCAGAGTCAGTACTGAGGGATTCCTGCATTGCCTGAGAGTCAGTATAGAGTGAGATCAGCATTGTCAGAGGGTTGGGACGCAGGAAGTGCTGAAATGTCAGAGGGTAATTACTGAGAGAGAGCTGAACTGTGAGAGGGTCAGTACTGAGAGAGTGTGCCCTGTCAGAGGGAGTACTGCACTGTCAGAGGATTAGTACTGACGGAGTCGTGCACTGTCAGAGGGTCAGTACTGAGGGAGTGCTGCACTGTCAGAGGGATCAGTACTGATGGAGTGCCACACTGTCAGAGGGATCAGTACTGATGGAGTGCCAGACGGTCATAGGGTCAGTACTGAGGGAGTGCTGCACTGTCAGTGTGTCAGTACTGAGGGAGTGCTGCACTGTCAGAGGATCATATTGAGGGAGTGCCACACTGTCAGACGGTCTGTACTGATGGAGTGCTGCACAGTCAGAGGGTCAGTATGGAAGTTGTGCTGCACTGTCAGAGGGTCAGTACTGAGGGAATCCTGCATAGCCAGAGAGTCAGTATAGCGGGAGTGCAGCATTGTCAGAGTGCCAGTACTGAGGGAGTGCTATACTGACAGAGCCAGTACTGAGGGAGTGCCACACTGTCAGAGAGTTAGTATTGAGGGAGTACCACACAGTCAGAGGGTCAGTACTGAGGGATTACCACACTGTCAGTGGGTCAGTACTGACGGATTACCACACTGTCAGTGGGTCAGTACTGAGGGATTGCCACACTGTCAGATGGTCAGTACTGAGGGAGTGCTGCACTGTCAGACGGTCAGTACTGAGGGAGTGCTGCACTGTCAGAGGGTCACTACTGAGGGAGTGCTGCACTGTCACAGGATCAGTACTGAGGGAATGTCACACTGTCAGAGGGTATGTACTGAGGGATTACCACACTGTCAGTGGGTCAGTACTGAGGGAGTGCCACACTGTCAGACGGTCAGTACTGAGGGAGTGCTGCACTGTCAGAGGGTCACTACTGAGGGAGTGCTGCACTGTCACAGGATCAGTACTGAGGGAATGTCACACTGTCAGAGGGTCAGTACTGAGGGATTACCACACTGTCAGTGGGTCAGTACTGAGGGAGTGCTGCACTGTCAGAGGATCATATTGAGGGAGTGCCACACTGTCAGACGGTCTGTACTGAGGGAGTGCTGCACTGTTAGAGGTGTCAGTACGGAGTGAGTGCCACACTGTCAGAGTGTCAGTACTGAGTGATTACCACACTGTCAGAGTGTCAGTAATGACGGAGTGCCACACTGTCAGACGGTCTGTACTGAGGGAGTGCTGCACAGTCAGAGGGTCAGTATGGAGGGAGTGCTGCACTGTCAGAGGGTCAGTACTGAGGGAGTGCTGCACTGTCAGAGGGATCAGTACTGATGGATTGCTGCAATGTCAGACGGTCAGTATAGAGGGAGTGCTGCACTGTCAGTGTGTCAGTCTTGAGGGAGTGTCAAACTGTCAGAGGGTCAGTACTGAGGGAGTGCTGCACTGTCAGTGTGTCAGTACTGAGGGAGTGCTGCACTGTCAGATGATCATTTTGAGGGAGTGCCACACTGTCAGAGGGTCAGTACTGAGGGAGTGCTGCACTGTCAGTGTGTCAGTACTGAGGGAGTGCTGCACTGTCAGATGATCATATTGAGGGAGTGCCACACTGTCAGATGGTCTGTACTGAGGGAGTGCTGCACAGTCAGAGGGTCAGTACTGAGGGAGTGCTGCACAGTCAGAGGGTCAGTACTGAGGGAGTGCTGCACTGTCAGAGTGTCCTTACTGAGTGAGCGCAGCACTGTCAGAGCGTCAGTACTGAGCGATTCCTGCATAGCCAGAGAGTCAGTATAGAGGGAGTGCAGCATTGTCAGAGGGTCGGGACGTAGGAAGCGCTGAAATTCAGTGGGTAATTAGTGAGAGAGAGCTGAACTGTGAGAGGGTCAGTACTGAGAGAGTGTGCACTGTCAGAGAGTCAGCACTGAGGGAGTGCTGCGCTGTCATAGGGTCCGTACTGAGGGAGTGCTGCACTGTCAGAGGGTCAGTACTGAGGGATTCCTGCATAGCCAGAGAGTCAGTATAGAGGGAGTGCAGCATTGTCAGAGGGTCGGGACGTAGGAAACACTGAAATGTCAGAGGATTATTACTGAGAGAGAGTTGAACTGTGAGAGGGTCAGTACTGAGAGAATGTGCACTGTCAGAGGGTCAGTACTGAGGGAGTGCTGCACTGTCAGAGTGTCATTACTGAGGGAGTGCTGCACTGTCAGCGTGTCATTACTGAGGGAGTGCTGCACTGTCAGAGTGTCAGTACTGAGGGAGTGCTGCACTGTCAGCGTGTCAGTACTGAGGGATTCCTGCATTGCCTGAGAGTCAGTATAGAGTGAGATCAGCATTGTCAGAGGGTTGGGACGCAGGAAGTGCTGAAATGACAGAGGGTAATTACTGAGAGAGAGCTGAACTGTGAGAGGGTCAGTACTGAGAGAGTGTGCCCTGTCAGAGGGAGTACTGCACTGTCAGAGGATTAGTACTGACAGCGTCGTGCACTGTCAGACGGTCAGTACTGAGGGAGTGCTTCAATGTCAGACGGTCAGTACTGAGGGTTTGCTGCACTGTCAGAGGGTCACTATAGAGAGAGTGCTGCACTGTCAGTGGGTCAGTACTGAGGGAGTGCGGCACTGCCAAAGGGTCAGTACTGAGGGAGTGCTGCACTGTCAGAGGATCATATTGAGGGAGTGCCACACTGTTAGACAGTCTGTACTGAGGGAGTGCTGCACTGTTAGAGGTGTCAGTACGGAGGGAGTGCCACACTATCAGAGGGTCAGTACTGAGGGAGTGCTGCACTGTCAGAGGGATCAGTACTGATGGAGTGCCACACTGTCAGAGGGATCAGTACTGATGGAGTGCCAGACGGTCAGAGGGTCAGTACTGAGGGAGTGCTGCACTGTCAGTGTGTCAGTACTGAGGGAGTGCTGCACTGTCAGAGGATCATATTGAGGGAGTGCCACACTGTCAGACGGTCTGTACTGAGGGAGTGCTGCACAGTCAGAGGGTCAGTATGGAGGGAGTGCTGCACTGTCAGAGGGTCAGTACTAATGGAATCCTGCATAGCCAGAGAGTCAGTATAGAGGGAGTGCAGCATTGTCAGAGGGTCAGGACGTAGGAAACACTGAAATGTCACAGGAGTATTACTGAGAGAGAGTTGAACTGTGAGAGGGTCAGTACTGAGAGAGTGTGCACTGTCAGAGGGTCAGTACTGAGGGAGTGCTGCAATGTCAGAGGGTCAGTACTGAGAGAGTGCCTCACTCTCAGAGGGTCAGTACTGAGGCAGTGTCACACTGTCAGAGGGTCAGAACTGAGGGAATGCCTCACTGTCAGAGCGTCAGTACAGAGGGAGTGCCTCACTGTCAGAGGGTCAGTACAGAGGGAGTGCCTCACTGTCAGAGGGTCAGTACTGAGGGAGTGTCACACTGTCAGAGGGTCAGTACTGAGGGAGTGTCACACTGTCAGAGGGTCAGTACTGAGGGAGCGCTACACTTCCAAACAGTCAGTGCTGAGTGAGTGCTACACTGCAAAAGGGTCAGTACAGAGAGAATGCTGCACTGTCAGCAGTTCAGTACTGAGGGAGTGTCACACTGTCAGAGGGTCAGTGCTGAGGGAATGCCACACTGTCGGAGGATCAATGCTCTGGATGTGCTGCACTGCCAGCGGGTCAGTACTGAGGGAGTGCTGCACTGTCAGCGGTTCAGTACTGAGGTTGTGCTGCACTGTCAGCGGGACAGTATTGAGGGTGTGCTGCACTGCCAGCGGGTCAGTACTGAGGGAGTGCCACACTGTCAGGGGTCAGTGCTGAGGGAGTGCTGCAATGTCAGATGGTCAGTACTTAGTGAGCGTCACACTATCAGAGGGTCAGCACTGAGGGAGTGTCACACTGGCAGTGGGTCAGTGCTGAGGGAGTGCTACACTGCCAAAGGGTCAATACAGAGGGAGTACTGCACTGTCAGCGGTTCATAATGAGGGATTGCTGCAATGTCAAAGGGTCAGTACTGAGGGTGTGTTACACTGTCTGGGGGTCAGCACAGAGGGAGTACCACACTGCCGGAGTGTCAGTACTGAAGGAGTGCTGCACTGTCAGAGGGTCAGTACTGAGGGAGTGCCACACTGTAAGATGGATCAGTGCTGAGGGAGTGCTGCACTGTTAGAGGATCAGCACTGAGGTAGTTTCTCACTGTCACAGGGTCAGCACTGAGGGAGTGTCACACTGTCAGAGGGTTCAGTTCTGAGTGAGTGCTGCAATGTCAGACAATAAGTACTGAGGGAGTGCTGCATTGATCGCGGGTCAGTACTGAGGGAGTGCCACTGTCAGATGGGTCAGTACTGAGGGAGTGCTGCAATGTCGGAGTGTCAGTATTGAGGGAGTGTCACACTACCAGAGGGTCAGCACTGAGGGAGTGCTGCACTGCCAAAGGGTCAGTACTGAGGGAGTGCGGCACTGTCAGAGGGTCAGCACTGAGGGAGTGTCACACTTTCAGAGGGTCAGCACTGAGGGAGTGCTGCACTGCCAAAGGGTCAGTACTGAGGGAGTGTCACACTGTCAGAGGATCAACACTGAGGGAGTGTCACACTTTCAGAGGATTAGCACTGAGGGAGTGCTGCACTGTCAGAGGTTCAGCTCTGAGGGAGTGTCACACTTTCAGAGGGTCAGCACTGAGAGAGTGCTGCACTGCCAAAGGGTCTGTACTGAGGGAGTGCTGCACTGTCAGAGGGTCAGTACTGAGGGAGTGCTGCACTATCAGAGGGTCAGTACTGCGGGAGTGTCACACTGTCAGAGGGTGAGTACGGAGGGAGTACAGCACTATCAGAGGGTCAGTACTGAAGGAGTACTGCACTGTCAGAGGGTCAGTACTGAGTGGATGCTGCACTGTCAGGAAAGCTCGACTGAGGGACTGCTGCACTATCAGAGGGTCAGTACGGACTCAGGTTCACACTGTCATGAATCGGTCATGAGAGATCACTGCACTGTTGGACAGTCAGTACTGAGGGCCTGCTTCATTGCCAGAGAGTCAGTATTGAGGGAGTGCAGCATTGTCAGAGAGTCGGGATGGAGGAAGTGCTGAAATGTCAGAGGTTCAGCACTGAGGGATCACCGCACTGTCGGACAGTCAGTACTGAGGGAGTGCAGCATTGTCAGAGGATAGGGACGGACGAAGCGCTGAAATGTCAGAGGGTGAGGAATGAGGGAGTGCTGCAGTGTCAGAGGGTCTGTACTGAGAGAGTGATGCACTGTCAGAGTGTCAGTACTGAGGGATTCCTGCAATGTCAGAGGGTCAGTACTGAGGGTGTGTTACACTGTCTGGGGGTCAGCACAGAGGGAGTGCCACACTGCCGGAGTGTCAGTACTGAAGGAGTGCTGCACTGTCAGAGTGTCAGTACTGAGGGAGTGCTGCACTGTCAGAGGGTCAGTACGGAGGGATTCCTGCATTGCCTTAGAGTCAGTATAGAGGGAGATCAGTATTGTCAGAGGTTTGGGACGCTGGAAGTGCTGAAATGTCAGAGGGTAATTACTGAGAGAGAGCTGAAGTGTGAGAGGGTCAGTACTGAGAGAGTGTGCACTGTCAGACGGAGTACTGCACTGTCAGAGGATTAGTACTGACGGAGTCGTGTACTGTCAGAGGGTCAGTACTGAGGGAGTGCTGCAATGTCAGAGGGTCAGTACTGAGGGAGTGTGCACTGTCAGACGGAGTACTGCACTGTCAGAGGATTAGTACTGACGGAGTCGTGTACTGTCAGAGGGTCAGTACTGAGGGAGTGCTGCAATGTCAGAGGGTCAGTACTGAGGGAGTGCTGCACTGTCAGAGGATTAGTACTGACGTAGTCGTGTACTGTCAGTGGGTCAGTACTGAGGGAGTGCTGCAATGTCAGAGGGTCAGTACTGAGGGAGTGCTGCACTGTCAGAGGATTAGTACTGACGTAGTCGTGTACTGTCAGTGGGTCAGTACTGAGGGAGTGCTGCAATGTCAGAGGGTCAGTACTGAGAGGTTGCTGCACTTTCAGAGGTTCAGTACTGAGGGTTTGCTGCACTGTCAAAGGGTCACGACAGAGAGAGTGCTGCACTGTCAGTGGGTCAGTACTGAGGGAGTGCCCTGTCAGGAAAGCTCGACTGAGGGACTGCTGCACTATCAGAGGGTCAGTACGGAGTCCGGTTCACACTGTCATGAATCGGTCATGAGAGATCACCGCACTGTTGGACAGCCAGTACTGAGGGCTTGCTTCATTGCCAGAGAGTCGGTATTGAGGGAGTGCAGCATTGTCAGAGAGTCGGGATGGAGGAAGTGCTGAAATGTCAGAGAGTCAGTACTGAGAGAGTGGTGCACTGTCAGAGGGTCAGCACTGAGGGAGTGCTGCACTGTCAGAGGGTCAGTACTGAGGGAGTGCTGCACTGTCAGAGGGTCAGTACTGAGAGAGTGGTGCACTGTCAGAGGGTCAGCACTGAGGGAGTGCTGCACTGTCAGAGAGTCAGCACTGTGGAAGTGCCACTGTGTCAGAGGATCAATACTGAGGGAGTGCTATATGGTCAGAGTGTCAGTACTTTGGGAGTGCCACACTATCAGAGGGTCAGTACAGTGGCAGTGCTGCACTGTCAGAAGGTTAGAACTGAAGGAGTTCTGCACTATCAGAGTATCCGTACTGTGGGATTGCTGCATTGTCAGAGTGTGAGTACTGAAGGATTGCTGCACTGTCAGAGGATCAGTACTGAGGAAGTGCTGCACTGTCAGATTGTCAGTACTGAAGGAGTGCCACTCTGTCAGAGTGACAGTGTTGAGGGAGTTTTGCATTGTGAGAGAGTCAGTACTGAGGGAATACTGCACTGTCAGAAGGTCACTACTGAGGGAGTGTCACACTGTCAGAGGGGTTTTACTGAGGGAGTGTTACACTGTCAGAGCATCAGTTCTGAGGGAGTGTTACACTGTCAGAAGGTCAGTACTGAGGGAGTGTCACACTGTCCGAGGGGTTATTACTGAGGGAGTGCCACACTGTCAGAGCATCAGTTCTGAGGGAGTGTTACACTGTCAGAGAGTCAGTACTGAGGGAGTGATACACTGTCAGATGGTCAGTACGGAGGGAGTGCTGCACTGCCAGAGGGTCAGTACTGAGGGATTCGTGCATTGCCAGAGAGTCAGTATAGAGGGAGTGCAGCATTGTCAGACGGTCGGGATGTAGGAAGCGCTGAAATTCAGAGGGTACTTAGTGAGAGAGAGCTGAACTGTGAGAGGGTCAGTACTGAGAGAGTGTGCACTGTCAGAGGGTCAGTACCTAGGAAGTGCTGCACTGTCAGTGAGTCAGCACTAAGGGAGTGCTGCACTGGCTGAGGATCAGTATTGAGGGAATGCTGAACTGTCAGAGGGACAATACTGAGGGGGTGCCACACTGTAATGAGTGACAGTATTGAGGGAGTGCTGCACTGTCAGTACTGAGGGAGTGCTGCACTGTCAGAGGGGTCAGCATTGAGGGAGTGCTGCAATGTCAGAGGGTCAGTATTTAGGGAGTGCCACACTCTCAGAGGGTCAGCACTGAGGGAGTGTCACACTGTCAGCGGGTCTGTGCTGAGGGAGTGCTACACCGCCAAAGGATCAATACACAGGGAGTGCGACACTGTCAGAGGGTCAGTGCTGAGGAATTGCTGCACTGTCAGAGGGTCAGCACTGAGGGAGTGCTGCACTGTCAGAGGGTCAGCACTGAGGATGTGCTGCAATGTTAGAGGGTCAGTACTGAGGGGGTGCTGCACTGTCAGAGGGGTCAGTGCTGAGAGAGTGCTGTACTGTCAGAGGGTCAGTACTGACTGAGTGCGGCCCTGTCAGAGGGTCAGTACTGAGAAGTACTACAATATAAAAGGGTAAGTACTGAAGGAATGCTGCACTGCTAAACGGTCTGTACTGAGGTAGTGCTGCAATGTCACAGGGTCAGCACTGTGGGAGTGCCACACTGTCAGAGGGTCAGTACTGAGATAGTGATACTCTGTCAGAGGGGTCATTACTGAGCGAGTGCCACACTGTCAGAGCATCAGTACTAAGGGATTGTCACACTGTCAGAGGGTCAGTACTGAGGGAGCGCTACACTTCCAAACAGTCAGTGATGAGTGAGTGCTACAGAGCAAAAGGGTCAGTACAGAGAGAGTGCTGCACTGTCAGCGGTTCAGTATTGAGGTAGTGTCACACTGTCGGGGGTAACACTGAGGGAGTGCCACACTGTCGGAGGTTCAGTGCTGAGGGAGTGCTGCATTGCCAGAGGGTCAGTACTGAGGGAGTGCCACACTGTCAGAGGGGTCAGCGCTGAGGGAGTGCTGCAATGTCAGAGTATCAGCACTGGGGGAGTGTCACACTGTCAGAGGGTCAGCACTGAGGGAGTGCTGCACTGTCGGAGGGTCAGTACTGAGGGAGTGCTGCACTGTCAGATGGTCAGTACAGACGGAGTGCAACAATGTCAGAGGGTCAATACTTAGGGAGTGTCACACTATCAAAGGTTCAGCACTGAGGGAGTGTCACACTGTCAGCGGGTCAGTGCTGAGGGAGTGCTACACTGCCAAAGGGTCAGTACAGAGGGAGTGCAACACTGTCAGAGGGTCAGTGCTGAGGGAGTGCAACACTGTCAGAGGGTCAGTACTGAGGGAGTGCTGCACTGTCAGAGGGTCAGTACTGAGGAAGTGCTGCACTGTCAGATTGTCAGTACTGAAGGAGTTCCACTCTGTCAGAGTGACAGTGTTGAGGGAGTTTTGCATTGTGAGAGAGTCAGTACTGAGGGAATACTGCACTGTCAGAAGGTCACTACTGAGGGAGTGTCACACTGTCAGAGGGGTTTTACTGAGGGAGTGTTACACTGTCAGAGCATCAGTTCTGAGGGAGTGTTACACTGTCAGAAGGTCAGTACTGAGGGAGTGTCACACTGTCCGAGGGGTTATTACTGAGGGAGTGCCACACTGTCAGAGCATCAGTTCTGAGGGAGTGTTACACTGTCAGAGAGTCAGTACTGAGGGAGTGATACACTGTCAGATGGTCAGTACGGAGGGAGTGCTGCACTGCCAGAGGGTCAGTACTGAGGGATTCGTGCATTGCCAGAGAGTCAGTATAGAGGGAGTGCAGCATTGTCAGACGGTCGGGATGTAGGAAGCGCTGAAATTCAGAGGGTACTTAGTGAGAGAGAGCTGAACTGTGAGAGGGTCAGTACTGAGAGAGTGTGCACTGTCAGAGGGTCAGTACTGAGGAAGTGTTGCACTGTCAGAGAGTCAGCACTGAGGGAGTGCTGCACTGGCTGAGGATCAGTATTGAGGGAATGCTGAACTGTCAGAGGGACAATACTGAGGGGGTGCCACACTGTAATGAGTGACAGTATTGAGGGAGTGCTGCACTGTCAGTACTGAGGGAGTGCTGCACTGTCAGAGGGGTCAGCATTGAGGGAGTGCTGCAATGTCAGAGGGTCAGTATTTAGGGAGTGCCACACTCTCAGAGGGTCAGCACTGAGGGAGTGTCACACTATCAGCGGGTCTGTGCTGAGGGAGTGCTACACCGCCAAAGGATCAATACACAGGGAGTGCGACACTGTCAGAGGGTCAGTGCTGAGGAATTGCTGCACTGTCAGAGGGTCAGCACTGAGGGAGTGCTGCACTGTCAGAGGGTCAGCACTGAGGATGTGCTGCAATGTTAGAGGGTCAGTACTGAGGGGGTGCTGCACTGTCAGAGGGGTCAGTGCTGAGAGAGTGCTGTACTGTCAGAGGGTCAGTCCTGACTGAGTGCGGCACTGTCAGAGGGTCAGTACTGAGCGAGTGCTACAATATAAAAGGGTAAGTACTGAAGGAATGCTGCACTGCTAAACGGTCTGTACTGAGGTAGTGCTGCAATGTCACAGGGTCAGCACTGTGGGAGTGCCACACTGTCAGAGGGTCAGTACTGAGATAGTGTTGCTCTGTCAGAGGGGTCATTACTGAGCGAGTGCCACACTGTCAGAGCATCAGTACTAAGGGATTGTCACACTGTCAGAGGGTCAGTACTGAGGGAGCGCTACACTTCCAAACAGTCAGTGATGAGTGAGTGCTACAGAGCAAAAGGGTCAGTACAGAGAGAGTGCTGCACTGTCAGCGGTTCAGTATTGAGGTAGTGTCACACTGTCAGGGGGTAACACTGAGGGAGTGCCACACTGTCGGAGGTTCAGTGCTGAGGGAGTGCTGCATTGCCAGAGGGTCAGTACTGAGGGAGTGCCACACTGTCAGAGGGTCAGCGCTGAGGGAGTGCTGCAATGTCAGAGTATCAGCACTGGGGGAGTGTCACACTGTCAGAGGTCAGCACTGAGGGAGTGCTGCACTGTCGGAGGGTCAGTACTGAGGGAGTGCTGCACTGTCAGATGGTCAGTACAGACGGAGTGCTGCAATGTCAGAGGGTCAATACTTAGGGAGTGTCACACTATCAAAGGTTCAGAACTGAGGGAGTGCCACACTGTCAGCGGGTCAGTGCTGAGGGAGTGCTACACTGCCAAAGGGTCAGTACAGAGGGAGTGCAACACTGTCAGAGGGTCAGTGCTGAGGGAGTGCAACACTGTCAGAGGGTCAGTACTGAGGGAGTGCTGCACTGTCAGAGGGTCAGTACTGAGGAAGTGCTGCACTGTCAGATGATCAGTACAGACGGTGTGCTGCAATGTCAGAGGATCAGTACTGAGGGAGTGTCACACTATCAGAGGGTCAGCACTGAGGGAGTGTCACACTGTCAGCGGGACAGTGGTGAGGGAGTGCTACACTGCCAAAGGGTCAGTACAGAGGCAGTGCAACACTGTCAGAGGGTCAGTGCTGAGGGAGTGCAATACTGTCAGAGGGTCAGTACTGAGGGAGCGCTACACTTCCAAACAGTCAGTGATAAGTGAGTGCTACAGAGCAAAAGGGTCAGTACAGAGAGAGTGCTGCACTGTCAGCGGTTCAGTACTGAGGTAGTGTCACACTGTCAGGGGGTAACACTGAGGGAGTGCCACACTGTCGGAGGTTCAGTGCTAAGGGAGTGCTGCATTGCCAGAGGGTCAGTACTGAGGGAGTGCCACACTGTCAGAAGGTCAGCGCTGAGGGAGTGCTGCACTGTCGGAGGGTCAGTACTGAGGGAGTGCTGCACTGTCAGATGGTCAGTACAGACGGAGTGCTGCAATGTCAGAGGGTCAATACTTAGGGAGTGTCACACTATCAAAGGTTCAGCACTGAGGGAGTGTCACACTGTCAGCGGGTCAGTGCTGAGGGAGTGCTACACTGCCAAAGGGTCAGTACAGAGGGAGTGCAACACTGTCAGAGGGTCAGCGCTGAGGGAGTGCTGCAATGTCAGAGTATCAGCACTGGGGGAGTGTCACACTGTCAGAGGGTCAGCACTGAGGGAGTGTCACACTGTCAGTGTGTCAGTGCTGAGGGAGTGCTGTACTGCCAAAGGGTCAGTCCAGAGGGAGTGCAACACCGTCGAGGGTCAGTGCTGAGGGAATGCTGCACTGACAGAGGGTCAGTATTGAGGAAGTGCTGCACTGTTAGAGTGTCAGTACTGAAATAGTGCTGCCCTGTCAGAGGGTCAGAGCTGCGGGATTGTCACACTGCCAGTATTGAGGGAGTGCCACATTGTGAGTGAGTCAGTACTGACGGAGTCCTGCACTATCAGAGGGTCAGTACTGAGGCAGTGCCACACTGTCAGAGGGTCAGTACTGAGGGAGTGCCACACTCTCAGAGTGACAGTGCTGAGGGAGTGCTGCACTGTGAGAGTGTCAGTACTGAAAAAGTGCTTCCCTGTCAGAGGGTCAGGGCTGCGGGATTGTCACACTGCCAGAGGGTCAATACTGAGGGAGTGCTGCACTGTCAGAGGGTCAGCACTGAGGGAGTTCTGCAATGTCAGAGGGTCAGCACTGAGGGAGTGCTGCATTGTCAGAGGGTCAGGACTGAGGGAGTGCTACACTGCCAGAGGGCCAGTGATGAGGGAGTGCTCCACTGCTGGAGGTTCAGTAATGAGGGAGTGCTACACTGTCAGAGGGTCAGTACTGAGGGAGTGCTGCATGTCCGAGGGTCAGTACTTAGGAAGTTTCACACTATCAGAGGGTCAGCACTGAGGGAGTGTCACACTGTCAGTGGGACAGTGCTGAGGGAGTGCTACACTGCCAAAGGGTCAGTACTGAGGGAGTGCAACACTGTTAGAGTGTCAGCACTGTGGGAGTGCCTCGGTGTCAGAGTGACAGTATTGAGGGAGTGCTGCACTGTCAGAGGGTCAGTACTGAGGGAGTCCTGCACTGTCAGAGTGACAGTATTGAGGGAGTGCTGCACTGTCAGAGTGACAGTATTGAGGGAGTGCCACACTGTGAGAGAGTCAGTACTGAGGCAGTGCTGCACTGTGATAGTGTCAGTGCTGATGGAGTGATGCCCTGTCAGTGGGTCAGTGCTGCGGGATTGTCACACTGCCAGTGGGTCAATACTGAGCGAGTGCTGCACTGTCAGAGGGTCAGCACTGAGGGAGTGCTACACTGTCAGAGGGTCAGTATTGAGGGAGTGCTACACTGTCAGAGGGTCAGCACTGAGGGAGTGCTGCAATGTCAGAGGGTCAGTACTGAGGGAGTGCTTCACTGTCAGAGGGTCAGTACTGATGGAGCGCTGCACTGTCAGAGTGTCTGTACTGAGGGAGTGCTGCAATGTCAGAGGGTCAGTACTGAGGGAGTGCTACACTGCCAGAGGGCCAGTAATGAGGGAGTGCTACACTCTCAGAGGGTCAGTACTGAGGGAGTGCTGCACTGCCAGAGGGTCAGTACTGAGGGAGTGCTGCAATATAAAAGGGTAAGTACTGAAGGAATGCTGCACTGCTAAACGGTCTGTACTGAGGGAGTGCTGCAATGTCACAGGGTCAGCACTGTGGGAGTGCCACACTGTCAGAGGGTCAGTACTGAGATAGTGTTGCTCTTTCAGAGGGGTCATTACTGAGCGAGTGCCACACTGTCAGAGTATCAGCACTGAGGGAGTGTCACACTGTGAGAGGGTCAGAACTGAGGGAGTGCTGCACGGTCGGAGGGTCACATTGAGGGAGTGCTGCACTGTCAGAGGGTCAGTACTGAAGGAGTGCCACACTGTCAGAGTGACAGTATTGAGGGAGTGTTGCACTGTGAGAGAGACAGTACTGAGCGAATGCTGCACTGTCAGAAGGTCAGTACTGAGGGAGCGTGACACTGTCAGAGGGTCAGTGTTGAGGGAGTGTTACACTGCCAGAGGGTCAGCACTAAGGGAGTGCTGCACTGTTAGAAGGTCAGTACTGAGGGAGTGCTGCACTGTCAGAAGGTCAGTACTGAGGGAGTGCTGCACTGTCAGAAGGTCAGTACTGAGGGAGTGCTGCACTGTCAGAAGGTCAGTACTGAGGGAGTGCTGCACTGTCAGAAGGTCAGTACTGAGGGAGTGCTACGCTGTGAGAGGGTCAGTACTGATGGAGCGTTCCACAATCAGAGGGTCAGTACTGAGGGTGCTCCGCAATGTCAGAGGGTCAGTAATGAGGGAATGCTGCAGTGTCTGAGGGTTCAGTAGTGAGGGAGTACTGCACTGTCAGTGGATCAGTATGCAAGGAGTGCGGCATTGTCTGAGGGTCAGGACGGAGGAAGCACTGCAATGTCAGATGGTCAGTACTGTGGGAGTGTTGTAATGTCAGAGAGTCAGTACTGAGGGAGTGCCACACTGTCAGAGGGGTCAGTACTGAGGGAGTGGCACACTGTCAGAGGGGTCAGTACTGAGGGAGCGCTGCAATGTCAGAGGGTCAGTACTTAGGGAGTGCAGCACTGTCAGAGGGTCATTACTGAGGGAGTGCAGCACTGTCAGAGGGTCATTACTGAGGGAGTGCTGCACTGTCAAATGGTCATTACTGAGGGAGTGCTGGACTGTCTGGGGGTCACTACTGAAGGAGTGCTGCACTGTCAGAGGGTCAGTACTGAGGGAGTGCTGCACTGTCAGAGTGTCACTACTGAAGGAGTGCTGCGCTGTCAGGGGGTCAGTCTGAGGGAGTGCTGCACTGTCAGGGGGTTAGTAATGAAGGATTCCTGCAATGTCAGAAGGTCCATATGGGTGCAGCGTTGTACTGTCAGAGGGTCATTACTGAGGGAGTGCTACACTGTCAGTGCATCAGTCTGGGGGATACCTGCATTGTAAGAGAGTCAGTACTGAGTGAGTGCCACACTATCAGATGGGCTGAAAGACCTAGATTCTGCTCCCATGTCTTGTGGTCTAAGAGGAATATCCGAAATTGTTCAGTATATTTCTGCCTCTGCATCCTACATACCCTGCTCAGCAATGATTCCCACGTCCAGATTCCAGAGACTATGTTCAAACAGACCATCTTTAATTGGATATTGAACCTGAAGAGGTACCACCCTCTTTTCCCAGGGATCGAGTTTTTGTTTTATTCCTCAGCTTCCATGTGCTCATCCCAAATGAATCCCACTGCTCCACACTCAGCACAATCGTGTGTTCCTTATTTCTGAGCTTCCCAATGCTCATCCACATCCAGAATGACATCCCACACTCCTCCAAATCGTATCGCAGGCTAATTGCCTGGGACAGAGGAGTGCTAAGAGGGGAAATAGAATTCTGAATGTACATTACAGTGACATTAAGGGTGAATTGATAATGAGAGAAACACAGTGAGAATTTGTGCATGGACCCAGAGGCTACAGTGAATGAATGCATTTTGTCAGTGCTCATTGGGACAGGGTTGATATGAAATCGTGGAGATGCTCTATGATACAATTAAATGAATGAGCATGTATAGAGAGAGAGATGGTCCTGAGTGGTCTGGCCTTCTTACAACCCAATAAATCTCCAAAGACGGTGGAAATGTATCTCAATTTACCGAATGAGGTGATGGAGGAAGTAGCAGGTACACTTGCAAACATTTTCAAATCCCCTCTGGCCACAGGAGAGGTGTCGTCGGACTGACCATGTGGTACTGTTATTCAAGAAGGGACATGGGATATACCAGGCAGCTACAGGCCAGTCAGGATGATATCGTGGGTGGGCCGTCTGTTGGAAACAATTTTGGGAGAGAGAATTAATCAGCATTTAAAGAGCCTGGAGTTCATGAAGAACAGTCAGAATGGTTGTGTTACGGAGGGGTCAGGTCTGACCAATGGGATTGCACTTTTTAAGGAGGTGACCCCGTGTGTCAACAAGGGCGATGCTTTCCTGTCGTCTGCTTGGAGGTCAGTAAGGCTTTTATCGGGATCCATATTGGAAACTGATAGTGAACATAAAAACTCAAGATCCAAGGAATTTGGCGCAGAATGCTGAGTGGGAGGAAGCAGACAGTGATGGCCCAATTAGAAATCTCTGTCTGTTCATGTCTCACTATTGGGGTCTTACTGATGTGGTTGATAGAAAAGATTTAGGTTTGAATGGTGGAGGGTTAATCATTGGGTTCATGAATGATATGAAGATTGGTTGGGTGATAAATACTGGGGATGATAGCCTTAGATTACAGAAGGATGGAGATGGCCTTGTCAGATGGACCGATCAGTGGCAACGGGTGAGGTGCCTGAAGACTGGAGGGTGATTAATGATGTACCATTATTGAAGTCAGGCTACAAGGAACAGCCATTGAACTATGGAGCTGTGAGCCTGATGGCAGTGGTGGGTAAGCTGTTGGAGAGCATTCTGAGAGACAATTTACATGGATTTGGAAAAGCAAGAATTGATTAGGGATAGTCAGCTTGGCTTTGTTTGTGGAAATGCTGTGTCCAACTTGATAGAGCTTTTGAAGGGATGACCAAGGAGACAGATGTGAAGGTTTCACATGGGACACCGCTTAGTAAAAGGTTAGATGAGATGGTACCCAGGGAGAGAGGACAGCACGGTGCCTCAGTGGTTTGATTCTAACTCCCGGTGACTGTCTGTGTGGAGTTTACACATTCTCTCTGTATCTGTGCGGGTTCCCTCCAGGAGATCCAGTTTCCTCCCACCGCCCAAAGATGCCATGGAAAATGTAGCATTACAGGGATAGAGTAGAGGATGTGAGTCTGGGTGGGATGCTGTTCAGACAGTCAGTGTGGAGCCAATGGACGGAATGGCTTCCTTCTACACTGTAGGAATTCTAAAATTAACCCAGAGAGACAAGGAATGTTCTGGGGACCTGGGCTCCAATCTTGGACAGGGGTGGATGTGGGTCCTTACAGTCTGAAGGGGTTTGAACACAATCTGAGGGGGGAGCTGGGCTGCATCCTGAAATGTTGAGGATGTGAATGTTTTGTGGAGGTAATGTCTGAGGGGCTTTGGGGATTAAACACAACAAAGTGGCGCTTTCTTAGATATTGAAGGAGCACTTGCTGAGGTATTGAGGGAGCACTATCTGAGGAATTGAGGAAGCACTATCTGAGGTATTGAGGGAGCATTATCTGAGGTACTGAGGGAGAACTATCTGTGATATTGAGCGATCACTTTCTGAGGTATTGAGGGCACACTATCAGAGGTATTGAGGGAGAACTATCTGAGGTACTGAGGGAGCACTATCTGAGGTACTGAGGGAGAACTATCTGAGGTATTGAGGGAGCACTATCTGAGGTGTTGTGGTTCTGTTCGCCGAGCACCCGAGCTACAAATCTTCTCCCAAACTTTGAACTATCTGAGGTACTGAGGGAGAACTATCTGAGGAATTGAGGAAGCACTATCTGAGGTATTGAGGGAGCATTATCTGAGGTACTGAGGGAGAACTATCTGTGATATTGAGGGATCACTTTCTGAGGTATTGAGGGCACACTATCAGAGGTATTGAGGGAGAACTATCTGAGGTACTGAGGGAGCACTATCTGAGGTACTGAGGGAGAACTATCTGAGGTATTGAGGGAGAACTATCTGAGGTGTTGTGGTTCTGTTCGCCGAGCACCCGAGCTACAAATCTTCTCCCAAACTTTGAACTATCTGAGGTACTGAGGGAGAACTATCTGAGGTACTGCGGCAGCACTTTCTGAGGTATTGAGAGAACTATCTGAGGTAGTGAGGGAGCACTATCTGGTGGTACAGAGTGCAGAGGATAGAAAAGAACAGATGCAATTCCCTGATCATTTCCTCAGGGTCCCCGAGGCACTCTGGTGTTGTAATTTGAAATGGAAGCCACTCCCCATTTCAGAAGATTCAGATCATTTTAAACAATCAGTGAAAAATAACAGCAGCATGTATCTGAAACATGGTTTGGAGGAAAACTTTCATCAATCTATTGTCACTTCTTGCTTGGAGACGTTTTAGAAAAGCAGGCACCCAAACAGACTAACGCTGTCGATGCAAGAGGTGGTGCACAGGAAGATCCAACAAGTCCATCTGTAGCTGCTGTCTGACTCCCAGGAGCAGTCAACATGTGAGATCAGGGATCAGTCCTCGGAGAAATCATTTCTCCAGCAATACTTCAACCATGCCTTTACAGCTGTGTGTTTGTGTGTGAGAGAGAGAGAGAGGGAAACAGTCAGAGAGAGAGAGAGAGAGAGGGAGACTGTCCGTGTTTGTGCGTGTGAGAGTGTGGATGCATGTGTATCTCTGTGTGCCTGTATATGTGTGCGTGAGAGAGAAAGTGCATGTTTATGTGAGATTGTGTGGCTGTGTGTATGTTTGAGGGGGTGTGTGTCGCAGTTTGCATGTGTGTGAGTGAGGGTGTATGAGAGAGAGTGTGTATGTGTGTATGTGTGTGAGAGAGATTGTGTCTGTGTGTATGTGTGTGAGAGTGCGTCTGTGTGTGAGAGATTATGTATGTGTGTGAGAGAGTGTGTGGCTGTGTGTATGTTTGAAGCAGTGTGTGTCTCTGTGTGCATGTGTGTGAGTGAGGGTGTATGAGAGAGAGTGTATATGTGTGTATGTATGTGTGACAGAGTGTGTCTGTGTGTATGTGTGTGAGAGTGTGTCTGTGTGTGAGAGAGTGTATGTGTGTGTGTGAGAGAATGTGTCTGTGTGTCTGTGTGTATGTGTCTGTGTGTCTATGTGTGTGTATGACAGTGTGTCTTGTGTGAGAGAGTGTGTATGTGAGAGAGAGAGTGTCTGTCTGCGTGAGAGTGAGTGGGTGTGTGAAAGTGTGTGTGTAAATGAGAGAGAGTGTGTGTATGTGTGTGAGAGAGAGTGTGTCTGCATGTATGTGTGAGAGAGTGTGTCCGTGTGTGTATTTGAGGGAGCGTATGTTTGTGCGTGTATGTGTGTGAGAGAGATAGTGTGTGCTTGTGTGTGAATGTGTGTGCAAGAGTGTGTCTGTGTTTGTGTTTGAGGGAGCGTGTGTATGTGTGTGGGGGGAGTCCTTTGTGTATGTGTGTGTGAGAGTGTCTGACTGTGTTTGAGGGAGCGTGTGTCTGTGTGTGTGCGTGAGCATGTAAATAACCAATCTTATTGGGTGCTCATGAATATAAAATCCATCTGCTGTTTCGGGTGAATTGGTCCTTGTGTCTCCAAAGACACAAAGGCTGCAAGAGTGAATTAACTGGGGGAAAGAGAGTGCTGTTCATTCCAGTGGGGATTCATCCAGTAAACCTTCCCCACACACTAACATCCCTCTGGCAATGCAGTGACTAGTCCTGCGCACAGAGCTCCAGGTACAAACCAATGTAATGTCACCATAGTCTTACCAGACCATGGGACAGCTCGTCATTACAGAGCAGTGTCTGGTGGGGATTTAATCAGAGGATCACCAGGGCCCAGCTGAGGGGAGAGGTTGGGAAGGAGAGTCCTTCAGGGTAACCCCAGCTGGTGTGGGAAGTGAACACACGCTATTGGTTTTACTCTGCGATAAACCAACTGAGCTAACTGACTTCACTCCAGGGGCATGCCCTGTATAACCCAGTCATAGCCAGCCTGTACCTCAACAAGTGCCAGGAGCAGACCCTAACCCAGAAGGGAGAGCACAGGAAGCTGATGAAGGAAACAAGCCCCTCCCATGTGGCCTTCTGAAATGGAGCTGGAGGACGTGGAAGACCTGGCCTTCTGTTTGCTTCCCCGAGACTTTCCTGCTCCACCTTACAGTGAGAGACTGAGGGGAATCTCGAGGAGATTTCACTTCTCACTGAGAGGCTGCAACTCCAATCCAAATCAGGCTGGTTCCCTCCGAGACTCACGGAAGAGTGCAGCACTCTACAGATCAGGGCCTTGTGGAGCCATAACCTCCAGTGTGGGGGCCAAGAGCTGGGAGGTAGTGTTAAGAACATAAGACCATCCTAAATAGGAACAGGAGGAGACCATTCAGCCCCTCGAGCCAGCTCTACTATTCAATAGGATCGTAGATGATTCAACATTTGGTTTGGGAGCTGAAACCCAGACAATACAGAGACAGAGAATCAAATTATTCTGCCATGAGGAATCATCAGACGAAAGCTCACACACACACACACACACACACACACACACACACACACACACACACACACACACACACACACACACACACACACACACACACACATATTGTGGGATTCAGGCCGTCTGTGGAAAGGAGCAAAATGCTAGAGAGGGATCTGATCCCACAGATTTCACTCCTTCCCTCTCTCTCTGCAGCTCTCATGTCTATTTCTGTGTTCCCAGTTCTCCCTCCCACATCTTTCCTTCAATCCCTATCTCTCAACATCCTTCACATCTCTGTCCTGTTTACATTTCCCAGTAGATTCCCTTCCCCCTTTGTCACCACACCAGGTTTTTCAGGAATGCTTAATCATTCAGTCTTTCACAAAACTAACACCTTGCTCATCTCTCTCTGCATCTGTCTCGCAGCTCTGTGGGATCTTGCTATTCCTGTCTATATATCCTTCTAGCCACATCACAGCAGCCCCCACCACCACCCAATTCTCTCAGCTCTATCTCTCTGTTGTTGTAACTCCTCTCTCTCTCTATCATATATCTCTCCCTGGGATTTCTGTCTTGCTGTCTGCCTGAACTTCTCTCCGTCTCTTTCTCTCCCCATTTTCACCTTGTATCTGTCTGACATTGTATTTCTCTTCCAGGAGTTTCACTCTCTCTCTGTCTGTCTCTCTTCTGCTCTCTCTCAGTTCTTCTCACTTCCTCTCCCTCCCTCTGCCTGCCTTTCTTTCTCTTGTTCTCTCCCTCCCTCTCACTGTCTGTCCATCCATCTCTCTTTCTCTCCTGTAGTTTCTCTCCCTCTTTCTCCCTGGACCCCTCTGCTCTGGCCCAGTGACTGGGGAAGGGGCATTGGGAAGAACTTGCCTCAGTGCCTGCTCTCTCCCAGGTTTTACACCCACAGTAGGGGAGGAACATGAAGTACTTTTCTGAGTGCGTCTGGAATAGAGAAAAAGAGAACGAGAAAGGGAGAGTGACAAAAAGAGAGAGAGACATGGAGAGATTGGAGATGGAGAAAGTGAAGAGAGAGATGGGCAGTGAGAGTCAAGGAGGTAGCGTGAGAAAATGACAGAGAGAAACAGGGAGAGGGAGAGAGAGTGAGAAGGACATATATGGAGGGAGAAGGACAGTGTGTGTACTTGGTGACGGTTTTAGAGTGGGATCTTGCTGTGCATTACAGCAGTCAGTCAAAAGGTGAGTTAGTCTCTGCACTATGTCCTCCAGCCCAGGGGCTGTGAGTCTGAATGGGAAGGGGGAGAGAGGGAGACAAGGAGAGAGTGGGACAGCCAGAGACAGGAGGAGGGTTTGATGGGGTTTTGGGGTTGGTGGAGAAAGGAGGGGCTGTTGTCAGAGAGAGATGGAGGGATGGATAGCATGTGATGCAAAATCTGAGACAGGGTGGAGAAGAGGTCTCCACAGGAAGGATAGTCAATGAGGCCATTCAGGGGGCAATCCTGAGGATCCTGAACCGGTCCAGGATCATTTAAAGGGTGAGGGGTGATGATGGGCAGAAAGATGGACTCCATCTATGATGCAAACCTTCTGTAATTCTTGGACTGGGATCTTGCTGTATATTAAAACAGTCACAGGTGAGTCAGTCAACCCAGACTCCCAGAAAGTGAGGACTGCAGATGCTGGAGAGTCAGAGTTACAAAGTGAGGAGCTGGGGAAGCACAGCAGGTCAGCCAGGAGAGTCGATGGTTCAGGCCTGACCTGCTGGGCTTTTCCAGCTCCACACTTTTCTACTCAACTCCCTCTGCCCCGGGGAGTGCGGCGCACAGCAATGTTGGGGGGCATCAAAATATTTGAGGGGGGCACAGTTGGTAAGGTAGGTATTTGGGAGGGAAGGTATTTGGGGAAGGGAATAAATTTGGGAGGAGAGTTAAAATGAGGGACAAATGTTTTTAGGGGGGTCAAAATTGGGTGAGCACTTTCAGGTCTGAAATAAAGAAAAAGAGAAAGGGAGGGTGAGAAAAAGAGAGAGAGGTAGAGAGAGTGGGGATGGAGAAGGGGGATGAGAGAAAGAAGGGGCAGAGACAGACAGTGAGAGGGAGGGTGTGAGAGAAAGGCAGATTGAGAGAAAGAGACAGACGGGGAGAGAGAAGGACAAAGAGAGAAGGGGAAGTCAGACTGAGACAAACAGGCGTTAAAGCATGAACAGACTGAAGGGGTGACACTCAGTATTCCAATTGGTTCCAGCTCTCTCTCTCTCAATAGTTTTTCACACTCCCTCTCTCCCATGCTCCTGAGGTTCCCTTCAGCTTGTCTCTCTCCCTCTCTCTGGATGGTGAGCTGGTCTCTGTCCCTTGCCATGTTGGTCACCTCAGAAAGTCTCCAGAAAATTCAAGAGATCAGTCTGCAGGTGAGCCCTGGTTTTGTTCATTTCTGGATGGTTTCCCAGAACTTTCTACACTTCTGGCCAATTCGGAGAATCAGTTAATAGTTTGAAGCGTTGCTAATCATTTGGATGGCTTGTTCCTGTTAGTTTCTTTGTGTAGCAGGACCTGTCTGGGCCCTCCTTTGTTTGGTGGAGACGTTATTAGGGATATGTCTGCCCAGGGGAACTGTTGCCTTTGACATTATGCTGATGGGTAACCATCTGGCTGCTGTCTGGCTTTTGTGATTTGGGAGTATAACTTGTCCAATATACCCAGCATCTCCTGGCTGTCTATCTGTGTTTTAGCAAGGAGGCCGCAACATTTCACCCATTCCCCCTCCGCCACCCAGTCTTTTGAATAGAAAGAAGCTTATACAATGAATTACAAACCTAATTTTAAAAGCTGGTTATGTTTGTTGTCAGAGTAGCCTGCTGTGTGAGCGAAAACCATTTTGTACATTGGTCAAACTGATTGTCATATGGCTGATAAGTGATACCATAGAATCCCTACAGAGCAGAAACAGGCCCTTCAGCCCATCGAGTCCACAATGACCCTCTGAAGAGAATCCAACTCAGATCTATCCCCTGATGATATCCCTGAAACCCTACATTTCCCATGGCTATTCTAGCTCACCTGAATATCCCTCGACACTACGGGAAATCTGTCAAAAATGCCCACCATTGAACAGTGGGAGAAAACCCATGCAGATGCAGGGAGAATGTACAAACTCCACACAGACAGTCACTCAGGAGTGGAATCAAACCCAGGTCTCTGGCACTGTGAGGTAACAGTGCTAAACACTGAGTGACTGTGGCACTCCTAACTGTTTTGACAAAACATATTCCGTTCTGAGAATCCATACAGAATTGTGATGCATAGTCAACATCCGGTGAGCAGAATAAATGCAAGTGAATGAGACCTCCTTGCTCAAACTCCAGGAATTCCTTCCCGAAGGACATTGTGGGTCCACCACCTGCAACAGTTCAAGGAGGCAGCTCACCACCAAAACCAGCTCCCGAGCAGCTCCGGACAGGCAATCAATACTGGGCCCAGCCAGGAACACTCAAACACTGCAAATGAATGAAACTAAGGTGATCACCCGGGGAGTTCCATCGACCTTCCAGCCCCTGGGGGGTGTATCTTGATGTGTGAGGAGCCGAATTCGTTAATGACAGGCGGTGGGAATGCCATGGCCAGTTCCTTCACATTTACGTAAGTGTGGTCCCTGTCAATGTCCCCTCTATCTCCACAGCATGTGGGAGGGAATCATGATAACCCATCCAAGTACCTTTTTTAATGTAATTCCGATACTTTCGACTTCAAAGATCCCCATCCTAACATTGTCACTTGGGATAATTGGAATCCCTCGCACCAAGCCCAGTGACCCACCGAAAGTGTCCTTACAACTGTCATTAACCCAGCCCTTGGTTACCTGCTGTAACTGACAGTGAGACATGTTAGTGTGGGTGTTCTCCTGGAACAAATATTTCCGCTGTTTGTCACTAATCCAGGATGGGACTTTTGTCGAGCATGAAGGATCGCTGCCTTCATTTCATCATGGATGTCCCTCCCTCTCTGTTGTCCCTCAGGGAGGGCTGAATGGCCTGGTGGACAAAGTCACATGGTGATTAATTTAATTTGTTTGTCAGCATCCAGTCCGTGTATGACAGACTGTCGGTCTATCTCATCCAAAGATGTATCTTGGTTTGAGACAGGAACAAACAGAGTGGCCTTTTTAGTGCTGCCCACCAGCTGGGTGCCTGGAACGGCTGTTGTGTCCGGAGTGAGACCATAAACTGCTTTACGCTGGGTAACCACAGGATTCAATGGAATCTAAGTTCGGCTGTGGCTCAGGGCTGGGGACAAAAGGTGCAGTTACCAGGGAGACAGGCAGTGGGAGACCCCATCTGTGAGCGGGTGTGGATGTGTCAGTGTGGGGCCTGTTATTATCTCCCTGGGGAGGTAGAACACCAAAGGCACACATTATCCCATTCTGGGAGGAGTCCTAGTTCCCTAGCGATTGTATTTGCTCCTGGCACCTCCTACTAGGGCCTGATGTGTGTTGTTCCGTGTTGTAGGTGTACAGGACCCATGCAGCTGCTTGGAGCTCATACACTGTCCTTCCAAATTGTCAATGTATCCTGAGGCTGCCTCCCCATCACCAGAGACCCTCCTTTCACTGGATTGGGCTCTTCCCAATTGCAACTGGAGTAGTCCCATGTGGGTGAGATTTTCCTGCAACCTTCTGTCCTGCTCATCGTGTCAGAGACCTAACGCTGTCACAGCCTATCGGTTTTCCTGGGGTGACCAGATCCCAGCTGCCTTATCCCAGCCGGGGTCCTCCAGGCTATCGGCAGTGGAGTGAGCTTTCCAGCTTCCTTCCCCAGATCTCTATGGGCATCTCACCACAGCTCCTGTACCAGGAATCCTTCACTGCAGGGCCAGGCTGGCTTCCTGTGAAATTCTGCAGGACTGTTTCACATTTGTACCGGCTCGTGTTCCTATTGCTTTGGTCGCTTCGTTATTATGGGACACCTGGATATGTTCATAGAGTCATAGAGTTCTACAGCATGGAGACAGGCTCTTTGACCCAAACTGGTCCATCCACACTAACCCCGTTTCCCTGCACTTGGCCCATATCCTTCCAATATGTTCCTCTCCATGTATTTGTCCAAGTGCCTTTTAAATGTTCTTAAATGTGTCCTCCTTGACCACTTGCACTGGTAGTTCATTCCGTATGTGTACCACCCTCTGGGGAAAAGCATTGTCCCTCAGGTTCCCTTTTAATCTTTCCCCTTTCACCTTAAACTGATGCCCTTTCATCCTTGATTCCCCAAGCCTTGGATAAAGACTGAGTTCATTCACCCTATCCATGCCTCCCATGATCTTATACACCTCTATAAGGATACCCGTCAGTCTCCTACACACGAAAGAAAATGTCCTTGCTTGTCCAACCTCTCTCTATATTTGTCTAGTTGAGTTCTGGCAACATCCTTGTAAGTTTCTTCTGCACTCTTTCCAGTTTAATAACATCCTTTGTATATCAAGGTGGGTAAAACTGAACACAATACTCCGTGTGCGGCCTCACCAACATCCTGCACAACTACAACAGAACTTCCCAACTTCGATATTCCATGCCCTGACTGGTGAAGGGCTCATTGTGCCAAAAGCCTTCTTCACTGCCCTGTCTCCCTGAGTTCGGAGAACCGTGCACCTGGAATCCAAGGTCCCTCTGTTCCACTACACTCCTTCAGGCCCTACCATTCACCATGAAACCCCAGTCTTGATGTGACTTTCCAAAATGCAAGACCTCGCCCTTGTCTATATTAAACTCCATTTGCCATTTCTCAGCCCAGTTCCCCAGCTGATCAAGGCCCTGTTGCAATTGCTGAGAACCTTCCATACTTATTTTAGTGTAATCTGCAAACTTTCTAATCATGCCTTAAACATCCTCATCCAAATCATTGATATAGATAACAAACAGCAATGGGCCTAGCCCTGACCAGCTCAGTGGCACAATGGATCAGTGGTTGGCACTGCTGCCTCACAGCACTGTCGATCTGGGTTCAATTCCAACCTCACAGGATGGTCTGTGTGGGTTAGATTCTGTTAGGGTTATATTTCCTACAGTATGGAAACAGGCCATTTGGCTCAACAAGCCACACCGACCTGCTGAAGAGTAACCCACCCAGAGCCATTCTCCCTACCCAACATTTACCCTTAACGAATGCACCTAGCAATATGAGCAATTTAGCCTGGACACTTCATCTGACCTGTGCATTTTTAGAATGGGGAGGAACCCAGAGCACCCAAAGGAAACCCATGCAGACACAGGGAGAATGTGCAGACTCCACACAGTCACCCGAGGCTGGAGTCGAACTCAGGTCCCTGGCCCTGTGATGCAGCAGTGCCAACCACTGAGCCACCATGCCACACCAACTGAGTTTGCACGTTCTCCCCATGTCTGCGTGGGTTTCCTCTGGGAGCACCGGTTTCCTCCCACAATCCAAAGCTCTGCAGGTCAAGTAAATTGGCAATGCTCAATTGCCGAGAATGTTCATGGATGTGTAAGTAAGTTGCATTAGTCAGGGGTAAATGTAGAGTAATAAAGTAGGGGAATGGGTTTGAGTGAAATAATCTTCAGAGGGCCAGTGGACTTGTTGGGCTGAAGGGCCTGTTTCCACAGAGGAGGGATTCTATGATTCTATGACCGCTGAGGCACACCACTAGTCACAGGCCTCCAGTCTGACTGTTACCCTCTGCTTCCTAACATCAAGCCAATTGTGTACACAGCTTGCTAACGCCGCCTGGATTCCATGCGATCTAACCTTCCAGAGCAAGGTACCATGTGGAACCTTATCAAAGGCCTTCCTGAAACCTGTAGAGTCTACATGTACTGGCCTGCCCTCGTCAAACTTCCTGATCACTTCAATAAAGAACGCTGACAAATTTGTGAGGCATGGTCTCCCATGCACAAGGCTTTGCTGACTACTCCCAATCAAATGTTGTATTTCCAAATGCATGTCTAACTAATCTCTCAGCATCTTCTCAAGTAACTTACCTACCGCGGATCTTAGGTTTACTGATCTATAGTTCCCAGGTTTATCTTTGCAGCCATTCTTGAATAAGGGCACAACGTATGCTGTCCTTCAGTCTTCCAGGACCTCACCCGTGGCTAACGGTGAGGCAAAAAGATCAGCAGGGACCCCACAAGTACTTCCCTCGCCTCTTGAGGTGCCGTTGGATATGTTTGGTCAGGTCCAGGAGATTTATCCACCTTCATACATTCTAATGCATTCAACACATCCTCTCCTGTGATATGGTCTAACCCCAAGAGATCATCACTAACTTTCCCAAGTTCCCAGGCCTTCATGTCCTTCTCCAAGGTCAACACAGAGGGAAAAACCTCCTGTGATTCTGTACACATATGTCCACTTTGGTCCTTGAAGGGTCCTATTTTCTCTCTAGTTATTCTTTTTTCCTTGGGAGGGGGAGATTGCAGTGTCTTACTGAGATATTTGTATCATCAATATTCACAGGTGAGGTGCCAGTAGACTGGAGGTTGGGCTAACGTGGTGCCACTGTTTAAGAAGGGTGGTAAGTACAAGCCAGGGAACTACAGACTGGTTCACCTGACGTCAGAAGACGGATACATGAGGGACAGGAATTACATGTGTTTAGAAAGGCAATGTCTGATTGGGGATAGTCAGCATTGCTTTGTACATGGGAAATCATATCTCAAGGTATTGAGTTTTTTGAAGAAGTAACAAAAGGATTGATGAGGGCAGCGCGGTGGATGTGGGCGACATGGACTTCAGTAAGGTATTCGAAATGTTTCCACATGGGAGATTGGAGAGCAAGGATAGATCTCATGGAATACAGGGAAAACCAGCCATTTGGGTGCAGAACTGGCACGAAGGTAGAAGACAGAGGGTGGTTGTGGGGGGTGTTTTTTTCAGACTAGAGACCTGTGACCAGTGGAGTGCCACAAGGATCGGTGCTGCGTCCACTACTTTCCATTAATTATATAAATGATTTGAATGTGAACACAGCAGGGATAGTTAGTAAGGTTGCAGATGAAACCAAAATTGCAGGTGTAGTGGACAGTGAGGAATGTTACTTCACATTACAACAGGATGGTGAACTGATGGGACAATGGGCTGAGGGGTGGGAGATGGAGTTTAATTTAGATAAATGGGCGGTGCTGCATTTTGGAAAAGCAAACGTCTTCGCAGGACTTTAACACTTAATGTTAATGTCCCAGGGAGTGTTTCTGAACAAAGAGACCTTGGATTGCAGGTTCACTGTTCCCTGAAAGGAGAATTGTGGGATGATAGGATAGTGAAGAAGGTATTTGTTATGCTTGTGTTTAATAATCAGTGCATTGAGTAGAGGAGTTGGGAGGTCATGTTGTGGCTGTACAGGACATTGGATAAGCCAGTTTTGGCATATTGCGTGCAATTCTTGCCTCCTCCCTATCAGAATGATGTTGTGTAAATTGAAAGGGTTCAGAAAAGATTTGCACAAACGCTGACAGGATTGGAGGATTTGAGCTAAAGGGAGAGGTTAAATTGGCTGGGGATGTTTTCCCTGGAATATCTGAGGCCGAGGGGTTACCCATATGGAGGTTTATAAAGCCATGAGAGGCATGGTTAGGTTTAACAGACAAGGTCTTTTCCCTGGGGTCGGGTAGTCCAGAACTGGAGGGCCGAGGTTCAGGATGAGAGGGGAAAGATATAAAAGGAACGTAAAGGACAACGTTTTGATTTGGAGAGTGTTGTGTGTATGGAATGACCTGCCTGGTGAAGTGGTGGAGACTGGTACAATTACTGCATTTAAAAGGCATCTGGATGGGTATACGAACAGGAAGGGTTGAGAGGGATTTGGGCCAAGTGCTGGCAAATGTGATGAGATTATGTTCGGATATGTGGTGGTGTGGATGAGTTGGACCGAAGGCCCTGTTTCTGTGCTGTACATCTCTCTGACTGTAAATGTTTTCCACTGTCCATTACCAGCCATACACTTCACTGTTTCCCCTGTTTACCTTGGTCAGTTCCCCTCTCAAACACATGTCAATGGCTTTGGTTGTGATTGCAGGGTGTGCTTTATGGTCACTTTAACAATCCATCATCTCACTGAATTCCACTACACTACAATTTCCCAGAGGATATCTCAATGTGACATTACTGCTTCCCTCAGTGTCATCACCCAACGGTCGATCTGAGATAGTCACCTCCCTGGCTGTTTCCACAACGTGTTATTCAAAGAAACACTGACACAAACATTCGAAGAGGAGTTCGGAGACCATCACTTTTGCCGATGTGACTGTCCCAGATTGTACAAAGACTGAAGTCTCCCAGAATTATCACAGTGCCTTTGCATTACACCGGAATACATTGGAATGTGTAACAGGGTTGAGCAATGAAATGCTGTTAGGCAGCCTCTAAACTGTTCTCCTGCTTGTGTTTTTGACACGTGTTACCCAGAATCTGCATTCAGGCTGATTCAACTTCATCGTCTGAGGCCAAATGCTTTCACTGTAATGCCTTTGTTACCCATTACTGTCAGGGTTACCCATCCTGCACTCCCTGCCACCCCTCAAGGAGGTGTGCAATAAAATATTCATGTTCCACCTTTTGTTCACCGTGTCACCACTAAATCTCATTTATCTCTGTGCCACGGTCCATCCACCTTATTGTAGAGACTTTATCCAGTCCAAAAAAGAACATTACGATTGACTCTTTCCACAATTTCTTGTCACAGTCCAATTCACTGATGTGCAGTTTCAGTTAAACTCTGTCTCTTCCTGTTCCTTTCTGCTTGTCTTCAGCTACATTGCCATTTATGTTTGGATTTGGAAAGCTCCTTTCACCTGAAACCTGGCCCTGCATCCTCTCTGTCAGTTTAAAGTCCTGCCCATGAGCTTACCGACACGGTTGGCCAGGACACTGCTCCCAGCAGTGTTATGTTTAATTCACTCATGGGATGTTGCTGTCTCTGGCTGGCCAGCATCGCATGCCCACCCTGAGCTGCCCTTGAGCTGAGTGCCTTGCTGGATGATTACAGAGAGCAGTTTAGAGTCAACCACATCGCTCTGGGTCTTGATCATGTGTAGGCCAGACCCACTGTCTATAATAGATTTCCTTCCTAAAAGGATATGAAGCAGTTAGATGGGTTATACTGGACACCGGCATTAACATCTGGATGAACAGTCGGGTGAGAATAGCACGAGGCCATCACCTGTCCCACTCGGAGCTCACCGTTCACTGAGTACTGATCCCCGTGCACCATGAATCACAACCCTTTCATCATGACCATTGTGTGATCCTGATACCTTCCTGCACTCTGGTGATATCACTCAGTCTCTCTCCATGTGGTATCCCTCACTGTGTGGGTCTAATTGCTGCCTCTGTCAGTGTGTCTCACTCTTGCAGCTACTCCAGATCCTGAGCCAACAGAATTCCCCATTCCAGAGAGACACAGCAGTCCAGGCCAGGGATGGAGACTGGGATTATCCAGATCTCTGTGGGACTCAGGGCCATTCTCCATGTGTAACCCTCACTGCATCAGTCTAATTTCCCATTCTGTCTGTTTCTCTGTCTCCTTTAGGTCATCAGGATGTTCCTGTCTCAGCCGAATTCCTAACTCTTGTCTCGTCCATAACCACCTCAAAGACGCTTGGTCAGTCAGAGAGACATGAAGAGGGAGGTCTGGAGCCTTCAGTAAATCCTGCAGCCGGTAAGATCACTCACAGTAAACAGCACAGGGAGGGGTTTGTGGTCTTCTGTATTCAGACCCGGAAGACAGGACATAGACACAGAGCTGGGTAAGGAACAGCTTCATTCTAGGCTTCATTCACACCATCTTGTGTGGGTCCTGCTTTCACCTCTGCTCTACTGGTCCTCCCTGAGACATCTCTCTCTCTCTGTATCTCTCCCCCCTCTCACCCCCTCACTCGTATTCTCTCTTTCTCACGCTCTCTTTCTCTCTCACCCCTCACTCACTCTCCACCCAAACCCTGCCTCTCACCCGACTCTCTCTCTCCCTCGTGTCCCTCTCTCCCTCATCCCTCTGTCTCTGGCTTGCCCTATATCTCTCCCTATATCTTTCCCTATCACGCTCTGCCCCCTCTCTATCAATCTTTCTCTTTCTCACGCTCTCTCTCCCTCTCTCTCTCTCGTCCCCTTCTCGTGTGCTCTTTCACTCTCTCACACTCTCTCTCTCATTTCCATTACCTCCCGCTCACTTGCATCTCTCTGTCTTTTGCCCCCCCCTCTCTTTCACTCACCCCCTCTCTCGCCCCACTCTATTTCTCACCCCTCTCTCTACCCAACTCTCTCACCCCTCTCTCTCCCCCTCACAATCTCACCCCCTCTCGCTCACACCCCCTCTCAATCACAACCCATCCCTCCCTCACCCTCTCTCCCCCGCCTCTCTCTCTCTCTTCCCCTCTTGTGCTCTCTACTCCTCTCTCACTCCACCTCTCTCACTCTCCCCTCTCTCCCCCTCTCTCCCCCTCTCTCTCCCCCCACTCTTCCCCCTCTCTCTCTCCCCTCTCTCTCACCCCTTTCTCTTACCCTTCCCCCTCACCCCTTTCTCTCACCCCTCTCTTTCACTCCTCGCTCACACCCCCTCTCACTCTCAACCCATCTCTCTCTCACCCTCTCTCCCCACGCCTCTCTCTCTTCCCCATCTCTCTTCCTCTCTCTCTCTGCCCCTCTTGTGCTCTCTACTCCTCTCTCACTCCCCCTCTCTCCCCCTCTCTCGCCCTCTCTCTCCTCCCCCTCTCTCCCCCCACTCTCCCCTCCCCTCTCTCCCCCACACTCCCCCTCTCTCTCACCCCGCTATCTCACCCACCAATCTCCCCCCACCACTCTCTCCCTCCCCCTCTCTCTCCCTCCCCCCTCTCTCCTCCCTCTCTCTCCCCTCTCTCTCACCCCTTTCTCTCACCCTTCTCTCTCACCCCATTCTCTCAACCCTCTCTTTCACCCCTCGCTCACACCCCTCTCACTCTCAACCCATCTCTCTCTCACCCTCGCTCTCTCCCGGCCTCTCTCTCTCTCTTCCCCCTCTCTCTTCCCCACTTGTGCTCTCTTCACCCTCTCTCACTCCACCTCTCTCACTCCCCCCTCTCTCCCCTCCCTCTCTCTCACCCCTCTCTCTCACCTGCCACTCTCCCCCTCCCCTCTGTCTCACCCCTCTCTCTCACACCACTCTCTCAGCCCTCACACTCCCCCATCTCTCTCGCCCACCTCACTCCCCTCCTCCCCTCTCTCATCCCTCTCTAATTCCTTTTTCTCAGTCCTCTCTCCCCCTCTCTCTCCCCTATTTCCCCCTCTCTCTCCCCCTCTCTACCCCTCTCTCTCCCCCTCTCTCCACTCTCTCTTGCCCACATCTCTCCCCCCTCCCTCACCCCTCTCTCTCACCCCCTCTCTCCCACTCTCTCTGCACCCCCTGCTCTCCCCCATCTCCCCCTCTCTCTCCCCTACCACTCCCCTCTCTCCCTCCTCTCTTCCCCCTCTCTCTCCACCCACTGCACCCCATTTCTCTCACACTCTCTCTCCCCTCCTGTCTCTCCCCTCCTTTCTGCCCCCGCTCTCCTCCCTCTGTCTCCCCCCTCTCTACCGCTCTCTCTCGCCCCTCTCTCCTCCTCTCTCTCCCCCACCTCCCCTCTCTCCCTCCTCTCTTTCCCCTCTCTCTCCCCCCTGTCTCCCCTCTCTCTCCACCCATCTCACCCCATTTCTCTCACACCCTCTCTCCCCTCCCTATCTCTCTCACCCTTCTCTCACACACCTCTCTCCTCCGGCCCTCTCCCTTCTCACACCCCTATCTCACTCCCTCTCTCACTCCCCTCTCTCTCACCACTCTCTCATCGCTGTCTCACCCCTCTCTCTCACCCCTCTCTCTGCCAGCCTCTCACTCTACTCCTCTCTCTACCCCTTCTCTCTCCCCTCTCTCCCCATCCCCTTCCCCCATCTGTCTCCTGTTCTCTCTCACCCCTCTCAACCCCCCCCCTCTCTCTCCCCCTCTCTCCCCCTCTCTCACCCCTTCCTCCCCCTCTCACCCCTCTATCATTCCTCTCCCTTACCCATCCCTTCCCCTTTCTCTCCCCCTCTCTCCCCACACTCTCTCGCACACATCTCTACCCCCTCCCTTACCCCTCCCTTTCTCCCCGTCTCTCTGCACCCCGCTCTCCCCCTCTGTCTCCCCCCTCTCCCGCTCTCCCTCTCCCTCTCTCTCCTCCTCTCTCTCCCCTACCTTTCCCCTCTCTCCCCCCTCTCTCTCCCCCTCTCTCTCCACCCATCTCACCCCATTTCTCTCACACTCCTCTCTCCCCCTTGTTTCTCCCCCTCTCTCAGTCCCCTCTCTCTCACCGCTCTTTAACCCCACTCTCTCATCCCTCTCTCTCATCCCTCTCTCTCACCCCTCTCTCCCCCTTCTCTCCCCTCTCTCTCCCTCATCCCATCCACCCTCTCTCTCTCCCACTCTCCCTCACCCCTCTCAACTCCCTCTCTCTCTCCCTCTCTCCCCCTCTCTCACCCCCTCTCTTTCCCGCCTCTCTCACCCCTCTCTCTCACCCCCACTCTCAGAACCTCTGACTGTCACACCCCTCTCTCTCTCATCCCCTCTCTTCCTCACTCCCTCCGTCTCTTGCCCGCGCTCTCTCTCGCCCACGTTCTCACTCACTCTCTCTCTCGCCCACTCTTTCTCTAGCACACACTCTCTCACACCCCTCTCTCTCATCACTCTCTCTCACCCACTCTCTCTCAGCCCTCTCTCTCTCACATCCTTCTCTCTCTCTCAGCCCCTTCTCTCTCACCCATCTCCCTCTCACGCCTCTCTCACCCCTCTCTCTCTCGCTCTCACCCAACTCTCTCTTACCTCTCTCTCTCACCCTCTCTCTCACCCCCTCTCTCTCACCCTGTGTCTGTCTCAACTCCTCTCTATCCCAACCCCTCTCTCTCTGACTCCCTCTCTCTCAACCCCTGTCTGTCTCACCTCCTCTCTCTCAACACCCTCTCTCTCTCTCACCGCCTCTCTCTCAACACCCTGTCTCACTCAACCCCTCTCTCCCTCCCCCTCTTTCTCCCCCCTCTATCTCTCCCCTCTCTCTAACCCCTCACTCACCCCGTCACTCTCTCTCCCCCTCTCTCTCTCACCGCCTCTCTCTCTCGCTCTCACCCCTCTCTCTCACCCCCTTCGCTCTCACTCCTCTCTGTCACCCCTCTCCCTCTCAACCTCTCTCTCTTTCACCCCCTCTCTCACACACTCCCTCTCTCTCGCTCCCTCTCTCTCACCCCTCTCTCTCACCCTCTCTCTTTGAACCCCCCTCACACACTCCCTCACTCTAGCCCCCTCTCTGTCACCCCTCTCTCTCTCACCCCTCTCTCTCTGACCCCTCGCTCTCACCCCATGCTCTCGCTCACCCCGCTCTCTCTCACCCCTCTCTCACCCGCTCTCTCTTTCATCCCGTCTCTCACACACTCTCTCTCTCTCGCCCCCTGTCTCTGTCGCCCCCTTTCTCTCTCGCCTCCTCTCTCTCTCTCGCCCCTCTCTCTCCCCCCTCACGCTCTCCACCCTCTCTCTCCCCTCTCTCTCCCCCTCCCCTCAGCGTTCTCTCTCTCTCACCTCTCTCTCTCCCATCTGCTCTCTACCCCTCTCTCTCATCCCTTTCTTAACCTCTCTTACACTCCTCCCTCTCTCTCACCCCTCTCTCAGCCCTCTCATATTCTCACCCCTCTCTCTCTTACACCACTCGCTCTCCCCCCTCTCTCACCCCACTCTCTCACTGCTCTGTCTTACTCCCCTCTCTATTTTTCTCACCCTCTCTCATCCCTTCTCTTTCTCTCACCCTTCTCTCTGACACCCCTCTCTCTCTCACCGCTCTCTCTCTCACCCCCTCTCTCACCTCCTCACTTTCTCACCCCTCTCTCACACCCTCTCTCTCTCAGCCCCTCTATCTCTCACCCCTTCTCTCTCACCCCCTCACTCTCTCACCCCATGCTCTCGCTCACCCCTCTCTCTCACACTCTCTCTCTTACACCTCCCTCTCCCCCCTCTGTCGCCCTCTCTCTCTTTCACCCTCCTCTGACACACACTCCCTCTCTCTCACCCCTGTCTCTCTCGCGCCCTCTCTCGTCCCCCCCTCTATCTCGCCCCTGTCTCTTACCTCCTCTCTCTCCCACCTCCTCTCTCTTAACCCCTCTCTCTCACCCCCTATCTGTCTCACCTCCTCTCTCTCTCACCCCTCTCTCTCACACCTCTATCTCCCCCTTTCTCTCAACCGTCTCTCTCTGCCCTCTCTCTCTCACCCACTGTCTCTCACTCACTCTCTCTCACGCTCTTAGTCTCTCACAGCGTCTCTCTCTCTCTCTCACCCCCACTCTCAGAACCTCTCCCTGTCATACACCTCTCTCTCTCACCCCCTCTCTTCCTTACTCCCTCCGTTTCTTGCCCACTCTCTCTCTCTCGCCCAATCTCTCTCTCTCGCCCACACACTCTCGCCCACACTCTCTCTCACCCCTCTCTCTCTGTCTCACGCCCCTCTCTCTCATCCACTCTCTCTCAGCCCTCTCTCTCTGTCTCACGCCCCTCTCTCTCATCCACTCTCTCTCAGCCCTCTCTCTCTCAGCCCCCTCTCTCCCACACGCCCCTTCTCTCTCACCCATCTCCCTCTCACCCCTCTCTCTCACCCCTCTCTCTCTGTCTCACACCCCTCTCTCTCACCCCTCTCTCACCACTCTCTCTCATCCACTCTCTCTCAGCCCTCTCTCTTTCACCCCCCTCCCCCCCTCACACGCTCCTTCTCTCACACACCCCTCTCTCACAGCCCTCTCTCTCTCTCCGGCTCTCTCTCTCCCTCTCACTCATCCCTCTCTTAACCACTCTCTTTCTTACACTCCTCCCTCTCTCTCTCACCACTCTCTCAGACCTCTTATAATCTCACCCCTCTATCTCTTACACCACTCTCTCTCTCCCCCTCTCTCTACCCCTCTCTCTTACACACCTATCTCTCACCCCTCTCTCAACCCCCTCTCTCTCACCCCACTCTCTCTTACCCCACTCTCTCTTACCCTCTCCCTCTGCCATCTCTCACTCTCATCCCTCTCTCTCACGCCCCTTCTCTCTCACCCATCTTCCTCTCACCCCGCTCTCTCACCTCTCTCTCTCACCCCCTCTCTCTCACCCCGTATCTGTCTCGCCTCCTCTCTCCCAACCCCTCTCTCTCTCACCCCCTCCCTCTCTCACCCCTCTCTCTCACCCACTGTCTGTCTCAACTCCTCTCTCTCTCTCACGCCTCTCTCTCACACACGCGCCTTCTCTCTCACCCATCTCCCTCTCACCCCTCTCTCTCACCCTCTCTCTCTCTCACAACCCCTCCCTCTCTCAACCGTCTCTCTCACACATCTCTCTCTCACCCTCTTTCTCTCGCTCTCACCCATCTCTCTCTCACCCCTCTCTCTCACCTCTCTCTCTCACACCCCTCTCTCTCACCCTCTTTCTCTTTCACCCCCCTTTCTCACACGCTCCCTCTCTCTCGCCCCCCCCCCCTCACCCTGTCTCTCTGTCTCTCTCCCCCCTCTCTCTCAGCCCTCTCTCTCTCTCTCACCACACTCTCTCTCCGGCTCTCTCTCTCCACTCACTCATCCCTCTCTTAACCACTCTCTTTCTTTCACTCCTCCCTCTCTCTCACCACTCTCTCAGTCCTCTCTATCTATCTCACCCCTCTCTCAACCTCCCTCTCTCTCTCACAGCTCTCTCTCTCTCTCGCTCTCACCCCTCTCTCTCTCACCCCTCTCTCTCACCCCGTGCTCTCTTACCCTCTCTCTCTGATCTCTCTCTCTCTCACCCTCTCTCTCACCCCTCTCTCTCACACCCAGTCTGTCTCACCTCCTCTCTCTTCCAATCCCCCCTCTCACCCCCTCTCTCTCACCCCTCTCTCTCTCTCACCACCTCTCTCTCAGCACCCTCTCTCGCTCATCCCCTCTCTCTCACACCTCTCTCTCTCTCACACACCTCTATCGCCCCCCTCTCTCTCTCACCCCTCACTCTCTCTCACCCCATGCTCTCGCTCACCCCTCTCTCTCACCCTCTCCCTCACCCTCTCTCTCGTTCACCCCGTCTCTCACACACACACACTCTCTTGCACCCTCTCTCTCTCGCCTCTCTCCCCCTCTCTCAGCCCCCTCAGTCTCTCACCCCGTCACTCACTCTCTCTCAAACCGCCTCTCTCTCACCACCCTCTTTCTCACACAACCCCATCTCTCCATCACCCCTCTCTCTCTATCACTCCACTCTCTCACCCTCTCTCACCCCCTCTTTCTCACACAACGTCTCTCACAGCCTCACTTGCCCTCTCTCTCTTTCATCCCATCCCTCACACACTCTGTCTCTCGCCCCCTGTCTCGCTGCCTCTCTCTCGCCCCTCTCTCTCTCACCAGTCTCTCTCCCCCTCACTCTCTCCCCCTTTCTCTCCCCCCTCACTCTCTCCCCCTCTATCTCTGTCCCTGTCTCTCAACCACTCTCTCTCACACCCTCGCTCTCTCACCCCGTCACTCTCTCTCCGCCTCTCTCTGTCTCACCACCTCTCTCTCTCTCGCTATCACCCATCTCTCGCTCCCACCATCTCTCTCTACCCCTCTCTCTCATCCCACTGTCTCACCCTTTTCTCTTATACCCTCTCTATCTGTCTCATCCCTCTCTCAGCCATCTCTCTCTCACCCCTCTCTCTCACCCCCCTCTCTCTCTCGCTCTCACACTTCTCTCTCTCACCACTCTCTCTCTCTCACCCCCTCTCTCACCCCTTCACTCTCTCTCCCCCCTCTCTCTCTCTCGCTCTCACCCCTCTCTCTTACCTCTCTCTCTCACACCCCCCTCACCCTCTCTCTCTCTCTCACCCTTCTCTCTCTCACCACTCTCTCTCTCTCACCCCCTCTCTCACCCCCTCACTCTCTCTCCCCCCCTCTCACACCCTCTCTCTCTCAGCCCCTCTCTCTCTCACCCCCTCACTATCTCACCACGTCATTGTCTCTCCCCCTCTCTCTTACCGCCTCGCTCTCAACACCCTCTCTCACTCATCCCCCTCTCTCTCACCCGCTCTCTCTCACCATCTGTCTGTCTCACATCGTCTCTCTTACCCCTCTCTCTCTCACATCTCTCTATCTCTCAGCCCCGTCTTTCTCACCTCCTCACTCTCTCATACCCCTCTCTCTCACCGCCTGTCTCGCAACACCCTCTCTCACTCAACCCCTCTCTCTCTCACCCCTCTCTCTCTCACACCTCTCTCTCTCACCTGTTCTCTCTATCTCACTTCACTATCTTACTCACCCCTCTCTATCTCTCTCACAACCCTCCCTCTCATCCCCATCTCTCCCTCTCACCCTCTCTTTCTCTCAACCCGTCTCTCTCACACCTACCTCTCTTTCACCCCTTTCTTACCCCTCTCTCAGCCCTCTCTCTCCCTCACCCGACACTCACTCTCACTCCCTCTCTGTCTCTCACTCCTTTTCTCTCTCTTACCCCCGCACTCTCTCACCCCTCTCTAAACCTCTCTCTCTCTCGCTCTCACCCTTCTCTCTCACCGCTCTCTTTCAACCCTGTCTCTTTCACCCCTTTCTTTCTCACCCCTCTCTCAGCCCTCTCTCTGGCTCACCCGACTCTCTCTCTCACTCCCTCTCTATCTCTCACCCTTCTCTCTCTCACCCCTCTCTCTCAACCCTCTCTCTCTCACCCTCTCTCTCTTTCACCCCCCTCTCTCACACACTCCCTCACTCTCGCCTCCTCTCTCTCTCACCCCTCTATCTCTCACCCCATGCTCTCTCTCACCCCTCTCTCTCACACCCCTCTCTCACCTTCTCTCTCTTTCACCCCGTCTCTCACACACTCCCTCTCTCTTGCCCTCGTCTCTGTCGTCCCCTTTCTCTCTCGGCCCCTCTCTCTCTCTCGCCCGTCTCTCTCCCCCTCACACTCTTCACCCTCTCTCTCTCCCCCTCTATCTCTCTCCCTGTCTCTCACCTCCTGACTCTCTCACCCCGTCACTCTCTCTCCCCCTCTCTCCCCTCACCACTCTCTCTCTCTCACCCTCTCTCTGTCACCCCTCTCTCTCACCCCATGCTCTCGCTCACCCCCTCTAACATCCCTCTCCCTCACCCTCTCACTCTTTCACCCCGTTTCTCACACACTCCCTCTCTCTCAACTCCTTCACTCTCGCCGTCTCTCTCTCGCCCTCTCGCTCACCCCTCTCTCTCACCCCTCTCCCTCACCCTCTCTCTCTTTCACACACTCTCTCATACACTCCCTCTCTCTCGCCCCCTGTCTCTAGCTCCGTCTCTCTCTGGCCCTCCCCTCCTCTTTCTCTCTCTCCCCCCACTCTCACCCCCCTCTCTCTCCCCGTCTATCTCTACCCCCTCATTCAGTCTCTCCCCACACTATCTCACCCCGTCACTGTCTCTCCCTCTCTCCCTCTCACCACCTCACCCCTCTCTCTCACCCCCTCTCTCTCACAACCTGTCTGTCTCACCTCCTCTCTCTCCCACCCCTCACTATCTCTCACCCACTTTATCTCACCCCTCTCTCTCTCTCACCCCGCTCTCTCTTACCCTCTCTCTCTGACCTCTCTCTCTCACCCTCTCTCTCACTCCTCTCTCTCACCCCGTGTCTGTCTCACCTCCTCTCTCTTCCAACCCCCCCTCTCTCTCACCCCCTCTGTCTCACCCCCTGTCTGTCTCACCTCCTCTCTCTCTCACCCCTCTCTCTCTCTCAGACCGCCTCTCTCTCACCCCCTCTTTCTCACACCCCCTCTCTCACAACCTTCCTCGCCCTCTCTCTCGTTCATCCCATCCCTCACACACACTCTCTCTCTCTCGACCCCTGTTTCTCTCGCTGCCTCTCTCTCTCTAGCCTCACTCTCTCCCACCTCTCTCTCCCCCTCACTCTCTCCCCCCTCACTCTCTCCCCCCTCTATCTCTCTCCCTGTCTCTCAACCCCTCTCTCTCACACCCTCGCTCTCTCACCCCGTCACTCTCTCTCCCCCTCTCTCGATCTCACCACCTCTCTTTCTCTCCTTCTCTCCCATCTCTCTCTCCCACCATCTCTCTCTACCCCTCTCTCTCATCCCACTCTCTCATCCTTTTCTCTTCTACCCTCTCTATCTCTCTCACCCCTCTCTCATCATCTTCTCTCTCACACTTCTGTCTCTCACCCCCTCTCTCTCACTCCCGCCCCTTTCTCTCAACCCTCCCTCTCTCACACCTCTCTCTCACCCCTTCTCTCTCACACCCCTCTCTCTCTACCCCTCTCTCTCATCCCACTCTCTCATCCTTTTCTCTTCTACCCTCTCTATCTCTCTCACCCCTCTCTCATCATCTTCTCTCTCACACTTCTGTCTCTCACCCCCTCTCTCTCACTCCCGCCCCTTTCTCTCAACCCTCCCTCTCTCACACCTCTCTCTCACCCCTTCTCTCTCACACCCCTCTCTCTCTACCCCTCTCTCTCATCCCAGTCTCTCACCCCTCTCTCCTCCACCCCTCTCTATCTCTCTCACCCCTGTATCATCCACCACACTCTCTCACACCTCTCTCTCTCCCCCTCTCTCTCACTCACGCCCCTCTCTCTCACACCTCTCTCTCACCCCTCTCTCTTACCCTCACTCTCTCAGCTCGCTCTCTCTTACCCTCTCTCTCAGTCCGCTCCCTCATCCCTCTCTCTCACCCATCTCTCTCTAACCCCTCTCTCTCACCCACTCTCTTGCTCTCACCCCTCTCTCTCTTACTTCTCTCTCTCTTACCTCTCTCTCTCACCCTCTCTCTCTCTCACCCTTCTCTCTCTCACCCTTCTCTCTCACCATTCTCTCTCTCATCCCCTCACAATATTACCCCGTCAATGTCTCTCCCCCTCTCTCTCTAACCGCCTCGCTCTCAACACCCTCTGTCACTCATCCCCCTCTCTCGCACCCCCTCTCTCTCACCACCTGTCTGTCTCACATCCTCTCTCTCACACACCTCTCTATCTCTCACCCCCGTCTGTCTCACCTCCTCTCTCTCTCTCATACCCCTCTCTCTCACCGCCTGTCTCGCAACACCCTCTCTCACTCACCCCTCTCTCTCTCACCCCCCTCTCTCACTCACACCTCTCTCTCTCTCACCGGTTCTCTCTATTCCACTTCACTATCTTACTCACCCTCTCTCTCTCTCAACCCTCCCTCTAATCCCCATCTCTCCCTCTCACCCTCTCTTTCTCTCACCCCGTCTTTCTCACACCTCCGTCTCTTTCACCCCTTTCTTACTCACCCCTCTCTCAGCCCTCTCTCTCCCTCACCCGACCCTCACTCTCACTCCCTCTCTGTCTCTCACTCCTTTTCTCTCTCTTACCCCCTCACTCTCTCACCCCTCTCTCACACCCTCTCTCTCTTAGCCCTCTCTCTCACTCACCCTCTCTCTCTCTCTCGCTCTCACCCCTCTCTCTCTTACCCCTCTCTCACCCTCTCTCTCTTTCACCCCATCTGTCACACACTCCCTCTCTCTCGCCCCCGTCTCTGTCACCCCCTTTCTCTCTCGGCCCCTCTCTCTCTCACCCGTCTATCCTCCCTCTCACACTCTCCACCCTCTCTCTCTCCCCCCCCTCCCCTCTCTCTCCCCCCTCTATCTCTCCCCCTCTCTCTCACCCCCGAGTCTCTCACCCCGTCACTCTCTCTCCCCCTCTCTCCCTCATCACTCTTTCTCTCACCCTTCTGTCTCTCACCCCATGCTCTCGCTCACCCTCTCTAACACCACTCTCCCTCATCCTCTAACTCTTTCATCCTGTCTCTCACACACTCCCTCTCTCTCGCCCCCTGTTTCTCTCGCCGTCTCTCTGTCGCCCTCCCCTCATCCCTCTCTCTCTCCCCCTCTCCCCCTCTTTCTCTCCCCTGTCTCTCAGTCTCTCTCTCTCTCATCCCCTCACTATCTCACCCTGTCGCTGTCTCTCCCCCTCTCCTCTCACCGCCTCGCTCTCAACATCCTCTCTCACACATCCCCCTCTTTCTCCCCTCTCTCTGTCTCACCCCTCTCTCTCACCGCCTTTCTCTCACAACATGTCTGTCTCACCTCCTCTCTCCCCCACCCCTCTCTATCTCTCACCCCCTCTCTATCACCCTTCTCTCTCTCACCCCGCTCTCTCTTGCCCTCTCTATCTGACCTCTCCCTCTCTCACCCTCTCTCACCCCTCTCCCCCACCCCTATCTCTCACCCCTCTCTCTCACCCCTCTCTCTCTCACCCCGCTCTCTCTTGCCCTCTCTATCTGACCTCTCCCTCTCTCACCCTCTCTCACCCCTCTCTCTCACCCCTGTCTGTTTTACCTCCTCTCTCTCTCACCCCTCTCTCTCTCACCACCTCTCTCTCTCAACACCCTCTCTCGCTCATCCCCTCTCTCTCACCCTCTCCCTCACCCTCTCTCTTGTTCACCCCGTCTCTCACACACTCCCTCTCTCTCGCCCTCTCTCTCTCGCCTCTCTCCCCCTCTCTCAGCCCCCTCAGTCTCTCACCCCGTCACTCTCTCTCTCTCTCACACCGCCACTCTCACCACCCTCTTTCTCACACATCCCCATCTTTCCTTCACCCCTATCTCTCACCCCACTCTCTCACCCCACTCTCTCACCCCCTCTTTCTCACACCCCCTCTCACAACCTTCCTCGCCCTCTCTCTCTTTCATCCCATCCCACACACACTCTCTCTCTCTCGATCCTGTTTCTCTCGCTGCATCTCTTGCCCCTCTCTCTCAACCCTCTCTCTCCCCCTCACTCTCTCCCCCTTTCTCTCCCCCCTCACTCTCTCCCCCTCTATCTCTCTCCCTGTCTCTCAACCCCTCTCTCTCACCCCCTCGCTCTCTCACCCCGTCACTCTCTCTCCGCCTCTCTCCCTCACCACTCTCTCTCTCTCACCCATCTCTCTCACCGCTCTCTCTCTCACCCCATGCTCTCGCTCACCCCCTCTAACACCCCTCTCCCTCATCCTGTCACTCTTTCTCCCCGTCTCCCACACACTCCCTCTCTCTCGCCACCTGTCTCTCTCGCCGTCTCTCTCTCGCCCTCCCCTCTTCCCTCTCTCTCTCCCCCCACTCTCTCCCCCTTCCCACACCCCCTCTATCTCTCCCCCTGTCTCTCAGTCACTCTCTCTCTCACCCCCTCACTATCTCACCCCGTCACTGTCTCTCCCCCTCTCTCTCTCTCCCTCCGCCTCGCTCTCAACACCCTCTCTCACTCATCCCCCTCTTTCACCCCTCTCTCAGTCTCACCCCTCTCTCTCACCCCCTTTCTCTCTCACCATCTGTCTGTCTCACCTCCTTTCTGGCCCACTCCTCTCAATCTCTCACCCCCTCTCTCTCACCCCTGTCTGTCTCCCCTCCACTCTCTCTCTCTCATACCCCTCTCCCTCACTGCCTCTCTTGCAACACCCTTTCTCACTCACCCCCTCTCTCTTACTCTCTCTCTCACACCTCTCTCTCTCTCACCCCTCTCTCTCTTTCACCCCTCTCTTTCTCACCCCTCTCTCTCCCTCCTCTGTCTCTCACCCGACTCTCTCTCTCACACTCCCTCTCTTTCTCTCACTCCTCTCTCTCTCACCCCCTCACTGTCTCACCCCGCTCTCTCACCCCTCTCTCTCTCAGCCCTCTCTCACTCACCCTCTCTCTCTCTCTCACCCTCTCTCTCACCCCTCTCTCTCTCACCCTCTCTCTCTCGCTCTCACCCTTCTCTCTCTCACCCCTCTTTCTCACCCCTCTTTCACACCCTCTCTCTCCCAGCCCTCTCTCTCTCTCACCTTCTCTCTCTCTTGCTCTCACCCTTCTCTCTCTTACCCCTCTCTCTCTCTCATCTTTCTCTTTCTATCTCTTTAACCCACTCTCTCTCATCCCTCTCTTACCCCTCTCTCTTATACTCCTCCATCTCTCTCTCACCAATCTCTCAGCCCCCTCATACTCTCACCCCTCTCTCTCTTAAACCACTTTCTCTCTACCCTCTCTCTCTACCCCTCTCTCTCACACACCCCTCCTTCTCTCTCTCTCACCCCCCCTCTCTCTCACCCCACTGTCTCTCACCCCTCTCTCTCACACCCTCTCTCACTCGCCCTCTCTCTTTCACCCGTGTCTCACACACACCATCTCTCTCACCCCCTGTTTCTCTCTCTGCCTCTCTCTCTCTCCCGCATTCTCTCGCCCCCTCTCTCTCTCTCGCTCCTCTCTCTCTCCCCCTCATGCTCTCCACTCTCTCTCTGTCTCACCCCTCTCTCTCCCCCTCTATCTCTCCCTCTGTCTCTCAGCCCCTTTCTCTCTCACCACCTCACTCTCTCTCCCTCTCTCACCACCTCTCTCTCAACACCCTCTCTCACTCATCCCCCTCTCTCTCTCACCCTCTCTCTCTCTCACCCCCTGTCTGTCTCTCCTCCTCTCACTCACCACCCTCTCTCTCTCACCGCCTCTCCATCAACACCCTCTCTCATTCACTCCTCTCTCTCTCTTTCACCCCTCTGTTTCTCACCCCTCTCTCAGCCCTCTCTCTCCCTCACCCGACTCTCTCTCACTCTCTCTCTGTCTCTCACTTCTTCTGTCTCTCTCACCCCCTCACTCTCTCTCATCATCTCTATCTCTCTGTCACCCCACTCTCTGTCTCTCACGCCCCAATCTCTCACCCCTATCTCCCTCTCAACCCTTTCTTTCACCCTCTCTCTCTCCTCTCACACTTTTTGCTCTCACCCTTCTCTCTCTCACCCCCTCCTATCTCACCCCTCTCTCTCTCTTTCATACCACCCTCTCTCACCCTCTATCTCTTTCACCGCCCTCTCTCACACACTGCCTCTCTCTCGGCCCCTCTCTCGCACCCCGTCTCTCTCTCTCTCCCCCCCTCTCTCAACTCTCTCTCTCTCACCTCTCTCTCCCCTCTGCTCTCTACCCCCTCTCTCATCCCTCTCTTACACTCTCTCTCTTACACTCTTCCCTCTTCTCCCTCACACCCCTCTCTCACCCTCTCTCTCTCTCTCACCGCCCTCTCTCACACACTGCCTCTCTCTTGGCCCTCTCTCGCAACCCGTCTCTCTCTCTCCCCCCTCTCTCTCAGCTCTCTCTCCCTCTCACCCTCTCTCTCTCTCAGCTCTCTCTCTCTCACCTCTCTCTCCCCTCCGCTCTCTACCCCTCTCTCTATCATCCCTCTCATACCCCTCTCTCTCTTACACTCTTCCCTCTTCTCCCTCACACCCCTCTCTCACCCTCTCTCTCTCTCACCGCCCTCTCTCACACACTGTCTCTCTCTCGGCCCTTCTCTCGCAACCCGTCTCTCTCTTTCCCCCTCTCTCTCTCAACTCTCTCTCTCACACTCTCTCTCTCAGGCCCCTCTCTCTCTCTCACCTCTCTCTCCCCTCCGCTCTCTACCCCTCTCTCTCTCATCCCTCTCATACCCCCTCTCTCTCTTACACTGCTCCCTCTCTCTCTCACCCCTGTCTCAGCACTCTCGTACTCTCACCCCTCTCTCTCTTACACCGCTCTCTCCCTTCCCCTCTCTCTCATCCCACTGTCTCACTGCTCTCTCTTATTCCCCTCTCTATTTCTCTCACCCCTCTCTCATCCCCTCTCTCTCTCACACTCTCTCTCTCTCACACTCCTCTCTCTCACTCACGCACCTCTCTCTCACCCCGTCTCTCTCACTCCTCTCTCTCTCACCCTCTCTCTCACTCCTCTCTCTCTCACCCTCTCTCTCACTCCTCTCTCTCACACACCCTCTCTCACTCACAACTCACTCTCTCACACCCGTCTCTCTCGCTCACTCCTCTCTCTCGCACCCCTCTCTCTCACTCCTCTCTCTCACCCCTCTCTCACACCCTCCCTCTCTTTCACCCCCCTCACACACTCCCTCTCTCTCGCCCCCTCTCTCTCTCACTCCTCTCTCTCATCCCTCTCTCTCGCACCCTATCCTCTCGCTCACCCCTCTCTCTCACCCAACTCCCTCATCCTCTCTCTTTCACCCCATCTCTCACACACTCCCTCTCTGTCGCCCCCTGTCTCTCTCGCCGCCTTTCTCTCACCCCCTCTATCTCTCGCCCCCCTCTCTCTCCCCCTCACTCTCTCCATCGTCTCTCTCCCCCCTCTCTCTCCCCCATCTCTCCCCGTTTCTCACCCCCTCACTCTCTCACCCCATTACTCTCTCTCACCCTCTCTCTCACCGCGTCTTTCTCAACACCGTCTCTCACTCATCCCCCCTCTCTCTCACACACCTCTCTCTCTCACCTCCAGTCTGTCTCACCTCCTCTCTCTCTCATCCCCTCACTCTCACCCCCTCTCTCTCACCCCCTGTCTCACCTCGTCTCTCTCTCTCTCACCCCCTCTCTCTCAACACCATCTCGCATACACATTCTCTCTCTCTAACCCCCTCTCTCCCTCACACATCTCTCTCTCACCCGTTCTCTCTATCTCAACTCACTATCTCACTCATCCCTCTCTCTCACTCTCTCTCAAACCCCACTATCTCTCACCCCTCTATCTCACACCCCCTCTCTCGTTCTCTCAACCTCTCTCTCTCAACACCTCACCCTCTCTCCCAAGCTTACCCACGGTCTCTCTCACCCACTCTCTCTCACACCCTCTCACCCGCTCTCTGTCAACCGCTCACACCCCCATCTCTCTCTCATCCCCTTCTCTCTCTCTCTCTCTCTTACACCCCTCTCTATCTCACTCACGCCCCTCTCTCTCACCCCTCTCTTTCTCACCCCTCTCTCTCACCCCTCTCCCTCACCCTCTCTTTCTTTCACCCCGTCTCTCACACACTTATCAATCTCACCTCCTGTCTCTCTCGCCACCTCTCTCTAAACACCCTCTCTCACTCATCCCCTCTCCCTATCACGCCTCTCTCTGTCTCACCCCTCTCTCTCTCCCCTGTCTCTTAAACCCCTCTCTATCTCTCTCACCCCTCTCTCTCTCCTCTCTCTCAACCCCTTCTCTCTCACCCCTCTCTCTAAACTCCTTTCTCTCACTCTCTCTCTCTCACCCCTCTCTCTCAACCCTCTCCGTCTCACACCCCTCTCTCTCTCTCTCACTCCCCTCTCTCTCTCTCACCCCCCTCTCTCTCATCCCTCTCTCTCACCCTTCTCTCTCTCTCACCCCTCTCTCTCTCACCCCTCTCTCTCTCACCCCTCTCTCTCGCACCCCATGCTCTCGCTCACCCCTCTCTGTCATTCACCCCGTCTCTCGCACACTCCCTCACTCTCGCCCCTGTCTCCCTCACCGCCTCTCTCTCAATACGCTCTCTCACTAATCCCGTCTCTCTCACACCTCTCTCTGTCTCACCCCCCTCACTCACCCTCTCTCTCACCCCCTACTCACACCACCTGTCTGTCTCACCTCCTCTCTCGCCCACCCTTTCTCTCTGTCAACACCTTTCTCTCCCACCGCATCCCTCTCTCTCACCCCTCTCTCACCCCTCTCTCTCTCACCCCTCTCTCTCTCACCCCTCTCTCCCTCGCACACCCTCTCTCTCTCACCCCTCTCTCTCTCACCCCTCTCTCTCTTTCTCACCCTCTCTCTCACTCTCGACCCCTCTCTCTCTCGCCCTTCTCTCTCACCCCTCTCTCTCTCTCTCACCCCATGCTCTCGCTCATCCCTTTCACTCACCCCTCTCCCTCACCCTCTCTTTCTTTCACCCCGTCTCTCACACACTCCCTCAATCTCGCCCACTGTCTCTCTTGCCACCTTTCTCTCGCCCCCTCTCTCTCTCTCTCGCCCCCCCTCTCTCTTGCCACTCTCTCTCTCTCTCCTTTCACTCTCTCCACCGTCTCTCTCTCGCCCATCTATCTCTCCCCCGTCTCTCACCCCCTGACTCTCTCACCCCGTCACTCTCTCTCCCTCTCTCTCTCTCTCTCACCGCCTCTCTCTCAACACGCTCTCTCACTCATTTCCCTCGCTCTCTCATCCCTGTCTCTCTCCCCCCTCACCCTCTCTCACGCCATTTCTGTCTCACCTCCTCTCTCTCACTCCCCTTTATCTCATCGTCTCTCTCTCACACACCCTCTCTCTCTCACCCCTCTCTCTCTCTCTCGTTCACCCCTCTCTCAGCCCTTTCTGTCCCTCACCCGACTCTCTCTCTCGCCCCCTCTCTGTCTTTCACTCCTCTCTCTCTCTCTCTCTCACGCTCTCACAGTCTCACCCCTCTCTCTCTCACCCTCTCTCTCTCTCAGCCCTTCTCTCTCTCTGTCAACCCTCTCTCTCTCTCTCACGTCCCTTTCTCGCACCCCTCTCTCTTAGCCTCGCTCTCTTACAGCTCTCTCTCTCTCTCACCCCTCTCTCGCTCACCCCCCTCTCTCTCACCCCTCTCTCTCACCCCACCCTCTCTCACCCTCTCTCTTTCACCGCCCTCTCTCACACACTGCCTCTCTCTCGACCCCTCGGTCTCACCCCGTCTCTCTCTCTCCCGCCTCTCTCTCTTTCTCTCACTTCTCTCTCTCACTCCGCTCTCTCTCATCCCTCTCTTAACTCCTCTCTCTCTTACACTCCTCCCTCTCTCTCACCCCTCTCTCAGCCCTCTCATACTCTAACCCCTCTCTCTCTTACACTACTCTCTCTTACCCTCTCTCTCCCTTCGCCTCTCTCTCATCCCACTCTCTCACCCCTCTCTTACACCCCTCTCTATCTCTCTCACCCCTCTCTCTCTCTCACCACTCGCTCTCTTTCACACAACTCTCTCTCACACACGACCTTTCTCTCACCCCTCTCTCTCACCCTCTCTCTCTCTCTCTCAGCCCTTCTCTCTCTCTGTCAACCCTCTCTCTCTCTCACGTCCCTCTCTCGCACCCCTCTCTCTTAGCCTCGCTCTCTTACAGCTCTCTCTCTCTCTCTCTCACCCCTCTCTCTCTTTCACACCCCTCTCTCTCTCCCCGTCTCTCTCCCTGCTCTCTCTCTCTCAGCCCTCTCTCTCACACCCATCTCTCTCTCACCCCCTCTCTCCCTCAACCTCTCTCTCTTTAATCCCCCTCTCTCACACTCCCTCTCTCTCTCTCTCAGTCCCCCTCTCTCTCACACACGCCCTCTCTCACCCCTTCTCTCTCTCACCCTTCTCTCTCTCTCTCTCTCACCCCCTGTGTCTCATCCCCCCTCTCTCTCTCTCTCTCCCTCTCTCTTCCCCTCTCTCTTCCCCTCTCTCTCTCACTCTTCCCCTCTCTCTCCCCCTCCTGTTACCTCTCTCTCCCCTCGCTCGTCCCCTCTCTCCCCCCTCGTCCCCTCTCTCTCGCTCAATCTCTCCCCCTCTCACTCCCCCTCTCTCTCCCCTCTCGTCCCCTCTCTTTCCTCCTCTCGTCCCCTCACTCCACTCTTCTCGTCACCTCTCTCTCCCCCCTCTCTCACCTCTCTCATTCCCTCTCTCTACTCCTCTCATCCCCTCTCTCTGCCCTTTCTCTCCCCTCTCTCGCCCCCTCCATTTCACCCCTCTCTCTCCCTCCCTCGCCCCCTCTCTATCCCTCTCTCTCTCGTCCCCTTTCTCCCCCCTCGCGTCCCCTCTCTCTCCCCCACTCGTCACCTCTCTCTCCACCCCTTGGATCACCTCACTTTCCCCTCTCTCGCCCTTCTCTTGTCCCCTCTCTCTCCCTGTCTCCCCCACTGCACCCATTGTTCCATCTCTCTCCCTCATCGTCCCCTCTCTCTCCCCCTCTCGTTCCCTCTGTCTCACCCCATCGTCCCCTCTCTCACCCCATCATTCCCTCCCTCTCCCCACATCGATCCCTCTCTCTCTCTCTCTCCCTCTCTCTCCCCCTCTCTCTCCCCCCTCTCTCTCTCTCTTCTGCTCTCTCTCTTCTACTCTCTCTCCCTCTCTTGCCCCCCTCTCTCCCTCTCTCTCTCCCTCTCTCTCTCCCTCTCTCTTCCCCTGTCTCTCCACGTCTCGTTACCTCTCTCTGCCCCCTCTCGTCCCCTCTCTCTCCCTCTCGTCCCCCCTCTCTCTCCCTCAATATCTCCCCCTCTCTCTTCCCCTCTCTCTCTCACTTCCCATCTCTCGCTCCCTCTCGTCACCTCTCTCTCCCCTCTCTCCACCCCTCTCTCTCCCCTCTCTCTCTCCTCTCTCGTCCCCCCCCCTCTCTCCCCCATTGTCCCTTCTGTTTCCCTCTCTCTCATCCCCTCTCTCTCCATCACTGGTGCCCGTCTATCCCGCTCTCATCACCTCTCCCCCCTCATTCATCCCTTCTCTCTCACTCCCTCCCCACTCTCTCCTTCTCTAGTCCCCTCTCTCTCCCACTCTTGTCTCCTCGCTCCCCCCTCTCATCACGTCTCTCACCCTCTCTCTTCCTCTCTCTCTCGTCACCTCTCTCTCCCCCTCTCTTCAGCTCTCTCTCTCTCTCTCCCCTCTCTCGTCCTCTCTCTCCCCTCTATCGAACCCTCTCCTTCCTTCTCCCTCCCCTCATCCCCATCGTCTCCCTCTCTCCCCCTATCATCCCCTCTCTCTCCCCATCCTCCCCTCTCCCTCCCCCTCTCATCCCTTCTCTCTCACCCCATCCCCCTCTCTCCCCTCTCGTTCCCTCTCTCTCCCGCCCCTCTCTCTACCTCTCTCGTCCCCTCTCTCTCCCCCTCTTGTCCCACCTCTCTTACCCTCTCTCTCTCCCCCTCTCACTCCCCCCCTCTCTCCCCATCATCCCCTCTCTTTCCTTCTCTCATCCCCTCTTTCTCCCCCTCTCGTCCCCTCGCTCCCCCATCACTTCTTTCCCCCCATCGTCCCCTCTCTCTCCCCTCTCATCCCCTCACTCCACTCCTCTCGTCATCTCTCTCTCCTCTCTCTATCTCCTCTCTCGTTCCCTCTCTCTCCTCCTCTCATCCCCTCTCTCTCCCCTGTCTCACCCCCTCCCTTTCCCCCCTCTCTCTCCCTCCCTTGTCCCCTCTCTATCCTTCTCTTGTCCCCTTTCTTCCCTCTCGTCCCCTCTCTCCCCCTCTCCTCACCTCTCTCTCCACCCCTCTCGTCACCTCTATTTCCCTTCTCTTGCCCCTCTCTTGTCCCCTCTGTCTCCTCCATTGTCCCTTCTCTCTCCCTCTCTCCCCCTCTGCACCCATCATTCCCTCTCTCTCTCCCATGGTGCCCTCTCTCTCCCCTCTCTCATCCCCTCTGTCGCCCCCCCATCGTCCCCTCTCTCTCCCCCATCGTCCCCTCTCCCTCCCCCCATCGACCCCTCTCTCTCCCTCTTTCTTCCTCTCTCTCTCTACCCCCTCTCTCTCTCCCTCTCTCTTCCCCTTTTTCTCTCTCTTCCCCTCTCTCGCCCCGCTCGTCACCTGTCTCTCCCCTCTCTTGTAACCTCTCTCCCCCCTCTCGTCCCCTCTCTCTCCCTCAATCTTTCCCCCTCTCTCTTCCCTCACTCTCTCTCTCTCTCTCTTCCCCTCTCTCTCCCCCATTCGTCACCTCTCTCTCCCCTCTCTCTATCACTTTCCCTCTCTCTCTCCCCCTCTCGTCACCTCTCTCTCCCCTCTCTCCCCTCTCTCATCCCCCCTCCCTCCCTCTATCGCCCTCTCTCTCCCCTGTAGTCCCGTCTGTCTCCCACTCTCTCCCCTCTCTCTCCCTCTCTCATCCTCTCTCTCCCCATCTCTCTCCCCCACCGTCCCCCCTCTCCCGCTCTCGTCACCTCTCCCGCCTCATTCATCCCCTCTCTCTTCCCCCCTCGTCCCTTCTATATCGCTCCCGTCCCCTCTCTCTCCCGTCGTCCACTCTCTCTCTCTGTCCTCCCCTCTCGCACCCTCCCCATTCTCTCCTTCTCTCATCACCTCTCTCTCCCGCTCTTGTCCCCTCCCTCACCCCCCTCATCACCTCTCTCACCCTCTCTCTTCCCCTCTCTCGTCCCCTCTCTCTCCCCCTCTGGTCACCTCTGTCTCCCCTCTCCCAAAACCCTCTCTCCCCTCTCTCTTGCCCCCCTCTCCCCCTCTCCCTTCCCCTCTCTCTCTCACTTACCCTCTCTCTCCCTCTCGTCTCCTCTCTCTGCCGTCTCTCCCCTCTCTCCACCCCTCTTTCTCCCCTCTCTCGTCCCCTCTCTCTCCCATAATCTCTCCCCCTCTCTATTACCCTCTCTCTTTCCATCTCGTCTCCTCGCTCTCACCCCATAGTCCCCCCTCTCTCTCCTGTCCCCTCTGTCTCCCTCTCTCGTCCCCGCTCTCTCCACCCTCGTCCTCTCTCTCATCCACTCTTGTCCCACCTCTCCTAAACTCTCTCTCACCCTCTCTACCCCCATCGTCCCCTCTCTCTCCCTCTCTCTCCCCGCTTTCTTGTCTCTCTCTTCCCGCATCGTCTCCTCTCTGGCCACCCATCGTCCCCTTTCTCTCCCTCTCTCCCCACATCGTCACCTCTCTCTCCCTCTCTCTCCTTTTTCTATCCCTCCATCGGCCCCTCTCTATCCCTCTTGCTACCCTCTCTCTACCCTCTCTCCCTCAATCCTCTACTCTCTCACCCCCCCCATAGTCCCTTCTCTCTCCCCCTTTCGTCGCCTCACTCTTCCCCCATCCTCCCCTCTCTCTCCCTCTCTCGTCCCCTCTGTCTCCCCCTATCGTCCCCTCTCTCTCCCCTCTCTTTCCCACCCCTCTCTCTCTCCTCCTCTTGTCCCCTCTCTCTCCCCCCCATCGTTCCCTCCCTCTCCCCCTTTCGTCCCATCTCTCTCATTTCCGGCCCCTCTCTCTCCCCCATCATCCCCTCTCTTTCACCATCCTCCCCTCTCTCTCCCCATCTCGTCCATTCTCTCTTACCCCATCCCCCTCTCTCTCCTCTCGTCCCCTCTCTCCCGCCCATCTCTCTCCCTCTCTCGTCCCCTCTCTCTCCACCCTCGTCCTCTCTCTCTTCCCCTTGTTGTCCCACCTCTCTTTCCCTCTCTCTCCCCCTCACTCCCCCTCTCTCTCCCTCTCTCGTCCCCTCTCTCCTCCATCACCTCTCTCCCCCTCTCGTCCCCCCTCTCTCTCCCCGCTCGTCCCCTGACTCCATTCCTCTCATTTCCCCTATCCCCTCTCTCTCACCTCTCTCGTTCCTTCTCTCTCCTCCTCTAATCCCCTCTCTCTCCCCTCTCTCTCCCCCTCTCTCTCCCTCTCTCTTCCCCTCTCTCTCTCTTCCCCTCTCTCTCTCTTCCCCTCTCTCTCCCTCTCTTGGCCCCTCCCTCTCCCTCTCTCTTCCCCTCTCAATCCCTCTCTCTCTCCCCCCATCATCACCTCTCTTTCCGTCTCTCCTCTCCTCTCTCTCCCCCTCTCGACCCCTTGCTCCCCCATCACGTCTCTCCTTCATCGTCCCCTCTCTCTCCCCTCTCTCCCCCTTCTCTCGCCCCCTCCCTTTCCCCCTCTCTCTCCCTTCCTAGTCCCCTCTCTATTCCTCTCTTTATCCCCTCCCTTTATCCCCCCTCTCGTCCCCTCTGTCATCCCCTCTCGGCACCCCCCTCTCCAACCCTCTCGTCACCTCTCTTGTCCCCTCTCTCTACCCATCGTTCCTTCTCTCTCTCTCTCTCTCTCTCTCTCTCCCCCCACTCTCCCCCTATCGTCCTCTCTCTCTCCCTCATTAGTCCCCCCTCTCCCGCTCTCATTCTCTCTTCCCCCCTCATTCAGCCGGTCTCTCTCCACCCATCGTCCGCTCTCTCTCACACATCGTTCCCTCTCTCTCCCCCTCTCGTCCCCTCTGTCTCACCCCATCATCCCCCTCTCTCCCCATCTCGTCACCTCTCTCTCCCCCCATCGACCCCTCTCTCCCTCTCTCCCCATCACCCCCGTCGTCCCCTCTCTCTCCCCCACTCTCCCTTCTCTCTCCCATTCTCTCTCCATCGTTCCTTCTCTCTCTCCCTCTCTCTCCCGTCTCTCTCCCCCTCGCGTACCCTCTCTCTCCCCATCATCTCCTCTCTCACACTTTATTGTCCTCTCTCTCTCCCCCCCGTCTCAATCCCTCGTTCGTCCCCCCTGTCCCCATCCCCTCTCTCTCCCCATCGTCCCCTCTCCCTCAATCTCGCCCACTGTCTCTCTTGCCACCTTTCTCTCTCCCCCTCTCTCTCTCGCCCCCTCTCTCTCTCGCCACTCTCTCTCTCTCCTTTCACTCTCTCCACCCTTTCTCTCTCGCCCCTTTATCTCTCCCCGTCTCTTACCCCCTGACTCTCTCACCGCGTCACTCTCTCTCCCTCTCTCTCTCTCTCACACCGCCTCTCTCTCAGCAGGTTCTCTCACTCATCCCCCTCTCTCTCATCCCTGTCTCTCTCCCCCCCTCTCTCACCCTCTCTCACCCCATTTCTGTCTCACCTCCTCTCTCTCACCCCCCTTTCTCTCATCGCCTCTCTCTCTCACCCCTCTCTCTCGTTCACCCCTCCCTCAGCCCTCTCTCCCTCACCCGATTCTTTCTCTCGCTCCCTCTCTGTCTCACAGTCCTTCTCTCTCTCTCACCCTCTCTCTCTCAGCCCTTCTCTCTCTCTGTCATCTCTCTCTCTCTCTCACACGCCCCTCTCTCGCACTCCTCTCTCTTAGCCTCTCTCTCTTACAGCTCTGTCTCTCACTCCCCTCTCTCTCATCCCTCTCTCAGCCCTCTCATACTCTAACGCCTCTCTCTCTTGCACTACTCTCTCTTACCCTCTCTCTCCCTTACCCTCTCTCTCACCCCCCTCTCTCTCACACCCATCTCTCTCTCACCCCTCTCTCTCTCACACCCCTCCCGTACTCTCGTTCTCACCCCTCTCTCTCACCCCCTCTCTCCCTCACCCTCCCTCTCTTTAATCCTCCTCTCTCACACTCTTTCTCTCTCCGTCCCCTCTCTCTCTCACACACGCCCTCTCTCACCCCTTCTCTCTCTCACCCTTCTCTCTCTCTCTCTCACCCCCTGTGTCTCATCCCCTCTCTCTCACTCTCCCTCTCTCTTCGCCTCTCTCTCTCACTCTTCCCCTCTCTCTCCCCCTCTCGTTACCTCTCTCTCCCCTCTCTCGTCCCCTCTCCCCCCTCGTCCCCTCTCTCTCGCTCAATCTCTCCCCCTCTCACACCCCTCTCTCTTCCCTCTCGTCCCCTCACTCCACTCCTCTTGTCACCTCTCTCTCCCCTCTCTCTCCCCTCTCTCATTCCCTCTGTCTCCTCCTCCTCTCATCCCCTCTCTCCGCCCTTTCTCTGCCCTCTCTCGCCCCCTCCATTTCACCCCTCTCTCTCCCTCCCTCGCCCCCTCTCTATCCCTCTCTCTCGTCCCCTTTCTCCCCCCTCGCGTCCCCTCTCTCTCCCCCACTCGTCACCTCTCTCTCCACCCCTTGCATCACCTCACTTTCCCCTCTCTCGCCCCTCTCTTGTCCCCCCTCTCTCCCTCTCTCCCCCACTGCACCCATTGTTCCATCTCTCTCCCTCATCGTCCCCTCTGTCTCACCCCATCGTCCCCTCTCTCACCCCCATCATTCCCTCTCTCTCCCCACATCGACCCCTCTCTCTCCCTCTCTCCCCCCTCTCTCTCTCTCCCTCTCTCTCTCTTCTGCTCTCTCTCCCTCTCTTGCCTCCTCTCTCTCCCTCTCTCTCTCCCTTTCTCTCTCCCTCTCTCTCCCTCTCTCTCCCTCTCTCTCTCCCTCTCTCTCTCCCTCTCTCTTCCCCTGTCTCTCCCCGTCTCGTTACCTCTCTTTCCCCTCTCTCGTCCCCTCTCTCCCCCTCTCCTCACCTCTCTCTCCACCCCTCTCATCACCTCTCTTTCCCCTCTCTTGCCCCTCTCTTGTTCCCTCTGTCTCCCTCATTGTCCCCTTTCTCTCCCTCTCTCCCCCTCTGCACCCATCATTCCCTCTCTCCCATGGTGCCCTCTCTCTCCCCCCATCGTCCCCTCTCTCTCCCCCATCTCCCCTCTCCCTCCCCCATCGACCCCGCTCTCTCCCTCTTTCTTCCCCTCTCTCTCTAACCCTTCTCTCTCCCTCTCTCTTCCTCTTCCTCTCTCTTCCCCTCTCTCGCCCCTCTCGTCACCTGTCTCTCCCTTCTCTCGTAACCTCTCTCCCCCCTCACGTGCCCTCTCTCTCCCTCTTTCTTCCCCTCTCTCTCTAACCCCTCTCTCTCCCTCTCTCTTCCTCTTCCTCTCTCTTCCCCTCTCTCGCCCATCTCGTCACCTGTCTCTCCCTTCTCTCGTAACTTCTCTCCCCCTCTCGTCCCCTCTCTCTCCCTCAATCTTTCCCCCTCTCTCTTCCCTCTCTCTCCTCCATTCGTCACCTCTCTCTCCCCTCTCTCTATCACTTTCCCTCTCTCTCTCCCTCTCGTCACCTCTCTCTCCCCTCTCTCCCCTCTCTCCACCCCTCTCTCTCCCCTCTCTCTCCCCTCTCTCATCCCCTCTCTCTCCCTCTATCGCCCCCACTCTCCCCTATAGTCCCCTCTGTCTCCCACTCTCTCCCCTCTCTCTCTCCCTCTCTCATCCTCTCTCTCCCCAACTCTCTCCCCCACCATCCCCCCTATCTCCTGCTCTCATCACCGCTCCCACCTATTTCGTCCCCTCTCTCTCCCCCATCGTCCCCTCTCTCTTCCCCCTCGTCCCTTCTATATCACTCCCGTCCCTTCTCTCTCCCGTCGTCCACTCTCTCTCTCTCTATCCTCCCCTCTCGCTCCCTCCCCATTCTCTCTCCCGCTCTTGTCCCCTCGCTCCCCCCCCCCCCATCACCTCTCTCACCCTCTCTCTTCCCCTCTCTCATCCCCTCTCTCTCCCCCTCTGGTCACCTCTGTCTCCCCTCTCCCGAAACCCTCTCTCCCCCTCTCTCTCCCCCTCTCTCTTGCCCCCCTCTCCCCCTCTCTCTTCCCCTCTGTCTCTCACTTACCCTCTCTCTCTCCCTCTCGTCTCCTCTCTCTGTCCTCTCTCCCCTCTCTCCACCCCTCTCTCTCCCCTCTCTCGTCCCCTCTCTCTCCCACAATCTCTCCCCCTCTGTCTTCCCCTCTCTCTTTCCCACTCTCTTTCCATCTCGTCTCCTCGCTCTCACCCCATAGTCCCCCCTCTGTCTCCTGTCCCCTCTGTCTCCCTCTCTCGTCCCCGCTCTCTCCACCCTCGTCCTCTCTCTCGTCCCCTCTTGTCCCACCTCTCCTAACCTCCCTCTCACCCTCTCTCCACCCATCGTCCCCCCTCTCTCCCCTCTCTTTTGTCTCTCTCTTCTCGCATCGTCTCCTCCCTGGCCACCCATTGTCCCCTTTCTCTCCCTCTCTCCCTACATCGTCACCTCTCTCTCCCTCTCTCTCCCTCCCTCTCCCCTCTCTCTCTCCCCCTTTCATCCCCTCACTCTCTCCCCACATCGTCCCTTCTCTCTCCCCCCCATCGTCCCCTCTCTCTCCCTCTCTCGTCCCCTCTGTCTCCCCCTATCGTCCCCTCTCTCTCCCCTCACATTCCCACCCCTCTCTCTCCTCCTCTCGTCCCCTCTCTCTCCCCTCTCTCTCTCTCCCCCTCTCTCCTCCCCTCTCGTTCCCACCACTCTCTCTCCTCCTCTTCTCCCCTCTCTCTCCCCCACATCGTTCCCTCTCTCTCCCCCTCTCGTCCCTTCTCTCTCATCCCCGGCCCCTCTCTCTTTCCCATCATCCCCTCTCTTTCACCATCCTCCCCTCTCTCTCCCCATCTCATCCCTTCTCTCTCACCCCATCCCCCCTCTCTTCTCCTCTCGTCCCCTCTCTCTCCCCTTATCGTCCCCTCTCTCTCCCGCCCATCTCTCTCCCTCTCTCTCCCCTCTCTCGTCCCCTCTCTCTCCCACAATCTCTCCCCCTCTGTCTTCCCCTCTCTCTTTCCCTCTCTCTTTCCATCTCGTCTCCTCGCTCTCACCCCATAGTCCCCCCTCTGTCTCCTGTCCCCTCTGTCTCCCTCTCTCGTCCCCGCTCTCTCCACCCTCGTCCTCTCTCTCGTCCCCTCTTGTCCCACCTCTCCTAACCTCCCTCTCACCCTCTCTCCACCCATCGTACCCCCTCTCTCCCCTCTCTTTTGTCTCTCTCTTCTCGCATCGTCTCCTCCCTGGCCACCCATTGTCCCCTTTCTCTCCCTCTCTCCCTACATTGTCACCTCTCCCGCCCTCTCTCTCCCTCCCTCTCCCCTCTCTCTCTCCCCCTTTCGTCCCCTCACTCTCTGCCCACATCGTCCCCTCTGTCTCCCCCTATCGTCCCCTCTCTCTCCCCTCACATTCCCACCCCTCTCTCTCCTCCTCTCGTCCCCTCTCTCTCCCCCTCTCTCTCTCCCCCTCTCTCCTCCCCTCTCGTTCCCACCACTCTCTCTCCTCCTCTCCTCCCCTCTCTCTCCCCCCCCATCGTTCCCTCTCTCTCCCCCTCTCGTCCCTTCTCTCTCATCCCCGGCCCCTCTCTCTCTCCCATCATCCCCTCTCTTTCACCATCCTCCCCTCTCTCTCCCCATCTCATCCCTTCTCTCTCACCCCATCCCCCTCTCTTCTCCTCTCGTCCCCTCTCTCTCCCGGCCCATCTCTCTCCCTCTCTCGTCCCCTCTCTCTCCACCCTCGTCCTCTCTCTCTCCCCCTGTTGTCCCACCTCTCTTTCCCTCTCTCTCCCCCTCACTCCCCCTCTCCCACCCCCTCTCGTCCCCTCTCTCCCCCATCACCTCTCTCTCCCATCATCCCCCTCTCTCCCCGCTCGTCCCCTGACTCCATTCCTCTCATCACCTCTCTCCCCTCTCTCACACCTCTCTAGTTCCTTCTCTCTCCCGCATCGTCCCCTCTCTCTCCCCCATCATCCCCTCTCTCTCCCCTCACTCTCTCCCCCATCATGCCCTCTCTCTTCTCCATCGTCCCCTCTGTCACCTCACTCTGTTCCCCCTGTCATCCCCTCTCTCCCTATTGTTCCCTTTCTATCCCACCATCGTCCCCTCTCTCTCCCTCTCTCTCCACGCTCTCCCCTCTCTGTCCCCGACTCGTCCCCTCTCTCTCCCCTCAACGTCCCCTCTCTCCCCTCTCTCCACCCCTCTCCATCCCCTCTCTCTTCCTCTCTCCCTCCCTCTCCATACCCCCTTCCCCATCGTCCCCTCTCTGTCCGCCTCTCGTCCCCCCTCTCTCCTCCCATCGTCGCCTCTCTCCCCTCCCTCTCACCTCTCTCTCCCTCTCTCGAACCCTTTCTCTCCCTCTCTTTCCCCCCTCCCCGTTGTTAGCTTTCGTTCCCCCTCTCGTCCCCTCTCTCTCCCCCCATCGCCCCTCTCTCTTGCTCTCTCTCCACTCTCTCTCCTTCATTGGTCCCCCCCCCTCTCCCGCTATCGAACCCTCTCCCCCCTCATTCATTTCCTCTCTCTCCACCCATCGTCCCATCTCTCTCCCCCATCTCCCCTCTCTCTACCCCATCGTCCCCTCTCTCTATCCCCATCATCCCCTCTCTCTCTCCAATCGTCCCCTCTCTCTCCCCCTCTCGTCCCTTCTTTCTCAACGCCGTCCCCTCTCTCTTACCCCTCTCTCTCTCCTTCCTCTCGCTCCCTCCCCTCTCTCATCCCCTCTCCCTTCCCCTGTCTCTCCCCCTCTCTCTCCCTCTCTGCTCCCCTCTCTCCCCCTTTCTCTCCCCCTCCCCCCCTCGTCCCCGCACTCTCCCCCTCTCGTCCCCTCTCTCTCTCCCCCATCCTCCCCTCTCTCTCCCCCTCTCTCCCTTCTCTCTCCCCCAATCGTCCCCTCTCTCTCCCCTCTCTCCCCCTGTTAACCCACTCTCTCCCCCCCCTTGTCCACTCTCTCTTACCCTCTTGTCCCCTCTCTCCCCTGTCTCGTCCCTTCTCTCTCCCACCATCGTCCTCACTCTCTCCTCCCATCATCCCCTCACTCTCCCTCTCTCTACCTCTCTCTCCCCCCATCGTCCCCTCTCCCCTCTCTCCCCCATTCGACACATCTCTCCCCCCATCGTGTCCTTTCTCTCTCGCCCATTGTCCCCCCTCTCTCCCCACTCACTACCCCTGTTGTCCCCTCTCTCTCCCCCATCGTCCCCTCACTCTCCCTCTCTCTACCCTCTCTCTCCCCATCGTCCCCTCTCTCTCCCCCCATCATCCCCTCTCTCTACCTCACTCTCCCCTCTCTCTCTCTCCCTCTCGTCCTCTCTCTCTACCCCATCGTCGCCTCTCTCTCCCGCTCTTGTCCCCTCTCTCTCCCCATCATCCCCCTCTCTACCCCCATCGTCCCCTCTCTCTCACTCTCTCTCCCCTCTCTCCCCCTCTCTATCCCCACGTCGTCCCCTCCCTCTCTCTCCCTCTCATCCCCTCTTTCTCCCCCATCGTCTCCTCACTCTGCCTCTCTCTACCCTCTCTCTCCCCATCGTCCCCCCTCTCCCCCCATCGTCCCCTCTCTCTCACTCTCTCTCTCCTCTCTCTCCCCTCTCGTCCCCTCTCTATCCCCATGTCGTCCCCTCTCTCTCTCTCCCTCTCATCCCCTCTTTCTCCCCCATCGTCCGCTCTCTCCCTCTCTCGTCCCCTCTCTCTCCCCCATCGTCCCCCTCTCTCCTCTCTCTCTCTCTCTCTCACCCTGTCGTCCTCTCTCTCCCTCCATCATGCCCTCTCACTCCCACCATCGTCCCCTCTCTCTCCCTCTCTCTCCCCCACTCCCCTCTCTATCCCCCTCTCATCCCCCTCTATCTGCCCCATCATCCCCTCTGTCTCCCCTCTCTCCACCCCTCTCTCTCCCCACGCTCGTCCCCTCTCCCTCCCTCTCTCTCCCTCATCCCCATCATCCCTTCTCTGTCACCCCATCGTCCCCTCTCTCCTCTCTCTGTCCCCCTCTCATCACGTCTCTCTCCGACCTCGTCCCCTCTCTCTCCCCCCTCTCTCCCCCTCCCCATCGTCCACTTTCTCTCACCCTCTCGCCCCCTCTTTCTCCTCCATAGTCCATTCTCTCTCCCCGCTCTCCCCACATCGCCCCACTCTCACCCTCTCTCTCTCCCCTCTCTCTCCCTCATTAGTCCCCCTCTCTCCTGCTCTCGTCCCCTCTCCCCCGTATTCGTCCCCTCTCTCTCCACCCAACGTCCTGTCTCTCTCTCCCCCATCGTCGCCTCTCTCTACCCCTATCATCCCCTCTCTCTCCCCCTTCCTCCCCTCTCTCCCCCCCTCTCTCTCTCCTCCCCTCTCGCTCCCTCCCCTCTCTCTCCTTCTCTCGTCCCCTCTCTCTCCCACTATCATCCCCTCGCTCCCCCTTCTCATCACCTCTCTCCCCCCTCTCTTCCCCTCTCCCTCCCCCTTTCTCTCCTGTCTCTCTCCCTCTCTCGTCCACTCTCTCTCCCTCTCTCTCTCCCTCACCATGATCCTCCCCGTGCTCTCCCCTCTCATCCCCTCTCTCTCCCTCATCATCCCCTCTTTCCCCCATCCTCCCCTCTCTCTCCATCTCTCTCCACTCTCTCTCCCCCCTCATCCTTTCTCTCTTCCCCATTGTCCCCTCTCTCTCCCCCTTTCTTCCCTTCTCTCTCAACCCATCCCCACCTCCCCTCTCGTCCTTTCCCTCTCCCTCTCTCCTCCCTTCTGTCTGCCTCCCCTCTCTCACCCTCTCTTGTCCCCTCTCTCTCCACTCTCGTCCTCTCTCTCTACCCTCTTGTCCCACCTCTCTTACCCTCTTTCTCCCCCTCTCTCCCCCTCTCACTCCCGCTGTCTCTCCCCCATCGTCCCCTCTCTTTCCTGCTCTCGTCCCCTCTCTCTCCCCCTCTCGTCCCTCACTCCACCCTCTCGTCACCTCTCTCCCTCTCCTCTCTCTCCCCCTCTCTCTCACCTCTATCGTCCCCCTCTCTCCTCCTCTCATCCCCTCTCTCTCCCCTCTCTCGCCCCCACCCTTTCCCCCTCTCTATCCCTCACTCATCCCCCTCTATGCCTCACTTGTCCCCTATCTCCCCGTCCCCTCTCGTCACCTCTCTCTCCATCCCTCTTGTCCCCTCTCTCTCTCCCCCATTGTCCCCTCTCTCTCCCTCTCTACCCCTCTGCACCCATGGTCCCGTCTCTCTCCCCATCATCCCCTTTCTCTCCCCCTCTCATAACCTCTCTCTCCCCCTCTCATCACCTCTCTCTCCCCCTCTCGTCCTCTCTGTCTCCCCCCATTGTCTCCCTCTCTCCTCATCTCATCCCCTCTCCTTCCCTCCATCGAACCCTCTCTCTCCCTTTCTCTCCCCACCGTTTTCCCCCTCTCTCCCCTCTCTCTACCCTCTCTCTCCCCTCTCTCTCCCCTCCATCGTCCCCTCTCTCTCCTTCTCTCCCACCCCTCACTCTGCCCTATCCTCCCCTCTCTCCCCCCATTGTCCCCTCACTCTCCCCCTCTTGTCCCCTCCTTCTCCCTCTCTCATCCCCCTCTCTCCCCATCATCACCTCTCTCATCCCCCATAGTCCCCTCTCTCTCCCTCCCCTCTCAATCCCTCGTTCGTCCCCTCTCTCCTTGTCCCCTCTCTCTCCCCATCGCCTCTCTCTATCCCTCTCACTCCCCCTCTCACACCCATCGTTCCCTATCTCTCCCCACTCTCTTCCCCCATCGTTCCCTCTCTCTCCCCCCATCGTCCCCTCTCTCTCCCTCTTTCCCCCCTCTCTCGATCTCTCTCCCCTCTCTCTCCCTCTCTCTCCCACCATCGTCCTCTCTATCTCCCTCACGCTCGCCCCCGTCGTCCCCTCTCTCTCCACTGTCTCTCCCCTGTCTCTCCCCTCTCTCTCCCCACACGCCCTCTCTCTCCCCCATTGTACCCTCTCTCCCTCTCTCTCACCTCTCTCTCCACTCTCTCTCCCCACATTGTCCCCTGTCTCTCCCTCTATCTTCCTCTCTCTCTCTTTCCTCCTACATCGTCCCCTCTCTCTACCCATCACCCCCCTCTGTCTCCCTCTCTCTCCCGCTCTCATCCCCTCTCTTTCCTCCCATCATCATGTCTCTCTCTCTCCCCTCTCTCGTCCCCTCCCTCTCCCTCTCTTCTCCCCTCTCTTTGCCCCCATCGTCTCCTCTCTCCCTCTCTCTCCCTCTCTCTCCACTCTCTCTTCCCCTCTTGTGCACTTCCTCTCCCTCTCTTGACCCCTCTCTCTCCCCCCATCGACCCCGTCTCTCCCTCTCTCTCTGCTCTCTCTCCCTCTCTCGTCCCCTCTCTTTCCCCCATCGTCCCCTCTCTGTCCTTCTCTCTCCCCTCTCTCTACCCCCATCGTCCCATCTGTCTCCCTCTCTCTCCCCCTCTCCTCCCCTCTCTCCCCCTCTCTCTCCCCTCTCTCTCCCCCCATCGTCCCATCTCTCTCCATCTCTCTTCCCCCATTGTCCCCTCTCTCTCCCCCTCTCGTCCCCTCTCTCCCCCTCTCTCTCCCCTCTCTCTCCCCCCATCATCCCATCTCTCTCCCTCTCTCTCCCCCCATTGTCCCCTCTCTCTCCCCCTCTCGTCCCCTCTCTCCCCCTCTGTCTCCCCACTCTCTTCCCCATCGTTCCATCTCTCACCCTCTCTCTCCCCCCATTGTCCCCCCTCTCTCCCCCTCTCATTCCCTCTCTCCCTCTCTCTCGTAGCCTCTCTCTCCCCCCATCGTCCCATCTCTCTCCCCCTCTCTCCCCCATTGTCACATCTCTTTCTCCCATCGTCCCCTCTCTGTCCCTCTCTCTCCCCTCTCTCTCCCCCTCTCGTCCTCTCTGTCCCTCTCTCTCCCCTCTCTCTCCCCCATCGTCCCATCTCTCTCCCTCTCTCTCCCCCCATTGTCCCCTCTCTCTCCCCCTCTCGTCCCCTCTCTCCCCATCTCTCATAGCCTCTCTCTCCCCCCATCGTCCCATCTCTCTCCCTCTCTCCCCCCCCCCATTGTCCCCTCTCTCTCCCCCTCTCGTCCCCTCTCTCCCCCTCTCTCTCCCCTCTCTCTACCCCCATCGTCCCATCTCTCTCCCTCTCTCTCCCCCATTGTCCCCTCTCTTTCTCCCATCGTCCCCTCTCTGTCCCTCTCTCTCCCCTCTCTCTCCCCCTCTCCTCCCCTCTCTCCCCCTCTCTCTCCCCTCTCTCTCCCCCATCGTCCCATCTCTCTCCCTCTCTCTCCCCCCATTGTCCCCCTCTCTCCCCCTCTCGTCCCCTCTCTCCCCATCTCTCATAGCATCTCTCTCCCCCCAGCGTCCCATCTCTCTCCCTCTCTCTCCCCCCATTGTCCCCGCTCTCTCCCCCTCTCGTCCCCTCTCTCCCCCTCTCTCTCCCCTCTCTCTACCCCCATCGTCCCATCTCTCTCCCTCTCTCTCCCCCCATTGTCCCCTCTCTCTCCCCCTCTCGTCCCCTCTCTCCCCCTCTCTCATAGCCTCTCTCTCCCCCCATCGTCCCATCTCTCTCCCTCTCTCCCCCCCCATTGTCCCCTCTCTCTCCCCCTCTCCTCCCCTCTCTCCCCCTCTCTCTCCCCTCTCTCTACCCCCATCGTCCCATCTCTCTCCCTCTCTCTCCCCCCATTGTCCCCTCTCTCTCCCCCTCTCGTCCCCTCTCTCCCCCTCCTCTCTCCCCTCTCTCTACCCCCATCGTCCCATCTCTCTCCCTCTCTCTCCCCCATTGTCCCCTCTCTCTCCCCCTCTCATTCCCTCTCTCCCCCTCTCTCACCCCTCTCTCTCCCCCCATCGCCCCATCTCTCTCCCTCTCTCTCCCCCATTGTCCCCTCTCTTTCCCCCATCGTCCCCTCTCTGTCCCTCTCTCTCTAGCCTCTCTCTCCCCCCATCGTCCCATCTCTCTCCCTCTCTCTCCCCCATTGTCCCCTCTCTCTCTCCCCCCTCTCGTCCCCTCTCTCCCCCTCTCTCATAGCCTCTCTCTCCCCCCATTGTCCCATCTCTCTCCCTCTCTCCCCCCCATTGTCCCCTCTCTCTCCCCCCCATCGTCCCCTCTCTCCCCCTCTCTCTCCCCTCTCTCTCCCCCCATCGTCCCATCTCTCTCCCTCTCTCTCCCCCATTGTCCCATCTCTCTCTCCCCCTCTCGTCCCCTCTCTCCCCCTCTCTCATAGCCTCTCTCTCCCCCCATCGTCCCATCTCTCTCCCTCTCTCCCCCCCATTGTCCCCTCTCTCTCCCCCTCTCGTCCCCTCTCTCCCCCTCTCTCTCCCCTCTCTCTACCCCCATCGTCCCATCTCTCTCCCTCTCTCTCCCCCATTGTCCCCCTCTCTCTCTCCCCCTCTCGTCCCCTCTCTCCCCCTCTCTCATAGCCTCTCTCTCCCCCCATCGTCCCATCTCTCTCCCTCTCTCTTCCCCCGTTGTCCCCTCTCTCTCCCCCTCTCGTCCCCTCTCTCCCCCTCTCTCTCCCCTCTCTCTCCCCCCATCATCCCATCTCTCTCCCTCTCTCTCCCCCCATTGTCCCCTCTCTCTCCCCCTCTCCTCCCCTCTCTCCCCCTCTCTCTCCTCTCTCTCTCCCCCATCGTCCCATCTCTCTCCCTCTCTCTCCCCCCATTGTCCCCCTCTCTCTCCCCCTCTCTCTCCCCTCTCTCTACCCCCATCGTCCCCTCTCTGTCCCTCTCTCTCCCCTCTCTCTCCCCCTCTCGTCCCCTCTCTCCCCCTCTCTCTCCCCTCTCTCTCCCCCCATCGTCCCATCTCTCTCCCTCTCTCCCCCCCCATTGTCCCCTCTCTCTCCCCCTCTCGTCCCCTCTCTCCCCCTCTCTCATAGCCTCTCTCTCCCCCCATCGTCCCATCTCTCTCCCTCTCCCCCCCCCATTGTCCCCTCTCTCTCCCCCTCTCGTCCCCTCTCTCCCCCTCTCTCTCCCCTCTCTCTACCCCCATCGTCCCATCTCTCTCCCTCTCTCTCCCCCCATTGTCCCCTCTCTCTCCCCCTCTCGTCCCCTCCCCTCCCCCTCTCTCACCCCTCTCTCTCCCCCCATCGCCCCATCTCTCTCCCTCTCTCTCCCCCATTGTCCCCCCTCTTTCCCCCTCTCGTCCCCTCTCTCCCCCCTCTCTCGTAGCCTCTCTCTCCCCATCGTGCCCACTTCTCTCCCCGCATCGTCCCCTCTCTCTCCCTCTGTCTCCCCTCGTCGTCCCCTCTCTCTCTCCCTCTCTATGATCTCGCTCCATCTCTCATTCTCCCCTCATCCCCCCTCTCCCCCTCTCTCGTACCATCTCTCTCCCCTATCATGCCTTCTGTTTCTCCCCATCGTCTCCTCTCTCTCCCTCTCTCTACCCCTGTCGTATCCTCTCTCTACCCTCTCTCTACCCCCATCGGCTCCTCTCTCTCAGTCTCTCTCCTCTCTCTCCTCCCACTCTCCCCCTATCGACCCCTCTCTCTCCCTCATTAGTCCTCCTCTCTCCCACTCTCATTCTCTCTCCACCCTCATTCGGCCCACCTCTCTCCACCCATCGTCCCGTCTCTCTCCCCCATTGTCCCCTCTATCTACCCCATCGTCTCCACTCTCTACCCCATCGTCCCCTCTTTCTCCCCCTCTCGTCCCTTCTCTCTCAACCCGTCCCCTCTCCCTCCCCCTCTCTCTCTGTACTCCCCTCTCGCTCCCTCCCAACTCTCTCCTTCTCTCGTCCCCTCTCTCTCCCCCCTCTCGTCCCCTTGCTCTCCCCTCTCATCACCTGTCTCCCCTCTCTCTTCCCCTCTCTCTGTCTCGTCCCCTCTCTCTCCCCTTCTGATCACCTCTCTTTCCCCTTTCTCGTCCCCTCTCTCCCCCTCTCATCCCCTCTCTCTCCCCTCTCTCGTCCCCTCTCCCTCCCCCTCTCTCTCTCTCCCTCTCTCTCCCCCTCACCCCCATCGTCCCCACTCTCTCCCCCTCTCGTCCTCCATCTCTCCCCATCATCCCCTCTCTCTTCCCATCCTCTCCTCTCTCTCCCTCTCTCTCCCTCTCTCTCCCCTCTCTCTCTTCTCGTCCTCTCTCCCCCTCTCGCCCCCTCTCTCTCTCCCCCCATCGTCCCCTCTCTCTCCCCCCATCGTCCCCTCTCTCTTCCCCATCGTCCCCTCTCTCTCCCCCTCTCCTCCCTTCTCTCTCACCACCGTGCCCCCTCTCTCCTCCTTATCCCCCTCTCTCCCTCTCTCCTTGCCACTCTCTCATTCCCCTCTCTGTCCTCTCTCGCCCCCTCTCTACCTCTCTTGCCGCCTCTCTCTCCACCTCGTCCTCTCTCTCTCCCCCCCTCTTGTACAACCTCTCTTACCCTCTCTCTCCCCCTCTCTACCCCTCTCACTCCCCCTCTCGGCCCCTCGCTCCTCCCTCATCACCTCTCCTCCCCCATCGTCCCCCCTCTCTCCCCTCTTGTCCCCTCACTCCACCCCTCTTGTCACCTCGCTCTCACCTCTCTCGTTCCCTCTCTCTCCCCCCATTGTCTCCTCTCTTTCCTTCTCTCATCCACTCTCTCTCCCCCATCATCACCTCTCTCATCCCCCATCGTCCCCTCTCTCTTCCTCCCCTCTCAATCGCTCGTTCGTCCCCTTTGTCCCCGTTCCCTCTCTCTCCCACATCGCCCCTCTCTGTCCCTCTCTCTCCCCCTGTCTCCCCCCATCGTTCCCTCTCTCTCCCCCTCTCGTCCCCTCTCTCCCCCTTTCTCGTCCCCTCTCTATCCCACCATTGTCCCCATTTTCTCTCCCCCTATCCTCCCCTCTCTCTCCCCCTATCCTCCCCTCTCTCTCCCCCACTCTCCCCTCTCTCTCCCCATCATCCCCTCTCTCTCCCTTTCTCTCACCTCTATCTCCCATCTCTCTCTCTCCCCTCTGTCTCCCCTCTCTCTCTCTCTCTCGATTGACCCCTCTCTCTCCCTCTCTCTACCGGCGGTCATCCCCTCTCTCTCTCTCATCCCTCTCTCCCCTCGCTCTCCCCCATCGTCCCCTCTCTATCCCCCATTGTCTCCTCTCTCTCCCTCTCTGTCCCCTCTATCTCCCCCCATCCGCCCCTCTCTCTCCATCTCTCGTCCCCTCTCTCTCCCCCATTGTCCCCCTCTCTCCCCTCTCTCTTCTCTTCTCCCCTCTCTATCCCTCTCTCGTCCCCTCCCTCTCTCTCTTTTGTCCCCTCTCTCTCACCCCATCGTCCCCTCTCTCTCCCCCCATCGTCCCCTCTCTCTCAGCCTCTCGTCGCCTCTCTCCACTTCTCTCGTACCTGCTCTCTCCCCCATCTTGCCCTCTCCCTCCCCCCATTGTCCCCTCTCTCTCCGTTTGTCTCCCCCGTCATCCCCTCTCTAACGCCTCTCTCTACGCTCTCTCTCCCTCTCTTGTCCCCTCTCTCCCCCTCTCTCGTACCCTCTCTCTTCCCATAGTGCCCTCTCTTTCCCCCAGTCGTCCCCCCTCTCTCCCTCTCTCTCCCCTCTCTCTCCCCACATCGCCCCTCTGTCTCTCCCTCTCTCCCCTCTCTCTCCCTCATTAGTCCCCGTCTCGTCCCCTCTCATCACCTCTCTCTCTCCCCTTGTCCCTTCTCTCTCACCCCGTCCTCTCTCACTCCCCTCGCTCTCTCTCTCTCCTCCCCTCTAGCTTCCTCCCCTCTCTCTCCTTCTCTCGTCCCCTCTCTTTCCCCCTCTCGTCCGCTAGCTCCCTCTCTCATTACCTGTTCCCCCCTCTCTTCCCCCCCTCTCTCTCTCATCCCCTCTTTCCCCTCACTCGTCCCCTCTCTCCCCCTCTCATCCCCTCGCTCTCCCCTCTCTCTCGTCCCCGCTCTCTCCCTCTCTCTCCCAGTCACCCCATCATCCCCTCTCTCTCTCTCTCTCGACTCTCTCTCTCCACCCTCGTCCTCTCTCTCTCCCCCTCTTATCCCACCTCTCTTACCTTCTCTCTCCCCCCTCTCTCCCTCTCTCACTCCCCCACTTTCTCCCCATCGTCGCCTCTCTCCCCTCCTCTCTTCCCCTCGCTCCCCCCACTCATCACCTCTCTCCCCACTCTCTTCCCCCTCTCTCATCCCCTCATGTCACCTCTTTCTCCCCTCTCTCCCCCTCTCATCCCCTCTCTCTCCCCTCTCTAGTCCCCTCTTCCTACCCCTCTATCTCTCCCTCTCGCGTCCCCTCTCTCTTCCTCTCTCTCCCCATCACCCCCATCGTCCCCGCGCTCTCCCCCTCTCGTCCCCTCTCTCTTCCCCCATCATCCCCTCTCTCTCCCCTTCTCCTCCCCGCTCTCTCCCCCTCTCGTCCCCTCTCTCTTCCACTATCGTCCCTTCTCTCTCACACCCGTCCACTCACTCCTCTCTCGTCCCTTCTCTCTCTCTCTCCCTTCCCCCTCGCTCCCCTCTCTCTCCCTCTCTCAATCCTCTCCCTCCACCCTCGTCCTCTCTCACTCCCCCTCTTGTCCCACTTCTGTTACCCTCTCCCTCCCCCCTCTCTCCGCCTCTCACTCCTCCACTCTCCCCCCATCGTCCCCTCTCTCTCCTTCTCTCGTCCCCTCTCTCCCCCCTCTCGTCCCTTCGCTCCCCCCTCTCATCACCTCTCTCCCCCTCTCTCTTCCCCTCTCTCTCTCATCCACTCTCTCTCCCCTCTCTCGTCCCCTCTCTCCTCCTCTCATCCAATCTCTCTCCCCTGTCTCTTCCCCTCTCTCCTCCTCTCATCCAATCTCTCTCCCCTGTCTCGTACCTCTCCCTCCCCTTCTCTCTCTCCCTCTCTCGTCCCCTCTGTCTCCCTCTCTCTCCCCGTCACCCCCACCGTCCCCACTCTCTCCACCTCTCGTCCCCTCTCTCTCCCCCATCATTCCCTCTCTCTCCCACCCCCCTCTCCCTCTCTCGTCCTATCTCTCTCCACACTCGTCCTCTCTCTCTCCCCCCCTTCTTGTCCCACCTCTCTTATCCTCTCTCTCCCCCCTCTCTCCCCCTGTCACTTCCCCCTCTCCCCCATCGTCTTCTCTCTCTCCATACTCGTCCTCTCTCTCTCCCCCCCTCGTTTACTAGTTCCCCCTCTCATCACCTGCTCCCCCCTCTCTTCTCCACCCTCTCTCTCTCTCTCTCGTCCCCCCTCTCTCCCTCATGTCTCCTCTCTCTCCCCTCTCTCGTCCCCTCTCTCCCCCTCTCATCCCCTCCCTCTCCCCTCTCTCGTCCCGGCTCTGTCCCTCTCTCTCCCAGTCACCCACATCGTCCCCGCGCTCATCCCCTCTCATCCCCTCTCTCTCCCCCCATCATCCCTTCTCTCTCTCCCATCCTCCCCTCTCTCTCCCACTGTCGTCCCCTCTCTCTCCCTCTCTCCTCCCCTCTCTCTCCCTCCCCTTTCTCTCCCTCTCTCAACCCTCTCTCTCCACCCTCGTCCTCTCTCTCTCCCACCGTCTTGTCCCACTTCTGTTACCCTCTCCCTCCCCCCTCTCTCCGCCTCTCACTCCTCCCCTCTCCCCCAATCGTCCCCTCTCTCCCCCCTCTATCGTCCACTCGCTCCCCCCTCTCATCACCTCTCTCCCCCTCTCTCTTCCGCTCTCTCTCTCTCGCCCACTCTCTCTCCCCCTCACGTCACCTCTCTCTCCCCTCTCTCGTCCCCTCTCCCTCTCTCCCTCTCTCGTCCCCTCTGTCTCCCTTTCTCTCCCCATCACGCCCATCGTCCCCGCTCTCTCCCTCTCTCGACCCCTCTCTCTCCCCTTCTCGTCCCCTCTCTCTTCCCCCATCGACCCTTCTCTCTCACCCCCATCCCCCCTCCCCTCTCGTCCCCTGTCTTTCCCCTCCCCTCTCTTTCCCTCTCTTGTCCCTTCTCTCTCCATCCTCGTCCTCTCTCTCTCCCCCTCTTGTCCCACCTCTCTTGCCCTCTCTCTCGCCCCTCTCTCCCCCCTCACTGCCCCCCTCTCTCCCCATCATTCCATCTCTCTCCCTCTCTCGACCCCTGTCTCTCCCACTCTCGTCCCCTCTCTCTCCCCCCATCGAACCTTTTCTCTCACCCCCATCCCCCCCTCCCCTCTCGTCCCCTCTCTCTCCGCCTCTCTCCTCCCCTCTCTCTCCCTCGCCTCTCTTTCCCTCTCTCGTCCCTTCTCTCTCCACCCTCGTCCTCTCTCTCCCCCTCTTGTCCCACCTCTCTTGCACGCTTTCTTGCCCCTCTCCCCCATCGTCCCCTCCCTCTCTCCCCCTCTAGTCCCCTCACTACCCCATCTCATCACCTTGCTCCCCGCTCTCTTCCCCTCTCTCCCTCTCTCTCTCCTCCCTATCACCTCTCTCGTCACTTCTCTCTCTCCCTTTCTCCATCTCTCGTCCCCTCTCTCTCCCCTCTCTCCACGCTCTCGTTCCCGCTCTTTCCCCCCCTCTCTCCCTCTCTCGTCCCCTCTCTTCCCCACTCTCTTCTGCTATCTCCCCCCTCTCATCCACACACTTTCCCTCTCTCTCCCCCCTCATCCCCACCTCCCCCCTCTTGTCCCCTCTCTCTCCCCTCTCATCGCCTCTCTCTCACCCCGTCACCTCTCTCTCCCCTCTCTTGTCCCATCTCTCTTCCCCCCCGCCCCCCCATGGTCTGCTCTCTCTCTCCCTCTCTCTCCCCCTCTGACACCATCGACCCCCTCTCCCCCCTTTCGTCCCCTCTCTCTCCACCCAACGTCCCCCCTCTCTCCATCTCTCTCCCCTATCTCTCCCCCATCGTCCCCTCTCTACCCCCTCTCGTCCCTTCGCTCCCCCCTCTCATCACCTCTCTCCCCCTCTCTCTTCCCCTCTCTCTATCATCCAATCTCTCTCTCCCTCTCTCATCCCCTCTGTCTCTCTCTCTCTCCCCGTCACCTCCACCGTCCCCACTCTCTACACCTCTCGTCCGCTCTCTCTCCCCCATCATCCCCTCTCTCTCCCCCATCCTCCCATCTGTCTCCCTCTCTCGACCCCTCTCTCTCCCCCTCTCGTCTCCTCTCTACCCCCATCGACCCTTCTCTCTCACCCCCGTCCCCCCTCTCCCCTCTTTTCCCCTCTCTCTCCCTCTCTCCTCCCCTCTCTCTCCCTTCCCCCTCTCTGCCTCTCTCGTCCTATCTCTCTCCACACACGTCCTCTTTCTCTCCCCCTCTTGTCGCACCTCTCTTTCCCTCTCCCACCCCCTCTCTCCCCTCACTCCCCCATCCTCCCCTCTGTCTCCCTCTCTCGTCCCGTCTCTCCCCCTCCCTTCCCCTCATTCTGCCCCTCTCGTCACCTCTCTCGCCCCTCTGTCTCACCTCCCTCATCCCCTCTCTCTCCCCATCTCATCCCCTCTCTCTCCCCTCTCTGTCCCCTCTCTCTCCACTCTCTCGTTCCTGCTCTTTCCCCCTCTCTCTCCCTCTCTCGTCCCCTCTCTTCCCCACTCTCTTCTGCTACCTCTCCCCTCTCATCCACACACTTTCCCTCTCTCTCCCCCCTCATCCCCACCTCCCCCCTCTTGTCCCCTCTCTCTCCCCTCTCGTCGCCTCTCTCTCCCCCCGTCACCTCTCTCTCCCCTCTCTTGTCTCATCTCTTTTCCCCCCATGCTCTGCTCTCTCTCTCCCTCTCTCTCCCCCTCTGACCCCATCGACCCCTCTCTCCCCCCTTTTCATCCCCTCTCTCTCCCCCTCTGGCACCCTCTCTCTCTCCCCCAACGTCCCCCCTCTCTCCATCTCTCTCCCCTATCTCTCCCCCATCGTCTCCTCTCTCTCCCCCCCATACCTTCTCTCTCACCCCCCGTCCCCCCTCTCTCCCTCTCTCGTCTCCTCTCTCTACCTCTCTCGTCCCCTCTCTCTCACCCCCATCCTCTCTGTCTCCCCCCTTGTCCCATCTCTCTTGCACTCTCTCTCCCCCCTCCCCTCTCACTCTCCCTCTCTCCCCATCGTCTCCTCTCATTCCCCTCTCGTCTCCTCACTACCCCCTCTCATCACCTCTCCCCTCTCTCCCTCTCACTCCCCTCCCTCTCACCTCTCTCGTCCCCTCTCTCTCTCTCCCTCTCACCCTCTCTCGTCCCCTCTCTCTCCCCATTGACCCCTCTCTGCCCCCTCTCTCCCCCCTCCCCTCTCTCTACCCCCAACGTCCACTCTCTCTCCTTCTCTCATCACCTCTCTCCCCCTCTCATCCTCTCTCTCCCCCCATCGTCCGCTCTCTCTTCCCCCATCGTCCCCCCCCCTCTCCCCCATCGTCCCCCCCTCTCCCCCTATCGTCCCTTTTCTCTCACCCCGTCCCCCCCTCTCTCCCCTCGTCCCCACTCTCCCTCTCTCCTCCCCTCTCTCTCCCTCCCGTCTCTATCCCTTTCTCGTCCCCTCTCTCTCCACACTTGTCTTCTCTCTCCCCCCCTTGTCCCACCTCTCTTACCCTCTCTCTCCCCCCTCTCCCTCATCGTCCCCTGTCTCTCCTCCTGTCCCCTCTCTCCCCTCCTCTCTTCCCCTCGCCCCCCCATAATCTCTCTCCCCCTCTCTCGCCCCCTCTCTCTCCCACTCTCGTTCCCTCTCTCGTCCCCTCTCTCCCCATCTCGTCCCCTCATTCCACCCCTCTCGTAACCTCTCTCTCCCCTCTCTCTCACCTCTCTCGTCCCCCCTCTCTCCCCATCTCATCCCCTCTCTCTACCCTCTCTCGTCCCCGTTCTTTCCCCCTCTCTCCCCCCTCGTCCGCTACCTCCCCCTCTCATCCCCACTCTTTCCCCCTCTCTCTCCCTCTCTCATCCCCTCTCTCAAACCCATCGTCCCCTCTCTCACCCCATCGACCCTCTCTCTCCTTCTTTCGCCCCTCTCTCTCCCCCATCGTCCCCTCTCTTCCCCCATCGTCCTCTCTCTCTCCCTCTCTCGTCCCCTCTCTCTTTCCCATCGAACCCTCTCTCTCTCCCATCGTCTCCTCTCTCTCTTTCTCTCTCCCCTCTCTCTCCCCCATCGTTCCCTCTCTCTCCCCCATCGTCTCCATCTCTCTCCCCATCTTCCCCCTCCCTCCCCTATCGTCCCTTCTCTCCCCCTCTCATTACCTCTCTCTGACACACTCTCTGTCTGTCTGTCTGTCTCTCTCAGCTTCTACTCCCTCTCTTGCCATCTCTGTCTCTCTCGTGCCCCTCTCTTTCATCCCTCTGTCTCTCGTTCGCCTCCCCTCTCTTTTGCTGTCCCTCTCTCTCTCCCACTCTCTCTCTATCCCCCTCCCACTCCCACATCCTCGCTCTCTTACGCTTCCTATCTCTCTCTCTCACTCTTCCTCTCTCTCTTGCGCTCTCACCCTCTCTCACGCTCTCTCTCTCCCTCTCTCTTGCTCCCCTCTCTTGCTTATCTCACTCTCTCTCTCACTCGCTCACTCGTGCTCTGTCTGTCTATCTCTCTCTCTTCCTCTCTCTCCGTCCTCCCTCTCTCACCTCTTCTCTCTCACTCTTACTCTATCTCTCTCTATGTCTGTCTGTTGCTCTCTCTCTCTCTCCCTACCTCTCTCAGTCCTCCCTCCCTCACCTCCTCTCTCTCTCGCACCCCTCTCTCTCATCCCTCTGTCTCTAGCTTGCCCCCATCTCTCGATCTGCCCTCCTCTCTCTTGCTCTCCCCGTCTCTGTATCTCACTCTCCCTCTCTCACTTGCTCGTGCTCTCTCTCTCTGTATCCCTTTCCCTTCCCCCTCGCACTCTCTCCCCTCTCTCTCCCTCTCTCTCTCCCTTCTCTCTTCACCTTGTTCTCTCCCCCTTGCTCTCTCTCTCTGTCGCCCCTCTCTCGCCCCTCTCTTGCTCTCTTTCGCTCACTCTCTCCCTGTCTCCCTGTCTCCCTCCCTCATCTCTCTCCTCTCACTTGCTCTCTCACTCTCTCTCTTGTATCTGCCCCCTCTTTCCCTCGCTCTTGCACCTTTCTCCCTCCCTCTTGTTCTCTCTCGTTCTCTTTCTCTCTCGTTCTCTCTCTCTCGTTCTCTCTCTCTCGTTCTCCCTTTCTCACTCTCTCCCTCTTTATCCCTCTGTCTATCACCCCCCCTCTCTCTCTCTCGCACCTCTCTTTCTTTGGCCCCTCTGTCTGTCTCTCTCTCTCGCCACTGTCTTCCTCATTCACTCTTGCCTCATCACTCTCGCACCCTCTCTTCCTCTCTCACCCCTCTTTCTCTGTCTCTGTCTGTCTGTCTGTCTCTCTCTCTGTCTCTTATGGCCTTCCCTCCGTCTCTGCCTCCTCTCTCTCTCTGTCATCTCTCTACCTCTCACTTGCCCCATCTCTCCATCTCGCTCTCCCCTATCTCTCGCTCCCTCTCCATCTCTCGCGGCCTCTCTCTCTCACTCCCCACCTCTCTTTCGCTGTAGCCCTCTCTCTCTATCCCGCCCCCTTCTCTCTCTCTCTATCAATCCTCTCTCTCTCTCGACCTTCTCTCTCCCTCTGTCTCTCGCCCTCTCTCTCGTATCTGGCCCCTCTCTCTCCCTCCATCTTGACCTCTCTCTCTCGCCTCCTCTTACTCTCGTTGTCTCTCTCGTGCATACTCTCTTCCTCTTGCTCACCTCCTTTCTTCATCTCTCTGCGACTCTTTCTCTCATTATGGCTTCTCTCTCTGTCATCCTCTCCCTGTCGCCATCTCTCACTCCCCTCTATCACTCTTGCCCTCTCTCTCTCTCGACACATCTCTTCCTCCTTTGCGCTGTCATCCCATCTCACTCTCGCTCTCGCACCCTCTCTTCCTCTCTCAACCCCGTCGCCCTCTCTCATCTTTCTCTCTCTCTCTCTCTCTTGCTCTCCCTCTCTCTCTGTCTCTCGACCGTCCCTCCCACTCCCGCCTCCTCTCTCTCTCTACCCCACTCTCTCTCTGTCTCTCTCTATCTCTCTCTTTCACACCCCCCTCTCTCTTATCTCTGTCACTCGCTAGTCGCCTCTCTCTCACTCTCCCCCCGTCGCTCTCACAAACTCTCTCCCTCATTCCCGCTCTCTCATCCTCTCTCTCTCGCTCTCTCAACCTCTTCTCCTCAGTCACCCCTCTCCCTGTTGATGTCTCTCGCCCGTCAATCTCTCTCTCTCTCATCCCCCTCTATCTTTCTTTTGCTAACTCTCTCCCTGTCTCTCTCACCCATTTCCTCCATCCCTCCCTCTCTCTCTCTCTGTCTCGTCCTCTCTTGCCCCTCACGCTCGCTCTCACCCTCTCTCTCTCTCCTGCCCCCCTCTCTCTCGACCACCCCCCACACACTCCTCTCTCCTTCTTGCCCTTGCTCTCTCTCACCATTTCTCTCTCTCGCCCTTGATCTGTCTCTCATCCCGTCTCTCTCTCTCTCCCTTTCTCTCTTGCCCCCTCCCTCACCCCTCTCTCAGTCTCACACTTTCTCTCGCCCACTCTCTCTCGCAACCCTCACTCTCATTATCTCCTCCCTTGTATCTCTCTTTCTTTTCCTCACCCGATCTCTCTCTTGCCCCTCTCTCTCCCTGCATCTCACTCTCTCTCCACCTTCTCCCACTCTCGATCCCGCTTCCTCGGTGACTCTCTCTCTCTCCACCTCCTTCCGTTTCTCTTCGGCTGAATCTCTCTCCCTCCCTCCCTGTCTATCTGCCACACACTGTCTCCCTGGTCCATCCCTTCTCATCTGACCCAGAGACTGGGGTATTGGTGGTGAGGCTGCGTGTGCGATGGTGGGGATGGGATATGGGAGGAGGGGTGGAAATGTGGTAGAGATGGAATTGCAGAAGGGAGACAGAGGCGCCAAAAGAGAGAGAGAGTGAGGGGGAGGGGGAGAGGGAAGAATGGAGGCAGGTGGAGAAACCTGTTTTGGGGGTGTGTGTGAGAGAGAGGGGGATGAGAGAGAATGAAGAGGAGAGGTGGTGGAAGAGAGAGAGGGAGAGAATTGAGGAGGAAGAGAGGAAATGGGGAGGCCAGGTTGGATTGGGGGGATAGAGGGAGTTAAACCCAGCTCCTGAGCTCAGGGCACGGTGCCCTCCCCTTCCCTGAGGCCCAGGACTTGGGGATGATTCTGTCTCTCTCCAGCTCAGCTTCTCCAACCCAAAGACACACAACAACATCGGTCACTCTGCTGCTCGGCACGCTTTAATCAACATTTTTATTGGTTACTAATGGAAGTGATGGATACAGTCAGTGGGATGGTGCCTTTTCTCACTGGCCCCTGAGTTGTGAGAAACATTGAAATGTTTCCCTGTTACCCCTCTGTGGGATAAGGATGGACTAACCAGCGCTACCCTCAGTCTGTTACCTAAGCGACAGGCTGCTCAATCGCTGAAACACTGAACTGAAATGAGAAAATCCCGGATGGATTGATTAATGAGGGAATTTGATGGATGGATGGATTTGGGTGAAGGGATATTTCAGCACATTCTTCAGCTGCTGCCTGAACTTAGTCTGGGTCACGGCATAAATCGCGGTGTTCGTGCAGCAACTGAGGAGCTGCAGCATGAAGCCCAATTCCTGCACAAACTCATGGAGATACACAGGGGTATCCACAATCCAATCCATCCGGTTCCATATAGAATACAGCATGAACGTTGACCATAACAGGATGAAATTGGCCGAGATCACAAACAGTAAAATGATGGATTTTTTTCGGTTTCTCATTTCAGTGTCAGACTGAGCGTCCCCATTGGTGTGAGCGCGGAGTCTCCTGCGGGCTCTGCTGGTCACTAAAATGTGTCTGACGGTGAGAACATTGAGCAGCAGAATCAGGAGAAATGGGATACACGAGGTTAGAATGTGGTGGAGGAACTCGATTGTGACCCAGACAATGGAGAATCGAACAGCGTCTGTTACCTCACAAAACCAGGGGCGGTTCATCAGCCAATACCGAGCCTCGAGCATAAAATACCAGAAAATGTTCTTTAAACAGCTCAGCACAGTCACTGCTCCCAGAACCACAGCCGCCGTTTTCTCACTGCAATATTTACTTTTCAGCTTCTGGCAACAAATGGCCACAAACCGATCAAAGGTGAAAGTGACGGTGAACCAGACAGAGCAGTCAGTGGCTGCATAAAGCAGGACGGCGTGGATATTACACACGGGGACGGAGTCCCTCAGGAAATAAAACTGTTCCCGATAAACAATGGGAATGTGTCTCAGGATCAGGTCGAGGACAATCACCAGGAGATCCGCCACTGCCATGGCCCCCAGGTAACGTCTGACACATGGAGACAATCCACAATCTTTATAAAGCAGGACGTAGATGGTCACTACGTTAACTGTGAGGAAGGAAAACAAACCCATTATCCATCAGCCTGGAGGCAAAGGGACCCGTTTGATGGGGGACCCAGTGAGATTTTCAAATGTGTCCCTGTATTCAGGGATTTATTAAAATAATTGGAGCTGCAATAACAAATGGGAAGGTCGGAATTACTGACAAAAATGTGACATAAATCACAAGAAACCCTCCCTCCTCAAACACACAGAGACACATCCATAAGGACAGATGGTTTCTAGAACATTCCCACACACTCGATCCCTCGAGAGCAGACACAGGTCACTCCTTCCCAGTTCCTAATACGGAGGGTAAAAACGTTGCTGTCCTGAAGGATTCTCTCCCAGTTTCCTGAAGACAAACGGAGTTTGGGAATTCCTGTATTTTGGTCTAAATTGTGGTCGATCCTGTGTCGTGGAGAAATGTAAACGCAGGGAAAACGTATTCCCCCTTTAACTGTCCGAGGGGCCTTCGGAACAGTGTCTCCTTCTCCTTGGAACGGGATCTCTTCCCTCGGGATCTTATCGTTTGTTCAATTCACTGACGTCCGGCCGTTCACAATCAATGTCAGGGACAGAACGTTCCAGGGAATGTCAGTTATAGAATGTCAGGGACAGAACGTTCCGGGGAATGTCAGTTATAGAATGTCGGGGACAGAACGTTCCAGGGAATGTCAGTTATAGAATGTTGGGAACAGAACGTTCCAGGGAATGACAGTTATAGAATGTTGGCGACAGAACTTTCCGGGGAATGTCAGTTATAGAATGTTGGTGACAGAACGTTCCGGGGAATGTCAGTTGTAGAATGTCAGGGACAGAACATTCCAGGGAACCCCTTGACCTGTCCATGACCTTTCCCCCCTACCCACCCCACCAACATGATGTACTGTGCCTGGACACACTGTAACATTAATGGGGTGAGAGGACAGAGGGTCCAATCACAGGAATGGGAACTAAAGGCTTTGCCTGATCAGCTGAAATGGTTAGATATACCACATTCTCAATCCACCTCACAGAACCAGCCCAGACACCATACACCCAGAGGAGATATCTGTTCACCGTGGTTCACTGTACAGACCAGGCCAGTGTCCTGCTCAGTACAACCCAGCAATCTGTGCAGATTCATCCATTACACTGGTCAATACAATCCAGCAATCTGTCCAGAGTGGAACAATGCACAGACCACAGCAGTGCATTGATCTATAAACCCAGACTAGATATCTGTCCAGGACGGGGAGCTGTGCAGACCACAGCAGTGCATTGATCTATAAACCCAGACTAGATATCTGTCCAGGACGGGGAGCTGTGCAGACCACAGCAGTGCATTGATCTATAAACCCAGACCATATATCTGTCCAGAACAGGAGCTGTGTAGACCACAGCAATGCATTAATATCTAAACCCGGACTAGATATCTGTCCAGCACCGAGAGCTGTGCAGACAACAGCAGTGCATTAATATATAAACCCGGACTAGATATCTGCCAGCACCGAGAGTTGTGCAGACCACAGCAGTGCATTGATCTATAACCCCGGACTAGATATGTGTCCAGCACGGGGAGCTGTGCAGACCACAGCAGTGCAGTATCTATAAACCTCAACCAGAATGACTGAAAAGCACAGCGAACTGTGCAGTGATCACCCGTGAATTAATTTGCAAACCTGGAGCAGTTACCCTCTTAGTGAGTCGGACTGTGTACCCCACCCTACTGCATTGATCTGTAAACCAGGAGCAGTTACCCTCCCAGAATGTAGAGCTGTGTACCCCACCCCAGTGCAATGCTCAGTAACACTGTGTTAGATCCCTGCCCAGTGTGGGGAAACTTGCAGCCCGGGCTGGAAGTGACAGGATGTGCAGCTCCATATCTGCATTGTGCCCTAACAAGTGGGTGTGAACCTCACTGCCAGAGAGAGATGGCGGGGGAATCAGTTTAAATATCACCACATGGGGAGGGGTTTGGAAAGTAGACAGAGAGGGGGAGACTGAGAGACAGTGTCATGGAAGGATGTGTTCCCAGGTTTCAGAATGCTGAAATGGAGACACTTCGATAACATCCTGTAACAAGAGTCTGTCTTCCCAGGAAAATGGAAAAAAAGGGATATTGGTGTGACGTCAGATGATGGAGAGTTTTGGATGAACATTGGTTCTACAGCTTTGTAAATGGAGTCCTTCATGGCTGGAGGTACACACCATCACCCAGATGCCCCTGGATATTCTGTGATCCCTGACACTGTTGCCATCTTTAAAAGCCCAATGGGCACACGATTGAGCTTTCTCAGTAAGGAGCTGCCCTGCACAGTTTACCCCGAGCATGGCAGATAAGTGGCAATTACACCATGGTTTGTCAACAGGGGCACAGAGGTCCTGGTGGATGGGCTAGTACAGAGGGGGACAATTCTCTTTCCAGAGGGGAGCGAAAACACCAGACCCACCGAGCATGGTCTGAGCTCCCCACCCAGCTCAGTGCAGTATCTGGGGTCTGAAGAAATGTTCAGCAATACAGGACAAGCATCAATAACCTTCCCCACTCTGTCAGGATAAGGGTCACTGTATTCTCTCTCACACTCACTGTATATCTGTTATAGCACCGACCCCCGAACAAGGCTCATGGTCCACCACTCTCACTGTCGTATGCTGCACCTTCTCTCTCTGTCTCTGTCTCTCTGTCTCTGTCTCTCTGTCTCTCTCTCTCTCCCTCTCTCTCCCCCCTTCCCTCCACTTCATCCCAACACTAATAACGCTGCATGGAATCAACACTGTGGACTGACTGCCTCCGGACACCTCACTATGACCCCCTCCACACCTATACTCACACTAACAGTAGGACCACACCCACTCCCACCCTCTCTCCCTCCCTTTCTCCCATTCCAGGTGAAACAGCCAGGAATAGGACAGAAAGGGCCAAGCCGGGTGATGGAGTGCCCGATATCCGTTCCCTCACCCCCCTCCCGCTGCCATGTTGGGAGGATCCTGGTATGAGCCGAAGAGGACCAGGAAACCTCGTGTGGAGATTCTGAAACATCCACGTCCCACCGACCGAGTAAGGAGCAATGTTCAGTGAAGGACAATTCTCACTTTAAACCCACTGGCAGCTCTGTTTCCCCCCGGCACAACTTCGAAGCTGTAGCCCTGATGTCATCTCCCTTTTGTCTCGAGCTGGTACAAATGGAATCCCCACGGTCTCGGTGGGCAGGAGGGTGGGCTCACAACACATCGTCACCACCACCTCCCAGGAAGGGAGCATGGAGACTCCCTCCTACACCTCCCCCTGTAAACAGCTCAGATACTGAAACTAATCTGTGATAGTTACTGCTCTCCCCACTTGTCCTGACATCTTCAACAATCTGTGCTCATATACACCCAGCGCTCTCTGATCCTGCACCCCGTTATAATGGTACAGCCTGTTTCAAACTGCCTTTAAATGTCCGTCCTACCACAGTACATCACCTCACACTGCTCTGCATTAATCCCCAAATGCCTTACATCTGAACATTACACCAAAGTATCACTGTCCTGTCCGAGTTCCACACTGTCCTCCAGAGACAATAGAGTTCTTCCAGGTCTGGTGCCATCTACAAACATTGAGATTGTCATAGCATCACAGTCCCCATGAAACAACTGAAATTCTGTCATACTCACGAGTGTGAGCAAGTGAAATACTGATATATTCCCACGGACAGAGTCGAATAATGACATACTGTCAATGGAGCAACAAACATCCTGACACATACGAGACAGAGTAGATGAAATATTGACAAACCACAGAACAAGAGTAATTCAGATCGGTTCCACTTATCGATATTCATCAGGATATAATGGGATGAAGTTGAAAGTGTGTACTGTACCTTTAAGAGAGAGGGAATGCTGCTGTGAACTGAGACCTTACAAGCACCTGTGATATGAGAGGATGGCAGACCCAGAAACAGTATATTGCTGTAGAGCTGGAGTCGGGTAATAAGCAGTTAAGAGAAAGAGGGTCCCAGAGTTGTGAATAGTTGATGTCAAATGTTCACTTTCAAAGGGAATAAATAAATTGATATTTTTATTTAAACAGTGGAATTTGGCAGATCTGTCACTCATATTTTAACAGTTTACGAGGTGAACTGAGCATTTCTTTATGTTTAGTTTAAGTTACCAGATGAGCTTCACGCCGTGTCCTAACCATTCCCGTGTGTGTATCTGTGTGTCTCTGTGTGGGGCAGGTCTGGCAGTCTCTGTGGTGCTTAAAGTGATGCAATGCCTCCCTCTGCTGGCCTCCAGACGCCACTGCACCGGCATTGGCAGAGGGTGAAAACCAACAGGGATTCATTCAGAGAGGGGGAGGGAGAGGGCAGCTGCTCACAGCACCATCCAAAGTGATGTCTTATCCATGTACTGATCTAAATGTCCTTTAAACGTTGTAACTGTCCCTGCTTTTACCACTTCCTCTGGAAGTTCATTCCACACACAAGCCAGATTCTATCTAAAATAATTACTTCTCATGACTTTTGTAAATCCTTTTCCTCACACTTTACAATATCCCTTAGTTTTGAATCCCCGCCTCGAGGAAAAAGATATCAGCCCTTCCGCTTATCTGTACCTCTCATTATTTTATAAACCCGTGTAAAGTTACCTCTTAATCTCATACTCTCCAGTGAAAAAAGTCCCAGCTTATCCAGCCTCTCCTTATAACTCACTCCCTCCTTGCCCAGCAACATCCAGGTTAATCTCTTCTGAACCCTCTGCAGCTTAATAATATCAAAGTGTATAGTCAAGCTGTTTTCTAAGGGTACGGGGAGACCAAAACTAGAGGGCATAGTTTTAAGGCGAGAGGGGAAACATTTAAAAGTGACCTAAGGGGCAGCTTTTTCACCCAGAGAGTGGTGTGCCTATGGAATGGGCGGGCAGGGTGACCAGACGAGACACAGTATTCCAGAAGAGGTCTCACCAATGTCCTGTACAACCAGAACATGACATCCCCACTCTGATACTCAAAGGTCTGACCAATGAAGACAAGTGTGTTAAACACCTTCTTAACCACACTATCTATCTGAGATGCAAATTTTAAAGAATTAAACCTGACAGCCTAGGTCTCTGTTCTCCAACACTGCCAAAGGCTCTACTTTTAATTGTATAAGTCCTGCACCTGTTTGATTTACCAAATCCAATACCTCGCATTAATCCTAACTAAACTCCATCTGCCACCCCTCAGTCCAGTGTGTGATATTACTGCCACCTCCCCTCCCCCTTCAATTTTAAAATGCCCATCCGTCTCCAGGAGGCCTGCACACTCCGGCCTTGATTTTCACAAAGACCCTGAGCTTGGTTTGCTTTGTGTGGCTAGGGAGAGGAGGGACAGATTGCAGATACAGTCAGTGGGGAGGAGAGGCTAGACAGTAATCACCGAGGTAAAAACAATGAATGCAGTTGCTGGAAACCAGATTCTGGATTAGTGGTGCTGGAAGAGCACAGCAGTTCAGGCAGCATCCAAGTAGCTTCGAAATCGACGTTTCGGGCAAAAGCCCTTCATCAGGAATAAAGTAATCACCGGCCTGGTATTATTTCATTGTTTAGGAACGTGCAGTCGCACGTTCGAGTTGGGTAAGAGTGATCAGTGTTTTGGGACCAGAAATTAAGCTCTGGTCCCTGGTGTTCAGTAATAAATATCTATTTGAGACCCTTCATTGGGCAGAATGTGTCTGCAGGATTTCTTTCCCTAATATTGCAGACTACAGGTAATAGCAATTAAAAATGGTCATAGTTAATTTCGATTGCACAGCACGTGCACTCAATATCCTACAGTTGAGACAAATATCTTGCATTTGAATAATAATACAAATTATTTTTTGTAATTCAGTAATGGTAACCTGATTATAGTAAATCCACACCGAGCTGAAAGTGGGCATTAGATTATGACTCAAAATCTGGGTATGGTAGTGTGCTGAGTAGTGTCCCTGCCTCTGAGCCAGAGCTCTGGATTTGATTCCAATTCCTGAACTTGTGTGGTAGTGCTCCAAGCTCTGGACTAGAAGGCCTGGAATCATGTCCTGCCTGTTGCAGAGGTATGTCACAGCATGTCAGAACAGGCTGATGAACAATCACACAGGAGAATACTGTTACAGCTTTATGGGTATTGCTGAGTGGTGCGAGTGTCCCTACCTCCGGGCACAAAGGTCTAGGTGTAAAGCCCACAGAAGTGTCTCAGGATACATCTGAACAAACTGATTAAAATGGATTTAAAATTGTGACTTGATGGAGAAGGAAGAGGTGTCAGTATTGCATTTCAGAATTTAGGCCCAGGATGACTGAAAGTACAGCCATTCGTGTTGATTGGAGTCACATTTCACAGCAGTAAAGGTTTATAAAATCAGAACGGTCCTGGATAGGGTGAGTAGTCAGGGTTTTCCCCAGTTTTGGGGCATCCAAAACTAGAGGGCATTGGTGGAAAGTGAGAGGGGGAGGGTTTTGATGAGGCCTAAAGGGCATCATTTCACACAGAGGGTGGTGTGCGTATGGAATGAACTGCCAGAGGAAGTGATGGAGGCTGGTACAAATACAGCATATAAAAGGGATCTGGATGCTGACCTGCTGAGCTTTTCAAGCAATTTCTGTATTTGTTTAAAAAATGAATTCATTTTAACACAAGTATTCTGAATAAATTAAGCATTTTATTTTTTTTAATGACGCAGGGACATATTAAAAATATCTTCAAATTGACTGAGACCATTTTCTGCTCAGGGTATGGCTCTGTGTATGACAGCAGCAATGATGCACCTACATGGAACAGGGAATGTGATGGAGACATAGTTTGGACAATGTACAAGGAGACCTCACATGGTCCAGTTTGGGAGAGGATGACATTACTGTGTGATTCAGCTCAGAGAGGGAGAAAAAGTAATCTGCCTGAGAAGGAATGGCCTATTGCACTCTCTCTCCTTCATTGTTCCTCATCACAGCAATGTGTGCGAGCTAAAAAAAAAACTCTACAAGTCATCGTTACCATTCTTATTTTTATGGAATCCCTGCAGTGTTGACACAGGCCCTTTGGCCCAACAAGTCCATACCAACTTTCCCAACCCATTCCCCTATATTTACCCGTGACTATTGCACATAACCTAGAAATCCCTGAACACTACGGACAACTTAGCATGACCAATCCACAGAACCTATACAGTTTGTGGTAGGAAACTGGATCACCCATTAGAAGCTCACACAGACAAGGGGAGAATGTGGAAACTCCACACAGACAGTCACCCAAGGCTGGAATCGACCCCAAGTCTCTGGTGCTGTGAGGCAGCAGTGCTAACCACCGTGCTAGCCTTTGGAAGGTCCCTCACCAGAATTCACTGGAATCTACTCACTGCCTAACGCAAAGGGAATTCAGCCAAATCTAAACTCTCCCAGGATGAAATCCCATTGCTAGCAGCTTGTGTGAGTACAATATCTTCAGAAACAGAATAACGTTTTGGACAATCTCACAATTTTTCCTTTGTCATGAGTTCCAATAATATTTGGACCAAGTTATTTCAAGATAAAATTGCAGAGATTGTGTGTGTGTGTCAGTGGTTTTAGAAAGGGAAATATTGATTATATAATTGCAATACCCAAACAGTTTGCCATTCATCTTTCCATCATAGTTTTAGTAACATTGCTCTGGATCATAAATGTGTTGTTTTAGCAGAAACTAGTCTGACTTGTTCCTAAAACTGACCCTGACCCAGTCTAAGACCGATATCATGGGCCATATCACCAACCTTGTTACATTTAACATTTGTTGTGAGCAGTGGAGGAATGGGACTAGAAAAGGAAACAGTGACCCAAAAAGCTGGGGAACTATAGACCGGTGAGCCTGATGTCAGTGGTGGGTAAGTTGTTGGAGGGGATTCTGAGGAATACCATTTACATACATTTGGGAAGGCAAGGGCTGATTGGGGTAGACAACGTAGCTTTCTGCATGGGAAATCATGTCTCATTAATTTGGTTGAGTTTTTTGAAGAGATAACAAAGAAGATTGATGAAGACAGTTTGGTAGACATTGTCTATGTGGACTTCAGCCAGGTGTTCATTTAAAAAACAAAGAGCAAAGAAAATTTCCAGCCCAGGAACAGGCCCTTCACCCTCCAAGCCTGAGCCGATCCAAATGTACTGTCTAAATCTGTCGGTCAATTCCTAAGTATCTGTATCCCTCTGCTCCCCACCTACTCATGCATCTGTCCAGACGCATCTTAAATGATTAGACCGTGCCTGCCTCTACCACCTCTGCTAGCAACATGTTCCAAATGCCTACCACCCTCTGTGTGAAGTACTTACCGCGTGTATCCCCCTTAAACTTTCCACCTCTCACTTTGAAAGCACGACCTCTCGTTATTGAATCCTTCAACCTGGGAAAAAGCTTGTCTCTATCCACCCTGGCTAGACCCTTCATGATTTTGCAAACCTTCATCAGGTCCCCCTTCAATCTCCTTCAATCTAGTGAAAATAAACCTAACCTACTCAGCCTCTCTTCATAGTTAGTATTTCATTCTGATTAGTAGACAGATTAGTAAGTTTCAGTCACATGGGATACAGAAGAAGCTAGTCACAATTGGCTTGAATAAAGAGGGATATTTTTCAGCCTGGAGGCTTGTGAGCAGCAGTGTGCTGTAAGAATCAGTACTGAGTTCACTGTATTTTATCATTTATGTAAAGTATTTAGATGGGAAAATTGGGGCAATAGTTAGTAGGTTAACAGATGACATCAGAAAGGTGGTGTAGTAGATTATCTCAGAGTACAACAAGACCGCAATTAGATGGGACAAAGGGGCAAAGAGTAACACATGAAGTTTAATTTAGGGAAATATGAAGCTTTGCATTTTGGGAAGGCAACTCAGGGCAGACATTATATACTTCATGGTCAGGTCCTGGGGCATGTTGTGAAACAAAGGGGCATAGGGCTACAGGTACATAGTTCCTTGAAAGTGGAGTCGCAGGTAGACAGAATGGTGCTGAACACATTTGGCACATTTGCCTTAATCAGTAAGAGTATTGAGTATAGGAGTTGTGGTGGTATGTTGTATCTGTACAGGACGTTGGTGAGGCCACTTCAAGAATACTGTGTACAACTCGGTTTTCTGCAGAAATGACTTACACTGATGTCCCAGGACTGGAGGTTTGAGCTTTAGGGAGAGGTTGATTAGGTTGAGGTGTTTCCCCCTGGAGTGTCAGAGGCTGAGGGATGACATTATAGAGGTTTATAAAACCATCAGGGGCATGGATATTCTGAACAGCCACGTTCTGCTCTCCAGGATAGGGGAGTCCAGAACAAGAGGACATAGGTTGCAGGGGAGAGGGCGAAAGATTTAGAAGGGAGCTAAAGGTAAATGTTCCACACAGAGAGTGGTGCGTGTACAGAAAGTGCTGTCAGAGGAAGTGCTGAAGGCGGTTACAATCGCACATTTAAAAAGTATCTGAAAGGGGAGGGATATTGGCCAAATGCTGGCAAATGGGACGAGATCAGATTTGATATCTGATCAGAGTGAATGGATTTGATTAACGGGTCTGTTTCCGTTCTGCATTACTCTCTGAGTCTATAAGTGGGATGATGAATAATTCTGAATGGACCTTTCAAGTGGGAATTCTCTTCAGTGGAAGTTTATTGTGCCTCTAAGTTCAAGCTGATTGAAAGCTGCATTACTAAATATTTGACAGAGAAGTGAGTCACGGATATTGGGATACAGACAGGAAAGAGGGGCTGAGTCCACAACTTGATCAGCCACAATCTTACTTCCTGGTGGAGAAGGGTCAAAGTATCTAATGACCCACTCCTGCTCCTCAGTCCCATGTTCCTGTGTTCCATTCAGCCCCTCAAACAGTTGGAGGCCACTTACTCCTATGACCTAGTGCACAGAAACAGAGGAGACCATTCAGCCTCTCAAGACTGTCACACACGCTTTGAAGTGATTTGGGAAATGTAATTGGAAAATCCAGGCACGGGTATGAAAGAGGCCCCTCATCTCTCTTTATAGAGCTTCCCCTCTCTGCAACTTGTGCTTCAGTTGTTGGTCACGTTGTAGACCCAGATTCACTGTGAATACAGCCCATATACCTCACCCAGAGATGGCTCACAAAATCATCTGCTCTTCCTGACTGCAATATTCAAAAACATAACATTCATGAAAATAACACCCACTAACTCTACAATAACAGAATGTGAGAACATCAGAAACAGGGGCAGGTCGTTCACTCCCCAAACCTGCCTTGCCCTTCACTAAGATCGTGACTGATCTGCTCCTGGTCTCAAATCCTCTTTCATACCCAATTTTTCATCGCCCTCAACTCTCTGACAGGTCAATATCCATCGACCTCCTTTTCAAATAATTTCAGTCATCTAACTCCCCGAACACCCCTGAGAAGAGAAATCCTGACATTCAATCCCACCTGTTTGAAGAAAACACTTGCTGCTCCTATATCATGGCTTATTGATATGAACAAAAGAGGTTCAGACAAGGGTTCAGGTAAAAATGACTGGCCCTGATATCAAGGCAGTGGTTGACTTCTGTTGACATCAAGGAGCTTAACAAAACTGGACTTATTGGGAATCAGAGAAACCTCTCCAGTGTTTGGGGTCAAACATGGCACAAAGGAAGGTGTTTATCATCTCAGTCCTGGGTCACCTCTGTGGGAGATCCTCAGGGTAGCTTCCTCTTCACAAACATCTTCAGCTGCTTCATCAATGTCTCCTGTCCCCACCCTCCCCACCATAAGATCAGAAGTGGGGATGGTCACCGAACATTCCACAATGTTCAGAACATTTTGTCCCCCGTCAGCTCCTGAACTAGTCTGTGTCCGTGTGCAGCAAGACCCAGACTCCATTGAGACTTGTGCTGTTAAAGTGTCGGTAACATTCATCTACCAGCACTGCCTGACACTGCACATTGCCACAGTAAAACAAGAGTTCATTCGGCACCTCACGCTGGTTTCACAGGAGTATGAGGAAGCCATTCAGCCCATTGACACTATTGGAGAAGAACAGGGACAGCCCATTCAGTGCCTCCAGCCTATTACTCAGAAAGAGAAGGAATCTAGTATGATGGACCACACCAGAGCGCCTGGAAAATATTTGAAGGCGGTAGCCTAGACTCTATTTTTATTTTAATGGAAATGTAAAGTGTCTGTTCTGACACAATGTGACTGGTCAAAGTACTTGGTGTGAAGCAAAACATCATTTATTGAAACACGAAAGATAAAATGAAATCAAAGAAAGAGGAATCTAGAATAACTTAATTCTATTGGACAAGTTAACAGAATAATAGACCTATGAACTATTACTAATGAACTGTTCCAATACAGGAAAATCCCATAAACACAGCCCTTGGCAGAAAGGAATATTCAGACACAGAATGTCACAAACATTTCTCTAATCCAGGAATTAAAAACAGCACCAAGAGAAAACTCAGGGAAAACTCAGGAGACATTCACTGAAGCTTCCAACTCTGTCGAGACCCCAATAGTTTCTGATGTTACTGAGACACCAAAACCCAGAGATCCTAATCTGTGAGAGCTGGCCACACCCATTCAGGCTGCATTAAAATAAACACAAGGCCTCTCTCGTTGTTTACTCGAGTGGTCATAACTAGCCCGCTTGGTAATGGTTGTTCAATCTCTCTCTTAAAAGAAACCCGGACAAAATAACCTCTTAAAACTGCAGCATCATCACACTTGTCAGTACATCGAGCTTTTAACAAGAACCAGGGGTAAGCTAATCCGGCCCTTGACCCTGTCCAATCGGACGAGGAAGAAGCTATTCAGTTCCTTGGGTCACTTACACAGCAATGGGATGAGGCCATTCAGCCCCTTGAGTCACTTTCACAGGAACAGTAAGAGGCCATTCCCCCCTCAACGTACTTACACAGGGACAGAATGAGGCAATTGATGCTGATTCCTGATGAATGGCTTATGACCAAAACATCGATTCTCCAGCTCCTCGGATGCTGCCTGACCTGCTGTGCTTTTCCAGCAATCGACGCTGTATTCTGATCTCCAGCATCGGCAGTCCTCACTGTCTCCTGAATGATGCTCCAACATGATGAACAATTGGAGCAGAGGCTGCACAGACAGACTGCTCCATGTTGTTCCTCCTGGCTCCGTTATGATACACACGTGGGACTTTAACGTGGTTTTCTAGTGGTGAGGAGGGAAGCTATATGTCTTGTGTGAAGTCTCAAGAAGGCATCTTTCATCTCTGAGAAGCCAGCCTGGTGTTCTCTGTGCAGGGCGGAAGCTGTTGAGAAAAGCTACCTGTTACAGATGGAGGGGATTGTGGCTGCTGTTAGGGATTGTGAGCAACATGACGTTCAGTACGGGTTCACACGCCAACTGCACAGTTAATTTAGGCATATAAACTATTAGGAAGGTCACGTTAGACTGATGAATGGACTCTCGAAGTTCAAATCATGCTGATCTTGTTCATGTTGATCACGTCTAGTGCAAGTCCTGTTCAGTGTAACCTGTATGCCTTACTCTGTCCAAGTCTATTTCCACCCTATGATCTGTCTGGCCATACTTACTATGATCTGCCTCCACTGCTCATAAACAAAGTGTTTCCCTGTACTGAGGTACACGTGACAATAAATCAAACCAATCAATCCTGGGTAAAGTATGGAATTTCTCTCCCTATCAATATCTCTTTTGGAAATAAGTGATCGCTGCCACTCCTCGTGTTTCAGCATTACCATTTCTTCGTCTCTCACAGTTCTACAAATTAAACACTCAGCTTCTTCACTCTATCCTCCTGTTACCATCACTGGTGTCTGTGGTAAGGAGACTAGTCCTTACAAAGGAGATCAAATCTGTACAGAGTGCCCCAAATGCTCTCTCAGCAAGGCTCTACAACAGCAGGAAAATGGCTTTACTTATGTACTCGAATCATCTTACAATGAAGGACAGCATACCTTTGTCTGCACCCAATACTTACACAGGGTTTGATTCAGAGCAGTCAGCATAGATTTGTGAGTGGGAGATCATGCTTCCCAAATTTGTTAGAGTTCTTTGATGAAGTGACCAGGAAGGTTGACGAGGACAGAGCAGTAGACGTCGTCTCCATGGATTTCAGAAAGGCCTTTGATAAGGTTCCACATGGCAGGCTGCTCTGGAAGGTTACATCACGTGGAATGCTGGGGGAACTGGCCAATTGGATACACAGTTGGCTTGATGGTAGGGAGCAGAGGGTTTAGTGGAAGGATACTTGTCAGACTGAAGGCTGTTATCTATGATTATCTATGATTATCTATGACTGCAGACACATATACTTGTGATAAAACTTTTCAATGATCTCTGAATCGGCCAAGCAAGACACTGTATTGTATCAAACTGCTCTGAGGTCTTAAAGGATAAATCCAGACAGAACACCCGGCCCTAGCCTCAGTATCGGAAAAAGGGAACGGGAACACAGTCCTGTTGACCCTGCAGAAACCTCCTTCCTAACATCTGAGAGTTTGTGACAGCATTTAAACAGCTTTCCCACAGACTGCACAGAAACATCAGGAATGGAGTAGGCCATACAACACATTGAGCCTACCTCATTGTCGTTCATGTTCAAACATCTCCACAATGCACTTATCCCACACAATGAATATATCCGTTAATGTGATTAACCCTTTGGTCCATCGAGTTTGCTCCCAATTAAATGCAATGATACCTCGCCCTTTATTTTCACACCGTACTCCTGCTTTCCCACCATCCCTTTCCTGTCTCTAAACCTGTATTTATATTCAGTGTCTTGGTTTCCATGTGCGAGCGCATTCCCCAGGTTCTCCAGTCTCTGAGGGCAGACATTTATTGGCATCTCAGTGCAGAATGGCCTGTCTGTATCTAATACTGTGGCCCCTTGTTTTAGACATCACAGCCTGGGGAATTATCAACCCTGCTTCCTTTCTGTCTCACCCTGTCAGAGTTTTATATATCTCACTGAGATCTTCACACATTTTCCTAAACCCCATGGACAACAGGCCCAGTCGCCCCCAAACTCTGCTCCCACAGCAAGCCTGTCATCCTAGAGATCGGTCTGGTCATCTTTCACTGCTCTCCCTCAACGTCAGGTTTGCCCTTTATTAGGTACAGAGACCAAACCTGCACGCAATATTGCATAATGTTCAAGATGGGGTCTCACTAAGGCCCTGTACAGCTGCAGTAAGACACCCTTATTCCTGGACTCAAATCCCCCTGAAATGAAGGTCAACACCCAATTTACCTTCCTAACTGCTTTCTGATCCTGCAATATTGCTTTCAGTGACTGGTCTACAGGGTGATCCAGATCCTTTGCAATGTTACAGCTCCCCACTTGGTAGGTCTATGTACACTGGGCAGCGTGTGAATGCCATTCCCAGTATTGCCTTGTGGGTTCAGACCTCACTGCGCTGCAGGGACCTCAGAGGCTACGCAGAAGGAAACAACAAAAAAGGAGCAAGCGTCCCTTTGTGGATCAACATGTTTCAAACAATCCCTTTTCAAACGATAGGCTTCCAGTCTATTGTTCCCACCAAAGGGCACACAGTCACCTCTCCCCACATTGCTCTCCATCTGCCACGTATTTACCCATTCACTCCTCTTGTCTTAGTCACCTTGAAGCTTTTTTACAACCTCCTCACCCACTCACAATCCAACATCCTTTAGTTCTGTCAGCAGCTTGGGATATATTGTATTTGATTCCTGCAACCAAATATTTAATGGGTAGTGTGAACAAATGGGGCCTGAGCACTGATCTCTGTGATATCCCAGCAACCTTCCTCTGTTATTTTATTTAAATAATATTTATTTCCTGAATCTGGGTGTGACTGGCTGTGTCAGCATTTATTGCCTGTCCCTAGTTGCCCCTTGAGAAGGTGGTGGTGAGCTGCCTTGTTGAACCGCTGCAGTCCACTGTGGATTCAGTGACAGTAGCACCATTGAATGACAAGGGGCAGGTTAGATTGTATTTTATTGGTGATGGTCACGGTCTGGCATTTGTATGGCGTGAATATTACTTGCCATTTTTCAGCCTGTATACTGTCCAGAACTTGTTGCATTTGGACATGGCCTGCTTCAGTATCTGAAGAACCACAAATGTTGCTGAACATGGTGCAATCATTGGCGAACATCCCCACTTCTGACCTTAAAATGGAGGCAAGGTCATTGCTCAAGCAGCCCTGAAGATGTTTGGGCCTAGGCCACTGCCCGAGGCACTCCTACAGAGTTGTCCTGGAGCTGAGTTGACGGACCTTTGTCAGCCATGACTATCTTCCTACGTGTCAGGTATGATTCTAACCAGCGGGGAGTTTGCCCCTGATATCCATTGATTCCAGTGTTGCTAAGGCCCCTTGATGCCACACTTGGTCGAAGGCAGCCTTGATTTAAAGGGCTATCACTTTCACCCCACCTCTGGAATTCAGCTCTTTTGTCCATGTTTGAACCACGGTAATGAGGTCAGGAGCTGAGTGGCCCTGGTGGAGCCCAAACTGGGCGACATTGACCAGGGTATTGCTGAGCAGGTTGCTGCTTGAAAGCACTGAGACCTTCCACCACTTTACTGATGATCGAGAGTAGACTGATGGGGTGGTATTTGGTCGGATTGGATTTGGTCTGCTTTTTATATACAGGAGATACTTGGGGTAATTTTCGACGTAATCGGGGAAATGTCATTGTTGTAACTGTATTGGAACAGCTTAGCTAGGGCAGTGACAAGGTCTGGAGCACAACTTTTCAGTACTATTGCCAGAGTGTTGTCAGAGTATGTACCCTCTGGAGTATCCAGTGACTCCAACTGAATCTGGATATCGCGTGGACTGAACTAAATTGGCTGATGACTGGTAACTGAACTGCTGATGACGACTGGAGGAGGCTGAGGTGCATCATCCACTCAGCACTTCTGACTGAAGACTATTGCGAATGCATAAACGTTATCTTTTGCACTGAAGTGCTGGTCTCTTCCATCATTCAGGATGGAAATACTTGTGGAATCTCCTCCTCCAATGACTTGTTTAATTGTCCATAACTATTCTCGACTAGAAGTGGAAGGACTGCAGAGACCTGAACCATTGCTTGTGGAATCACTTAGCCTGTCTGTCACTTACTGCGTGTGCTGTTTGGTGCACAAATAGTCCTGGTTGGTGGCTTCATCGGGCTGACACCTCATTTTCAGGTATGCCCGGTGCTGCTCCTGCCCTCCTGCACACTCCATTGAATCAAGTTTGATCCTCTGTCTTGATGGAAATTGTTGTGAGGGGGATATGCCAGGCCATGAGGTTGTGCTGGAGTACAATTCTGCTGCTATCGATGCCCCACAACAAGTTATGGAAACCCAGATTTGAGCTGCTAGATTTGTTTGAAATCTGTTCTATTTAGCACGGTGATAGTGCCACCCAGAATTATGGAGGTTTTTCTCAATGTGAAGGTGTGACTTTATCTCCACAATGACTATGCAGTGGTTACTCTTACCTTATACTGTAATGGACAGATACTTGTGCAACTGGCCGATTAGTAAGGCTGTGGTCAAATATGGCTTTTCCCTCTTGTGGGTTCCTTCACCACCTGCCATCGACCCAGTATATCAGTTATATCCTTAGGACACGGCCAGCTCAATCAGTAATGCTGCAGCTGAGCTACTCTTGATGGTGGACATTGAAATCCCTCACCCAAAGTACGTTTTGTGCCCTTGCCACCCTCAGAGCTTCCTCCAAGTGTTAATCAGCATAGAGGAGTACTGACTCATCAGTTGAGAGAGGCTGGGTCATGGTAATCAGCATGAGGTTGCCTTTCCCATGTGCAAAGTAACGCCATGAGACTTCATGGGATACAGGTCACTGTTGAGGACTCCCAGAGCAATTCCCTTCCAACTGTATCCCACTGTGCCGCCATTTCTGTTGTGTCTGTCCTGCTAGTGAGAGAGGAGATATCAGGGGAAGATGATGGGTGTCAGGGATATAGTCATACTCACAGAACCATACCTTAAATACAATGCCAGGTTGTTGCTTCACAAGTCTGTTTATTTCTATTCACTTTTTCCTGCCAGCTGTCCCATTCTAGAAGCATGTCCATATATTCGCCCCAATCCACGAAGATTTGATTTTGCAAACTAGGCTGGGAGGTTTATCAACATTTTTTTCTGAAAATCCACGTGTTTTACATCCATTGCTTCTCTTTCATTTGTCTCCCAGTCTGTTTCTCAAACATAATTCCCGTTTCATAAATCTATGTTAGTGTTGTCTATGACCATTATTTTCAGTCCCAATAATTTCTCCCAAACCATTTACTTACTATGTTCTATGTTCCATGTACTATTTCGTTTCCCACACTGGACTTTCCTGGTATTGTCAGAAAGTTCTGTGGAGACAGAACTGAAGCAGTGGATTCATAGTTTTCCCATTTCCCTGTTTCCCATTCTCCATTCTCTGGTTTCAAACTAGAAGGAACCCACACTGTTTCTTCATACTTCTCACATTGACATAATTTGACAAGCTATAACAGTTCACTCTTATAACCTTTGTGAACATTATCTTCAGAAACCTATCAATTCTTGTGTTAAGCTGCTCAGCTCACATCAGACACGCACAGGAGCATAGTCTCCGTACCAACAGAAATACAGCACGATCTATATTAGTCCCCCTTTCCAACACCAGGCACATAGCCTGGAATATTATGGCACTTCCAAGTGCTCGTCCAATTACAGTTAACGATTGAGAGGTTAGCCGTGATAACTCCCCTCTCAGGAAGTACATTCCAGAACTCAACACCCTCTGGGTGAAAAAAAGTAATCTTTAAATCCTCTCTGAACCTCAAACCCTTCACTTTAAGGTCTGCTCCCTTGTTCTTGACCCTCTGTCTAAAAGGAACAGCTACTGTCTATCCACGCTGTCCATGCCCCTTGTTAACTTATCCTTCTGAATCACATCCCCCTCAGCCTCTCTGTCAAAAGTAAATAACCCGAGCTTATCCAGCCTCTCTCCATAGCTGATATGCTCCATCCCAGGGAACATCCTGGTGAATCTCCTCTGCAACCCCCTCCAGTACAATCGCATCGTTCCTTATAATGAGGCTCCCAGAACGACATACAGTACTCCATCATGGACTAAATCAAGCCCTGTATAGCACTTATAATCTACTCCCTGAATAATAAACGATCCACCCTAGGTTAAAGTCTTAACTAGTCCATTACCCTGTTCATTCACATTCAGGGATGTGTGGAGAAACACCCTCTGAGCTCCCTAATGTGCTACCAATCATTGTGTACACCCCATGTCTGGTTCCTCCTTCCAAAGTACATCACCTCATATTTATCAGGATCACATTCCATCTGCCATTGACCTGCCCATGTGATCATTCCACTTGTATGTTCCTTTAAAATCAGACCTTCCTCCTCACTGCCAACCACCCGGTCAATCTTTGTGTCAAACACAAACTTACTTATCACAACTCCCACCCCTCGACCCACTCCCCCTCCAGATTCACATCTCTACCATTTATGAATGCTACAAACAATAAGGGACACAGCACTGATCCTTGTGGTACACCAGGGGACACTGATCTCCAATCACACAAACAGCCTTCTCCCACCACCCTCTGCCTCCTGACACTAAGACAATTTTCGCTGCAACTTTTCAAGTTATCCTTGATACACTGAGATTTTACTTTATTTTTTCAGTTTCCCATGCGGAACTTTGTCAAAGGCATTGCATCAAAACTAAATAAGCGACCTCCTCAAACTAATTGAATCAACTCCATTAGTGTGATTTCACTCTGATAAAGTCATGATTATTATCCCTGATCAAACCTTGCCATTCTGATTGGAGTTCAATTTTCTCCTTCTCTATTTTCTCCAGTAGTTTCCCGAAGAGTGATTTAATACTCGCTCGTCTATAGTTTCCTGGTCTATCTCTACCACCCTTACTGTGAAGTGCAATCATAATAGCTGTTCTCCAGTCCTCTGGTACCTCCCCTATTGTCAGATTCTAATTAAAATTTCCAATCAGCGTCTTTCCTCCCTTGACTCCAACAGTATCCAGACCTGCAGATTGGTCCAATTTTATACCAGACAAAGCCTCAAACCGCCGCTCGTATTTTACATCAATCTCTTCAAGAGCTTTCCAGTCCATCTTCTCGAATTCTGTACCTGCATCCTCCTTCTCCCATGTAAAACGGCTGTGATGTTTACATGTAACAATCTATCAATGTTCTCCGGGTTGACACACTGATTGCTCCTTTGGTTTCTAATGGACACTAACTGTTTGCTGATTATTCTGTTCTACTTGTCCGTGTAGAATATCATGGGATTCTCCCTCATCTCTCCTGCTTGCCCTTCTCCATGTCCCTCGGTTATTCTCCCCCCTCTATGTTTCTAAGTTTCAGTAAAATCCCCTCTCATCTTTTAAAACACGAGATCACAGGCTGAGTTTCCCCATCAGACAATCTTGTCATTTTAGGGATTAATCTGGAGAATACCTTTTGCAGCTCATCTGTAGTATATTCTATCTTAGATTGGGACTCCAAACGGTACACAATATTCTCAGTGTAGTCTCAGCAACACTCTGTGCAGCTGGTGCATGGCATTTTCTATATTTCAATTACATTCACATGAATGTAAACCTAATTTTTCGTTTCCTATTTGCTTGTGTTTAGATTACATTGCGTTACAGTGTGGAAACAGGCCCTTCGGCCCAACAAGTCCACACCGACCCGCCGAAACGCAACCCACCCATACCCCTACATTTACCCCTTACCTAACACTACGGGCAATTCAGCATGGCCAATTCACCTGACCTGCACATCTTTGGACTGTGGGAGGAAACCGGAACATCCGGAGGAAACCCACGCAGACACGGGGAGAATGTGCAAACTCCACACAGTCAGTCACCTGAGGCGGGAATTGAACCCGTGTCTCTGGCGCTGTGAGGTAGCAGTGCTAACCACTGTGCCACTGTGCCGCCCAATTCTTCCCAATTCCTTTCACTTTAACTTTTCTTATGATGTTAGTGGGAGAGTTCTTTAAAAAGATCCTCTTGAATATCCAACTATACGTTATCCATTATCTCCTCATTGCCTACGTCCACAAGAATCATCTTCAAACCATTCCAAAAAATGTTTGCCACTTATGGTTTTCGTTTCATCGATGCATTATCATCCTCCTCAGTTTTGCCATGACCTTCTATATATCCAGTAACACGTTCTTTATAATCGAGCCCAACAGACACCCGACCGCGGATGACAAGTTACTGATCTGTAGTTCACCACTCTCCATCTTCATCCTTTCTTAAACTGTTGGATAATATTTGTAAACTTTGCCTTATTCAGATTGGCTACATATCCTTCGGGAATATATTGGAAAACAATGTAATAATCTGCGATGCAATCAATATGCCTATTGCTGCTTCCTCTGAAATTCTTGTATCAAATACATCTGATCTGTCAGATTTTTAAATACTCAATCCAGCTTTCTTTTAAAACATGACCTCAACACTTATAAGAATAATCTTAAACTTTACTTACACAAGCCCCATGGTCACTTGGTATTTCTGGGAGAATTTCTGAATATTCTGCCTTGAAGATAGACACAAAGAAACTGTTTCTTTTCCCTGCGATTTCTCTGTTGTCTTCAATAAATTATTCTGTCTGCACACCCACTGTTCCATATTTGACCTTGTTTTTACTTTTGTTTCATACACTGATGTACTTTTTTTTTTAGCAGTCTTTATGTTTTTCTTTTGTTTGTATGCTTTTTCGTGTTTTGATTTTCTTTTCTGGGTCATCCGTTGCTGGGTTCTATATTTCTCCGAATCCACTGGCTTACTACGGTACTTGGCATTTTTCTAAGCTAATTCCTGTGATCTAATAGATACTTGAAGGTGAGGCTGAAAGGGTTAGGTCGGAGAGGCGGGTGGACCAGATTGATTGGAAGGAAGATGAACACATAGGAACGTTCAAAAGGGGGGAGGATGCTGAGTTGGAAGATTTGACTGGGATACGGTGGAGTTAGGGTAAATGGGGAAACTGGTGAAACCTACATTAATCCCCTGTGGTTGGAGGGTCCCAAGGTAGAAGAGGAACCTTTCTTTATCCATACTTCGGGTGGTTAGGGTTTGGCAATGGAGGATGCCCAGGACTCTCACGTCCTTGGCAGAGTGGAAAGGGGAGTTAAAGTGTTCAGCCACAAGGCGGTGGAGTTGGTCAATGTGGCTATCCCAGATATGTTCTCTGAAATGATCCACCTGCCTTACCAATGTAGAGAAGACCACACTGGCTTTAATGTATGTAGTAGATGAGGCGTTCTCTCTCCCTTCATCACCTATCACTTTCTACCCCACCTTCATCTACCTATCGCATTCCTAGCTAACTCCCTCCTGCCACACCGCCTTCTCATTTATCTCTCAGCCCCCTTCATCATAATCCTCATTCCTGATGAAGGGCTTAAGCCCAAAACGTCAATTCTCCTGCTCCTAGTACGCTGCCTGACTGTCCTTTTCCAGGACCACACTCTTCGACTCTGATCTCCAGCAGCTGCAGTCCCCATTTTCTCCTCACACCTTCAGGGCTTGCATGATTCAGATTTATGACAGTTACTTCAAATAAAACAAACACTATCGTGTACTCAAACAGCATAAAAGAAAACCAATGCATTGTGGTCACTGTTCCCAAAAGGTCCTTTACAGCAAAGTTTTCAATTAGTTCTTTTGTCATCCAACACCAATTCCTAAATAACCTGATCTCTAGCTCAGTGCTCGGCAAAATGTTAATGCCAGCTATCTAACACATGCTCATGAAATCCATTTTTCCCAGCATTAGCATTCAGTTGGGTTAACACAGTTTAGATATAATGTAAATAGGACATTATTACTGCAGTAGCCACAAATGTGTATATCTCATTTCCTGTTTTATAACATGCCCAGCATTTGTATAGCAGCTTTCACTTTGATATATAACTCCCATCAATGTTTCCTTCTCCTTGCTGTTTTTGCACTCCACCTTACTAGATTCTGGAGAATCTGAGCGATGTGGGATTTGGGGAGATTAATGGTCGAGATCATTTATGATCTTCTTAAGCATCATTGTGACATTTTCTCTAGATCTCCCGTTATGCTGATGGAGTAGAGAAGGACAATAATCGTTCATAAATGCTCTATATTCCCCCAGAGAGCTGAGACAGCTCTAACCTGTGTGGGAACCTTAAAACAGGCTGGGAAAGTGTTGCTGCTGCTGTACAGGGTCTTAGTGAGATCACATCTGGAGTAGTGTGTACAGATTTAATCTCTTCAATGAAGAAAGGATGTTGTTATAGTGGAAGCAACTCAGAGATGGTTCCCTCAGCTGATTCCTGCAATGAAGATGCTCGCTTATCACGAAAAGGATGATCAGGTTGATCCAATAGCCATTGGAGTTTACAAAAATAAAGGATGATCTTATTTCAACATAGATGACAGAAAGGAGTCAAAAACTGAAGAGAATTACACAGATAGTGGGGGAATCTATTCCGTTCTCCAGCCTGTTACACAGGAACAGCAGGAGGATATTCAGGCCTTCGAGCCTGTTACACCAGAATAGGACGACACTGTTCAGCCCCTCGAGCCCGATGTATATTTATAGGAGGAGGCCAATCAGCCCCTATCGAATTGATAACACTGGCCCGAGATTAGGCCATGCTGCACCAGTATCCTGTTACACAGCAACAGGATCAGTCCATTCAGCTTCCTCAAGTCCGTAACATAGGAACTGAAAGTGGTCACACAGTGACTGGAGATTGTTACACTGGGATAACAGGAGGCCATTCAGACCCACCGAGTCTGTTGCAAGGGAAATGTGTTAGGATTAAAACTATATGAGACTTTTTTCATGAGAAAGGAGGAGGTAATTCAGACACGTGTCAGTTGTATGGGAACAAGAGAAGACCAATCGCTCCCTTCGTCCCATCTCTGGGATACATGAGGAGACCGTTCAGTATCTCCACCGATTATGGAGAAATATGAGAAGACCCATCAGACCCTCAAAATGTTACACAGCAACGGGAAGATTCCATAATCCCCCACCCCTCTAACGCATCAACAGGAGGTCGTCATTCTGGCCTTGGAGATGACAACATGGGAACGCCAGAAAGACTTCATCCCATCGATTTTGTACACCAACAGGATGATGAGTCCAGTCAGCCACACATACCACTTATGCAGCAATTGGAGCACATCTCTTAAAACCCTTTTGCCCATCAAACAGGAATTCAAAGAAAACGTAATTTTTTAGAAAGGGAAGAACTTATAATAACTGAATACATTCGGGAGTAAAATGTAACAATAAAGTATTGTAATTTAAGGCAAGTTATTAGAATCCATTGTTGATGACATTTGCAAACGTAAACCACAATCCATAGGATTCAACATGGTTTTACAAAAGATAAACCATGATTGAAGTGTTTTATTGAGTTATTTAAAGATGTGACAAACAAGGTAGATAGTGGGAATCCTGGAGATGGAATATATCTGGTCTTCGTGAAGGCATCGGATATGTCGCTTCTCCAAAGAGTGAGTGGTAAGATCAGACAGCATCAGTTTAGGAGTAATTTATTAGCTTGGATGGAGGCTTGGTTAACTAACAAAATGCAGTCAGATGAATTAAATGAATCATTTTATATTGGAAAATGCAATTTGTTGGGTGCCATAGCTTTCAGTTCTCATGCCTCAACCATTTGGGATCGATATTATTACTCGGTTGACGGGATAGAAAATACAATAGCTACATTTTCAGATGACACTAACATTGGTGGGAAATCACTTCGGAATGATGATGCAAGAGATTTAAAAACTATATGTATAGATTGGGTGAATGGGCAAACATTTGGCAATGAAAACTAAAGTGGATAAATATGGGGTTATTCAAGTTGGCCAGCCTAATAAAAAGGCAGATTATTATCTAAATGGAGAGAAACTTCAAAGTGCTTAAGTACAGAGGGATCTGGGTGCCTGCTTGCATATCATAGAAAACTTGCACGCGGGTACTTCAAATACTGAGAAATGCAAGCATAACTTCATCGTTTATTTGTAAAAGGTTAGAGTAGAAAGGTAGGGAGTGTTGCTATAGCTATGCAAGGCATTAGTGAGGCTACAACTGGAGTACAGTTTGGGTGTCCTGCAGAATGTGGTATTTCCATTGGAGGCAATTCAGAAGAGCTTCATTAGAATGATTCCATATTTGAAGTGTTTGTCTTATGAAGAGAAATTGAGCAGTTCAGGCCTATACTCTCGAGTTTATAAGAACGATAGGAGAGCTCATTGAGGTCTGTAAGATGCGAAATATAATTGAAAGTGTAGATGTAGAGTAGATTTTTTTTCATCAGCCACAATCTCCAACAAGAGACTAGAGTTTGACAATCGAGAGATAGCAGGGATGTGAAACAGAGGCCGCGATGACATCAGCCATGATTGTATTCCATGGCGGAGCAGATTCGAGGGGTTGGATTCCTGACTGATTCTCCTCGTTCATATTCAGCTTTTCCACTGTGTTACACAGTAATGGGAGGACTGTGTATCAAACAGGAAGCAGGCTCTCCGGGTAAATCAGTCTTAATCAGTTTGACAGAACGTCACCAGTGGAGTCACACAGTGACCAGTGCTGGGTCCTCCACTATTTACCATCTGTATCAATGATCAGGAGGATGGAACAGATATAGAGATACTGAGTTTGGTCATGTTGCTGCGATAAGCAAGAGATTAAATTATCAAGAGAGGTAAAGGAAATGGATAATAATTTGACAGCTGCAATATAACATGATATAACCTGTCATTTCATTTACAGGAATAATGGAAGGCAGTATGTTACTGAAATGGAGAGGGATTACAGGGATTAATGATACTGTGTACTGGGGGATTCACTCAGCCCCGTTCAGACATGGGAGGTTTTGCTCCATCCCTGATCGTCTGCTCCCAGACACTCCAAGTGACCCCATTGCTCTCCGTACACATGAAATGTTTTGAAGTGTTTGGTTGGTGATGGGGATGCTGTTTTCAAACATGTATTAAGGGGTCGGCCTTTATCCAAGATACATTCATTCATTTCTACATGGAGACCCGAAGACGATGGGAATGCTGTCTGCTTGTGAATGAAGGAACTGTGGCTGCTGTCAGGACAGGGGTATTCACCAACATAGTGTACTGTGCATGGACACACGGTAACATTAACAGAGAGAGAGCTCCTTCAGTTCCTCTACCTCTCCCCATTGACATGTGTACTCTGCAGATGCCATGTACACCATCGGGAATCCCATTGTACTGGATACACCCGGCAGCTCCCTGCTGTGGGGGAAACGATGTATTTACCTCATCCACCATATATATCCTCCATCACCGAATGGTTACATTGATGGCAACATACTGGGAGATGATGGCTATTTCACCCAGTCCTGTTTGGAAAGTTCCAGAACATAGAAGCTGAATGAAATTGTGACCCGAACAGCCACTGGCAGCACCGTCCTTTTCCCTGGGGTGAAGCTGCAGGACGCGTTAAAGGAGGTGACACTGCTCTGTGACCAGCTCCTTGTTCAATCAGTGTCCCCTCACACTCTGCTCCTGGATTAAGTGTAGCTTGCGAGGCTGTTAATGGAAAACTCGAGTGGGTCCAATAGATCCTTTTCCACACATACACTAACTCTGTGTTTTCAGAGTTTCCCCACTCTGTAACCTTTGCTCCATTTGTAGCTCATGTTACTGACCCAGATGCTGTAACTACAGTCCCCAGGCTCCACCCAAAGATGGGTCAGCAAATCCTCATGTCTCCCTGAATGTCTTAGGCAGCTCACAGCACAACCTCCAGCAAACCATCCCCAACCCCTCCACTAAATTTTCAATAAGAGTCAGTCAGAAACTCCTCATCTATAAGTGTTGTGGACCAGACCAGATCCCTGCAAAATATTTTAAGAAGGTCGCTTAGACCCAAACCTTTCCTTATTTTAAAAATAGATGTGACATTTGCGTTCCAGATATGTTGTGACTGGTCAAACCACTCGACTTTAAGCAAAATATAATCTATTCAAATGCTTTACTTAAAATACAATTAAAGAAAAGAACATTTTTAAATAGCTTATATGTTTGAAAACTTACACAAGCAATAGATACCGTACCTTTCTGGTATACACCGCTTGGCACAAAGATATATTCAAATACAGATCCTGACATGCAGTTTTCCGATCGAAGAGATATCAACATCAACAGAGATCTCAGAGAGAAAAGCAGCTGGGGAAGATGTATTGAAACTTCCAACCCTTTCCGGGATCCCCAACAGCTTCTGAATGCTGCAGCTAAAAGCAAACCGAGAAAACCTGGTCTGGGAGAGTTGGCCGCTGCCCTTCCATTGTTACCAATGTTTTAATAAAACGTAAAGGCTTTCTCAATTATTTACTTCAACTGTTTTCAGACAGTAGTTCTGCACCTCTGTCTTTATAACCTCTCTTCAAAAAAAAATCCCAAGATAAAATAACCTTTTTATAGTGATAGTATACTCACAACTCTACCTTTAATAAAATGATCCATCAATATACAAAAAGGGATTCATTTTAGACCTCCTAATCTTCCTCTATGAGTAGACTGGCGGGAATGGCGGGATTACCTTACACTGAAAGACTGAAGTGACTGGGCTTGTATACCCTTGAGTTTAGAAGACTAAGAGGGGATTTGATTGAGACATATAAGATTATGAAAGGATTGGACACTCTGGCAGCAGGAAACATGTTTCCGCTGATGGGTGAGTGCCGACTCAGAGGGCACAGCTTAAAAATATGTGGTAGACCATTTTGGATAGAGATGAGGAGAAACTTCTTCAGCCAGAGAGTGGTGGCTGTGTGGAATGCTCTGCCCCAGCGGGCAGTGGAGGCCCAGTCTCTGGATTCATTTAAGAAAGAGTTGGATAGAGCTCTCAAAGATAGTGGAATCAAGGGTTATGGAGATAAGGCAGGAAGAGGATACTGATGAGGAATGATCAACCATGATCATATTGAATGTTGGTGCAGGCTCGAAGTGCAGAATGGCCTACTCCTGCACCTATTGTCTATTGTTTATTGACTGCAATGCATATATATTACATTGACTCTGAGCATACAAATGTTCACAACGAGATTCGATTTCAGTCATTTTACTCCTGCCACAGAATGCCTTTGAGTTTCTTCACTCAAGTTTCCACAACGTGTCAAAACTTAGGTTTTCTAACCCTGTCACATGCATAATTTCATATTGAATGGTGGAAATAATAAGCTCAGTCGACACAGACCGGTATTTTTCTCCCAAAACTTCTCCAAAAACTTTAAGGGGTCACGATCAGTGAAAACGATTTGTCTCAGATAAGTTATTTGCAATTTAAATGCTGAAATGTTGCAACGCCAACACCAAGCTCAAGGCCTCCTTCCCCATTGTGGAATAAATCTGTTGATGTTTCCATTAGACACTCCAATCACACGTTACATAATGGAGCACTTCTCATCTCTCCAATCGTCCCTCTGAATGACATAGGTCCTCATGTCTCAGCACAAAAGAATTACATCCTTCTGTACCTCTTAATGCTGTAACCTCTTTACCTGCTACTCCTGGCCTATGCCAGTAAACCTTACACTCACAGGGATATGTTCTAAAAAAAATCTCACACATTCTTCTCAATCTCTCACAGAAACAAAACTTTGATTTCTGAACTCAATCATCATCATCAGCCATTTTAGCTTCTAACCTTCCCATTGTTACTCTCTGCTCTTCCACATGAGTTCTCATGACTGCAGGAAGTAAATTGTTGAACTTCTCGAAAATAAGAATCTCTCTAAGGGTCATAGGTTTGCTCTGTTTTAATACCCTTCCCCACCTTTCAAAATTTGTTTGATCCTTTCAAACACAACGTGCGTTCAACCAGGCATGCTATTTTCGATCCTGAAACACTGTCTGTCAGCTTCTGGCGCAAGCTCATATGCACTTCAGATGGCCTTCTTCACCTCCTCATACTCAGCAGATACTTCCTCTGATAGGGATGCAAATTCCTACCAGCTTTGTTTGAATCAACTAAATCCACATGTTCTCTGGCAACTGCATTTGTTTAGCCACTTTCTGAAATGATGTTAAAAAGGCTCCCTCCATCATTCTCGTCAAATTTAGATAATACCTGGATGTATTTAAACAGATCCCCGTCAGACCTTTGGCTATATAGGGTTGCTCATCCTCACTATCCTCCTTATCCAGCCGACTGCCTGCCTTCATCTCCACCTTCTATGTCAACTTTCCTCTCTAATTACTAACTTTTGAAGTTGAAACTCTCTGCTTTTCTTCTCTCTTTTTCTCTCTTTCGTCTTCATTTCCTTTTCTTTTGTTTCTACTTTTCATCATAATCCAAACAGTTTCAAATCCTTTTCATATTCAAGGTGCCTCTTTTGAAATTGAATTCTAGCCATTTCCAAATATTCTGATGGCGGTTCCACAAAATGTAATTGCCGAGCTATAGCTGTAATTATCTCTCCTTTTCTCACAAACACAATTCCAACTCCAGCTTGTCTGCCAATTCCTACAGCTTCCCTTCATTACCTTTTGTAAAACCCCTAACTTTACTTCTTCCACACCCAGAGAACTCTTAGTGAATAAAATTGTCTTTATACTCAACACACTGTTTAAACCAACCGAATTCAACATCCAGAACCAAAGACACTAACAACTACCATACGCGACCTTTGAACCCAATAGCCTCCCAGTGCATACTCTCCAGTGTTTGCATGAGTTTATTCTGCATTCTCTACTTTCCTCCCACAATCCAAAAGTGTGTATGTCAGGTGAATTGGTCATGCTAAATTGTTTGTAGTTTTCAGGGATGTGTGGGTTGGGTGCCTTAGTCGGGGTAAATGTGTAATAATAGGGTAGAGGAATGGGTCTGGGTAGGTTACTCCTCGGAGGATCGGTGTGGACTTGTTGGGTCGAATGGCCTGTTTACACACAGTAGGGATTGTAATTCTAAACCCAATTTAATATTATCGATTTAGGACCAGCCAAGAGTCTCCAGTTTGCAATAGACCAACCAGACTGACTCAAACTTGTTTAAGGAGCTATCTTGGATGCCAACCTTTCCTTATTTTAAAGGAAGATGTGAAGTGGGTGTTCCAGATGTGATGGTACTCGTCAAACCACTCACCATTAAGCAAAACACAATGTATTTAAACACTGTAATCAAAATCCATACACAATGAAGAGGAATTTAGACTAACTTAACTATTGGAAACCATAACAGAATAATGGATACAGTACCTTCTACAAATGAACTGTTCCAATCTACTACAATCACCTAAACACACCCCTTGGCAAAAAGGAACATTCAAACATGCATTCTTGCATACAGTTCTCCAATCCAGGAGGAAAGAGCATCAAGTGAGCTTCCAGAGAGAATAGCAGCTAGGGATAATTTAAAAAAAACTTACACCAGTTCTGGGACCCCAAGCACCTGGTGATTGTTATTGCTACAATGAAAAGAAACCTAGAAAGCCTGGTCTATGCGAGCTGGCCATTGTTACTACTATTTATTAAAAACCCTAAAATCCCCGGAAGTTATTTACTTGAGCCGTTTTCAGTAGGAAGTTTGGCCTTAAAGATCTCTTACTAAAAATAAGGAGAAAATAACCTTTTATTTAAAAAGTGACAGCATTGTCAAGCAATTTAGATGCCTGGTCCTTTACTCAGTGGTCTTCCTCGTGTTACTGATCGCAAGGTCACCTGAAAGGGACAGCCACAGGTACACACCAAGTTACAAGGATGTGTCTCATAACTTCTGAAACACGCCTGTCCATGAACCATCACATGGGACACACCGGGAAGTGAACAGCAGCCTGACACACGCCATTTCATTATTTCTGAGCTACACAATGCCAGCACTCGATACACTAGGGAGACAAAACCCAAGGCCAGGGAAAGATACAAAGGGACAGAGAGATTCACATTAAAGACAGAAACAGGCAGTTAATTAACTGAAAAGATGTTGTGGAAATATGTGGAAAAAGACAGGGCAGTGGGACTAACTGCAGAAGTGAGATCTTCGTGAGTAAAGTTACAAGAATGAGAACATTGAATACAGGCATTGTCAGATCAGCTGGAATGGTTTGTTATATCAAATTCTGAATCTGCTTCACAGAACACCACAAACAATCATAAACTGGGACAAGATGACAGCCCAGCATGGAGAGCTGTGCACACCATGCTAGTGTGTTGCTCAGTGAACTGCACTTTCTGGAGAATATTGCAAACTTTACTAACATATGCTAACTATACTCGCATCAGATAACTGCCTATAATGGGAAGGTTTGCTCTCTCTGTGTGTTCATCAGAGACTGAGAGAGTGTGCGTGATAGGCGTGGTTGAATGCGAAACTCATTGTTTGTGAAGGAACGCACATGGAGAAAACAATTTTAAATAAGAACAGCTGGCAGGCTTTTTGTTTATCAATAGAGAGAACGAGGGAAGTTTCATGGACAGATGAGGTAAAGTATTTGAGAATGTAAAAATAAAGGCATTGCCAGACAAAACAGCAATATACATCCGCATGCACATGAATGACAGAGGGATGGGAGTTTGGTGTGAGTTCGAATCAGATTTGCTTCAACAGGTTTGAAGCCGGGAGCGTCAGCAGCAGATTATTGGCTTCATTAAGACTGTACTTCATAGCTCAAGGTTCAAACAGCAGATGGAATAAACCAGTGAGATATATTCTGGAGTAGTGAGTAGTTCAAGTTAGAAATGTCAGGGAATGGTGTCAAGAATCAGCTCATTGTCAAAGGGATCTCAAAGTTGTGACTTGTCTGCTTCAACTGCAGATATTGGCCAGGGATGGGATGGAGACAGTGGAAGTAAGTGGAGTTTGTAACCAGAACAGTAGACAGTGACCTCCATGCTCTTAACAGCAAAGGCAATGATACGATGCATTATGATTCTCCCCTGAAACTGAATAGTTCAACATAGAGATCCGTGAGTAACACTGCCAGAGCAGAGAACGAGACAGTAATTGAACACCTTCATTGATGCAGTTAGCAGTGGTCTGTAGAGTGAATATCTAGATTGAGAGATTGGATTAGATTGGAACAATAATAGTGGCAGGAAGTGTAGACGATATGAAATAACTATAATACAGTCATAACTGGTTTATAAAAAACCAAATCTGGATAGTGACACTCACCAGGAACACCAACGCTAGCCAGGAAGGGATAATAAAAGGATTGAATAATGAGAAGAGCGTAATAGATCCGCGATGATAATGACATCCAATCAAATTCAGAAAGATACCAAACATAATCGGCTAAGCTCCTGTCTATTGTTGGAATATTCCTGTCTAATGTTCTCAGATTCTGATCCATTGTTGGAATATTTCAGTCTAATATTCTCAGATTCTGATCCATTGTTGGAACATTCCAGTCTCATGTTCTCAGATTCTGATTTCTCCTCCCCTTCTCTCTGGATCTGTTGATCCCTGTCAGTGCTGTCGGTGATGCTCCGCTCATGTTATGGGTTGACACATTGAACGGAGACCATTTATCATTAAAAGATGGAAACCCTCCACTGGGATAATTAGAATCCATGGAGATTGGCATTAATCGCACTTACTGAACAAATAGGCTCAGTTAACCAGTTCAATACATCACTTTTCATATACTGGATGCAATGGATGAGGGTTGCTGAGGGATGGACCATAAATCTTTCAATATTTTATATCTTTTTTTCCTTGTATATGAGAGTATTAACAGAACACTGCAGTGGTCTATGTATGTTCCATTCTGTTTATGAAAGGAGGCAGTTATAAAATAACAGATCGGCTGCATAAAAAAAGGGGGGGTGGTGTGGGCAAGTTTCTAGATACCTGAACACAAAGTACGGTGCTTATTGACCAGTGTACAGCCAATCCTGGTTTTAATGTCCTGTTATCAAATCCTTTCATAACCTTGAGATAGAGCATTGGGACTGCTGCTCAGGAACAGGCCAAAGAAATTCTCTCTCAATGGGCCTCTTACAGAGGGAGAAGAGAAGACCAATCAGCCCATATTAGCCTGTTGCTACTTGAAAAGGTGTAAAGCTGGAATATTGGCACATTTTGTCAACAGAATCATTCAGAACAAAGAGATGTGTTGCTGCAGCTGCATAAAGTGTAACTGAGAGGGCACCTGGAGTACATTGTGTTGTTTGTGTTTCTGTATCTGAGAAAGGATGGACCTCCATCAGATATAGTTTAACGGCTGCTCATAATCCATGGGTTGCTGTGTCTCGGATCTGTTACACAGGGACAGGAGGAGGCCATGCAGCCTCTCGAGTGTGTTTAGAACAACTGGAGGAGGCCATTAAGCCTCTTGAGTCTATTACAGAGGGACAGGAGGAGCCTAGTCAGACTTTCGACCCCTTTTAGAGGGGCAGGAAGTGTTGATTTAACTTTCAAGTCTGTTTCGCATAAATATTAGTTTTGAATTAGTTGTGGAATAGGAAAGACCTGATGTAAACATTAAAGTTCTAACTTTGAACAAGGCCAATTTTGAAAGTGTTAGGCGAGCCCTGTGAAAGGCTGATTGGAATACCCTATTCACAGGTAAAGGGATGGTTGGAAAACGCAAGGCCATCATAACGTGGTTTCAGAGAGTCCAGAGCCAACGTGTTCCTATTAGTGAGAGGGGCAAGGCTGGTGGGTGCAGGGAGTGCTGGATGATTAGATATATTGATGCTCTGGTCAAGGTAAGGAAGGAGGCATATGTCAGGTAAACAGAGCTGAGATTAAGTGAATCCCGAGAGGAGTATAAGGTCAGTAAGTGTATAGTCAACGGGGAATTCGGGCCAGAAAAATGTGGACATGAGTTGGCTTTAGAAATAGGGTTAACGAGGCATTGAAGAAATTCTACAAATCATTTAATGGTAAAAGATTAACTAGGGAGAGAACAGGGCCCCTTAAAGATCAGTAAGGCTACCTATGTGTGGAACCACCCGAGATTGGAGGGATATGACACAAAAATTTCTTCTCAGTATTTAATGAGGAGGAGGTTACAAGAGCGAGAGAATGAATAAATATACAGTGAAACATTGAAAGGTGTCTACATTACAAGGAGATGTTTGACATTTTAAAACACATAAAGGTGAACTAATCCCTGGGACCTGATCAGTTGTATCCCAAATGTTTGTGAGAAGCTAGGAAAGAAATTGGTCAGCATTTTGCTGATATATTTGTATCATTGATTTCCACAGGTGAGGTGTCAAAAGACTGGAGGGCTGCTAACATAGTGTCATTATTTAAAAAGGAAGGGAAAAAAAAACAGGTAACCATAGATCGCTGAGCCTGACGTCAATGGAGACTAAATTGTTGGAGGGGATTTTGTGGGAAAGGATGTAAATACATTTGAAAAGACAAGGACTGAAGAGGGCTTTGTACATTGGAGATCACGTCTCACTGACTCGGTGTAATCTTTTGAGGAAGTGATGAAGATGATTGATGAAGACAGGCCAGTGGATGTTGTCTTCATGGAATTCAGTAAGATTACCAAAATGTTCTACATGGTAGACCGGTTATCAAGGTTAGACTGGCTGGGATCCAGGGAGAACTCGCCATTTAGATCCGAAATTTTCTTGAATATTGGAGACAGGGCGTGACAGTGGACATTTGTTCATTAAACTTGGAGACCTGTGACCAGTGGCGTGCCGCAAAGATCAATAGTGGGTCCACTGCCTTTTGTCACTGATACAAATCATTTACATTTGAGTATATGAAGTATGGTCAGTAAGTTTGTAGATAATTCCAAATTTGGTGGTGTGGTCGATAGTGAGGAATGATCTCTCAGACTATAATGGGACTTTGCTGAGGTGAACCGAGGAGTGGCAGATAGAGTATATTTTAGTTACATATGAGGTGTTGCATTTGGGCAAGACAAATCAAGGTAAGACTTACAGGTAGTGCCCTATCGAAAGCTGCCAGTGAAGGAGAACTCCATTGAAATTATCGAATCCCTACAGTGGGGAAACAGGCTTTTTGGCCCATCGAGGCCACACCGAACCTCTAAACAGTATTCCACTGGACAAACACCTGCCCTATCCCTCTGAGCCTGCCTTTCCCAATTTAGCATGGCCAATCTATCCTTATCTGCATATGTTTATACAGTTGGAGTAAAACATAGCACCCGAAGGAAACGCACACAGACTCGGGGATAATGTACAAACTCCACACAGCGAGTCATTCAAGATTGGAATTAAACCCAGGTCACTGCCCTGTGAGGCAGCAAAGCTAGCCTCGTGGTGCAGGTTCTCCGTTCCTTGAAAGTGCCGTCACAGGTAGACAGCGCAGTGAAGAAGGCATTTGGTGATCTTCCCTTTATTGGTGCGTGCTTTGAGTCGAAGCATTTGCATGACATGTTGCATCTGTACAGGACATTGGTTTGGCCACTTTTGTAATATTGCCTTTAATTCTGGTCTCTCCACTGTCAGAAAGATGTTGTCAAACTTGAAAGGGTGCAGAAGAGATTTAAAAGAATGTTGCAGGTGTTGGAGGGTTAGAGTCTCAGGGAGAGTTTGTATAGGCTGGGGCTATTTTCAAGTGTTGAGGCTGAGGGGTGATCTTAAAGAGGTTTATAAAATCATGAGGGGCATAGATAAGGTAAACAGTCAATGTCTTCCCAGGATAGACGAGTCCAAAATTAGAAGACAAAAGTTTAAGGTGAGAGGAGAAAGATTTAAAAAGGGACATGAGGGACAACATTTTCACACAGAGACCGCTGTGTGTATGGATTGAACAGACAAAAGAGGTGGTGGGGGCAGGTACAGTTACACCATTTAAAAAGCATTTGGATGGATACATGCATGGGAAGTGTTTAGTGGGAGATGGGCCAACTGCTGGCAAGGGGGACGAGATTAATTTAGGATATTTGGCGGTATGGATGACCAGATAGAACGATCTTTTTCCATTCCGTACATCTCTGAGAGTCTGTTGACTCTTCAGTGTATAACACGGGAACAGGAGGAGGCCATTCAGCATCTGAATTCTGCCAATCGGCTTGTTTGCTCAATCACAGAGAGTCAAATACAAAAATACATCATTCAGATTTTGATGGTGCTTTACAGAAACGGGAAAAGAACTTTAGTCAAGAAAAAGCTGTAAAGAATGTGAAGAGGCCATTCAGTCCCTCACCTCCATTCCACAGGAGCAGCAGGTGAGCACGGAGATATTGGAGCCTGTTACTCAGGAGCAGGAGTAGGACATCTACTTTCACAAACTTCGGATCAGGAGGCAGTTATTCAACTGCTGAAAACTGGGGCACAGGGAAATCTGGAGGCTAGTGACGCCCGAGGATCCTGTTACGCAGGAACAGGAGGAGGTGACTCAATCCACACCAGGATGGGACACTGGAGAGAAGGGGAGTTTGCTTGGAACAAACAGAAATATAAGATAAGTTGCATCAGTGGTCCATTCAATCCTGCCCCACCATTCACTAAGACCACGGCTGATCTGATGGTGATTCCCTCATTCCATTTCACAGAGACTGTCCTCTCTGCAGCCTCTGCTCCATTTGTTGGTATGTTGCCGACACAGATACTGTAACAACAGTTACCATGACTCATCCAGAGGGTCAGGTCTGACTGGATGAGTCAGGATTTGAAGAGTCCAATCACAAGAATGAAAACATAAAATAAAGGTGTAGCCAGATGTTTAGTTCTCTCACATTCGCACTCTAACTCACATAACCATTACATGTTCAGGATGGACCACTGTGTAGATCCGGCTAGTGTCTGCTGAATGCAACCCAGCTATGTGCAGAGTGAAACTCTGTGCAGTCCACACCAATGCTGGATGTATAATCCTAGGTTAAATGTCCAGCGTGGGAGGCTGTGCAGTCCGCACTAGTTCATTCATATATAAACCCAGATTGTTGCATTATTCGGTAACACTGTGTTAGATCGCAGCTCAGTGTGGGGAAACTTGCAACCACTGTTGGAACTGACAGGATGTGCAGCTCCCATCCGTTTACAGCTCCATATCTCCACTGTGCCTTGACAAGGGATGCTGCGAATGTGAAAGTCACTGCGAGGAAGAGATGTCAATGGAAACAATTTAAATACCAATAGTTCTGATTAAGGCGCGTATCACTCTAATATTTAAAGACGAAATAACTGAGGTAATATCCAATGAGATTTTGTAAATGATGCAAACAATCAGAGGGGTTGGTAACGTTATAGTGGTTGCACTATAAGCCTTCAAATAATCAATGGGAATTAGAAGAACAAATATGCAGGAAGACTGGTGAGACTTGCAGGAACAATAGGGTTGTCATAATAGGTGATTTTAATTATCCTAACATAGACTGGGACTTCCAGAGGGTTAAGAACTTAGATGGAACGTAATTTGTTAAGTGTGTTCAGGAAAGCTTCCGCAAGCAGCATGTACAGGGTCCTACTCGGGAAGGGACAAACTTGACCTACTGTTGGGAAAGTAGGTGACGGAGGTAAAGTGGGGGAGCATTTTGGGAAAAGTGACCAGAGATGTATTAATGTTAAAATAGGTATGGTAGGGACAAAATTGGCCCACAGATTCAAGTTCTAAATTGGGGCAAGGCGAATTTTGTTGAAATTTGACTGCGGATTGCAGGGCTTGATTGGAGTAGTGTGTTTCCAGGTAAAAGGATCCAGGGCAAGTGGGAGGGCTTCAAAAGTGAGATAGCTCGAGTTCAAGGTCTACATGTTTCTGTGAGGGTGAAGGGAAAGTGAGGCTGGAAGAGAGAACCCTGGATGACAAGAGATATTGAGGCTCTGACCAGAAAGATAGGAGGCGTCACTCAAGTTCAGGCAGCTGGTTCCAAGGGAATCTCTGGAGGTACACAAGGGTTACAGGAGTTTACTGAAGAAGGAAATCAGCAGGGCAAAAATGGGGTATGATATAGCCTTGGCTGAGCAGATTAAGATGAATCCAAATTCAGTATAGTAAATAAAAAGAACAACTAGAGGGAGATAGGACGCCTTACAATCCAAAATGGGCAAACATGTGTAAAACCTCAAGAGATGGGTGAGGTCCTCAATTTCCCCTCTGTGTTTATCATGAAGAAAGACATGAAGACCTGTGACCTTTGGGAGGTTAGTTGTGATATCTTGGTACAGTCCATATCACAGTAGAGGTGCTGTTGGACACATTAGAATGCACAAAGTCAGATAAATCTCTTGGTCCTGACCAGATATATCTAAGAGCACTCCACAAGGCGAGAGAAGGTAGTTCAGGGGCAAGGTCTTGGAAGACTGGGCAGTAGCAAATGTAGTGCCCTTATTCAGAAGGGCTGCAAAGAAAAACCTGGGAAATATAGACCAGTAAGCTTCACATCTGTTTCGGAAACCACTTGAGAAGGTTCGGAGATATAAGATATAGATGCATTTGGGAAGACAGAGTTTGACTTGGAGCAGTCAGCATAGCTTTGTGCGTGGCAGATCATGCCTTACAAATTTTGATCAAGATTTTTGAGGAAGTGACTTGGAAGGTTGACGAGGAAAGATGGTGGATATAGTCTATATGGATTTTAGTAAGGCCTTTGATAAGGTTCCACATGGTAGGCCGCACTAGAAGGTTAGATCGCATGGACTCCAATGTAAAATTGCAAATTGGCGACACCAAATTAGGAGACATCATTTACAGTGAGGAACGTTATCAGAAATTGCAGCATACCTTGATCAGCTGGGGAAGTGGGCTGAGAAATAGCAAATTGAGTTTAATTTAGATAAGTGTGGCGTCTTGCATTTTGGAAAGTCAAATCCATGTAGGAGTTTAATGATGAATGATAGTGCCTTAAGACGTGTAGTGGAACAAAAGGACGTTGGAGATCAGGTGCACGGTTATCTGAAATTTGAGTCACAGATGCACAGGGCAGTGAAGAAGGCTATTGGCACATTGGCCTTCATCAACGCATTGAATATAGAAGGTGGGACGTTATGCTGCAATTGTACAGGATGTTGGTAAGGCTTCAGTTGGAGTATTGGGTTCAGTTTTGTTCATCTTGCTCTAGAAAGGAGATTATTGAACTAGAAAGTATGTAGAACAAATTTCCAAAGATGTTTCCTGGGCTATAAGCTCTAAGTTATAGGCAGAGGTAGGACAGGTTAGAACTTATTTCTTTACAGCGTAGGAAACCGAGGGGGTTCTTATAGAAGTGTAGCCCTTATAAAATCATGAGAGGCGTGCATGGGGTGAATACTTCAAACTTTTTTCTCAAGTTTGGTGAATCGATGATGAGAGGACATCCATTAATGTTTGGAAAGGATAAAAAATATAAAAAGGAAACTGAGGGGAAACTTTTTTACATAGAGTGTGGTACGCATATGGACTGAGCTGTCAGTGGAAGTGATTGAGGTGGGTACAATAACAACATTGAAAAGGCAATAGGACAAATACACAGATAGGAAAGGATTAGAGGGATACAGAATAAGGACAGAGAAATGGGGTGAGTCTGGATGTACATTTTGGTTGCCATGGACCAGCTAGGCCAAATGACCAGTCATACTGGCAGTCTCGTGCAATATGACTGTAAATGTGTGTGTTTTGGGGTGGAGATAGGATGCGGGGGGGGGGGGGGGGTGGAGAGACTGAGATAAAATTTCATGGAAGGATATGTTCACAGGTTTCAGAATGAAGACATTTCGATAGTATCATGCAACACGGGTCAGTATTTCGAAGAATTATGAGTGAAAGGGATATTGCTATGAGTTCAGGCGATGGAGAGTTTTGGATGAGCATTTGTTCTGCAGCTTTGTAACTAGGAGTTAAGACAGCAGAGTCTTCGCCTCACTGGGCTGAATCTAACAAAAAACTGTCGCAGTGACATTTTAATTAAGTGTGACAGAGGGGTTGTCTGCACAAGGCCGAGCTAGTTTCCTGGTGCTATCTTACCAAACTCACCTCATTAACTACCCACCCCACTCCATAATGTCCCTCTCATACAATGCCAGCCCGATTCTCCAACCCATCAAGACTGGAGGTACTCACCATTGCCGGGATGCCCCGGATATTCTGTGACCCCTGACACTTGTGCCATCTTTAAAAAGCCAATGGGTACATGGTTGTGCTTCCTCAGTTCAGAACAGCCCTGCACAGTTTGCCCCGAGCATAGCAGCTAAGGGGAAATTACACCACGGTTTGTCAACAGGGGCACGGAGGTCCTGGTGGATGGGCTAGTACAGAGGGGGAGCATTCTCTTCCCAGAGGGATCACACCACCAGACCCACCGAGCATGGTCTGAACTCCTCACCCAGGTCAGTGCAGTGTGCGGTTTGAAGAAATGTCCAGCAAAACAGGACAAGCATCAATAATCTTCCCCACTCTGTCAGGATAAGGGTCACCATATTTTCTCTGCTCCCACACACTCACTGTATATCTGTTATAGCACCGAACAAGGCTCATGCTCCACCACTCTCACTACTGCATGCAGCACCTTCTCTCTCTTTCTCTCTTGCCTTTCTAATGCACCCCCCCCCCCCCCACACACACACACACACAGAGTTATACAATATTCTGGAGAATGCCAATTATGGAATGTTCCAGATAATGTTCCAACTTATTCCCACTTACAGAAAAACGGCTGTGCCCCAGTGTGTAACATGTAAAATGATGGAGTAGAGATGTGCGTTTTTCAAATCACACACAATTAAAATCCATCATGATGCCATTCAGTACTTCAAATATGCTCCAACATTCAATACGTTCGGGGGCGATCTCAGCTCCATGTTACAGGAACTTTCAGTCATTCAACCCCCAGCTTCCTGTTACTGAGCAGACGATTCTCAGACACTTCATACCCTGGGATTCATCTCGCATGTGTTCAGAAGGCATTTCCCATGGGGACGGATTCTCCTTACAATATATTTCATCTGATTTATAAATTCATGCAACAGTCAGTGTGCTTTCCACAGACCAATCAAAAGCATGCATTTATTTTATGGTTATCGATATCAAACCACAATTAGTCATTCTGGTTATTTCACTTGTCTCACCTTATTGTATTCAGCCAAAGGCAGCTTCCAAAAACTTGTCTCATTATAAAATACAATTTCTAGCAGAGAACGTTTTTATCCTCAGCCGTTACCATGACGATTATCTCAAATATACCTTTTTCCTTGTCATGAATGTTTCTCTTGCCCTTTGTCTGTGACTGATTCTGTGTGTAACAGTTACACAGTCTCCCACTCAGTTGGCTGGATGGTTGGTTTGTGATGCAGAGGAAGGACACCAGGGCAGGTTCAATTCCCCACACTGACAGAAGTTACCATGAAGGGGATGCTCTTTCAACCTCACCCTGTCACTGGGGTGTGGTGACCCTCAGGATAAACCACCATGTGTAGGCTCTCTAATGAGAGTCCTTTGGGACTCTATTCTAACAATTCTGGCATTTTAATTTTTTAGCAAACATTTTTATTGAAAATGAGGTTTTTATTATTATATTAAACCAATAACAAAACAACTCAAATAACTGAACAAAATTACACCCAATTGCATGTACATACAAAACAAGTTAAAGTCTCTAAATGGACAAAAGAAAAACAAAAAATAAACAATAAACAATAAATAAATAATATGGCTCAGCATAACAAAATGATAGTTCTCGTTCTTCGAGAGCATTACACATTCATATGTTCATAATTCTTCACACTAGATTCATTAGATAATATTGTCATGGCTATGTAAAAGCCCTTCTTAGAGTGGCAGATAAGCCTGTATCTGGGTAATCCAAAAAGGGTTGCCATATCTTACATAAATCTCTGCTTTTTGGTGCACCATACTCGTGAGAAAGTCCAAAAGGATATTCTCCATGATAAGCTTACAAGGACCCAACAGACCCGGGGGCTTTTCAGACATCCAACATAACAGAATATTTTTCCTTGCACAGGAAGTATGGGGGAGATACTAAACGATTATTTTGCATCGGTATTTATTTTGGAAGACATAAAATGTAGGGAAAGAGATGGTGACACCTTGCAAAATGTCCATATTACAGAGGAGGAAGTGCTGGATGTATTAAAATGGGTAAAGGTGGATAAATACCCAAGGATGTCTTCAAACGGGTCCCCAGGACCTGATCAGGTATACCCTAGAACTCTATGGGAAGCTAGAGAAGTAATTGCTGGGCATCTTGCTGAGATATTTGTAATATGGAAAGTCACAGGTGAGGTGCCGGAAGACTGGAGGTTGGATAACGTGGTGCCACAGTTTAAGAAGGGTGGTAAGGACACGCCAGGGGACTATAGACCAGCGAGCCTGACGTTGGTGGTGGGCAATTTGTTGGAAGGAATCCTGAGGGACAGGATGTGCATGTATTTAGAAAGGCAAGGACTGATTAGGGATAGTCAACATGGCTTTGTGCGTGAGAAATCATGTCTCACAAACTTGATTGAGTTTTGTGAGGAAGTAACAAAGAGGATTGATGAGGGGAAAGGGGTAGATGTGATCTAAATGGATCTAAGGGTGATCTAAGGGTTTTCATAAGGTTCCCCATGGGAGACTGATTAGCAAGGTTAGATCTCATGGAATACAGGGAGAGCTAGCCATTTGGATACATCACTGGCTCGAAGGTAGAAGATAGAGAGTGGTGGTGGAGGGTTGTTTTTTCAGACTGGAGGCCTGTGACCAGCGGAGTGCCACAAGAATTGGTGCTGGATTCACTACTTTTTGTCATTGACATAAATGGTTTGGATGCGAGCAGAGGAGGTACAGTTAGTAAGTTTGCAGATGACACCAAAATTGCAGGTGTAGTGGACAGTGAAGAAGGTCACCTCAGATTACAACAGGATCTTGACCAAATTGCCAATTGGCTGAGAAGTGGCAGATGGATTTTAATTCAGATAAATGCGATGTGCTGCATTTTGGGAAAGCAAATCTTAGCAGGACTTATACACTTAATGGTCAAGTCGCAGGGAGTGTTGCTGAACAAAGAGACCTTGGAGTGCAGGATCATAGCTCCTAGAAAGTCGAGTCGTGAAGAAGGCGTTTGATATGCTTTCCTTTATTGTTCAGAGTATTGAGTACAGGAGTTGGAAGATCATGTTACGACTGTACAGGACATTGGATAGGCCACTGTTGTAATATTGCGTGCAATTCTGGTCTCCTTCCTAACGGAAATATGTTGTGAAACTTGAAAGGGTTCAGAAAAGATGTATAAGGATGTTGCCAGAGATAGAGGATTTGAGCTATAGGGAGAGGCTGAACAGGCTGGGGCTGTTTTCCCTGGAGCGTCGGAGGCTGAGGGGTGACTTTATAGAGGTTTACAAAATTATGATGGGCATGGATAGGGTAAATAGGTAAAGTCTTTTCCCTGGGGTCGGGGAGTCCAGAACGAGAGGGCATAGGTTTAGGGTGAGAGGGGAAAGATATAAAAGAGACCTACGGGGCAATTATTTCAAACAGCGGATAGCACGTGTATGGAATGAGCTGCCAAGTGAGGTGGGGGAGGCTGATACAAGTGCAACATTTAAGAAGCATTTGGATGGGTATGTGAATACGAAGGGTTTGGAGGGTTTTGGGCCGGGTGCTGGCAGGTGGGAGCACATTGGTTTTGGGATATGTGGTCGGCATGGATGGGTTTGACCGAAGGTTTCCATGGTTTACATCTCTCTGACTCTATGACTTATACTAATCTCTGTTTTTTGGTGCACAATACTGGTGAGAAAATCCAACGGGAGCTTACAAAGACCAACAGCCCCGAGGAGTTTTCAGACATCCAACACAACAGAATAAGTTTCCTAGCACAGAAAGTAAGGATTTTTTTTCCCATGCGTAAGATACTCTGGGCAGGCCCAGGAAAGAGAAACCGGGTCCATCTCCAATTCGGTCCCCAAGGCCCACTCTGTCAAACCTAACACAGTGCTCCAATATATATGAAGCCTGCAGCAGGACATTATGCAATGAGCAAGAGTGCTGTTGTCATTCTGCATTTAGGACATGCTGAAGATAATCCCACTTTGAATTTTGAGAGAAACACTGGTGTCAGATTGACCCTATGAAGAATTTACAACTGCATGCAATGTGTCCTGTTACAGATCAAAATCCTTTGAGCATTTTCACAAATATCCTCAAATGTCTCCGAAGAGATCTAAACCCGCAACTCTCTCGCACAGACGTAACGAAGCTGGACAGTCTTGTCTGAGGGGACATTATCCAACTGATGATAAAGGGTACTGACAGAGAGTGTATTCTTAGCAAAAAGAACCCACTTCTCTGTATCGGATCTATCAGTCTCCGTTAAATTTTTTAAAATCAAATCTCTAATCTGGAAAAAAAAACAGAAGAAGTCTCTACTAGGTAGTCTATACTTAACGAGTTATTTGACCAAATGATATCATTGTTTCTCCCTCAAGTAACACGTGGTGGCTCAGTGGTTTGCACTGACTCACAGCACCAGGTTCACGGGTTTGGTTCCACCTTGGGTGACTGGCTGTGTGGAGTTCGTATATTCTCAACTGTGTCTGCGTAGGTTTCCTCCAACAGTTACAAAGATGTGCAGGTTCGATGAATTGGCCATTGCTAAATCGCTCATAGTGTTCCAGGATCTGTAATTGGGGCATTAACCAGGGTAAATATAAGATGGTAGGGGAATGGGTGTGGGTGGGTTACTCTTCGGAGGGTCGAAGTGGTCTTGCTGGGCCCAATGACCTGTTTCCACACTGTAGGGATTCTACTAATTCTAAATCACTCAAGCAAGGTATCCCCATCGCTGCCCACAGTTTAAACCTGGAATCCATCATCCCCGGTTGACAACCCGGTATATCAATTAGAGGGGTAAGAAACATGGTTTTGTCTGTATTGCCGTCGATCTGACGCATTGTCCTTACAGTTTTAACAGCATTGATCATCATTAGTTTATGATAATACTTCATAAACGTTGTCATTTTATCTAAGAACAACAGACTAATAAGGGTTCACTTTGTCTGAGAGGGCTCAATGTCTAGCCATATTGATGCCGAGACCACAGTGGCCCAGGCACTCACATAGGATGAAAAAAACCTAATTGATTGCTTTTAATCTGGAGATCAACTCCCCAAAATCTGTGGGGCAGTTGCAATTTTGTTAGCTTGATAAAGAATCACTTATGGTGCCAAATAAAAGAGCTAAACCAGCCATTTTTTTCTAAAAATCATCTTAGATTACTTAAAGTGTGCAAACAGGCCCTTCGGCCCAACAAGTCCACACTGATTCGCCGAAGCGCAACCCACTCAGACCCATTCCCCTACATTTACCCCTACATTCATTTTAATAACAGCTATCCCACCGAGGCAGGATATTGGAAATGCCTCCCATCTTTGAAGGTCTTGTTTAATTTTGTCAAACAAATGGATACAGTTCACGTTAAATAAATTATCAAAGACAGATGCAATGAATATATTGAAATAGGGAAACCACCCCAGTGACCGTTTAAAAGGAAACCAGAATTTGGCCTCAGTATCAGGTATTTCCCTAAGACCTCCCATAGGCATGGCCTCCAACCTTGTAAAATTAATATTATTGCCCGGAAAGTCAACAAGCGAATCAATGAATTGCATCACATGAACTACCGAAGTTGCGGAATTTGACAAAAAACATACAATGTAATCTTACGTGACTTCTATCCGACTTCTGGGGCAGATATATTGGCATCCCTACGGATGGCCTCCGCCAGTGGCTCAATCCACAACGTAAGCAACAATGGTAAAAGGTGTTAACCTTGTCGGCTGCCTGGAGAAATATTAATATTACTGGTTGGCCACACCATTAGTGAGAAACGCAGCCAGAGGATCACGGTAAAGGACCCTCACCCACTTGATAAAAACTTTGCATAGACCAAACCATTCTAATGTACAGAAGAGATCCGGCCACTCAACCCAATCAAATGCCTTCTCTCATCTAAAGAGATCATTATTCCCTGGACAGATTGTTGTTGACACTCTTGGATTATATTAAGTAAACTCTTCACATTGTAGGAAGATCTGTGGCCCTTTATAAAGCATGCTTGGTCCTCTTTGGTAACGGAAGGCAGCAAAGTTTCCACCTTAATGTACAGGTCACAGACGGGATTTTGAAACCAAAATTTAAAAGTGAGATTGGCGTGTAAGAAGCACAATCCTCCAGGGTCTTCCATTCTTAAGCATCAGAGAGATATGAGCCTCTCTGAAGGATGGAGGGAGGGGTTCGTGACTGTATGAGTGACAGAACATGTTAAACATCAGCCCTGACAATAGGTTTATAAATTATTTATAAAATTCACTCAGAAATCCGTCAGGAACGTGCACCTTTACATTCTGAAGCTGCTTCACACCCTCCTACGCTTACAATGGTGCATTAAGGCACAACACGTATTCAGGGGTTACTCCTGGAAGACACAGGTTCTTGAAAAATGACTCCATCTTAATCCATCTATCCTCAAAATGTTCAGGCTGAAATAATTCGGAGAAAATTCTCGGACAGGCTGCATTAATCTTTTTGGAATCGGAGGGAAGGATCCCAGTACATTCCCTAATTGAGGTAATGGCTTGAGGGGGCGCTCATTTTCCTGGCAAGTTAGGCTAAATACTTGCCTGGCTTATCACCATGTTCAAACAGCCTTTGTTTTTCAAAAGTAAGTTCCTTCTTGGCTGTCTGTGTGAGCGTGGAATTCACTGTAGACTGAAGCGTTTTGATCCTCTGCAGATTAGGCACTGAGGGGCTATCACAGTATGCACTCTCGGCTGTCCTCAGCTGTGCCTCGACCCAGCGTTCCTGCTCCCCCTTCTGCCGCTTCCTGATGAATAACTATTTCCTTGGCATGAGCGTTAGTAGTTTCACATAGAATGGATGTGTTACTGGTTGAATCTGCATTAATGGCTAAGAAAGATCTGAAAACTTTACAGAAATACTCAATGAACTAACTAGCCTTAAGAAAAATTAGGATCCATTCGCCAGCGTCTCAAAACTGTGAAACTGCTTCATGGTCAGAAATTGTAATTTTCCCAATTGTGCAGGATGCCACCGAATCTAAGATTGTTGCAGGGATGGAGAAGAGATCAACATTCGTGTGGCATTTAAGTGGGTGATAGGAGAAAATAACATTCCTACTTGTGATGTGGATCTGCCTCCAGACATCCACCAGCTCTCGTTCTGCACAAGAATCAACTAATTGCTTACATTATGACGAGGGTATTGGGTGATCTTTGGACATTCTGTCCACTGTGGGGTCCATAAGACAGGTGAAATCATCTACACTAATGCATCATGAGACAGGATAACTTAAGTTGGAAAATGCATCTACCACGGTTTTAAGAGGGTGCGACGGGAGGCAATAACCATTCAAAATACTATACTCTTTCCCATAGTTCAAGGGTTTGGGGATTATGAACCTCCTGCGAATGTCTTATGTAATGTAGTAATTTAACTGGAAGATTCTTCCTATCAAATATGGCTTCTCCCCTACTCCTATTATTAATAAAACGAGAAATAAACCCGATCAAATCCGCCCTGCTGTAATATCAAATGGTCCTTGTCATCAAGGTGCATCTCCTGCAATAGGACAACATCCACCCTCTCCTTCCTAAGACTAGACAGTACATTTTTCCTCTTGACTGGACTATGGCTCCGCTTATTGTTCCAGGTACCCCATTTAAGCACATCATTATCCATCACACACTGGAGCAACATTTGAGCTCTAGAGAGGAAGAACTCGAATTACACATCACTGATCATAAATGAAAAAAAGACTCAAAAGCTTAAAAACAACACGAACTAAGACTACTACATCTAACAAGCTCTCAAAACTTTCCAAAACTAAACACACAAAAAAAAACAAAAAGTGAAACAAAATCCAAAGTGCCAATGACCCTCCCCACCACCTGCCCCCCCCCCCCCCCCCCACCCCCACCACGCCCGTCCAGTGGGGACGGTTACATACCCCAAAGCTTCATCTTTTGCCCGCTACCAACATGACATTCAGGGCAAAATCGGGCTTCAACTGCCCTTTGGTCGGTATTTAGTCATCACAACTACCTTTGTAACCCGCTCCAGCTTGAGTCGCTCCCCAGACACAAGCAAGGAAGGAGAAAAAGTGTTGTACTACTAATGAAGAAGTTAAAAGTGAGTACTCTACCCATCCCCGACTATAATTTAACACTGGTTAATACCAGAAAAATCCAAGAAAATTTCTTTAAGAGAGAAACATGATTATCTAAACATCCATCTTACTTTAAAATGTCCACAAAGATTTCGCTTTCTCTGGAGAGTCAGACAAGTGTATGGATCCATTGAAAGCAATACGGAGCACCGCTGGGTATATTAAGGAATACTGACTCCCGAGTTCCCTTACTCTTCTCTTGATATCATCCAAAGATTTTCTTTCCTGAATCACCGCCGTTGAAAAGTCCTGAAAGATCATCATCCTGGAGCCCTCGTGAATTAAAGCCATCAGATCTTTCCCCTGGGCTCTGGAAGATTCCATCTGCCTATGTTTATCCCCATAACTATGTAACCACACAAGGACAGGGCGAAGACGTTGGTCTGAGTCTGACCTCCGCACCATAACTCGATTAACTGTTTCAGTCTTCACGTGCCTCTTTTCAGTTTTGAAGTGAAGGAATCGCTGCAGCCAGTTTTCAATAATCTCACTGGCTGACCACCTTCCATCCGGTCCAGCAAACCGACGATGTGAACATTCTTCACCCTATCCCTGTTCTCGAGGTCGTCATCATGTTCAGTTAAGGTATGGACCTGCTTTTCAAAGGCGAGGATCCTCTCCTGAAAGGAACTGATCGAGGTCTCTGTCGCTGCAGTTCGGCGCTTGGCATAATCTGTTCTGATTCCAAGGCTGTCAAGTTGCTGCTCATGTTTTTGGAGCACGGCTGAGAGCAGATCTAGCCACTGCTGAACCCTTCTTCAATCATTACTTCAATCATTTCACATAACTTGGTGAACTCAATGACCAAGGCCTGGTGAGTAACTGGGTCCATGGAACGAGCAGAGTGGGTTGCAGCTGCAGCCTCAGGCACGCTCGATGCTTCTGACGGGTGCACTGTGTGTTGGGACTTACTCGATCCTTTCCCATGTTTTGTCATTTCCACTTGATAAAACGGGATTAGTAAAGATTCTGTCGCTCTTTTAGTGTTGAATTTTACGTAAATGGCTGGGATGGGATGTGTTAGAGAACCACTTTGCCCGTGCTGTGATGCAGAGCCCAGCAAAACAGTCCTTCCGGATCTCCGGTATCTTGGATTCCCCCTTAATGTTTTATCGATATTATCATTTCATTTTGCATTATATTCCTGGATGTTCCGGACCCATGTAATTTGACACCACTGTCTACATTTTCCCCTACGCTGCAAATTGCTGCCCATTCCTCGATAATCCTTGACTCTGTTGTTATTCATGAACCTTCTGTCGGTGCCTCAAAAATATTCAATATTTCTGCCTCCAACGGTCTGTGGGGAAGAGTGTTCCAAAGACTCTCAGCACTTTGAGAAAACAAATATAAACTTTATGATCTGAGTGTGAGATTAATTTTTTTGTGTCTCCTTATCTGAGAAAGGATATAATTACATTGAAAGCAGTTCAGAGATGTTTCATTTCACGTATTCATGGGGTGAAGGGCTTATATTATGAAGGCTTTAACAGGGTACGGTTGGAATGAGAATGAAACATACAAGACCTTGATAAGTGTGGACTAGGTATATACCCGCTGGGTGTTTGTATAGGCCAAATTTGTTGTCATTGTCATACAACCTCTGCAGTGTGGAGGCAGGATATTCCGTCCATTAAGGCCGCACTGATGCACTAAACTGCATCCTACCTGGACGTGGCCCCCTACCTTACCCTACATTTCCCATTACTAACCCACCTAACCTACACATCCCTGGGCACTATGGGCAATCCACTTTAAACTGCACATCTTTGGACTGTGGCAGGAAACTGGAGCACTGAGAGGAAACCCACACAGTCACGGGGAGAATGTTCAAACTCCACATAGAGGGTTGCCCGCGGTTGGAATTGAACTCAGCTCCTTGGTGATGTGAGGAAGCAGTGTCACCCACAGATCCACCATACTCCTCCGTTAGTTCTGTTAATAACTTGTGGCTGATTAAAGAAATCCGCCTGACTTCTTATCACTGAACCTAAGCCAGTCTGAGACCTTTATCATCGGCCACGTCACCAACCTGGTTACATTTAAAATTTGTTGTGAGCAGTGGAGGATTGGGACTAGAAAAGGAAATAGTGACACCCTTCATCCTCAGTCACAAATGGAGTGAGAAGAAATTCACAAAGTGGGAATTCAGTCAAGTGGAAATCCTCTTTCCCAGAAGGTTGGGATGGCCGAAACTTTATATTATATCGAGGCTGGCTTCCTCTGATTTTCCATAGACAGGTGAATCAGGGATAAAGGTGCATGGAGAGAAAAGTGCAGCTGGGACAACAATGAGATTAACCACGATCTCATTTACTGGTGGGGTAGTGTCAAAGGGCCGAATAGCCCACTCCTATCCCTCAGCCCTATGTTCTGATGTTTCATTCAGCCCTTCGCACCTGCAAATCGAGGCCACTCCGATGGTTAGGTGTAGTTTTGGAAATGTATTTGGAAAATCTAGCCTGGATCAGGAAGTGACCCTCACCCCCAATCCCTGTTTCCAGGCTTCCCATCTCTGTAACTTCTGCTCCAAATTTAAGCCATGTCCCAGACCCAGATTCGCTGTGAGTACAGCCCCTATACCCCACCCATGGTAAACTCAAACAAATCCTCTGCTCATCTGAATGGAGCATTACACAACACAACTTCCAGGAGAATAACCAGTTACTTTCCAAAAGCATAACATGTGAAATAATAACAGTAGGCTATTCGGCCCCTCAAGCTTGCCCTGTCATTTAATACGAACATGGCTGATCTACTCCAGGACTCGACTCCACTTTCTTGCCGACTCCTTGAGGCGAGTGAATGAGTTATATATATCCGCTTGGTGTTTGTATAGTCCAAATTTGTTGTCCCTCCACACCTCTCCGGGTTAGGGAATTCCAGGCATTCACTACCTTCTGAGAGAAGACATCACTTGATCTCAAAATGAAATCGATGTTCCATATTCGGTATCTATGTCCTCAAGTTCGGGTCTCCGCCCAGGAATGGTAACAACTTCTCAACATCTACAGTGTCAACCACTCTCTGTGTCATGTATTTTTCAGCAGTATCACTCCTCATTTATTTAAGCCCCAATGAATAATCGCCTCACCATTTTAGAGATTTCATTAACACAAACCTTTCGTCCCAGGGACACATCTTTGGAAACAACCCAGTTACTTGCTGCACAGCATGCTGACTTTATGTTTCATACATGGGAAGACTCGAATCCCTTTGTACTGTTCCTTTTCTGGAAGTCCTCTCCATTAAATAACAGCCTGCTTTGGTTCTCAGTGTCATCCACAAACTCGGATGTTATGTTGCACTCAACTCCCTCTTTCAGGCTATCAGTATAGATTGTAAATAACTGATGCTATCGGACTCAGATCTGTGGTCCTCCAGCAGATACACCTTTATCATGAAGATTCATTAATCCTGACTCGCTGATTTCTATGTGCGAACCAATCACCATCCCATGTTAATACATTATCCATCACCCTACGACCTTCTGTCATGTGTAAGAACTTTTATTTTGTAACACCTTGTGGAAATTTGCTGGAAAGCCTGGTGTCGACCAGATCCGCTTTATCAAGTCTGCTTGTTACATTCTCAGGCATCTCCAGAAATACTTTGCATAATTTTACAGGGCAAAGTATAATTTCCCTTTCACAAACCCACTCGGACCCTGCGTGAAGCTTTTCTAAAAGTCCATGCTGGCCAAGTTTTCCAAATTAAGCTCGTCCCACCTGCTCTCATTTGGCCCATATGCCTCGAAATGTTTCCCATTCATATGTTTGTCCAAATGAGTTTTAAATGTTGTACCTATACTCGCATCTACCACACTTCCTCTTACAGCTCATTCCATACCCAACCACCCTCTGTGTAAAAGAGTTGCACCTTCGTTCCTTTTAAATCTTTCGTCTTTCACCTTAAACCTGTGCCTTCTATGGCTGAACTCCCCCATGCCGTTGGAAAGATCTTGGCTATTCACCCTATCCATATCTCACATGATTTTAGAAGCTTTTACAATGTCACCACCCAACCTCCTACACTCCATCTGATACTAATTTCAAGAACAAACATTTACAGATAACCTTTGAAAATTTAAACAATTTTAAACATGACAGGTAAACAATACTCAGCCCAAACTTCATATGGTGATTTGTTTTTTCTCCATATTACAATACTAAGGCAGCATGAAACGTTTACTAGTGCCAATAAGAAGTCAAACACCTGGATTCCTTTGTCTAAAGGGGGCGATGATCTCGACAGTGAAAACGTATCTATGGCCAGATCTATATAATGCCACATAGTCAACATTCTCCCTCCTGGCCTCCCTATGACCTTGTGTGGTTGTGTCTTCTTTATCTTGCACTCTACAGAGAGAACCCCTTTCCCCCATTCACACCTTAATTTAAACACATTTTACATCATCCACTCGTTCAGCAGTGTTAAAGGCCCGTTTATCTTTGCCACACCCGCTTTTCCCTGTCACCCATCCCCCACCTCTGACAAGGGATTAAAAATCCCAGGTTCCAATCCTTTTCAGTTCTGAAGAAGTGTCACACTGGGCTTGAAATGCTAACGCTTTTTCCCTGTCTCTGCAGATGCTGACAGACCTGGTGAGTTTCTCCAGAAATGAATACGCACAGAACAAAATTTCACTAAAACAAATAACTATGGATACTGGAAATAAAAATACAAAAATTGCTGGAGAAACTGGGAGCTTTGTAAAGGGTCACTGGTCCTGAAAGTTTAACTCTGCATTAACTCCAGAAGATGCTGCAACATTTTCAGTAATTTCTTCAGCAATTTCTGTTTTTAGACAATTTCCAAAGAAGTATGTCAATGATGCTCAAACATCCCGTCCAACCTGGAGCGCCGTACACTAGGGACTGAACGATAATGCATGGTGCACAAGTTCCTAGATTCTAAAACTGCATAAGACTGACATCACTGACACTACAGAGCTCTTAATCATGTCAGGGAGAATAACAGAGGGAAACACATTCATTTCAAATACCGAAGTTGACATTGTGGAAAAGAAACGATTTAGATTATTACTTTAAATGGATTGAGATAAAGTAACAAATTGGAGGTATGACACCAGAGAGATGCCCTCAGCAGAATGAGAATATGAAAATGGAAGTGTTACCGCATCAGAAACCAGGTTAGGTCACTGTATACAGGGCTGATGACAAGGTCGGTATCACGTGCACCTGAACCTGTTGACAACCCACACATGACTTGTTGGATTCCAAACAGCAGAAATAACTTCTGATGGAGAAGGGGAAATGATCCCAAGACTAACAGATTGGATCTAAGCTCTGTCGTCCTGCTAAATCCAATCATAAATGTCGATGGATTATTAAACAATTTAGTGGAGCAGAGGACGCCATAAATATCCTCATCCTAAATATCGGAACAACTCTAAATCAGTGAAAAAAAGTCAAGGATATGGTGTCTGCACTACCCTCAGCCAGAGGTGTTGACTGGATGGTCCAACTCACACTCATCATGATGCCCATAGACTCACAGATACCAGTCTTCAAGCAATTCGATTTTGTGTATGTGACATGAAGAAACAGCTGGACACAGTAGAGATGACAAAGGCAATCGGCTCTGAACCATTCCTGCAATGGGACTGAAGACTTGTGCTGCACAACAAGCCGCGTCACTGGGGAAGCTGTTTCATTCCAGATCCAACTCTGACATCTCCCTGGCAATGTGGAAAATTACTCAGCTTTGTCCAGTCCCCGAAGAGGAGAATAATTACAATCTTACGAATTACCACCTCGAACGCACATCATGACAGTCAAATTGGTGGGAATTCTTTTTGACAGAGCTGTCAAGAAGCACAGAAATAACCTGCTCAGTATGGTTTCCGATAGGTCCCCATGTGGAGATGGTGCTGTTGTGGAAATATCATTGGATTACTAATCCAGACCAGGTCAATGCTCCAGGTCAATACTGGTGGCAGTAACAGTGATCTTGTGTCCAATGTTGATTGTAAACATCGATCCCCTTACCCAATGTACTTTCAGGAAGTGAATCTCCCGTGCTCTCCTGGTCTGACCTAAAAGTCACTCCAGACGCACAGACATGTGATAAACTCTTCAATGTTTCTGAATCGGCCAAGTAAGACACTCTATTGTATCAAACTGCTCCGAGGTCTTAAAGGATAAACCAGGACAGAACACCAGGCACCAGCCTCGTTATCAGAAAATGGAACGGGAAACACAGTCCTATCGACCCTGCAGAGGAATCCTTCCGAACATCTGAGAACTTGTGACAACATTTACAGAGCTTTCCCACAGACTGCGCAGAAACATCGGGAAAGGAGGAGGTCTTTCAATACGTTGAGCTTTCCTCATGCTAGTTCAGGGCCGAACATCTCCTCAATGCAGTTTTCCCCATAAAATGTTCATATCCCAAAATATGTTTAAACATTGTGAAATATAAACCGAGAACGGATGTCGTGCTTTTGGCCCATCAAGTTTGCTTCTCTATTCAATATACACACGGTTCTTTGATAACGCTTGTGTATTACATACGATTTGACTGTTTTCTTGAAAGTGAACTATCATCCCTGCTTCCAAACTGTCTCACACTGTTAGAGTTTGATATATTTCCTCGAGTTGGTGAGGCCAGAAACAGGGCGATAATGGACTTGAACGTGTGGCTGGGGAACTGGCACAGGAAGCAAGGATGTAAGTTCTTGGAACTCTGGGATATGTTTTGTGGTAAGCATAAAGTATACAAGAGATACTGTTTGCACCTTCATAGGTTGGGGGACCAGCATTCTTGCAGGCAGGTTTGCTACTGCAACACAGCTGCATTTAAACTAAGTAGCTGGGGGGAGGGGACAAACTGGATGTTTAAGAAGGAAATTGAAGGGAAAGATAGAAAAAAGGAAGTCAAGAAAGACAACTGTATCACTGACGCAGAAAACTCAAAAAGGGATCATGCTGTAAGGTTGAGTGAAATAGGAGTTTTTGGGAAGGGTGAGGAGAGTAACAAATTAAAAATACTATATATGAATGCACGAAGCATTAGAAATAAGATGGATGAGCTTGAGGCTCTTTTGGAAATTGGCAGATACGATATTGTGGGGATAACTGTGAGATGTATGTTCAAGTGGACAGGGCCTGGGAATGAATATTCAAGGCTACTCATGCTATCGTAAGAACAGACTGACGGGCAGAGGGGGTGAGGTGACCTTGTTGGTAAGGGAAGATATTCAGTACCTTGCGCGGGTAGACCTAGAATCAGGGGATGTAGAGTCAGTATGGATCAGGCTGAGAAATTCTAAGGGTAAAAAGACGCTCTTGGGAATTATCTGCAGGCCCCAAACAGTAGTCTGGATGTCGGATGTAAGTTGAATCAGGAGCTGAGATTGGCCTGTCGCAAAGATGTTACTACAGTTGTTATGAGGGATTTCAACATGCAAGTAGACTGGGAGAATCAGGATGGTATTGGACCTCAAGAAAGAGACTTTGTGGAGTGTCTCCGAGATGGATTCTTAGAGCAGCTGGTGCTGGAGCCGACCAGGAAAAAGGCAATTCTGGATCTGGTATTGTGCAACGAACCAGAATTGATCAGGGACCACGAAGTAAAGGAGCCATTGGGAAGTAGTGACCATAATACAATAAGTTTCAATCTACAATTTGAAAGGGAGAGGGTACAATCGGAAGTGACAACATTTCAGTTGTATAAAGGGAACTATGGAGCTATGAGGGAGGAGCTGGCCAAAGTTCAATGGTGCAAAACCTTAGCAGGGAGGACAGTGGTGTAGCAATGGCGGATATTTCTGTGTATAATGCAGAAGATGCATGATCAGTTCATTCCAAAAAGGAAGAAAAATCCTAGGAGGAGGCATGGTGGCTGTGGCTGATGAGGGACGTTAAGAACCATATAAAGTTTAAAGAGAAAAAGTACAACGTAGCAAAGATAAGTCGGAAAACGGAGGAGTGGGAAGCTTTTAAATAACAGAGGATTACTAAGAAGGAAATACACAGAGAAAAAGAGAGGTACGAAGGTAACCTGGCCAAAAATATAAAGGAGGGAAGTGAAAGCTTTTTTACGTATGTGAAAGGCAAAAAAATGTTTAAGACTAAAATTGGGCCCTTGAATATAGAAACAGGGGAACATATTACAGGGAACAAAGAAATGGCAGAAGAATTAAATTGGTACTTCAGATCTCTGTTCACTGGGGAAGACACAAGCAATCTCCCTGAGGTAACAGTGGCTGAAGGACCTGAACTTAAGGGAATTGATATTTGCCAGGAATTGGTGTTGGAGAGACTGTTAGGTCTGAAGGTTGATCAGTCCCCGGGGCCTGATGGTCTACTTCCCAGGGTACTGAAGGAGGCGGCTCGAGAAATCGTGGATGAGTTGGTAATTATTTTCCAGAATTTCATAGTTTCGGGATCAGTTCCTGCGGATTGGAGGGTGGCTAATGTTGTACCACTTTTTAAGAAAGGTGGAAGAGAGAAAACAGGAAATTATAGACCGGTTAGTCTGACCTCAGTGGTGGGAAAGATGCTGGAATCAATTATAAAGGACGAAATTACGACACATCTGGAGATAGTAACAGGATCGGTCAGAGACAGCATGGATTTATGAAGGGGAAATGTAATTTTCTGGAATTTTTTGAGGATGTAACTCTGAAGATGGACGAGGGGGATCCAGTAGATGTAGTGTACCTGGACTTTCAGAAAGCTTTTGAAAAAGTCCCACATAGGAGGTTAGTGAGCAAAATTAGTGTGCATGGTATTGGGGGCAAAGTACTAACTTGGACTGAAAGCTTGTTGGCTGACAGGAAACAAAGTGTCATGATAAACAGCTCGATTTCAGAATGGCAGGCAGTGACCAGTGGGGTACCACAGGGATCAGTGCTGGGACCGCAGCTTTTTACAATATATATTAATGATATAGAAGATGGCATGAACAATAACATTAGCAAATTTGCTGATGATACTAAGCTGGGTGGCAGGGTGATATGTGAGGAGGATGTTAGGAGATTACAGGATGACCTGGATAGGTTAGGTGAGTGGTCAGATGCATGGCAGATGCAGTTTCATGTGGAAAAATGTATGATTATCCACTTTGGTGGCAAGAACAGGTAGGCAAATTACTACCTAAATGTAATCAATTCAGGTAAAGAGGCAGTACAGAGAGATCTGGGTGTTCTTGTACACCAGTCAATGAAGGCAAGCATGAAGGTACAGCAGGCAGTGAAGAAAGCTAATAGCATGGTGGCCTCCATAACAAGAGGGATTGGGTATAGAAGTAAAGAGGATCTTCTGCAGCTGTACAGGGTCCTGGTGAGACCACACCTGGAGTATTGTGTGCAGTTCTGGTCTCCAAATTTGAGGAAAGACATTCTGGCTATTGAGGGAGTGCAGCGTAAGTTAACGAGGTCAATTCCTGGAATGGCGGGATTACCTTGTGCGGAAAAACTAGAGCGACTGGGCTTGTATACCCTTGAGTTTAGAAGACTGAGAGGGGATCTGATTGAGACATATAAGATTATTTATAAAAGGATTGGACACTCTGGAGTCAGGAAACATGTTTCCGCTGATGGGTGAGTGCCGAACCAGAGGACACAGCTTAAAAATACGGGGTAGACCATTTTGGACAGAGATGAGGAGAAACTTCTTCACCCAGAGAGTGGTGACTGTGTGGAATGCTCTACCCCAGAGGGAGGCCCAGTCTCTGGATTCATTTAAGAAAGAGTTGGATAGAGCTTTCAAGGATAATGGAATCAAGGGTTATGGAGATAAGGCAGGAATAGGATACTGATTAAGGATGATCAGCCATGATCATAATGAATGGTGGTGCAGGCTCGAAAGGCAGAATGGCCTGCTCCTTCTCCTATTGTCTGTTGTCTATTGTCTAATGATATCTCCAATCATTTTCCTAAACCCAATAAATTACAGGCCCAGTCACCCCAAATCGCTGGGCCCTCAACAAGCCTGTCATCCTAGAGATCAGTTTGGTCATCCTCCACTGCTCACCCTCAATATCCTTTACTAGGCAAGGAGACCAAAACTGCGAACAATATTGCACAATATTCGAGATGGGGCCCCACTAAGGCCCTATACAGCTGCAGTAAATCACCCTTACTCCTGTATTCAAATCTCCCTGAAATGAAGGTGAATACACCATTTATCTGCCGACCTGCTTTCTGCTCCTACAATATTACTTTCACTGATTGGTGTACAGGGACATACAGATCGTTTTCAATGTTACAGCTCCCCACTTGGGTATATATACACTGGTCAGTGTGCCAATGCTATTCCGAGTATTGACTTCTGGCTTCAGAACTCACTGCCTTACATGGACTCGGAGGGCTGCGCAGAAATAAAATAAAAATGCAGCTTAAGTTCGTTTATAAATCAACATTTTTCAACCACTCCCTTTGCAAATGATAGGATGCCATTCTATTGTTCCCATCAAAGTGTACAGCATCTCATCTCTGCGATTGCTCTCCATCTACCACGTATTTGCCCAGTCTCTCCACATATCTGCATCACCTTGGAATCTTTTTTACATCCTCCTCATCCACTCACAAGCTGACATCGTTTAGTACTGTCAGCAGACTGGGGAATATAGCATATGAGCCCCTCAACCAAAGATATGATGTGTATTGGGAATAGGTGATGTCAAATCTCGATATATCCTAGTTATATACTCGAACTGTTCCATTCAAAGAAAAACATGGTTCTATCTTTACTCATTCTTTCCTGCCAACTCTCCCATTCTAAATCCATGACCATATATTAGCCCCAGTCCTACAGGATTCGAATTTGCACAATAGGCTTGGGGCTTTATCAAAAATCTTTCTGAGATTCCAATCATATTGCATTGATACCTTCTCATAATTTTGTTAAAAGCCACTATCTCAAATATGATTCCCATTTCATAAATCTCTGTTGACTTTGTCTATGCCCATTAATTTCACTCCAATATTTTTCTCTAAAACTGTTTAGTTGCTAATTTAGTTGCTATTCCCTTTTTGTCACCAGACTAAAGTTCTCTAGCATTTCTAGGAAGATTTTTTTTTGTTTTTTTATCTTCTGTGAAGACCTAACTGAAGTATTTGCTCCATTCATCTGCTATTTCCCAGTCCTCAATTCTCTGGTATCAGACTGTAAGAAAGTTGCAACTTTTTCTGTTAATTTTGCCATTGACATATTTGCAGAAGATATTACACGTTCCCTCTTACATACTTTGGTAAGATATTCTTCAGAAACCCATCAATTCTTATCTTAAGCTACTCAATGATTGACCTTCCACAACCATACAATAACAGAAGCACAGTCTCTGTTCCATCAGAAATACAACACGACCGACATTCGGCCCACTTTCCGACACAAGCTTGTAGCTGTGAATCTTATGGCATTTCAACTGCACAACTATGTATTTTCTAAAGATTTTGAGGTTACCATGATAACTCCCCTCTCAAGCAGTGCATTCCAGACCCCACAAACTCTGGGTGAAAAACAGTCCTCAAATCCTCACTAAACCCCAAACTCTTCACTTTAAAAATGTGGCCCTTTGACTAAAAGGAACAGCTGCTGTCTATCCACCCTGAATCTTATCCTTCTGATTCACATCCTCCCCAGCCTTTTCTGCTCCAAAGTAAACAACCCGAGCTTGTCCAGCCTCTCTCCATAGCGGATTTACTCCATCCCAGGGAACATCCTGGTGAAGCTCCTCTGCACTCCCTCCAGTACAATCACATCCTTCCTGTAATGTGGCCCCCATAACTACACACAGTATTCCATCTTGGCCTAACCAAAGTTCCGCATAGCTCTTATAATCTATGCTTCGATGAATAAAGGCTGTGTTTACGCTCCCCTATGCGTTCCCAAGTTATGCAATAACCTGTCCAGTCATATTCAGGGATGTGTGGAGAAGCACCCTCTGAGCTCCCTCGTGTGCTGTCATTCATTTAGTCTTCCCCTGTCTGGGTCCTTCTTGCAAAGTGCATCACTTCATATTTATCAGTGTTATATTCCATCTGCCATTGATCCACCCATCTGACCATTTTATCTGTATTGATGTGACCATCTGACCATTCCATCTGTATTTTCCTAAAACATAAGGCCTCCTCTTCACTGTCAACCACCCGGCCAATACTCGTATCAATGACAAACTTACTTATGACAACCCCCACCCCTCGTCCATATTCACAGCTGCATCCTTTATGATAAGGTTTAAAAGCAGAAAACATCAGCTTATAGTCCAACAGATTTATTTGGAGGCACGAGCTTTCAAAGTGCTGCATCTTCATCAGGTGATTGTGCGCTTTGATCCAGCACTTCGAACGATCGTGACACCGAATAAACCTTTTGGAGTATAACCTGGTGTTATGCAATTTTTAGCTTTGTCCACCCCAGTCCAACACCAACACCTCTGAATCAGAAATGATAAGAGACACAGCACTGATCCCTGTGGTAAACCATTGGACACTAGCCTTCAATCACACAAACAGCCTTCTACCACTATCCTCTGTCTCCTACCACTAAAGTTGATTTGGATGCAACTTGGCAAGTCATTCCTGAGACCTACCTGTTCCCTGATTAATCTGTTCTCCTCGAGACACTTGTACAATATCAGGACATTCTCCCTAAGCTTGCCTTCCAGTAGGTTTCCATGCCCCTGTATTAGTCATTCTCCTCCAAGTGAAGAATTTCCTCCTTATTGTAGCCTTAACTGGCCTGTCCCAGATCCTGCCATTATTTGCCTTGAATGTGGAATAGACAGCGAGGGAAGCGTTCTGTTAATCTCCAACTTGTCATATGTTTTGTGAATTTTCTAAATTTCACTGTGACCCAGCTATCATTCTTTGAAACTCTAGCGAACACAGGCCAAGTTTCCTCATCAGGCAATCTCACCATCTGAGGGATTAGGCTGGAGAATGTCCATTGCACTTCCTCTGTGGTCAGTATATCCTTTCTGAGACTCGGTCACCAAAACTGTACACAATACTGCAGGTACAGTCCTACCAACACGCTGTGAAACTGCTTCAACATGTCTTTGTATCAATGTTCGGACTCTCTAATATGAAGGCGAACCAAACTTTAACTTTACATTTACATATATTCCTCCAAATACCCTTCACATTCATTGCATTTACAACCTCGTTTTTTGAATTCTTATAGAAACCCTTCGGAAAATCCAATCTATGCCACTTCTACTGATTCCCCATTATCTATGCTGTAAGGAACAACTTCGAACAATTCCGAAGTTTATCAAGTATGATTCCTCTACCAGAAATGCATGCTAATTCTCTCCATTGTTGCTGTAAATTTCAAAATAACAAAAATGCCATCCTGTGTAATAGTTTCCAACAGTTTCCCTACAAATGTCAAGTTAACTGGCCTGCAGTTAGCCACACTATGTATTTTTCCCTTTGTAGCTGTTTGGATCCCTTCCATTCGTCGATCGTTCTTGGATCACGTTTATCCACAACAGTTTCCGGTCTCTGCAGAATGTACAGGAAAATAAAACACAGTCATCGACAGTGCAATTAATACTTCTATTGGTGGTTTATTTCTGACATCTTGATAGGACGTACATCTGTTTCGTCAGACTTAGCAATGCTCAATCCAGCTCCATGTTCAAGTACTACCTTGTTTCTGATATGAATTGACTTTATGTCTTTAGCTCCAGGAGTCCGATATGATCACTTGGTATTACTGGGGGATTTTCTGGCTCTTCCTCCATGAAGACAGATGCAATGTAACTGGTTATTTCTCGGCCATTTCCCTGTTCTCCACAATGACCTGTCCTCTCCCGATTACAAATTTCCACATTTGATATTGCTTTTATTTTGTTTCCTTTGAAATATCGATTGCAGATTGATGCAGTCTTTGTGTTCCTGTTTGTTAACATGCATGTTCTCTTTTTGATTTCCCTTACAGTTTCACGGCCTTTCTTTTTTGGATCGTTAATTTCTGAGAATTCTCAGGTTTTCACAATAGCTGCAATTCTCCTGAAGTCACTTCCTATGATTAACATTTTTTTCTAATTTGTGATGTTAACCATCATTGAGTCACTTGCTCACTCTTTGGTGTTTGTACCTGAAATAAATAGATGTATGTTTCAGACTTTACAGTATTTCTAAAAACTCCTGGTCCTGACCAGTTATATTCAGGAACACAGCAGGAGGATACGAGGATAGAGAAGAAAATGCGGGAGCACTACTTGCCTCTTTTCTATCATCGCTGGCCAATGAGTGAGGTCCCGGACGACTGGAGCATAGTGAATGCTGAGCCTGTGTTCAAGAAATGCTACAAAGATAAACCTGGGAACTAAAGACCAGTAATCCTAAAATCTAGTGGGTAGGTTACTTTAGAAGATTCGGAGAGATTGATATACATGCATTTGGAAAGACAGGGTGTGGTTCGGACTAACATTAGAATGGTGCTGGAAAAGCAGAGCAGGTCAGGCAGCATCCGAGGAGCAGGAAAATCGATGTTTCGGGCAAAAGACCTTCATTAAATTCAGCACAGGAGTTTGTGCAAGGGAGATCATGACTCACAATTTTGTTGGAGTTCTTTGATAAAGTGATCAGCAACGTTGAGGAGGTCCGGGTGGTATATGTAAGCTGGATGGATTCCAGTAAGGTCTTCAATAAGGTTCCACATGGTACGCCGCTCTGGAAGGTTAGGTCGCATGGAATTGAGGGGGAACTGGCAAATTAGGTACAAAATTGCCTTGATGGTAGGAAGCAGAGAGTAATACTGGAAACATGCTGGTCAGACTGGAATAGTGGAATGCCTCAGGGGTTAATGCTGGCACCACTACATATTACATATATCTATGATTTACATGAGAATGTACAGGCATGATTTGTAAGTTTGAAGTCGGCACTAAAACAGGCGGCATCATGGAGAGTGAAGAAGGTTATCATAAATTTCAGAAATTACAACAGTATCTGGATCAGCTGGAGAAGTGGGCTGAGAAGTATCAAATGGATTTAAATATAGATCAGTATAAGTTCTTGCATTTTAGAAAGTCATATCAAGTTTGGAGTTTCATGGTGAATGGTTGGGTCCTAAGGAGTGTAGTGGAATAGAGGGACCTTGGAATTCAGGTGCATGGTTCTCTGAAAGTTGATTCAGAAGTAGACATTGAAGAAAGTTTCTGGCACACTGGCCTTAATTGGTTTATATCACTGAGTATCGAAATTAGGGAGTTATGTTGCAGTTATACAGGATGCTGGTGAGGCCATATTGGTAGCGTTATGTTCAGTTTTGTTCACTTTGTTATAGGAAGGATATTATTAAACTAGAAAGAGTGCAGAAAAAAAAACTTACAAGGATGTTGCCAAGGTCTCAATGGTCTGAGTTATAGAAAGAGGTTGGACAAGCTCGGGCTTTTTACTTTTGTGTGCATGAGGATGATAAGGATCATATTGTAGTTTATATGATCATGTCAGCCATGGATAGAGTGAATGCACACAGTCTTTTTTCCCAGGGTTAGGCAATCACAGACTAGAGAGCATCAGTTTAAGGTCAGAGGGGACACAATAAAAGGGAATCTGAGGAACAACTTTTTAACTCAGTAGCTGTTATGCATATGGAATGAGAAGTTGTTGAGGCAGATACATTGACAATATTTTAAAGACATTTGAACAAATACATGGATAGTAAAAGAGTAGAAAGATACGGGGCAATGGCAGGGAAATTGGTTAAGCGTGGATGGGCATTTCGGTCGGAATGGACCAGTTTGGGCTGGAGGGCCTGTCTCCGTGATGTCGGACTCTATGACTCTAACAACCATTGCTTGTCTCCCATTGAATGTTATATTGTACTTTCCCAATTCACTGTAGATATATTGAACTCTAGCCTCCAATCTTCAATGATGTTTGACTGGACTATTCTAGCATTCTATATTGTATGCAGACACCTTGTAAAATGCAACTTATAAATGTCATTATTTCTTAAAGGCTGCTTCAGACCAAGGTTAATAATTCGACCTTCTGACCACACAACATCAAATCTGAAATAACCTGCTCTCTAGTTTGCTTCGCAACATACTCTTCAACCCACCTCATATACACTTACAGAACATATTTTTCACAGCTTCAGCAGTCCCTTAGTTAACGTAGTTTACATACATCTTGAGACCATTCAATAAGACTGCGGTATCCACAATACTTGCCTATCTAATTTCCAGAACATATGATGCTCAGATTTTCTGCTACCGTTTGGTTTTGATATATAATACACTAATATTTGCATCTCTTTGCTATCTGTAAATTCTACCTCAACTGATACTGTGGAACATGAGGGACATGTTTGTGTGGTTATTAGTGATAGACGTGGACAAAACATTCAGGGAGGCTCACTTTGACGCTGAGATGATCTGAAGAAATGTCCCACAATACTGGACAAGCAACCATATCCTCCTCGCTCTGTTCGGATAAGAGTTACCATATACTCGCTGCTCCCTCACACTCACTGTATATATGTCATAGCTCCTAACCCCGAACAAGGTTCACGCTCTGTCTCCAAATAAGGCTCAGGCACTACCACTCACACTATTGAATTCAGCATCCATACTACATGGATTCAAAACTGTCGACTGACTCATTAGAGACACCTCACAACTCCCCCACCAACACCAGCACAAACAGTCGTGTCACCCATTCCCACTGTCCCTCCATCCCTTTCTTGCATTCCAGAAGAAACAGCCTGGAATAGGATCGAAAGGGCCAAGCCTGGTAGTGGAATGCCCGATATCCGTTCCCTCACTCCCCTCCCCCCGTCATGTGGGAAGGACTCTTAAAGAGCTGGAGAGGACCAGGACGCCTCGTGTGGAGAATCTGAAACATCCACGTCCTAATGACAATGTTAAGTAGCAATGTTCAGTGAAAGACAATTCTCAGTTTAAACCCACTGGCAGTTCCAACAACAGTCCTTTCACTTCCAAAAAAAAACACAGATATCTCACTGCACAGAGACGCATACACAGAAATACACAGACGAAACACACAATACTTACAAGGATATAGATATACATACACCTATAAACACACAAATACATATACAGTCACATACAAATCGACATAAATACAGACAGAAACACAGGCTGAAACACAGACAGACAGATGTAGACACGCAAACACACAGATTACAAGCATTTGGACACACACACGCACACACACAGGCACACACGCACATACAGACACACACAAACAGAGGCACAGACACACATACACACAGACACACGCACAAATACTTACATACAGATACACAGAGGCACAGACACAAGTGTCATTAAGACGCAAATCGATGTGTTTTGATTTGTAAGGGGATCAAGGATTCTAGGGAGAAGGCAGAAGAATGAGGTCGAGGTACATATAAGAAATTATTGTCCGGAATTTCCGACTCGATAGGCTGAATGGCCTCAATCTGCTCATTTCCTTAATGCTTCTGAGGTCTTCTACTATCAGGCATTCTCTTCCCGAGACAGCAGCAGAGGCTGGGTACGATACATATTTTATTGGAAAGCGTCAGTGGCAATGTGGGATAGGTTTGGAGTCCGGAATGAATTATGTTCCTAATTATTCCATATTATTCTTTTCTTATGTCTGAAAAGATGTGGTGATTTGATGTTCAGTTAACACAGTTTTAAAATAACAGTCCCACAATGAAATAAGGACGTCCCTTTCACTTTAGTGTTGTGCTAACTGTGGTGTCCTCATCCTCAGGGAGCAGTGAAGACTCAGTTATTGAAGATATTCAAGGCTGAGCTCGACTCATCTTTACTGGACAGAAGTGTCAGTGTTTATTGGGAACAGACAGGAAATTGATGGTCAGGCACACTCGGATCAGCCATGAACATTCTGAATGGTGCAGTGGAATTGGGCAACTTCTGCCCATCCCATGTGTTGTTCCCTCAATCCACTCCTCCAGGCTCTTGCAGAGATATACTGCTGTCCCTACCCCATGTGTTGTTCCCTCAATCCAACAGGGTTGGGGACCACTCCATTCAGTCAGACAGGATCGTTACAATGACACAGGAGGAGACCATTCCGCCCCGTCAGGAATTACATAGGAGTATAGAATGAAGTAATTCAGCTCGTTCAGTACACGACACAGTCCAGGAGGAGGCCATTCAACCCACCTGAGCCGCTACACAGGAAAAGGGAAGCTGTCGCTAACAGGAAATAGAGAGTAGAGGTAAATGTTTATTTTCAGGCTGTAACTGATGGAGTACCTCAGAGATCACTGTGGGGTCATCAGTGATCAATAATCTGTATCAAAGATCTGGAGGAACGGGAGCGAGTGGCTTGGAGCTCAATTAGCTCATATACAAAGATGGTCATTCAACGTGTCGTCAAATGGAGGTAGTGAGTCTGCAATGTGATACAGGCATGGAAGGTTAGTGAGCAAACATTCAGCAGAAATAACATAAGCTAAGTTGTCTATTTTGGCGTGAAAGATGAAACAATGGTAAACAATTTAAATGGAGAGAGATTGCCGAACTCTGTGATACAGGAGGTTTCCATGTTCTTGCGACATGAATCATATGAAGTCAGTCTGCAGATGCAGCAAGTGATTAGGAAGGTAAGTGGAATGATGCTGTTTCAGGCAAAAGGTATCAGGGTTAATCGCAGGAATGTTTTACTGCATCTGTACAGGCATTGCTGAGACCACACCTGATGCACTGTGTGCAAGATTGATCCCCTCAACTAAAATAAAAAGGTATAATTATTTTCGAATATTTTCAAATCGGTTTCACTGTACTCATTCCTGGAATGCCGGCCTTTTGTTATGGGGGATTATCAGTTTCGCTCTTAGCTGAGAAATAGTATTGAACATCCATGACTTTCTGAAAAGTGTATCAACTGGATGCATATTATCTCCTGTCAGGGGGACTAAAGCTAGAGAAAAACCTTTAAGAAAAAGATGCATTGATATGAGCATACATACTATGAAGACACCTACCAATATTAACAAATTACACAGACACATGTAAGCATGTCTTCACATTATGAAGTAGGGACATTTTTTGCGATTGGAAGGAATTGTGTACAACAAGAGCAATGACGCACCTGTATATAATCCATAATTAGAATTTCCAGAGAATGGTCCTGTATGGTGTTTCCGTTGACAAAATTGAATGTTCCAACACAGAGTGGGAGAAAAATGTTCCCTGCCTGAGAAGGAGCAGCCGATTGATCCCTCTCTCTTACTTTGTTCCGCCAGATAGCAAAGTGTGAGACCATAAAATCCTTGTGTCATCTTTACCACTTGTGAAGGATTCCTGGTGAGGACTCATTGGAATCTCTCCACTACCTGAAACTAAGGGAATTCAGCCAAATCCCACTGCTCCAGAAAGAAATCCCACTACCAGTAGCTTGTGTGAGCAGAATAACTTCAAAGGCAGAATGACATTTGGGGCACTCCATCATTTTACCATTTGTTATGAGTTCAACTTTCTGTGCCTCACATTTTTCAAGAAAATGCCCTAGTCTAAGACCTAAATCATTGGCCACCTCACTAAACTGGCTGCATTTAAGATGGGTGTGACCAATGGAGGAGTGGGACTGGAAAAGGACATCGTGACCCTTCAACATTTGTTGGAACACAAATGAGAAATTCCCAAAGGGATGTTCAAGTAGAAATTCCCTTCCCCGGAGAATTGTGGTTTCTGGATGTTTGCATTTATTCAAAGTTGTTTTTGGTATGTAGTAAAATGGTATAAAGATAGAAACGCGCTGCTGAGACCAAAAGCACACAGAGTGGTGACAAAGTATTCAGTCCTATGTTGCTATGTTATATTCAACCCCCCACATCTCCTGCAAGGAGCAGATGGAGGCCACTTGCTCCAAATACCTGGTCAACAGTAACACAGGATCTCATCCACTCCCTCAAGACTGTCACAGATGGTTTGGTGTCCGTTGGAAAATGTTATTTGGTTCGAAAGATGCCTCTGGTCTCTTTACAGTGTTTCCTCTCTGCAACGTGTAGTTCATTTGTTGGTGATATTATAGACCCAGATTCACCGTGAATACAGTCCCCATACCTCAACCAGAGATGACTCACAAAATACTTTACTCTCTCTGATTGCAACGTTCAATAAAAGAACATTCAGGAACATTGCAGCCATTAACTTTGCAATTGCTGAATATGAGGACAAAAGAAACATGATCAGGTAATTCGGATGATCAAGCCATTGTTTAACATCATGGCTGATCTACGGTTGTCGTTAACTCCTCTTTAATGCCCAATTCTTCACCCCTTAGCTCTCAGACATGTCAAAAATCCATCTAACTCCTCCCTAAATGCTCTCAGTGATATAGCTCCCCTCGGTCTCCAGCCCAGATCCTTCCTGACAGTGATTACCCTCTGTGAGAGGAAATCACTCCCTACACATACACTTATTGATATGAACAAGAGGCGAACACAGGGGCTCAAGAAAGAGCGAATGGCTTTGATACCAAGGCAGTATTTGACTGAGGATGGCATCGGGACCACCTACTTATTTGAGCTGAATGTGGATCAGGTGTAACCTTCCCACTGGACGGGGTCTTTCTGAACACAAATAAAGTGGTTTAGGGTCAGTCACCAACAATCCTCTCAGTCCCAAGACATCTCTGCAGGAGATCCTCAGGTTATACTCCTCGGCACAAACATCTTCAGCTCCTTCAATGTCTTTTCCCATCATAAGATTGGAAGTAGGTATGATGGCTGAAGATCACAGAATGTTCAGAACATTTTGTCCCCCATCAGCTCCTGAACCATTCTGTGTCCATGTGCAGCAAGACCCGGACAGCATTCCGGTTTGTGTTGTTAAAGTGTCTATAATATTTATGTAACAGTACGGCCAGACACTGCATATTGTCCCAGTTAAAAGAGGAGCTCATTCAGCATCTGAAGCTGGTTGAACATGGGTATGAACTAACATTCAGGAACAGGAAGAGGGACAGCAGATTCAATAATCCTGCCTGTTAGACAGGAAGAAGAGTGGTCTGTTCAGTGCATTGAACTCTTAAATAGGAGCAGGCAGTGCCCAATTAGACCATTAAACCTGTTTCATGAGACCAGGAGGAGGCTATTCATCCCCACGAGACAGTTATACAGGAACAAGAGGGGTCATTGATATTCCAATATGACAAACCAATGAAACCGGGACTGCACTGATAGAGGAATCCATGATGTTAATCATGGTTCCATTGTTTGTAGAACGTGTGCTGCTTTAACATGGTTTGCTGGTAATGAGGAGGGAAGCCAAATGATTTGTGACAAGTCTCAAGGAGATATTTTCCATCTCTGAGAAGACATACCCATGTTCTCCATGGGGGTCAGAATCTGGTGGGAATAGTTAGCTGTTTTAGCATGAGGGTATTGTGGCTGCTGTAGGGATTGCAGCTAACGAGACATTCAGTGTAAGACCACACACCGAATGCACTGTATTGATGTGGGAAGAGTTTATTCAAATACTGGCCCTCTGTCTCTCTCATGCGACATGGGGTTTGGGTGTGGAGTGAGGGGAATATTCGCAGAGGCTCTTAAACTATCGACAATCATGCAACCCGAGTAAAAAAGAAGCCATGGAATTTTTCCCCGTATCAGTGTCTATTTAGAAAATCGTGAGTGACTGTCCCTCCCCCTCAAGTTTCAATGCAATCGCCTCTCATTCTCTCACAACGCCAGAGATTAATCTTCACTGTCTCCTCATGGTACCAACATCCCAGGGATTAGTCTGGTGAAACTCCATTGCACTCTTTCTGTGGCAAGGCGATTACTCCTTACAAAGGACAGAAAGTCTGTCCACAATATCCCAACAGGAACAGCAACACTCTCAGCGATGATCATAACAACTCTTTTTCCTCTTAGACATATCAGTTTCTTTCCTGTGGCGTAAAAAAAGACTTTATCTACACTGCTGGAATTAGTTAACACTTTTATAATGAAGTTATTGTTGCTGCTGACAGGATTATGGATAACATGACGTTCATGGCAGGATCACGCACCAGTTGAACTGAATTAATGTTGGGAAAGTTTATTCAAAAGCCTGAACCTCTCTCTTTCTCTCTCTCTCTCTCTGTCTGTCTCTCCTCTCTTTCTGCTCTCTTTCTCTCTCTGTCTCAGTTGAAATAGGGAGTGGGGTGGTTGGGTGGAACGTTCTTAGAGGCTCTTAAACTATCGAGAAGCATGCAATCTGAGTGGAACAAAAAAGGCATGAAACTTATCACCGTATCCGTGTCTGTTTAGAACATCATGAGTGATTGTCCATCCCCCTTAAGGTTCAATGCAATCACCTCTTATTCACTCACTGAGCTTCACTCACTGCTCATGGTGACATCATCCCAGCGATTACTCTGGTGAAACTTGAGAGAAAGTCTATCCACAGTACCCCAAATACTGCCTCAACAACACTCTCAGGGATTATCACAAAACATATTTTCTCTCACTTAGCCATTTCTTTCCTGTGCCATAAAAAGCCATTCATTCTCTGTGCACTATGACTAACATGGAATGTATAAGTCCCTCACATCTGTACGTCAGCATCAATAAAGCTAGCACCAGAGATAGCTATGGCGATGTGCATCACTCTTGGGGAGAATTTCAATGAGATTGAACCTAAAATGGGGGATGATCACGTACCTGAATGGAAATGAGATGGAGCAATACAGAAAACAGGCAGAGAAAGGGAGCTACCTTTACTTCTGTTCTTCTCTCACAGGATGGATGAAGCCCTGGTCAGGGCAGCATGTTATGCAGATCTTGAACTGAGTGGCTGGTTCAGCTGTTCCACAGTACCGTAAACACATAGCTATGGGTTTGTAGGGTTACAACACAGGATAAATCTTCCTGCTTAATTAAAACCTGCAACAGAGAAAAGATTTATCCCATGCAGTAATCTGTGATAACTCGAGAGTCCAAATGTATTTGAAGTAAAAATTAACAACTTTATTTCTTAAAGTATAACAGAGAATAATAAACGAACGACTATTTCAAACTTCTTCCTCTAACCTGTCTTTAACCTTCCCCCTCCACAATATTAGTCCGATTAGACTCCTAATTAAGGTTTACAAAACAAAACATCTTATCTCAAAATCAGGAAGCTTTCGGTTCTTCTCCATATTCCTGTCTTCTTTTCTCCTTGGGGACTCTGCTTCACCAGTTACTAATCAATAAAGGTACCTATAGGAGAGCTATTTGTAAGGCTGTCTTTGGATGCTGGTAGCTTGTAAGTTCTCCTCTCTACTGTTCAATTTTCCATGGTCTCGTACTGCCAAACTATTGGATTGTATCATTGGCTGTTAAGATTGTCAATATAATAAATTGAAACGTGGTAGGTGGGTATTTTGGGTTATAATTTAAAATGTTTTCCTGAATTTGTTTTCAGGCAATGAGCTAATCAGGTTGTTCGACCAAATGTAACATTATATCTATTTTTCAGAACACTTGTTGCTGTCAGGTAGTTATTGTTGGTTTTTAATTCTCTCAAAGGTACAGTACACCCACGTGTTCATCACAGAAGTTACATGGAAACTTAACGATGGAAGAATGACACCTTGACTTCCCAAAGGAGTTGAGGCAAACAGATTGGTTTTTATAACAAATGATAATGGTTGCTTTTAAACTCCCCAATTTCCTTCATGAGATTTCATCAGACCATTATTCTGTGGGTCTAGATTATGAGCAAATGGCTTTACCACTATAAACTGTATTCCCTTATGTGCAGACAACAAGTTAAACATTCTCAACAGCAATTATTTAGTGACGGACATGTGGTCACAAGGAACGTGAAACTGTTGCATCTGGATTGAGCAAAGGCACAAATGGTTTATTCAGATATCGCACTGAGACTGAGGACGAGACTGGGATATCATGATGGTGATATTGTCAGGATTGGTGAGTGGGGAGGACATGGAGATCTAAATCTTGTGAAGGACAAAATGGACTATGGAGTTTGAGAAGAGTCTGGTTCCTTCTTGCATATCAGCGAGTAATTAATAAATCGTAGTTTGATGGTTATAATATATAAGGAAATGAATTTTGGTTTGGAAGTGAAGATATTGACTTGCACTTTCCTAAATGTACATATTATGTGCAGAAATTCAGTTCAACCCAGTTGAGTAGACAAATATAATGAATTACCAGGAACACCAACTAATGCGAGGATGGGATAGTAACTACTTTGAATAATCCAAAGACTATTCTGGATCCTATATGCTAATGATATCCAAGGCTGAGAAAGCCAGAACAGACTCAATGATAAAGTCCTGTCCATTGTTGGAGCATTTCATTCTAATGTTCTCAGTTTCTGATCCATTGTTGGAACATTCCAGTCTAATGTTCTCAGATTCTGATACATTGTTGGGACATTCCAATCCATGGTCCTCAGATTATGAACAATTATTGTAACACTCCTGCCGAATGTTCTCAGATTCTGATCTCTCCTCCCCCTCTCTCTCGAGCTGCTGATCCCTGTTAGTGCTGTCAGTGATGTTTCTACTCAAACTATGGGATAACACATTGAATACAGTCCATTATCTTTCATTGATGGAAACTCTCCAATGTGATAATTAGACTCCATAGAGGTGGACGATAATTACATTCACTGAACAAATAGCTTCATTTAAGCCCTTTGAGTTCAATATTGATTTTATCAAAATTCAAAAGAATGTTTAAAATTTACTCATTTAGCTTCGGATATATTGGGGGTTACTGAGGGAAGGAATATTGGAGATGGTAGATTGATTAAGTGTAATCATTCAATCTGCCTTGGATATGGGAGCAATGTCAAAGGATTGTCAGGATAAACAAGTTTCTCCATTTATAAATGGAAACATTCAGTCTGTAACTACTGATCAGTTATTATAATGTCAGTAAAATACGGAGAGAACTTTTCTAGTCCATAATCTGACAGGCAAATGTGCCTACGACAACATGAGTTATAACAGACAAATGGCATGGATATGTTAACAGAGAATATGATGCGACACACAATTCAGATGGTTAGTCGAGGATCAGAGAGGGCAGGTGAGGGTCATGCTGTTAATGTTGTCGATGTCAACCATCTGTGATTAAGTACCATGCACTGGTTTTCAATTTGAGTGTGATTACGATATTGGGGACATGGCTGCAGAGACTGGAGGGAGGGAACAAGATATTTCCCAGTCATCAGTATTGGGATGTTACTCTTTATAAAGCATAAGAAGATCAAATTCCAGGATACATCTACAATGAGGAATGAGGAGAGCCAATATTAACCATACGACCAGAAGACATTGGAGCAGAAATTTGGCCTTTCAGCCCATTGAGCTCCGCCATTCAATGATGGCTGTTAAGCTTCTCAACCCCATTCATCCGCTTTCTATCTGTAACCCTTCATCCCCTTTACAATCAAGAACCTATCTGTCTTAAATATACTCTATTACCTGGCCTCGACAACCTTCTGTAGGAGTGAATTCCCTAGATTCACCACTCTCTGGCTGAAGAGGTTCGTCTTTATCTGTGTTTGAAAAGGTCTTCTCTTTACTCTGTCCTTTCGGGTCCTAATCTCCCCTCCATTGGAAATATCTTCCCAAAATCCACCCTGTCCAGGTCATTCAATATTCTGTAAGTTTCAATTAGACCTCCTAACATCCTTCTGAACTCTATCAAATATAGACCAGAACCCTCAGATGTTCTTCATATGTTAAGCTTTTCATTCCTGGGACCACTTTCGTGAATCTCATCGGAAAATGTTCCAGATCCAGCACAATAATGCACATGTAGTCTGACCAAAATCTTATAGAGCCTCAGAATTGCATTCCTGCATTTATATTCAAAGCCTTTTGAAATGAATGGAATCATTTTATTTGCCTTCCCAACTGCTGACAACCTGCAGGTTTACCTTTCAAGATCCTTGGACTAGAACCCTCCCACTGATCCCCCCCACCACCAAGACTTCTGAACTTGCTCGCTATTTAGAAGATAGTCCATGCCTTTATTTTTTCCTGGCAAATTGCATGACATCACACTTACCCACATTATACTCCCCTGCGACTTCTTTGCTCACTCCCCTAACCTGTGCAAATCCTTCAGCAGAAGAACGTGAGGACCATAGATGCTGGAGATCAGAGTCAAAACGTGTGCTGCTAGAAAAGCACAGCCAGTCAGGCAGACTCTGAGGAACAGGATATTCGACGTTTCTGTCATAAAGCCTTTATCAGGAATGAAGTGGGTTGGCGGAAGGAGGTTGATAGATGAATGGAAGGGGCTGGGAGGAAGGTAGCTTGGAAGGCGATGGCTAAATTGAGGTGAGTGGTGAGAGTGGAAAGTGGAGTGGAAAAATGGGAAGGAAGATAGAAACGTAGGGCAGTTCAACGGGTGGTGCTCAGTTGGAGGGTTAGATCTGGGATAAGGTGGAGCGAGGGGAGATGAGGAAACTGGTGACATTGCGCTGGATACCATGTGAGTGAAGGGTTCCAAGGTTGAAGACGATGCGCTCTTCCTCCAGATGTCTAGTGGCTAGAATGTGGCAGTGGAGGAGGCCAAGAACTTGCATGTCTTTGGAGGAGTGGTAAGGGGAGGCGAAGTATTCAACCACAGGGAAGTGGGGTTGTTGGGTGTGTGACGGAGAGTGTTCTCTGAACTGTTCTGCAAGTTGATGTCCTGTCTCCCCAGTGTAGAGGAGACCAGGAGCAATGGAGAGAGTAGATGAGGTGTTGGGATGCACAGGATATTTTCTGTCTGATGTGGAAGGATCCCTTGTGGCCTTGGATGGAGATGAGGAAGAAGTTGTTGGCACATGTTTCATACCTCTTGCAATGGCAAGGGAAGGTGCCGGGAGTGGAAGGTGGCTTGTTGAGGTGTGGGAGGGGGGTCGCGTGAACCTAACGAGGGAGTCGTGAAGGGAAAGGTCTCTGCAGAATGCTGATAGGGGTGGGGAGGGAAGGATATCTCTGGTGGTGTGGTCTGACTGTTGGTGGCAAAAATGGTGGAGGATGATGCGTTGTATCCTGAGGTTGGTGGTCTGGAAGGCGAACATCAGAGGGGTGCTAGAGGGTGCTACTGCACCCTCCTGCAGCCGAACCACCTCTTCGATGCTACCTATCCCTCTATTCCATCTTTGCACTGTTTGAAAACTTAGCCAGAATGCCCTCAGTTCCTTCATGTAGACCATTAATGCTCAAAGCGAATCTTGTGGTCCCAACTGAGTCTTGAGGAATACCACTTGTCACTGGCTTCCATCCTGAGAAGGACATTTTTATCCCCACTTTCTGCTTTCTGTCATGCAGCCATGTGTCTATCCAAGTTAGTACCTTGCCAGTAACACCAGGGCCCCAATCTTTCTCAAAAGCCTCCTGCGTGGCACCTTATCAAAGGATTTTAGTGAAGCAGGTGGATAACATCTACTGGTTCTCCCTGGTCAAATCTGCCCGTTACTCCCTCAAAGTATTCCAGCAGGTTTGTCAGGCATGACCTCCCATTGATGAAACAATGCTGACTTTGCACTGTTTTACTAAATACTTCCAAGTATTCAGAAATCCCATCCTTCACGATGGATTCCAAGATGTTACCCACAACCAAGGTTAGGCTAATCAGTCTGTAATTTTCCATCTTCTGCCTAACTCCCTTATTACGTGGAGTGTCACGTTAGCAATTTTTCAGCCTATCCTGATTTTTGTCATTCCTTAAAGATCACCACTTTCACTTTCACTACATCTTCAGCTATCTCCCTTACAATGCTGGGGTATAGTCCATATGGTTCAGGTGATTTATCTCATAAACGTTCCTAAAATTCCTTTCCTTGCAAACCACTACAAATCTAATGTTCCCAGTTTCCCTGCATACTGAAATCATCCATGATTACTGTACTTTGCATCTCCTACACATTTTTCTTATCTCCTGGGGTATCTTGTGTCCCAGCTCCTGACTACTCTTTGGAGCCCTGTACAAGACTTCAACTGTGGTTGTCTCACCTTTGTGGTTCCTCAATTCTACCCACGGAGATTCTACACCATCTGACCTTACTTCCTTTCTTACTATTGATTTAATTTCATTTCTTACTAACAATGTAAACCCACTCCCTCTGCCCACCTACCTATCTTTTCGATAGGATAAATATCCTTAAATATTCAGATCCCCTTGTAGTCACATCTCTGTGATGCCCATCGCTTCATACCTGCCAATTTAATTCTGCGCCACAAGCTCATTTACCTTATTCCTTCTGCAGCATGCATTCAGTTGGAACCCCTTCAGTCCTGCATTAACCGTCCCTCTTCTCATTGACATTCATTTGTGCAGTGTGTTTGAAGTGTGATATGTTAAACATTTCCAGATGCTCTATCCTATTTGTGTCTGTGCTGGAGATTTTAATAGCGTCTCCTGAGTTCTGTACTCTTACCTCCTCTTTTATTTCGGCTTTCCTAATTAAACCCTATAAGTGCATCCCCACCCCCACACCAACCCACCCCCCCCCCCTCCCACACACACACACACACACTCCTAATCAGTCTAAAGCTCAGTTGACAGCCCTGGTTAGGATTCACTCGGATTCTGGTCCCAGCACGGTTCAGATGATGACTGTCCCATCGGAGCAGGTCCTTTCTTCCTCAGTAATAAATACGTTTATTCAAACGTATTCAAACGTAGTGATGTGCAAACTTTATCAATCATTGTTTGACCCAGAGCTGAGATCCTGATTTCCCGTCTGCCAGTGATTCCCTTCACTGAGATTCCACCCTGCCTCTCACGCAGTGTCGAGAGGGGCTACAAGTACCTGTTGGCCCAGAATATTTAACTTAATCCATCTTCTCCTTGGAACCAATCTATTGGTCTATTGGATTGTGTTTAGCTGTCAGCAACTCAGCTCTGTGATGTGATTGGCGATAATGATCTGGGATGACAGCCAGTATCAGCACGGTACTCACAGGGAATGGCACCAGACAAAGGGCTTATTATCAAGTCTATCCAGATTCAAGAAAAGGCCTTGCTGGAGTTGTGCTGAAAGGATATTTGATTTTTGGAGACATTAGAATATGTCACGTGCGAGTGAGGTTCGGAATGGTAAAGTAGCACAGATAAATACACGGCCAAAGAGCTGGTCGGGGAGGCAGCACTTCCGATATGTGGATCATTGGGATTCCCGAGTCGGCAGATGGACGAGGATAAACAGAAGATTACAACATGTCAGAGCAGATGGATGTAATTCAGCCTGTTTACTCAGCTTTGCTATTCAATTGGATTCTAGTTATTCTGTTCCTTTCAATGGCAGGGTCTTTACCCAGCATCTCCAGCGGGTCAGAAAGTTCACAGTGTCGTTGTGTGCACAGTCCTGTGAAGAGAGTATCCAGTGCCAGGGAATGGGGTGTGGGGAGTCCCGGGGTGGCACAAGGAAAGGCTGCAGGTAGTGACGATGGACTGAGGGAACTGAGAGAGATGGAATGGGCATCCAGGGACACTTCACTCAGACTAGTGGCCGGGCAAGATTCCTAAACACCCAGAGGAACCCGCGAACCACGGCTGCTTTTACAAAAACCTGTCACATTTGCTACATTTCTCCATCGAACAAAAGCAAAAATAGTTTATATGGTAGAAATATGAAGCAAACACAGAGACGTACTGTGGAGAGAGAAAAGAGTTAACGGTCCCAATGCAGACACGGGTGAATATACAAAGTCCACACAGACAGGGTGCTGAGATTGAAAATGAACCCAAGTCCCTAGCACTGTGAGGCAGCATTGCTGTGTCACCATGCTGCCCAATGATGGATAATTGGGGATAGTATAGTTAAAAGCATAGATACTATTCTCTGCGATCACGATTAAGAGAACTGAAGGTTGTGTTGCCTACATGGAGCTTGGGTTTGAGATATATCATCTGGGTTGCAGAACTTGGAGCGGGAGGGGAATGATCCAGTGGTCAGGGTCCGTTTAGGTATCAGTAGCTGGACAAACAAATGACAATGAGAAGAGCGACGGGTAATACAGGATTGAAGTATTATATCGGAATGCATGCAGTATAAGGAATAAGGTAAATGAGCTTGTGACTCATCCATAAATTGGCAAGTACGACATAGTGGGCAGGACAGTGACATCGCTGCAAGAGCATCAGGGTTGGGAGCTGAATATTCAAGGATATTCATCCTGTCGAAAAGAGAGGCAAGTGGGCACAGAGATAGAGTTGTCTCAGTATTAAGAATGGAATTGAATCAATAATCAATAATAAGAAATTAAATAAGGTCAGATGGTGTAGAATCTGTGTCGGTAGAATTGAGGAATCAAAAAGGTGAAAAAATGCAGCTTGAGTTATGTACAGGGAGCTGGGGTGTAAGATACAACAGGAGCTAAAAAATCTGCAGGAAATGCAAAGTTACAGTGATCATGTAAGATTTTATTATACAGATGGACTGGGAATTCAGATTGATAGTGGTTGGCAGAAAAGGAATTTGTGGAATGTCTACGAGGTGGCTTTTTGGAGCAGCTTGTGCAGGCAGACTAGATGAGGGGAGCTGCAAGTGACAGTGATCATAATATGATTGAATTTACTCTGCAAGTTCAGGTGGAGAAGTTAGAATCAGAAGTGACGGTATTGCAGCTGAATAAAGGCCAATGCACAGACATGAGTGAGGAGCTGGGTCGAATTGACTGGGAGTCGGGCCCAGCAGGAAAGACAGTGCAACAGCAATGGCAGGAGATTTTTGGAGTAATTCAGGATAGAGCAGAGATTTATCCTGAGGAAAAAGAGGCTTGTACAGGGAGGATGGGACAACCATAGCTGACTAGGGAAGTCAGGTATAGCATAAAAGCAAAGGAGAAATGATATAATGTGGAAAAGTGCAGTGGGAAACCTGAGGATTGGAAGGCTTACAAAGACAAAACAGAGGGCAAATAAAATAAAATAAGGAGGGAGATTATTAAATATGGGGGTAAGCTCGCCAGTAACATAAAGGAAGACTGGAACAGTTTGTTTCGATATATAAAGTACAAAAGAGCGGCAAAAGTGAACATTAGACTGCTGGAAAATGACATTGGAGAGATAGCTGTGGGGGAACGAGAAAATGGCCAAGGAACTGAATAATTACTTTGCATCAGCTTTCATGGTGGAAGGCACGAGTAATACCTTAAACATTCAAGAGATTGAGGGGCCAGAGCTGAGTATGATGGCCCCCACCATTGAAAACATGCTAGAAAAAAATGTAATGGCCCGAAGGTGGGTAATTAACCTTGACCAGATGGACTACATCCCAGTATTATAAGGGAGATAGCTGAAGAGGGAGTGAAGGCAATCGTGGTGATCTTTCAGGAATCACTAGAGTAAGGAACGATCCCAGAGCACTGGAAACCCACTAACGTGACTCCCCTTTTTAACAAGGGAGTCAAGAAAAAGACAAAAAAAAATCCCACCATGAATAGTTTAACCTCTGTCATGGGTAAGATCCTAGAATCCACTCTGAAGGATGAGATTTCTGAATAGTTGAAAGTGTTTGGTAAAATAGGGCAAAGCCAGCATGATTTCATCAGGGGAAGTTAATGCCTGACAAATCTATTGGAATTCTTTGAAGAGGAAATTAACAGGCTCGACCAAGCACAGCCAATGGACGTTATCCACCTGGAATTCAAGAAGGCCTTTGACATGGTGTCACACAGGAGATTAATGAGTATGATAAGGGTCCGTGGTGTTCGAGGAAAGGCAGTGGCATGGATAGAAGCTTGTCTGTCTGGCAGAAAGCAAAGAGTGGAGATAAACGTGTACTTCTCAGGATGGCAGCCGGTGACAAGTGGTGATCCAGAATGCTCAGTGTTGGAATCATAACTTTTTACTGGTTACATTAACGAATCTAGATGAGGGAATTGAGGGAACTCTGGCTAGGTTTGCAGACGATACAAATACAGGGAGATGGACAGGTCATATTGAGGAAGAGGAGAGGCTGAACAAGGATTTGGACAGGTAAAGAGATCAGCAGATGCATTCCAACATTGGAAAGTGTGAGGTCATGCACTTTGGCACGAAGAATAGAGGCATGGCCTATTTTCAAAATGGCGAGGAAATTCAGAAATCTGAAGTGCAAAGGGACTTGGGAGATCTCGTGCAGGGTTCTCTCAAGGTCATCTTGCAGGTTGAGGCAGTAGTTAGGATGGCAATTGTAATTATGATTGGGAGCATTTACTCCGACAAGAATTAAACGTAAGAACTGACTGTATACGGCTCTGGTCAGATCACATTTGGAGTATTGTGCTCATTTTTGAGCTCCATACCTCAGGAAGGATGTACTGGTCCTGGAGCGTGTTCAGAAGATTTTCACGAGAATGGTCCTCGGAATGAAAAGCTTATTGCATGAGGAATGTTTGAGTACTCTGGGTTATACTTGGTAAAGTTTGAAAGGATGAGAGGGAATGTAATTGAAATAGACAGGATACTGAATGGCCCGGAGAGAGTGGATGTTGATAAGGTGTTTCCATTGGATTAGAATCCGAGGGCACAGCCTTAGATGAAAGGGAACACTTTTTAGAACAGTGATAAGGAGAAAGTTATTTAACTATAGAAGGGTGGAATCTTTGAAATTTATTGCCACAGAAGGCTGTGGGGGAAGGTCATTGAGTATATTTGAGACGGAGATAGTTTTTGATTATCCAGGGGATCGAGGGTTATGGGGAGAAGGTCGGAGCATGGGTTTGAGAAACCTATCAGCGATGATTGAATAACGGAGCAGACCCGATGGGCTACTGTCCTAATTTATGCTCCAATGTCTTATAGTCTTCTGGTCTAAACCTTAAGGAAGGACCTTGTATCTCTGAGAAGATTGATTCATGTTCCTCATGAAGGTCAGAAGCTGTTGGGAATAGTTAACTGTTTTAGAATGAATGTACTGTGCCTGCTGTCGGGTTGGTGGATAATATGACATTCAGTGCAGGATCACACACCAACTGTACTGTATTAATGTGGGGAGAGTTTATTCAAAACTCGGACCTCTCCGTCTCTCTCAATGGGGAGTAGGGGTTGGGGTGGGTGGGTGTAGTCCGCCCAGGCACTTAAACTATCCCGAATCACACATCCTCAATGAAATAGCAGTCATGGAATTTATCACCTTCTCATTGTCTGTTTAGTATATCAGGAGTGATTGTCCATCCCTCTCAGGGTTCAATGCAATCACCTCTTATTCTCTCAGAGCGCTATAGATCAAGCTTCACTCACTCCTCATGGTGTTGTAATCCCAGGGATTAATCTGGTGGAACCCCTCATCACTCTCTCTGTGGTAAAGAGATCACTCCATATAAAGAAAAGAAAATCTGTCCACAATACCCCAAATACTGCCTCAACAACACTTTCAGGTTTGATTACAATAATTTCTTTCCCTCACTTAGCTGGCTGCATTTCTTTCATGTGACACAAAAAGCTATTCATTTACATTGCAACGCCATTGATGTAGAATTTAAAAACATCCTCACATCTGTATGTCAGCATCAATAAAGCAAGCACCAGAGGTGCCCATGGAGGTGGACATCACTCTTCGGTGAGACTCAATCACAAAGAATCCATCTAAAACAGTGAATGGCTACCTCCCTGAATGGAAATGAGCCATCGGAATATGGGATGCAGGCAGAGGAAGGGAGCTACCTTTCCTTTTGTTCTGCCCTCACGGGATGTGTGCAGCTCTGGTCAGGCCAGCGTGTTATGCCGATCTTGAACTGAGTAGCTGTTTCAGCTGTTCCACAGGACAATAAATAGTACAACAAATTGCCGTGGGTTTGCAGTTAAACAGAGACTTAACCAGAGAATGATGACCCACTGCCTTCTCTAATGGGCAAAGGGAAGCCGATATCAACAGGTTATTATTCTGTGGTTATGGAATACGAGCCAATGATGTGACTCACCGTACACTGTCTGCCCATCTTTCAGAATTTGTGCAGAGAACAAGTTAAACATCTCAAGTGCAATTATTTTGTAATGGACACGTGGTTAGAAGGGACTTGAAACAGATGTATCTGGAATCAACAAAGGCACAAACGATGGTTTATTCAGGAATTGAACTGAGGCTGAGGAGGAGACTGGGACGTCTTAATGGTGGTACTGGACAGGAATGGTATGTGGGGAGGATATGGAGATGTACACTTTGCAGGAGAAAATGAATCAAAGAGGTTGAGAACAGTCTGTTTTATCCTCACGTATTGGTGAGTAATATGTAAATAATAGTTTGCTAGCTATAATTTCTAAGGAATAGAATTTGATTGGAGCTGAAGACGTTGGCTTGCACCTTTCCAAAATCTGCATATCATGAGCATCGAATCAGTTCAGACCTTTTCACTAAACAGACAGAGTGACTTACCAGGAACACCAACTATAGCAAGGATAGGATAGTAACCAGCTTGAATAACCATCCGTACATCTTTAATCCGCGATGGTAATGATATCCAAGGCTTGGACAGCCAGTAAAGACCAAAGGATAAAGTCCTATCCATTGTTGGAACATTCCAGTCTAATGTCCTCGATTCTGATCCATTGTTGGAACATTCCAGTATAATGTTCCTAGATTTCCATCTCTCGTGCCCTTCTCTCTGAAGCTGCTAATCTCTCTTATTGCTGTTGTACTGCTCCTGCTCACTCTATGGGATAAAACACTGAAAGCATTCCCTTATTGATTGATGAGAGAAACTCTCTAGGGACACATCCAATCCATGAAGACTGACATAATTACAAAGATGTCCAGTTAACCCCTTTGAATTCAATGCTACTTTCTTAAAATTCTAAATAACGTTGAACATTTAAGCATTCTGGGTGTGATATGCGAGTGTGACTGAAGGAAGGAATGTTGAAGAAGGCAGATTGATTGTGTGTAACCATTCAGTCGGCCTTGGATATGGAAGCAATGCCAGAAGTTTAACGGAACATAAACATGCTTCTCTGTTCATAAATACAAAAATGAATCCCGTAACTACTGATCAGTCATTGCAATATCTGTAAAACATTGAGAAAACATCTATCATCCATCATCTGATAGCAAAATGTACCAAACAAAAACGTGGGTTACAACAAAAGAAAACGTATCCATGGATACGTTAACAGAGAATTGCACATGGCAAACACAGTGCAGATTGTTATTCCATGATTAGAGAGGGCAGGTTTGGGTCATGCTGTTGATGTTATCGATGTTAAGGAACTGTCATGAAGTGTCATTTAATGGACTTCAATTACATTGTGATTATGATATTGGGGAAAAGAGAGAAGATGGAGAGGACTAGGGGACATGGCTGATTAGACTGGGTGGAGGGACAGTGATGTTCCCCATTTACCACAATTGGAAGTTACTCTTTATAACTCATATGAAGAACAGATTCAAGAATACATCTACAATGAGGAATTAGAAGAGACAATATTAATGAAATGCATTTATGCAATATAAAATACAGGAACAAAATCATTTTCTGCACACACCAATATATGCAAAGTACAAAGAGATAAGGTTGTTAAAATACACGCCTGATATTGAACTATATAAAATGGAATGTGAATTACATAAGTAGGAAAGTGGTTTGCAAACTTTATCAATCATTATTTGACCCACAGCTAAGATCGTGATGTCACCTCTGTCAGTGAATCCCCTCACTGAGATTCTCTGGCCTAATCTCTCATACAGTATCGGTGTGGGAGGAGCGGGGGGTGGTTCATGGAGGCGGGGTGGTGGTTATCATTTCCTGCTGCTCTTGGCACAGTCTATTTAAAAACTCTGCTTTCTCCATGGAACCAATCTATTGGCCTAATGGGTTCTGTTTAGCTGTCAGTAACCCAGCTCTGTGATATTATTGGAAATAAATAATCTGGGATGACAGCCAGTATCAGCACAGTGCTCACAGTGTATGGAGCCCAGGCTTGCCATCCAGAGGAATTTCTAAATAAAGCTTCTAACTTCTGTCTGTTCATATTTATCGACCGTAATGCAGTCTTCTGATCTACCTAACTTCACCCTCATCTAACACCTCTTCCTCTCTCACTCAGTCAGTCACTCCCCTTTCTATCCTCTCTCAGTTTATCTCCCTTCACTTGATTTCTCTCTGTTTATTTCTCTCTCACACAATGTCTCTTCACACACTCTCTCTATCTCCAATTGTGCAGTTGGAGAGCTTGTGACTCCACGATGGGCTGAATGGCCTCCAACCATGCCATGATAATTGAGGTTCTCTGACCCACAATAAATACTTCTGGCACAGACATGCTGGTCCGGTGACAGGTACAGTTCACAATCACCCATTATCTTCTTCTGCTCTTCTCTGTGTACAGTTGCCTTGAAATGTCTGTTCAAACAAAACAAACTGAATGAAATTCGAGCAGTCGATAAGACGTCCATGAGTGTGTATTTCAATCAGGATTTAATGAAGGATGAGATTCCAGAATAACATAAGCAATGAATGAAAAACAGGGTAACACAAGAAATGGCAGCTGAGTACAACATGTGGTTCCAAGTAGGTATCGTGGCATTACCAAGGGATTATCAATCTTATCAATCCAGAATTATCAGCTCCTGTTCTGTGGATCCAGGTTGAATCCCACCACTGCAGATGGTGGAAATTCAATTCAATAATGTAAAAAATATCCCTGGAATTAAGAATCTACTGCTGAGAATGAAATCATTGCCGATTGTCAGAAAAATACATCTGGTTCACCAATATCCTGCAATGAACGAATCTTCCATCCTCACCTGGTCTGGCTGACATGCAACTCCATACCCAAAGCAATGTCATTGACTCTCAATCGCCCCCTGAAATGGTCTGATGACTCATTCAGTTGGATCAATCTCTTCAAAGTTTCAAACAAATGAAACCGGATGGACCACCTGGCATCAAAATGGGCACCGGAAAAGTCAACATTCGAAACATCACTGTAGAACCTTAAAAGTCTTCCTTACTAACATCTGAGGTCTAGTGCCAACATTGGAACAACTGCCTTACAGACTAGTTAAGCAACAGCCTGACATAGCCATACTCACGGAATCATACCTTACGGAAATAACAGAAATTAAACATGGACAAAGGAGTCTCTCACTGATTACCACGTAACGTCGTTCCTCAGCTGAGTCAGTCCTCCTCAATGTTAAACAACACTTGGAGAAAGCATTGACTGTGGCAAGGGCACAAAGTATATTCTGGCTGGCGGATTTCAAAGTCGAGTGTCAAGAGTGGTTTGGCAGCAGCACTACTGATCATGCTGGTCGGCTCCTAAGGACATAGCTACTAGATTGGGTCTGCAGAAGGTGGTGACAGAATGCACGAGAGGGTAAAAAAGCATATCTGAACCCATCCTTACCAATCTACCAACTGCAGATGTATATGTCCATAACAGCATCGGTAAAAGTGACCACTACACTGTCCTTGTGGTGATGAAGTCTATTGTCTCCATAAACTCTCTTGTGTTGTGTGGCACTATCACCATGCTAAATGGCACAGACTTTTAGCAGATCTGCAACTCAGGACTGACCGTCCACAAGACACTGTGGACCATCAATAGCAGCAGAACTATACTCCAGCACAATCTGTAATGTCACGGCCCAGCATGTCCCCCACTCAACTATTACCATCAAACCAGAGGATTAACCCTGGTTCAGTGGAGAATGCAGGAGGGCATGCCAGGAGCAGAACCAGGAATATATAAAGATAAAATGTTCATCTGCTGAAGCATCCAAGCTGCATGCCAGATAGCATAAACAGCAAGGGACAGACAGAGCTTAGCGATCACAGAACCAATGCATCAGAATTAAGCTCTGCAGTCCTGCTAATCCGATCGTGAATGGTGGCGGATGATTAAACAACTCACTGGAGTAGGAGTCTCCACAAATATCCCCAACTTCAATGATGCAAAAGATAAGGCTGAAGCTTTCGTTGCAATCTTCAGTCAGAAGTTTCGAGTGGATGATCCATTTCGGCCTCCTCCAGCGGTCCCCATCATTACAGATAGCAGTCTTCAGCAAATTCGATTAACTGATATCAAGAAAGGTTTGAAGGCACTGGATGCTGCAAAGGCTATTGCCCCTAATAACATGCTGACAATTGTCCTGAAGACTTGTACTCCAGAACAAACCGCTCTCCTAGCCAAGCTGTTCCAGTGTGTTTACAAACTGACTATGGGGAAAAACTGCTCATGTATGTACTATACATAAAAGACAGGACAAATTAGACCCGTCCAAATACCGCCTTATCAGTCTTCTCTCCATCATCAGTAAAATAATGGAAGATGTCATTAACAGTGCTATCAAGCAGCACTTGCTCAAAAATAACCTGCTCAAGACGCCCAGTTCGGTTTTTGCAAGGGTCACTCAGCTCCTGAACTCCTCACAGCATTGGTGCAAACATGGGAAAAGGAACCGAATTCCAGTCCTTGACATCAAGGCTGCATTCTGCCAAACGTGACATCAAGAACACCAAGCAAAAACAGTATCGCGGGCCAACACTCCATTATTGGAGTCATACCTGAGAGATAGGAAGATGGTCATTGTTGTTAGAGGTCAGTTATCTCAGCTCCAGAACATCTCTGCAGTAGTCCGTTAGGATAATGTCCTAGGTCCAAACATCTTCAGCTGCTTCAACAATGACCTTCCTTCCATCATAAGGTCAGAAGTGGGGATATTCGACAATGACTGCACAATGTTCAACACCATTCGCAAATGCTCAGATACGGAAGCAGTCCTTACCCAAAGCAACAATATCTGGGCAATATCCAGGCTTGGGCTAGCAAGTGGCAAGTAACATTTGTTCACATAAATTCAGATAATGACTGTCATTATTAAGAAACAATACAACCACTTTGTATTCAGCAGCATCATCATCATCACTAAACTCCCACACCATCAATATCCTGGGGGGTATCATTGACCAGAAACTCAACTGGACTCGCCACATGAATATAACAGCAGATCAGAGGCTAGGAATACTGCACGAGGAACTCACCTCTTGACTACTCAAAGCATGTCCATCATCTACAAGGCACAATTCAGGAATGAGATGGAATATCCTCACTTGTCTGAATGGTGCAGCCCCAACAGCACTGAAGAAGCTTGACACAATCCAGGACAAAACAGCCCATTTGATTAGTACCACATCCACAAGCATTCACTCCCTTCACCATGGTCACTCAGGAGCAGCAGTGTGTACTATCTGCAAGACACAATGGAGAAATTCCCCAAAGATCCTCAGATAGATCGTTCCAATCTCACGAACACTTCCATCTGGAATGACAAGGGAAGTAGACTTTTGGGAACACCACCACCTTCAAATTCCCCTCCAAACCAGTCAACATCCTGATTTGGAAATGTATTGCCGTTCCTTCACTGTTGCTGCGTGAAAACATTGGAATTCCCACTTTAATCACTATTGAGTCACCGCACAGCAGGTAGATTGCAGCAGTTCGAGAGGGCACCACCTTCTCAAGGGCAACTAGGGACGGGTAAGAAATGCTGGACATATCCAGCAATGCCCACATCCAAAAAAAAACTTTTTTTAAGAATAGTTCCAAGTTGAGCATCTCAATGGGACAGGTTATCTGATTTGAACGCGAACAGTAAAGCTGTGTTTCTAATATTGAACATTTTAGACTTTACTGTTATTAAAGGGTGTTCAGTATTCGATGACATATTGTTGCTGAGTGCTGTGATAAATTGCACCTGTTTTGTTTAAATCAACAATACTGGTGTAACAGGATCAATCCTTCGAATATGACAATCATCGTAGAGAGAATGCACTCCCGCCCGATGAGACTCACTGACAGCTGCTCATATTCAAAATATTAATGGAATACTGGCTGACACTGAATCCTCCCACCGTCCATATCACAGGGGTTACCATTGAACAGAACGTGAAGTCAAATCGACATACAAATACAAGGGTTACAAGAGCAGGTCAGAGACTTACAAGTCTATACTGAACAATAGACCCTATGACCTTAATGGCATGAGATATAGCAAATAGATTTAGCCCATTCAGCCCATTCCTTAACTCTGATACTTTGCCATTTTTTCATTGTCTCTATGAAAAGTGGAAATACCTTCTACACACTGACTGTATTAATCTTTGCAGTAATCCATTAGTTTCAATCAGACACCTCCCCACCCCGCACAGTTCTTCTAAATTCCATCGAGTACACACACTGCCGCTCATGTGACAAGCCGTCATCCCCAGGATGGATCACCTCCAACACCAGCAGATCTTTCTCTAGAGATAGTGTCCAAAACAGCTCACAATTGGCTAAATGCCGTCTGTCCGTAGCCCATTACATTCTCAGCAGTATATCTCCCATCTTGCATTCTTGCTCTCTTGAAATGAATGCGAACATTGCTTTTGCTTTCCTAACTGCCAACTGAACATGCACGTTAACCATAAGATAGGATGAGTGCTTCAAAATCCTTTTGTGCTTCAGATTTAATGGATCCTAATGGAACATAGTGTCTACTCTATTCCGCCTACCAAAGTGTATATTCTCACACGTTCCCATATTGCGTTCCATCAGCCACGTGTTTTCCCACAGTCCTAAACTCTTCAAGCTTTTCTCCAGCTTCCCCACTTCCTCAATATCATATGCAAACTTAGCAAAGCTGCCCTCAAGTCCTTTGTTCAGATTGTTCTTATATAATATATTTCCTGGCTCCCTAAGGACCGCCCACCATATACAAAGCACAACAGTCAAGGTGCTTGACTCCATTCAGGTTGAAGCAGTGGCTTGACATTAATTACACCTGTAAAGTCTTCACTCCCTGCACCACTGACTCTCAGTAGAAGCACACCCTACCCCCTTTTGGTGTGAGTTTGCATCATTGTGGAGCACAATCCCAGTCTACTGATGTCACTCCGTCTCAACACTAAATGAGTGGTGCTCACACCAACCATGTCACTGTGTATTGATGACGATGGAGGGAGGTCAGCGAGGAGATGTCTGCGATGAATGACTGTGTGACTGCCAGGCTGAAACCTGCCCCGACACCCTCGGATATACCTGTGCCCGCTGTCACCGCTGCAGGCATGATCAGTCTTCCTGCAGGTCAAGTCATGGAAAGCAACGTGCCTGGATAGTGTTCCCGGCTGAGCACTCAGATCCTGTGAGGACCAACTGGAAGAGGTATTCACATACAATTTCAGCCATTCCCTCCCACAAGCTGAAGTCTCTACCTACGTCAGGAAGACTAACATCAACCTTGTAAGTGAGAAAGCTCATGTTTTAATGACTTAATGATTACCGCCCGTGGCTCTCACCTCAATAAGCATGGAGTGATTTAAAAGGCTGGTTATGGCCCACATCACCTCCAATCTCCCAGCTTGACTTGATCCCCTATAATATACCGACTGATGTAACGGGTCCACACCAGATGCCGTATTCCGAGCCCTGCACTCATCCTTAGGACATCTGGACACCAAAGACACCTACACCAGACTACTGCTCATTGACCTCCACCTTAAACATCATTATCCCCTCCAGACTGATCTCAAAATTATGTGACCTTAGTCATGGCTCCACCCTCTGCATCTGGATCCCCCCGGTTTCTGACCCACAGACCAGAATTAGTGAAGGTAGGTCTCTGCACCTCCACCACAATAACACTCAACACTGGAGCTCCTGGAGCATGTGTCCTCAGCCCCTTACTGTACTCCCTGTACACACACGGCTGCGTCCCTCAGCCCCTTACTGTACTCCCTGTACACACATGGCACTGTCCCTCAGCCCCCTACTGTACTCCCTGTACACACATGGCTGTGTCCTCAGCCCCCTACTGTACTCCCTGTACACACATGGCACTGTCCCTCAGCCCCCTACTGTACTCCCTGTATACACACAGCTGTGTCCTCAGCCCCCTACTGTACTCCCTGTACACCGACGGCTGTGCCCTCAGCCCCCTACTGTACTCCCTATACACCGACGGCTGTGCCCTCAGCCTGCTACCGTATTCCCTGTACACGCAAGGCTGTGTCCTCACCCCTGACTGTACTCCCTGAGCACCAAGACATGTGTCTTCAGCCCCCTACTGTACTCCCTGTACAAACACGGCTGTGCCCTCAGCCCCCTGCCTTATTCCCTGTACGCATACAACGGCTGTGTCCTCAGTCCCCTATTTTACTCCCTGTACTTCGACGGCTTTGCCGTTAACCCCCCACTGTACTCCCTGTACACCCACTTCTGTGTCCTCAGCCTCCTACTGTACTCCCTGTACACACACAGCTGTGTCCGCATCCCCTACTGTCGATCCTGTAAACCCAAGGCTGTGTCCTCAGTCCACTACTGTACTTCAGTACACACACAGCTGTGTCCTCAGTCCTCTACGGTACTCCGCTACACATATGGCTGTGTCCTCAGCCCTCTACTGTACTCCCCGGACACACACGGCTGTGTCCTCAGCCCCCTACTGTACTCCGCTAAACATACGGCTGTGTCCTCAGCCCCCTACTGTACTCCCTGTACACACACGGCTGTGTCCCTCAGCCCCCTACTGTACTCCGCTACACATACGGCTGTGTCCTCAGCCCCCAACTGTACTCCCTGTACACACATGGCTGTGTCCCTCAGCCCCCTTCTGTACTCCGCTACACACACGGCTGTGTCCTCAGTCCCCTACTGTACTCCGCTACACATACGGCTGTGTCCTCACCCCCCTACTGTACTCCCTGTACACACACGGCTGTGTCTTCACCCCCCTACTGTACTCCCTGTACACACACGGCTGTGTCCTTCAGCCCCCTCCTGTACTCCCTGTACACACACGGCTGTGTCCTCACCCCCTACTGTACTCCCTGTACACACACAGCTGTGTCCTCAGCCCCCTACTGTACTCCCTATACACCGACGGCTGTGCCCTCAGCCTGCTACCGTATTCCATGTACACGTAAGGCTGTGTCCTCACCCCTGACTGTACTCCCTGAGCACCAAGAGATGTGTCCTCAGACCCCTACTGTACTGCCTGTACACACACGGCTGTGTCCCTCAGCCCCCTACTGTACTCCCTGTACACACGTGGCTGTGTTGCCAAATTCCAAACAATGCCAACTGTAAGTTTGCTGATGACATCACCAAACCAGGAGGGATATCAAACAACGATGAGTCTGAACACAGAAAGGAGACAGTGGGTTTGGTAGCATGGTGGAATGATAATAACCTCCCTCTCAAATTCGCCAAAAGTAAAGATCTGATCATTGAGTTTCGAACGAAAGGAGGGGAACAAGCCCCTATCTACATCAACGGTCGAGACAGTGCAGAGCGTCAAGTCCCTCGGGGTGATGATAACTGGCAACATACCCTGGACTTCTCACATAGGTCTGACAGTCAAGATGGATCATAAACGTCACTGCTTCCTCACTTGGCACAGGATATTTAGCATGCACTACTTCTACAGATGCATTATTGTGAATGTACTGTCCGGGTGTGAAATGGCCTGGTACGGCAACACTCTGCCCAGGACCATCAGAAACTACAGAAGATTGTGTTCATAGCCTAGACAAAGGCGGACTCCAATGTCCCAACCATTGACTGTATTTACACGGCTCGTTGCCGCAGAAAGGCTGCCAATATCTATCCAAAATTACTGAGGGAAGGGAGAGAGAGGAAATAGCTAGGGCCTTAACAGATTTCTTTGTAACATCCTTGAACACAGCTGAGGTCCCGGAGGCCTGGAAAGTTTCTAATCCCCTTGTTTAAGAAGGGTAGCATGAATAATCCAGTTAATTATAGACCGGTGAGCCTGACGTCTGGGGTAGGGAAGCTGTGAGAGAAGAGACTGAGGGATAAGATCTATTCTCATTTGGATGAAAATGTTATCATCAGTGAGAGACAACATGGTTTGGTGCAGGGAAGGTCACGTCTTACCAACTTAATAGAATTATTTGAGGAAGTGACAAAGTTGATTGATGAGGGAGGGGATGTAGATGTCATGTACATGGACTTCAGGAAGACGTTTGATAAGATTTCCCATGGTCGAGTTATGGGGAAAGTGAAGTCACATGGTGTCCAGGGTGTACTAGCTACATGAATAAAGAACTGGCTTGGCAACACGGGACAGAGTATAATTGGGGAAGGGAGTTTCCCAACATGTAGTACTGTGACCACTGGTGCTCCATTTAATATGTTTCGGGAAATATACATGAATGGGCAGGGAGCATAGGGATATAGACCTTTAGAAAATAGGAGACAGGTTGAGATGGAGGATTTGGATCGGCTCAGGCTTGGACCGCCGAATGGCCTGTTGTACTGGAATGTTCTTTGTTCTAACATTACCAAAGACTCATCTTATGCCAGTAATGGTCTCCCACAACCTCTTCCATCAGGCTAAAAGATACAGACGCTTGAACACACAGAGCAGCAAGTTCAGGAACAGCTTCTTCCGAGCTGTTATTAGACTGATGAATGGACTCTCTAACCTCAGATAATGCTGATTTTGTTCATATTGATCTCGCCGAGCGCACACCCTGTGCAGCGTAACCAATATGCCTCTCGGACATGTCTTACAGCCATCATTCAGTATATCCATTCTTACCATGATCTTCCTGGACATCTTGGCGCAGGACAAAATAAATCCTCACCTCCCTACCCCCAGCTCCCTCCAGTGCTCACGCGCAGGTCTCTCTGGTCCTCACCCTCAGCTCCTCCCATTCACCCCAGCTCCCCATGACCCTATCTCCAGCTTGCTGTGACCTTTGTCTCTCACTGTTTTTCTCACACTGCCTATTTCCTTCTCCCTGTCTTCTGTTTCTCTCCCTGAACCTATTATCTTCCCTTCTCCCTGCACATGTGACTGTTTGTTTCCTTGTTTTGTTTCCTTTCTCTCTTTGACTGACTGTCGATCTGTTTCCCTCGCTGTGATCTCTCTCTCCTTCCCTTTGTTTCTGTCTCTTTCTCCCTCGTTGTGATGGTTATGGCTTCTCTATTCGTTTGAAGCAGGTGATGGCTCATTGGTTCGATGTTGGCAATACAATTCACTCAACAGGGTTTTAGGATCGAGGACAGAATTTAACATGATCAGTTACATTTCAATTGTTGTCATAACAGCAACCAGAACGTGGGTATCCATTTAACAGCCAATTGTTACATCTAACTATTTTGAAACCGCCTGTCTACCAGTGCTCTGCATACTGGCAACTGAAAGCATTCTATTCGGGTGCATAATGGCCTTACATGGTAACTGCTCTGACTAGGGGCATAAGAAACTACAGACGGTTGTGTGAACAGCCCATACCATCACGGAAGACAACCTTTCGTCCATTTGTACTTGTCATTGTCGCAGAAAGGCTGGCAACATCAAAGATCTCTCCCAAAATGGTCATGATCTCCTACAACCTCTTCCAACAGGGAGGAGACACAGAGGCTTGAAAACATGGACCAGCATGCTCTTGAACACTTCCTTCCCGACCATTATTAGACTGACAAATTGACATGTCTCACTTTTCAAATAATATTAATCTTGCTAATGTCGATCTTACTTTGCACACCTCCTGTGAAGCTGTAACTTTGTATGCCTCACTCTGACCAAGGACCCTGTGATCTCTGTTTTCTTGTTTACTATCATGTGCCTGCACTACAATAAAAACAAACCTTTCCATTGTACATTTGACTAAAATAAACGAAGCCAAATCAGATCAAGCACGTGAACTGCAGTGGCTCAAGGTCTTCTCAAGGGCAACTGGAAAAATGAACTCATGCTGCCCCAGTCAGAGATACCCATATCTAATTAATGAATATAAGAAGATGACCACACTTAGGGAGGACAGACAGAGGGAATCAAATTGCTTTAAACATATCTTAGATGTATACAGGTTTCCCTTACTATTTGTAAGCAGAGTGTTCCTAAGAAACCGTTCGCAAGCTGATATGATGTCAAGTGCAGTAGCACCAACTTATATGGGAAAAAAATCGGCTTTCTTCGTAAAAGTAAAAATCCTGTTCGGATATCTTTTGGTTCGCAAAACAATGTCCTAATTTAATCATTCGGAAAGGGAAGTGGCGAAAAACGAACTTTTGAAAAGCGGAGATACCCACATTTAAAAGGGCATGATATTCAGGAATATGGGAAAAGCGAAAAATAAATGAGGTGAATCTCACATTTGATTTCCAGCCCAGCTGATCATCATTCTCTTTGTTTGCTCTTTTTTCTTCTGCATCTCTCTTTCTCGATTGATTCCTCCTCCTCTTCAAAGCAGACTTCCCTGTCAACGGTATTAATCACACCCCTTTCCAGCTGCTTTCAGTTCAGGAAAGTTCCCCAGCAATTTCTGTTCGTTTCTTTGCATTTCTTTCTATTATTTCAGATTTTCAGCATCTTCCTTTATTTGATTTCACCTTCAATTTTGTTATTTCGTGGGATGTTGGCATCTCTGCCAAGGGCAGCAATTAGTGACCATCACTAATTGCATTGATTATGAGGCCATCCACAAGCCAATATAAAATTAAGCATATTGTCATGGGTCTCAAGTCACAATTAACCCAGACCGGGTAATAACATTAGATTTCTTTACCGATGGTGATCAGTGAAAGAAGGTTTTCAGACACAATGTTGTTTTATGTTTGTTTTTCGTGAAATTCACTTTTATTCCGATTCTTATAATATTTAATTAAGTTCTGTCATCAGCTGTGGTGGACTTGAAACAAATCACTTGAAACAATATCTTTCTTTTAGTAAGCTTTGCTTCTGAATTACATCCAGCGACATTCCTACATTCATACATTGCACTAATCAAGAAGTAACGTCTGAGACAAGAGCAATTTTGTGATTGAAATATTTGTAATTGGAAAAGTGGTCAGAAGAGAGCTTGAAATATTAAGTCTGACTTTTACCAACGTGCAGCCAATGGTTTGTTCAGCAACAATACCGACACAGAGATGAAGATTGGGGATATTATGAGCTGGGAGTGGACAGGTTTAGTGACAGAGAGAACACGAGACATAAATCAGTTCAGGGCAAAAAGGGATGTCGAGGTTGTGCACAGTTTTGGTCTCAGATGTTGGTGAGGGAGTGGTCTGCAATTCATGGTTAATGAATGGAGACTGCAATTGAAACTGAAGACAATAGTTTCTTTCTCTGACAAATATAGATAACAGAAATTGCAACGGAGTTCAAACTTGTTTATGGGATTAATGAATGGACAGAGGTAGAGAACACCAACAATAGCGATACAACAGAGTGTTACAAGGGGACATAAATTTAAGGTGAAGGGTGGAAGGAATAGGGGAGATGTCAGTGGTGGGTTCTTTACCCAGAGAGTGGTGGGGGCATGGAATGCGCTGCCCGTGGGAGTGGTAGAGTCAGAATCATTGGCGACCTTTAAGCGGCATTTAGATAGGTATATGGATGGGTGCTTAATCTAGGATAGACATTCGGCACAACATCGTGGGCCGAAGGGCCTGTTCTGTGCTGTATTGTTCTATGTTCTATAATTAATGAGTTAGGTTGGAATGAACATGACATTGGCTGGGAGATAGGGCGGAATGGAAGCAGTGGCTGTGGAGACTGCATGGGGAGTACAATGATATTCCCCAGTCATCATCTCTCGTTCGGATAGACAGAATTAAATTTAATGCATTACAAGGAAACAGCCAACATTTGGGAGATGCAATGCTGAATAACAATGCGAACTAAAAGGATAATATTAAATGTGATAAAGTGAACTACATTTTATATACACACATTTAATCATTGGAAATACAGATTGAGTAGGGTCACCGGACCTGAAACATTAACTTTGATTTCTCTTCACAGATAGTACCAGAACTGCTGAATTTTCCCTTTAAGTTCTAGTTTTCTTTTTGTTTGAGATTGATCATATTGTTCATATCTGGCAGGATACTTACAATTAAAAGCAGTAAAAACAAACTGTGAAGGGCAGGATTGTGTATTAAACTGGCAGGCAACTGGAAACTCAGGGTCTTTTGTATAGGTACAGCTTGGATATTCTGTGAAGTCGTCACGCAGTCTACCTTTAGTTTCCCCAATGTAGAGCAGACCACAATGTGAGCAGTGAATGTAGTAGACCGGATTGTAGGAAATGTTGGTAGGATGCTGCTTCACCTGGAAGGTATGTTTGGCCCTTGGATAGTGACGAGGGAGAAGGTAAATGGGAAAGTGCAACACCTCAAGCAGGGAAAAGTGAAGTGTACCTGTGGTGGGGGTTGGGGGAGGTGGTTGGGGGTGGAAGAGGTGTGGGCAGTGAATACCTAGCGGACCAGGGTGTCCTGGAGAAAATGGTCACTTCAGAAGGCAGAAAAGGGAGAGGAGGCAAATATGTGTCTGGTGGTGGCATCTCGCTGGAGGTGGGGGAATGCGGACTGATGATCTTCTGCATGTGAATGATGGTGGTATGGTAGGTAAGGACAAGGGGAACTCTAACGCTGTTGCAGCAGGGAAGAAAGAGGCTGAGGGTAGAAGTGCAGGGAGTGGGTCGGAACTGGTTGAGGGCCCTGTTGATAACAGTGCTGGGGAATTCTCGGTTGAGGAAGAAGGTGGACATTGCAGAGGCCACATTTTTGAAGTTGACATCATCAGAAGCAATGCGGTGGAGACGGAGGAACTGGGAGAATGGAATGGTGACTTTGCAGGAAACAGTGTGCGAGGATGTATACTCCAGGTAGCTTTGGGTGTCGGGGGGTTAATACTGGATATCAGTGACTAGTATATCCCCATAAATAGAAGCAGAGGCGTCGAGGAAAGGAAGGGAGGAGTCAGAGGTAGACCAGGTGAAAGTGAGGGAGGGGTGCAAATTAGAAACGTTTTTCAATTAACTTTTCCAATTCTAGACAAGAGAGTGGAGTAGCACTGATGATGTCATCTACGAATTGGAGAAAGAGTTGTGGATGGGGGCTGGAATAGAACTGGATCAAGGAATGATCTACGTACCCCATGAAGGAACAGGTATAACTTGGGCCCACATGTGTATCCATGCAACATTTCTGTATGACAGGAGCAAGCTGAAGCAATGGGTCTGCCCGGGCAGTTCTGTTTGTAAATTTTCAGGAGGAGTTATAAGCGAACTCTGGTATCAGAGGGCCATCAGCTTCCGGACTGTTAGGTGGGGGTGAGTGGGTGGGGGGGGGGGGGGGGGGGGCGGGGGGGCGGTTGCTGGGCGAGTAAGTGGGAATCTCCAGATGAAATGTGGTCAGATTTAGTAAATAAAATTGCCTGATATGCCATGGCAGGTTTATGGAGGAGCAGGTGACTTGTGGAGGTGTCTGAGAGCTGGCACTCAGCCTATGAAATGTAGAGGTGAGTACACCAGACTACAGCAGCACCACCCTTATCGGCACAGGCTGAATAACATATTCAGGATTGGATCGAAGCATACAGCGTACGGTCTGTTCAGAAGATGATAGGTTGGATAGGGTGCGGGGGATACAGAGAATTTAAGACAACTGAACTCCCATGGAGCGTTCTCAATGAACATATTCAGTTCAAGTAAACGCCAGACGCATGGATCCAGGTGTAGAGGGAGAGTGTTGGAAGCTGGGCGAAGGGTCTATGGGATGGGGAGTGGACTCGTGCCCAAAGAAATGGACACGTAGGATAAGATGGTGGAAGAGGAGTTCAACATTATGTCGTTCCTGAAATTCATTAAAGTGGGGACACAGAGGGATAACGCTGAGACCTTTGCTGAGTACAGAACATTCAGTATTAGAGCGTGGAAGGTTAGGAGAGATGGTGAATACACGACAGGAGGTGGGCTGGGGGGAGGGGATGAACTCAGATTTTCGGGCCTGGGTGGGGTGGCAGGTTTCAGAGGCTCATGGGCATCTCTAAGTTATTCGATCTTGTGGGCCTCGTATATCTGGCGAACATGGCAAATGAGCTGGAGAATGAAGTAGAATTGGAGAATGGTGCAGCCTTGAGCCAATGTGATGTGATGCTATTGGACAGAGAAAATGTTGATCTCAGTGGCAACGACACTGCACGACAAGTCTTCAGAAAGTAAGTGATTGAATATAATCGGAATTGTTATCTTCTTGTCTTTCATTGGGGTGACACTCAACCAGCAAGGTCTTACTTTTCTGAGACTTTAGACCAAACTGTGAAAACTGAATGTATCTTGATGTTATTAATAAGACAAATCCATCCATGGTTTTGGAAGGCACTAGGCACTTCCCAATAGCTCTAAGGAAGGTGTCATTGTTCATTGAGGAAATTACCAGCACAGAATTTCCTCTGATTTCCATTAACCACAGTTTGCTGAGGGTGAATGATGCTACATGAGTCAAATGCTACTTTGATGGCAAGGGAAGTTACTCTTATCTCACCTAAACTGACATTGGAAAATCAGTTAAAATACTAAAGAGAAAAAGGATAGAACACGGCTTATTGAAAAATGTGGTCACTGACCTCGCAACGTTTAAGGACAAAGAGATGCATGGACTTCTGATTCTGACGAGAGGTGTTTCCTATTTGGGATGAGGCTGTTTGGTTAAGCGCTGTGACAGAGAGACAGAGAAAAACGTTCCACTCTGTATGGGGAAAAAACCCACCCTAATCAAGGTGCATTGGACAATGACAGACATACATTATTAGACATTGGGCATTGATCATCTCAATCTCATCATTCACTGATGACCAATAGCAACACAGAATCCAGGAGCTCCCATCACCCAAGTTGGAAAGCAAAAAGGGGAAAGGGATGGCCAGTGGAAGTGGGAGTAACTAGGGAACTGGTGTAACTTACAGTGGGAGTGGAAGAGGAAGGAAGTGAAGAGATATCATCAGTGAAAGAGTATGTGGCAGCAGAAGCGGTAGTTCAAGGTAAGTAGGAGTGTAAAGAAAGAGTAGGAAGGGGAGGAAGAATGGCTAATGAAGTTTTAGTGACTGGGAAACGCTTGTTTTTGGAAAAGTGAGGTTGGGTGAAAAACCACCATTGTTCAGGAACATTGGGAACTGATTCCATTGAAAATTAAGATTTGATGTACTTATCTTTCTATCATTTGATTCCTTATCAGATTGTACATTCACCCTGTGGTTTTTTTTATCTCCATCAAATGCAGGTGACGTGTTTTTTATTCTCCCCTGCTGTTGTGTCTCAACATTTTTGAATTTTTTTAATAGTATGTATTTGCTTCCAATTCAAGGTAGACATGAGAATATGATTTGAACTCCTGCAGTTTGTTCAAAACATAGAATTTAATTGAATATTTATCCTCATCATATTAACTGATTCAAGCAATGAATCTGTGTCCATCCTGCAGATTACAAATTTCTTCAGTTCTAACTATTGTTACAAAGAACAGTGCCACACAAAAGCATAGTGTTCCAGTGCAAGGTGCCAAACCGTAGTTTATCCTAAATTAGTCACAAGCTTTATGAATAATGCTGAGGGACTTAGTGTAAAAGCTAAATTTAACTTTGTGTCGCAAATGATATTTCCAGCACCCTCATAATAGGTGTTAATTATATCACTCTGTAAATTCCCCAAAATAAGGACAACAAGAGATTGGAATTCTTAATTATTACTTTGTGAATAACATCTAGAGAACAGGAAGGAAATCAAGGTTTGTTTGTGATATTCTTAAATGATGATGGTGAGAATGTGGAAGATGGATGGAAGTGGAATGATAACTAAATTTGGGGATGACATAAAGATTAGCTGGGTGCTTCACAGTGAGGAGCAAAGGGTTAGGCTACAGGATGATATAAACAGATGATTTCTATGTCCAGATTAATGGCAGATGAAGTTTAACACTGATAAATGTGAGATGATGCACATCTGAATTAACAAGACAAGCGAGTACTCACATTTTGTAGGGAGAGGGCTAAACTTGCTCCTTTTTTCTTTGCAGCAGGGAAGGTTGAGGAGCGAACCTGGTACATGTATACAAGAGCATAAAGGGTATGGAGATGATGAACAGACAGCAGCTGTTTCCCTTACTCGAAGGGTCAAAAACAAAGGGATAAATACTTAGAGTGAAAGGCAGGGGATTGAGAGAGGATTTGGAGAGTCTGTATTGAACTGAGAGGGTGGCATAGAATATAAAGTTCCTATGTGTGGAAACAGGCCCTTCAGCCCAACAAATCCACACTGACTATCCATAGGGTAATCCACCCAAACATGCTCCTCCTATAGTTACCCCTGACTAATGCACCTAATCTACACATCCCTGAACACTTTCGGCAATTTTGGCATAGCCAATTCACTGAACCTGCACATTAGGTTACTTACAGTGTGGAAACAGGCCCTTCTGCCCAACAAGTCCACACCGACCCGCCGAAGCGCAACCCACCCATTCCCCTACATTTACCCCTTACCTAACACTACGGGCAATTTAGCATGGCCAATTCACCATGACCCACACATCTTTGGACTGTGGGAGGAAACCGGAGCATCCGGAGGAAATCACACACACAAAGAAACCCATGCAGACACGGGGAGAACGTGTCTGAGGCGGGAATTGAACCCGGGTCTCTGGTGCTGTGAGGCAGCAGTGCTAACCACTGTGCCACCATGCCGCCCACCATGCAGCCCACATCTTTGGATTGTGGGACGAAACCGGAGTACCTAGACGAAACCCACGCAGGCAATGTGCTAAATCCATACAGGCAGTCACCCAAGGCTGAAATCAAACCTGGGTCCCCAGCGCTGTAAGGCAGGAGTGCTAACCACTGAGGCTCCGTTCTGTCCAGGGTGACATGTGTCTGGAATGCATTGCCTAGGCGGGTGATTGATCAGGTAATCTCACAAACTTTTCAAAAAACTTTGGATATGCACTTTGTGCTGCAGGCTCGCATTTTCATCCAATTATTCTATGTGGTGTCAGCCACGAACACTCAGATATATTCTGAAGCAACAGCTAATGACAGTTCCTGGTTTGTTCCATTGACTGTATTCAGTAAGTGAGCCTCCAGTGAAGTGCTGGTGTTATCTCCCACTTTCTATTTAAGTGTTTCGGTTTCCTTGAGTTGGTAATGTAATTTCCTGTGTCGATGATGTCATTTCAGGCCGTTTTTCTCAGAGGGTGGTAGATGGAGTCCAAACTGATGTATTTGTTGATGGAGTTCCGGTTGGAATGCAATGTTTATAGGAATTATTTTGCTTATCTCTGTTTGGCCTGTCCTAAAATGGATATACAGACCAAGTCAAAGTGACGTACTTCCTCATCAGTACAAAAGAAATTAGTGTTGGGGTGATGTCTTTTTGTGGCTAGTTGGTGTTCATACATCCTGGTGACTAGTTTTCTGCTTGTTCTTCCATAGTAGTGTTTGTTACAGTTATTGCAAGGCTTATTATTCCTGGAGGAGAACAGACAAAGATGTGAATTTATTGCGGTGATCAAAAGTATGAAAAAAGTTGCAGAGTAGAAAAAGAACGCTCTATTAGTTGGTATTACAGCAGCAAGGAATTCTAATTTCATGTTGACAGCAAAAGAGCTAGGAGTGAAATAAGGAAAATGTCTTTATTTAGAGAGTTGTTACGAATTGGAATTGACATGGCTGGGAAAGTTGTGGATGAAGATTCAAAAGACAACTGGATATATATTTGGAAATTATGAATTTAACGAACAACAGAGAGAGGGTTGGCAAATGGGAGGTGCTTGCGAGACATTTTGGGAACTTATGCATACATAATGGCCAATGCCCTCCTTTTGTATTTTAAAAGTTTGTACTCCATCTTGTGCCAGCTGTGAATAAAAGTCAGTATCCAATTATTTCACTATGTAAATGCCCGCAAATATGTGATTATTTGGTGCAGCATAAACATTTTAAATGCAAGTATTGCGAGGTCGGCTTCATTATGAAGTCTAATTATTACTCCGAACATGAATATTTTACATGTTGTATTCCAATTACTAAAACAAATATATAATTGCTTTGGCACAAGACTCTTTGGAAAGCTCTGACTTTTCACTGACACGATATTATGTTCGTTGCTTTTTTTCATATTAAATTTCATATTAAACATCATTCATTCTAAAAAAAATGCAAGTTTTCAAATTATTGTTCATGAAAATTTGTTATCACAAATAATTTATTTAGTTTAATATTCACAGTCCATGTTGAATTATTACAATTTTTAAATTGCTGGCAAATAGCTGAAGATCGTACATTTCAGTGAGAAATTAAACTGATTGTTTATATATAAATGTATAAGAACGCTAATTCTATTTGTATGTTCAATCGTTTGCTCACTCTGAAAATGTAATCATTCAGAAGCCAGCCACTTTAAACATATTGGAGTGGCAAAACATTGCTCTGAAGTCTGACATTGAATATCTAATTCTGATCACCACAAGAGTTATGTTCTTTGCTTGATAAAATAAAATGTACATTCTTTATTTCTGTGTTAGAACATCTTGACAGAATTTTATAGTTTAGTTCCATAAATATAAAAACATAATTTGATTTAAGAGATTATAGTTCAGTTGAATGATTATCATTCACATCTTATTTTTGCCCAATTCATGAAATATAGCAAACATCCGATTATTGTTCGGGTCAGTAAACTTTACACCTTGCAATGAGCTACGCTGAATATTGCTTCCAATAGATCTGAAATCATTAAAAGTGTTATTAGACCTCACAGCAGCCTGTGATACAGAGAGACTCAGCGGCTTGTTCCAAAATCTGTGCATAGAGCTTCTAACCTGGTTCAGGGCAGTCAGTCAAACATTACTTCAAAACAAATAATTTGGAATCCACCTTTTCAGGGGGAGAACCCGCCAACAGACTATCACTGGTCTTAGTGTAAGTTCGAATGTTTTCCAGTTTAAATACTAATGGCTGACCAGCAACCAATCTTTAAAATTCATCTTCAGTCAGAGCCTGGCCCAGAGAGCAGACGTGTTGACATGGAGAACCCGAATCAGACAATACAAGGTGCCTACAGTGATGAAATCTGACCTGCCTCCCAGACTCCACACATCTGCATCCCGGATAAGACATGGGTAAAGCCATTAGCAAGTTGACAATCTATTACAATCCATTGTGTCTCACAAAGAAACCTCTAAATCCATGTCTAATAAATGTAACCTTCACATTCTCCAGTATCAAAATAAAATTGTACATCTCTATGAATGGTCAGAGATTACTACATGGATCACACAGTAGAATGTATGTGAAGTAACCAGCAGCATATGGCATTCCACAAATCACATTAATAACTGAACTTGGCGGATTCTGTCTGGTCTACGTAACCACACAGATTATACTGGCTTTCAGGTGACTGTAACAATGCCCACCATAACTGGAGGTTTTGGCCTTATACCTCTCAAAAGCTTCCTGATCTCACACACATCACTCCCTCAAATATTCAACAATTGATGAGAATCCACAAGCTGGGTGAAACTGGAAAGATAGAACAGTGTAGCACAGTGCAGGCATATTGACCCTTGATGTTCTGTCGACCTTTTATCCTAGTCTAAGATCAGACTAACCTGCATGCCTTTCATTATGCTATCATTCATGTTGCTATCCAATTAAATATCCCTAATACAGCTAACTTTGCTATAACTGCTGGCTGTTCATTGCACACACCCACCACTCTCTGTGTAAAGAAACTACTTCTAACATCTCCCCTAAACCTTTTTCCAATTACCTTAAAATCATACCCCGTAGAGAGCCATTTCCACCCTAGGAGAAAGTCTCTGGCCATCCACTCTATCTATGCCTCTAATCATCTTGTACACCTCTATCAAGTCATTTTCCATTCTTCTTCTTTCCAAAGAGGAAAACACCCTAGCTCCCTCAGATTTCCTTAGTAAGACATGCCATCCAGTGCAGGCAGCATCTTGATAAATCTCCTCAACACCCTCCCCAAAATTTCCACTTATTTCCTATAACGAGGCAACCAGAACTGATCACAATATTCTAAGTGTGTTCTCATCAGGGCTCCATAGATTTGCAGCATAACCTCGCAGCTCTTAAACTGAATCCCTCACCTAATGAACACATCACACACCTTCTTAAGAACCTTAAAAACCTGGGTATCAACTTTGTGGGAGCTATGCCATGGACCATATGATCCCCTGTTCCTCCACAATGTAAGAATCCTGCCTTTAACCCTGTATTCTGCATTCAAATTCGACCTTCCAAAATGAATCGTATCCCAGTTTTCCATATTGAACACGATCTGCCACTTAGCAGCCGAGTCCTGCATCTTGTCAATGTCCTGTTGCAAAGTACAACAGACCTCCACACTATCCACGATTCCACCATCTTGTGTTACATCATCAAACTTACGAACCTACTCTTCCACTTCGTCATCTAAGTCACTTATCAAAATCACAAACAGCAGAGGTCCCAGAACCGATCATTACGGAACACCACTGCTCACCGAGTTCCACACTGAATACTTCCCATTTAACACCACCCGCTGTCTTCTATGTGCTAGCCATTTGTGTAACCAGACAGATAGGTCTCCCGGGATACCATGCCTCCTTACTTTCTGAATGGAACTGCCACGGCGAAGTTTATCAAACACCTTGTTAAAATTCTCTTCAGTGTGCTTAATCACATCCTCAAAGAATCCAATAAGAGTTGGCCCCTCACAAAGCCATGTTGACAATTTCTTATCAAACAATGATTTTTCAGAATTCTCTACAATATTTTGCCCTATACTGATGCAAGACTGACTGGTCTGTCATTCTCAGGACCATCCCTGTTCCCTTGCCTGAACGAGGGCGTAACATTTGCCACCCTCCAATCATGTGATGCTACTCCAACGGAGAGTGAAGACGCAAAGACCATCGCCAAAAGCACAGAAACCTCTTCCCTCTCTTCCTGTAGTAACCTAGGGTGTTTCCCTTTTGGCTGAGGGATTTATCTATCCTTATGTTTTTACTTCAATCAGACTGTATTTCACCTCAACTTGTTTACTCCCTGTCCAACCAACTGATTGACTGCTTTCCATTTCAGGGCTCTGTACAGTGCTGCCTTCCTGAGCAAGTATGGTTCCTAATATCCTGCGTATTATGGAATGGAAAACAAGGGAAGGGCAGATGCCCAAAGCTTTGACTCTGCTGCTCCTCAGATGCTGCCTGACTGCCTGTGCTTTTCCAGCGCCACAATTTTCGACTCTGTTCACGAGGATCTGCAGTCCTCACTTTCTCCATTACTGAGGGCTGTCCCCTCTGCACACTGAGCAGGGAACTAATCAGCCGAAACTCGTTCAGTTCTGAAAAGTTGCATTTGATGAGCACATTCACTAAAAATGAAATTAAAATTCAACAAATATTCATTCATTCCCAGAGTTACAGTTTTGGTTCATGAATTGGACAGGTTGATAACGAACAATGAATGACTTACGAACCCCAAGATACAGAGTATTCCATGTATATATTCCAGGTTGGATGTGCTTTACCTTAATGCTGGTAATATTATCAGACAGAGAGATATGACAAGGAAACGAGGTGACATGTGGAAGTGTGACATTTTTGCCATTTCTGAGATGTGTTTGAGGGAGTTCAGGGCTAACAACGCAATATTCTGTGGTACCAGAACTATAGTCAGAACAGGAGAGAGGTTAATAGTGGAGGTGGTGTTGCCTTATTAATTATGGAGTCAGTTACTGGCGTCAGAAGGGACGATATCTTGAAAGGATCTTGTAATGAGGCTTGGTGGTTAGAGCTCATGATCAAAACCATGACAGAAACACTGCTAGGGATATATTATGAGATCCCCAGATAATGGAAAGTACGGGAGTAGGTATATAACCATGATATTGATGTGTGTAAAAACAATAATAGGATAATCGTATTCAGGCATGTCTATTCCAAATATTCATTAGGTCAGGGATAACTTTATAAGAGGGGACAGGTGTTTTGAGATTTATTCCAGAGAGCTTCTTATATCAACATAAACAATGGGCAGTGCAGTGCTGTGCCTCACTGTGGGGAACGAAGTCAATCAGCTGTTCCAGGCAGAAGTGGGAGAGCATTATTGGACCAGTGACCGTGATATCACACATTTTGGCTTTGCTAAGGAAAAGACGCCAAAAATGTTAGAAAATTAAAAGCTTTTTGCACTGGGGAGACAAATTTTATGGAAAAAAAATGACAGGATCTGGCCAAACTGCAGTTGCTTCTGGGTGAAACTATAGCAGACGAAGATGGGATGGGGGTTGGGGATCATTTGATTAAAATTGAATTGATGACAGTGTCGGCCCAGCATGTTACACCGAAGATAAAATTTAGGAAAACAAGCCCTGAGAACCTCAGATGTCGGAACAAATTCCGAACAGGATGAAAAAGGAAAGAGAAGCTTAAAGCAGTTACAAAGGGAGCAGGTCAATGAAAGTCCTAAAAGAATATAGAAAGTGTAGGACTAAACTTAAAATGTCAGTGGCAGAGCAGGAGAGGTAAGATTAGCAAGAATCCAAAGACATTTTTTTTGGTTTATTAAGGGAAGAGGATAATATGGGAAAAAAATGGGACGATTAGGGAATAAGGGGACAGCCTGTTCACAGAGCGAGAGAATATGTTAAGCACATCCTACGAATCGGTCTTCAGTTTGGTGTAACTGAGGAAGATAAAGTCGACAAATCACCAGATTAAAGCCCACCAAGTCTCATATCGGTGAGAGGGAAACAATTATAGAAAATTGGGAGGGCTGTTGAGGCTGGAGCATTAAATCTCTTCAAGGCTGAGGCAGACAGATTTTTATACAAGTGTTACGGGGAAATCGCAGGAAAGTGGAATGGGGAATTAACAAAATAAATATAATCTAATCGAAGGAAAAGCAGACTCAGTGAGAGGATAGACATATTGTTGCCCCTATGTCTAATGGTGTTCTTTTCCAATAGCCCTGTATTCACAAGAACATCAACCTCTCTCACTATGGAGACAGACACAGTTTGGAATGCAAGCGAGGGATTCAAGGAATTCATAAAAATGATACTAATAGACAGAAAGCACGAGAGGACTGCGATAACACAGATTGCCTGTCGGGGTGAGGATTTGCATCGACACATTCACCACTACCAGAAGGAAGACATCAGCACGACACCCTGCAAGGCCAAGCAGCGACCTGCACTGAAGAACAGGTAGTCAGGGGCCAGGTGTCAAGGAGTGCTGAAGGCCTAAACACTCCATCACTGTCGTGTCTCCTTCCTTCCCTGAACAAAACTAAATGTGGAGGGGTAGAGAGGCATGCCATTGGTAGCATAATAAGCAGGAAGGCTTTCAAACGAGAGGCTTCAGACAGCTCAAGTTCAGCAAAATGTACAGATAAACTCAAATAAAGTCTTTTTAATTTTATTGTTACAGCAGTCGAGGTGGCATTTAGGGCAGTCGCACACTCATCTTGTGGGATGTGGCAGATCAGGGAGATTTCCACCGGCCCTGCTAGCTACACGTGTGGGCACTGCACCCAGCTTCAGCTCCTGGGAGACCGTGTTAGGTAGCTGAAGCTGGGCAGCACGATGGCTCAGTGGTTAGTACTGCTGCTTCACAGCACCAGAGACCAGGGTTCAAATCCTGCCTCGGGAAATTGTCTGTGCAGAGTTTGCTCATTCTCGCCGTGTCTGCAAGGGTTTCCTCTGGGTGCTGTTATTTCCTCCCACAGTCCAAAGATGTGCAGGTTAGGTGAATTGGTCATGCTAAACTGCCCGTAGTGTTGGGTGTAGGGGAGTGGGTATGGGTGGGCTGCTCTTCAGTGGGTCGATGCGGACTTGTTGTGCCAAAGGGCCTGTTTACAAACTCTAGGTAATCTAATCTAGGACGCACTCAGGGTCATCCGAGATAATAACTGTAATATTCCAGTCCAACGTTCATCGCCCTGAGTTTACCTGTCAGTCCTGTTGCAGTTAAATAAACACAATTTAATCCAACAGGCGTTCCTTGCTTCCTGTCATGTTCAAGGCAGAGAGTAGATGGGCGACCACCAGGAATGGCAAAGGGAGTGCATGAATCCCGTGTGGCCATTCCCCTCGAAAACAAGTAGAGCATTTTGGATTTTTGGAGGCAACGACCGTTCAGGGGAAAGCAGCAGTAGCCAAGTTGGTGGTACTACTACTGGAGCACAGCGGGAAACGGTAAAGGTAAACAGGACGTTAAAGATAGGAGGGTCGATTGTTAGTGGGACAGATCAGAGATTCTGTGGTCACAAACGGGAATCCAGGATGGTGCATTAGTTCCCGGGTGTTAGGGTCCAGTATGTCTCCTAGTGGCTGCAGAACATTCTCAAGGGGGAGGGGGAGCAGCCAGAAATCATTATGCACGTTGGCACAAATGATACCCGTAGAAATAGGGACGAGGTCCTGCAGCGTGATTACAGAGAGCTAGGAGAAACATTTTGTTTTTAAATAAAACCTTGACAGTGGTAATCACCTGAGAGGGAGATTACCGTCCGAGACATGCACTGGAGGGGACGCCAATATCTTGCCGGCCAGTTTTGCTAGGGTTACGAGGGAGGGTTTAAACTAGATTGTCAGGTGGTGGTATCCTCAAGAGCAGGGAGGAAAGTGGAAGGAGATACAGTAATCAGAAATAATAAGGTTAGGCTGGAAAACGACAAATAGAATATAATGCCTCTTGGATAAAATTGCATCTGTTTCAATGCAAGAGTGCTGACAGGTAAGGCCGATGAAATCAGGGCGTGGATAGGTAGGTGGGATTGGTATATTGTAGCCATTACAGAAATATGGCTAAGTGACAGATAGGACTGACAGCTTAATGTGTGAGGGAACAGGTGCTTTAGGTGAGACAGAGATTGTGGAAGGAGGGGAGGGGGAGTTGCATTTCTGATTAAGGGGCGAACCACAGCATTAATCAGAGATAAAATAACTGATGGATCACACAGTGAGGCTTTGTGGGTGGAGTTTAGAAATAGGAGGGGAATAGTGAGGTGATTGGGGTTGTAATATAGGCCCCCAAATAGTCAACAGGAATGAGAGTAACAAATATGCAGGGAGAGAGGGGAGACTTGCAGGAGCAATAGGGTTGTCATAATAGAGGATTTTGTTTTCTAATACAGACTGGAGCAGCCAGAGTATTAAGTGATTTGATGAGGTAGAATCTGTTAAATGCGTCAGGAAAGTTTCCTCAAGCAGTATATAGAGTGTCCTACTCGGGAAGGGGCAAAAGTCGAAATTTCCTTCGTAAATAGGGCATGACAGGTGACTGAGTTAATAGTGGGAGAGCACTTTGGGACCAGTAAACATCGTTCTATTAATTTTCAAATAGTTATGGAGAAGGAAAAAACTGGTCCTCAGGTTCATGTTCGAACTTGGGGCGTGGCACAGGTCCAGGCAGCTGGGATCAAGGGAATCCCTAGAGATATATAAGAGATGCAGGAGTTTACTCAAGAAGGAAATCAGTAGGGTGAAAGGGGGGCAAGAAAGAACCTTGGGTGAGAAAATTAGGATGATCCAAAAATATTAAAAGAAAAAACCACAACTGGGGAGAAAATAGGACACCTCGAAGACCAATGTGGAACTCTCAGAGATGATTGAAGTCCTTAACGAATATTTGTACTCTATCTTTACCATGGAGAAAGACGTGATGACTTGAGAACTTGAGGAAGTTAGGAGTGATATTTTAGGGACAATCCATATCATAGTAGAGGAGATTTTGGACGTACTAGAATGTTTGAAATTTGATAAATCTCACGGTCCTTACCCAATATATCCAAGAGCACCTCAAGGGGCTCCAGAAGAATTTGCGGGGACCCTGGTCTATAATGTTGATCATCATTAAAGTAATGTCCCGGAAGACTGGAGCATAGAAAATATTGTGCCCTTATTCAAGAAGAACTGAACAAAAAGAGCCTTGGAACTACAGATCAGTAGGTAAGTTACTTGAGAAGGTTCTGCGGAATAAGATGTACATGTATTTAGAAAGACAGGATTTGATTATGAATAGTAAGTGTGGCTTTATGCGAGGATATTTATGCCTGACAATTTTTTTAAAGTAATTGGATAATGTGAACAGGAAGATTGACTTGGTTGGGGCAGTAGATGTCGAAACATGTGGTGTTGGAAAAGTGCAGCAGGTCAGGCAGCTTTCGAGGGGCAAGAGAATCGATGTTTCGGACGTAAGCCCTTCATCAGGAACGTCCAAGACATCGATTCTCCTGTTCCTCTGATGCTGCCTGACCTGCTGTGTTTTTCCAGTGCTACACTTTTCGACACTGATCTCCAGCATCTGTCGTACTCACTTTCTCCATGGGCGGTAGACTTAATCAAAATGGATTTCAGTTACACCGGAACAGGATGAGGCTTTTCAGCCCCTGGAGCCTGATATACAATTACAGGAGGAGGCCAATAAGCTCCTCGGGCCTATAAAACTGTAACCAGATCATGCAGCACCAGTATCCAGTTGCACAGCAACAGGATCAGTCTATTCAGCTACTTGAAGTCAGTAACACAGGAAAAGGAAGAGGCCACAAAGTGACTGGACTATCAGGTATACTGGAATAAAACCAGGCTACATAGCCCTCAGGCCTGCCCTTCCATTCAGTAAGTCAGGGCTGATCTGCATCGGCCGCAATTTCTCTTTCATGCCCAATTCTTTGTAGCCCTCGACTTTCTCTCGGGTCAAAATCCATTGACACCCACGCGCACCCCCCAAACATTTCAGTGATGTAGCCTCCCCTAACTGTCTGGTTCCAAACATCACTACCCCCTGAGAGAAGGAAACACTCCCCACACATATACCTTGTCCTATTGACATGGATAGAAGATATGAACACAGCGTACAGTGACTGGCCCTGATATCAAGACAGGATTTGATAAAGCAAGATGTCAAGGAGACTGAACAAAATTGAACTTGATGGGAATCAGTTGTAAACTCCCCGCTGGTTGGATCATTCAGAGCACAATGGGGCTGGTGGACATCAATCCTCCCAGTCCCTGGATATCTCCGTGGGCAATCCTCAGGGTAGCTTCTTTGGCACAAACATCTTCAGCTGCTTCATCAATTTCTTTCCCTCTGTCATACGATCAGGGATGGGGATGTTCTGTGAAGATTACACAATGTTCAGAACAATGAGTCACCTCCTAAGGTACTAAAGTATCAAATTTGGACAACATTCAAGCTTGTTCTGTTAATGTATAGGTAACATGAATCAAAAGCACTGCTGGACACTAAACATTTCACGGTTAAAAGAACGAGGAACCACTTCAGCATCTCTAGCTGGTTTCACAGAAATATAAGAAAGCCATTCAACCCATCAGATCTATTGGATAACAAGAGGCGCAATGGGTTCACTCACTCCTGCCTGGTACACAAGAAGACAATTGAAAAAAACATCAGGTGTTGGAATCCAAAATACACACGCAGGAAGCTGGAAGAACAGAATAAGCAAGGCAGCATCAAGACTTTGAGAAGTGAATGCCTTGGATATAACCCTTCGTCAGGACTGTGGATGGGAGTAAAGGGGTATATAGATAAAGGGGTGGATGAGGAAGGAGGGGGCAGAGTGGTGAGATGGGGATAAGTGAGCACAGATAAAGGGTTTCAGCGGGTTGGTGATGGGAGGGCTGAATCCAGTTTGTAGCAGGACAAAAGATTGCTCAGAGGAGTGGAAGGCAGGGGAGGGCTTGGGAAGGGAGTCGGGGGGATTGGAAGGGAGGTTATTTAAAATTGGAGAATTCGAATGTTGTCTCCCCAGGGTGTCGGTTGCACACCTGACAGATGAGATCTTGTTCCTCCAAATTTTGATTTGGATCATTGTGGCAATGGAGGAGGCCAAGGATGGCTATGTTGGAAAGGGATTGGGAAAGAGAATTGACATAGGAACTGACTGGGAGGTCTTCCATTCCAACTAAGGACCCTACCTTTCAGCTTCCAACCGAATTCATCCCTCCCATCGCCCAATCAGTTTGCACCGAGCACTTGTGTCGAAATATCCATAACTCGCCATCTCCCTGATCTCCCCATCCTAACCACTCCCTTCCCTCTTTATCTGAAGCTCTCCCACACCCCCCACCCCAGTTCTGAAGAACGGTTATACCTGAAATGTTGACTTTCCCAGCTCATGATGCTGCCTGGCTTGTTGTTTTCTTCCAGCCTTCTGTTTGTCTCCGAAAACTCAGGAAGATAGAGTCTAGTCAGCACAACGTGCTGGTAGGCAGGATCCACGGGTTGCCCACTGAAGTCCTAGAACCTCTGCCCTCGGGCCAAGAGGAAGACGTTCAGTCCCTTGAGACACTGACCAATGAACAAAAGAGGTCATTCAGCCTCTCCAAACTGTTAGACTGAAATAGGAGGATGTCATTGTTGCCGCAACACGACAAACCAATGAGCCATAGACTGCAAAGACAGACTGCTCCATGTTGTTCCTCCTGGCTCCATTGCTAATGGTACACAATGTTAACGTGGTTTGCTGACCATGAGGAGGGAAAGTGATTGGTTTGTGTCAAGTACCAAGGAGGCATCTTCCATATCCGAGATGTTATAAACTTTACTAGACTACTCAAAACATTTTTAAGCAGGCAGGCCAGAGCATACATTTGCAATTTGTTTTGGTAAGCGTACAATGAAAATTAGCCGGAGTACTTTAGATAGGTTGACTACTAGATTTTAAAACAGACAAAATCTTTATTCATAAAATTACACAATGCAACACAAACAACAGAATAAAGGATCACGACAGAATTCAACCGATTCAGCTAAACTTAATTATGCTGTTCCGAATATACACAACTGTCCCAAAAAGCAAACTCCCAATATAAACCAGTACAAACGGAACACATACTTCCAGGTTGAAGTTGAAGGTCAGAAAAGAGAGAGAATTTCCATACAGCTCCCAGTTGAACTTCCCAGTTCAAAACTCAACTGCAAACAGCTCAGCTCAACTCAGCTCAGCTAGTTCAGCTAAAATAGCTCATCACTCTCCGTTCATTATACTGGACACTTATAAAGGATGACCACTTTGGCCTGAAGTCTCATTTATTTCCATATAAACAAAAAGCCTCTGAAAATCCTTTTCATCTCTGTACCAAAGCAGACTGATCTGAGCTTGGCCTGGCTTTATTGTCCCTCTGAAAAAAAAACAAGGGCAGAGTCTCCTTGAGTCAAGGAACAGCTTTTCGACAAAAAAGGGACTAACTTTGTGACATGTCTCCCCTCCCTTAAAAAAAGAACCATCAATGCTAAAAGATGGCTGCATTTTTAACCCTTCAAACCCAGTTTGTAGTCTCAAAACTGGCAGATAAACTATACTAACTGTAAACATTGAGACATGCACAAACCCATGCAAATTCAGGCCGCGGTACACCCACCACTGAACACCTCCGTATCTCATTCGAGTCTCAATAACTCATCAGCTTTCACGTTTTCACGATCTGCCACATGCGCAATGGTCAGATTGAATGGCTGCAACAACAAGCTCCATCTAAATAAACAGTCTGACATTTTTGTCCTTAATATTTTCCACAAATGTCAATGTGTTGTGATCAGAGTACACGATTTGTCTCAGATGCATTGCTGGTAATCTAAACACATTTATGGTGTAATGCCAATACCAACTTTAAAGTCTCTTTCTCCACCGTTGAACATTTCTGTGGATGAATGTTCCACTTCTCAAAAAAAAATACCCGATAGGTCTTTCTATTCCCTCATCATCCTCCTGCAGGAACACCGCACCAATACCCACATCACTGGCAACGATAGCCACCTTGAAAGGCTTCGGGTAATCTAGTGTAGCTAATACTGGGGACAGTGTTAACACAGTCTTTAGGCTGTAAAATGCCTTTTGACAGTCCTCTCTCCACTGAGAGTTCTTGCACTTGACAATTTGGTGAGTGGAGCTGCCGCACAGTTTAAAGTTTGGCACAAACTTTCGGGAACATCCACTCAATCCCAGGAACTGTAGTACTGCATATTTCTTTTTGTCGACGATGTGAAACATTCCGCAACTACTTTCGTTTTCTTATCTCATGGGGTCATTTGTCCATGTCCAATAACGTGACCCAGGAACGTGACTTGGGCTTTCTCAAATTCACTTTTAGCTAGGTTTACCAACAAGCCTGCCTTCTGAAGTTGATCACGCAAGTCCAATAAATGGTCAAAATGTTCCTTCCATGAGTGACTAAAAACCACCAGATCATTAACGTGCACAAACATAGTTGGGTAATCTGGCAATGACCTTATTATCAGCCTCTGAAATGTGACTGGATCGTTTTTCATACCAAATGCCACGACTTTTAACTGATATAGTCCGTTTTTCGTTATGAAAGCCCCGAAATTGCCTTTGCTCTCAACTGACAGAGGTCCTCTGAGCAAGTCCAACTTAGAAACGTAAGTAGCTTCTCCTACTTTTTCCACAAAGTTCTCCAAACATAGAATTGGATATGCATCAGTCTTTGTAATGGCGTTGACTTTGTGATAGTCCACACATGACCGTTGGGTGCCATCTGGCTTTGGCACCATGACTATACGTGAGCTCCAGTCACTGGAACTCACTTCGATTATGCCATCTTGGAGCATTCACTCTATCTCCTTCTGAACCTGTGCCAATTTTGGAGGGTCATACCTGTAAAGATGTTGCTTAATCAGAACAGCGTCTCCTGCATCTTTATCATGCACAATTATGTTTGTACTTCACAGTTTATTTCTGCATATCTCTCCATAAGATTGAAATAACTATTTCAGGTCACTTTGCTTTTCTTGTGGAAGGTAATTCAATAATTTATACCAGTTTTTTTACAACTTTCTCGTTCAATTTGATTTGAGGAATGTCCAATTCAGAATCCTCTGAACTTTGTTCTTCCTTCTGTGCTGTAATCATTAACACCTTCTCCTCTTGCTTTCCTTCCCTATCCAAATATCTTTTGGGCATATTCATATGACACACAATGTGAGATTTCTTTCTGTCTGGAGTCCATACCAAGTAGTTCACATTATTACATTTGTTCCCAATTTGATATGGTACACTGAAATTTGGTTTTAAAGGCTCACCTGTTACTGAAAGTAACAGCAAGACCTTATTCCCAATTGCAAAATTGCGAATTTGTGATTTCTGATCCACTTCCTGTTTAATTGCATACTGCGATACTTTTCAATGCTGTCTACCCAACTCCCCAGCTCTATTTAATCGTTCCTAAAATTTCACATATCGTTAAAGTGAGTGTTTTCTGAATTCTGACTTATTGATATCTCCTTTACCAATGTTAATGGTCCTTTTACTTCATGCCTACAAATTAATTCAAATAGACTGAATTTGTTCGATTCATTCTGTGCGTCTCTGATGACAAATTGTTCAAAAGGAATTTCCTTTTCACAATCATTTGGATAACCCTGACCTTAAACCTTCAACATGGTCTTCAGTTTTTGATGCCGTCTCTCTCATGCTTCCTGTGATTCCGAATAGTACGCAGTAGATTTGAATTGCTTTATTCCCAGGTTATCCATCACCTCCTTGAATAGTTCAGATGTGAGGTTTAATCTATCTGGATCTCTATTGGTAGTCCGTATCTAGTAAAAACATCAAGTATTTTTTTCGACAACTCTTTTATCTGTGATGCTGCATAATGTGATTGCCTCTGGAAATCTAGTCGACACATCCATTATTGTTAATAAATACTTATTCCCACTTTACGTTTGAGGTAGGGGCCGACGCAATTTATCAAGACTCTTCTGAAAGATTCCTCAAATGCTGGAATATGTATTGAAGTTGCAGGTCTTATTACTGCCTGTGTGACATGTTTGAGACGTATGGCAAAATTCAACGACATCTTTGTGTAGTACAGGCCAGTGAAAATATCTTTGTACTTCAGCCTGTATTGTCCTCTTCCCGAAATGATCTCCAAGTGGTAGCTCATATGTCACTCGCAGCATCCTCCTTTCTATACCCAACAGGCAAAACAATTTGGTGAATTTCTGTCCACGTCTGATCTGCTACAATCTGTGGAGGAAGTGAGGATTGCAGATGCTGGAGATCAGAGGTGAAAATGTGTTGCTCAAAAAGCGCAGCAGGCCAGGCAGCATCCAAGGAGCAGGAGAATCGACGTTTCAGCTCTTTATTTCCAAAACAAAGCATTGACAGCATTAAATATAACATGCTTTCCGTGATACGTGTCTTCACATTTGGACAATACGTAGATCGGAAAGATTTAGAAGGATATGGACCAAGCGCAGAGAAATGGGGTTAACATGGATGGACATTTTGGTCAGAATGACCTAGTTTGGGCTAAAGGGCCTGTCTCCAAACTATAGGATTCTATGACTCTATGATCATTTACAGAGTTCTGTAGATCCCCCATGTTAGTTGAGAGAGAGCTGCAGGTTCTGAATGAACTCTCACGGTCTCGATGTGCAGTTGGTGTGTGACCCTGCACTGAACGTCATCTTGTTCACAACCTGTTAGCAGCCACACTCTGACAGAGTTTGGCATACCCACCAGCTTCTCACCTCCATACAGGACACTATCCTGTCTTGTCTGTCACAAACCAATCCTTTTTTTACTAAAAGCTGTTCATTGGCTCAAGGAGACTCTGTCCTTGATGTTTTCGGAGGGGCAATAAACGGGACGGGCTCTGATTAGTCTGTGTTTTTACAAACACGAAAAGGATTTTCAGAGGCCTTTTATTTATATGTAAACAGATGAAACTTCAGGCGAAAGTAGTTATGCTTTAGAAGTGACCTGTATAATGATTGGGGAGTGGTCAGTTCTTTTAGCTGAGCTAGCTGAGTTGAGCTGAGCTGAGCAGTTTTCAGTTGAGGTTTGAACTGGAAGTTCAACAGGTTAGACTAGTAATGGCTCTTTCAGTCGCCAAACGTTTCCTGGGTGTGAATGCAGTGACTTTGGAAATTTTACAAAAAGTGAATAAGACCAATCCGTCCATGCCGACCTGATATCCCAACCAAATCTAGTTCCACCTGCCAGAACCCGGCTGCTTCGTATGAATTCTGTTAGTGATACATGCCCATGGATATCCAGCTCCATTTCACCAAGAGCACTTCCCATCATCTCGCCTTCTCGTAAATACAAAATGAGAAGGATGGCATTTTTTTTGCCAATCATTTATTTGCCTTATGAAACTAAGTCACACCAACAGCAACACCACTATTGCCATCCGAGTTGATTGGTGATGCTGAGGAGGCGATGGCCGAGCTGTACTATCTCCGGAATATTAACCCAAGGAATCAGGTAATGACACAGACCCCGGATCTGAACCACACCACGTCAAATGTTGGAATTTGAATTCAATAAAATATCAGGAGTTAAGAATCAAATGAAACATTGAAACCATTGTCGAAAGTCCTAGCGCACCCTTATGCCCTTCAGGGACGAACATCTACCATCTTCACCTCGTCGGGCTTACATGCAACTCCAGACCCATAGCAATGTGGTTAACTTTCAGTTGCAGTTTGAAATAGCCAAGCCAGCCACTCAGTTATACCACTCACTTCAAAGCCTCAAAGAAATGAAACGCATGGACCTCAGCACTGACTACTTACAACCCACAGACTGCAGTGGGTCAGGAAGGCAGCTCAACAACACCTTCACAAGGACAATGGGGAAAGGGAATTAAATACTGGGCCAGCATCCCATTAATGAATAAAGGAAGATGATCGTACTCAGGGAAGAGAGAAAAATTTGCATAAATCACTTTGACCAGGGACCATGTATACCTTACATGGTCATGATTTTCAGAAATATGGGAACAGGAGAAAAATAAATAAGATTAATCTTATTTTTAAATTTCCATCCCTGCTAATCATCAACAATCCCTTTGTTTGCTTCTTTCTCTCTATCTCTCTCTTTTTCCATCTATTCAACTCAGTCCTTCTCCCCTTCATAACAGATGTCGCAGTCACCAATATCAATCACACTATTTCCCAACTGTGTTCAGTTCTGAACTATGGTCATTAGAATCGAATTGCCAATTCTGTTTTTCGCTCGACCCGACGCTGCCAAATCTGCTCAGTTTCTCTGGCATTTTTCGTTCTTTATTGTTTCTGAACTATAGCATCATTCTTTGTTGTATTTAATCTTTAATTTTGTTATTACTTGGAATGTCTGCATCGCTGACAGGGGCAGCATTGTTCACCTTACCTAATGCCCTTTACTGTGAGGTCATTATTTCAGGCAGTACAGAACCAAGCATTTGCTGTGGGTCTGATATCAGTCTTACACCAGAACAGGTAATAACGCTAGTTTTCTTTACCAAAGGACATCAGTGAAATAGATAAACGCATTGACAAAATGCTGGGGATGTTATGGTTGTTATTCGTAAAACTTGCTTTTATTTTCAATTCCTGTCATTTGAATTTACTTTCTGACATCATCTGTGGTAGCATGTGGAAGAGTGTCCTTCTCTGCAATAACCTGTGCCTCTGAATTACATTTCTTCCGACATTACTGCTCTGACAAAGTGTTCCTGTAATTAAGTTACTTTAGAGACAAGAACAAGGCCGTGAGCAAAATATTTGCAACTGAAAGTGTGCTTACAGGAGAGGTGGAACCATAACATCTGAACTTTACCAAGGCATAAATAATGGTGCATGAAGCGTCAGCATTAATGCCATGATGGTGCTTGGGGATATAATCGAGCTGGTAGTGGATAGGTTTGGTGATGGACAGAATACCGAGACGTAAATGAATTCAGGGAAAAAGGGTACTTCGGTATTCTGAACAGTCTCATTCTCAAATGCTTGTGAGGGCGGGGGTGTGGGCGGTCCTGAAATTTGTGGGTAATCAATGGAATTTGCATTTGAAACTGAAGACAATAGTTTCCGTCTTTGTCAAATATAGATAACAGAAATAGCAAAGAAGTTCGCCATGGTTGAAGAGAGTAATAAATGGATAGAGATGAAGAAACTTACCAGGAACACCAACAATAGCGAGGGTAGGATAGTAACCCGCCTGGATAATTATCAGTGCACCATATATCCGATATGGTGTATTGACCAAGACCAGGAAAAAAAGAAAAGACCCGAGGATAAACCCCTGTCCATTGTTGCAGCTTTCCAGTCTAATGTTCTCAGATTCTGATCAATTAATGGATCATTCCAGACTATTCTCAGATGTTTATCTTTCCTTTCCTGTCTCTGCAGCTGCTGATCCCTGTGAGCGTTCGAGTTGATGCATCTGCTGTTATAATGGCATAAAGCATTGCAAGAAGCCCCTTACCAACAGGATACCATCCCGTGGCATCATTAGAATCCATGAAGTCCTTCATCAATTACAGTCACCAAACAAACAGATCCAGTTAACACCTTTCAGTATAGTTCCTTCAGTTCACAAAAACAACTGGACTGGATTGATTGTTGGCATCGCTGACTATTGGTCAGATCACTAATTTCTCTCGTGAAGTTAGTTGTGAGAGAGAATAGTGGATGTTTTCTTATCCCAGGCTAGACGATTCTGCTCCGTTGTCTACTTGCAATACTGTAACCGCTTGAACCTCCCACTATCACCACACTCAAAAACCACAATCTAGATGTTGTTACCGTGCCGATCTCTCCTTGACGAGAACAGGCAACAGCCAATATAATTACAGTGGAAGTATTTGCACTCCAATACACAGAAAATGTAGAGTTGCCTGGGCATTCCTTTAATTGATCTAATGAGGCACTTTTGTATCTCCAACACTCAATGTGCTTCAGCACTTTTTTAAAAATATAAACTCACAAGCACTTTAACACACTTTATTGACTTCATTCTTTGAATTCAGTCCAAAGCCAAATGTGGCATGCTGTCACAAAGCCGGTCCTTTTACAAGGTTATTTTATCCTGGATTTTTCTTCTTCAGAGAAGTTCTAAACGACCTAAGACTCCAATATGTCTGAATTTTAAACAGTTCATTTGGGGTCATTTTGTTTATATCTAATCAGGCAGAACGTGTTCAACACTTTAAATAAAAACTTCTATAATCAAGAGGACGTGGCCAACTCTCTAGCTGGGAAGATTAGCTCAGTTTGGGGGTTAGTTGAGTCAGGGTGACTGTTGAAATTGGACGCTCTCCCCTTCCTTCTGTCCTTCTGATCTCATAATCTCATAACCTGTAAGCTTTTTGTATCAGATTTACTGTTTGTGATAAAATATTTGTTTATTGGGATTGTTGCAAGTATTTTGGAATGACATCCTAAACTCGGGATAGCCTCTCGGTTGGATATGATAAGTTAGTTGGGTAGTCTAGTTTCAATTCATGTGCTTCATTCCGTAATTTGGTGAATAAAGACTGTTTGCTTAAAACTCAGCAGTCTGACCAGCTAATTCACTCTGTTATTACCCACTTTCTACTAACCTTCGACAAATACCAAAGTTACGTCTGGTCTACCTGCTTAAAAATGTTTTGAGGGGTCGGGCCTGGTCCATAACAGTTTGGGGGGGACTTTGCGGAATTAAGACAGCGAGTGGCAAGTGTTAGTGTCTCTTTGTTCGTGTGTGGATTTGGTGAGTAAACAGAGCTTCAGATAGCAATAACTCCTACAGTCACAAAGGATGTTTTGGAGATGGGAGAATCGACCTTGGGAGTTTCACAAAATGCACATAAGTCCAAGCTGCGGGAATTAGTAGACAAAATAGAGTTGAAGCTACCTCGTAATGTGAGGAAAGATGAGATGATTGCAGCAATAGTTCAACATTCCAATTTGCTGACAAGTCCATTGGGGTCTAGAAATGACTAAACTTCAATCGCAAATAAAGCAGCTTGAGTCAGAAGCTGAAATGAAGCAGTTTGCGTTACGACTAAAATTAAAAGAGAAACAAAGAGAACGAATTGGTTTTATCAAGGAAAGAGAAAAAAACGAATGGCTTTAGCAGGAGAGAAACAGAAAGAGAGAGCGTTTGAGCTTCAGAGATGGACACTGAGAGTGGAAAGTAAGCTGAAAACGATGGAGATGAAGGCTGACAGTAAGGTTAGTTTGGACCAGCGTGAGGATTAGCAAACCCATGGTAGTCAAAAGCCTGTGAGACACTTTTTAAGTATATTCACGCCTTGCCTAAATTTGATGAGTAGGATATGGAAATATTTTGCATCTCATTTGAAGAAGTGCCTAAACAATTGCAGTGGCCAGTGGCCATGTGGGTTTTGGTGATCCAAATGAAACCTGTAGCTAGAGCTAATGAGGTATCCGCAACAATATCAGAGGAGGGACCTGGTAAGTATGAGAAGGTGAAGAAGGTGCATATGAGTTTGTGCCAGAAGCCTATAGACAACATTTCAGGAATCTTAGCAGTGACCCTGGCAAACCTATATTGAGTTTGAAAGGGTCAAAGAAAGTAATTTTGATAAATGGATAAGAACTTTAAAAATCGAGTAAATCTATGATGCACTTAGAGAGATAGTTATTTTGGAGGAATTGAAGATTCATTGCCTGAAGTAGTGCAAACTCTTGTGTAAGAGCAGAGAGTTAAAACAGCAAGGTTAGCAGATGAAGAGGCAGATAATTATGAATTGTTCCATAAAACATATTTTGGCTTCCAGAATCAATTTCAGTTCACGAGGGATCGAGAAATCCTCACGTGGAAATGGATATGTAGATCTCAGTGAAGATCAGAAGGATAACTTACCACAGGGTAACAAGGAAACCCTGGAAGGGGACAAAGAAGCAAAAAAGCTCTGGTGTTTTCGTTGCAATCAATTAGGTCACAAGCAATCACTCTGTTGATGGGCTAGGGGGAAAACACTGATGTAAGAAAACAGGATAAGCCTGGGAGTTTTATTGGAGCAATAACAGAAAGCACAGCGGAGGCTGGAAAGCTGCATCAGAATGTACAAGTTGATCTGAGGTTGGTCAAGGAAGAAGTGCCAGATCTGCTTATAAAATATACCCGCAAAGGGAAAGTGTATTCACATAGGTCAGGAGTAGCAGATAAAGAGGATGCACTATTTAGAGACACAGGATCCTCTCAGTCTGTGATGCTGAAAGATGCAAAGGTATGTACTCCTGAAGGACTATTTCCAGAAAAGGTACTGCTAAAGTGAATTCATGTGAGACAAAAAGCGCACAATTATGTAAAGCGGGGATGGAGTGTCCAGTAAATTGGGGAGAAATTGCGGTGGGAGAACTGGACAAAATTTCAGCTCCAGGAATACAATTTGTCCTTGTAAAGTATCTAGCTGAATCATCTGTAGAAATGCTGCCTGCTCTGGTTAAAAAGCCAGTCGAGTCACAGGCAACTGAAGCAATGCAGGAACCTTATCCTGGAACCTTTCCTGATTGTGGGGCAACAAGGTCACAATGTCACCAGCTGAAACAGGAGAGATCATAAATGAAAAGACAAGGAAGCTGAAGTGGCATTGGCAGAGACGTTGTTTCATCAGATAGTTGAAACAAAACAAGAGTAAATATGTGATTATGGAAATGTGTTTAGAACAGCTAAACTAATTGAGTTACAGCATTAAAATGAAAATTTAAAGCAGTTAGGTCCCATGGAATCCAGGGAAATTTAACCAATTGGATGCAAAATTGTCTTGAAGGTAACGGATTATTTTCCAGACTGGAGGCCTGTGGCCAGCGGTGTGCTTAAAGAATCAGTGTTGAGCTCGCTGCTTTTCATCATGTATATACACAACTTGGATGTGAATATCAGAGGCATGATTAGTAAATTTACCTATAAGAGCAAAATGTGGTGCAGTGGACAGTGAGGAAGATTATCTCAGAGTACAAGAGCACACATGGAAGCGGGTGTAATTAGACATTAAAAATATATCTGGATAGATACATAGATAAGAATGGTTCAGAGGTATATTGGCAAAATGCTGGCAAATGGGACTAGATCAGATTAGGATGTCTGGTCAGCATGGACAATCTGGACGAAAGTGTCTGTTTCCGTGGTGTTTGACTCACTGATTCGATAAGATGGATTAGGAAAAGTTCTAAAGGCCTTTCAAGTGGAATTTCTCTTCCCCAAAAGATTGTGGTGCTGCTTTGTTTACATTTATTCAAAGACGTATTAGTTAAGTATGTGTCCATGAAGTGAGTCATGGATAATTGGATACAGATAGAAAAGTGGGTCTGAGGCCACAACCTGATCAGCCGCAATCTTAGTGCCTGATGGAGAAGGTTCACTGTGTGTAATGACCCACTCCTGTTCCTCAGTCCCATGTTTCTGTGTTCCATTCAGCCCCTGAAACCTGCTAGACAAGAGCACTGGGAGGCCACGTATTGCTATCACCTCGTGCACAGAAACAGAGGAGACTATTCAGTCCCTCAATACTTTCCCACACGGTTTCGGTGATTTGAAAAATTGGAAAACCCAGACTGGGTATCAAAGAGGCCCCTCATCTCACTTTTCAGAGATTCCCCGTCCTGCAAAATGTGTTCCATTTGTTGGTCACGTTATCGAACCAGGTTTCCTGTGAATACAGCTCAGACACATCACCGACAGATGGCTCAGAAAATCCTCTGGACTCCCTGACTATAACATTCAATAACCAAACTTCGAGGAAAATAACACCCTGTAACTTTCCAACAATAGAATGTGTAAACGTACAAACAGAAGCAAGTCGTTCGCTCCCTATCCCCACCCCTCAAGATTACCTTGCCCTTCAGTAAGATCATGGCTGATCTACTCTCGGTCTCAAGTCCTCTTTCATGCCTAAATATTCATAGCACTCAACTGTCTGACAGGGAAAAATCCATCTAAAGCCTCTTAAAATACTTTCGTAGAACAGAGAACATAGGAGAGTACAGCACAGTACAGGCCCTTCGGTCCTCGATGTTATGCTGATCTTTTATCCTTCTCTAAGATCAGACTCATCGACATACTTTCGTGCATTATCTTTCATGTGCCTATCCAAGCATCTCTTAAATGTCCCTCAGGTATCTGACTCGACTAACATTGCTGGCAGTGCATTCCACGCACCCAACACTCTGTGTAAAGAACCGAACTTTCACATCTCCCCGAAACCGTCCTCCAATCACTTTCTGCTGGGGGAAAAGGTATCTGGCTATTCACTCTATCAATGCCTCTCATCAACTTGTACACCTGTATCCAATCACCTCTCATCCTGCTTCACTCCAATGAGAAAGGCCCTAACTCCCTCAATCTTTCTTCATAAGACCTGATCTCCAGTCCAGTTAGCATCCTGGCAAGTTCCCTCTGCACCCTCTCTAAAGCTTCCTCATCCTTCCTAGAATGAGGTGACCAGAACTGAGCACAATATTCCAAGTGTGGTCTAGCGAAGGCGCGATAGAGCTGCAGCATAACCTCACGGCTCTTAGGCTCAATCCCCTGATAATCAAAACTAAAGTACTATATGCCTTCTTAACAACCCCATCACAATTTGAGTAGCAATCGTAAGGGATCTATGGACATGGACCCCAAGATCCATCTGTTCCTCCACACTGTCAACAATCCTGCCTTTAACCCTGTATTCTGCATTCACATTCGAGCTTGCAATGTGAATCACTTCACACTTTTCCAGGTTGATCTCTATCTGCCACTTCTCAGCCCAGTTCTGCATCCTGCAAATGTCCCATTGCAACCGACAACAGCCCTCCACACTATGTACCACTCCACAAACCTTCGTGCCATCGGCAAACTTACTAACCCACCCTTCCGCTTCTTCATCCAAGTAATTTATAAAAATCACAACAATCAGCGGTCCCACAACCGATCCCTGCAGGTCACCACTGGTCCCTTTCAGTGATCTAGCTTCCTTAACTCGCTGTGTAAGAAAATTCCAGACAATCATGTCCTTCTGTTTGAAGAAATCACTCGCCTCTTCTCCACCATGACCTATTGATATGAACAAAAGAGGAAACACAGGGGCTCAGGTAAGAGAGACCTGCCCTGTACTCAAGGCAGTACTAGTCTGAGGATGGCATCACGGAGCCTGAGCAAAATCGCAAAAATGAGAATCGATTGTGATCTCTCCACTGCTCGGAGTTATTCACAGCACAAGGGAAGGTGATTATTATCGGTGGGCATCAATCATCTCAGCCATGGCGTATCTCTGCAGGAGATTCTCTGGGTATCTCCCTCAGCCCAGGCATCTGCAGTTGGCCAATGGGGAATCCCTGCAGTGTGGAAGCAGGCCATTCAGTCCATTGAGTTCACACTGATCCGAAGTGGGGATATTCACTGAAGACTACACATTGTTCAGAAAAAAAATCAGCCCTCAGATTCTGAAGCCATCTGTGTCCATGAGCGACAAGACACAGATAACATTCAAACTTGTGCTGTTAAAGTCTGGGTAACATTCACGTAACAGACAAAACGCATTTCCCTATACAAATAAAAAGCTCATTCAGTCCCTCACTCTGGGTTCACAAGAATATGGGGAAGTCATTCAGCCCATCAAAACTACTGGGCAAGAAAAGAGATAGCCCAATCAGTCCCTCCTGCCTATTCCATAGGAAGACAAGGAGACCGCTCACTCCCATGCATCATTTACATGGGATCAGAAAGAAACCATTTCAAATCTGGAGCCATTTACAAAGCTACAGGAAGTGGTCATTCAGCTTCTTTGGTCACTGACACAGGAAGAGGAAGGTGTCAAAGATGCTCCAGTATCACAAACAAATGGTACATTGGCTGCACAGATAGACTGCTCTAACTTGTTCCACATTGCTAAATTACTCACAGTGCATATGTGTTATTTTAAAATGGTTTTCTGGCAGTGAGAATGAAGACAACATTTTTACCCATTCACCAACGTGTTGTCCATTCCAAGAAGTTAGACCCATGGTTTCTATGGGGGTCAGAAGCTGGTGGGGAATGGCCACCTGTTTCAGAATGAAGGTATTGCAGCTGCTGACAATGTAGCATTCAGTGCAGGGTCACACAGCAACTGTACAATAAAGTTCATTCAGAGTCTGTACTTCTCTGTCAATAGACATGGGGCTCTGCATACGCACGGAAACAACTGGGAAACAAGTATCCAATGAAAAGGATAGAATCTTCACCCTATTCAGTTGCTTGGGACATAAAGAGTGTCCAATCAGAACCATCAAGTTTCAACTTCTTATTCCCTCACAGTGCTACATATTACACACAAGTTTCTTCACTTTCTCTTCATGGTAACATCATGCCGGGGTTTAGTCTGGTGAAATCCCTTCGGACTGCATCGCTCACGAGATCATTATTTTTAAAGCATTTCCAACCTGTACACAATACCCTAAATAGTCTCTAAACATAACAATACCATTGGGAAAGATACCATTACTCAGGTACTTTAATCATTTTTGCAAGAAGAGCCACATATCATTTACTTCTTGCTGATTAAACAATCTGTCAGTCATTTCTGACCAAGTACATCCAGGTCTGTTTCAACAACAGCACTTCCCAACCTCTCACTATTTAATGAACATAAATGTGAATGATGATATTTGTTGTTCCCATCTGAAACATTTTATTTCTTCTGATCCTTCTGATACCCCAAAGTCTTCTCTACTCACTGTATTCAACTATGTCAACGTCTGCTGAAAATGCAAATACTCCGATTCCATTGATTCTCAATTGTCGATATCACAACGTACAACCACCACAAAATCCAGCAGGTTTATCAAAGATCATTTCCATTTCCTGAATTTAGATTGACTCTACCAAATTATGCCATTATTTTCCAAGTGTCTAGTTCTCATATTCCTCACAAAAGGTTCCAATGTTTTTTTTCACAGCTGATACCAAGCTAACTACAACTTAGTTTTCTGTTTGACACCTCCGTCGTATTTTAAATACTTAGGTTTACAATAGCTGCTTTCCAGTCTGCAGGATCCTTTCTAGAAACAAACCAGCTTTGAAGAATAATCTGTAATTCTTTTATTTGCTCTAGTGCCACCTCCTCACTACTCTGGGATGTAGCTCATCTGATGTAGCAACATACCGACCTTCAATTCAATGAGATTTTCAAAGACACACCTTTTATTAATTCTAATTTCCTGCTGTTCCTCATTTTAACCAGTCACTCATTTCCTAGAGATTCTCGAAGTTTGTTTCTGTACCTTCCTGAGGGAGATGGTCTCAATATATTGCACTCAGCAGACAGGTGACTTCTGTCAGCCAGTGAATACATCGGACCACTGCACTTCGGTGATGATGGATATGTTACTCACTCCTGCCTGGAAAGTTCCAGAATTAATCCAGTTAAATTCATGGTGAGCATCAGCACAGTCCTGTCACTGGTGTGAGCCTAAATGGTACAGTGAAGGAGGGGACACAGCTCAGTGACCACCTCAATTTTGAAACAAACTGGTTTCATACCTTACACCTAGTCCAGCTGAGACAAAAATTCCGGAAAATCCCGGGGAAGATAGTGCACTGTCCTGCTCCACCCTATTTATAGAGCTTCCCTTCTGTGGAGTCTCATGTCCATTTGTTTACCATGGGACCAAACTCTCTGCAAATGCAATGAAAAGAGTGGGGTTACCAGATCCAGCAGCTGACTATACAAACCTGAGATAAGCATCCACAGAAACTCCACTGATTTTCCAATGACAGGAACAAGTCAATTTCACACACGCACGTTCAGCTTTAAAAACTATTTCCATTTCTGAATTTCTCTTCCTGGCTGAGAAAGCCATTGCATCCCCGCATAGTCCCACAGTAACCGTTTCTCTCTCCAAAGAAGCATTTGACAGTGTAACATTACCTTTCTCTGTATCTCAGCAACTATAAGGGCAGCACCAGTATTGCCAATGGATTTGATCATCACACTCAGAGAAGAGAGATAGAGGGAACTTAACTCACTATAAACAGGGACATATCTAAATGGGCGTGATATTCAGGAATATGGGAAATGGGGAAATGTGAGAATAACTTGCCATTTTGTTTTCCTTTCAGTTCATCATCAGCAATCCCTTTGCTCACTTTTCATTTCGTTTCCTCTCTTTTTCTGGCCATTTCTCTCTCCATTCTATTTAAACCTAGCTCCGTCTCTCTCTCTAACCCAACCATCCCTGATTCCAGGAAAAATAATATTATTTCCCAGTTTGCTTTCAGTCGTGAAGCAGGGTAACTGGACTCAAACCGTTATCTGCGATTCTCCTGACAGAGGCTGCCATACCTGCTTAGATTCTCCAACACTTTCAGTCGCCGGAGAGTTTTATTTTCGATCTGTAGCACCCACCGTTCCTTGGTTTAGTTCACCTTTAATGCTGTTGTTTCACGGGATGCCAGCATCATGGGAAAGGGCAGCATTTGTTGTCCTCACTAATTGTCCTTGACCACGCGCCACTTGTCAAGACAAAATGGAGCCAACAATTTTGTTGTGGATCTGAAGTCACACTGAGGTCAGACTGGCCACTAATGTTCAGTTTCTTCACCAAAGATTATCAGTGAAATAATAAAAATAAACCCTGAGAGGTTTCTGGTTTCCATGAGTGAAATTAGGTTTCATTCCAATTTTTGCCATTTGAATTTAAGTTGTGACATCGTCCGTGGTAGGATTTTAAACACTACCTTCGAAGCACAACCCTTTCCTCTGAATTACCTATCAGTTACATTATCACTCTGATACAGAATCCATATTGCCTAGTCCGTATTCCCTAGCCTCTGCCAGAGAGAGATGGCGAGGAAATCAGTTTAGCTACCAACAACCAAAAGAATTTTGGAGAAAAAAAAGAAAGGGAGTTTTAGGGACAATTTCATGTAAGGTCATATATTTCAGAATGCTGCAATGAAGACATTTCGACAGCAACATGAGCCAGTATTCCCAGGAATGATAGCTGAAGGGGATATTGGTGTCAGTACAGATGATGGTGAGTTTTGGATGAGCATTTGTTCTGCAACTTTGTAACTGGGTGTGGGGTCAGCAGAGTCTTGGTTTCATTGGGCTGCATCTAACAATAATTTGTTTCAGTGGCAATTTTATTGATTGGGACAGAGGGATTGTCTGTACGAGGCTGAGCTAGTTTCTTGGTGCTATCTTATCGAACTCACCGCATCGATTATCCACTCAATCTCATAGTATTCCTCTCATTCAATGCCAGCCCGTTTCTTCAACCCATCATGGTTGGAGGGACTCAACATTGCACTGAAGCTCCTGGATACTCCGTGATCACTGGCATTTGTCCCATCATTCAAAGGTCAATGGGCACACTGTTGAACTTTCTCAGTTTGGAGCGACCCCGCGCATGGCAGATAAGGGGAATTAACACGACGATTTTTCATCTCTCTCTCTCTCTCTCTCTCTCTCTGTCTCTACATAGGTACTTATTTTACATCCAATCACAATTATTAATTCTGACTATTTCACTTTGTCTCACTTTATAGTATTCAGCCAAAAACCGCTTCTAAACCCATGTCCTGTTCTGAAATAAAATTTCTAGTATAGAACTTTTTATCCTCAACTGTTATCTTGAACGTTATTTGAAATGTACCACTTTCTTTGTTATGGAGTTTCTTTTTCACTTTATCTGTGACTGTTTCTGTCTGTAACAATCACACAGTCTCCCACTTAGTTGGCTGGACGGCTCGTTTGTGATGCAGAGGGAGACCAGCAGCGTGGGTTCAATTCCCCACACGGACAGAGGTTACCATGAAGAGAACGCTTTCTTAACAATGGGCAATATAGCATAGCCAATCCACTCTGAGCTGCCACCTTTGTACTCTGGGAGGAAACTGGAGCATTGGGAGGGAAACCAATACAAATACGTGGAGAATGTTCAAATTCACCTGAGTTTGGAATTGAACCCAGCTCCTTGGTGATCTGAGGCAGCAGTGCTGACCACATATCCATCATACTCCTCAGTTAGTTCTATTAATTACTTGTAGCTGACTAACGAAATCTAACTGACTTGTTCTGATAATTGAACCTAACCCAGTCTTGCACCTTTATCTTCGGCTATATCACCAACCTGGTTACATTTATAATTTGTTGTGAGAAGTGAAGGAGTGGGACTAGAAATTGAAACAGTGACATCCTCCAACCTCAGTCAGAACTGGAGTGAAAATAAATTCTCAAAGTGGGAATTCATTCCAGTGGGAATTCTCTTTCCCAGAAGTTTGGGAGGGCTGAATCTTTATATTATATCGAGTTTGACTTTGTCTGATTTTCCATAGACAGGTGAATCAGGGATAATGGTGCAATGAGACAAAAGTGCAGCTGGGAACGCAATGGGATGAGCCATGACCTTATTGACTGGTGGAATAGTGTCAAAGGGCCGAATGGCCCAGTCGTGTCCGTCAGCCCTATGTTCTGATGTTCCATTCAGCCCTTTGGTCCTGCAGTACAGGAGCAGACTGTGGTCACTCAGATGGTTTGGGGCAGTTTGGGAAATGTACTTGGAAATTCCAGGCTGGGTCAGGAAGTGACACCCCCTTCCCCCAAATCCCTGTTTCCAGGCTTCCCCTCTCTGTAACTTCTGCTCCAGATGTGGGTCATGTTACAGACCCAGATTCGCAGTGAATAAAGCCCCCATACATCATACAAGGTCAACTCAGACAAATCATCTGCTCTCCCTGAATGCAACATTTTACATCATGAAAATAACCAGTTATTTTCCAAAAGCATAAATAAGAATGTTTGAAATAGGAACAGGAGCAGGCTATTTGTCCCCTCAAACTTCTCTGACATTCAATAAGAACATGGCTGATCTACTTCACGGCTCAACTCCACTTTCCTGCTAACCATTTGCATCCCTTAACACGCTGAAATATCACAAACCAATCAACCCCGTCCGTAAATACATTCAGTGACCCAGCTTCCACAAACCTCCGGGTTAGGAAATTCCAGCCATTCACTACATTCTGAAAGAAGACATTTCTTTATGTCTCAGTTTGAAATCGATATTGCTTTTTCCTGCATCTACATCCCTGAGTTCCAGACTCTGCCCTGGTGTGGAATCACATTCTGAACACTTACATTGTCAAACCCCCTCTGTATCTTGAAGAAGGACTAATGCCCGAAACGTCGATTCTCCTGTTCCTTGGATGCTGCCTGACCTGCTGCGCTTTTCCAGCAACACCTTTCACCCCTCTGTATCTTGTCCGTTTCATTAATATCACCCTCATTCATTTAAACCACAATGAAGAACCGCCTCAGCATTTTTGATTTATTCAATAATTCTACCCTTTCATCCCAGGAACTAGTCTAATGAACCAACATTTCTGCATCAGCATGCTGACGTTACGTTTCATATACAGGAACAGTCCAATCCGTTGTAGTACTCCGTTTTTGGGAGTCATCTCCATTAAATAATAGCCTGCCTTTTGGTTGTCAGTGTCATCCACAAACTCGGATGTATATTGCACTCAGCTCCTGCCGTCAGGCTATCAGTATAGATTGTAAGTAGCTCTTGCCATCGGACTGATATTTGTGGGACTCCAGTAGATACAGTTTTTTTTCATAATGACCAATCAAGCCTGAGTCTCCTATTTGTATGTGTTTCCCAATTGTCATTCGATGCTAATGCATTATCCGTCATACTACGAGCTTCAGTCTTGTGTAAGAATCTTTATTTTGTGATATCTTGTGGAAAATCTATGGAAAGCATCATGTTTAAAGAGAGTTTAAAGGGGGTTTAAGGGTTACAGCGGATTATATCTGCCTTAAATGCTGTTGGATTCGAATCTTATCAGATCAAGTGGATCGGTTGGAGAGACAGATAGAAGCGATGAGGAATTTGCAACAGCAACAGGATGTGATGGATGACAGTTATAGGTAGGGGGGAAAGTCTCAGATACAGTCACATAGATGGATTATCTCCAGGAAGGGTAAGAGAGGTAGGCAACTTTTGTGGATATACACATTTCAAACAGGTATGCTGTTTTGGAAAATGTAGCGGGTGATGGATTCTCAGGGGAATGTAGCACGGACAACCAATTTTCTGGTTGCAAATTTCTGAGACTGGCTGCAATGCAACGAGTGGTACGTTGGCTTCCTAGAGGTCAATTGTGTTAGGGGATTCTGTGGTCCGAGGTACAGACAGACGTTTCTGTGGCCAGCAGAGAAAAAAGCAAAACGGTGTGTTATTTCCCTGGTGCCAGGATGAAGGATGTCTCAGAGAGGGTGCAGAATGTTCTCACGGGGGAGAGGGGCTACCAAGAGGTCATTACCACATTGGAACCAACGATATAGGAAGGGAAAAGATTGAGATTCTGAAGGGAGATTACAGAGAGTTAGGCAGAAATTTAAAAAGGAGGTCGTCAAGGGTAGTAATACCTGGATTACTCCCAGTGATACGAGCGAGTGAGGGCAGGAATAGGATGATAGAGCAGATGAATGCATGGCTGAGGAGCTGGTGTATAGGAGAAGGATTCATATTTTTGGATCATTGGAATCTCTTTTGGGGTAGAAGTGACCTGTACGAGAAGGACTGATTGCATCGAAATTGGAAGGGGACGAATATACTAGCAGGGACATTTGCTAGAACTGCTTGGGAGGATTTAAAGTAGTGTGTGGTGGGGAGGGGGGTTTGGGACCCAGGGAGATAGTGAGGAACGAGATCGATCTGAGACTGGTACAGTTGAGAACAGAAGCGAGTCAGAATGTCAGGGCAGGCAGGGACAAGGTAGGACTAACAAATTAAACTGCATTTATTTCAATGCAAGGGGCCTAACAGGAAAGGCAGATGAACTGAGGGCATGGTCAGGAACATGGGACTGGGATATCATAGCAATAACAGAAGCATGGCTCAGGAATAGGCAGGACTGGCAGCTTAATGTTCCAGGATACAAATGATACAGGAACGATGGAAATGGAGGCAAGAGAGGAGGGGGAGTGACATTTTTAATAAGGGATACCATTGCAGTTTTGCTGAGGGAGGATATTCCTGGGAATACATCCAGGGATGTTATTTGGGTGGTTATTTGAAAAAAAGAAAGGGATGATCACCTTATTGGAACTGTATTATAGATCCCCTAACAGTCAGAGGGAAATTGAGAAACAAACTTGTAAGGAGATCTCAGCTATCTGTAAGAAAAATAGGGTAGCCATGGTAGGGGACTTTAACTTTCCAAACAAAGACTGGGACTGACATAGTGTTAAAGGTTTAGATAGAGAGGAATTTCTTCCGTGTGTACAAGACAAGTTAATGATTCAGTATGTCGATGTAACTATGAGAGAAGGTGCAAACCTTGACCTACTCTTGTGAAATAAGGCAGGACAGGTGACTGAGGTGTCAGTGGGATAGCACTTTGGGGCCAGCGACCATAATTCCATTCGTTTTAAAATAGTGATGGAGAAGGGTAGACCAGATCTAAAAGTTGAAGTTCTAAATTGGAGATAGATCAATTTTGACGGTACTAGGCAAGAAGTTTCGAAAGTTGATTGGAAGCAGATGTTCGCAAGTAAAGGGACGGCTGGAAAATTGGAAGCTTTCAGTAATGAGATAACAAGAATCCAGAGAAGGTATAGGGTGAAAAGGAAGGCTGGTAAGTATAGAGAATGCTGGATGACTAAAGAAATTGAGGGTAGGGTAAAGAAAAAGTAAGAAGCATATGTCAGGTATAGACAGGATAGAACGAGTGAATCCTCAGAAGAGTATAAAGGAAGTAGGAGTATACTTAAGAGGGAAATCAGGAGGGCAAAAAGGGGACATGAGATAGCTTTGGCAAATAGAATTAACCAGAATTCAAGGGTTTTTAGAAATATATTAAGGATAAAGGGTAACGAGGAAGAGAATCGACACAAAGATCAGTAAGGTCCATCATTAAGGATGAGGTTTCTAAATTCTTGGAAGAGCAGAGTCTGATTAGAACAAGTCAACATGGATTTAGTAAAGGGAGGTCATGCCTGACAAACCTGTTGGAATTTTTTGAAGAGGTAACAAGTAGGTTAGACCAGGGGAACCCAGTAGATGTGGTCTATCTGGACTTTCAAAAGGCCTTTGATAAGGTGCCACACGGGAGACTGCTGAGCAAGGTGAGGGCCCATGGTGTTCGAGGTGAGCTGCTGGGATGGATTGAGGATTGGCTATCTAACAGAAGGCAGAGAGTTGGGATAAAAGGTTCTTTTTCAGAATGGCAGCCAGTGACGAGCGGTGTCCCGCAGGGTTCGGTGCTGGGGCCACAGCTTTTCGCATTATATATTAATGATTTGTATGAGGGAACCGGGGGCATTATAGCGAAGTTTGCCGATGATACAAAGTTAGGTAGACAGGCAGGTAGTACTGAGGAAGTGGGGAGGCTACAGAAGGATCTAGACAGGTTGGGAGAGTGGTCCAGGAAATGGCTGATGGAATTTAACGTGAGCAAGTGCGAGGTCTTGCACTTTGGCAAAAAGAATATAGGAATGGACTACTTTCTAAATGGTGAGAAACTTAATAAAGCCAAAGCACAAAGGGATCTGGGAGTGCTAGTCGAGGATTCTCTAAAGGTAAACAGGCAGGTTGAGTCTGTGATTAAAAAAGCGAATGCAATGTTGTCTCTTATCTCAAGAGGGTTGGAATATAAAAGCAGAGATGTACTACTAAGACTTTATAAAGCTCTGGTTAGGCCCCATTTGGAGTACTGTGTCCAGTTTTGGTCCCCACACCTCAGGAAGGACATACTGGCACTGGAACGTGTCCAGCGGAGATTCACACGGATGATCCCTGGAATGACAGGTCTAGCATATGAGGAACGGCTGAGGATACTGGGATTGTATTCGTTGGAGTTTAGAAGATTAAGGGGAGATCTAATAGAGACGTACAAAATAATACATGGCTTTGAAAAGGTGGATGCTCGAAAATTGTTTCTGTTAGGCGAGGAGACTAGGACCCGTGGACACAGCCTTAGAATTAGAGGGGGTCATTTCAGAACGGAAATGCGGAGACATTTCTTCAGCCAGAGAGTGGTGGGCCTGTGGAATTCATTGCCACGGAGTGCAGTGGAAGCCGGGACGCTAAATGTCTTCAAGGTCGAGATTGATAGGTTCTTGTTGTCTAGAGGAATTAAGGGCTACGGGGAGAACGCTGGTAAGTGGAGCTGAAATGCGCATCAGCCATGATTGAATGGCGGAGTGGACTCGATGGGCCGAATGGCCTTACTTCCACTCCTATGTCTTATGGTCTTATGGTCTTATGGTCTAAGGTAGCCTTTGTGTGGAGCCACAGAAAATGGGGAAATGCTAAATGAATATTTTCATCAGCATTTACTGTGGAAAAGGATATGGAAGATATAGACGGTAGGGAAATAGATGGTGATATATTGCAAAATGTCCAGATTACAGAGGAGCAAGTGCTGGATGTCTTGAAACGGTTAAAGGTGGATAAATCCCCAGGACCTGATCAGGTGTACCCGAGAACTCTGTGGGAAGCTAGAGACGTGATTGCTGGGCCTCTTGCTGAGATATTTGTATCATCAATAGTCACAGGGGAGGTGCCAGAAGACTGGAGGTTGGCAAATGTTGTGCCACTGGTTAAGAAGGGCGGTAAAGACAAACCAGGGAACTATAGATCGGTGAGCCTGACCTCAATGGTGGGCAAGTTGTTGGAGGGAATCCTGAGGGACAGGATGTATACGTATTTGGAAAGGCAAGGACAGATTGCATCTTGCAAAATGTCCAGATTACAGTGGAGGAAGTGTTGGATGTCTTTAAACGTTTAAAGGAGGATAAATCCCCAGGACCTGATCAGGTGTACACGAGATCTCTGTGAGCTGGAGAAATGATTACTGGGCCTCTTGCTGAGAAATTTGTAAAATTTATCGTCACAGATGAGGTGCCAGAAGACTGGAGGTTGGCAAACGTGGTTCCACTCTTTAAGAAGGACGTTGAAGAAAAACCAGGGAACTATAGACCGGTGAGCCTTACCTCAGTGGTCGGCACTTTGTTGGAGGTAAACCTGAGGGACAGGATGTCAATATATTTGGAAAGGCAAGGACTGATTAGCGATAGTCAACATGGCTTTGTGCGTGGGAAATCATTTCTCACAAACTTGTTTGAGTATTTTGAAGAAGTAACAAGGAAGATTGATGGGGGCAGAGCTGGAGATGAGACCTATATGGACATCAATAAGGCGATCGGCAAGGTTCAAACAAGGGCTGCAGATGCTGGAACCCAGATTTTAGATTAGCGTGGTACTGGAAAAGCACAGCAGTTCAGGCAGCAGCCGAGGTGCAGGAAAATCGATGTTTTGGGCAAAAGCCCTTCATCAAGAGTAGAGGCAGAGTGCCTGCAGTGTGGAGAGATAAATGAGAGGAGGATGGGGGTGGGGAGAAATTTAGTATTGAGTAAAATAGGTGAATGGGGGTGTGCATGTAGGTGATAGTTCAGGTCGGACGGTGGGGTAAGGTAGAAAAGAGTACAATGTGTGAATTTGGGTGGGGATGATGGTGATAGGTCAGAGAGGAGGTTGGAGTGGATAGGTGGAAAGAAAGATTGGCAGGTGGGACAAGTCATGGGGACAGTGCTGAGCTGGAAGTTTGGAGCTGGGGTGAGGGGGGAAGGGGAAATGAGGAAACTGGTGAAGTCCACATTGATGCCCTGGGGTTGAAGTGTTCCGAGGCAGAAGATTAGGTGTTCTTCCTCCAGGCATCGGGTGGTGAGAGACCAGCGGTGTAGGAGGCCCAGTACCTCCATATCCTCGGCTGAGTGGGAGAAAGAGTTGAAATGTTGGGCTTCAGGGCGGTGTGGTGGATTAGTGGGGGTGTTCCAGAGAAGATCCCTAAAGCGCTCTGCTAGGAGGCGTCCAGTCTCCCCAATGTAGAGGAGTCCGCATCGGGAGCAACGGATACAATAAATAATATTAGTGGGTGTTCTTTTAAAATTTTGATGGATGTGGAAGGCTCCTTTGGGACCTTGGCTGGAGGTGAGGGAGGAGGTGTGGGCGCAGGTTTTGCAATTCCTGCAGTGGCCAGGGAAGGTGCCAGGATGGGAGGGTGGGTTGTAGGGGGGCGTGGACCTGACCAGGTAGTCACGGAGGGAATGGTCTTTGCAGAAGGCGAAAAGGGGTGGAGAGAGAAATATATCCCTGGTGGTGTGGTCTGTTTGGAGGTGGCGGAAATGTCGGTGGATGATTTGGTTTATGCGAAGGTTGGTAGGGTGGAAGGTGAGCACCAGGGGCGTTCTGTCCTTGTTACGGTTGGAGGGGTGAAGTCTGAGGGCGGAGATGCGAGATGTGGATGAGATGCGTTGGAGGGCATCTTTAACCACGTGGGAAGGGAAATTGCGGTCTCTAAAGAAGGAGGCTATCTGGTGTGTTCTGTGGTGGAACTAGTCATCACGGGAGCAGATACGGCAGAGGCGGAGGCATTGGGAGTACGGGATTGAATTTTTGCAGGAGGTAGGATGGGAAGAGGTATAATCCAGGTAGCTGCAGGAGTTGTTGGGTTTGTAAAAAATGTCAGTGTCAAGTCGGTCGTCACTAATGGAGATAGAGAGGTCTAGGAAGGGGAGGGGGTTGTCAGAGATGCTCCAGGCAAACTTAAGGGCAGGATGGAATATATTGGTGAAGTTGACGAATTACTCAATCTCCTTGTGGGAGCACGAGGTGGCACCAATGCAGTAATCAATATAGCGGAGGAAAAAGGGGGGAGTGATGCTGGTGTAAATGTGGAAGATGGACCTTTCTACATAGCCAACAGAGACAGGCATAGCTGGGGCCCATACGGGTGCCCATGGCTACCCCTTTGGTTTGGAGGAAGTGGGAGGATTCAAAGGAGAAATTGTTGAGGGTGAGGAGTAGTTCAGCCAAAGGAATGAGAGTGTCGGTGGAAGAGTGTTGTTAGGAACATCGGGAGAGGAAGAAACGGAGGGCGGAGGGCGGTCATGGTCATGGCGGATGGAGGTGTAGAGCGATTTAATATCCATGGTGAAGATGAGGCATTGGGGGCTGGGGAAAGGGAAGTCTTAGAGGAAGTGGGGGGCGTGGGTGGTGTCTAGAACGTATGTGGGGAGTTCCTGCACTAGGGGGGATAGGACAGTGTCAATGTAGGTAGAGATGTGTTCAGTGGGGCAGGAGCATGCTGAGACAATGTGTTGGCCCGGGCGGTCAGGCTTATGGATCATTGGAAGGAGGTAGAATCGGGTAGTGCGGGGTTCCTCGACTATGAGGTTCAAAGCTGTGGGTGAGAGATCTCCTGAGGTGACGAGGTTCTGTATGGTCTGGGAGATGACGGTTTAATGATAGGGTGGGGTCATGGTCGAGGGGATGGTAGGAAAAGGTGTCTTCGATATGGCGTCTGGCTTCAGCAGTATAGAGGAAAGTGCGCCAGACTATCACTGCACCCACTTTGCTGTCTTAATGGTGATGTCGCGATTGGAGCAGTGGGAGTGGAGGGCTGCGCATTGTGAGGGCGAGAGTTTGGAATGGGGAGGCTTTAGACCGGTTGAGGCGGTTAACATCCCAGTGGCAAATGGGAATGAAGAGCTCGAGGACGGGTAGTAGTCTGGCACGGGGTGTCCAGGTGGAAGGAGCGTGTTGGAGGTGGGTGAAGGGGTCCTAGGAAGGTGGGCAGGGGTCCTGATTATAAAAGTGAGCACGGGGGTGGAAGAAGAAGTGTTTGACGACATGGCATGTATTAAATTCATTGATGCTTGGGCGGAGGGTGATACAAGTGAGTCCTTTGCCGTGGACTGATCTTTCATCCTCTGTGAGGGGCAGATCTGGAAGGATAGCGAAAACTCGGCAGGGCTGGTAGCTGGGACCCGGTGTGAGGGTGGAGATGGGAGAGGGGTCGGAGCGTATAACTGGAGTGGGTGTGGTGGTGGGGGGAATGGGGGTGGAGTCATGAACAGGGGTGGTGTTCCTCACAGGGTTCTGGGGGTTGGATAGTGACAAGGTTCCCCATGGGAGACTGATTATCAAGGTTAGTTCTCACGGAATACAGGGTGTACTCACCATTTGGATAGAGAACTGGCTCAAAGGAAGAAGACATAGGGTGGTGGTGGAGGGTTGTTTTTCAGATTTGAGACCTGTGACCAGTGGAGTGCCACAAGGATCAGTGCTGGGTCCTTTACTTTTCGTCATTTACATAAATGATTTGGATGCGAGCATAAGAGATACAGTTAGTAAGTTTGCAAATGACCCCAAAATTGCAGGTGTAGTGGACAGCAAAGAGGGTTTCCTCAGTTTCCAACAGGATCTCGACCAGATGGGCCAATGGACTGAGAAGTGGCAGATGGAGTTTAATTCAGATAAATGCGAGGTGCTGCAGTTTGGGAAAGCAAATCTTAGCAGGTCTTATACACTTAAAGGTAACGTCCTAGGGAGTGTTGCTGAACAAAGAGATCTTGGAGTGCAGGTTCATAGCTCCTTGAAAGTGGAGTCGCAGGTAGATAGGATAGTGAAGAAGGCGTTTCATATACTTTCCTTTAATGGTCAGAGTATTGAGTACAGGAGTTGGGAGGTCATGTTGCGGCTGTGCAGGACATTGGATAGGCCACTCTTGGAATATTGCGTGCAATTCTCGTCTCCTTCCTATTGGGAAGATGTTGTGAGACTTGAAATGGTTCAGGAAAGATTTGTGAGGATTTTGCCAGAGTTGGAGGATTTGAACGATAGGGAGAGGCTGAACAGGCTGGGGTTGTTTTCCCTGGAGCGTCAGAGGCTGAGGGGTTACCTTATAGGGGTTTACAACATTATGAGGGTCATGGATAGGATAAATAGACAAACTCTTTTCCCTGGGGTCGTGGAGTCCGGAACTAGAGGCCATAGGTTTAGGGTGAGAGGGAAAGATATAAAAGAGACCTAAGGGGCAACTTTTTCATGCAGACGGTGCTACATGTATGAAGTGAGTTGCCAGAGGTAGTGGTGGAGGCTGGAACAATTGCAACATTTAAGAGGCATTTGGATGGGTATATGAATAGGAAGAGTTTGGAGGAATATGGGCCAGGTGCTGGCAAGTGTGACTAGATTGGATATCTGGTTGGCATGGACAGGTTGGACTGAAGGGTCTGTTTCCATGCTGTACATATCGATGACTCTATGTCTACCAATCCCCATTTTTCAAGGCCGCTTGTTACATTCTAATGAATCTCCAGATAACCTTTGCATTATTTTAGAGACAAAATATAGTTCGCCTTTAACATGACCATGCTGACTCTCTGTGAATCTTTTCTATATGCCCTGGAGTCCCTTCCATAATAACAGACTCTCACAGATTCCCAGCAATAATGGTGAGGCTAAGTGTTTCCTGCTTTCAGTCTCGCTCGTTTCTTGAAGACAGGCGCCACACTGGAGGGTCTCCAGTTTCACTGGGTCACTCCTTTAATCCAGAGAGTTATGAAATCTTTCACACAGAGTCACCAGCCAATCTGTGATCACTTCTCCTAAAACCAGCGATGAATTGCTGATGACCTGTTTACCCTTGGTCTTATCTGTTTGAGAAATGTCTTGTTACTTTTGTTAGAGACAGTTCTAGATCTTCCCTCCTATTATCATTTTCTTTATACCATTGAAATATTTACAGCACCTTCACCTGTGAGGAACGATGTAAAATGTTGGTGTAAATTACCTGTCTGTTCCCTTGCATCTGCCAGTCTTCCTCTGGCAGCGCATTCCATAAACAGATAACCCTTTGTGTAAAATAAATTCCCTTTTCCTCCGTTTTAAATCTTCCCCCTTCCACCATAAACCTATGGCTCTATGATTTAATTTTCCTTTCCTGTGGAAAAGACCTTGGATTTTCACCCTATCCATGCCTCCCTGATCTTGTAAATTTCTATAATGTCACCCCTCAACCTCCTACACTCCATTTGATAATAACTTCAAGAAAAAACATATAAAGGTCAGCACTGCAAATTTGAATCAATGTTAACAGTGACAGGTAAACAATACTCAGCCCAAACTTCATACTGTTATTTGTTTACTTCTTTATGTTACAATACTGAGGCAGTTTGAAAATCTTACTCGTGCCAATAAGCCGTCAAGCACATGAATTCCTTTGTCTGACGGAGGTGATGATCTCTACAATGAATATGTATCTCTGCCCAGACCTATATAATACCACATGTTCAACATTCTCCCTCCTGGCCTCCCTCTGATCTTATGTGGTTGTGTCTTCTTTATCTTGCATTCAATAGAGAGAACCCCTTTCCCCCATTCACATCTTAATTTAAATTCATTTTATATCACCTTCTCGTTCACCACTGCTCAAAGCCTGTTTATCTGTTGTCACACCCTCTTTTCGCTGTCACCTACCCCCCACCTCTGGCAAGGTTCTAAAATGCCCAGTTTCCAATCATTTTCAGTTTTGAGGAAGTGTCAGACTGGACTTGAAACGCTAACTCTGTTTCTCTGTCTCTGTAAATGCTGCCAGACCTGCTGAGTTTCTCCAGAAATGAATAGGCACAGCACAAATTTTCAATTAAACAAATAACTATGGATACTGGAAATACAAATGCACAAATTGCTGTAGAAAGTGGGAGCTTTGTCGAAGGGTCACTGGACCCGAAAGATGAACTCAGCTTTCTCTTCACAAGATGCAGCCAGACCTGCCTAGTTTCTTCAGCAGTTTCTGTTTTTGAACATTTTCCAAAGACTTATGTCGAATCTGCACCAACGCCCTGTCCAGCAGAGATCGCTGTACATTGGGAAGGGAGCAAAAATGCAAAGTGCACAAGTTCATTGTCTCTGAAACGACATAAGTCTGGCATCACTGACACGACAGAGGTCTTAATCATGGTCAGGGAGAAAAACAGAGGAAAAAACATTCATTTCAAACACAGTAGATGTTATGATGGGAAAGAAAATGATTCAGATGAATATTTTAAAGTATGTGAGTTATGTAACAAATTGGAGGCGTGACGTCAACGTGAGATCTTCATCAGAGTGCGATTATGAAACTGGATGTGTTCGCACATCAGAAACCAGGTTAGGTCACTGAGTACAGGGCTGAAAGTTGAACAGGTCTCAGTGTGAACTGGGGGAAAGTCAGTAGAATTGATTTTCAGATATTGCAGATCACACCTGGTTATCATGTGATGCTGTAGATCACAGCAGCGCCCGCAGCAGAATTGCATTCAATCACAATCCATAATTTTCCCCCAAAGATAATACATCAGTCTACCATTATCATCAAGCCGAGTGATGGTTCAGGAACGGGTTTGGTTGAACATGCCAGAATCAGAATCATGTGTATCTAAACCTGATGACAACCCATTAAAGCTACCGCACTTGACTGGTTACATTACAAACAGCAGACCTACCATCTGGTGGAGAGGGGGAAATAATCCCAAGACAAAAAGATAAGAACGAAACTCTGCAGCCATGCCACATCCCGTCATCAATGTCGATGGACTTATAAACAACTTACTGGAGGAGAGGACTCCACAAATATCCCCAGCCGTGTACATCAGTGTAAAAGACAAGGATGTAGTATCTGCACCATCCTCAGCCAAAAGTGTTGGTTCTATAATCCACCTCACCCTCCTCATGATGCCCACAGTATCACAGATGCCAGTCTTCGATCAATTTGATTCGCTGTACGTGACATGAAGAAACAGCTGAACACAGTAGATACGACACAGACAATGGGTCCTGACTCCATTCCTGTAATAGGACTGAAGACTTGTGCTGCACAACAAGCCGTGTCCCTGGGGAAGCTGTTTCAATCCAGCTCCAACTCTGACATCTGCCTGGCCACGTGGAAATTTCCTCAACTATATCCAGTCCCATAACAAGGGAGTGACTACAGTCTGACCATTTACCACGCCCTCAGTCCCGTCGCGATAGTCGCAGTGGTGGGTGTTCTTTTTGACAGAGCTGTCAAGCATCACAGAAATAATGTGCTCAGTGTGGTTTCCGATCGGTCCCCATGTGGAGATGGTGCTGTTGTGGAAATGTCACTGGATTATTGATCCAGACCAGGATAATGCTCTGGCAGCTGGTGGAATTTAAAAACAATTAACAAAATATAGAGACATAAAATCTGCTGCCAGTAATATTGTCCTTGAATCTAATGTCCATTGTAAACATCTTTTCTTTCCCCAATGTACTTTCAGGAAGTAAATCTCCCGTGCTTCCTCGTCTGTCCTACAAGTGTCTCCTGACAAGCAGGCATGTGATAAACTCTGAAATGGTCTCTGGAACTGCCAAGCAAGATACTAAATTGTATCAAATTGTTCTGAGTTCTTAAAGGATAAAACTAGTCAGAACACTGGCAACGAGCTTTGGAAAAGGGAACGGGAAACAGAGTCCTTTCAACCAGACAGATGCTGCCTTCCTAATGTTTACGAGCATGTGACAACAACGACAGAGCTTTCCCACACACTGCACAGAAACATCAGGAAGGGAACAGGGCATTAGACACTTTTAGCTTTCCTTGTTCTAGCTCATGGAGAAAAGTTTACTTTTATAACCCTGGTTAATACATTCTTCAGAAACTCATCAATTCCTGTCTTATGCTGCTCAGTGATTGACCGTCCAACCCATAGCATCACAGAAGCAGTGGCTCTGTACTGTCATAAATACAGCACGATCTACATTCGTCCCACTTTCCGATACGAGGCCCAAAACCATGTATGTTATGGCACTTCAAGTGCACGACCATGTGTTTATTGACGGTTGTGAGGTTACCTGTGTCAGCTGCCTTCTCAGGAAGTGCATTTCTGACCCCAACAGCCTCTGGATGAAAACCAATCTTCAAATCCTCACTAAACATCAAACCCTTCACTTTAAAATGATATTCCCTTGTTCTTCGCCCTTTGACTGAAAGGAACAGCTGCTGTCTATCCATCCTGTCCATGGCCCTGGTAATCTTATCTTTCTGAAGCACGTCCCTCTCAGCGTTCTCTGCTTCAAAGTAAACAACGCGAGCTGATCTACTCCATCCAAGGGAACATCCTGGTGAATCTCCACTGCACCCTCTCCAGTGCAATCACATACTTCCTGCAATGTGACTCCCAGAACTGTACATAGTTTTCCATTTGGCCTAACCATGGGCGGCACGGTGGCACAGTGGTTAGCACTGCTGCCTCACAGCGCCAGAGACCCGGGTTCAATTCCTGCCTCAGGCGGGTGACTGTGTGGAGTTTGCACATTCTCCCCGTGTCTGCGTGAGTTTCCTCCGGGTGCTCCGGTTTCCTCCCACAGTCCAAAGATGTGCAGGTCAGGTGAATTGGCCATGCTAAATTGCCCGTAATGTTAGGTAAGGGGTAGATGTAGGGGTATGGGTGGGTTGCGCTTCGGCGGGGCGGTGTGGACTTGTTGGGCTGAAGGGCCTGTTTCCACACTGTAAGTAATCTAATCTAATCAAAATTCGAAATAGCTCTTATAATCTGTGCCTCCATGAATAAAGGCAATGTTTATGGTCGCTATGCTTTGTCAACTTGTGCATTAACCCGTTTAATCACATTCAGGGATATGTGGAGAAGCACCCTCTGAGCTTCCTAGTGTGGTGCTATTCATTGAGTCCCCACACCCCCGTCTGGTTCCTTCTTCCATAGTACATCATGTACTTCCATAGTGCATCACCTCATATTTATCAGGGTTAACTTCACCGGCCATTGATCCACCCATTTGAATCATTCCATCTGTATCTTCCTGTAATATAAGGCCTTCCTCCTCACTGCCAACCAACCAGCCAAACTTTGTGTCAAACGCAAACTGATTTATCACACTCACCCCCACCCCCCTCCATATTCACAGCTGCATCATTTATGAATACTACAAAAAATAAGGTTAAAAATCACACAACACCAAGTTATAATCCAACAGTTTTATTCGGCCGCACTAGCTTTCGCAGCGCTGCTCCTTTATCACGTGATTATGCTCTTCGAAAGGTCGTGCCTCCAAATATACTGTTGGACTATCATCTAGTGTTCTGTAATTTTAAAATTTTGCGCAAGCCAGTCCAACACTGGCATCTCCGAACCACAAATAATATGGGACACAGCACTGATCCCTGTGGTACACAATTGGATACTGGTCTCCAGTGAAACAAACAGACTTCAACCAGCAGACCTTCTGTCTCCTACCACTAAGTTGACTTGGATGAAACTTGGCAAGTCACTAATGAGTCCTACCTGTTCCCTGGTTATTCTGTTCCACTTGACGTCCTAGTAGAATATCTGGGGATTCTCCCTAATCGTGTCCTGACAGCAGGTTTGCATGTCGCTGTGTTGGTCAGTCCCCTTCAAATGAAGAATTGCCTTCTTATTGCAGTCTGAAATGGTCCATCTTTTACCTGCCATTATTTGCCTTAAATGTCGAGTAGACAACCAGATAAAAATCCTGTTTATTTCCACCTTGTCATATGTTTAGTGACTTTTCTAAATTTCACTATGATCACCTCTCATTGTTTGAAACTCTAAAGAACACAGACCGAGTTTCCACATCAGGCAATCTCGCCAGCTGAGGGATTAATCTGGAGAATGTCCATTGCACACCTTCCGTGGTCAGTATATTCTTTCTCAGATTGGATCACCAACACTGGACTCAATACTCTATGTACAGTTTCATTAGCAAGCTGTGAAACTGCTTCAACATGACCTTCCGATTATGTTCTGATTCTCTTAAATGGCGGCGAATCTGACTTTAACTTTCCACTTCTACATATTCCTCCAATTACCATTCACATTACTTTATTTATGAATGCACTGCATGAGTTCTTATTAAAAATCCTTCTGAAAATCGAAATATGCCATTTCTATGTTGCAATAAACAAGTTCATATCATTCTGAAGTTTGACAAGGATGAAGACGCTGTCAGACTCTGTCAGTGCAAACTGATTCTCTCCAATGTTGCTGTTAATTTCTAAATATCCAATGCCACATCCTACATAATAGATTCCATCGGTTACCCTACAGATGTCAAGTTAATTGGTCTTCAGTTCTCCACACTATCTCTTCTTCCCTTTGCAGATGCTTGAATCCCTTCCATTCATCTACAATGCTTGGAACACATTTACTCACTTCCAGCCTCTGCAAAATGTACAGGAAAATAAAACAGTCATCGACAGCACAACTAATGCGTCTATTGCTGATTTATTTCTAATATTTTGATACGACGTTCAACTGGCTCATCAGATTTAGCAATGCTCAATTCAGCTACAATACTACTATGCTAGCCTTCAAGTACTACCTTGTTACTGATATGAATTGACTTTATGTCTTTAGTTCCACAAGTTCCATGTGATCATTTGGTATTTCTCACCGATTTTCTGGATCTTCCTTCGTGATGACAGATGCAAAGTAACTGGTTACTTTATTGGTAATTTCCCTGTTCTCCACAGTAACCTCTCCTCTCCCGATTACAAAATTCCACATTTGACCTTGCTTTTATTTAGTTTTCTTTGCAATATAGATTGCAGATTTATGTTAACTTTGTGTTCTTCCTTCACAGAATCGTTAAAAGCCCACAGCATGGAAAAGGCCCTTGGGCCCAACAAGTCCACCCTGCCCCTCCGAAGAGTAACCACCCAGACCCATTCCCATCCGATTCTACATTTTTCAACTGATGCATCTAATCTACGCATCCCTGAACACTTTGGGCAAATAAGCATGGCCAATTCACCTAACCTGTAAATCTTTGGACTGTGGGAGGAAACCGGAGCACACGGAGGAAACCCACGCAGACACGGGGAGAATATATAAACTCCACACAAACAAATTTCTGAGAATTCTCCGGTTGTCACAATGTCTAAAATTCTTCTGAACTCACTTCCTATGATTAATATAATCTTTAGTTTATTATGTTAGCCTTCATTAAGTCACTTGCCCTTTCTTTGGCGATTCTACCTTAAAGAAATATACATATTTTTCAGTCATTGCAGTATTTCTGTAAATCTGACCAGGTGTATCCAAGAACACAGCAAGAGACAAGAGAAGATATTGCAGGGGTCCTGGCTGATCTTTTTCCATCATCGCTGGTCACGTGGGAGGTCCCGGCAGACTAAAGGGTAGTGAACGTTGTGCCCTTGTTCAAGGCAGGCTGCGAAGAAGAACCTGTGAACTATAGACCAGTTAGCTTAACAATTGTGACATGAAATTTCATTGAGAAGGTTCTGAGAGATAACATATACATGCATTTGAAAAGACACTGTTTCATAAGGAGCAGTCAGCCCTGCCTTGTGCATAGGATATCAATGCTCACAATTCTTTATCGTTCTTTTGAGGAAGGGACCTGTAATGTTGATGAGGGCGGGCGGTAGACGTAGTCTATCTAGATTTCAGAAAGGCCTTTGATAAGGTTCCACATGATAGGCTGCTCTGAAAAGTGCGATGGCATAGAATCCAGGGGGATCTGGCAAATTCGATACTCAATTGGCTTGATGGTAGAAAGCAGATGCTAATACTGAAAGAATGCTTGTTGGACTTGAGGCCTGTGACTAGTCGTGTGTCTCAGGGGTTGGTACTGGGCCTATTACTGATTGTTATCTATATCAATGATTTGGATGAGAATGCACAAGGCATGATTAATAATTAGGCTGATGACAATAAAATAGGCAATACTATGAACAGTGAGAAAGGTTATCAGAAATTGCAGCAGGACCTTTACCAGCTGGGGAAATGGGCCAAGAAAAGGCAAATAGAGATTAATTTGTGGGGTGTTGCATTTTGGAAAGTTAAATCCAGGTTGGAGTTTCGTGGTGAATGTTAGACCCTGAAGGAGTGTAGAGGAACAGAGGGACCTTGGAGCTGACGTCCGTCGTTCTCTGAAAGTAGTTGAACGTAGACAGCGCAGTGAAAAAGGCTTTTGGCACACTGGCCTTCATCAGTAAGGGCATTGAGTATAGAAGTTGGCGAGTTATATTGCAGTTGGACAGGACGCTGGTAAGGCATGCACTTGGAGTATTGTGTTCGGTTTTGTTCACTTTGCCAAAAGAAGGATGTGATTAAACTGGAAAGAGGACAGAAGAAATTTACAAGAATGTTGTCAGTACTCGACGGTCTGAGTTGTAGGGAGAGTTTGGACCGGCCAGAACATTTCCCTTTGAGTGTAAGAAACTGAGGGGGAATCGTATAGAAAAGTATAAAATCATGCGATGCGTGGATAAGGTGAATGCACTCATTCTTTCTGCCAGTTTTGGGAATCAAGGTCTAGAGGACATCAGGTTAAACGTGAAAGAATAGTGGGATATTGTGGAGTGGACTCGATGGACCGAATGGCCTTACTTCCACTCCTATGTCTTATGGTCTAATAAAAAGGATCCTGAGCGCCAACTTTTTTCGGCCGAGGTTGGTATACGTATGGAATTAGCAGACAGCGGTTTGGTCGAGGCACGTACATTAACAATGTTCAACAGGCTTTTAGACAAATACGCAGACAGGAAAGATTTAGAAGAATAAGGGCAAGGTCAGAGAAATGGAATTAGCAGGTTGGACATTTTGGTCAGCACGGACCACTTTGGTCCAAAGGGCCTGTATCCATGCTGCAGGACTCCATGATTCTATGACTCTAACAACCATTGCGTGTCTACCACTTCATGCTCAAACATTTTATATTATATGCAGGCGCTGTGTAAAAGACAACATATTAACGTCTCTAATCCTCAGAGCAAGGTTACTAATGAGTCCTTCTGACCACACAAAACCAAATCCAAAGTTATCTGATCTCTTGTTTGAGTCACAACATACTCTTAAACCATATTTTTCTACGCTTATGGAATTTATTTTTCACAACATTAGCATTCACTTAGTGAACGCAGTTTCGATGCAATTTGAGATCATGCAGTAATACTGCAGCACCTACAATATTTTCATCTCCAATTTCCCGAGCATACAATGCACAGAATTTGCACGAAAGCATTGGTTTAGATGCATAATACACCAATGCTTGCTTCTCATTCCTATTTGTAAGATCCACCCAAACTGATGCTGTGGAATCTAAGGGACAGGGTCAGTGGCGTTATTAGTGATAGACCTGGACAAGACATTCGGAGAAGGTCACCTCGACGCTGACATGATCTGAAGAAATGACCAACATTACAGGACAAGTATCAATATCCTCCCCACTCTGTCAGATTAACTGTCACCATACTCTCTCTGCTCCCTCACACTCACTACCTGTTACCGCACCTACCCCCTAACAAACTCACACTCTATCTCCGAATAAGGCTCACGCACTCACACTCTCACTATTGAATTCAGCACCCTCCCCACCCCACCCCACCCCGTGCGTCCTCTCTCCCTCCACTATACTCCCACCACGAATAACACTGCATGGATACAACACTGTGGACTGACTCCCTCCGGACACCTCACCATTCCCCCTCCCCATCTACCTACACCAGCACTAACAGCAGGGCCACACACTCCAACCATCACTCCCCCCACCCTTTCTCCCATTCCAGTAGAAACGGACTGTAATAGGAGAGAAAGGGCCAGGCCAGATGGTGGAGCACCCGATATCTGATCGCTCCTTAACCCCCCCACCCCCCAACCATGTGGGGAGGACCCTGGTATGAGCCAGAGAGGACCGGGACGTGTCGTATGGAGATTCCGTGACAACCATGTCCCTCCAACTGAGTAAAAAACAATCTTCAGTGAAGGGCAATTCGCACTTTAACCATTGTGTCTGTTCTCCTAATTTTCTCCCTCCCAAAACAACAAATATCTCATTGTAGAGCGATACAGGCACAAAAATATTCAGAGACATATGTTAACACGCTAATATACTGACACTCACAGTACATACACGGAGATAGAACCGCACACGTGTAGTGGCATACGGAGACATAGACAGTCGCACACAAATAGACACAAGCACAAGTAAAACGCACAGGCTAATACACAGATAAACAGATGTCAGCACATAAATACACAAACACACAGATAAATGAACAAACACACACAAGTGCACATACAGCCCACATAGACACAGACACTAGTACTTATAAGACAGAGATAGATAGGTTTTTGTTGAATAAGCATGTCAAGAGTAACAGAGAGTAATCAGGGGAATGATGTTGAGAAATCTCTAAGTCAATATTAAATGGCATTCAGAGTTGATGGATCGAATGTCCTAATTCTGCGTTTTCAATGCTAGTGTGGTGTCATGCTATCAGTTATTCTCTTCCTGGGACAGGAGCAGAGAATGAGTTTAATGCATATTTGATTGAAAAGAATCAATGGTACTATTGGACAGGTTTAGACGGCTGAATGCTTTATGTCTATGCCTAATTATTCCGTCCGTGTGTTTCAAAAGAGGTGGTGCTTTGATGTTAGGTTAACACAGATTAAAATAACAGGTCCAACACTGAAATAAGGTCGCCCCTTTCACTTTAGTGGTGTACTATCTGTAGGGTCCTCATCCTCAGGGAGCAGTGAAGACTCGGTTTTTGAAGATATTCAAGGCTGAGCTCGACTGATCTTCGCTGGACAGGAGAGTCAATATTTATTGGGAACAGACAGGAGACGGATGGTCAAACACAATCGGATCAGTCATGAGCATTCTGACTGGTGGCACCGAATGGACAACTGCTGTCCCTACCCCATGTGTTGTTCCCTCAATCCACACTCGAGGCTGTTACAGAGACATGCTGCTGTCCCTACGCCATGTGTTGCTCTCGTAATTCACGGCCAATGCTGTTACAAAGATATACTGCTGTCCCTACCCCATGTGTCGTTCCCTCAAACCGCCCTTCGATGCAGTTACAGAAATATACTGCTGGGCCTACCCAATGTATTGTGCCCTCCATCCACCCCTCGACGCTGTGACAGAGATGGGGGCCTTCTCAATCAGCCAGTCATTATCGTTACCATGAGACTGCAAGAGACCATTCTGCCTATTTAACGAGTTACAGAGGAAAATAGAACTAATCATTTTAGCTCATTGAGTACATTTTACTGCACAGGAGTCCATTTAAACTGCGTGAGCTGCTACGCAGCAAGCTGTTGCTAACAAGAAATAGGGTAGAGATAAATGCTTATTTTCACATTACAAAGCTGTAACAGGTGGAGTGCCTCAGAGATCACTATGGGATCATCAACGATCAATATCTGTATCGAAGATCTGGAGGAAGGGACTGGATATATCAAAGCCCAATTAGCTTAAATACCAAGCTGGTCATCAAGTATGTCATCAAATGGAGGTCGTGTGTCATCAATGTGATATAGGCAAAGGGAGGTTAGTGAGCAAACCTTCAGCAGATATAGCATCATTTGAGTTGTCTATTTTGGATGGAAGGATAAAACAATGGTAAACAATTTAAGTGGAAAGAGATTGCAGAACTCTGTGATACAGATGGTATTCATGATTCTGGTACAATAGTCATATGTAGTTAGTCTGCACTTGCTGTAAGTGATTTGAAAGCTTAGAGGAATGATTGTGTTTCTGGCAAAAGGTCCCATGTTTAATCAGGAATGTTTTACTGCATCTGTACCGGTAAAAGTGAGGAGTGCAGATGCTGGAGATCAGAGTCGAACGGTGTGAGGCTTGAAAAGCACAGACATCCAGGTAGCATCCGAGGAGCAGGAAAATTGGCATCACGGGTATAGGTCCTTCATCAGGAATATGCCCGAAACAACGAGTCTCCTGTTCGTTGGGTGTGCCTGACCTGTTATGGTTTTCCAGCTTCACATTTTACGAGTCTACATCAGTAGGGGGCACTGCTAAGACCACATCTGGCACATTATGTGCAGTTTTGATCCCTTAACCGAAAAAAATGTTATGGAAGCTTATCAACAATGTTTTGTTCACACCTTCCTGGAATGAAGGCCTTTTGTTCTGAAACATTATCAGTTTTGGACTTAGATGAGAAATCCTTTTGAAGCATATGCAATTTTGAGAAAAGTCAGCTGGATGCATATTTTCTCTTCTCAGGGAGAAAAAAACAATGGAATACATTTTAAGAATAAAGTGTATTATTTTAGCACAGATATTATAAAAACATCAAACGATTTTTAAAAATTAAGCATATGCATACCAATGATCGCTGGGTTCAAGTCCAGCGAGGGAAGGGATTCAGTTGGACCGGTGCAGTGATCAAGTGGATTTAGTGAAGGGATCTGGTACAATGACTGGAGAGATCCAGCTCAATTATCACTGAGATCAAGTAGAGCGAGTGAAGGGATCCAGTAGGACCAGCGCAGTGATCCAGTGGATTTAGCGCAGGGATTCACTAGGATGACTGGATGTATCGAGTTCAATGATCACTGGGATCAGGTCCAGCGAGGGAAGGGATCCAGTTGGACCGGTGCAGTGATCAAGTGGATCTAGCACCAGGATCCAGTATGATGACTGGAGGGATCTAGTTTATTGATCACTGGGATCAAGTCCAGCTTCTTCATTTCATCTCACCCCAACCAATCTTTATAATCTGGCATTTCCATGACTGATGCGCCTAGCCTGCACATCCCTGGACATTATGGGTAATTTAGCGTGGCCAATCCACCTAACCTGTGCATCTTGGGACTGTGGGAGGAAATTGGAGAACGTAATTGAACATGAATCTCTGGTACGGTGATGCAGCAGTGCTAACCACTGAGCTACCCAGTGTGGGCAACACAACTTGCCTGCATATTTCAGCACTTGAAAAGTGACATTTGAGCAGGGAGATTCCATAAGATCCAGACCTGTCATTGAGCGACAAGAGGAGGGCATTGAGATCTTGAACGGCTTGGTCAGGAACAGAAGCAGGACATGCACGCCATCGAGACTATAACGTAGGAACACCAAGAGGACATTCAGCCCAGCGAATGTATAAAGCAGGAACAGAATGTGTCCAATCAGCTACTCATGTCTCTTACACAGCAATTAACACAGACCTTTTACAGCCTTGTGCCTGTTACACAGGAATTGTGAAAGGAAATGTAGAGATTATAGAAAGCAAATAAATTATAATAACCAAACTCATTAGGGAATGAAAAGTTGTGAGAAATCTATTGGTATTGAAGACAAATTGTTAGATTCCATTATGAAGGAATTAATAACAAGAAATTTTCAAAGTCAAGCCAGAATCCAGCACAGTCAACATAGTTTTATGAAGAATGAGTCATGTTTGAATGATTTGTCTAGCTTTCTTAAAAATGTGATAAACAAAGAACAAAGAAAATTTACAACCCAGGAACAGGCCCTTCGCCCTCCAAGCCTGAGCCGATCCAAATGTACTTTCTAAACCTATCGGTCAATTCCTAAGCTTCTGTATCGCTCTTCTCCCCCCCACTCATGCATCTGTCCAGACGCATCTTAAATGAATCTACTTTGCCTGCCTCTACCACCTCTGCTGGCAACGCCCACCACCCGCTGTATGAAATACTTGCTGCATGTATCCCCCTTAAACTTTACACCTCTCACCATGAAAGCTTAACCTGTCGTTATTGAATCCTTCGCCGTGGGAAAAAGAGCTTGTCTCTATCCACCCAGTCTATACCCTTCATGATTTTGCAAACCTCAATCAGGTCCCCCCCAAACTCCTTTTTTCTAATGAAAACAAAGCTAATCTACTCAACCTTTCTTCATCGCTAGAACCTTCCATACCAGGCAATATCCTCAAAAACCTTCTCTACATGGTCTCCAAAACATCCACATTCTTTTGGTAATGTGTCGACTAGAACGGTACACAGTATTCTAAATGTAGCCGAACCAATGTCGTGTACAATGTTAACATGACTTGTCAGCTCTTATACTCAATACCCCGTCCAATGAAGGCCAGTGTACTATATGCCTTCTTGACCACTCTATCCACCTGTGCAGCAACCTTCAGGGTACAATGACCTGCACTCTCAGATCTCTCTGCTCATCAACTTTTCTCAAGGTTCTTCTGTTCATTGTATAATTCGCTGTCAAATTAGTCTTGCCTACATGCATCAACTCACATTTGTCTGGATTGAACACCATCTGCCAATTTTCCGCCCGACTCTCCAGTCTATCTATATCCTCCTATATTCTCTGACAGTCCCTTATTCTTTCTGCTACTCCACCAATCTTCGTATCATCTGCAAACTTGCTGATCGTACCAACAGTGCCTTCTTCCAGATCATTTATTTATATATATATATATATATATATATATATATATATATTACAAACAACAGCGGCCCCAATACTGACACCGATGGTCCACCACCGGTTACTTTTCTCCATTTCAAGAAACTCACTTCAACTAGTAATCTGTCTCCTGTTTCTCAACCAGTTCTTTATCCACCTAGCTAGAACACTCTGCACACCATATGACTACAATTTCTACATTAGTCTACCACGGGGAACCTTATCAAACGCCTTACTAAAGTTCATGTGTATGACATCAACAATCCTTCCTTCCTCTATCAACTTGGTCACTTCCTCAAAGAACTCTATTAAGTTGGTAAGGCACGATCTCTCCTGCACAAAATCATGTTGCCTATCACTGAAAAGCCCATTGTTTTCTAAATATGAATGGATCCTATTCCTCAGTACCATCGCCACAACTTTCCCACCACTGATATCGAGTTCAATGGTCTGTAGTAATCTGGAATATCCCTAGTACCCTTCTTGTACAGGGGGACATCATGAGCAACCCTCCAGTCCTCCGGCACCTCACATGTATATAAGGATGCCACAAAGATATCTGTCAGGGCCTCAGCTATTTCCTCTCTCACCTCCCTCAGCAACCTGGGATAGATCCCATCCGGTCCTGGGGATTTGTCCACCTTAATAACCTCTAGCGTACCCAACACATCTTCCTTACTTATGTCAACATGATGCAGACTAATCAAATTTCTATCTCTAATCTCAACATTCCTCATGTTCCTCTCCTCAGTGAGCACTGATGCAAAGTAATCATTCAAAATCTCACCAATTCTTTCAGGTTCGACACACAGCCTTCCTTCATTATCTTTTAGTGGACCAATCCTTTCTCTAGTTACCCGCTTGCTTCTTATATAAGAATAAGATGCTTTGGGATTCTCCTTAATTCTGCTTGTTAAAGCTATGTCATGACAACTTTTAGCCCGCTAGATTCCTCGTTTAAGAGATGGGTAATGGGGCTCATCTAGATGTATTATATCTCGATTTCCAGACAGGAGTGCACAATGTGCCTCACAATAGATTAATACGCAAGACAAGACCACATGGGGAAAGGAAAGATTTATTTACTAAGAGAGATAATGGGATAAGCAATAAATAAGTACGATATGTAGCCACTGGTTTTAGACCGGATCGGACAATGTCAAAATTCACACGACAGTCGGTTCGAGTCCAACGGGCGTATTTGAAAACACAAGCTTCCACAGCGCTGCTTCTTCGTTAAGTGTTAGAGAGAGAGGAAGACCTTAGACCCAGAAGTTATAAGGAAAAGATCAAAGGATTGTACAACTCATGCGCATGAATCGTACACACCTAAGATGGCTCTTAAATCCTTAATCACTTAGAATCGAGGTGTAGGTTTTGATTGATTGATATGCAAAACGCAAACATTATCGATGTAAAGGAGGTGATGCCTCCGATCAGGCAATGTATTTCAGTGGTGAGGTCTTGTTTGGAGTTTGTCTGTGTCTTCATCTGGAGTCAGACTGGGTTTGTTCCGAGTTCAGGAGTGTATAAAATGCCACGTTGACTGACTGTCTCCAAATTGTATGTTTTTGGAACAAAATAAAGCGTATCGGCAAATTCAAATGCAAATTCACGCTGCAGATTTGTACGTGTATACGTGTGTGTGCGTGTACGTGTGTGTGAGGGGGTGTGCCTGTGTGAGGGGGAGAGACAGAATGTGTGCAAGTGAGAGAGACTGAGGGGGAGTGTGTGTGTGAGTACGGGATGAATATATAGTGGGTATGGGTGTGCATGCGTGTGACAGAACAGAGTGTGCATGTGCGCATGTGAGACGGGGGAGTGTGTGTGTGTGTGTGTGGAGCGAATAGGCAGTGGGTGCATGAGTTTATGCAACAGGGAGAGTGAGAGTGTGTGTTTGTCCAGGCGAAAACACAAACAGATACCACAGATCCCTTTCCCCACAGGCACTCACTCCATGGTTTCAGAGCTTCCCCTCTCTGCAGCCTCTGCTCCATTTGTTGTGCATGTTACAGACCCATATGCTGTAACTACAGTCCCCATGCTCCATCCCGAGTTGGGTCACCAATTCCTCAGGTCTTCCAGAATGTCTGAGCCTGCTCACAGCACAACCTCCAGCAAACCATCCCCACCACCTCCACTAACTTTTCATTGACAGGAGTCAGTCAGATGCCCCACAGCTCCAAGCCTTATGGACTGACCAGACCCCTCAAAATATTTTAAAAAGGCAGCCGAGACCTTAACTTTTCCTTATTTTAACTGTAGATGTGAACTGTGTGTTCCACAAATGTTGCAACTGGTCAACCGACTCAACGTTAAGTAATATGTAATCCATTCAAACACTCCAATTAAAACACAATCAAACAGATGAACAATTTGAAATAGCTTCTCAATTGGAACACTTACGCAAACAATAGATACAGTGCCTTCTACTAATTAACTGTACTAATACAGGAACATCCCATAAACATGTTCCTTGACACAAAGGTACATTCAAAAACAGAATCTTAGGTGCAGTTCTCCAATCCAGGAAGAAGCATCTTCAAGAAAGTTTTCAGAGAAAGGAGCAGCTCAGGATCATGTACTGAAGCTTCCAACCCGCCTGGGACACCGAGCAGCTTCTGAATGCTGCAGCTAAAATCAAAATGAGTAGATCTGGTCTGGGAGAGCTGGCCACTGCCCTCCAATTGTTACCACTGTTTCAATAAAACCTAAAGGCCTCGTAAGTTAGTTACTTCAGCCGTTTTCAGGGGGCAGTTCGGCTGCTCTGCCTTTAAGACTTCTCTTCAAAAAAAAAGAGAAAATAACATTTTCAAAATGACAGCATTGTCACATCTCCTCCTTTGACAAAATGAACCATTAACACACAACAGCAGCTTCTTTTTAAACCCATTATTCTTACTCTATTAGTGGACTACAATACATATATACGACATTGACAATAAGTATGCAAACATTCACAACTCCATTCTATTTCAGTCTGTATACTCCTGCCGCAGAACACCTTTGTCTTTCTTCATTCAAGTCTCGACAACTTGTCAGCAAGTACAGTTTCTTGTCCTGTCACCAGTATAACTTCCAAATCGAATGGCAGCAACAAAAAAACCTATATCTGAACAGATCAGATGTTTTCTCCCTAAATTTCTCTAAAGTCGTTTAGGCATTATGATCGTATATAGATTTGTCTTGGGCAAGTTATTTGCAAGTTAAATGCTGAAATGTTGTGACACCAATACCAAGCTCAAAGTCTCCTTCCCAGTTGTGAAATACTTCTGTTGGTGATTTCACCGGACACACCAACCACACCTTACATAATGGAGCAATTTGCATCTCTCCAATAGTTCTTCTGAATGACATGTCTCCTCATTTCTCAGCATCAAGAAATTACATGCCTCTAGACCTCTTAATGTTGTAATGTCTTTTCCTGCTACTCCTGGCCTATGCTAGTCAACCTTACTCTCACAGGTGTATATTTTAAGAAGTTATCATACATTCTTCTCAATCCATCATGGTATCCAAACTTTGATTTGTGGACGAACTCATAATCATCAGCCATTTCTGCTTCTAATCTTGCCATTGTAAATCTCTCCTCTTCTGCGCGAGTTCTCACTATTGCAGGAAGTGAATTTTTGAATTCCTTCGAAAAAAGAACCTTTCTAAGAGTGTCATAAGTTTGCTCAGCTTTTTATACCCTTTCCCACCTTTCAAAATTACTTTGATTCTTTCAAACTTAATTTGCTTTTTTAGATTCCTGAAACACTGTCTGTCGGCTTCTGACACAAGCTCATATGCTTTCTTCACCTTATACTCCACAGATACCTCCTCCAATAGGGATACCAACAGCCTGCAATACACCCCATTGTCCATGGAGCACCACATGGGACAGGCTGGGAAGTGAACAACAGCCTGACATGCACCATTTCATTGTCTCTGCACTTCACCATGCCAGCAGTCGATACACTAGGGAGCCGGAAACCAAGGTCAGGGAAAGGTACAGAGGGACGGAGAGATTCACATTAAAGACAGAAACAGATAGTTAATTACCTGAGAACCTGTTGTGGAAATATGGGGAAAAACAGAGCAGTGGGACTAACTGGAGGAGTGAATCATTCTAGAGAAAAATTATAAGCATGAGAACATTGAATAAAGGTATTTTCAGGTGAATTGAAATGGTTTGTTCAATCAAATTCTGAAACTGATTCACAGAACACTTCAAACAACGAACGCTGGGACAAGATGACAGCCCAGCATGGAGAGCTGTGCACACTATGGTCGTGTATTGCTCAGTAACCTGCACTATCTGCCCAGCATGGGGAGTATTGCAAAACCTGATTATCATTTGGGAATGATACACACAACAGATTACTGTCTAAAAGGGGAGGATTTCCAGTATAAGTGAAGATGTGTGTGTGCATGTGCATGTGCGCGAGTATGCATGTGTTTGTGTCTGTGTGTGTATGTGCGTCATGCACGTGGGTGTGTGGGTGGGTGCGTGTGTGTGATGCATTTGGGTGTTGAATGCAAAAATCATTGCAAGAGAGTAAATACACATGAAGGAAAACAGATTAAGTATGAACCACTGGCAGGGATTTGGATAAACGACACAGAGACTGAGGAAAGTTTCATGAACAGATGAGTTAAAGTGCTTAAGAATAGTAAAATAAAGACATTGCCAGACAAAATAGCGATATAGATCAGCGTGCACAGCAATGTCAGATGAATGGAATTTTGGTGTGTTTTCGAATCAGATTTGTTTCTGCAGATTTCAACCTGAGAGTGTCAGCAGCAGATTGTTGTCATCATTAAGTCTGTATTTCACAGTTCGAGATTCAAACAGCAGATGAGTTAAGATAGTGAAGTACTTTCTGGAGCAGTGTGTAGTTAAAGGTAATAATGGTCAGGGCATGCTGTCAGGAATCAGCTTATGGCCAAAAGGATCACTAAAGTTGTGATTAGTCTGTTCCAGACACAACCTGCATGTTTCACCTACACGCACCAACCTGCCCCCACTCCCCACGCCCCCCCTCCTCCCCCCCACCATGATTTGGAGATATACTGCTGTTGCTTCAGAATCGTTGGGTCAAATTTCCGGTATTCCCTCCCTACTGGCATTGTGGATAAACCCATAGCAAGTGGACTGCAGCAATTCAAGAAGGCATCTCTCCACCTTTTCAAGGGCAAATAGGAATGGGCCATTAATGCTGGACAGCCAGCGATGCCCAAGACCCAGAAATGAATGAAAAAAGATATTGGCCAGGGATGGGATGGAGCCCCAGGAAGAAAATGGAGTTTGTAAACATAATAGACGACAATGACCCCCACACTCCCAATATTTAAATAACAAGGGCAGAGAGACAATAGTTCATATCTGCAATTGAGTAGGTCAACATAGAGACCCATGCGTAATACTGCCAGATGCAAAGAGGGAACAGGAATTGAACTGGATTCAAAGTCTCAACAGGAACACTATTGGGGGCAAGAAGCGTCGACTACACGAAATAACACAAATTCAGCCGTAACTGGCTTATAGAAAAAAAATATCTGGACAGTGAGACTTACCAGGTACACCAACGATAGACAGGAGAGGATAATAAAAATATTGAATAATGTGAAGTGCACAAGAGATCCGCGATGATAATGACAACCGTCCATAATACATAGAAAGATACCAAATATGATAGGATAAACTCCTGTCCATTGTTGGAACATTCCAGTCTAATGTTCTGAGATTCTGATCCATTGTTGGAACATTCCAGTCTAATGTTCTCAGATTCTGATTATTGTTGGAACATTCCAGTCTAATGTTCTCAGGTTCTGATCCATTGTTGGAACATTCCAGTCTAATGTTCTCAGGTTCTGATCCATTGTTGGAACATTCCAGTCTAATATTCTCAGATTCTGATCTCTCCTCGCTTCTGTCTGGAGCTGCTGATCCCTGTTAGTGCTGTTGGTGATTCTCCCGCTCATACTCTGGCATAACACATTGAACGGCACCCATTTATGATTAAAAGATGGGAACTCTCCACCGGGGTATTTAGAATCCATGGAGACTGACATCAATCACAATCACTGAACAAACAGGTTCAGTTAACCCCTTCCTTACATCACATCTCATATCACAATAAAAGGGAATATTTCCTCAGTTTGGATGGAATGGATGAGTGTTACTGGATGGACTATGAATCGTACATTTTTAAAATATTTTTCCTTGAATGTGCGGGTACTGTAAGAGCACTGCAGGATTGTTCATGTACCACTCTGTCTATTAAAGGAGACAGGGTTTAAATGTCAGACTAGCTGCATAAGATATCTGGTGAGGACATTTCTGGATACACTGACACAAGAAAGTGAGGATTGCAGATGGTGAAGATCTGAGTCGGGAAAGTGGTGCTGGAAAAGCACAGCCAGTCAGGCAGCATCCGAGGAGCAGGAAAATCAACATTTTCAATAGGAAAAAAGGCTTGAGGCCCAAGGGTGTTAAGAGATAAATGGGATGGGGTGAGGTTGGTGGGAAGGTAGCTGTGAATGTGATAGGTCGATGAAGGTGGTATGTCGGAGAGGAGAGTAAAGGGATAGGTGGGAAGGATAATGGACGGGAGGACACATCAACAGTTCCGTGCTGAGTTGGAAGGTTAGATTTGGGATAAGGTGGGGGTCGGGAAATGAGAAAACTGGAGAAATCATCATTGATCACATGTGGTGTAGGGTTCCAGGGTGGAAGATGAAGCTTTCTTCCTCCAGGCGTCGGGTGGTTAAGGAGTGGAGGTGGAGGAAGCCCAGGACGTGCATGTGCATGGCAGAGTGGGAGCGGGAGTTAAAGTGCTCAGCTTCGGTGCGGTGTGATTGGTTGGTGTGGGTATCCCACAGATGCTTTGTGGAGTGTTCCGTAAGTTGGTGTCCTGTCTCCCCAATGTAGACGAGTTAACATCGGGAGCAATGGATACAGTAGGTGCCATATGTGGAAGTGCAGGTAAAAATCCAATTGACGTGGAAGGTTCCTTTGGGGTATTGGACAGAGGTCAGGGAGAGGTGAAGGTGCACGTGTTACAACTCCTTCGGTGGCACGGTAATGTGCCAAGATGGCAGGGTGGGTTGGTGGGTGGTGTGGACCTGACAAGAGAGTCGCACCTGGAATGTTCTTTATGGACAACAGGTAGGGTGGGGAGGGAAATATAACCCTGGTGGTGGGGTCTGTTTGTAGGTGGTCCAGATGGGGGACGATGATACATTGCATCTAGAGGTTTGGTAGGGAGGAAGATGAGGACCAAGGTGTTCTTTCCCTGTTGCATTTGGAAGGTGCAGGAAGTGGATAGGATGCGCTGGAGGGCATCGTCGACCATGTAGGAGGGAAAATTGCGGTCTTTGAAGAAGGAGACCATTTGGGATATACACTGGGTTCAGAGTATGGTATTGGAAAAGCCCAGCAAGGCTGGCAGCGTCCGAGATCGCTTTTGCCTGAAAAATCGATTTTCCTGCTCCTCGGATACTGCCTGACCTTCTGTGCTTTTCCAGCACCATATTATCGACACTAATCTTCAGTACCTGCAATACTCACTTTCGCCAACACACGAGGCTCAGGGACTTTCATAATACTGCCTTGAATTCAGTTTACCCTGCTTTAGAAAAGATGTTGTTAAATTTGAAAGAGTGCAGAAAACTTTTCCAAGTTTGTTGCTAGTGTTAGGAGTGGGTGATGTTGAGCTACACGGAGAGTACGAATAGGTTGGGGCTATATTCCCTGGGGTGTTGAGTCTGAGGAGTGACCTTACTGAGGTTTATCGAAGTGAATCCCAATTCTCCAGGGTGAGCAACGTCAAAGGCCAGGGAAATAGAACAGTTTTACTCACATTTGAAATGGACAATAACACATGGGACAACACGTCACTGAACGATGGGGATAGATTGAAGAATGGGACTGGCCAGTGGAGTCAGAATTTGGAGGGTCCAACCACAAGAATGAGAACAAAAGTAAAAGCATTGCCATATCATTTGAAGTCATTAGTTATATTACATTCTCAATCCACCTCAGAGGACCAGCCCAGACACCTTAAACCCAGAGGAGATATCTGTTCAGCATGGAGCACTGTGCAGAACCATGCTCATGTATTGCTGAACACAACCCTGCAATTGGTCCAGAGTATAACACTGTACAGACCTCTGAAGTGATTGATCTATAAACCCAGATGAGATATGTGTTCAGTATGATACACTGTGCAGGCCGGACTGGTGTACTGTACAATAAAATCCCCAATCGACACAGAGTGGAAAGGTATGCAGACCACAGCAGTGTATTGATCTATAAAACCAAATGAGACATGCGACCATGGTGTGGAACTGTGTCCACCACCCCAGTACGTTTCTCAGTAACACTGCATGAGATCACTGTCCTGCGTACAGTATCCTGTAACATTAGCCAGTGCTTCCAGGAATAATTGGTGAATGGGATATTGGTGTGAGTTCAGGAGAATTTTGGATAAACATTTGTTCTGCAGCCATTGTAACTGGGAGTAGGGTCAGCACAGACTTCGACCCATTGGGCTGAATCTAACAATAATTTGTCTCAGTGCCATGTTCGTTGAATGTGATAGAGGGATCGTTCAACACTAGGCTGAGCTAGTTTCCTGGTGCTATCGTATCGAACTCACCTCATTAACAACCACCCCTCGCCATGTTGTCCCTCTCATTCAATGCCAGACTGATTCTAACACCCATCATGGCTGGAGGAACTCACCATCGCTGGGATACCCCTGGATATTCTGTGATCCCTGGCACTGTGGCCAGCTTTAAAAGGCCAACGGGCACATGTTTGAGCTTTCTCTATTAGGAACTGCCCTGCAAAGTTTACCCCGAGCATGGCAGATAAGGGGCAATTACACCACAGTTTGTCGACACTGGCACGGAGGTCCTGGTGGATGGGCTAGTACAGGGAGGGGAACGTTCTCTTCCCAGAGGGGCCACACCACCAGACCCACCGAGCATGATCTGAGCTCACCACCCAGTTGAGTGCAGTATCTGCAATCTGAAGAAATGTCCAGCAATACAGGACAAGCATCAATAACCTTCCACGTTCTGTCAGGATAAGGGTCACCATGTTTTCTCTGCTCCTTCACACTCACTGTATGTCTGTTATCGCAGCGACCCCCGAACAAGGCTCATGCTCCACCACTCTCACTACTGCATGTAGCATCTTCCCCCTCTCTCTCTGCTTCTCTCACCTCCACTATACCCCCCACACTAACAACACTGCATGGATACAACACTGTGGACAGACGCCCCTCCGAAAACCTCTTTATTCCCCCCTCACACCTACACCAGCACTAACAGCAGGACCACCCACCCCCCACCCTCCCTCCCATTTCAGAAGCCTGGAATAGGACAGAAAGGGACAAGCTGGGCGATGGAGTGCCCAATATCCGTTCCCTCACCGGCCATGTGTGGAGGACCCTGGTACGAGCTGGAGGGGACCGGGACGTCTCGTGTGGAGATTCGGAAACATCCACATCCCACTGACCGAGTAAGGAGCAATGTTCAGTGAAGGGCAATTCTCACTTTAAACCCACTGGCAGCTCCATTTCCCCCCGGCACAACTTAGAAGCTGCGGCCCTGATGCGATCTCCCTTTTGTATCGAGCTGCTACAAATGGAATCCCCACGGTCTCGGTGGGCAGGAGGGTGGGCTCACATCACATCGTCACCACCACCTCCCAGGAAGGGAGCACGGAGACTCCCTCCTACACCTCCCCCTGTAAACAACTCAGATACTGAAGCTAATCTGTGATAGTTACTGCTCTCCCCACTTGTCCTGACATCTTCAATAATCTGTGTTCATACACACCGAGGTCGCTCTGCTCCTGCACCCACTTTATAACAGCACAGCATATTTTCCTTCCAAACTTCATCACATCACACTGTCTTGCATTGATCGTCGTATGAAATATACCTGAACTCTACACCAAATTGGCGTTGTCTTGTTGCTGTTGCACTCCATCCTCCACACACTTCACAATTCTTCCAGGTTTGCTGACATCAACAAGCATCGAAGTTGTCATAGTGTCACACGCCAGTCAAAATAACTGAAAGAGAATGTGGTGCTGGAAAAGCACAGCAAGTCAGAAAGTAAGGACTGCAGATGCTGGAGATCAAAGCGGAGAGTTGGTGCTGGAAAAGCACAGTAAATCAGGCCAGAATCGGGATTATACACAGGGCTGATGAAGGGCTTATGCCTACAATGCTAATTCTCCTTGTCTTCGGATGCTGCCTGACCTGCTGTGCTTTTCCAGCACCACACTCTCGGTTTTGATCTCCAGCATCTGCAGTCCTTACTTTCCCCTACAGAACAATTGAAATACTGACAGACTCACTGATGTGATCAAGGTGTATATTGATACCTAAGGAGCGTCAGAAATGACAACACACATCCCAAAGATCCAGAGAAGAAAACTGACATGCTGCAAACAGAGAAATAGAAATAATATTGTACACCATACAGTGGGTGAAATAGCGAGAATTTGCCACAGAGAAAGAGAAATACCGATTGAATCCCATGTTTGTCTAATGTCAGTGTATCTGTGTGTGTATTTATTTGTATGTCTGCATCTTCGTGTATGTAATAGTGCATGTAACTGTGTGTATTAGTGTGTGTGGGTGTACCTCTGTGTGGGAATGGTCTGGTCGTCCCTGTGTTGGTTAAAGTGATGGAATTCCACACTCTGCTGGCCTTTCCACTCCATTGCACAGACAGTGGCGGAGGGTGAAAACCATCTGGTAGGAGGGAGGGCAGCAGGTCACAGCATCATACAAACTGACACCAACATCAACAGTACACTGATAGACAGACAGACTCAGTCACAGACACACAGACGCAGACACAGACTCTCTGTCTCTCTGTCTCTCTCTCTCTCTGTCTCTCTCTCTCTCTCTCGAGACTGGTGTGGAGAGATTGCAATTGTACTGAGGATCATATGGAGAAATGTCTGTGCTCCACAGCATTTGTCTTCAGACGTCTGTTAGTGAACCATTGTGGAAGAAGATGAGATAATTTGATTGCACGTTCTGCACGTTCTGCTACTTGCATTTTATTTGCTCTACACTCTGACAAATGATAAGTGCGAAAGCATTCTTAATGACCCAATGGTGCCAGCAGGTCAATGCTAGTCATTTCCACCTCCTTTTCTAATATCTCAGGGACAGCATTGCAAGGGATCAGATAAACTCCTCTCTGTTGCCAAGGCTATTCTTTGAAGCATGAATGTGGGTGATTCACAGTTATTGATACATTCTCAAGCAAACGATGAGTTCTCTACTTTCCCCCTGTAGTTCAAAGATGTGCAGGTTAGATAGATTGGTCATGCCAAGTAGTCCATAATGCTTAGGGGTGTGCAGCTTAGATAGATTAGCCATGTGAAACACAGGGTTAAAGGGATGGGAATGATTGTGGGTCACTCTATGGCTGGTCAGTGTGAACTAGAGGGAATGAATTACAAACTGAATGGATTCTATGAAGCCTACTGCTTGCAAAGTGGAGTTGGTGAACCAGCAAAGGATTATATTACATCATTTTAAACATACGAGGAAACAAGGCGTTATTCCCCATTTCAATTAATCACCTGTCACCAAAACAAGAGAGATCCCATTACAGTGTTTCAGAACAGAGCAGAACTCTCAAAATAGATTAAGAAGTTAGCCTGGACCCTAATGTTTTCTTACTTTAAACATAAGGTGCCGTGTTCCAGATCCAATTCAGTTGATCAAACTAACTACACAAATCACAGTTTATATGAACACTATAGTATAAATATTAATCAAAGAAAGATGAATATGGAATAACTCTACTCTATTGGAAATCTTAACGAAACTCAGTAAATCATTTTACTACTAAACAGTAACTGTTCCAACGTGGGAACAGCTCATAAACGCACTCTGGGCACAAAATTCAGAAAAACAAACTGCAGGACATGCAATTCCTGCAACCCAGACAGGAAAATTCAGAGAGAGTAGCAGCAAGCGACATTTAGTACAGTGTTCAACCTGGTGAGATCCCGGCTACAACTGCGGCAAACTGTCGACTATACGCCCTGCTTCTTTGAGACATTGACTGTACTCATTGAGGCTGCTTCTATTGTTCCAACTTGTAAAAAACTAAGGTCCCACAAACTATTTACTCTAGTTGCTCTGGAAGATTGCTCGGTAACTCTGCCTGAAAACTTAAATTTAAAAGAGTCCAGGATAAAATAATCCCTTAAATCTACAACAGACACATGCACAAACACACATACAGACACTCATATATGAACAAACATGCAAACACAGTAACACAGTAGCGGCTTTGAGATAGAGTTTGGTAAACTTTTGATTAATAAGTGAATCAAGGATAATTGGGAGAAGTGAGGAGTATGTGGTTGAGAAACAAACCATCCAAGATCAAGCAGCAGAGCAGATTCGATGGAGCTAATTCTGTTCTCGTTTCTTATGATACTTTGATATCTGGAAATGGCTTTCTGAGGGTGCTGTGCAGACTGGCTTTGATAGATAATAAACCAAAATATAGTCATTGGTAAAGTGGGGCATGTTTGGAAGCTGAATGTTTTATGTCTATTCCTAATTATTGTCATTTCCTGTTCCTCAAAAGCAGTGGTGAATTTATTGTGAGGTTTGCACATTTTGCACGTTCTCCCTGTGTCTGCGTGGGTTTCCTCTGGGTGCTCCGGTTTCTCCCACAGTCCAAAGATGTGCAGGTCAAGTGAATTGGCTATGTTAAATTGCCCATAGTGTTAGGTGCATTCGTCAGAGGGAAATGGGTCTGGGTGGGTTACTCTTCAGAAGGTCAGTATGGACTGGTTGGGCCAAAGGATCTGTTTCCACACTGTAGGGAGTTTAATTTACTCTAATTTAAACTAATCTGATCAAATATATTATAAAATAAGCGCCTTCTAATTAAGACTGAGTTAAGGATTTTTTTTCTTCTTGTCGATTTTCACATTCCCAGGGAACAGTGAAGACTGGGTTATTGAAAGTATTCAAGACCGAGCTGAACTGACCATTGATAGACAACAGAGTCAGTGTTTATTGGGAACAGACAGGAAAAGGATGCTCAGACACAATCATATCAGCCAAGAGCATTCTGAATGTTGCAGCACGCCTGAGGGGGCGATTGGCCAACTAATGATCCTATCTCCTATGTTGTTCTCTGAATCCACTCCTCAATGCTGTTACAGAGGGAGAGAAAGACCACATTCAGCCAGGAAGGAAATAAGATAGCGGGAGACCATTATGCCCCTCTAAGGAGTTAGACAGAAATGAGGTGATGGTATTCAGCCATCCAGTACACACTACACAGCACAGGACGAGGCCATACAAACTGCCTTCGGTGCTGAGCAATCACAGCAGCCTCCTGAATATAACAGGAAGTAGTGCTTTGAGATTAATATTGGTTTGCAGGTTGTAAAACAGATATATATTAATCTCTGAGTTACTCCACTAGTTACAGTTATTTGGATGACCCGATGGATTGAAGCTATATGAGCTAATTTATCAAGATTGTCATACAATGCTTCGTCAACTGGACGCAGGGAGTCAGCAATGGGATACAGACAGGGGTGGTTTAGTGCGAAAATCTTCAGCAGAAACTGTTTAATGTGCATTATGAGAGTGGGTGTTTTGGAAGAAGGATATAAAATCACTAACTGTTTAAATGGTGAGAGATTTCAGAACTCAGTGACACACAAGGATTTGTGAGTACTGTCGCATGAATCATGTAAAGTTAGTCACCATGTGTAGCAAATGATTAGGAATGTAAATGGAATGATGCTGCTAAGGGTATCGGGTTTAACCGTAGGAATGTTTTACTGCATTCGTACAGGGCATCGCTGAGATCACGCCTGATGCAATGTAAAATGTTTTGAATCCTAAACTGACAAAAAGAAAGATTCAAACTGAGGAGGGGCACCATTCAGACCCAAAATGTTAACTTTGATTTCTCTTCACAGAAGTTGCCATATCTGCTGAGATTTTCCAGGAAATTCTGTTTTTGTTCCTGATTTACAACATGAAGTTGTGTGTAGAATTTTATATTGATTTTCAGGTTGAAAAACCGAAACCAGTGGAATGCTCCAGGGATCGGTTTATATCTGTTATCCAACGTGCTTTTGGTTTCTGGAAAAATAGATTCATTTCATTTAGAAACTTCCAAAGATACTTCACTTTATTGTTTGTGAGTTAAAGGCTTTATATTATGAAAGCTATGCATTTTAGCTCTCAGTGGAAGTGTTCTTGCTATTGTACTAAACAAGATCTTGAAAACCGTGCATCAGGTGAATACCTGATGGACATTTTCTCTTGTTTGGGAGACTAAAACTAGGGAATTCATTTTAAGAATAAGTATTCACTTTGACACAGATATTAGAAAGTCATTAACTTCTTTTTATAAAAGGTAAATGGATCATAGTCACAGAATAGAACATCATGGAACCACACGTTTTGTTCAACTAATACTACCAGCCTGCGTTTGGCCCATATCCCTCCAAACCTTTCCTATTTTTGTACCTACCCAAACATCTTTTAAATGTTGTAACTGTACCTGCACGCGCCACTTCCTTTGAAAGTGCATTACACACACTAATATCTCTATGTCAGAACAAATTACCCCGCATGTACTTTTGAAATTTTTCTCTTCTTACTTTAAAATATTCTCGCTGGTTTTGAATTTCTCCGTCCGAAGGAACAGAAACATGCCATTCACCTTATCAATATCCCTGATGATTTTATCATGTAACCCTTGGATTTTCTGCCCTCCAAGGAAATAAGATTCAATCCAATCTCTCCTTATACCCCAATCCCTCCGTTCTTAGTAACATTCTGCTAAATAATTTTTAACTCTAACAAACTTAATAATACCCTTCCCCTGACTGAGTGATCAGAACTGGACCAAGTACTCCAAAAGAGGCCTTGTCAATGTCTTGTACAACCTCAATATTAAATACGGACACCTATAGTGAAACGTCTGAGTGACGAAGGCAAACGTGCTAAATGCCTTCTAAAATACTTTTTCCACGTGTGATACAAAGTTCAAAGAATTATGTACCAAAATCCCTCGATCTCTATGGCCTGAAGTACTGCCTTGGACCGTATAATTATTTGTTTTACGTCATGCACTTGTTTATTTTACCAAAATGCAGTACCTCACATTTAGTTTATCTAATCTCCATCTGTCACGCCTCAATCCATTGACATAATTGTACAATATCTCTTTGCAATCGCGGACAACAGGTCTCACTGCCCAATATAACCGCACTTTTAGTGTCATCTGTAAACGTACCAACCATGCCTTTGATATTATCATCCTAACCTTTTACATCAATGACAAACGAAAGACCATCCAATACTGATCCCGGTGGAACACTGCTTGTTATAAGCTTCCAGGCAAAATCAAAACCCTCTATTCTGTCTCCTTCTGTAAAACTGAATTTACAACCAGTTGTCAAGCTTACCCGCAATCCCATGTGCTCTAGCTGTATTAATTGGTCTACCATGCAGAACCTTATCAAAGGCTTTGCTAATGTTCATTTAAACAACATCTACCATTCTGCTACAATCTTTCTGTTTACTTCATTTAAAACAAATTAAAATCATGTTTATAAGACATGATTCCTCTCATACAAAATCTTTCTGACCAACACAAATCAACCCTTCTCTCTCCATGCATGTAAATCTTATCTTTCAGAATCACTTCCAACAACTTACTCATCACCAATGTCAGACACATGCTATCGTTTCCATGCTTTTCCTTCTGGCCTTTCTAAAGGTGCAGCATTAGCCACCCTCCAGTACTTCACTTGTGTGTATAAACGATTCAACTATATCTGCTGGGTTCCCATAGTTTAAAATAACAAAGAGCAAAGAAAAATTACGAAGAATATTTCAGCACAGGAACAGACCCTTCATCCCTCCAAGCCTGTGCTGATCCAGTTCTTCTATCAAAGCATATTTTCTAAGGATCTGTATCTCTTTGCTCCCTGCCCGTTCATATATTTGTCTAGATAGATCTTAAATGATCCTATTGTGTCCACCACTAACACCACTACTGGCAACGCGTTCCAGGCACCCCCACCCTCTGCATAATGAATTTACCACATATACCTCCCATCAACATATCCAATCTCACGTTGAACTCGTGGCCACTAGAAATTCAGTACACCACTCTGGGGAAAATAAAATCTTCTTGCTATCCACCCTATCTATACCGCTCATGATTTTGTAGACCTCATTCTGATTCCCCCTCCCTGACCTCTGTCTTTCTAATGAAAATAATCCTAATCTACTCAACTTTTCTTCATAGCATGCACCCTCCATATAAGGTAATATCCTAGTGAACCCCTTCTGTACTCTCCCCAAATCATCCACATCGTTTTGGTAATGTGGGCGACCAGAAATGTACCAGATATAATGCTGAACCATAGTCTTATTGAACTGTAACACGACCTGCCAAATCCTGTACTCAATACCTAGTTCGATGAAGGAAAACATTTCATATGTTTTCTTGACAAATCTATTGAACTGAATTGCCACCTTCAGGGATCAAAGAACTTGAACACCCAGAGATCTCTCTGTATATTAATTTTCCGCTGGACATTTCAACTTACTGTATAATTCGCTCTTGAATTGGATCTTCCAAAAAGCATGACCTCGCATTTGACAGGATTGAACTCCATTTGCAACTCTCAGCCCAACTCTCGAACCTACATATCTTTCCTTCCACAATGCCCTGGCATACACATGATCCAGTCCTGGAAAATGATCAATCCTTATGGTTCCTCAGACCTTGCACGCACAACAACACCCAAATCTCTCTGCGCTGGTCTTTTGTTTTCACAGTCTCCCTCCATATAAATAACCATTTATTTTCGCTATTCCTTCTGAAGTGCTTGATCACGCACTTTATTAAAATTAACTCTATCTTCCAATTACACAGTGCAGATTTCTTATATCCTTATCACACCATGCACTCCAACCTATCTTTACCATCATCCAATATGCATTGATTGCATTCTACACCCCCCCCCCCCCCCCCCCCCCCCCCGCCCCAACAAAAACAACTTTAATACAGAGAATAAGCAACTGGGAGTCCAAGGGCTGACATTTGTGGCACTCCACTTATTATGTCTCTCTGAACTCACACAGACATGTTCATCAAGACTCACTTCTTTGTGTCTTCACAAATGTTCAATCTCTGAACAATAACCCACAAGTTCCTAACTTGTGCAATATACGCTTTATATGGTACTTTATAAAATGCTTACCAAATCTAATTACACAATCTAAGGGTTCACTTTTATTATCACTGCCTCTCCTTTTCAGATAACTCTATTGAGTCTCTTTGATTCCATTACATTATTGTAGATCACACTATAATGGACATGAGCACTTCCTAATAATAGACACAAGGCTACCTGGCCATTATTTTCCTGCTTTCTGCATTTCTCCCTCCTTGAAGACAGGCTTTTGACTTTTGAATCCACTGAAATCCCCTTGGACTGCAGTGATATTTCAACAAATGCCAAGAATATATCTGGAGTACATTGCTTTGAAATCCAGGAAATAGACCACTAGGTTTTGGTGGATAGTTTATCCGTAATCATTTCCTTTATCAAAGGGGTTGTCCTGAAGTAAGGCCTGAGATCCTTTGGGATATTCTCTGTCGAAACGGTGTCACAACTAATATAAAATAGTTGTTTGAGTTATTTGAAATTTTCCGTTTTTCCTGTGTGGAATTTTCCGATGTCATCTTCCAATTGTTCCAAAAAAGGTTTTAACTATATTTTTATTATTATTATTATTTCCACATGCAGCCTTGTGCTGTTTTTGTTTATACTTTGCAACAATTGACCTTCCTTAATCAATTGTCCCCAATTCTATTCGCTTTACGTCTTTCAGCTTGTGGGCTCTAAAAATGTAGTCCCAAACCTCTGCTCTACCAGCAGTTTTCATCATTTGTGCGCCTTTGTTTTCATTGGGTACTCACCCTGACAATATTTGCTAATCATACAAAGTTTACCATCTCATCAATTCCTTTTTGATGTTTGCAACAATTGACCTTCCTAAATCAATTATCCCCAACTTTATTCGCTTTATGTCTTTCAGCTTGTGGGCTCTAAAAATATTGTCCCAAACCTCTGGTCTATCAGCAGTTTTCATCATTTGTGCGCCTTTGTTTTCATTGGGTACTCACCCTGACAATGTTTGCTAATCATACAAAGTTTACCATCTCATCAATTCCTTTTTGATATTTTAAAAATTTTTTTTCACGGAATTAGGGAATCATTGGCTAGGTCAGCATTAGTTGCCGATCCCTAATTGCACAGAGAGCAGTTATGAGTCAACCATATTGCAATGGGACTGGAGTCACATGTAGGCCAGGCCAGATAAGGATGGCAGATTCCTTCGCTAAAGGGCTTTAGTGATCCAGAGAGGTTTGCTAAAAATTGACAATGGATTAATGGTCATCATGAGATTCTAAATTCTAGATTGTTTTTATTGAAATGAACTATCACCATCTGCCGTGTCAGGATTTGAACTCGGATCCCAGAACGCTATCGGGGTCTATGGATTAACGATCTAGCGATAACACTACAAGGCCATCGTCTCCCCATTATGTTTGATCATTGTGAAATGTTAATTAAATATCTGCCAACGTTATCAACTGAAATTCCTTTCAGTCTATTTTCCAGCTCATTGTAAGCAACAAGTGCTCACGCTATTGACTATAACATAAGAACTAGGAGCAGGAGTAGGCCGTCCAGCCCTTTGACCCTGCTCCATCATTCATTAAGATTATGGCTGATCTTTTTGTAGACTCAGCTCCACTTACTCAACCTCTCACTGTATCCGTTATTTTTTTTCCATTTTTAGAAAAACATATACCTTACTTTAAAACAGTTTCCTGAATAGCGTCAATTACTTCACTGGGCAAAGAATTCCACAGATTAACAACCCTCTGGATGAAGACATTCTATCTCAATTCAGGCCTAAATCTGCTTCCTCTTGCAGCTGTGCCCTCTTATCCTAGCTTCACATGTCTGTGAAAACATGCTGTCTATTTCTATCTGATCCATTCCCTTCATTATTTTATATGTTTCTATAAGATCCCCCCATTATTCTGAATTCTAACTAATATAATCCCAATCTACTCAGTCACTCCTCATAAATCAACCCTCCTCAACGCTGGAAACAACCTCCTCTGCACCTCCTCCAGTGTCTGTACATCCTTTCTTAAGTACGGAGACAAAAACTGCATTTAGTACTGCAGACGTGATCTCACCAGCACCTTGTACAGCTGCAACATTACCTCTCTGCTTTTAAACTCAACCTCTTTCGCCATGAAGGAGTAAATTACATTTGCCTTCCTAACCACTTCTTGTACCTGCAGACCAAAAGTCTGTAAATCATGCCTGATTCTTCTCAAACCTCCAAGGGGTTTTCCTATGTGGATTCAATTATGATCAGCTGACAATGAATAACATTGAGATTCAATGGATTGACAAAGAATAATTGTGAAAGTAATGAGTCAAAGTTGAAGACATCCCTGTCTGACAGGGAGCTTCACGTGTGACGCATTGGGAAGTGAATGAAAATACAAGCAATGACACAGTACCATCAACTGTACAGGGGCTCAAATCATGGTCAAGGAGGTAAACAGAGAGAAACACATTCATTTTAAGCACAATTATAGAAGGGAAAACAAATTTGAGGGATCTATGAGAAATGACTTGAGGAATGGTACTAATTGGAGACGTGATGCCAGAGAGAGACACTGATAAGAATGAGAACTTTAAAATGAGATATTATCATACCAGAAGCCACTGTAGGTCAACGATTATAGGGGTGAGAAGTGAATTAGACTCCATGTGAGTTGATGGACAAGCAGCAGAGTTGAGGATAAACTGAGGTTCATGGAGAGTATGAATTGAGACGCCAATGAGACGATTATTAGAATAGTTGAGACTGGAGCAGACCGAGACATGGATGAAGTTTTCAGAAGCAAAGTGTCTAAGGCAGGGATGCATATCGAGGCTGCAATAGAGCTGGGAAATGGGGAAAATTTTGGTGACAGATAGGAAAATTAGGAAGAAACTCAATCCACTTTAAAATAGAATGCTGAGATTGTACACAAACTTGTTCAGGCTCAGGTAAAAGCTGGGAGAGGAATAAAGTCAGTACATGTGGGAGATCACAGCAGAGTTTGATGATATGGGCTCCTGTGTTATAACAGTACAATCAGTATAGATTAATGCAGGAATGATCTATGGAGCAGAAAGCAAAAATAGAAATGAATTTATAAAAAATAGAGCATGTCACTAATTCTATCATTGATATGATACTTAGAATAAGTAGTTCGCAAATTAAACAATGTTACAGCCTCCAAAAGATTGAGCACCAAAACAAAAGCATGGCCTGTGTAAGATGCAGAGCACAGCTCCCTCATTGTATGTGTGCAGAGATGGGGGTTGGGGTGAGTGGTATTGAACATTTCAGTAAGGATGCTGGACTACAAGTTATGCAGAAATTCGTGAGTTTACATCTTGAATCCTATCTGCAGATTTGGTCAGTCGTTTTTGTAAGTATGCAAATATCTTGTATGCTGCCAGAGGAAGTTTACTCAGTTGAAACTTCAGATATTCAGGCTATCTTTTGTGAAAAGGTGATAAGCTGGCCTTGTTTACATGAGTGTGCTCAGGAGAGAGGAATGAATTTATAAAGTACTGTATAATATTCACAATGTGCATATGAAAATGAGGATGCAAATTATTGGTGGTTCCTCCTACAGTTTTAACATTCCTATTAATCTTTTGATATCATAGATGAGTTGTCGACGATTTTTTAAACACTATGTCAAAGAATGTGCAAACGGAGGCAGCCGAACTGGGAGCAAGCCATTCAGCTCCTTGTGCTTACCCTGATTGAATAAGGTCACGCTGAGCTGATTATAGCATTGAAACTGCATTCCCAACTAATCTGCAAATCTGTTCAACCCTTTCCTAACCTAGAACCTATCTACTTCTGCCTTGAAAGGTGTTTAGGGTCTCTGCTTCCACTAAATTTTCAGCTAGAGTAATCCAAAATACAACCACCTGCAGAAAGGAAAGTTAATTGCTGATTTGAATGGGTGATCCCTCATGTTTAATAAATGAACTATAAGTTTGCATGTTATACGTAAGTCGAAGTGTTCTATCCACAGCTAATCTGTCAGGATCCAACAGGATGTTTATCAGACCTTAAGCTAACATAGTCTATTCAACAAATCAAGTCTGCTCCACAATTCATTACCATCATGGTTGACTGATGATCCTCAAATCCACCTTCTTGCCTTATCCCCATAGCTCTTGATTCCCTCACTGCTTAGAAATCTGTCCACTACCTGCTTCGATTAGACTTAGCGACAGGGTTTCAACAGGCCTATCATTCAGTAACCCTCTGACAGAGAAGGCACTCCTCACCTCCCTCATAAATATATGCTCTCTTTGACTGAGGCTATACCCTTTGGTCCTGGACTCTCCCACAAATGGAGCCAACCTTGTTGGCAATGAGCCTTTCAAGCCTACTGACAATCTGTTTTTGTTTTCATTGAGATCTCCTCTCATTCTTCCAAACTCCAATGATTTTTTGACGAAGCTACTCAAGCTCACTCCATAAGAAAATACCTCAATTCTCAGGATTAATTCTGTGGAGCTTCTCCCATCTGCTACCAATATGTCTGTTATCTCCTCTACATATTTCCTTTGAAAATTAGACCAGAACCGTTCACATTTTTGTACGTTCAGTCTGCATAGAAACGTGTACATGTTTAGAATGATAATTATACACCACCACATTTGAAATAACTGCTATTAGTGCGTTCGAATTTCCTATAATTGCAGAATTCCATTTGAGTGGGAGCAGCGGCCGAGGAAAAACGAACCCGGGAGACTACAGCTAAGGTAAGACAGTTTGTTTCAAAATTACTTACCTGTAGCGGGCAGCGGTTTTTTTTTTCTCTTCACAAAAAGAGCGGGAGCAGCAGAGGAAGTGACGGTAAACAGAGGGGCAGCCGGGAAGGAGAACGGTGAGTATAAATACTCCCCCTTTAATTCACCAACGGTCATTTGAGTGGGAGCAGCGGCCGAGGAAAAACGAACCCGGGAGACTACAGCTAAGGTAAGACAGTTTGTTTCAAAATTACTTACCTGTAGCGGGCAGCGGTTTTTTTTTCTCTTCACAAAAAGAGCGGGAGCAGCAGAGGAAGTGACGGTAAACAGAGGGGCAGCCGGGAAGGAGAACGGTGAGTATAAATACTCCCCCTTTAATTCACCAACGGTCATTTGAGTGGGAGCAGCGGCCGAGGAAAAACGAACCCGGGAGACTACAGCTAAGGTAAGACATTTTGTTTCAAAATTACTTACCTGTAGCGGGCAGCGGAAGTCAGGTTGGAGCGCATAGCTGGGCGGGAAGGAAAGTGATTAGTATTTGAGTGGGTGTGTTCTAGACCCCAGGTCCTACTTCCGTAGGGCCTCCCTCCGACCCTCCTCCTCTAACCTAACTTTAAAGTCCACAGGTTATTGACTCAGTGTTCTTGTTTTTGGAGACAGTGTACAGTCATGGCAGCACAGGCAGTGGAATGTTCCTCCTGCAGGATGTTTGAGGTAGGGGTGACCACCGATACTCCTGCCGACTTCGTGTGCAGGAAATGCAGTCAGATCCTGATCCTCACCGATCGAGTTAGGGAACTGGAACTGGAACTGGATGAGCTGAGGATTATTCGAGAGGCTGAGAGGGTGATCGATAGAAGCTACAGGGACATAGTTACGCCAGAGAACAGAGGTAGCTGGGTAACAGTTAGAGGTGGGAAGGGGAAGAAACAGGCAGTGCAGGGTTCCCCTGTAGTCGTTCCCCTAAAAAGTAAGTATGCAGCTTTGGAAACTGTTGGGGGGGACAGCCTTGCAGGTGTAAGCTGCAGTGAAGGGGTCTGTGGCTCTGAGATTCAGAAGGGAAAGGGGGAGAAGAAGAGAGCGCTAGTTATAGGGGACTCTCTAGTTAGAGGGACGGACAGGCGGTTCTGTGGACATGGGCGAGACTCTCGGATGGTTTGTTGCCTCCCGGGTGCTAGGGTCCGAGACGTCTCGGACCGTGTCTTCAGAATCCTTAAGGGGGAGGGTGTGCAGCCAGAAGTCGTGGTACACATTGGCACCAACGACATAGGTAGGAAGAGGGGCGGGGAGGTCATTCAAGAGCTCAAGGAGTTAGGCTGGAAGCTAAAGGCTAGGACAGACAGAGTCGTCATCTCTGGGTTGTTGCCGGTGCCACGTGACAGAGGGGCAAAGAATAGGGAGAGAGTGCAGTTGAACACGTGGCTGCAAGGATGGTGTAGGAGGGAGGGCTTCAGATATTTGGACAATTGGACTGCATTCTGGGGAAGGTGGGACCTGTATAAACAGGACGGGTTGCACCTGAACCAGAAGGGCACCAATATCCTGGGGGGTAGGTTTGCTAGCACTCTTCGGGGGGGTTTAAACTAATTTGGCAGGGGGATGGGATCCGGACTTGTAGTCCAGCAAGTAAGCTAGCTGTGTGTCAGGATGTCCAAGACTGTAGGGAGGCTGTGGAGAAGGTAGCACTGACAGGGACTACTTACAGACACAGAGATGGGCTCAAGTGCGTATACTTCAATGCAAGGAGTATCAGAAATAAGGTGGGTGAACTTAAGGCGTGGATCGGTACCTGGGACTACGATGTTGTAGCCATCACGGAAACATGGATAGATGAGGGACAGGAATGGCTGTTGGAGGTTCCTGGGTACAGATGTTTCAGTAAGATTAGGGAGGGTGGTAAAAAAGGAGGGGGGGTGGCATTGCTAATTAGAAATGGTATAACGGTTGCAGAAAGGAAGTTTGAGGGGGATCTGCCTCTGGAGGTAGTATGGGCTGAAGTCAGAAATAGGAAAGGTGCAGTCACCTTGTTGGGTGTTTATTATAGGCCCCCCAATAGCAGCAGAGATGTGGAGAAACAGATTGGGAAACAGATTTTGGAAAGGTGCAGAAGCCACAGGGTCGTAGTCATGGGCGACTTCAACTTCCCAAATATTGATTGGAAGCTCTTTAGATCAAGTAGATTGGATGGGGCGGTGTTTGTGCAGTGTGTCCAGGAAGCTTTTCTAACGCAGTATGTAGATTGTCCAACCAGAGGGGAGGCCATATTGGATTTGGTACTCGGTAACGAACCGGGACAAGTGGTGGGCTTGTTAGTGGGTGAACATTTTGGTGATGGCGACCACAATTCTGACTTTCACCTTGGTTATGGAGAGAGATAGGTGCGCACAACAAGGAAGTTTCTACAATTGGGGGAAGGGAAATTACGATGCTGTAAGACAGGATTTGAGGAGCATACGTTGGGAGCATAGGCTGTCAGGGAAGGATGTGGTGGAAATGTGGGACTTTTTCAAGGAGCAGATACGACGTGTCCTTGATATGTATGTACCGATCAGGCAGGAAAGAAATGGTCGTGTGAGGGAGCCTTGGTTGACGAGGGAGGTTGAATGTCTAGTAAAGAGGAAGAAGGAGGCTTACATAAGGTTGAGGAAACAAGGTTCAGACAGAGCAGTGGAGGGATACAGGATAGCCAGAAGGGACCTGAAGAAAGGGATTAGGAGAGCTAAGAGAGGGCATGAAAAATCCCTGGCGGATAGGATCAAGGATAACCCCAAGGCATTCTATGCGTATGTGAGAAACCTGAGAATGACGAGAACGAGGGTAGGTCCGATCAAGGACAGTGGTGGGAGACTGTGTATTGAGTCGGAAGAGATAGGAGAGGTCTTGAACAAGTACTTCTCTTCAGTATTTACGAACGAGAGGGACTGTATTGTTGAAGAGGAGAGTGTGAAACGGACTGATAAGCTAGAAGAGATATCTGTTAGGAAGGAAGATGTGTTGGACATTTTGAACAACTTGAGGATAGACAAGTCCCCCGGGCCTGACGGGATATATCCTAGGATTATGTGGGAAGCAAGAGAGGAAATTGCAGTACGGTTGGCAATGATCTTCTCGTCTTCACTGGCAACGGGGGTGGTACCAGGGGACTGGAGAGTAGCAAATGTTGTGCCCCTGTTCAAAAAAGGGAATAGGGATAACCCCGGGAATTACAGGCCAGTTAGTCTTACTTCTGTGGTAGGCAAAGTAATGGAAAGGGTACTGAGGGATAGGATTTACGAGTATCTGGAACGGCACTGCTTGATTAGGGACAGCCAGCACGGATTTGTGAAGGGTAGGTCTTGCCTTACAAGTCTTATTGAATTCTTCGAGGAGGTGACCAAGCATGTGGATGAGGGTAGAGCAGTGGATGTAGTGTACATGGATTTTAGTAAGGCATTTGATAAGGTTCCCCATGGTAGGCTTATGCGGAAAGTCAGGAGGCATGGGATAGAGGGAAATTTGGCCAATTGGATAGAAAACTGGCTAACCGGTCGAAGGCAGAGAGTGGTAGTAGATGGTAAATTTTCAGCATGGAGTCCAGTTACAAGTGGAGTTGCGCAGGGATCAGTTCTGGGTCCTCTGCTGTTTGTAATTATTATTAATGACTTAGATGAGGGAGTCGAAGGGTGGGTCAGTAAATTTGCAGATGATACAAAGATAGGTGGAGTTGTGGACAGTGAGGAGGGCTGTTGTCGGCTGCAGAGGGACTTAGATAAGATGCAGAGCTGGGCTGAGGAGTGGCAGATGGAGTTCAACCCTGCCAAGTGTGAAGTTGTCCATTTTGGAAGAACAAATAAGAATGCGGAATACAGGGTTAATGGTAGGGTTCTTGGTCAGGTGGAGGAACAGAGGGATCTTGGGGTCTATGTACATAGATCTTTGAAGGTTGCCACTCAGGTGGATAGAGTTTGTAAGAAGGCCTATGGAGTATTATAGTTCATTAGCAGAGGGATTGAATTCAAGAGTCGTGAGGTGATGTTGCAGCTGTACAGGACTTTGGTTAGGCCACATTTGGAGTACTGTGTGCAGTTCTGGTCGCCTCACTTTAGGAAAGATGTGGAAGCTTTGGAGAGGGTGCAGAGAAGATTTACCAGGATGTTGCCTGGAATGGAGAGTAGGTCGTACGAGGATAGGTTGAGAGTTCTCGGCCTTTTCTCGTTGGAACGGCGAAGGATGAGGGGTGACTTGATAGAGGTTTATAAGATGATCAGCGGAATAGATAGAGTAGACAGTCAGAAACTTTTTCCCCGGGTACAACAGAGTGTTACAAGGGGACATAAATTTAAGGTGAAGGGTGGAAGGTATAGGGGAGATGTCGGGGTGGGTTCTTCACCCAGAGAGTGGTGGGGGCATGGAATGCGCTGCCCGTGGGAGTGGTAGAGTCAGATTCATTGGCGACCTTTAAGCGGCATTTGGATAGGTACATGGATGGGTGCTTAATCTAGGATAGAAGTTCGGCACAACATCGTGGGCCGAAGGGCCTGTTCTGTGCTGTATTGTTCTATGTTCTATGTTCTATGTTCTAATTGCATGCCAACTTTATAACTGTCAAGCCGAGGGCCTGAAATTCCTGAATCTTTTCTCTTGTAAATTAGATTCACTCTTCTATTTTACCTGACAAAGTTAACCAGTACAAGCTTTCCAACGCTATATGTCAGATGCCAACTTTTTGTGCACTCACCTTATTTTTTTCTATCTCATGATAAACTCCTTGCATCATCCTCACCATTTGCCTTCCCACTTCTGTTTGTGTTACTCACAAATATGGAGGTAGTACTTTCATATCTATCACCCAACTCATTGTGCGGTTAATAATTCCGGCCCCAGCACTGATCCTTGTGGCACTGCACTGGTTAAAGCTCATTATCCCAAAAATAGTTCCTAGATGCTTCTCTTTCAGCTACTCTGCAGACATGTTATACTCAATTAAACTATCAAGTGAGAGCAGGAATTAAACCCATGCTATTAGTATCATTCTGTTTGATAGACTAGCTATCTCGGCAACTGAACTTGCCAACACCCAGTGCCTGATACAGCTGAAACATTAACATCTACATTTATCTTCAATATTGCACACAATAACTGATACAATTCTGTGACGTTGCCTGCATAAAACGTTTTACAAATAAAGCAGAAGTGCACGCAGCAGATTGCATTGCTTTATATAACTCTGTCATCGCTAATTTTATTTTCTTTCTTCTATTGGACGATTTTGCAATTCCTCATCTCAGACATTTGCTTCATCTTGTTCATCTGACCTCTTCATTACGTTTGGCAAACCATAATGTACTGGAGATGCATTATTTGCATAAATTTATGTGTGGGGGCATGTATTCATATTCCCGTTAATAAGGGGATCAAGCATTTTCGAGGGTAGAGGAGAATGTTGGATACAAATTGGAAAGGAGTCAGTCATGATCTTGTTGAATGTCAGAACGCGAGGGGCCAAATAGCCCACATCAGCTTCTAGTTTCTATGCATATTCCTGTACAATTACTTTCCAGATGACCTCCTTTTCATCAATATTACCTAGAACATGACACTACAGTATAGGCCCTTCGGCCTTCGATGATGTGTCGACCCACAGAGCCAACTTCAAAAAACCATCTAACCTATACAGATTAAAAATGATATGTAAACAATACTCAGCCCAAACCTCATACTGTGATTTGTTTTTCTCCATGTTACAATACCAAGGCAGCAGGAAACTCTTACTAGTGCCAAAAAGGCATCAAACACCTGAATTCCTTTGTCTAAAGGGGGTGATGATCTCGACAGTGAAAACGTGACTCTGGCCAGATCTATGTAATGAAGGGAATTCTTATACCACACGGTAAGAATGCAATTACTTTTAGCAGAGTGAAATGTAGACTGAGTATACTTTTTGAAATTTGGATCACTGTGTGAATTCAGGGCAAAGGGGGAGAGGTGTTTTCAATAAGGTTTACTCCAAGAAGGAAACTTTCCAGAGTGAGATGTGAGTGGAAGTTGTAAAACAGCGTGAATGCAGAGGCCGAGCCACACTGAGACCAGAGGAAAAGCGGCAGCACAAAATGCACCTTGATGCTAGTGCAGGGAAGGTAGACTGGATCAAAGAGCTTCAGGTGATGTGGGTAGGGACAATAATGTGAGATAATATGCTTTGTAATTGGAGAGAGAGAACCCGGAATCAGGAAGGGGAGACGAACAGGGAAGCAGATGGAACAGCAATGGCAGGGGTTTCTGGGATAATTCACGAAGCACAGCTGAAATTCATGCCTAGCATCTGCCAGTTGTCCCTGAAATAAACATCCTAAATCTGGCCCGATATCAATGCTCATCAATTTCTGATTGAATAGTATCTTTGAGAGCTTTAGTCAACCATGGGTAGTTCATCTCCTTATCAAGTCCTTCTTTTTGAGCAGAAACAAATAATTGCTGAGCATAATGGGATATCTGCTTGAACGTCTGTCCATGTATAACTACTGAACTTCCTCTGGGTTTCTATTCACATCACGCTTCTGACCAGATGTGAGTCAGAACTCCTCCATTTAATGTCTGGTTCTTTTCAATTATTCAGAGGGAATTTCTGCATGTGGCTGAACATATGATCAGCGGAGGGTGACTTCTTTCTCCCAGTTTCTCCATCTCTTATGATTCTGATTGATGACGCCATATTCCAGTGAGATGCCTCTGACGTGAGCACTTTTCCTTCAAACCAGAAATCTCCTAACTATGATGGACAGGGCCTTATGCTGTGACTGACCTATCTCCCACATTGCCGCCCCCACTGCACTCTCATTCACTTGTACTGTTTCAAATCAATCTCCACACAGTTGGAGGTCGGCACGGTGGCTCAGTGGTTAGCACTGCTGCCTCAGAGCACCAGGTACCCGGGTTCATTTAGAGTCTCTGGCAACTGTGTGGAGTTTGCACGTTCTCCCTGTGTCTGTGTGGGTTTCGTCCGGGTGCTCCGTTTTCCTCACACAGTCCAAAGATGTGCACGACAGGTGAATTGGCCACGCTAAATAGCCCATAGTGTTCGATCCATTAGAGCGAAATGGGTCTGGGTGGGTAACTCTTCAGAGGGTCGGTATGGACTTGTTGGGCTGAATCTAATCTAATCTAAAAAATCCTGTCATTACTGCTCACAATGCAGTATCCTTCACACCGGGGAGACAAAACAGAAACGGTTTTGAGGTACACTCCCACTCTGTCTGCAAGAATAACCCTGACCAATTTCAATAACCTACCTTGCTCTCATGCTAACGCTTCGGTCCTGAGCTGCTGCAATGTTCCAGTGAAGAACAACCCAAGCTCGAATAATACCTCACTTTACACTTTGGTACCTTACCGCCTGTAGATGTTAATATTCAATTCGATAACTTCACAGCCTGACCCCATTATGACTGTTCTCCATTTTCATCCATTCTCTCTCCTAGTCTGGCTATGACGTTGTGTGGTTGTAACTTATTTATCTTGCACTCAATAGAGAGAACCCCTTTCCCCCAATTCGCATCTTTCACATCATCCTCTCGTTCGCCACTGTTAAAAGCCTATTTATCTTTTGCCACACTCTGTTTTATGCATCACCCAATCCCCCACCTCTGTCAAGGGATTAAAAATCACATTTTCCAATACTTTTCAGTTCTGAAGAAGTGTCACACTGGACTTGAAACCCTAACTCGGTTTCTCTGTCATTGAAGATTCTGCCAGACCTGCTGAGTTTCTCCAGGGGTTGAATAGGCACAGCACAAATATTCAAATAAACGAATAATTATGGATACTGAAAATAAAAACACAAATATTTCTGGAGAAACTGGACCTGAAAGATGAACTCTGCTTTCATTCCACAAGATGCTGCCAGACCTACTTAGTTTCTTCAGCTATGTCTGTTTTTGAACTCGTTCCACAGATGTCTGTCAAAGTTGCTCAAAAGCTCTGTCCAATACTGAGCACTGGGTACCAGGGAAGTGAACAGTAACACCAGGTTCATAGATTCATTGGCTCTGAACGTGCATAAGGCTGCATCACGGGCACTGCAGAGCTCTTAATCATGGTCAGGGAGAGAAACAGAGGGAAACACATTCACATTAAATATAGAAGATGTCATTGCGGGAATGAAAAAGATTCTCATGAATATGTTAAAGAATTTAAGTAATGTGACAAATTGGAAGCGTGACACCATGGAGAGATCCTAACAGAACGAGTATATGAAAATGGAAATGCCACCACATTAGAAACCAGGTGAGATCACTGAGTACAGTGCTGATGGGTGAATGGGTCGCGGTGTGAATTGGGGGACAGTCAGGAGAATTGAATTACAGATATTGCAGGTCAAACTGGGCATTCAGGTGATGATGTGGATCACAGCAGCAGCAGCAGCAGCAGCAGAGTTGTGTTCAATCACAATCTGTAACTTTTCTCCCTGGGATAATCTCTCAATCTACCATTAACATCAAACTGATCCATGGTTCAGTAAGGCGCGTGGGTGAACATACCAGAATCAGAACCTAACCCTGATGACAAACCATTAAAGCTATGGTACTTGACCAGTTACATTCCAAATAACAGGATTAACATCTGATAGAGAGGACAAAATTATCTAAAAACCAACAGATCAGATCTAAGTTTTGCAGTCCTGCAACATCCAATTATAAATGTCAATGGACTACGAAACAACTTACTGGAGAAGAGTACTCCACAAGTATCTCCATCCTAAATAATGGAACTGCTCTATACATCAGTGTAAAAGACAAGGATATAGTGTCTAAACCATCCTCAGCCAGGAGTGTTGAGTGGATGATCCAATGGCAATGGCCCCTGACACCATTCCTGCAATAGGACTGAAGACTTGGGCTGCACAACAAGCCGTGTCCCTGGGGAAGCTGTTTCATTGCAGCTCCAACTCTGACATCTCCCTGGCAATGTGAATAATTACTCTACTATATCCAGTCCGCTAAGAGGGAATAACTACAATCTGTCCAATTACCACCCCTTCAGTTCGATCATGATCGTCACATTAGTGGGAGTACTTTTTGAAAGAGTTGTCAAGCAGCACAGGATAACCACCTCAGTGTGGTTTCTGATAGGTCCCCATGTGGCGATGGTGCTGTTGTGGAAATGTCACTGGATTACTAATCCAGATCAGGCTAATGCTCTGGCAGCTGGTGGAAGTTAAAAACAATTAATAAAATATCGAGCTCTAAAATCTGGTGTCAGGAATAGTGACTTTGAAGCCAATGTCAATTCTGATTACCATTTTCCTTCCCAAGTGTACTTTCAGGAAGTGAATCTCCCGTGCTTTCCTGGTCTGGCCGAAAAGTGACTCCAGAGACACAGACATGTGACACACTCTTCAATGGTCTCTGAAACTTCCAAACAAGACACTCAATTGTAACAAACTGCTCATCATTCTTAAAGGATAAGCTGGGTCAGAACACCCGGTCTCAGCCTTGTTGTTGGAAATGGGAATGGGAAACACAGTCCTGACGTCCCCGCGGCGTCCGCCTTTCGAACGCCTGAGAGCTTGTGACACGACTTGCAGAGCTATCCCACAGACTGCACAGAAACATCGGGAATGGAGGAGGTCATTCAACCCATTGAGCATCCCCCATTCTAGATAGTGGAGAAAATCTCCTCAGTGCGATTTGCCCCGTACAGTGTTCATATCATTTAACATGTTTAAACATCGGGATATATAAAATGGGAACTGCAGCAGTTGCTTTGGTCCATCAATTTTGATCCTCCCTTTAATATACAGGCAGTAATCCGATAGCGCATGTTTATTGAACACAACTTGTCTGCATCACAATTCGTGAATTGTGCATTCTCTTTATAAAGAGATCTCCCATTCACTGTAACGCAATTCCATCCCCGGCACCAGCTGAATAGCAAAACCCAGCCTCAGGATCCCCTGTCTGTAAAATGCACACTCAGTGTGTTCACTAAAGCAGGAATGTAATCCTCTGCAAGCCTTGAAACTGAGACTGAAACTAGGAATTGTCGTCTACATTTAGATGGACCTTTATTTCAAACCAGAATTCCATGTCAGCATCATGTGGTCAGTCGGCTCACGCGCTTTCCGGCGAAGAGCTTGGTGAAAGGTACAGTGCTGTAGTCAGTGACATTAGGGTGAAAGTGCAACATTTACAGCATTGTTTCATTACAATATATGATTTAAAGATTTTCTTAGACTATGCTCGTGTGTGTTAGATTAACTTAAATTTTTGGTTTTTACTGATTTATTTTTGGGGGGAGTGTTTTGCCCCTTCCCCACTTTTTCCCATAGACCGCATTATTGATATTGCATGATTTTCTACAACACGGTGTTCCACAGGAATACAACTATTGTGTTATTGGAGAAAAACATGGAATGATATCTGCTTCTCTATCTTCACACGATACTCCTGCTCTCTGTCTATAACTTTAATTTCAAGAAATCCTCATTTATATTCAGTGTCTTGGCTTCCACAGCCTTATGTGTCAGAAAATTGACCAAGTTCAGCAGTCTCTGAGTGAAGATATTTATTGTCATCTCAATGCAGAGTGGCCTGTCTGTACCTAATGTTGTGGCTCCTTGTTCTTTGACGTCCCAGTCAGGGGAATTATTATCCCTGCTTCCAATCTGTCTCACCCTGTCAGAGATTTGTATATTTCACTGAGATCACCACTCATTTTCCTAAACCCCATGGAATACTGGCCCAGTCGCCTCAAACTCTGATCGCACAACAAGCCTTTCTTCCCAGAGATCAGTCCGGTCATCCTTCACTGCTCTCCCTCAATGTCAGATTTGTAAGGAGAGCAAAACCGCACAAAATACTGCACAATGTTCGAGATGGGGTCTCACCAAGGGCCTGTACAGCTGCAGTAAGTCACCATTACTCCTATACTCAAATACTCCTGAAATGAAGGTCAATGGGCTACTTATCGTTCAAACTGCTTTCTGTTCCTGCAATATTGCTTTCAGTGACTGGTGATCAAGAAGATCCAAATCCTTTTCAATGTTACAGCTACCCACTTGGTCGGTCTGTGTACACTGGTCAGTGTGTCAGTGCCATTCCCAGTATTGACTTCTGATTTCAGAACTCACAGCCCAGCATTGCCTTCACAGGTCGGCACAGAAGGAAACAAAAATGCAGCTTTAGTTCCTTTATAGATCAACATTTTTCAAACAATCCATTTTCAATTGATCGGCTGGCATTCTATTGTTCCCAACAAAGTGCACAACGTCACATCTCCCCCCATTGCTCTCCATCTGCCACGTAGTTGCCCAGTCACTCCAGTTGTCTCAATCACCTTGGAGCTTTTTGACATCCTGCTCACCCACTCACAATCCAACATCGTTTAATGCCATCAGCAGACTTGGGAATATTGCATTTGAGCCCCTCAATCAAAGATATGATGTGTATTGGGAATATCTGGTCCCAAACCCCGATCCTTGCTATATCCTCCAAGCCTTCCACTCTTAAAAAAAGTTTTATTCCGACTCACTGTCCCCGGCCAGCTCTCCCATTCTAAAACCATGACCATATATTAGCCCCAGTCCCATAGGATTCAAATTTGCACAACAAGCTTGGGGCTTTATTAAAAATCTTTCTGAAAATCCAATCGTAATGCATTGATAGCTTCTCCATAATTTTGCTAAAATTCACTTTCTCAAATATGATTCCCTTTTCATAAATCTATGTTGACTTTGTCTATGCCCATTATGTTCTGTTAGAATACTTTCTCTTGAACTGTTTAGTTGCTAATTTCATTCTATTCTCTTTTTCTCACCAGACTAAAGTTTCATGGTATTTCTGGGAAGCTCGTTTTTTGCTGTGGTATCTTCTGCGAAGACAGAATGAAGTAGTTGCTTCATAGTTCTGCCATTTCCCTGTTCTCCATTCTCCATTCTCTGGGTCAGACTGTACTGAGCTGCAATTGCTTTAACTTACCTTTCACACTGGCATATCTTTAAAAGCTATTACAGTTCACTCGTATAACTCTCATTGATATTCTCTTTGGAAAAACATCAATTTCTGTCTTAAACAGTTTAATGATGAGCATTCCATAATCATACAATCACAGAAACACAGTCCCACTTTCTGACAAGAGGCCCAGAACCAGGCATGTTATAACACTGCAAAAACTCGTCCAAGTACTTTATATTTGTTGTGGAGTTACCCGTAACAACCATTCTGTCTCTTCTGGACCCCTCAGCCTTCTCTGCTCCAAAGGAAACAACACGAGCTTATCCAGCCTCTCTCCATCGCTGATACGCTCCAACCCAGGGAACATTCTGGTGAATCCCCACCAAACCCCACCCCCTCAGTGTAATTACATCCTTTCATGATGTGATATCCAGAACTGCACACTGCATACCATCTTGCCCGAAACAAGGCACTGTATAACTCTTATAATCTATGTCTACGACTCCTAAGCCTTTTTAGCTCGACTATTAACCTGTCCACTTACATTCAGGGATGTGAGGAAAAGCACCCTCTGAGATTCCTAGTGTGCTGCCATTCATTGAGTCCTCCCCTGTCTGGTTCCTGCTTCCAAAGTGCATCAACTCATAGTTATCAGCGTTACATTCCATCTGCCATCGATCTGCACTTCTGACCATTTCGTCTGCATCTTCCTGCAACAAAAGGCCTTCCTCCTCACTGCCAATCACCTGGCCAACTCTTTCCTCCACACTCTCATCTCCATTATCTATGGTAACCATAAATGATAAAGTTAAAAATCACACAAAACCAGCTTACAGTCCAAAAGGTTTATTCGCTAGTATTAGGTTTCGAAGTGCTGCTTCTTCATCAGGTGGTTGTGCACTTTGAAAGCTTGTGCTTCCAATTAAACCTGTTGGACTATAACCTTGAGTTGTGTGATTTTTAACTTTGTTGACCCCAATCCAACACCAGCTCCTCCGAATCACAAATATTTGCTTGGATCCCTTCCATTCATCTAATATGCTTGGAACATATTTAATACTTACATTGGTGCCTTATTTCTGACATTTTGATGCAAAGTAAGTCTGTTTTCTCAGACTTAGCAATGCTCAATTTAGTTACATTGTCAAGTACTACCCTGTCACTGATATAAATTGACTTTATGTCTTTAGTTCCATAAGCTCCATCTGATCACTTGGTTTTCTGGGTGATTTTATGGATCTTCCTCCAAGAAGACAGATGCAAAGTAACTGGTTATTTTCTTGGCCATTTCCTTGTTCTCCACAATAAACTCTCCTCTCCCGATTACAAATTTCCACATTTGACAATGCTTTTATTCTGTTTCCTTTGAAATATAGATAGTAGATTGATGCAGTCTTTGTGTTCGTGTTTGTTAGCATGCATGTTCGCTTTTAGATTTCCTTATCAGTTTCATGGCCCTCCTTTTCTGGATCATCAATTTCTGAGAATTCTCAGGTTTCCACAATTTCTGGAATTCTTCTGAAGTCACTTCCTCTGATTAATATCATCTTTCCTTTGTTATTTTAACCATCATTAACTCACTTGCTCACTCTGTGGGGTTTTTAAGTTCAAGAAAGAGACGCATTTTCCGACTTTGCAGTACTTCTATAAATCTCCTCATCCTGCCCAGATATATTCAGGAACTCTGCAGGAGGACAGAGAAGAAATTACGGGAGCCCTGGTTGGTACTTTTCCAAATTTGCTGGCCAACTGGTGAGGTCCCGGTGGACTGGAGGATAGCGAATGCTGTGCCCTTATTCAAGGAGGACTACAAAGTTAAACCTGGGAACTATGGACTGGTAGAATTAACATCTGAAGTAGGTAATGACTTGATAAGATACTGAGATAAGATATACAAAGTAACCTCGATTGTCCAATTGAGATGGATGGAGCACTGTTTCATTCAGATAATTGATTATTTGGTTAATTGATCTACTCTGGGACTTGGAGTTTACTGTGAAGTCTGCTCCACATTCAGAAGACAAGGCAAAAGCAATCGGCGCGTGAGACCCCACGCCACGTCTGCTCCCACCCCGCTCCCACCTTGCCCCATATGTTCCCCGCCCACCCCGAACCCTTTCCACGCCCACCCCACGTACCTGTCTGCCGCCACGCACCCCCAAACCGCCTGATCTCACACCCCCACCTGCCCGCCAACATCCTAATCTGCTCCCACTCCGTGCCACCACCTGTCCACGCCCGCCCCAACCCTGACTGCTCCCACACCAATCCTGCCCCCCATCAACCCAGAACCCTGTCCAACGCCACACCCGTCTGCCCATGCCCGTTCCTAACCCTGCAAAACCATCATCGGTCCCCTAACCCCGCACAACCAAACATTCCCACCCATCGTCCAAACCCCATCCACACCCCCGCACACCTGTAACCCTGCGCCCCCAACCCTGCACTCCCAAACCCCACACCCCCAACCATCCTCACTCATCTTCGGACTCCCGTCCGCACCCCCAACCGCCTCCCCTTGTGCAGGCGACTGTACACCAACAGAACTGCTGTTGCTGCTGTCTTTGTGGGGTAAGTCTTCAAATAGCACACATGCGCGCACGCGTTTTGGCAAGTTCCACCTTTGCTGTGTACAGGACAATGTTGGCGCAGTTATCTGGGGAAGGGGAATTTAGGGTGAACGTCTGTGTAGAACTCTAGGGAAAGTGTAGGGTGAGAGAGAGAGAGCGAAGGTGGGAGATCAGTCTTTTGGAGACGGTGCCTGGACTGTTCTTGGCAGTATTTTAGTAAGACATTTTTTAAAAAAAAAAATCATTGTACCTACAAACAAAAGGCGCAATCAGGGTTGAAAGACATAATGTTTCTATCAAGACCTTGAGGTCCTCTTTGGATAATCCAAATTTCGGATAATTGATATTTGGACAATCGTGGTTCCTCTGTACATGCACTTGAAAGACAGGGTTTGATTAGTAGCTGTCAGCAAGGCTTTTGTGCATGAGAGATCATGGCTCTCAAACTTGTTACAGTGCTTTGATGAAGTGACAAGGAACAGTGATGTGGGCAGAATGGTATACATAGCCTACATAGATTTCAATAAAGCCTTTGACAAGGTTACAGAAGATCAGCTCCTCTGGAATGTTTGATCACCTGGAATCCAGGGGGAGCTGGTAAATTAGATACACAGTTGACTTGGTGGTAGGAAGCAGAGGGTAATATAGGAAAGATGCTTGTTGGACTGGAGGCCTGTGAATAGTGGAATACCTCAGGGGTTGGTGCTGGGGACATTGTTTATTTCTATATATATGTGTGTATATTATATTTATGTTCTCTCATCTAGATCATAGATGTATGTAATATGTTTTATATCTATATATATAAAATTTACCTATTTCATACATCTATGATCTAGATGAGAATGCACAGGCATGATTTGCAAGATTAATGATGACACTAAAATAGGCAGCATCATGGAGAGTGAGGAAGGTTATTCAAAATTTCAGAAATTTCAGCAGTACCTTGAACAGCTGGAGAAGTGCACTGAGAAATGGAAAATGCAGTTCAATAGAGATCGCTGTAAGTACTTGCATTTTACAAAGTCGAGTCAAGGTTGGAGTTTCATGGTGAGTGGTTGGGCCTTCAGGAGTGTAGTGAAGGAGATGGACCTTGGAATTCAGGTGCACGGTGCTCTGAAAGTTGATTCACAGGTAGACAGGGCAGTGAAGAAGGCTTTAATACACTGGCCTTCATCAGTCAGAGCACTGAGTATTGAAGTTGAGGAGTTACATTGCAGTTATACAGGACGCTGCTAAGGCATTATTTGAAGCGTCATGATCAGTTTCGTTCACTTTGCTATAGGAAGGATGTTATTAAACTGGAAAGAGTGCAGAAGAAATTTACAAGAATGTTGTCAAGGTCTTAATGGTCTGCGTTATGGGGAGAGGTTGGACAAGCTAGAACTTTTTACTTTAGAGTACATGAGACTGAGGGGTATCTTATAGACGCTTAAAAGATCACAGGAGGCATGGATGGAGTGAATGCACCCAGTCTTTTCTACCCAGGACAGCAATCACGGACTAGAGGGCATCAGTCTAAGGTCAGAAGGTAAGAATAAAAGGGAAACTGACGAGCAATGATCTTTACACACATCTTGGTATACATATGGAATGAGCTGCCAGGGGAAGTGGTTGAGGTGGATACATTAACAACACGTAAAAGGCATTTGTACAAATACATGGAGAGGAAAGGATTAGAAGGATACAGGGCAACGGCAGGGAAATGGGTTGGTGTGAGTGGACATTTTGTTCAGAATGGTCCACTTTGAGCTGAAGGACCTGTGTCCGTGCTCGAGTACTCTATGACTCGAACAACCATTGCTTGTCTCCCACTGAATGTTATATTGTACTTTCTCAATTTACTGGAGCGAGCTTGACCCTCTACCCTCCAGGCTTCCATGATATTTGACCAGAATGTTCACAGATTTTATATTGCATGCGGACGCCATGTAAAATGCACCTCATTAACGTCACTATTCCTCAAAAGCTGCTTCAGACTAAGGTTAGTAATTAGTATTTCTTACCACACAACACCAACTCCGAAATAACCTGCTATCTAGTTTGGTTCACAACATACACTTCAACCCATCTGATATACACTTATGGAATTTATTTTTCACAGCATTAGCAATCATTTAGTTAACGCAGTTTAGATACAACTTGAGACCATCCAATAAGACTGCAGTATTCACAATACGTGCATGTGTAATTTCCAGAGCACATGATGTTCAAATTTTCTGCTACCGTTTTGGTTTAGATACATAAAACATCAGTGTTTGCTTCTCCTTGCTATTTGTAAGCTCTACCTAAACTGATTCCGTGAAAGTTGAGGGACTTGGTGTGTGTCATTATTGATAGACATGGACAAGACATTCGACGAGACTCATCTCGACGCTGGGATGATCTGAATATCCAACAATAAAGCATAAGCATTAATAACCTACCCCGCTCTGCCAGGATAAGTGTCACTGTATTCTGTCTGCTCCCTCACACTCACTGTATACCTGTTATAGCACCTACCCCCGAACAAGGCTCGAGCTCTATCTCCAAATAAGCTCAGGCACTAACACTCTCACTATTGAATTCAGCAACTTCCTTCACTCACTTTCTCCGTCACTTATGCAATAGCCTCCACACTAATAACACGATGTGGATATAACACTGTAAACTGACTCACTCACGACTTCTCACCATGGCACCCACCTGCACAAGTTCTAACAGCAGGGCCACCCTCACACCCTCCCTCCCTTTCTCCCAATCCAGGAGAATCAGCCTGGAATAGGACAGAAAAAGGCCATCCCAGGTGGTGGGGTGCCTGACATCTGTTCACTCTCCCCTCCTCACGCCATGAGGGGAAGATCTTGGTAGGAGCCAAAGAGGACCGGGATGACTTGTGTGGAGATTCCGAAATATCTACGTCCCACCAACCGAGTAAGGAGCAAAGATCAGCGAAGGGCAATTCTCACTTTAAACCCACTGGCAGTTCCAGTGTCAGCTCTCTCACTCTCAAAGAAAAAGTGATACCTCACTGCACAGAGATGCAGGCATAGAATTACATAGAAATATTGATAAATACCCCAATATACTAACATGTACAATGTGTACAAGGAGAAAAGCATACACACCCATACAAGCACACAAAAACATATACAGTCACACACAATAGAAACAAACACGGAGTGAAATACACAGGCGGATACACAGACAGACGTAGGCAAACAAATACTCATATAACAAGCAGATGGACACACACACAGACATTTGTCTCATTAAGAGACAAATAGATCCGTTTTTTGATTTATAAGGGGATCAACAATTCTAGGCAAAAGACAGAAGAATGATGTTGAGGAACAAATAAGAAATTAATGAACGGAATATCAGACACGATGGGTCGAATGGCCTCGTTCTGCTCCTTTTCTAATTCTCATGTGGTGTGATGCTATTAGGTGTTCTCTTTCTGAGACAGCAGCAGAGGCTGGATTTGATAAGTATTTGATCGGAAAGAGACAGTGGGAATGTGGGACAGGTTTGGAGTGCGGAATGGCGTCTGTCTATTCCTAATTACTGTACCTTTTTAGCTGTAAAGTGGTGGTGATTTGATGTTGGGTTAACACAGTTTAAAATAACGGGTCTCACAATGAAATTGTATTGTGCTCTCTGTGGTGTCCATATCCTCAGGGAGCAGTAACGACTTGGTTATTGAAGATATTCAAGGTTGAGCTCGACTGATCTTTGCCGGACAGGAGAGTCAATGTTTCATGGGAAGAGACAGGAGACGGATGGTCAGACACAATCGGATCAGCAATGAGCATTCTGAATGGTGCAGCCGAATGACCATCTGCTGCCCCTACCCAATGTATTGTTCCCTCAATCCACCCTTGGGGCTGTTACAGAGATATACCGCTGCCCCTATCCCATCTGTTGTTTTCTCAATCCACCCCTCGATGCTGTTACAGAGATATACCGCTGCCCCTAACCCATCTGTTGTTCTCTCAATCCACCCTCGGGTCTGTTACAGAGATTTACCGCTGTCCCTACCCCATCTGTTCTTCTCTCAATCCACCCTCGATGCTGTTACAGAGATATACTGCTGCCTCTACCCCATCTGTTGTTCTCTCAATCCACCCTCGATGCTGTTACAGAGATATACTGCTGCCTCTACCCCATATATTGTTCTCTCTATCCACCTTCAAGGCTGTTACAGAGATTTACAAGGATGTTGCCAGGGTTGGAGGATCTGAGCTACAGAGAGAGCCTGAATAGGCTGGGGCAGTTTTCCCTGGGGAGTCGGAGGCTGAAAGGAGATCTTATAGAGGTTTACAAAATTATGAGGGGCATGGATAGGATAAATAGACAAAGATTTTTCCCTGGGGTCGGGGGTCCAGAACTAGAGGGCATAGGTTTAGGGTGAGAGGGGAAAGATATAAAAGAGACCTAAGGGGCAACCTTTTCACGCAGAGGGTGGTACGTGTATAGAATGAGCTGCCAGAGGAAGTGGTGGAGGCTGGTATAATTGCAACATTTAAGAGGCATTTGGATGGGTATATGTATAGAAAGTGTATGGAGGGGTATGGGCCGACTGCTGGCATTTGGGACTGGATTGGGTTGAAATATCTGGTCGCCATGGACAAGTTGGATCAAAGTGTTTGTTTCCATGCTGTACATCTCAATGACTCTATGACTCTATGAAATTGGCCTCTTTCCTCATCTCTGGTGTTCGGTATCGATATCTATTTGGGGTACTTCAGAGCGTGCCTGCACGATTTCTTTCCATAATATTGCAGACTACAGGTAATCACCATTTAAGCTGAAAATCATTGCCAAGCAATTCAAGATGTTCATAGTTTATCTCGATATCAGAGAGCATGAATTATCATCCTGTAGTTGAGTCTAATACCTTTTATTTGTTTAACAATGAGAACTGTTGCCTGTATCTTTCAGTCAAGTTAATCAGAACTTTAAAAATGCATGCAGAGCTGAAAGCTGACACTTAAAATATGATCCAAATTCTGGGCATGGTTTAAGTCTTGTGTGGTGGGAAATGCCCCTGGCCTTATGCCAGAGTTCTGGATTTGATTTCAGACCATGAACCTGTTTTAATGTCACAATCTCTGGATCAGATGATCTAGATTCATGTCCTACCTGTTGTGAAGGTGTGTCACAGCATGTCAGAACAGGCTGATGAACAAGCACGCAGGACAATCAAGTTGCAGCTTTCGAGGCTATTGTTGAGTAGTGGTAGTGCCCCTACCTCTGAGGCTCTAGGTTCAAATCCGACAGAGATCTTTCATTATATGTCTGAACAAGTTGGATTAAAATGATTTTTGTATTGTGACTTGATGGATAAAGAAGAGGTGTCATTATTGAATTTCAGAATTTAGGCCCACGATGACTGAAAACACAATCATTCGTGTTGATTGGAGTCGCATTTATACCTTCTAGAGGTTTATACAATCATGGGAAGGGTAAATAGTCAAGGTCTATCTCCCAGAGATAGGAAGACCAAAACTAATGGGCATAGGTTTAAGGTGGGAAGAGAAAGATTGAAGAGAGACCTAGAGTGAACTTTTTCACGCAAAGCGTAGTATGGAATGCCAGAGGAAGTTGAGGAGAATGGTGCAATTACCACATTTAAAAGGCATGGGTATTTGAATAGGAATGGTTCAGAGGGAAGTGGGACAAATGTTGGAAAATGGGACAAGATTAATCCAGAATATCTGGCCGACTTGGATGAGTCAGAAGAACTGTTTCCCTGCTGTACAGGTCTACGATTCACATATTCAATTGATCAAGGTATCGTTATAATCACTGACTGTAAATCGTTAAGTCAACATTGTCCACGATACAACCAATCTTGATGTCAGCTGTAAATTTGCTAATCATGTCTTCTACAATTCTCATCCAAGTTATTGATATAAATGTCAAACAAAAGAGGATCCAACAATTTTTCTGGTGAATCACATCTGGTCCAAGGTTTCCAGTTTGAAAACAACCCACCACCTCCACCATGTCTCCTGCCATAAAGCAGACATACACCGAAACACACACACACACAACCCTCCACCACTACCCTGTCTCCTGCCATTAAACTGATTTGCACAATAAAACACACACAAACCCTCCACCATAAACCTGTCAACAACAGTTATACACAGGAACACACACACACATAACCCTCCTCCACCACCCTGTATCCTGCTTTTAAACAGATAAACACAGAAACAGACGCACACACAAACACACATCTATATTGAGACACAGGTACAGTCATGTCTTTCATACAGAGATATATAATTTTTGATGAAAACATGGGTCCAGAGTTACATTGACGATGCAGCGGAATTGTGTTGAGAAACATGTCAGGCTGGTCCGAACAGCAAAGTAGAGCTGATGGGCTAAATGATCTTATTTCAATTTCCTATGCTGTGTGGCCTTCAGATGAAAGGAATATTTTTTGGAGTGTGCAATGGAGGCTGAGCTTGATAAATACTTTACTGAACAGTCAAAGCGATTATGGGATATGTTTGAGGAGCTGATTGGTCTACGTCTGTTCACATTTGTTGTGCTGTTATTTCTCAGAATAGGGGGCGACTTTCTGTGAGGTTAACACACTTTAAAATTAAAGAGTCTCCCATTAACTTTTGAGATAACGTTGTTCTGTTCTCCTTCAGACTGTGCAATCTGTGGCGCTGTCATACTCAGGGAACAGTGAAGACTGGGTCATTGAAAATACTCAAGGCTGATCTTGACTGATCTTTGAAGGGACGCAGAATCAATGTTTATTGAGAACAGACAGGAAAGGGGTGTTCAGCTACAGTCAGTCCAGCCATGATGTTTCTAAACTGAGCAGCAGGCTGGAGGGGTCGATTGGCCAAGTGCTGCTCTTATCCCACATGTGGTCCTCCCATTGTCCCCTCGAAGCTGTCACAGAGAGAGAGAGAGGTAGGCCCCTTTCAGCCAGTCAAATGCATTATAATGACAGAGGAGGAGACCATTCTGCCTCTCAATGGAGTTACACAGGAATAGAATATATTCATTCAACCCATTGACTAAGTTACATTGCACAGGAAGAGGCTATACAACCTTTCTGGGCAGCTACACAGGAACAGGGAAGCCCTGGCTAGCTAGCTAGAAATACAGAGTAGAGATAAGTTTCAGCTTGGAAAGCTGTAACTAGTGGAATTCCTCAGGGATCAGTGTGAGTTTATCAACAGTTTATAATCTAGGTTTATGCCTTGGATGAAGGGGCTGAATGAACTGGAGCTCAGTTTGTTCATACACCAGGACAAACATTCAATAAGGAGTCAAGTGGAAGCAGAGCTTCTGCAATGGGATACAGACAGGGGAAGGCAGTGAGTAAACCTGCAGCAAAAACAAAGCAGTACAATGTGGGTGACTGGAACTTTGTGTTTTGGGGAATTAACAAAACAGCAGTAAATAATTTAAATGGAGAGAGAATGCAGAACTTGGTAGTATACAGGGATTTGTGTGTCTTAGTAGATGAATCACATCAAGTTACTGTGAAGATGCGTCAATTGATTTGGAAGGGAAACGGAATGATGCTGTTTCGTGCAATGGGTATCGGGTTTGAACTTAGCGATATTTCCCTGCATCTGTAAAAGGCATTGCGGAGACCACATCTGACGTAAAGTTTGAAGTTATGATCCCCACAACTGAAAAAAAAGCGAAGTTGTTTTCAAACATTACAAAGATACTTTTCTTTACTCGGCCTTGGGATGAAGGCATTATGTTATGAAGGATTACCAGTTTAGGCCTGAGAACGAGAGATGTTCTTATTGATCATATACAATCATGAGGTGCGTGCAGCTGGTGAATACCTGATAGATATTTCCTCTTGTGTGGGAGAATAAAAGTGGGGATGTAATTTAAGAATAAGACAGATTCTGAGGCAGGGTCACTGGACCAGAAAGGTTAACTCTCATTTCTCTTCAGACATGCTGCCTGACGTGCTGAGCATTTCCAGCAATCTCTGTATTTCTTTAAGAATAAAACATATTCATTTTAATGCAGATATTGTGAAGATATTAAACGTTTTATTTTTATATTACGCAGGCACATATAAACACATCTTCAGATCAAGTAGGGTAATTATTTGTTAATGAAATGATTCTGTGTATGACAGCACCATAGATGCACCTGCATGGAGCAGGGAATATGATGGCGTCATATCATTCAAACAACGTTCAAGGAGAGCTCATATGGTCCAGTTTGCGTACTGACAACATCTCTGAATCAATTTAGAGATGGAAAAATGCAACCCATCTGAGAAGAAACAGCTTGTTCCTCCCTTTCTCTTTCCCTGTCCCTCATCACAGCAATGTGTGCGAGCAAAAACAAAAACATAGTCAGTTTTATCACTCACAGAGGAGTCCGGATGAGGATTCATTGAAATCTCCCAACTGCTTGAAGGAAAGGGAATTCAGCCAATTTCATCTGCTCCGGGAAGGAATCACATTTTCAGAAGCTTGTGTGAGCAGAATAACTTCAGAAATAATTATTAAGATTCGATAGTTTGGTGGTGGTGGTGGTGGGGTTGGGGGATGGTGTCAGACAGACAGGAGATTATGTGGCTGCAAATGGGAACCCAGGATTGTGGGATTGTGTGTAACCTCACAAATGCCAGGGTTCAGGATGTTTCAGAGCGGCTGCAAATCGTTCTCAAGGGGGAGGGGCAGCAGCCAGAGGTCATTGTGCACGTTGGTACAAATGACAGAGGTAGAAATAGGGATGAGGTCCTGCAGAGTGATTGTGGAGAACTAGGAAAAATAGATAAAAACCATGCCCATGGCATTGGTAATATCCGGTTTACTTCCAGTGCTACATGCTAGTGACGGTAAGAACAGGAGGACATAGCAGATGAATGTGTGGCTAAAGAATTGGTGCAGCAGGCAGAAATTCAGATTTTTAGATCATTGGTGGGGCAGAGATAACCTGTTCAAGAGGGACTGGTTATACCTGAACTAGAGGGTGTCCAATATGTTGCCAGGCAGGTTTGCTGGTGCTACAAGGGAGGGTTTAAACTTGATTGACTGGGGCTGGGGATGCTATTGAGAGTGGGATCCTCAACAGTAGGGAGAAAAGTGCGAGGATGGAAGGAGATACAGTAATCAGAAACAGTAAAGAGAAGAGACAGGTTAGGCTGGAACACGACAGAGGGCAAGAAATCTGTTGGATTAAGTTGCATGTGTTTCAATGCAAGATGGCTGACAGCTAAGGCTGATAAACTCAGGGCGGGGATAGGTACGTGGGACTGGGATATCGTAGCCATTACACAAACAGGGCAAAGGGAGTGACAGGACTGGCAGCTTAATGTACCAGGGTACAGCTACTTTAGGCAGGAGAGTGGTGATGTAAGGAGCAGAGGGGGAGTTGCATTTTTGATTAAGGTGAGTATCACAGCAGTGACCAGATATAAAATAACTAAAGGATCTTCCAGTGAAGCTTTGTGGGTGGAACTAAGAATTGAGAATGGAATGGTGACATTATTGGGGTTGTACTATAGGCCCCCAAATAGACAATGGGAATTCCAGGAAGAAATATATGTGGAGTGACTGGGGAGACTTGCAAGGTCAGTAGGTTTGTCATTGCAGGAGATTTTAACTTTCCTAACATAGACTGGGACTGACACAGAATTAAGGTCTTCGATTGGGTGGACGTATTAAGTGTGTTCAGGGAAATTTCCCCCAGCAGTATGTAGAGGAGCCTACTTGGGGAGGGGCAAAACTCGACCTACTCTTGGGAAATAGAGCAGGACAGGTGATTGAGGTGACAGTGGGGGAGCACTTTGAGACCAGTTACCATTGTTCTATTAATTTTATAATAGTTATGGAGAGGGACAAACTGGTCCACAGCTGCAAGATCTAACTTGAGGCAAGGTGAATTTTGATAGAATTAGACACAAACTTGTAGGGGCTAATTGGAGTAGTTTGTTTGCAGGCAAACAGACCTCAAGCAACTGGGTGGGGGGGGGGGGGGGGGCATTTAAAAATGAGATAACAAGAGTTCAAGGTCTATATGCTCCCGTGAGGGTGACGGCCAAAGTTGGCATGAAGAGGGAACACTGGATGACAAGAGATATTGAGGCTTTAACCAAAAGAAGGAGGCGTGGGTGCGGTGCAGGCAGATGGGATCAAAGGAATCCCTGGACATATACAGGGAATACAGGAGTTTACTGAAGAAGGAAATCAGGAGGGTGAGAAGGGGGCACGAGATAACCTTGGCTGAGAAGATCAGGATGAATCCAAAGAGGTTGTTTACATACATTAAAGAAAAGAGAATAACTATGGTGAGAATACGACCCCTCAAGGACCAAAGTGGATATGTATATGCAGAACTGCAGGAAATTCTGAAGGTTCTTAATTAATATTTCTCCTCTGTATTTATCATAGATAAATACATGAAGACTTGATGTGGGAGCTTATGGAAGTTAGTGGTGATATCTTTGGGGACAGTCATCAAAGTAGTGGAGGTGTTGGATGTACAGGTATTAGAATGTAGAAAGGTGGAGAAATCTCCTGGTTCTGATCATATACGTCAAAGAACACAGCAGGAGGCTAGAGAAGAAACTCAGGGACTCTGGCTAATATTTTTGCATCATCGCTAGCTACAGGTGGGGTCCCAGAAGACTGGAGGGTAGCGAATGTTGTTCCCTTATTCAAGAAGGGAAGGAAAGGAATAACTGGGCACTATAGACCAGTAAGTCTAACAGAATTTGCTGATGACAGTGAGGGAAGTTTTCAGAAATTGTAGCAGGACCTTGATTAGCTGGGGAAGTGGGCCGAAAAATGGGAAAATGTAGTTTAATCCAGACAAATTTTTTTTTTGCATTTTGTGAAGTCAAATCAAGGCAGGAATTTCGTGGTGAATTGCAGGGAGTTAAATGGTGTAGTGGAACAGAGGGACAGAGTACAGGTGCATGGTTCTCTGAAAGTAAAGTCACAGGCAGACAGTTGAGTGAAATGGTTTTTTGCACACTGGCATTCATCAGTCAGTGCATTGAGTGTGAAAGTTGGGAAGTTCTGTTGCAAGTTTCAGGATGTTGCTGAGGCCGCACTTGCATTCTTGTGTTCAGTTTTGGTCACATTGCTATCAGAAGGATGTTATTAAACTGGAAAGATTGCAGACGAAATTTACAAGGATGTTCACATGACCCAACAGTCTGATTTACAGGGAGAGGTTGGAGAAGCAATGACATTTTTCTTTAGAGCATAGGAGACTGAGGGGGACTGATGGTGCGGAAAGGTACAGGATAATGGGAGGAACGATATGGTGAATGAACACAGTCTTTTTTTTCCCGGAGTTTTGGAATCGAGGACTAGAGTGCATCAGCTAAAGGTTAGAGGGGAAATAATAAAAGAGACCAAGAAGGGGATATGTTTCACAGAGGGTGATATGCATATGGAATGAGCTGTCAGTGGTTGAGACATTTACATTAACAATATTTAAAAGGCAATTGAACAAGAACATGGAGAGGAAAGGTTCAGAAACATATGGGCCAAGTGCAGGGAAATGGGTTTAGCGTGGATGGACATTAAGGTCAACATAGACTAATTTGGGGCAAAGCGCCTGTCTTCATGTTGTAGGACTCTCTGACGCTACAAGTAGAATAACATTTGGGCCAAACTCTCATTTTTCCTTTTGTCATGAGTTCCAATAATATTTGGACAACGTTCTTTCAAGTTAACATCGCAGAGATTTTGATTTCCAGGTTGTTTCTTCATCAAACGTGTGTGTGTGTGTGTGTGTGTGTGTGTGTGTGTGTGTGTGTGTGTGTGTGTGTGTGTGTGTGTGTGTGTGTGTGTGTGTGTGTGTTCCTCAGTATTTTTCAAAGGGAAAACTTAATGTACATGTTTTCAATACCCACTCATCATTCTTCTTTCGATCATAGTTTGAGTAACATTGTCTTAGTCATAATCATGTTGTTTTAGCAGATGAAAGAAATCTGCCTGACTTGTTCCTAACACTGACCCTGACACACTCTGAGATCTGTATCATTGGCCATTTCATTAACCTAGTAATAATTGAAAATTTTGAGACCAGTAGATGAGTGAGACTAGAAAAGGAAGCAGTGATCTAAAAACACAGTTAACTATCAACTCAGTGAGCCTAACGTCAGCATAGTGTAGGTTGTTGGAGGAGGATTTGAGGGATATGTTTTACATGGATTTAGAAAGACAATGACTGGTTTGGGGTAGTCAACATGGCTTTGTGCCATGTAAATCAAGTATCATTAATGTGATTGAGTATTTTGAAGACGTGACAAAGAAGGTTGAAGAAGGTAGTCTGATGTACATTGTTTACACTGGCTACAGCTAGGCATTTAATGAGGTTCCTCATTCTAACAGATTACTAAGGTTAGGTCACATGGAATTCAGGGAACGTTAACCAATTAAATACAAAATTGTCTTGAAGGTAAAGGATTGTTTTCCAGACTGGAGGAATGTGGCCAGGGGTGTCCTGAAAGAATCACTGCTGAGCTCACTGCTTTTCAACATGCAGATAAATAATTTGGATGTGAATATCAGAGGCATTGTTAATAAGTTTGCAGATAACATCAACAGAGTGGTGTAGCGGACAGTGAAGAAGATTATCTTACAGTACAGCGGCATCCTTGACCATCAAAGGGCCAAGGACTGGCAGATAAGTTTAATTTAGATATTTGTGAGGTTTTACATTTTGGTAAATTAAAGCAGGGTCGTGCCCTCGGGAATGTTACTGAACAAAGAGACCTACAGGTGCAGGTTGACAGTTCCTTGAAAGTGGTGTCACAGGTAGACAGAATGGTGAAGAACAAGTTTGACATGCTTGCCTTAATCGGTCAAAACATTGAGCATAGGAGTTGATGTGGCATGTTACTCCTGTACAGGACGCAGGTGAGGCCACGTTAAGAATACTGCGCACCATGTTGGCTCTGCTGATGGGACGATGTTGAGAGGACGCTGAAATGATTTACAAGGATTTTTCGATACTGGGGGTGGGGATTGGGGGGGGGCGGGGAGTTGAGATTCAGGGAGAAGTTGAACAGGTTGAGGCTTTTCCCCTGGACCGGAGGAGGGTGAATGGTGACATGAAGTGGCTTATAAAATCTTGAGGGGCATTGATAGCCTGAATGGCCAAGGTCTTTTTCCCAGGGTTAGGGGAGGGCAGTTATTGACGGTATAGGTTGAAGGTCTGGGGGAAAGATTTAGAGCGGACCTTAGGAGTTACATTTTCATGCCAAAGGTGATGTGTGTACAGAAAGTGCTGTCAGAGAAAATGTTGAAAGCGGGTACAATTACACATTTAAAATATATCGGAATAGGTACATAAATAGGAATGGTTCAGAGGGACATGAGGCATATGATGGCAGATGGGACTAGACCAGATTGGGATATCTGGCCGATGTGGGCAAACTGGAATAAAGGATCTGTTTCCATGCTGTATGACTCTTTGATTCTATAAGAGGGATGGGGAAAACTTCTAAAAGGGCCTTTCAAGTGGGAATTCTCTTCGCCGGAAGTTTGACATTCCTCTTTGTTTACGTTTATTGAAAGCTTTGTTAGGTAAATATTTGGCAGAGCAGTGAGTCACGGATAATGGGATACAAACAGGAAAGTGGGGTTGCGACCACAACCTGATCAATCACAGTAGGTGCCTGGTGGAGAAGGGTCAAAGTGTCTAATGACCCACTCCTGCTCCTCAGTCCCATGTTCCTGTGTTCCTTTCAGCCCCTTAAACCTGCTAGACAGGAGCAGTTGGAAGCTGCTTACTGCTATAACATGGTGCACAGAAACAGAAGAGACTGTTCAGCCCCTCAAGTCTGTCCTACACGGTTGAGGAGATTTGGAAAAATAATTGGAAAATCCAGGTTGCGTATGAAAGAGGCACCGCATCTCTCTATACAGAGCTTCCCCCCTCTGCAACTTGTGCACCATTTGTTGTTCATGTTGTAGACCCAGATTCACTGTGAATACAGACCCCAGACCTCACCTAGTGATTTCTCACAGAGTCCTCTGGTGTCCTTAACTGCAATATTCAACAACAGACGTACCAGGAAAATCACATCCACTAACTTTTCAATAACAGAATGGGAGAACATCAGAAACAGGAACAAATCGTTCAAACCCCAATCCTGCCTTGCTCTTCACTAAGGTCATTGTTGATCTGCTCTCGGTCTCAAATCCTCTTTAATGCCCGATTCCTCATAGCCCTCACGTCTCCGAGGGGTCAAACTCCATCTACCCCCCTTTAAATAGTTTCATAGAAGATAGAACATAGAACAGTACAGCACAGTACAGGCCCATCAGCCCTCGATGTTCCACCGATCTTTTATCCTACTCTCCGATCAGACTAGACTACATACACTTTATTGTACTATCCTCCCATGTGCCTATGTAAGAATCACGTACATGTCCCTAATATACCTGGCAAAATACCACTGCTGGCAGTGCATTTCATGCACCCGCCTCTCTCTGTGTAAGGATCTGACCTCTGAGATCTCCTCGAAACCTCACTTCAAATGATGCCCCATCGTGATAGCCATTTCTGACTTGGAAAAAGCCTCTGGCTATCCAATATATATATATGCCTCTCACCATCTTGTTTATCTCTATCAAGTCACCTCTCATCCTTCTTCACACCAATGTTAAAAGCCCTAACTGTCAACCTTTCTTCATAAGACCTACCCTCCAGTCCAGGCAGCATTCTGGTAAATTTCCTCTACACCCTTTCTAAATTTTCCGTATCTTTCCTTTAATTGGATGACCAAAACTGGACCCAATATGTCAAGTGTGGTCTAACCAGGGCTCTATAGAGCTGCAGCATAACCTCACAGCTCTTAAAATCAATCACCCTGTTAATGAACGCTAACACCATTCGCCTTCTTAACAACCCGGACAATTTAGGCCGCAACTTTGAAGGATGTAAGGATATGGACACAAAGATCCCTCTATTACTCCACACTGGAAAGAATTCTGCCTATAACCCTGCATTCAAATTCAAATTCAAACTTACAAAAATAATCACTTCTCAGTTTTCCACTTTGAACTTCATCTGCCGCTTCTTAGCCCAGCTCGGCATTATGTCAATATCCCGTTGCAACTTACAACAGCCCCCCACGCTATATATCAATCTACAAACCTTCGTGTTATCAGCAAACTTACTAACCCACCCTTCCACTTCCTCATCTAAGTCATTTATAAAAGTTACAATGAGCAGAGGTCCCAGAATTGATCCCTGAAGAACACCATTGGTTCTTTCAGTGATCTCGCTCCCTTAACTCTCTGTGCAAGAGAATTCCTGATATTCACTACCCTCTGTTTGAAGAAAACATTCTCTGCTTCTACACCATGACCTATTGATATGAACAAAAGAGTAAACACGGGGGCTCAGGTAAGAGAGACTGGCCCTGATCTCAAGGCAGTATTAGACTGAGGATGACATCAAGGAGTCTGAGCAAAATCGCACTTAATGAGAATCGATTGTGACCTCTCCACTGTTTGGAATCAGTCACATGCACAACGGAAGATGGCTATCACCAGCGGACATCAATCATCTCAGCCATGGGACACATTTGTAGGAGATCCTCGGAGTAGCTCCCTCAGCCCAGGCATCTCCAGTTGGTCATTATAGAAACCCAACAGTGTCGGAGGAGGCCATTGAGCCCAAACTGAGAAAGAGTGGGGATATTCACAGAAGTTTACATCATGTTCAAAACAAGTTGTCACTACTCAGCTCTTGAAGTAGAGAGTGTCCATGTGCAACTAGAACTGGACACTATTCAAGATCATGCTGTTAAAGCCTGGGTAACATTCATGTAACAGCAATGGCAGACACTGCACATTTCCACAGTAAACGGAGGTGCTCATTCTGCACCACAATCTGGGTTCACAAGAATATGGGGAAGTTACTTAGCCAATCAAACTGATGGGCAGGACGTGTGGTAGCTCATTTAGTCCCTCCTGCCTATTACACAGGAAAAGAAGGATTCTACTTACTCCCACATGTCACTTACATGGGATCAGAAAGAGACCATTTCACACCCGGAGTCACGTACATAAGGAACAGGAAGACGTCATTCAGCTTCACAAGTCACTAATACAGGAACGGGAAGGTGCCAGAGATGCTGCAAAATCACAAACAAATGGAGCAGTGACTGAACAGGTGGACTGTTCCAAACAGGTCCACACGGCGAATTACTCATACTACCTATGTGCTACTTTCACATGGTTTTCTGGTAGTAGGAATGAAGCCAACTTTATTAACCATTTTCCAAGATGTCTTCCATCTTCAAGAAAGCAGACCCATGGTCTCTATGGAGGTCAGAAGCTTGTGCAGAATTGTTAACTCTTTCAAAACGAAGGTATTGTGACTGCTGACAGGCTTGTGTACAAAGTGACATTTAGTACAGTGTCACACAGTAACTGTGCATTCAAGTGCCCAGAGTTCATTCAGAGCTTGTACCTTTCTGTCAATCGACATGGAGGCTCTGCAGAGACATGCAAACTTTTGGGAATTAAACATCCAATGAATATTGTGCAGTTTTGACCCTATTCAGCTGTTTAGGATGTAATGAGTGTCTGTCCGTAACCATCAAGTATCAACTTCTTATTCTCTCACAGAGCTACAGGTTAAACTAATATTTCCTGCACTCTCTCCTTCTGATAACATCATGCCAGGGTTTAGTCTGGTAAAACTCCTTTGGACTCTCTCAGTGACAAAGAGATCATTATTTATAAAACAGACCAAATCTATACACAATGCACCAAATACTCTCTCAAAAAAACACTACCATTAGGAAAGATATACCAACTCTGGGACTTCAATCATTTTGCATGAAAAGCCACATATTACTTACTTCCTGCAACGCAATAATTCTGTTACTGACTTATGACCAAGGTCATCCAGGTCCTTTTAAACAACAACACTTCCCAATTTCTCACCATTGAAAAAAAACATAAATGTGAATGAAGATATTTGTTCACATCTGATTCAGTTTTTAAAACTCGTGAACAGCTATTGGGCAAACACTGATTATTCTGATACCCAACAAGCCTTCAGTCCAGAGAAAAATCCCACTCCCTTCATTGTCTCCAACATCCAATTTTTATACCATGTGGTATATATTTCACATCTACATACCCATGGAATTTAAATTTCCCCACTCAACTGTATTCAACAATGTCAAATATCAGCTGAAAAAATAAATACTTAAAGATAATTTCCCTTTCCAGAATCTAAGCCGACTCTACCAAATCAGATCACTATTCTCCAAGTGTCTAGTTCTCAAATCCATTACAGAAGGTTACAATGTCTTTTTCTCACAGCTGATACAGAGCTATTTAGTTTTTCTGTTTTCCCGCTCCGTTCTGTTGTAAATATTTACGTTTACAGTAGCTGCTTTCCAGTCTGCAGGATCCTTTCCAGAATATAACAAGCTTTGAAGAATAATCAGTAGTTCTTTCACGAGCTTTTACAATATATTTTAATGATATAGAAGATGGTATTAGTAATAACATTACCAAATTTGCTGATGATATTAAACAGGGTGGCAGGGTGAACGGTGAGAAAGATGTGAGGAGATTACAGGGTGACCTGGACAGGTTAGGTGAGTGGTCAGATGCATGGCAGATGCAGTTTAATGTGGATAAATGCATGGTTATCCACTTTGGTGGCAAGAGCAGGAAGGCAGATTACTACCTAAATGGAATCAATTTAGGTAAAGGGGCAGTACAAAGAGATCTGGGTGTTCTTGTACACCAATCAACGAAGGTAAGCATGCAGGTACAGCAGGTAGTAAAGAAGGTTAATAGCATGCTGGCCTTCATAACAAGAGGAATTGAGTATAGAAGAAAAGAGGTTCCTCTGCAGCTGTACATGGCACTGGTGAGACCACACCTGGAGTATTGTGTGCAGTTCTGGTCTCCACATTTGAGGAAAGACATTCTGGCTATTGAGGGAGTGCAGCGTAGGTCAATTCCTGGAATGGTGGGATTACCTTATGCTGAATGACTCATGCAACTGCGCATGTATACCCTTGAGTTTAGAAGACTGAAAGGGGATCTGTTTGAGACATATAAGATTATTAAAGGATAGACACTCTGGAGGCAGGAAACATGTTTCTGCTGATGTGTGAGTGCCGAACCAGAGGACACAGCTTAAAAATACAGGGTAGACAATTTAAGACAGAGATGAGGCGAAACATCTTCACCCAGAGAGTGGTGGCTGTGTGGAATGCTCTGCCCCAGAGGGCAGTGGAGGCCCAGTCTCTGGATTCATTTAAGAAAGAATGGATAGAGCTCTCAAAGATAGTGGAATCAAGGTTTATGAAGATAAGGCAGGAACAGGATACTGATTGAGGATGATCAGCCATGATCATATTGAATGGTAGTACAGGCTCGTAGTGCAGAATGGCCTACTCCTGCACCTATTATCTATTGTCTATTGAGCTCTAATACCACCTCCTGAATACTCTGGGATGCAGCTCTGCAGATTCAGCAACTTATGAAACTTCAATTCAATTAGATTTTCAAAAAACATAGTTTTCATTAATTCTAATTTCCAGCAGTTTCTTATTTTTAGCAGTCCCCCTCTTCCCTATTTCTGGAAGTTAGTTTCTGCATCTTCCCCTGTGGAGATGGAACCAATGTATTCTTCTCAACAGGCAGATGGTTTCTGACAGCTCTTGGTACATCGGAGGACTGCACTTCAGAGATGGTGGATACATTACGCACTCCTGCCTGGAAAGTTCCAGAATTGTAACAGTTCACTTCATGGTGAGAGTCAGCACCCTGGTGCGAACTGCAGGTTATACTGAATGAGGGGACACAGCTCAGTGACCACCTCATTTTTGAAACAAACTGGTTTTGCACTTGACACTTGGCATGGGTCCATTTTAGACAAATGTTCCTGGAAATCCAAGGGAGGAATGTGCAGTGCCCAGCCCCACCCTGTTTACAGAGCTTCCCTTCTGTGGAGTCTCAGCTCCATTTGTTTCCCATGCACCCAGACACTCTGTAAATTCACTGTCCAGAGTGGGTTCACCAGAGCATCGGGTCTTCCTGAATGAACGCAGCAGCTGACGATACAAACCCGAGAATCCAATCCAAAAAACTCCACTGAATTTCTAATGACAGCAGCAAGTCAATTCCCCCAACCCATTCAGGGTTGTAAATGCCTCCCTCTCCTCAGTTTCTCTTCCTAGCTAAGAAAGCTATTACGTCTCCACACAGTCTCACGATACCAGTTCATCTGTCTACAGAAGCAGTTGACAATGTAACATTAGGTTTCTCTGTATCTGAGCAACTTGACGTGCAGCACCAGTATTGCTGATGGAGTTGATCACCCCACTCAGAGAAGAGAGATAGAAGGAAAATAACTAACTTTAAACGGGGACATACCGAAATGACATGATATTCAGGAATATCGGAAGGCGAAATGTTAGAATAACTTCCCATTCTATTTTCCTTCCAGTTCATCATCAGCAATCCTTCTGTTTGTTTTGCCTTTCTCTTGCTCTGTCTCTCTTTTTCTGAACGTTTATCAATTCATTCAACACAAACCTCCCACTCACCCTTCTTACCATCCCTGATATAAATAATATTATTTCCCAGTTACATTACGTTTTGATAGGATCACTGCATTCGAAACATTATCTCTGTTTCTCCCGACAGAGAGACATGACTACTGAGATTCTCCAACACTTCTAGATGCTGCAGAATTTTATGTCAAATCTTCAATATCCATTTGTTTATTTCATTTTTAATGTTGTTGTTTCCCAGGATGCCAGCATTACTGGTAAGGGCAGCATTTGTTATCCATCACTAATTGCTATTGACTGTGAGGCCTTTTGTTAAGAAAATATGGAGCCAACCACAATGTTGTGGGTCTGAATTCACACTTAGTCCAGACTGGGCAAAAATCTTAAGGTTCTTTACCAAAGGTTATCAGCACAATGAGGAAAATTAAATCTGGTGGTTTACGATTGCCATGAATGAATTTAGGTTTCATTCCAATTTTTGTCATTCGAATTTCTGTTCTGTCACCAGCTTTTAGAGTCATAGCCTGTGCCTCTGAAGTACACAGTCAGTGATATTCTTACTCTGATACAGTGTCCCTGGTGTAAAGTAACTGTAGAGACAAGACAAAGTCTGTGGTCAAAATATTTGTAATGGGGAAGGAAGGTCAGAAGAGAAGTGAAGCCATAAAGTTTGAAGTTAACAAAGGGGTAGATGACAAGCTCATTCAGCAACAGCACTGAGACAGAAGTGGAGACTGGGGATATTATAGAGGTTGAATTTGACCGTTTTAATGACAGAGAGAATCCAGAATGGTAAAACAGTTTAGAGTAAAACGGGGACTCAAAGTTCTAATCAGTCTAGTTCCTTCTTATATATTCATAAAGATTTTGAAATGCATGAAAAGGAAGTGGAGTTTATGACTGAAAGTTTATATTTGCTAAATATCAATAACCGAAGTAACAATAACGTTCACCATCATTTATAGAAGTGACAGAGGTAGGCTTACCAGGAACACCAACGATAGCGAGGATGGGGTAGTAACCTGCCTGAATAATCATCAGTACGGCTTCTATCTGCAACTATAACTATGCCCAATCCAGAGAAAACCAGTAAAGACCAAAGGATAAACTCCTGTCTATTGTTGGAACATTCCAGTCTAACGTTCTCAGATTCTGATCCATTGTTGGAACATTCCAGTCTAATGTTCTCAGATTCTGATCCATTGTTGGAACATTCCAGTCTAATGTTCTCAGATTCTGATCCATTGTTGGAATATTCCAGTCTAATGTTCTCAGATTCTGATCTCTCCCTCTCTCTGCATCTGCTGATCCCAATCTTCTTGAGGTTGACTCTGCCCCAAATACTATAGCATAACAAGTAGAAAGAAGGCCATAATTATGGAAGAGGGAAAGCCTCCAGTGACCCAGTTAGATCCAGGACGACTGATATTAATCACAGTCACTGAACAATCAGCTTCAGTTAACTCATTTCATGACAACCCTGACATACCCCAACAATACTTGAACTGGATGGAATATTGACATCGCTGACAGTTGGGTGAATGGTACATCTCTAATTTTGAGGTGAGGGAGGGAGATGATGATTTATCTCAAAAGCTCAATAATTGTACTTTGTTTTGGCCGGGTAGGAATTTCTGGGCACCTAACGACGTCTGTGTCTGATCACCAGGCCTGTGCATCCTTTCGGTTTATTTATTTATGTTTAACTTTGACATTTATTTGACCATCATTTAACGGCTTAAGTGGAGTTAGGCATTTTGAGAGGCTTCTACAGTGCCATATATGGTGTAGATACAGTCCATTCCTTGTGGTCCTTGCAGCCTTCGCCTGGTCCTGTGGAGTGATGGTCATTTTCTCCCAGAACCAGGATTATTAGTTTTCCCACTCGCCAGTTATTGTGGGGTTCTCAGCAGGGTTGGAAGGCAGTAAATCTCTCCAGACTGCTACACTCTCTCTCTCTGAGATTTCTCTTTTGATTGTTTCTTGATGTTCTTTCCGCCTGGGTTGGAGAACTGTATGTAAGACAATCTATTTCCTGGATTTGTTTTTAGACAAATTTGTGTTTCTGGGATGTTACCATATTGGTTGGTGAAAAATGTGTTGCTGGAAAAGCGCAGCAGGTCAGGCAGCATCCAAGGAGCAGGAGAATTGACGTTTCAGGCATAAGCACTTCTTCCTGAAGAAGGGCTTATGCCCGAAACGTCGATTCTCCTGCTCCTTGGATGCTGCCTGACCTGCTGCGCTTTTCCAGCAACACGTTTTTCAGCTCTGATCTCCAGCATCTGCAGTCCTCACTTTTTCCCCCGTTAACATATTGGATCAGTTCTTGTTTGTTAAATAACCTATTATCCTGTTTAAATTTCCAAAAGAATTAAGTTATTCCAAGATTCACTTATGTTCGTTATATTTTGTGTACTGTGCTTGAATAGATTGTGTTTTGCTTAATGTTATATATTTGGACCAATTAAATTGTAGCTGAAACACAGCACCTGACATTTACCTTTACAATAAGAAAACATTCGGGCCGAGACTACCGTCTCCATGTACTTTGAGGGGTTCTGCTCTGCTCCATAACAGAGGGATAGATGTTCGCGTTTTGCTTGGGCAATTGCTTAATGGACAACATATTGCAGAAATATGGGGTTTGACAGCATAATTGACCCAGCTAGAGGAGTGATAGTTATGTCAGGATTTTTATCGGATACTCATTCCTTGTCACAGATCCAGCCCGGACACATATAAGGCAAGATGAGATATCTGTTGATCATGAAATACTGCGTAGACCAATATACTGCTAGGTTACAGCTCCACAATCCATCCAGGATCGAACAATGGTCAGAGCTTACCAAGTGAGCACTGGTGCCATTTTTAAAAGGCCAATGGGCACAGGTTTGACCTTTCTCAGTTCAGAGCTGCTTTGCACAATTTCCCCTGAGCATGGCATTTAAGGGGCAATTATACCACGGTTTGTTGACAGGGACACGGAGGTCCTGGTGGAGAAGAGGTACAGAAGATGACCATTATATTCCCAGAGCAGGCCACACCACCAGACAAACCGAGCATGGTCTGAGCTCCCCACCAGCTCAGTGCAGTATCTGTTGTCTGAAGAAATTTCCAGCAATACAGGACAAACATCAATAACATAAGGATAAGGGTCACCATATTCTCTCTGCTCCCTCACACACTGTATATCTGTTATAGCACCTACTGCCGAACAAGGCTCACACTCCAAAACTCTCACTACTGCATGCAGCACCTACTCACCCTCTCACCTATGCAATACCCCCACATGGTGATAAATTCTTCTGGAAAATACTGTAACTAGAATTCTCTGGATAATGTCGTTTTTTACAATATTCCAGATAGTTTCCCAAATAATTCCCAGGTTCAGGCAAATGTTTGTCCCCCAGTTTGTAACACACCAGTAGAAGGAGATATTTTTAATCCCTCAGGATGAAAGTATATCACGAGACCATTCATCCTCTCAAAAATACTGCATCATTCAGACAAACATAGTATCTAAACACTTGAAGACACACTTCATTCTTGAAGACAGGCGCCACATTGAAGGTTCGCCAGGTTCACTGGAACATTCCTGTAATCCAGAGAATTATGGAATATTTCGCACAGTGCCCCCAGTCACTTTGCAACCACTCTTAAAATTCCAGCTATGAATTACTGACGACCTGTCTACCCTTTTTCTTAACTGTTTGTTTAAAAATTCCTTTTGTTAGAGACAGTTCAAGAACTTTCATCTGACTACGGTTTTGTTTATATTATTGAATTACTCTGTGGCTCCGTATGTGGCTGAACACATGATCAGCTGAGAGTGATGCCATTCTCCCAGTTTCTCTGGCTCTGTCATTTCTGTTTGGGGATGTCACATTCCAGTGGGAAGCTTCCTACATGACCACCTTTTCTCTCAAATAAGAAATCCTCTCACTCTGATGGACTGACCCTTGAGCTGTGACTGCCCCCATCTCCCTCACTTCTGCCCTCATACCTTCCCCTCTTTCCCAGAACAATGATAGATCTCCCCTTGCCCTCAATTCCTACTGCACTAGAATCCACTTTCACAGGATCATCCTCCGCTACTTCCACCACCTCCAGTCGAACAGCACCTTCAACACATCTTCCCCTCCCGTCCACTGTCAGCATTTCACAGTAATGATCCCCTTTCTGATACCCTCCATCACCTCGAACACTTCCCCCAATCACTCATGGCACCTTCCCATGCAATTGCAGAAGCTGCAAAACTTGCCCATTCACCTCTTTCCTCCTCACTGTCTAACGCCCCAAAAACACCTCCCAGGTGAAGCAACATTTCACTTGTACACTTTCAATCCAGTCTCCTGTCATTGCTGCTCAAAATGCAGTCTACCTTACACTTGGGAGACCAGAGACTGCTTTGAGGAACACTTCCACTCTAGGAATAACCCTGGTGTTGTGATTGCTCCCCATTTCAATAAATACCTTTCCCTCAAGTTAATGAGAATTCTTTGAAGAGGGAACAAGCAGTTTAGATCGAGGAGACACAATGGAGTTAACAATGTAGACAACCAGTATGCCTCTAATACGGTACCGCACAGGAGGCTACAGAGTAAGATAAAGACCCATGGTGTTCGCAGCCAAGTACTAACATGGATAAAAATATGGCTATCTGGCGGGAGGCACAGTGGGGATAAAATGGTCCTTCTCAGGATGGCAGCTGGTGACTAGTAGTGTTCCATAAGGGTCAGTGTTTGGAGCACGATATTTCACTTTGTAGGTTAATGATTTGGACGGCAGAACTGAGGGCATTCTGGCTACTTTTTCAGATTATGCAAAGATAGGTGGATGGGCAGGTAGTACTGAGGAGGCAGGGAGCCTGCAGGAAGATTTAGACAGTTTAGGAGAATGGGAAAAGGAATAGTAGATGGAGAGTGTGGGGTCATGCATTATGGTATGAAGAATACAGGCATGGACTATTTACTAAATGGGAAGAAAATTCAGAAATCTGAATTCAAAGAGACTTGGGATTCCAAGTCCAGGATTCGCAGAAGATAAACTTGTAGGTTGAGTCATTAGTTCTGAAGGCAAATACGATGTTATCATTCATCTCGAGAGGACTACAATGGAAAGGTAGGGATTTTGAGGCTTTCTCAGGCTCTGGACAGACCACATTTCCAGGATTTACACTTCCTGATGAAGGGCTCGAATCCGCGATTTTCGTGCACTTCAGATGCTGCCTGACCAGCTGTGCTTTTCCATTAACACACACCCATGTCTGTGAGTATCTAAATGTGGGTGCAGTTCTGACAGTCTCTGTGGTGCTTAAAATGACACAATCTCTCCTGCAGCTGGCCTCTGCATCCAACTGCAGTGACAGTGGCAGAGTGTGATAACATACAATGATTCAGTCTGGGTGGGAGAGAGGGCAGCAGCTCACAGCACCATCAACACACACACACAAGCAGACACAGACACAATGCTGGTAGATGGAGGATAGCAAATATACTTGGGATTGTCAGAATGGAAATGCTCACCTGTGAGTGAACCCTTTTGTACGGAGATGAGAAGAATTTATTTCTCATTCTGTGTCTTGCAATGCTTAAAAAATGTGAGAAAGTATTGAAGAATCCTGACAAAGGCCTAGCAGTAATATCGCTCAATATTGATGAAACTGGTCTGTGTGTTCAAAGATATCATTCGAAAAACTAAACAGCAATGCAGTTTCAGAGATCGACAGTAAAGGATTTGTTATCTTATCAGAGAGTTAAAAAAAACTCTGCCAATGATGCAGTGGTGCGGGAAAGCCAGCAGAGGGTAGAATTGTATGAATCTAATCATAAAACTCATTGGTTCTCACTACTGCCTCACAGCACCAGGTACCCAGGTTCAATTTCACCCTCGGGAACTGACTGTGTAGAGTTTGCCCATTATCCCTGTGTCTGCATGGGTTTTCTCTGGATGCTCCAGTTTCCTCCCAAAGTCCAAAGATGTGCAGGTTAGGTGAATTGGCCAAGCGAAATTGCCCATCGTGCCCGGTGGTGTGTAGATTAGGGACATTAGTCATGCATAAAAGTAGGATAGTAGGGGGATGGATCTGGGTGTGTTACTCTTCGAAGGATCAGTGTCGATGTGTTGGGCTGAATGGCCTGCTTCCACACTGTAGGGAGTCCATGAACTCTATGAACAACAGGGAGAGACAGAGAGAGAGGAGGAAGGAGACTGATTCCAATTTCAATGTATTTTCTTCAAAAACATTGTATGAAGATGCAGACAGAGGTGCACACAAACGTAGATACTGACACGAACACACATAACACATGCACACAGAGATATGCACGTGGATATGGACATTTACACACAAACACCACAAACACAACCCCACGTGCAGGGACACACTATGTCTTTAATACATATATATATTATTAATAAGCGATCAATGGTCAGTCGAAGACAGGATAATGGGGTTGATAAACATTTCAGCCGTGATCAAATACCATGGCAGAGTAGTTGGGCTGAATGGCCTTATTATGCTCCTGTGTCTCATGCTGATATGATCTTGTGGTGCCTGGGATTGTCTTCCCACAAGTTCAGTGGAGACCCAAATTGGTAAGTATGTGATTTAGGAGAGTTAATGGGAATATGAGTAGGTTTGGGGGATTGAATGGTCAACATTTGTTCCTAATTATAATCTCCTTGTATCTCAAAAGAGTGGTGATTAGTTTGAGGATAGCATATTTTGAGAATAAGCACCTTCCCATTTCAGACTGAGACAGGGATGCTCCTTTCTCTTTAGGGTTGTGTGATCTGCGATGTTCTCATGCCAAAGTAGCAATGAAGACTGGGTTACTGAAAACACTCAAGGTTGATTTCCATAGATCTTTGATGAACAAGAGAATCCACGTTTAGTGGAACAGACTGGAGAGGGATATTTAGTTACAATCACATCAGCAATGCACATTCTGAACGGTGCAGCAGGCTCGAGGAGCTGAATGGCCAGCTGCTGCTCCTAACCCATGTGTTGTTCTCTGAAGCACTCAGTAATATTACAGAGATAAAGGAAGTTCCCACTCAGCCAGTCAGCATCGTTATAATGAGACCATTCTGCCCTCTAAGGATTTATGCAGGAATAGATTGATGTCATTCAGCCTGCTAAGTACATCATACAATGACCTAAACCCGGACTTCAAACCCACCACAGCAGACGGTGGAACTTGAATTCAATAAAACATTTGAAATTAGCAATCTAATGAAATATTGGTGGTGGTCAAAACTAAAAAGCCCTGGCTCACTAGTGTCCTTAAGAGAAGGAAATTTGCTATCTTCACTGGTCTGACTTACATGCGATTCCAGGCCGTCAGCAATGATAGACTCTCAAATGCCCTTTGCAATTGCCAAGCCAGCTAATCAGGCATAATACTACAAGTTCTCATAGAAGTGAAACCAGACAGACCTGAGTACTTGCAGCCGATAGTATGTCTAAGTGCATGGGTTTAGAAAGGCAGTTCCCCAACACCTTCTCAAGAGCATCTCGGAAAGGGAAAAAAATGCTGGCCCATTAATGAAGGAAAGATGTCCACACTCAGGAAGGAGAGGTGGAGAGGATAGAACTCACGTGAAACATGGACTTGGAAACATACCTACATGTGCATGATACACAGGAATATGCGAGAAGGTGAAAATTCATGAAAATAATCTCACATTTTAATTCCATCGCAGCTGATTATCAATAATCCATGTTTAATCCTTCTACTTCTCCATATACTCCAATCATTCCACCAACACACATTCCACAATTTCCCAGGTGCTTTCAGATCTGATACATGTTTAGTGGATTTGAAATGCTAACTCTTTTTCTCTCGACAGAGGCTGCCAAAACTACTCTGTTTCCCTAGAGCTCTGTTTCTTTTTGTTTCTGATCACCAGTAACTTATTTTGTTTGATGTAACTTTTTTTTTATTTTATGGGACATTGGCCCATCGAATCCACACTGACCGTCTGCACAGCATTTCACCCAGAACCACCTCATATCCTACTTCTGCACTTGCATTTGTTAACCCGTTTTCTAGCTTATACAAGCATTTTCCATAGCTAACACACCTAGCTGCACATGGTGGGTAATTTATCATGACCAATACACTGAATCTGTTTGGACTGTAGAAGGAACCATGAGGAAACACTAGCAGACCCGTGGAGAATGTCAAAACTCAATACAGTGTAAACTGTGTTCCTGGGACTGTGAGACAGCTGTCTTCATCACTGAGATACCGTGCTGCCCTCCCTCTCCCGCTCCCCCCCCCCCCCCCCAAACCGGGTCCCTGGTACTGTGAGACAGCCGTGCTAACCACTGAGACACCATGCCCCCTCCCCCTCCCTCCCCACAAACCGGGCCATTGGTACTGTGAAACAGCCGTTCTAAACACTGAGACACCATGGTGGCCTCCCCCTCTCCCCCAAACCGGATCCCTGGTACTGTGAAACAACCATGCTAACCACTGACACACCATACCCCCCCTCCCTCAAAACGGAGTCACTGTGCTTGGGAATACTGGGGAAAATGTAAATTTGAAATACAAAGAGTAAACAGTGACAAAACACCACAGATGAGTCAGGATCTGGAGGTAGAAACAGAGGCAGCATATTGAGTCTAATATGATCCTCTTCTGAAAAAACTCATATTGGACTCAAGAAGTTAATTATGTATTCTCTCTTCTCAGAACCTGCACATGTTTTCCTGCACTTTCAACTTAGTTACTCTTTTGGACTGTGGATATTTGTCTGATCTGAAAGGGAACACTGAAGCTGCCATTTCTGTTGACGCTCAAGTTACGGTTTTTGAATGAATAATTAAAAACTCTGTGCCTGACAACTCCGTAAGTACCGATAGTTTATTGCCATTGTCATAATGCATCATGAAAATGTTGAACTCTGTGGTCATGACATCACATGAGCAATCCTCTGAATATAACTGATTGAAGAACTGATCACAATTGTTATCAATGTCTTATCATGCTCCTGTTGTCACTCATCCAGCAAGGTCTGACCTTTCTGATAGTTTGCATATAACTATGAAAATATAAAATATCTTTGTATTTTTAACAAGACATATTCATCCGGGATTTGGAAGGCACCAGTAAGGGCAGACTTTATTTGTCATCCTCAATGGCTCTGGAATAAGCGACACAGAGTTGCCCTGTTTTACCTCTTCAATCCGAACTGAAGCAGATTCAGACAGAGCTGTTTGTAGGGGCATTCCAAGATTTTTTAACAAATACTTGTGAAGGAACAGCTAATTAGTCCCTAGTCAGGATGACTTGCAACTTGGAAGATACCTTTCAGAGACTGATTTTTCTCTTGTTCCCATTCCCACTGCAGAATGTTCTCTAATTCCCATTAATCACAGTTCTGCTCAGGGTCCTTGATTCCACCCTCAGTCAAGTCCTGCTTCGATTGAAAGGGAAGTCACTCTGATCTCACCTTGAATTACAGTGAAATATCAGTTGAAAGAATAAGGAGCAAAAGACAAGAACACTGTTTGTTTGAACAATGTCCTCGCAATATTCAAAAGAAAATTGTTGCGTGGTCTTCTTTAATGCATTATATCTACATGACATCACTTTTCAAACAATATTCAGAATGGTGGGGATTTGTTCTTTTTATTTGCTTCCCATTCAACGTAGAAATGACAACGTGAATTATCTTCTATAGTGTGCTTATAATCCAGATTTTAATTCAATCTCTATCATCATTGCTCTAGCTCTTTCAAACAAAATTAATGAATAAGCCTGTGTCCATCCTGCAGATGAAAGGGTTCTTTCAGCTCCGACTATTAGAACGAATGTTGTAAAGAATAAATTACAGGCCCACGTAAAATGGAAATGCTGCACGACAAGGTGCCAAAAGTTAGTCCAAGGTTAATGATGTCCAAGCATTATGAATAATACATGCAGAGGGGCAGAGTGGAAAAGCAGGATTCAACTCCATGTCCAAAATACTGTTTGAGGCTCTCTCACAAAAGACCATAACTGATTCACGCTGTAAATTCACCAAAATTGGAAAAAACAAGAGACTGGAATTCCCAATTCTGAAACCACATTGGTAGAACAGAAAGAAAATCAAGTTTTTTTTTCTGAAATTCATAAATGGTGATGATAAGAATGTGGGAGATGGTGGGGGGTGGGTGATATTGGAGGATGATAAACAATGTTGTAGATGACACAATGATTAGCCAGTGGGTCTCAATGAGGTAAAACTGAGATATGTGAGGTGCTGCTTTTTGGAAGATGTAACAAGACAAGACAGAACTCAAACCATGAAGATAGGTTACATTTGCTTTTGGAGCAGAGAAGGGTGAGGGGTGAACCTGAAAGAGGTGTACTATAGCATGAGAGGTATGGGACGAGTGAACAGACAACAGCTATTCCCCTTAGTCAAAGGGGAAATACGTTTGAAGTGAAAGAGAGGATACTAAGAGAGAGTTTGTGAAATCTGTTTTGAACTCAGAGCATAATATGTGTCAAAAATGCATTGTCTGGGAGGGTGGTTCAGGAAGGTAACCTCACAAACTTTATATAGCACTTTTATCAGCACTGAGTGACGGAGACACGATGGGCGTTGTCTTTATTAAATGATTCCATGTGTTGGCATCCATGAAAGCTCTGATATATACTGAAGCAGCAGACAGTTGGACTTGTTGGCTTGTTCCATCGAACTGTGCTTAGTAAGTGACGAGATTACTAACAAGCATCATCCCATGGAGTATCAGCACTTACTCAACTTCGGACAGCCCAGCCATCTCTGAAATCATCCAGGATAATTCACATGCACAGTGCAAGAATTGCCCAACGACAGCATCAGCATTACTTCAGCTGTTTAACACAGTTATTTTAAATTCACCAATAACACAGAAACAGACTTCGTTTCATTATTATATAGACTTCTCGTGTAAGGTTGTTATTTCTCTGAAGACTAATGAATTCCTTCCCATATATTTGTATTGACAAAGAGTCTGTTATCCTGCGAGCTGTTCATCACAACGTGACAGTTTGTTTAACACTCCATCCACCACCAGTAATATTTACTCCCAGTTAAACAGCCACATGAGATGCACTGCTGGTACTCCCTCTCAACAGCCACTTGGATGGACCAACATCAACTGGACTGGAAATTCTCAAGGGCAATTAATGCTGGTCTAGCGACGTTAAAATCCCAAATGAACTAAAAAGACAACCCGATTTTCTAATAATTATTAAACAATGAGGACATTTTATTGATCTGATGGGTTTGACGCTGTCATTGAAATTGTGTGATCTATTTCTGTGAAATCATTTCGTGCATATATTGAAAGAACAAAACAGCTCAGTACACAGGTACACGGTAACGCAGCGTTTAAACGCAAAATGAAAGGGAATAGTAGGCTATAGGTCTTCAGGTAACTGGGAATAACATAGATTGGTGTTTTCTGGCTGATGTATTTGTTTTGGGCTGCAGGGTCGGTTTGTATGCTGTATGACTGTCACTTTAATTGTTGGAAACAGAGAATGTGGTATCACTATTTCCATAGCTTGTGAGCATCAAATAGTGAGGAATACAATCTCCAAGGACACACAGGATTTGAAGCTATATCATTCTCCCTTCACTATCAAATTGTTAAGAACCCTATTTCTCCCTTTGTAACATTCCTGTTAGTGTTCCTGTACCACAATAACCCCTGGGATTGATCACCATATTCTGATCAGAAATTAAACACAGGCAACAGAATGCTGGCCTTGCTAATGAAATGCACCTCATAAGAACAACTGAAAGGAATCTGCATTGTTAAAGTTATCCATTCGACCCAATCTGATTCCTAAAGCAGTTTCAAGCGAGGCTTTCCCTTTGTCCTATGCTCCTGATGTCTCTGCAACATCATGAATCTTTCCTGAGTGCTTTTGAGTGCCGTTTAAAAGTCACATATGGAAAGTTGTGCCCAATAATCTGAAAAGAAAAATCTTCATGTTCATGAGAAACGTGTCGTTTTTTTTTCAGTATCTGAAGACAACAAAAATGTAGAAACTAGCGTCAGGAATAAGGAATCTAAACAGCTCCGTCATGTGATAAGGTCGTGGATGATCTGATTGTGACCTCAATCACACATCACTCCTTTGCCCTTACAACGTTCGTGCGTCATTCTTAGTCAACAATCTGTTTTAGGATTATTCAATGTCTTATCCCTCAGTGCTATCTGGGAAGAGAGTTCCACAAAGACACAACACTTTGAGAGGATTACATCAAATCACCATCTTCTTTACTGAGATATTCCTCCGTCCACTCATGGTAATCTCTCACACAAGCTGAAATATTGTTTCAGAATTCAATTTGTAACAACTACTTGGAATATTCTGGAGTTAAACAAGATCACATGTTGTTTGCCTAAACCCCAGCAGATCCAGGGCCAGTCAGTTCAAGATTTCCTCCTGAAATAAACGACCCTCACAAGAGTCAGCTGAATGAATCTTCTCTGTACAGCATTTCATATCATTGTGGTCATAGCACTTTCGATGTGGTTAAACCATTACCTTGTCGATCTGTAGAAAATATTCCCTACTTTTAAATGTATTCTATTTCAGAAACTTTCAACATTTAACTTACCTCCCTAAAAAATGATGTGCACCGAAAGGTTTTATTTTGTAATTCAGGTTCCCAGTTCCTCGGTTCCTCTGTGCCTCAAGCCAATCTCTCCATTGAAATAATACCCTGCGTTTCCATTCAACCTTCAGACAACTTTGAGCACTGACATATTTTCCAACTGTGCTCCATACACCAATATTTGGCTGTTCACTTGACCCATCTTAATCTCTTTATAGACTCATGTCGTCGTCATATCTTCATTCTCTCACATTTTCAAAAGTTTGTATTCTTCCATAATACAGACAGAATATTTGGCCAAAAATATACACTCTGATGACATTTCAAAGTAATTGACAATTAAATATTTTTTACTCAATGACTTAGCTAGAAATTTGTGGTAATGCTGGAGTATTTTGCAGTCCCATCACTCAGTTCCCATTACTCGAAGTAGAGTCAGATGGTATGGAATATGTGTGGGCAGAATTGAGGAACCACAAAGGTGCAAAACCATAGTTGGATTTATGTCCAGGCCTAAGAATCGTAGGCAGGAGCTGGGACACAAGACAGAACAGGAGATAGCAAGAAAAAAAGCATGTGTAGGAAAGGCAAAGGTACAGTGATTTGGGGGATTTCAATATGCAGGTGGACTGGGAAAATCCCTGGCAGTGGTTTGCAAGAAAAGGAATTTGTGGAATGTCTACGAGATGGATTTTTGGAGCACCTTATGTGCAGGCAACAAGGGAATGGGCAATACTGGAGTTAGTGTTGTGCAATGGGGCAGACTTGAGAAGGAAGCTTAAGGTGAAGGAACCCTTTGAAGGCAGTGATCATAATATGATTGAACCTACTCTTCAGTTTGAGAGGGAGAAGGTAGAAACCGAGTTAATATTACAGCTGAATAAAGGCACCTACCAAGACATGAGGGAGGAGCTAGGTAGAATTGACTGGGAGAGGAGCCGAGCAGGACAGACAGTGGAACAATTATGGCAGAAGTTTCTCGGAGCAATTTAGGAGTCACAGCAGAGATTCATCCCGAGGTAATAGATGCATTGTGCAGGGAGGATGAGGTATCCATGGATGACTGGGGAATGCATGGCTAGGGTAAAAGAAAAAGAGAAAGCAGATAACATGGCAAATGGCAGTGAGAAACCAGAGGATTGGGAAGCTTACAAAGATGAACAGAAGGCAACAAAATAAGAAATAAGGACGGAGAAGATTAAATACGAAGTTAAGCTATCCAGTGATAGAAAGGACGATTGTAAGAGTCTCTTTAGATATATTAAGGGCAAAAAAGAGAAGCAGAAATGGATACTGGGGCACTGAAAAATGACGCTGGAGAAATAGTAGTGTGGAACAAATAATAGATGAGAAACTGAATAATTATTTCACGTCAGATTTCACGGCAGATGACATGAAACATATCCCAAATATTCAAGAGAGTGAGGAGGCAGAGCTGATTAGGAGAAATTGCTCGAATAACTAAATGGATAAATAAACTGGATGGAGGCATTAATAGTGATCTTTCAGGAATCTCTAGAATCAGGGAGGGTCTCAGAAGACGAGAAAATTGCGAACGTGACACCCTGTCTTTTTAGTAGATATTTTTATTGAAAACAGAAGATTTTTGAAATATTTTACAAAATTACAAAAATAGTACAAACTCGTTTATTCTGCTTTACAATATAATAACAACCCCAATATAGAATTTGTAAAAACTACTAATCTGTTCTACAAACTATCAAAACATGAAGTAGGATATCCTGCATTACTAACAATAGACAAAAGGAGTAAAGACAATAAATAAGTAAATAAATAACTAGATACATATTCAAAGTAAATCTATATTAACTCATAACAGAACCTATATTGGTACAGGATTCCTGCTCTCAGGGGCCCCCGAGCCAGCCAGAACCGTCCCCACGGCTAAACAAAGGCTCTGAACAATGTGGCTGATATATCTGTGCAAATGTAGTGCAATAATGCTCCCATATTCCATACAATAATTTAATTTTTGGTGCACCATATTCATTAGTAAGTCAGGGGATATATTCCATGACTATCCTGTGCCAATTTGAAACTCCTGCGGGACCTTCGGATACCAAATTCGATAAAATATCTTTCCTCAATCAAAAGGGAAGGATAGAGAATGATTTCCTCCCGTGTACTTCCAAAAAGGGGAAATTAGGGGAGCCCCAAAGTAGAGACATTGGGTCCAACCCAATCTCTGTATCCAAACTCTTTGCCAGGGCATTCGCTACTCTGCCCCACTACCTGCAGATCTTATAACAGGTCCACAGACTATGCGTGAGATTACCAACGACTGTTTTGCATATGGGACACATTGGAGATGCTCCTGCCTTGAACTTTGCAATCACTCAGGTGCCATCTGAGCCCGACGAAGTATCTTTAATTGGATAGCCTGAGTTCTGTTACAGATAGAGATCTTCCTGGCGTTTTCCCAGATACCCTCCCACACGTCGAAGGAGATTTCTATCCCCAATTCTTGTCTTTAGGTTTTATATAACCGTTCCATGTCCTTCGATACCTTATTAAATAGTTAGTGATAGAGAGTACTGGGCACGGGCGGACGCATCAGCCGAAGCACTATACTTTCCCTCTCCGATTTATAAGGATTAATTATCAATTTGCAAAAAGTCGCCTATTTGAAAATATCGAAAAAGATCTTTGCTATGCAGCCCAAAATTCTGATGCAGTTGTTCGAAGGACGTCATGACCTCCCCATCGAACAGATCTCCCAAACAGGAGATACTTTTGCACTCCCAGGTTCTGAATACCGCATCACTCAGCCCTGGCTGGAATCACAACGTTCCCACTATAGGAGTATAAGGGAGGTTTTTTGTTAGTTTACCCGCATCCTGTCGCATTATCTTCCAGGCTTTGATTGTATTTAATACAATAGAATTTTTACAATGATCCGTCATAACTCTCATCTTGTCCAAAAATTGTAGATTGATGAGGGGATACTTTCCGAAGGAAGCTTCAATATGTAACCAGATTGACTGTGGTTCACAAGAGACCCAATCAGTTACGTACGATAATAGAGAGCTCAATTGGTACCTCCTGAAATCCAGAAAATCCAGCCAACCCCTTACTTGTGGTAGCTGCAGCTTTTCTAATTTAATAAGCGGCTGTCTATGAATCCAAATAAAGGAGTCGAGCCAACCATAATGCTGACGCAGCGCCTGTCTCGGCAGCAACAAGGGGAGCATTCTCATAGTGTATAAAAAGCGAGGTAGGATGGTCATGTTGACCAAAGCTATTCTACCTAGCCAGAATATCAGGAGATCTTCCCAGCGTTGAAGGTCCTATCTTATTTTCTCAAACAAATGTGTATAATTGGTTTTATATAGCTGACCAAATGCCGGAGTATTAAAAATACCAAAATTAAGAAAACCTCCCAGTGACCACGAAAAGGGGAAACGGGATTCATCCGGAAAATTGGATATACTGCCAAGACGTCCCAGCACCCTCTCCAGTTTTAATGCCAACATTTTTGTGAGAACTTTAAAATCCACATTAAACAAGGTATAGGTCTATACGAAGAACAGTCATCTCGGGCCTTTACCTTTTTTAAGAATGAGAGAAATATTTGCTTCTCTCAGAGAAGACGAGAGGCAGCCCTGACTATGTGAATAATTATACATATTTATAAGTGGCCTGGCCAACTCCCCAATAAATTCTTGATAGAACTCAACCTGGAATCCATCTGGTCTGGGCACTTTGCCACCCTGGAGCTGCCTTATCGCTTCCTGTATTTCCTGGGTTGCCGGGGGGCATTCAGGAACAACACCTGTTCCAAGGTTAGGCCTGGGAGGGCCATATTATTTTTTTAAAAAGATTATATTCGTCGTTCTATCCTCACAGCTCTTTGAACTGTACAATTTGAAACAGAACTTTCTAAAGGCTGCATTTCTCATTTCAAGATCACAAGTCAGGGTACCAGCACTCTTTCCAATAGACGTAATGGCTTGGGGAGCCTTTTTCTTTCATGCAAGGTATGCTAGATACCTGCCAGGCTTGTCACCGTATTCAAAGAATCTCTGCTTTGCAAATAATATATCCCTCTTTGCTGTCTGAGTCAGTGTGGCATTCAAAGTTGCCCTAAGGGCTGTGATCAGCTGTAGTCTAGTAATGGAGGGTCTACCCACATACGCTGTCTCACCCGCCTTCAGGCGAGTCTCGATCAGATGCTTTTGTTCTCCCTTGTGTCTTTTCCGGGTCACAGAATATGACATGACCAAGCCTCACACACTTGCCTTGCCAGTCTCTCACATCACCGAAGGGTTACCGGCCGTGTTTGAGCTGATATTCCAGAAGGTTTTAAATTCCTGAGAGAAATATGTTATGAACTTACTATCCTTCATTAGGAAAGGGTCCATACACCAATGTCGGGAAGCTATCTCGTCATCACTAGTCTTAGCCTCCATATATAATGCGGCATGTTCTAAAATAGTTATATTACCTAGTTTACAAAACAATATTGAGTTCAAAAGGGTCGAGGGGGCAGGTGAATATCAATTCTGGTATGGCACTTGCGTGGGTTAGAATAAAAAGTAAAGTCTCTACCCTGAAGGCGAAGACACGTCCACAGACATACCAGCCTTACCTCCCTAATCAGATCCACCAACTGCCTAGATCTCAAAGATATGCCCACAGAGCTCTTAGGTATTCTGTCCACCTCGGGACGATGGGACAATTAAAACTTCCCCCCATAATTATGTGGCTCACCCCAAGAGCAACCAACTTGTAGATCACTTCCATTACAAATTTAAATGGTGCACCGGCGGGCAATAGAGATTAAAATTCCCATATTCCTCTCCATATATTAGGGCTTTAATTAATATATACCATCCAGACTCATCTTTTATCTGGCTTCGCATTTGGAAGGGAAGATGCTTCCCAGTAAGACTGGCAACTCCCCGACTTTTTGAGCTGAAAGAGGAAAAGAACACCTGGCCGAATCCACCCTGTTGCAGCCTCGAATGCTCCTTATCAAGTAGATATGTCTCCTGTAGAAGGGCGACATCCACCTTTTCTTTTTTTAAGACTTGATAATATTTTTTTCCTTTTGATTAATGAGTGGCTCCCCTTGACGTTGCAGGTGTACCATCTGAACGAATGACTGGCCACGATAGTCTAAGCAAGCCCGAGACCCCACAGGAGGGAGAACCCCACCCAAAAGACATTGGTTAAAAACCAAAAATGAATCACACATAAAATACTCTTTAAAAAAGCTAAATCAAAACAACTAAGAACTATTCCTAAAAACAAATAACACAAAACATATTTAAAAGGAAACTTTGCCCCTTGTTCACAAGTGGCATTACTACCTTCCAATAATCCCACCATAACATTTCCCAGCCAGAGGCATGCCCTCGGCACAGGCATTACAAAGCAGAGTAAATAGATTCCAACACCTTATAAGACAGATGTTTGAAGTGTGCGAGCTAAACCACCATCACCTCGATACACTTAGCAAAACAACACAAGATGAAAATGTATAAAATTACAAAATTACAATCCCAGCAAGTAATAAGCAACCAAATAAAAATAAATAAACACTCAGCAAAGTCCCCCAATAATCAAATAAACCGCACGATAGATAATAGTCCATAGAAAGGATAAGGAGCTAGCACTCCCCCTCCCCCACCACCACAGAAAGATGGAGAAGAGAAAAAAGGAAGAAAGGAGGAGAAAAATAAAAAGAAAAGGGGGGCAAAATTAGGTCATTATCCATACAGTTCAAATCCTGCAGTTTATTTGAGAACATTCAGGAATTCTTTTCCTTTTTTCGGTGATCTGATACAGATCCTCCATGACTGTAGCATAGCATTGCCGGATATCGCATAGAATATTGAATATTTAAATCCCTCAGACGCTTCTTCGCCTCATCAACTGCCTTCCTCTTGCGGACCACAGCCAGAGAACAACATTATCCTGGAGGCTTTATATATCATGGCATGGCGATCCTTCCCCAACATTTGGTGGACTCAAGCAGCATCTGTTTTTCCCTCTAATGCTGAAGTTGAACTAGGACTGGGCGGGGGCGCTGGTCCGAGCCGGGCCGGCGCATAGCAACCCGGTGGGCCCGCTCAACCGGCAACCAGCCCAGCTCCACCTCCAGTTTCAGCAGCTGTGGGAGCCATGGCTCCAGGAAATCAACAAGCTGACGTTCCTCCTCCCATTCGGGAAGGCCCAGCAACCGAATATATTTCCGATGACCTCGATTTTCGAGGTCATCAATATGATCATCTAAGGTCGGATCTCGATGTTCCAGAGCCCAGACTTGACCCATGGATGACTCATCAGTGGTCTCGGAGGCCGAGGCCCATTGCCCCGCCCCACCCCTCCCCCGACACGCTGCCCGAGTTTCTCGACCTCTCCGTCATGTTTCTGCATCATGACCGAGATCGACTCCCACCTGAACAGTGTCTCTTCAGAGACTCATCAATCTTCTCTCAGAGTTTAAGAAATTCCGAGATTAAGCTTGCCCTTGCAGGTCACGCCCCGGGGTGGACGCAGGCGTCTCTGTTGCTAAGGGGTAGTGGGGGGAAAGTCCCTGCCTGGGCTCTGCCCGTTGTGAACTGTGAGAGACTTTACCTCTGGTCATTTTAAAAAGCATCAGACTGCTAAAATTTGATGTAGAATGGCTAGGGCTGCTGGGCAAAAGCTATTTTAGCAATTTAGCAGGTGAGGTGAGGGAGGGTACTTCAATTTGCCTGAGTTTTGGGCAGAGCTCTGCAGACTGAGACCTACTGGGCCGCCGCCATCTTGGATCTCACTGGCGTCCTGTTTAAAAGGGGAATGAGGCAATAGACAGAAAATTACAAACTGATCAGCCTAACCCGGGTCATGGGTACGTTCCTGGAATCCATTGTGATTGATGAGATTTCTGAATAATTGCCAGTGCCTGGTAAAGTACGGCAAAGTCAGTATGGTTTCATCAACGGGAGGTCATGCTAATGAATTTGTTAGAATGCTTTGAGGATGTAACAAGCAGGTTAGACTTAGGAGAACTAATGGATACTGTGTATCTGTACTTCAAGAAGGACGTTGACAAGGTGCTTCACAGGAGATGGCTGAGTAAGACAAGGGCCCATGGTGTCAGAGACTAGGTTCTAGTGTGTACAGAAGCTTGACTGTCTGGCAGAAGGTAGAGAGTGGGAATAAAAGGGTCCTTCAAGGATAGCAGCCAATGACAACTGGTATTTTGTAAGGGAACCACAACTTTTTACTTTGTACATGAAGAATCTAGATGAAGAAACTGAGGGAAATACTGTGTTTGAAATCTTATATTCAGCAAAAGAACTGAGACATCTCTTATAAACAATGATCTTTGTTTATTGAACACAATTAATATTTGAGCAATGAAATGTACACTACCGTAATGAAAAACACTACAATCTATCTTATTGTTTAACTGAACTTTGGATGATCACATATCACCCCACTAGAAGTTGACCAGATTCCACGTGGTGAAGTCTTCTTGTTCTTCTGATGGTCTTGTACGTGTCTTGTCTTTCAGTGGTTTTTTCTCGAGCTACCACTCTCTAAGCAGTTTTACGTTGATTCTTATCCTCCCAAGTCTTCACGCCTTTTGGGAGGGTGTGAAGAATCTGCCAATGAAATGATCAGGTTCATTTACCCTGATTAATCAGATCCAACCTGGGGTTGTCACATTGATGGCCCAAAGGCGACATTCCATGGTCCCATTCAGGTCCAATTTCAGGTGTGTATTACAGTGTCTGGAGCTGTCGGGTTTGTTTGCAACCATTTGTGGGTAGCTGCAGCCTGTCTGCATTCTGTAGCATGTGGAAGAGCACAGAGACTTTGGTCAAGGCTAGGTTCTTCTTCCCAGCATGTTTTAATCATTGTTCACTTTTGTCACTCCATGGTAAATGTATTATTGTGCATCGTAAGATTATTATTTAAGGTGGCCTTAAATACAGTGATGGCATTTCTTTTGCAATGACTTGAATGGATGGACTTCTGTGGCTCTACAAGACTCTGGTCAGACAAAATTTGGTTTGTTGTGTATCGTTTTGGGCCCCATAACTCAGGAAGGATGTACCACCCCGGAGCATGTTCAGAGTAGCTTCATAAGAATGGTCCTAGGAATTACAAGCTCAACATATGAGGTCTCTGGGTCTATAGGTGCTGAAGTTTAGTAGGGTGAAAGGGGATCTAATAGAAGCATACAGAATACTGGTTGCCTGGTCAGAGTAGACATTGGGAAGATGCTTTCACATTGTGGAGAGAAAAGATCAAGGACATAGCCTGAGAGTCAAGAGATAATCTTTAGAATGGAGATAAGGAGGAACGTCTTCAGTCTGAAAGTGGAGAATCTATGGTAGAACGGCAGTTTCCTTCCCTAAAGGACATCAGTGAACCAGGTATGTTTTTCTTGGCAATCGATTCATAACCACCATCAGTCTCTTCATTCCAGATTTGAATTCAACCTCTGCCACTTGCTGTGGCAGGATTTGGACCCAGGTCACCAGAACATTATCTGGGCTTATCACATAAGAATTCAATGGTAACACCACGAGGCCACTAACTTGCCCAATCCTCCACAGTGTGACTAACATGTGCAGTATGACATGCACTGGGATGTGCCTTCATGTTATCCTTGACTTCCTTATCAAGGTATGGATGATTTTTCTCCGTTATGCAATTCCTCTTCAATCTTTAGTATCTCCCTAATTGTTTGCCAAATTTCTTCAACTGTCCTGCCTTTGACTGTTCTTTGCTCCCCCCAGACCATACAGCCTTCCTTCCTTAGGTCAGTATAATTATCATTGCCTAACACTAAAACTCTCATGTATGACTCAGTCTTCACTCTTTCAATCTGAATGTGAAACTCCAGCATGTTGTGGTAACTTCTTCCAAATTAAAGCTCATTCACCAATCCTTCCTTGTTAAAAAATATCAAATCTAAATTAGATTAGATGCCCTACAGTATGGAAACAGGCCCTTCGGCCCAACAAGTCCATACCGACCCTCCAAAGAGTAACCCACTCAGTCCCATTTCCCTCTGAGTAATATACCTAACTCTATGGGCAATTTAGCATGGCCAATTCACCTGACCTGCACATCTTTGGACGGTGAGAGGAAACCCACGCAGACAGGGGGAAAATGTGCAAACTACACGCAGACAGTCCCCCGAGGCTGGAATCGAACCTGGGTCCCTGGTGCTGTACTAACCACTGAGCCATCGTGCTGCCCCATTCTCTGGTTTTTTCCATATCGTCCTGCTCTCAGAAATACTCTCTCATATACTCTATATTCAAGGATATCACTATCCAGTTGATTAATTGAGCCAATTTGCATGTTCAAGCCACCCATAGTTACTGTTGTGCCCTTTTTACAAACCCTCACTCTTTTCCACCTCAGAAGTACTTTGGGGGGACAGTGGCTGAAAATTACTCTTCCCAAGAGGTTTCTTCTCTTGCTTTTTATTTGCACTGAGACGGATTTCAAATATTGTTTTTGCACAAAATACTTTGAAAAGGTCTGAGTTACCACTCACACGAACAAATGTTTATTTTCTTTTGACTAGCCACATTTCACGGTAAATAGCGAGGAATTAAGAGGGCTAAAAGTGGTCATGAGATATCGTTAGCAAACAGGGTTGAGGAAAATCCGAAAGAGTTCTTTTCATAGATATGGAGCAAGAGGGTAACTAGAGAAATGTTTGGCCCACACAAGGACAAAGGAAGAAAGGATTAAGAGAAATTGGCTGAGATTCTTAGCGAGTACTTTGCATCTGTATTCACCAAGGAGAGGGACATGACGGATGTTGAGGTGAGGGATAGATCCCCGACTACTCTGGATGAAGTCGACATAAAGAGGGAGGAAGTTTTGGATACTCTAAAAGGTATTAAAGTAGACAAGCCTCCAAGTCTGGATGGGTTCAACCACAGGTTACTGAGGGATGTGAGTGTGGAAATAACTGGGGCTTTAACATATATCTTTGCAGGATGATAGACCATGGGTGAGGTCCCGTAGGACTGGAGAATTGCTAATATTGTCCCCTTATTTATAAAGGATAGCGGGATAATCCAGGTAATTGTAGACCAGCGAGCCTGACATCAGTGGTAGGGAAGTTGCTGGAGAAGGTACTGGAGGACTTGAGTAAGGCGTTTTATTAGGTTCCCCATGGTCGGCTGATGGAGACGGTGAAGTCGCATGGGGTCCAGGGAGTTCTATCTAGATGGATAGAGAACTGGCTGGTCAACAGGAGACAGAGAGTAATAGTGAAAGGGGATTTCTCAAAATGGTGACCTATGACCAGTGTTGTGCAACAGCGATGCGTGCTGGGACCACTGTTGTTTGTGATATATATCAATGATTTGGAAGAAGGTATCGGCTGCCTGATTAGCAAGTTTGCAGATGACACCAAGATTGTTGGAGTAGCAGACAGTGAAGGGGACTGTCAGAGAATACAGCAGAATATAGATTGATTGGAGAGATGGGCACAGAAATGGCAGATGGAGTTCAATCTGTGCAAATGTGAGGTGATGCATTTTGAAAGATCCAGTAAACGGAAAAGTCCTGGGGAAAATTGACTTATAGCGAGATCTGGGTATTCAGGTCCATTGTTTCCTGAAGATGCCAACATAAGTCAGTAAAGTGGTCAAGGCGGCACATGGCATGCTTTACTTCATTGGATCAGGTGTTGAGTACAAGCGCTGGCAGGGCATGTTACAGTTGCATAGGACTGTGGTTTGGCCGCATTTGGAATACTGCATATAGTTCTGGTCACCACATTAACAAAAGGATGTGGATGTTTTGAATAGGGTACAGAGTAGGTTCACCAGGATGCTGCCTGGGATGGACGGTGCTGGTTATGAAGCAGGATTGAGTCGATTAGGACTATTTTCATGACAAAGTCGAAGGTTAAGGTCTACAAAATCAAGACAGATACACAGGGTGGATAGCAAGAAGTTTTTCCCCCAGATTATGGAACTCAATTACTCGGGGTCATGAGTCCAAAGTGAGAGGAGAAAGGTTTGGGGCAGATATATGTGGGAAGTTTTTTACACAAAGGGCGGTGGCAGCCTGGAATGTGTGGCCAGCGGAGGTGGGCAGGGGCATGAACAAAAGCGTTATCTAAGATGTATTTAGACAGAAATATAAATGGGCAGGGAGCAGAGGGATACAGGACCTTAGAAAATAGGTGGCAGGTTTAGACAATAGGAGGATCTGGATCAGCACAGGTTTGGAGGGCTGAAGGATCTGTTCCTGTGTTGTAATGTTCTTTGTTCTTTTTCATTCATTCTAAAAATAGCAAGTTTTCAACTTATTGTATGCTGCAATTTAATAATATAAACGATTTATTTATTTGATAATGCATGTCAAATTATTATCATTTCTAAATTACAGTCATAGGGTCAAAGAGATGTACAGCATGGAAACAGACTGTCCGGTCCAACTTGTCCATGCCAACCAGATATCCCAACCCAATCTATTCCCACCTGCTTGCACTCAGCACATATCCCTCGAAACACTTTCTATTCATATACCCATCCAGACACCATCTCAATATTATAATTGTACTAACCACCACCACTTCCTCTGGCAGTTCATTCCAAGCACGTACAATCCTCTTAGTGAGAAAAAAAATGCCCCTTACATCTCTTTTACATTTTCTCCCTACCCAACCGAAACCTATGCCCTCTAGTTCTGGACTTCCCTATCCCAGAAGAAAAAAACCTTGTCTATTTACCCTATCCATACCCCTCATAATTTTATAAACCTCTATAAGGTCACCTCTCAGTATCCAACATTCCAGGGAAAACAGTCCCAGCCTGTTCAACCTCCAGCTATAGCTCACACCCCCCCAACCTTGGCAACATGAATGTAAATCTTTTCTGAACCCTTTCAAGTTTCTCCTGATTAATCAGGTTCTGGGGATTTTTCCATCTTCATGCATTTCAAGACATCCAGCACTTCTTCCTCTGTAATATGGACATTTTTCAAGATATCACCATCTATTTCTCCATATATCTACATCTCCCATGTCCTTCTTCTGAGTAAACACTGATACAAAATACTCATTTAGTATCTCTCCCAACCCCTGTGACTCCACGCAAAGGCACCTTGCTGATCTTTGAGGGCTCTATTCTCTCCCTGTTTATCCTTTTTATCTCATGTATTTGTAAAAACCTTTTGGATTCGCTTTACCTCTATTTGCCAAAGCTATCTCATGTTCCCCTTTTTGCCTTCCTGATTTCCCTCTTTAGTATACTCCTCCTGCCTTTATACTCTTCTAAGGATTCACTCAAACTATTCTGCCTGTATCTGTCATATCCTTCCTTCTTATTCTTAACCAAACCCTCAATTTCTTTAGTCTTTCAGCACTCTCTATACCTACCAGCCTTTCCTTTCACTCTAACAAGAATATACTGTCTCTGGACTCTGGCTATCTAATTTCTGAAGACTTCCCATTTTCTAGCCGTCTGCTTACTTGGGAATATTTGCCGCCCTCAGCTTTTGAAAGATCTTGCCTAATACCGTCAAAATTGGCCTTTCTCCAATTTAGAACTTCAAATTTTAGATCTAGTCTATCTTTTTCCATCATTATTTTAAAACTAATACAATTGTTGGCAAATAACTGAAGCTCACACATTTCAGATGAGAAATTAAATCGATTGATTATATTTAAATGTGTCAGAGTTATAATTCTATTTGATTGTTCAATCATTTGCTCACTCTGAATATTAAATCATGTAGAGGTCAACCATTTTGCAAATGATAGGGTGACAATGTATACATTTGAATACTGAGATTCAATGTGTAATTGTGATTACCAGCACAGTCAGACAACATGTCCTTTTTCGATACAAATAAAAATGTGATTCCTTACTTTTGTATCATAAAAGATTGTTTGGTGTTTGTATTTTAATTCTATCAATATAAAATCAACTTCATTGTTTTCAGAGATGATGCAGTTATTGTTCATTGAATAATTGTAGCTCATACTTTATTATTGCCCACTTCATAAATATGGCAAACTCCTGATCATTGTTCAGGTCAGCAAACCCATCACTTTGCATCATGACCGACATTAAAAGTGGATTCTAAAAGGCCTGAATTCAGGTACAGTGCTACTGGACCTCACAGCTGCATGTAGTGCTGACAGAGACCCTGTCCTGGTCCTGAATCTGTGAAGAGAGTTTCCAACCTGTGTCAGGGCAGTCATAGAAACATTCCCTCACAGAGAATCATTTGGAATCCACCTTGAGCAGGAGGAAACTAGCCAACAGTCTATCACTGCTCTCAGTGTAGGTACAAATGCTGTCTAAATTAGATACCAATGACTGACCAAGAACCAGGCCTTACAAGTTCATCATCAGTCAGAGCCTGGCCCATGGAGCAGATGTATGGACATGGAGTGTCAGAATCACAACGCACACATTACTTATGGTGATGACATCTGGCATGTCACCCAGACTCCGTACATCTGCACCCTGGACCAGACACTGGGTGAAAACGTTCACATTTGACAGTCTATTGCAGCATTTTGTGTCTTACAGTGAACCCTTTGAAACTACATCCAATAAATGTACCTTCACATTCAACAGTATCAAAACAAAATTATACATGTCTGTGGATATTCAGATACTAATTCATGGGTCACCCAGCAGAATGTATCTGTAGAAACCAGGAGCAAACAGCAAGCCTAAATCGTTTTAATAACTGAACTTGTGGATTTTGTCTGGTTTAGATAACCACACATATTGTGCTGACACTTAGGTGAATGTAACAATTACATCATAAATGGAAGTCTTGGTCTAACGTCCCTACCCACCTTCCTGACCTCACACACCTCACTCCCTCACACACTCCATTCCCTCACTCCCTCACACACTCCATTCCCTCACTCCCTCACACATTCACCAACTGACGAAAATCCACAAGCTGAGTGAAATTTGCAACATAGAACAGTACAGCCCAGTGCAGGCACTTCATCCCTCAATGTTTTGCCAGCCTTTTATCCCACTCTAAGATCAGACTAACCTATATAACCTTCAATGCACTAACTTTCGTGTGCCTATCCAAGAGTCTTCTTAAATATCCCTAATGGATCTGACTCTACTACTACTGCTGGAGGAAAACCCTAGCAGCTCAAACTTTCGTTGTAAGATATGCCCTCCAGTCCAGGAAGCACCCTGGTAAGTCTCCTCTGCACACTCTCTGAGGATTCCACGTGTGGTTGAACCACAGCTTTATAGAGCAAAGAAATAACTTCGCTGCTCATAATCTCTATCTCCCTGATAATAAAAGACAACACACCGTATTCCTTCTGAACAACCCTATCAACTTGGTGGCAACTTTGAGAGATCGATGGATAATGACCCCAAGATCCCTCTGTCACTCCGCACAGCCAAGAATTCTGCCTTCAGCCCTGTATGCTTTATGCAAAAGCAACCTTTTAAAATAAATTGCTTCACATTTTTTAAAGTTGAACTCTATCTGCCACTTGTCAGCCCAGCTCTGCATCATGTCAATGTCCTGTTGCAAACTACAATAGCCCTCCACACTATCCACAACCCGACCAACCTTCGTGATATTGGCAAACTTACTAACCTACTTGTCCACTTCCTCATCAAAATCATTGATAAAAATTACAAAGAGCATAGGTCCCAGAGCCGATCCCTGTAGAACACCACTGGTCACTGAGCTCCAGGCTGAATACTTTCCAACTGCTTCCATCTTCTGTCTTCTGTGGGCCAGCCACCCCTGTATCCAGACAGCCAAATTTCTCTGCGCCCCATGCTTCTGTACCTTCTGAATGAGCCTACAATGGGGAACGCCTTGCTAATATTATTGTTCACCACATCTACTGGTCTAGCTTCATCAATGTGCTTTTTACATCTTCAAAGATTTCAATAAGGTTTCTGAGGGATGACCTGCTCCTCACAAAGCCATGCTGACTATGTCTAATCAAACTATTGTTTTCTAAGTAATTGTAAATCCGGCCTCTCAGAAACGTCTGCAATACTTTGCCCACACTGATGTAAGACTGACTGTTCAGTCAAACCCACAGTTATCCCTAATCCATTTGCTGAACAAGGGTGTATCATTTGTAACCTTCCAATCATCTGGCTGGCACTGCTCCAGTGGACTGTGAGGATGCAAAGATCATCATCAAAGGCACGCCAATCTCTCACGTCACTTCCTGGAGTAATCTAGGGTAACCCCATCTGGCCCAGGGGATTTACCTATCCTTATGTTTGTAATTCATTCAATCAGTGTATACTTCCCCTCAACTTTTCTACACCCTGTCCAACCAACTGATTGACTGCTTTCCATTTCAGTGCAATACACAGTGCTGCCTCACTGAGTAAGTACAGTTCACAACATTCTGTGAATCATGGAATGAAAAAATAAAGGAATGCACCAATGCCTTCCTGATGAAGAATTTATGACCGAAAGATCGACTGTCCTGCCCCTCGGATGCTGCCTGACGTACTGTACATTTCTAGCACCACACATTTTGACTCTGATCTCCATCAACTGCAGTCCTCACTTTCTCCACTACTGAGGGCTGTCCCCTCTGTACACTGAGTGGGGAATTAACCATCAGAAACTCATTGTATGTGGAGCTGACTGCTCAGTTCTGGAAAGTTGTATTTGATGAATATGTTTTTTTTTTAAAAAAAGAAATTACAATTCCGCATATATTCATTTAGTGCCAGAGTTAGAGTTGTGGTTCATGGTTTGAGCAGCTTGATAACAAACAGGAAATGACTGAAGAACTCCGAGGTACAGGGTATTCCAGGTATTATATTCCAGCTTAGATTAATGTTGGGAGTATTATCAGACAGGCTGACAGGTGCGATAAGGGAATGAGTTGACATGTGGAAGTGTGACTGTTTTACCATCACAGAGGCCCTTTTCAGGGAGGTTAGAGCTAACAACTCAATACTCTGTTGTACTGGAACTATAGACGGGACAAGGCAGGGTGTTAAAGTGGAGGTGATGTTGCTTTATTAATTAACAAGTCAGTTACTGCTGAAAGGATGGACAATAGCTTAGAAGGGTCTTCAAATGAGACTTTGTGGGTTGAGGTTTGAATCAAAATGATGACACACACACACTGCTTTTTTCAGCACATTTTAGCTTACATGTGGAACCAGTTCCTTAGGTCCAACAGGTCCACACAGACCGTCTGAAGAGCAATATTAAGACTGACAAGTTGCCAGGCCTGAATCAAATTTGTCCACGGCTGCTTTGGAAACGAGAAATACAATTGCTTCGGAAACAAGAAATGCAATTGCTTCGCCACTTGCGAAGTTCTTTGCATCCTCGATCTCCACTGGAGTCGTACCTGAGGACTGGAGAGAGGCAAATGTAATTCCTCTCTTCAAGAAAGGAAATAGGGAAATCTCAGACAATTACAGACCAGTAAGTCTCACGACTGTTGTCTGAAAGGTGTTAGAAAGGATTCTGAGGGATAGGATTTCTGACCATCGGGAAAAGCATGGCTTGATTAAATGCAGTCAACATGGCTTTGTGAGGGGCAGGTGATGATGAGGATCGAGCAGTGGATGTGGTGTGTATGGACTTCAGCAACGCATTTGATAAGGTTCCACATGGTAGGCTCATTCAGAAGGTCAGGAGGAATGGGACACCGGGGAACTTAGCTGTCTGGGTACAGAATTGGCTGGCCTACAGAAGACAACGAGTGGTTGTAGAAAGAAAATATTCTGCTTGAACGTCCGTGACGAGTGGTGTTCCACAGGGCTCTGTCCTTGGGCCTCTACTGTTTGCAATTTTTCCTAATGACTTGGATGAGGGGATTGAAGGATGGGTCAGCAAGTTTGCAGATGACACAAAGGTTGGAGGTGTCGTTGACAGTACAGAGGGCTGTTGTAGGCTGCAGCATGACATTGACAGGATGCAGAGATGGACTGAGAGGTGGAAGATGGAGTTCAACCTGGATAAATGCGAGGTGATGCATTTTGGAAGTTCGAATTTGAAAGCTGAGTACAGGATTAAGGATAGGATTCTTGGCAGTGTGGAGGAACAGAGAGATCTTGGTGTGCAGGTACATAGATCCCTTAAAATGGCCACCCAAGTGGACAGGGTTGTTAAGAAAGCACATGATGTTTTGGCTTTCATTAACAGGGGGATTGAGTTTCAGAGTTGTGAGATCTTGTTGCAGCTCTATAAAACATTGGTGAGACCGCACTTGGAATACTGCATCCATTTCTGGTCGCGCTATTATAGGAAAAATGTGGATTCTTTGGAGACGGTTCAGAGGAGGTTTACCAGGATGCTGCCTGGACTGGAGGGCTTATCTTATGAAGAGAGGTTGACTGAGATCGGACTTTTTTCATTGGAGAAAGGGAGGAGAGGGAACCAAATTGAGGTAGACAAGATAATTAGAGGCATAGATAGAGTCGAAAGCCAGAGACTATTTCCCAGGACAGAAATGGCTAACACGAGGGGTCATAGTTTTAAGCTGGTTGGAGGAAAGTACAGAGGGGATGTCAGAGGCGGGATAGTTCACAGAGATTTGTGAGAGCATGGAATACGTTGCCAGCAGCAGTTGTGGAAGCAAGGTCATTGGGGACATTTAAGAGACTGCTGGACATGCATATGGTCACAGAAATTTGAGGGTGCAGACACAAGGATCAGTGGTCGGCACCACATCATGGGCTGAAGGGCTTGTTCTTTGCTGTACTGTTCTATGTTCTCTGCTCTATTTCAAAGTCCTTGCACTTAATAATAAATTGCTCTTGGGTGTGGAACTGAGACCCATCATTTCAATGCTCCATACTGTTAGTTGTGCCCTGTTTTCATCATATTGTTATGAAAATGAACTGAATAAAGGGGGGATTTTGTGTTTATTGGACAATCTAAAAGTTCGTATTACGAAAAGATGTCGGACCTTCAGTAATAAGACTTCACTGTTAATGGTTAGAACAATGCTGCAAACATTTACACAGAGATTTCCAGATCAAGTCACACAAAAGTACGTTGGGCTGTACTGATGCCGGTCATCAATGGAGCTGCACAAATCTGTTTGGATACTGACATTGTGGAGATAACATACACTGGATATGGTTTATGAGGGATTCAATGTAAGATGCCATGTGCTGCAGGAGTCCATCACCTTGATAACACTTTCATTCAGGATTGGGTCCAAGGTACAGAACTACAGAGTTTAGGTCCCATACCGGAAGGGATATACTTCCAAGACATGGCTGTTTACAGGTCATTGTTATAAATGTTGAACTGCATTTTGACCAGTGCCATGTGCTAGTCCATTGACCAGTCTGGCCCACACAGGTGTGACTCTAAACAGTCTATTGTGAGGGATTGTGTGAGTAACTGTCCAGCTCCAGTTTGGGAGCTCTCTGGACAGATCTTGGAGATGGCCAGTGTTTTGGACGTCATGGTGAGGCCCAGTAACACTGTGTCTGAGTTCAGGCTTTTTCTCAATGTCATTTCCAACAGCTTTGCTGCCTGCAAGATGGTGTGTTCACTGATCTGAACATGAATTGGCTGTTTACTACATTCACTGAACTGTAATAGTTAGGTTTGCGCTCTGGTAAATCAATTATTATTCACTTCAATTGCTTTCAACTGAAAAACAATGATGTTTGGTTTATTTAAAAATGTAAGAAATAAATTGAAATTAACTCTTCAATTATACAGAATGTAAAATTATCTTGTTGTATATTTCCCACAGACTAATCAAGCAACAATCAGATATTGTCTGTAAAGCAGGATTCTGTGAACAGGACTATGTCCCAGGCATCACTATCCTCTCTGGTAGGTTCTGTCCCACTGAAAGGTACAGGCAGGCAGAAGAGGGCAGCTCCATGGCACATAGTCAATATAGAGTGGCATGGTGGCTCAGTGGATAGCACTGCTGCCTCACAGCACCAGGGACCCAGGTTTGATTCCAGCCTTGGGCAACTGCCTGTGTGGAGTTTGTACATCCTCCCCGTGTCTGCGTGGGTTTCCTCCCACAGTCCCAAGAAATGCAGCTCAGGTGAATTGGCCATGGTAGTGGGTTACTCTTCGGAGGGTGGGCGTGGACTGGTTGGGCAGAAGGGTCTGTTCCCACACTGTACGGAATCTAATATAATCATAGTGCTCAGCATTGATGCTGGACCCTGTGGTGGCTTGACTGCTCTGCGGCAGGTTATGGGGAACCAATAAAAGGGAAACCTATAATTGACCACATCATCACCGATCTGCCTGCTGCAGATCACCCCTCCATTTCATATATCGGTAATAATATTCACTGCACAGTCCTTATGGGGAGCAAGAGCTAACCTCACATTTTGCAGACCCTCCTCACCATGTTATGTACTGAATTGTACAGACTTTAAACAGGTTAAGCAACCAATCACGATCATCCATGAGGTACAATGGCCCATCAGCAGCAGCAGAATCATATTGTGTATAACTCATACAGTCTGCAGCTTCCTGGACCGACATACCTCCCACTGTACAGTAACCGTCACAGCCTGACATGCCTCCCACTGTACAGTAACCATCACACCCCGACATGCCTCCCACTGTACAGTAATCATCACGGACCAATATACCTCCCACTGTATAGTAACCATCACGGACCGATATACCTCCCACTGGACAGTAACCATCACACCCCGACATACCTCCCTCTGTACAGTAACCGTCACGGCCTGACATACCTCCCACTGTACAGTAACCATCACACCCCGACATACCTCCCACTGTATAATAACCATCACAGCCCGACATACCTCCCACTGTACAGTAACCATCACACCCTGACATACCTCCCACTGTATAGTAACCATCACACCCCGACATACCCCCCACTGTACAGTAACCATCACGGCCCGACATACCTCCCACTGTACAGTAACCATCACACCCCGACATACCTCCCACTGTACAGTAACCATCACGGCCCGACATACTTCCCACTGTACAGTAACCATCACACCCCGACATACCTCCCACTGTACAGTAACCATCACAGACCGACATACATCCCACTGTACAGTAACCATCACGGCCCGACATAGCCCCCACTGTACAGTATCCATCAGGGCCCGACATACCTCCCACTGTACAGTAACCATCACGGTCTGACATACCTCCCACTGTACAGTAACTGTCACGGCCTGACATACCTCCCACTGTACAGTAACCATCTCACCCCGACATACCTCCCACTGTACATTAACTGTCACGGCCTGACATACCTCCCTCTGTACAGTAACCATCACACCCCGACATACCTCCCACTGTACAGAAACCATCACACCCCGACATACCTCCCACTGTACAGTAACCATCACACCCCGACATACCTCCCACTGTACAGTAACCATCACACCCCGACATACCTCCCACTGTACAGTAACCATCACGGCCCCACATACCTCCCACTGTACAGTAACCATCACACTCCGACATACCTCCCACTGTTCAGTAACCATCACGGCCCGACATACCTCCCACTGTACAGTAACCACCATGGCCGGACATAGCTTCCCCTGTATAGTAACCGTCACAGCCTGACATACCTCCCACTGTACAGTAACCAGTACCGCCCCCACTATATGGTAACCATCAAGAACGGCACGATGGCTCAGTGCTTAGCACTGCTGCCTCACAGCACCAAGGTCCTAGGTTCAATTCCGGCCTTGGGTGACTGTGTGGAGTTTGCACATTCCCCCCGTGTCTGCTTGGTTTCCTCCCACAGTCCAAAGATGTGCAGGTCATGTGAATTGGCAATTCTAAACTGCCCATAGTGATCGGTGCTTTAGTCAGAGGGAAATCGGTCTGGGTGGGTTAATCTTCGGAGAGTTGAAATGGACTAGTTGGGCCGAAGGCCCTGTTTCTACACTGTAAGGAATGTAAGGCCCTGTTTCTACACTGTAAGGAATGTAAGGCCCTGTTTCCACACTGTAAGGAATCTAATCTACTCTCCAAGGTTCAAGTCAGGAATATGATGGAATAATCACTTCTCTGAATGAGTACAGCTCCAACAGTACTCTAATCAGGATTTACTAGCAACCGGAAACACAGTTGTGTGGGGAGGATCATGTCTCACAAACATGACTGAATATTTTGAGGAAGTGACAAAATTGATTGATGAGGGAATGGGGCTGTATGTTGGCCGTTTGGATGTTAGCAAGGCCTTTAATATGCTTCCTTATGGCAGGCTCATACAGAAGGTGAAGTGAAAGGGGATCGGTTAGTAAGATGGATAGAGAACTGCTTGGTCTGAGAAGACAGAGTAGTGGTGGGTCAGTGCTTTTGTGATCTGTAAATAGATTGGCGGAGGTGCATATTGTGAGGATGATTGCCAGAGAATACAGCGGGATATAGGTCAGCCGCAGACTTGGACAGAGAAAACATAGATGTAACTTTATCTGTACAGTTGTGACGTGATGCGTTTTAGAAGGTCGAATGCAGGAGAGAAGTATAAATTGTATGGAAAAACTACTGATTGCATCAACATCCGAAGGAATCTAGGTGTACAGCTCCACAGTTCCCTGAAAGAGGTAACACAGGTGGATAGGGTGATCAAGAAAACATGACGGCAAACTTGCAGACATGCATCAGAGCATGCAGTATGAAAACTAACAGGTCATATTGCAGCTGTAGAGAAACCTATTTCGAGGTACATTTAGAATATTGTGTACAGTACTCTTTGCCACACAATGTTGAAGTGTTGGAGAGGGTATGGAAACATTTTACCAGCATGTTGTCTGGTTTGGAGGGTATTAGTCAGAAGGAGAAATTGAACATATAGGGTTTGTGTGCACCTGGGCATCATTGGATATGGGGCTACCTGATAGATATTTACAGAATTATCAGAGGCATAGATAGAAGGACAGTTAGAGGCTTTTTCCCCCCAGAGTAGAAGTATCAATTACTCAGGACTGTAAGTTTTAGGTAAAAGGGAGAAAGTTCAGGAGATGTGATAGGTAAGTTTCTTTTGCTGTTACAGACAGAAAGTAAAGTGCCTGGAATGCAATGATAGAGGGGAAGAAGCCAATATAGCAAGGTTTAAGAGGGATCTTGGCACAAGTATTAGTAAGTAGGGAATAGAATGACATAGAGGGTGTTGGAGCAAAAACTTTTGTTTTAACTTTAGAACGGCATCATGCGTCAGTGCGGGCTTGCTGGGCTGAAAGGCGTGTTCCTGTACTGGACTGTTGTTAATATCAAGATTTGAGAGCGGGAGAGGCGAGATCCTCACTGAATGATTACTGATGATCAACAACCACATTATTATAGATCCACCCCCTCATCAACTTGCAGCTTCATATCCTCCCCCACTGTGGGGAAACTCAATATGGAGAATTTGACACGAAAGTCAGACCTGTTACCTGGTGACTCCATCACGGCGCTTGCTCCTGCAGACTTCTATCCTGAACAGCAACGTCTCGGGGGGCACTGCACAGAGAGAAGCTGCATGTACACACCCACCAATGATGGCATCTGACACATGCCAGCCTCACCATGCATTCCCAGCATATCCCGGACCCACTGACAGTACGCTTCAGTACTTCAATGCTGCAGTTCAGGATATACTGACAACTCTCATTGCAATGCTGCTACAAGGACATTGTGCTCAGGAAACACACTCACAGCTCTTGATTTGTCCCTCTGGGCTGGTCACTCCGTGTTTGTACACAATCAATGCTGCTGCAAGGACACTGTGCTCAGGGGACACACACCCAGCTCATGTACTGTCCCTCTGGGCTGCTCACTCCATGTTTGTACACACTCACTTTGAACTGACTTGAATGCTCACAGAATTATTGCCTTGCCTTACCCTTCAGTAAGATTAGGGAGGGTGGTAAAAAGGAGGGGGGGGTGGCATTGCTAATTAGAAATGGTATAACGGCTGCAGAAAGGAAGTTTGAGGGGGATCTGCCTCTGGAGGTAGTATGGGCTGAAGTCAGAAATAGGAAAGGTGCAGTCACCTTGTTGGGTGTTTATTATAGGCCCCCCAATAGCAGCAGAGATGTGGAGAAACAGATTGGGAAACAGATTTTGGAAAGGTGCAGAAGCCACAGGGTCGTAGTCATGGGCGACTTCAACTTCCCAAATATTGACTGGAAGCTCTTTAGATCAAGTAGATTGGATGGGGCGGTGTTTGTGCAGTGTGTCCAGGAAGCTTTTCTAACGCAGTATGTAGAGTGTCCAACCAGAGGGGAGGCCATATTGGATTTGGTACTCGGTAATGAACCGGGACAAGTGGTGGGCTTGTTAGTGGGTAAACATTTTGGTGATGGTGACCACAATTCTGTGACTTTCACCTTGGTTATGGAGAGAGATAGGTGCGCACAACAAGGAAGATTTTACAATTGGGGTAAAGGAAATTACGATGCTGTAAGACAGGATTTGAGGAGCATACGTTGGGAGCATAGGCTGTCAGGGAAGGATGTGGTGGAAATGTGGAACTTTTTCAAGGAGCAGATACGACGTGTCCTTGATATGTATGTACCGATCAGGCAGGAAAGAAATGGTCGTGTGAGGGAGCCTTGGTTGACGAGGGAGGTTGAATGTCTAGTAAAGAGGAAGAAGGAGGCTTACATAAGGTTGAGGAAACAGGGTTCAGACAGAGCAGTGGAGGGATACAGGATAGCCAGAAGGGACCTGAAGAAAGGGATTAGGAGAGCTAAGAGAGGGCATGAAAAATCCTTGGTGGATAGGATCAAGGATAACCCCAAGGCATTCTATGCGTATGAGAGAAACCTGAGAATGACGAGAACGAGGGTAGGTCCGATCAAGGACAGTAGTGGGAGACTGTGTATTGAGTCGGAAGAGACAGGAGAGGTCTTGAACAAGTACTTCTCTTCAGTATTTACGAACGAGAGGGACCGTATTGTTGAAGAGGAGAGTGTGAAATGGACTGATAAGCTAGAAGAGATACCTGTTAGGAAGGAAGATGTGTTGGACATTTTGAACAACTTGAGGATAGACAAGTCCCCCGGGCCTGACGGGATATATCCTAGGATTATGTGGGAAGCAAGAGAAGAAATTGCAGTACCGTTGGCAATGATCTTCTCGTCTTCACTGGCAACGGGGGTGGTACCAGGGGACTGGAGAGTAGCGGATGCTGTGCCCCTGTTCAAAAAAGGGAATAGGGATAACCCCGGGAATTACTGGCCAGTTAGTCTTACTTCTGTGGTAGGCAAAGTAATGGAAAGGGTACTGAGGGATAGGATATACGAGTATCTGGAAAAACACTGCTTGATTAGGGACAGCCAGCACGGATTTGTGAAGGGTAGGTCTTGCCTTACAAGTCTTATTGAATTCTTCGCGGAGGTGACCAAGCATGTGGATGAGGGTAGAGCAGTGGATGTAGTGTACATGGATTTTAGTAAGGCATTTGATAAGGTTCCCCATGGTAGGCTTATGTGGAAAGTCAGGAGGCATGGGATAGAGGGAAATTTGGCCAATTGGATAGAAAACTGGCTAACCGGTCGAAGGCAGAGAGTGGTGGTAGATGGTAAATATTCAGCCTGGAGCCCAGTTACAAGTGGAGTTCCGCAGGGTTCAGTTCTGGGTCCTCTGCTGTTTGTAATTTTTATTAATGACTTAGATGAGGGAGTCGAAGGGTGGGTCAGTAAATTTGCAGATGATACGAAGATAGGTGGAGTTGTGGACAGTGAGGAGGGCTGTTGTCGGCTGCAGAGGGACTTAGATATGATGCAGAGCTGGGCTGAGGAGTGGCAGATGGAGTTCAACCCTGCCAAGTGTGAGGTTGTCCATTTTGGAAGAACAAATAAGAATGCGGAATACAGGGTTAATGGTAGGGTTCTTAGTCAGGTGGAAGAACAGAGGGATCTTGGGGTCTATGTACATAGATCTTTGAAGGTTGCCACTCAGGTGGATAGAGTTTGTAAGAAGGCCTATGGAGTATTATCGTTCATTAGCAGAGGGATTGAATTCAAGAGTCGTGAAGTGATGTTGCCGCTGTACAGGACTTTGGTTAGGCCACAGTTGGAGTACTGTGTGCAGTTCTGGTCGCCTCACTTTAGGAAAGATGTGGAAGGTTTGGAGAGGGTGCAGAGAAGATTTACCAGGATGTTGCCTGGAATGGAGAGTAGGTCGTACGAGGATAGGTTGAGAGTTCTCGGCCTTTTCTCGTTGGAACGGCGAAGGATGAGGGGTGACTTGATAGAGGTTTATAAGATGATCAGAGGAATAGATAGAGTAGACAGTCAGAAACTTTTTCCCCGGGTACAACAGAGTGTTACAAGGGGACATAAATTTAAGGTGAAGGGTGGAAGGTATAGGGGAGATGTCAGGGGTGGGTTCTTTACCCAGAGAGTGGTGGGGGCATGGAATGCGCTGCCCGTGGGAGTGGTAGAGTCAGAATCATTGGCGACCTTTAAGCGGCATTTGGATAGGTACATGGATGGGTGCTTAATCTAGGTTAGAAGTTCGGCACAACATCGTGGGCCGAAGGGCCTGTTCTGTGCTGTATTGTTCTATGTTCTAAGTTCTACCCTGCCTTTAGCAGCGTTTCCCCTCAGCTAGAGCTACCTGATTCACCCGTCTGCTGTGTTGTCTTGGTGTTTAGCAGGAACACAAACTCAGGATGCTTGATATCATTGTCCACAGTCAGACATGATGCCCAGCACAGGGAGTCAGGGGGAGTCTCAGATCCCAGTGCAGGAGCTTGGACACGGTCAGTCACGGTGCCCAGCACAGTGAGTCAGGGGGAGTCTCAGATCCCAGTCCGGGAGCTTGGACACGGTCAGTCACGGTGCCCAGCACAGTGAGACAGGGGGAGTCTCAGATACCAGTCAGCGAGCTTGGACATGGTCAGTCAGCCTCTCGTGGTTGTTAGGGTCAGGATCCTTTCCCTGTGAGGGGGTGAGGAGATGAATGTTAGGCTGCCCCATATCCCTCTTCGTTCTTTGTGCCCTAGTGTGGGATGGTTCCTTCCGGAATGTGAGAATTACCATGGAGGATTAGGGAAATGGAAGTGGTTGGTACAGCTGTTAGTGCTGGGACAGTTGGGGGGAAGGTGTCGAGGTGTTCTGAGTGAGTGAGTGGGCAGCACAGACACCAGGCAGAGTTGGGCAGAGGGGCAGAGAAGAGATTAAAGAGACTGAGAGAAGATGCTGCATTCAGTGAGAGTGGGAGAACATGACTCTTGGTGAGAGGCGGGTGCAGTAACAGAGAGAGTGAGAGTGAAGTCACAAAGTGCAGATGGTGGCACTTACCCTGGTGCATGGAGAAGGTCACTGACCTTCTTCCTATACTGCTAGATATTCACCCAGAAGGCTGGCACCTCACTGACCCAGGGATCAGCCTCTGACCAAGCTGGCAGGGTCTGGTGTCATAGCTTCCCCTGCAATCCCTGGAGGAAGATAATGTCCCTCTCATGAACCATGTCATACACCAGGACCAGGGCCTTGCCCACAAAGTGGGGCCCCAGTTTACCCCTTCTGCCATGTCCAGGCCAATTTCGACTTCACAATCCAAGAGTAAAATGACTTTTTAAAGATGGCTCCTGGAAACAGGGAGGCTGGTAAATTCTTGGGTATCCAGGCAAATGGCAATTCTTATGAAGAAGGGGAAAAATCATCACGTTAGTGTCAGATGAGAGGAAGACCACGCAGGCAGGTAGGGTATAAGGCAGATTGGGGATGGTATCATGAGAAAATGCAATTCACCTTGTGGAGAGAAACACTCCATAAAACCCGATTAAAATGAGACTTGACCAAATCATAAGATGGGTTTGGCCTCTGTCTGTCTGAATCAAAATAGGGATGAAATATTGGGAGCAACAAACTTGGAAGGGAGAATTATACAGGAGATTCAATTCCTTAAAAAGGGGTAACACAATGTTCCAGACTGTTAAAAGGTGCCGGGGAAAATCCCCTGCCTTATACTTACCTACATTATCAAATCCTCCCTGAATGCAGGGATGGTACCGGAGGACTGGACAACGGCTAACACTGCAACTTTGTTTAATGTGGAGCAAGGGACTAACTGAATAGGTCGAGGCTAGAATTCTGAGACAGTGGATAAACTGTCACTGAGGAAATCCCAGGGACTCCAGGACAGTCGGCCTTGATGTTTTCAAGGAAGATCGTGTGTAATTAATCTGACAGTGTCGGTTTGAAGCAGTTAGTTGTATCTGCATGTGACCTACTTGGATTTGACAAGAGATCCCATGGCAGACTGTTTAAAACCATAAACTATGGGGTCCAGGTGAATGGAGCAAACAACCCAGAGAAATGCAAGGCAAGGCATTTGGGGACATCAACAAGAGAGAAGAAGACACAATAAATGAGAGTATGGTCAGTGTGGGCAGATAAATGAAGGTAGCTCGATAGATCAATAATCTTTTTAATGCAGCAATTGGCATGATTTCCTCTGTCAGCCAAGATACAGAATTTCAGAGCAGGAAGCTTATGCAGGAAATGTATAAATAATGAGTTCAGTCACAGCTTGGGGACTGTATACAGTTCTGGTGACCCGATCACATGGAAGGATGGAATTGGACTGGAGAGGGTACAGAGGAGATCCGTTACCCTGTGACCGTGGAAGTGCAGTTATGGGGAAAGATAGGGGAATGGAGGATGCTCAGAGGAGATTTGATTGGGGTGCACATATTGTCAGGAGCCTGGGTAAAAAGGGAGAGAACATTTTGCTCTTGTTGCAGAATTGCATTACAAACGGTGAATATTAAATGTAATTAATTGAAATATTAGCGAAGTACTGAGGAAGGTTGTTATTTCAGCCAGAGTATGGTCAAGATCTGGGAGTCACGCAGAGAGAGGGAGGGCTGGGAGAATTTCCACAGATCAGGACGGGTTTAGAATCTGGAGGTTGCAGAGACAGTGAGCTGTGTCGGGGCAGAAGGTGGTTACAGAATCAGGAGCATGGTTGGGACTAGAGGATGTTACACAGCTGGTTAGGCATTGGATTAGGGTACACAACAGGGAAAATTGTAGGAACTGGAGCAAAGAAAATAGATTGGCAGCGTTGTCAGTGCTGGAGAACGTTGGAGATATAATGAACACTGTAGTGGCTGGAGTTTATGGAGATATTGCAATCTGTCAGGGCAGGAGGAAGTTAGTAAGGCTGATTGTTGTGTGGATTGGAGGAGATTGCAAAGATTAGGTTTCTATGGATCAGATAGTTGCAGAGAAGGGGAGAGCTGTAAAGACTTGAGAAATATTTTATAGAGAGGAAAGGTTATTGGGGCTGGAGGAGATTCCAGAGAAAGGAGGTTTGTATGGCCTGTATGAGTTACAGAGATAAGGACGGCGACATTGGCTGATGGGGTTTAGAATGTATCATACAGGATCGACGAGGTTATAAAGACGGGATATTTATGGATTTGGAGGACTCTCAAGACATCACACGGAATGACACAGACGCCTTTTGGCACAGAAGGGTATCATTTGGTCGATCATGGCTACACCAGCTCTTCAACTGAACTCTTTGCTGAGTAATGATCTCCTCCTTCATTCACATCCTCACATTTGTTTTGTATCAAATATCATCTAATCGCCTCCTGAATGTTTCAGTCAAACATGCATCTGCAACGCATCTAAGTGCATCTTAACTACTTGCGAAGATCTTTTTCCAGGTATAAATCCTCTTTCTAATTTTGACGCAGCCTTACTCCATCTTTTGATACGCTCGTTATGAGGGGCCCGCAGGAGGATTCCGGGACAGCTCTATGGTGGCTCTCAGTTTTCCCATAATTCCCCTCTGCTCTACCATCTCCCCTCTGAACCTCCAGCATTCCTCGTGGCTCTTAATTCGATTCTCCATCTGACACAAATTCTATTGTTATTCACACGAAGCAGCATTGGGGTTGTTTATCCTGCTGTTCCTATTTGAGGGACCATTCCTCAACTGGACCCAAGCCATCTTGTCTTTGCAGGGAGCCCATGGTTAAGTTTGTCATTTTCTGACCAAATTGGTGTTCCAGTCAAACCTTCCCAGCTTCATTCTTGCCCCATTGAAGACTGCTCTCAGTCAACTAATGTTTCTCACTCTCAGTTACTTATATCATTCTCTACCATCATCCTGAACTTTACAATAAAATGATCGCTGTGCCCCAAAATCTTCCCCTACTGACACTGGATCTACTTGCCCCATCTTTTTCGAAGGACCAGGACCAACAGTACATGCTGTCTTGGGCTGGACACATACTCCTGCAGTAAGCTCTCCTCCATGTAATCTAGGAATACTCGAACCTCGTGACCCTGCAACACCAATAACACAGTTAATATCAGTTAATATTTATTCCCTCCGTCATTTTTTATTTGGTTTCTGCCGACAGACTGTACCTCACAGTGTAATTGTATTTTTTTTGTTCTGTAGCTCCAGCCAAATTAATTGTGTCCTTGGATGGATCATCTTTGTCTAGGACTCCTAAACTAATGCTAATTTAAACCAGTACTTTTCCCTTCATCCTTTCCCTTCACTTCTATCATTTTGGAATTCTTTATCCCCAGCAGTATTTGACACCCAGTCCTGCCATTCCTTGAGCCAGATTTAGACACACCAATCTGCATCTGTAACTCTACACACATCCGAGTATTAATGTCTATGCAGAGAACTTCAGATTAAGGCTTTCTTTCTTGCTGCATCTTCCACTGATAAACTTGTTGTTGTAAGTTCGTACCAAATGTATCTCCCAGTATTTTGAGAATCCTGGTAGTCTCCTCCAATATTACTTTTTGGATCCTAAGCACAGGCCAAGTTATTTTTAATCCGTCCCAAAAAAACCCATAAGAAATTCAGTCCCGGCTCTGCCACGTTAGCCCATCCACCTTGCACAGTTGCTGCCTTCCCCAGAACCAGTCCCAATGTCCCAGGAATCTGAAGCCCTTCCTGCTGCACCATCGTTCCAGTCACACTCTCATCTACCTAAAACTCCGAGTTCTGATCTCACTTTGACACGGCACTGGCAGTAACTAAGGGATTGCTACATTTGAGGTCCTGCTTGCTAACTATCCACCTAGTTCCCTAAATTCTGATTCCCAGACCACTTCACCCTTCCTACCCAGATCATTCCTATCAGCATGGACGTGACCTTGGACTGCTCACTGTACCCCAGACGAATGTCCTGCAGACACAGTGACATTCTTAACCCCACTATCCTGGAATTACAGAAACACTGACAGCTTCTTCAATTTCCTGAATCTCCTGTTCCTATTGTTCCTCCTTCCTTCTTCCTCCGATCCTGTACAGTCAGGCTGCTTGTGGGGCCAAAGACATGGCTCTGACTGCCCTCCCTTGAGCAGCCTACACCTTAATCAGCTTCCAAATTGGGAAACTGAATTGGGAGGGAGATATCACGGTATTCCTGGATTCCCTGACTGTTTCTCTTCGATTGCCTAGTCCTCCATTGCCTTCCTTATTCCACACTGTCATGTCTGCAGGGTGATCTGCTCTCTGTGTGTGCTATCCCCATAACTCTCAGCATCACAGAGTCTCGAGCACTGTCTGATCTCCGAGACCCCGTGTTCATCGAGAACACGAGCAGGGGCTATGAATTCCCAATGTAACAGAACACAATTTCCATCTGACAAATATGTCTTGCCATGTCGTAAAATGCAACAGTCTAGAATAACTTAAATAATTACTTAGAATGAAGTTAACATCCGGGAAATAACAATATGGTTAAGTCCCTTCTTCCACTGTGGCTTACTGAGGGTAATTGACTATATTAGCTCAGAATTTCACATTCTCTCTTATTTCTGAGTTCAAACCTTACTTCAGAATTCGAAAAATAACTTTGCTGACTTACAGCAATTAATTGATAGTCGTTAATAACGGTGTATTTATCAGCCAATGAACTTACAGCATTTTCTGTGATGGCTCTTGCACTTCTTCCAAACTCAGTGCAGGCAGGTCCCAGCAGCAGAAAGTTATAACTGTGACTCCCAGGTACGTGTAATCCTCCAGCTCCCACTCCACTCTGCTTCCTCACAAGGTCACTGTTTCTGTGACTCCCAGGGACGTGTAATATTCCAGCTCCCACTCCACTCTGCTCCCTCACAGGGTCACCGTCTCTGTGACTCCCAGGGACGTGTGATCCTCCAGCGCCCACTCCACTCTGCTCCCTCACAGGGTCACCGTCTCTGTGACTCCCAGGGACGTGTAATCCTCCAGCTCCCACTCCACTCTGCTCCCTCACAGGGTCACCGTCTCTTTGACTCCCAGATACGTGTATTCCTCCAGCTCCCACTCCACTCTGCTTCCTCACAGGGTCACCGTCTCTGTGACTCCCAGGGACGTGTAATCCTCCAGCTCCCACTGCACTCTGCTCCCTCACAGGGTTACTGTCTCTGTGACTCCCAGGTACGTGTATTCCTCCAGCTCCCACTCCACTCTGCTCCCTCACAGGGTCACTGTCTCTGTGACTCCCAGGGATGTGTAATCCTCCAGCTCCCACTCCACCCTGCTCCCTCACAGGGCCACCATCTCTGTGACTCCCAGGGATGTGTAAACCACGAGCTCCCACTCCACTCTGCTCCCTCACAGGGTCACTGTCTCTGTGACTCCCAGGTACGTGTAATCCTCCAGCTCCCACTCCACTCTGCTCCCTCACAGTGTCACCGTCTCTGTGACTCCCAGGTACGTGTATTCCTCCATCTCCCACTCCACTCTGCTCCCTCACAGTGTCACCATCCCTGTGACTCCCAGGTACGTGTATTCCTCCAGCTCCCACTCCGCTCTGCTCCCTCACAGTTTCACCGTCTCTGTGACTCCCAGGGACGTGTATTCCTCCAGCTCCCACTCCACCCTGCTCCCTCACAGGTTCACCGTCTCTGTGACTCCCAGGTCCGTGTAATCCTCCAGCTCCCACTCCACTCTGCTCCCTCACAGGGTCACTGTCGCTGTGACTACCACGTGTGACTCGGCCTTGATCCTCAGTGTTGATTTATATCCTCCTGCTTTGCTGCCTCTGTAACTCCCAGGTATGTTAGACTCAAGCTCCTGCTCCAAGTTGCTCCGTCACATGGTCACTCCCTCTGTGACTCCGTGCTGGTTTCAAGCCTCCTGCTCTGCTTTCTCTCCTACTCCAAGTCCCAGTCGGTCCCGGCCCTCGCTACTGATTAATATTCTCCCGCTCTCTCTCAGGTTCTCTGTCCTTGTGACTCCCACATAATGGCAGGCCTCAAGCCTCAGCTGAGATTTATAACGTCCCATTCCGCACTGCTGTCTTACAGAATTACTGTTGTGCCTGGAAAACAGTGGAAAAGAGGAGAATTAGACAGAGCAGAGGGTGTCACAGTGATTGAGCGAGCCATATGGAATGGAACAGGTTATCTGGGGAGCTAGGCTGATCTGCAGCAACTGAAGAAGTTTGCTAGAAGATACACGAGAGTTGCATATACTGATGAAGGCAAAGGACATAGAGAGATAGTGGCTTATTCATGACGGAGCTTTGTACAGTCTAAAGGGCTTTTTCTGAGTTGATTCCAGAGATGTGCAGTCTTCAACAATTGCAAATTGATAGCCAGCAAGTGTCGTATGGTACTGGAGACTGTTGGATGTTACAGAGATAGAAGACTTGCAGTAACTTGGGGGTAATATAAACTTTTGGAGCACTGGTGGTGTTCAAGGACCCTAAGGACATGAGGAGGTGCAGACAATGGGAGCATTCCAAATATTGGGATTATAGGGGCTGGAAGTCCTGAGATGTATAAGGAGGAAGAAAATTGCCAATTTAGCACATGCAACCATTGTAATTACAGAGATTTAGGAAGGGAACCTGTGCAATCATTGATTACAGTTATATGGAAAGTTACAGAAGCTGAAAGGGTTACACATTTTAAAAGGGAGAGATTTTGGGTGATTAGAAGTTTAAACAAGAATAAATGAATTTCAGTGATCTCTAGCACAGATGGGAATGGAGGAGTTGAGATATTGTGAGGAACTGTCAGATTTATATGGCGGGGAGTATGTAGGATATGAAAGGGAGAGCTGCATTGTCTGTATGCAGTTGCAGACATCAGGACAAGCACCTGCTGAATGGGACACAGATAACAACAGTTCCAACGGCTGGTGCAGTGGCTCAGGAAGGCAGCTCACCACCACCTTCTCAGGGACAAAACCATATCACCAACAAATGCTGGCTCAGCCAACAAAGCTCATCTTCATGAATGAATGAAGGAATAAAAGATCTACAAGCAGCACTGAGGTCACTCAGGCAGGCCCTTTCAACAGTACTTCACAAACCCGGAACCACTATTCCCTAGAAGGGCAGGAGCTCCAGGTGCAGAGGAACACCAGCATTTCCAAGGTGCCTTCCAAGCCACGGTCCATCCTCCCAGCACTGTGTCTGTCCCTGCACCCAAAGGACTGCAATGGGTCAGGAAGGCAGCTTCCCACCACCTTCTCCAGGGAATTACAGATGGGAAGGTAGTGAGGAAACTCTGCTGTTTACAGCCAGACAGAAAAATATATCCAGCAGTGGGTGTGAAATGAAATTTCCGTTTCAGAACAACATGCAGAACATGGATAGAGGATTTGTCTGATTGGCACAAGGCAGAGAGTGTGAAGAAAGGGCAATTTTTCACGATGGGAACTGGTGATGGGGGGAGTACCGCAGGGGTCGGTTTTGGGATGACACTCTGCTCATTATACATTAAGAGTCTGGACAAAGAATGTGAAGGGGTATGAGAAATGGGTTTCCAAGAAATATCCCAGTGATGAATTTTGTGTGATATGAGGAGCAGGTGAAGTCTCTAGGTCTGCACTTGATGAAGTTTAGGCGGCGGCGGCGTAGAACCTTGTTCAAACTTACAGAATACTGAGGGGCCTGGATGGAGTGGACGGGGGCAAGATGTTTCCACGAGCAAGAGAGACTAGGGGACAAGGGCACAGCTTCAGATTGAAGGGACGGTCCTTTAGAATAGAGATGTGGAGGAATTTATTCAGCCAGAGGGTGATGGATCTGTGGAACTCACTGCATCATGGGGCTGTGGATGCTAAGTGATTCAGTGCATCTAACTCAGAGATAGCTAGATTCTTGATGAATAAAGAGATCAAGTGTTACCCGGAGTAAGTGAGAGATTGGCGTTGAGAAACAAATCAGCCATAAGCAAATAGTGGAATAGACCCGGTGGACCGAATGGCCTAATTCTGCTCCTATACATGATGGTCTTATGGACTGCCCTTATTCCGTAGGTTTTCAAGTGTGCAGTTATCATTTCTGGCATATTGTTTACCATACATTCCAGCACTTTCCTGATTATTGCTGTCAGCTCTTGGTTTCAGATCAACTGCAGAAAGCTACATCACAGAGTAACTTGAGAATCATTGTGTATAAATCTCAGAAAGGTGGCATACAGGGCCAGCAGGACATAGAGAAGGCAAAAGGAATGCTGGCATTGATTTCAAAGGGAATGGAGAATAAAAATACGGAAGGCTTGTAATAAATATAGAGGACTCTAGCCTGCCCACACTGAGAATACTGTGAACAAGTTTGGTCCCCTACCTGGAGGGAAAATGTCCTTGCATTGGAGGCAGCCCAGAGAAGGTTCACTAGGTTGTTCTTCAAAATGGAGGGATATTTATGAGAAGAGGTGGAGAAGGTTGAACTTGCAGTCGTGAAAATTTAGAAAATGAGGCAAATTTATTGATACACCGAAGATTCTTGTGTTCTTACAGATTCGGTATAGAGGCATTGTTTCCCTGAGGAAGGATCTGTAACTGGAGATAAAGGGGAATACAGACACCAGAGAAGCTAACAGAGAAAAGCTGGGTTGTAGAGACTGGAGGATGTTTGCGTTCAGGTGGTTTGAGATCACTGTTGGTGGTTAGAAATCAGATAGGTTTTTGGGCTGAAAGATGTCAAGGAGATTTACAGGGTTATCAGTCCTGAAGGAGTTACAGCGATAGTGAGGAATATAGGGACTAGAGATTACACAGATATGGGTGGTCGTTGGAGCTTCAGGAAATACAGAGATTGGGAGGGTTGTCGGGACTGGAGATTACACAGAGATTGGTGGTAGTTGGAGCTACAGAAGTTTTAGGAGAAAGGGAGGATTGTCGGCACTGGATATTAGACAGTTGGAGTGGTAGTTGGAGCTGCAGTTTATCGAGCCCGGGAGGATTGTTGGTGCTGGGAGCTACACTGACATGGACAAAAGTTGGAGTTGCAGGAGAGAGGGAGATAGAGAGGGTTGAAGGGTCTGGATCAGTTCACACAGCCAGGGAGAAGTGTAGGGATTGGAGGAGCCAGAGATACTGAGGGTTGTAGGTCTGAAGGAGCTCAGAGAACTTGTGAGGACTGTGAAGGCAGGTTTGCAGCATTCCTATCAGTTACACAGAGATGTGGAGTGCTGTTCTGGAGGAGGTTACAGAAATCAACAGGGTTGCAGATTATGAAAGATATTACAAAGACAGTGAGCTGTAGTATTTGAGGAGGTTACAAGGGCAAGTTGCATTGAGGAGTTGGAGGCTGCTACTGGTGTTAAACATGCTGCAAGGGATCAATATCCTTACAGCGATCAGGGGGATTGGAAGCTCTGGAGATAAAGAATGAGAAATGCAGTAACTGAAGAATATCACAGAGATGGGGAGGAACATATGAGGGGCATTAATCACTCAGATGTGAAAGCAGAAGTTTTCGTTAGTAGGTTTACAAAAGACGTGAAAGGTGAGGGTGTTGTCCACAGTGAGGGGGATGGCCTCAGGCTGCAGTATGAAGGTTGAGGCTGGGACAGAGTTTCAACAGAGTAATTTCAATTGATAACCAGTTAAGAGCACAGCAGGCAATAAGGGAAAACTGATGAATTAAGCTGCATTTATTTTGATGTAAAATGCCTGACAGGTCAGGCAGATGAACGCACAGCATAGATGGGAACATGGGGCTGGGAAATCACAGGAATTACAGAAACACAGCTGAGGGACGGACAGGGCTCACAGATCATTGTTACAGATGACTGATTCAACAGGAAGGATAGAAGGGGAGACAAGAGAGTAGGGGGAGTGGATCAGTGAAAACATCACTGCAGCACTGAGAGAGGATATTCCTGGGGATCGCCCAGTGAAGCTATGTTAGTGGAACTGAGAAATAAGAATGAATAATCAGTTTGATATGACGGTATTACGCGCCCGCAGTAGTCAGCGGGAAATTGAGCAGCAAATATGTTGGAGATCTCAGATATCTGTAAGAAGGATCGGGATGTAATGGTCGGGGATTTTAACTTTCCAAACCTAGACTGGGACTGCCACAGTGTTCACAGCTTGGATGGGAGGGATTTGTTCAGTGTGTTCAAGAAAACTCTCTCAATCAGTATGTAACTGGCCCGACTGGAGAAAGGGATAAAACCTGACCTCCCCTTGGGAAACAAGGTAGTAAAAGGGGCTGAAGTGTTTGTGGGGGAGCACTTTTGCAAAGTTACCACAATTCTATTAGTTTGAAAATAGCGATGGAAAAGGACAGGCTTGGTCCACAAGTTAAAGATCAAAACTGGCCTTGCCCCAGTCCAAATGGTATTAGGCAAGACTGTCCAAAAGTTGATTTGTGGAGGCTGTTTGCTCGTAAAGGAACGTCGGGCAAGTGGGATTCTTTCAAAAGAGAGATAAATTAAGATTTCAGGGCCAGCATATTCCTGTTAGTGTCAAGGACCATGCTGACTCAAGTGGGAAAAATTGGATGACTGGCGATATTGAGGTTTTGGTCAAGACAGAAGGGGACACATGTCATATACAGCCAGCTGGATTAAGTCAATCCCTTGAAGAACATTGTGGATGTAGTATTACTCTAAAGATGGAAACCATGAGGGCGTAAAGGGGAACTGACAGAGCTTTGGCAGAGAAGGTTCAGGAAAATCCAGAGAGATTCTACTAGTATATTAACAACAGAAGAATAACTCGGGACAGAATGTGACCCCTTAAAAATTAATGAAGCCATCAGTGTGTGAACCCACAGGAAATGGGTGTGATCCAAAACAAACACTTCGCGACAGAACTTACTGTGGAAAACACACTGGAAAGCAGGGAAATAAACAGTGATGCTTTCAAAAGAGTCCACATTGGAGAACAGGAGGTGCTGAAGGTTTTCAAACACATTAAAATTAGACAACTCCCTAGGAACTAATCAAGTATATCCCAGGACATTGAGGTAAGTTAGGGAAGAAACATACAACAATTGTTCTATCACTGACAGCCACGGGTGGTGGGCTGGGTGACTGGAGGTTGCCTAATGTTGTGCCAGTATTTAGGAATGGCTGCGACCGAAAGCTGGGGACATAAACGCCAATTAGCTTGATGTCAGTCGTGCCAATGTCGTCGGAAGCAATTCCACGGACAGGACTTACATGCATTTGGAAAGGCAACGATTGATTAGGGATAGTCCGCATAGCTTTGTGCATACAAAGTCATGTCTCTCAAACTTGATAGAGTTTGTTGAAGAGGTGACCAAGGAGATGGAAGAAGGCAGAGCAGTAGACGTTGTCTATCCTGACTTCAGCAAGGCCTTAGACAGGGTTTAGCGTGGTGCACTGGTTAGTAAGGTTAGATCACATGGGATCAGGACTAACGAGACAAACAGACACAAAATGGGCTTGACAGTAGGAGACAGAGGATGGTGGGAGAGGGTTGTTGTGCAGACTGGGGGGCCTCTGACAAGTGGTGTGCCATAAGGATTGGTGCTGGGGTCACGCATGTGTATTATTGACATAAACAAGAATATATGAATTATTGTTAGTAAGTTTGTGGATAGTAAAATAAGAGTTATAGTGGGCAGTGAACACAATTATCAAAGGTGATCTTAACCAATTGAGCAAGTGGGTTAAGAAATAAAAGATGGAGCTGAATTCAGGTATTTGATTTTGTTAAGACAAACCAGGGACGACGAATACAATTAATAGCAGAGCTCTGGACTGTGTAGTCGAACGGAGAGAGACCAAGGGCTGCATTTACATTGTTCCTTGGAAGTGTCATCACAGGTTTTTTTTAGACTATTAGATTAGATTACAGTGTGGAAACAGGCCCTTCGGCCCAACAAGTCCACACCAACCCACCGAAGCGCAACCCACCCAGACCCACTCCCCCACATTTACTCCTTCGCCTAACACTACGGGCAATTTGGCATGGCCAATTCACCTGACCTGCACATTTTTGGATTGTGGGAGGAAACCGGAGAACCCAGAGAAAACCCACGCAGACACGGGGAGAATGTGCAAACTCCACACAGAGAGTCGCCTGAGGCGGGAATTGAGCCCGGGTCTCTGGCGCTATGAGGCTGCAGTCCTAACCACTGTGCCACCGTGCCGCCCACGACAGGAAGGAGAAAAGCAGATTAGGCAGACTAGCCCTCATGGGTCAGAGCATTGAGGACATGAGTTGGTCCATCATGATACGGCTATATCAGACATTGCAGGGTCTCCAGCTGGAGTACTGTATCGAATTCTGATCCTCCTGCTTTAGGAAGCATATTCAGAATCTGCAAATGGAGCGAAGATTGATGAAGATGTTACTGATACTGCAGGGTTTGACAGAAACAGAGAGGCTGGATAAGCTGGAAAGCAACATGGGTGAAATTAGATAGATTTGGCAGATAAGGTTAAGGAGAATCCAAAAAAGATTCTACAGCATACAAGTACAAAAAAACTACTAGAGAGACAATAAGGCCCCTCAAAGATCAATGAGGCAATCTATGCCTGGAAACACAGGAGATGGCCGCGACCTGAAATGAATATTTCATGTCAGAAAGTACTGTGGACAAAAATTAGGAAACAAAAGAAAGAAACAGTGATGTGTTGAAAAGAGTCCCCATTACTGAAGAGGTGGTGATGGAGGTCTTAGAACACAAAGGTAGAGAAAGCCCTAGGTCCTGAACAAGTGTATTCCAGAACATTGTGGCAAAGTGGCAGTGGGGAATGTGGCAGAGATTTGTATCATTAGCCTTCATATTCTCATTGGGTGTAGCTGGCTTAGGGGTGACCGTATAAAGGTTTATAAAAACATGAGGGATATACTTAGGGTGAATGGTGAAGGTCTCTACCCCAGGGTAGGGGAATCCATAACTAGAGGCCATAAATATGAGTTGGGAGAGGAAATACTTAAAAACGACCAGAGGAGAACATTTTTACACAGAGAATTGTGCACATATTGAATGAGCTGCTGCTGTTGTGGTAGAGAAAAGTACAATTCCATCACGGAAAAGACATTTGGGCAGGTAAATGGAGAGGAGAAGGTTTGACGGGATAGGGACCAAACGCAGGCAAATGCAAATCCTTCAGGAACTGTGGTCAGCATGGACTAGTTGGATCAAAGGAACCATTTCTGATCTGCATGGTTTTTTCTCCAGTTATTGGAGGAGGAGACGACTGAGATAAGGCATGTTTAGGCATTGAAGCAAGTTACAGCGATGGATATGGTAATCTAGAATGCAGTATATTTCAAATCTGTGGAGGGACTATCAGGAAGGGTCGAGGTTACAGGGACAGGAACTGTTATAGGAGTTAAAAATTATTGAAGAGACTGGTCCATGAGACATTGTAAATGTACAGTGTTGGAGAGAGAACACAGAACAGAAAGATCCCAGGCAGCATTCCCACCCACTCATGGGAAGCCTGCCTTCCCCTCTGTTATACTGATGTTCACTAAGACATCACAGGCCTGGATAGATATCTGTGACACTCCCGATGCTGTCTCAGTTCAACAAAACTTACAGTAGGGGTGGTGATTGTCTTGGGGTGTATCTGTACTGTGCTCCCCCTCCAACACTGTATCTAAGTCATGTCTTGTTAGCCGATGTTTGGAACCCTCTCGTTGCTCTCTGCTCTGTTCACTGTGAGTGATGTTACCTCACTGCAGGATTTATTCAAGGTTCCAGATCTCCCTGCCCTTTGTCTCTGTGGCTGACCACCCATCTTCAATGTGGTGATGAACAAGATACCCAGTAGTTGGGAAGTCTATTTTTCCTGATTACCTGCAGGACATAGAAAAATAGGCAGAATGGGAAATTAGACTGATGTAGTGAGGATTACACATAGAGAATGGCAGGGAGTCCCCCAGAGATCTGGAAAATCCCAGTCTCCATTCCTGGCCTGTGCTGTTGTGTCTCTGTGGAGTGGAGAATTCTGTTGGCTCAGGATCTGGAGTAGATCTGTAAGAGTGAGAGACACTGACAGAGGCAGAAATTGGACCGACACAATGAGGGATACCACATGGAGAGATACTAAGTGATATCACCAGAGTGCAGGAAGGTATCAGGATCAAACAATCATGAAGGAAAAGCAGGTTTAGCTCCATGATGCACTGGTATCAGTGTTCAGGGATGAGTAGCCTGTGAGCAGGCGAGGTGAAGGTCTAGTGGTGTTATTGCTAGAGCATGTATCCAAAACCTCAGCTAATGTTCGGGGGAGGAAGGTTTAAACCCCACCATCTGAAATGGTGGGATCTGAAATAAATTATTTTAAAAATAGTAATTGACAATCTAAAAATACCATAACAGATGTACAATAGATCCAAATACTTCGCATTTCAAGAAGGACATCTGCCCATCCTCACGTGGTCTGCATGACATCCCCACAGCAAACGTTTGCCTCTCAATTACCCTCTGAAATGGCCGAGCAAGTTACTCAGCTGAACGGCAGCTAGGGCTGGGCAAGAAAGGCTGGTTAGCCAGAGACATCCATTTCCCATACTTGACTTTTTAAAAAAATCCATTCCGATGGTCCCACTGAAACTGTGCTGGGGCCAGTGTCCTGGCCAATCATGTCGGTAGGTTTATGGACAGGACTTTAAACTGACAGAGAGGACGCAGGGACAGGGTTCAGATGAAAGGAGCTTTCCAGATCCAAAGAGAAAAGTTGACGCATTAGAACAGCATGGGAATGTGGCCGTAAACAAGTAGAAAGGAACAGGATGGGACAGAGTTTAACTAAAACTATACATCAGCGAATCGATTTGTGACAGGAAATTGTGGGAAAGAATAAATTACGTATTTTTTGGAATGGACAAAGTCTCTTCATTAAGGTGGATGGATTTGTGACACAGAGGTGAAAGAGATTTAAACACCAGAGATACGTGGTGACAGGACGAACAAAAGGTGAACAGGAATATTCAATAGTTCACAAACTTGCAGAAACTCGGTCAACATGGGTAAAGCTAACAATAATGGATACCAAAGGCATTACAGAGGAAGCATTTGGCTGCAGATCATGAAGTAGAGTCAGTCTGAATGTAAATTCTGGCTACTACTTGCCAAGGAAACAAGCAGTAGAACAGTTTTAGCCACCGAACAGTATTCCATTGCTCATCACTGCATTAACCAGGAACTCATTGGAATTTTTTTAATAAGGGCATTGTGATCATTTCGGAAAACTTCAATATTTGTATAATCTGGGACAACACACGGTCAACATTGATATTGGAAAAGGAGTTCGGTTAATTTTTTTTCAGTGTTTCTTTGAAAAGCACATTGTGCAACTGTTCAGGGACATAACTATCGCAGAACGACTGTGTAATGAAACTGAGTGAATGAGTAATGTCACCTGCAGAGATCCTTCGGGAAATTGTGATAAAGTGCAGTTTAAAAAAATATAGTTTTAAAGCGAATCACAGAAAGGACAAGCTACAACTAGAAACAAAAATAGTCAATGACATGTTTGCGAGAGGAGAACTGACCAAGGTAAGCAGGCTAAACTGACTGAAACATGTGCCTGTAAATGGACAGCAGAATATATTTGAAGGAACAGTGTAAAACACTCAACAGAAGGACATTCCACTTAAACAGTAAAAACCTCAGCAAGAAATCCCCACTAGTCCCGCACTCAGGACATAAGGGATCATACTAGATTATGAGGCTGAGAAGATCACCAAAAAGTACTTAAAATCCTGAAGTGAGAGAGTGTTTTAGGAGTAAATGTTAAATTGTTTGCAAAGGGTCTGCTAGCAGGAGGTGGGCTGTGGGAAGGGGGACCATGGTCTGGGTTTATTGACACGATAGGAACAGGGAGAGGTGAAGGTGCTGGAGGTGGTGAGAGTGTTACAGGGAGTGGTCCAGGGAGTGGTCAGGGTGTTACAAAGCCAGTACGGATTGCTGCAGCTGGAAGTGTTTGCAGAGGTAGGGAGGGACATATGTATTTTTATTTATTCATTCATGGGATGTGGGTGTCACTGCCTGAACTAACATTCTTTGATCCAACTGCTAATTACCCAGAGGGTAGCTCAGAGTCAGCCATATTGCTGTGGGTCTGGAGTCACATGTTGGCCAGACTAGGTTAGAATATTTAATGCTCTTCCTTAAAGCAAGTAAGTGACTAGAGGAGTTCTTCCTCCTGATAAACAATGTTTTTATGGTGGCTCCACCAATATCTTTTACAGATACAACATGACATCCCAACTCTTACTCTTAATGCTCTCCCGAATGAAGGTAACCATCGCAAACGCCTGCTTCACCAGTCTGTCTACCTGTGACACCACATTCAAAGAACTGTGTACCTGCATCCCTGGGTCTCTAACTGACAACACTGCCCAGGGCCCGAACATTAATTGTACAAGTCCCACCCTGGCTTGTTTCACCAAAATGGAACACCCCACCTTTATCTAATTAAACTCCATCTGCTATTCTTCAGCCCACTATCCCAGTAGTACTGTCCATCCTGTTGTATCATAGATAACCTTCTCCACTATCCACTTTACCACCAATTTCAATGACACACAAAACAATTACTTACCAGGAAACCAATATTCGCATCCAAACCATTTATCCAAATGACAAACAACAGGGGACCCACTCCAACGCTGGTCACATGCCTCCAGTCAGAAAAACAACATGTCTCCTACCACCCTCTGTCTCCTACCATCAAGCAAATTTTGTATCCAGTTCACTAGCTCCTCCTGAATGCCATATCCTTTTACACTGATCTGAGCTTATTACCCAGTTTACCAGAAAGAACACAGAACACAGAACAGTTCAGCCCAAGACCCTTCGGCCATGATTTCATGCCAACCTTTTATCCGACTGTAAGATCAAACTAACCTATATATTCTTCATTTTACTATTATCCATGTATCTGTCCAAGAGTCTATTAAATGTCCCGAATGTGTCTAATTTTACCACCACCATTGGCAGTCCATCCAACCACCTACCATTCTCTATCCTCTTATCCATCCTCCATTCACCTTAAAATTACGCCACCTTGTAATAACCATTTATGCCATCGGAGGAAACGTCTCTGACTATTCACTCTCTCTGTGCCTCTTGTCATCTTGTTCACCTCCACAAAGTCGCCCCACCCCCTTCTTCAGTCCAATGAAAAAAGCCTTAGCTCCCTCAACCTTTCTCTGTAAGAACTGCCCTCCATTACAGGCAGCATCTTGGTAAATCTCCTGTGTACACTCTCTAAAATATGCACAGCCTTCCTGTAAACAGGGGACCAGAACCGAACACAATATTCCAAGTGTGGTCTCACCAGGACGCTATAAAGATGCAGGAAAACCTCAAATCTCTAACAGTTAATCCCCTTCGAAGAAAAGCCAACACAACCTATGCCTTTTTAACAACCCTATCAACTTGCGTGGCAACTTTGAGGGATCTATGGACATGGACGCCATGATCTCTCTGTTCCTCCACAATGCCAAGTATTTTGCGTTTTAACGCTGTATTCTATATTCAGGTTCGACCTTCCAGAATGAATCACTTCACACTTTTCCAGATTGAACTCCATCTGTCACTTCCAGCCCAGCTCTGCGTCCTGTCAAAGTCCCATTGCAACCTCCAACAGCCCTCCACATTCCCCACCACTCCATCAACCTTCACGTTATTAGCAAACTTACTAACCCACTCTCCAACCTCCACATCCAAGCCATTTACAAAAATCACAAAGAGCAGAGTCCCAGAGCCGATTGTTACAGAATACCACTGGTCACTGAGCTCCAGGCTCAGTACTGTCCATCTGCCGCCATACTCTGTCTTCACTGGGCCATCCAATCCTGTATCCAGACAGACAGATTTCCCTGTATCCCAATCATCCTTCTTTTCTGAATGAGCCATCAACGTATTCTGTCATATTCTCAAAGAATTCAATAAGGTTTGTGAGGCATGACCTGCCCCTCACAAACCCATGCTGTCTCTAATTTAACTATGGTTTTTTCAAGTAGTCATAAATCCTTTCTTTAGAGTCCTCGCCAATAATCTGCACACCACAGACATTAGACCAAATCTGTCATTTCCAGAATTCTACCTCCGTAATATGGTCCAGACGCTACAAATCTTCTCTCCTCTGCCATGTTCCCCAGAAGGGTACTGGAGGGTGGTAGGGATTACAGAGTCAGGGAGGGATATCAGGACAGGAGGATTTTGCAGACATTAGGAGGGTTGCAGTGCCAAAAGGAGGCTTCAGTAATTGTGAGGTTTCATGGTGATGATGGCATTTGAGGAGGGAGGGTGGGAGGATTGTAGGGAAATGAGAGGTTTCACAGTTTAGGTGCTTTGTTAGGACTGCAAAAGGTTATTGAGTCGGGGAGGTTTAAGCACTGGTGGATATTACAGAAACATGTGGTTTTGGTTGCAATGGCAGGAAGAGGATTCAGGACGCTGGGGAGTATGGGGTCTGAACGAGGTTACACAAATAGGAAGAGTTTTCAGGAGTGTAGATGTTTACAGTGACAGCAATGGTCTGATCTGGAGCAGAGCACCCAGACTGGGAGGGACGTGGGGACCGGAGGTGGTTTCACAGGGTGGGAGGACCATAGACCCACAGGAAGTTACGGAACTGTGGTGAGCTGTAGGGCTGATGGGCTCATGGAGTTGGGAATGCTGGGAGGGATAGAGAGGTTTACAGGGATAAGGATGTTTGTCGGACAGGGCTGGATTACACAGACAGGGACTGTTTTAGGGAGCTGAGCAGATTACAGAGATAAAGAGGTTTGTATCATCTGGCGGAACAAACAGCGATATGGAGGGTCATCGTGACTGAAGATGTTTATAGATATAGGAAGGCTTAGGTTCTGGGGATTATTTAGACATGGAGGCTGTGGAATCTGGATTCTTTTTTTGAGAGATTGGGTAGCAAGATTAGTTGGAGACAGTTTCACAGATAAGGGAGCATAGCACAAACAGAAGGAAGTTCCTGCAGTAGGGAGGGTGCGAGTGGAGAGTGATGTTTACACAGATGGGGGTATAAGAGCTTCAGAAGGTTATGGAGACGAGTAAATGTTTAGAGATGCAGGAGGAGCTTACATTGACAGGGTGGGTGATAGTCATGGGAGGATGTTACATTGTTAATGAGTCTTGTAGGAACAGGATCGGGAGATGCACAGGCATTGGAGAGGGATCTACAGATCGGGAGTGTTGCAGGGACCTGAGAGGATAACACAGATTGGGATGGTGTTAGAGTCTCCACAGACTGATAGCGTTTTAGGGACTGGAAGAGGCTTGGTAGAGAGGGAGGGCTGGAAGACTGCAGGAGATTATGGAGAGTTGAAGAGTTGGAGCAGTTCACAGAGGGAGGGTTCTCCAACAGGAGTAGGTCACAGATAGTGAGGAATTTGTGGCCTGAGAATGTTAAAGAGAGGGAGAGCTTTCGGGTCCGGAAGAGATTACAGTGACAGGGACAGTTGAAGAGACTGGAGCAAAAATGCATGCAGAAGGTTACACAGACATGGAGGATTGTATTGTTAGACGGAGCTTAGAGAGAATGGGACTGTTGTAGGGATTTACACAGATAGGGAAGGTTGTGCTTTTGGAGAAGGTTACACTGATACAGACAGTGTTCGGGAGTGTTTAGTGGACGACAGAGGAGCTCAGAGAGAATGTATTATGGGGAGTGGAGGAGATTACAGACACAGAGATGGCTGTCGGTTTGAAAAGAGTTTCTACAGATCCTCAGTGCTGTAAGGCTGGAGGGAGGTTACAATAATAAGGGTTTCCTACACTTAATGACTTTTTTCATATAGAGAAAGTCTCCGAACAGGACTGTCAAAAGGAAGTATAGACAGTCCAGATGAGTTTACAGAGATATAAATGTTTTTTGGGGTTTCGGGATGGAATAGTGATTGAGAGTGCCGTAACGAATGACAATAGTTATATAGAGGGTTCTAAAAGCAGGAAGATGTGACAGTCATTTCGATCTTTGTAAGGACTAGAGAACCTTACATCGCAAATGAATGTTTTAGAAACTGTTGGAGATTACACATATAAGGACAGTATTGAGGATGAGGCAAGGTTCAAGAGACAGGGATGGTTGACAGGACTGGACAATAACCTGAATAGAATCTCCACAGTGTGGAAACAGGCCATTCGGCCCAACACATCCACACCAACCCCTCTAAAGAGCATCCTAACCAGACACATCCCTCTCCCTGTCCAATAAACCCTGCATTCCTCATGGTGAACTCATTTAAACCACACTTGCCTGAATACTGCAGTCAATTTATGATGGCCAATCATGTATCGTGCAAATGTTGGACTATGGCAGGAAACCAGAGCACCTGGAAGAAACCCACACAGTCGGGGGGAGCACATGCAAAGTCCACACAGACAGTCGGCCAAGGCTGGAATTGAAGCCAGATTCCAGTCACAGTGAGGCTGATTATACAGAGCACTGCAGAGATTGGACTAGGTCACAAAGTTCACAAGGGTTTATTGGAACAGGAGGAAATATAGTCAGGAACAGGAGAAGCTTACATAGATGGTGCCCATGAGAGGGACTGGAGGAGGTTAACGCAATAGGGAGGGTTGTGCATTCTCTCGACAATTAGAGGTAGGGATGATTGGGGAGACTGGATGAAGTTAGTCATACTCAGAGTTGTACACACTCTGAGTAATGGCAGATGGAGTTTACTTCTGATCACTGTGAGGTAATGCACTATGGGAAGTCTCATAAGCGAAGGATATACATCATGAAGGGTAGGTCCTCCTGGAGAACTGAGTAACACAGGGACCTTGGTGGATAAGTCCCTGGATGTCTGAAGGTGTCAGCACAGGTAGACAGGCTGGGGAAGGCACCTGAACTGGGAGAAGGAGGGGGACCCACATCCTGATGGGGCAAATTGTTACAGCTGCTTGAGAGGATATAATCTAATCTGGCAGGGTGTTGCACCTTAAACAGTCATAAGGCCAGAAAGAAGATTGAGGTTGGTGCATAAGTTAAAGACAGCAATTTCAGCAGACAAGGCAGGCAAGAACATAGCAGGAAATGGGGGAGGGGGAAACTGATGATTAAACTGCATTTATTTCAATGCAAGGGGCCTGACAGCTCAGGAAGATGAACTCAAGGCATGGATTGGAACATGGGACTGGGATATTATAGTTAGTACAGAAACACAGCTGATGGAGGGACAGGAATGGCAGCTCATTGTTTCAAGGTGGAGATGCTACAGGAAGCATCGAAGGGGAGACAAGAGAGGACGCGTGGTTGGGGGTTTTCATTGCATGAATCATTACATCAGTACCTAGAGAGGATATTCCTGTGGGATCACGCAGTGACGCTATGTTAGTGGAACTGAGAAATAAGAATGGGTCATCACTCTGACACGATTGTCCTACTGACCCCAAATAATCTGTGGCAGACTGAGGAACAAACATATCAGGAGATCTCAAATATCAATCATAATAATAGGGCTGGTTAATGTTGGGGTTTTTTAACTTTCCAAACCTAGATTGGGACTGCCAGTGTTCAGTTTTTGGAAGAGAGGAATTTGGTAATTGTGTTCCAGAAAACTCCCAATCAAAATGTAAATGGCCTGAAAAGAGAAAGGGGCAAAGCCTGACCTCCCCTTGGGAAACAAGGTCGGGAAAGGGACTGAGGTGTGAGTGGGAAAGCATTTTGCCAAAGTGACTCAAGTCTATTAGTTTGAAAATAGCGATGGAAAAGGACAGGGCTGGTCCACAGGTTCAAGTTATAAAATGGGGCCAGACTAATCTTGACAATATTAGCCAGGAACTCTCAAAAGGTGGTTGGTGAGTCTATTTGCAGGGCAAGAGAAGTCTGGCAAGTGAGAATATTTTAAAAGTGAAATAAATTGAGCGATCACCACCAGCATGTTCTTGTTTGTGTGCAGGCCAATGCTGACAGCATTCGGAAACATTGGCTGTCTATTGAGGGTCTGGTCAAGGAAAAGGGGGCACATGTCAGGTATATCCAGCTGGACCAAGGGAATCCCTGAGGATCACAGGGACTTTAGCAATACACTTTGGGTAGAAATCAGGATTGCAGAAAGTGTACATGCAATAGCCTTGGCAGAGAATGATAAGGAGAATCCAAAAGTGATTGTATAAATATATTGTGTAAAAGAGTAACTCGAGACACAATGCTGTCCCTTAAAGATCAATGAAACCATTGGTGTGTGGAACCGCAGGATATGTTTAAGACCGTGAACACATTTTTTACTCCCGAACTTATTGTGGACAAAGACTGGGGAACTCAGGGAACAAGAGTAATACGTTAGACCACATTTGGAGTTCTCTGCAATTCCAGTATCCCCGCTATAGGAATGATGCTGTGAAATTTGAAAGTGCTCAGAAAAGATTGACAAGATGTTGCCAGGGTTACTGCTGAATAAGCTGGGCTGGAGGGTGGCATAGTGGACAGTGAAGACGTTGTAATCGAGGATAAATCGGATGGCCCTCAGGACAACTCCATACAACCCTGTTACGGTGGACGCTGCAAGACGTGTCAGATTGTGGACATAGATACCACTATTATGCGTGGGGACACCTCCCACCTTGTTCATGGTAGGTACTCATGTGACTCAGCCAACATTGTCTCACTAATACATTACAGGCAAGGATGCCCGGAGGCATGGTACATTGGGGAAACCGAGCAAAGGCTACGACAATGGATGAATGGACACCGCACAACAATCAACAGACAGGAGGGCTCCCTCCCAGTTGGGTCCCAGAACATTCAGCCTCGGACCTTCGGGTGACCATCCTCCAAGGTGGACTTCAAGACAGGCAGCAGAGAAAAGTGGCCGAGCAGAGGCTGATAGCTAAGTTCAGTATCCATAGGGAGGGCCTAAACCAGGAACTTGGGTTCATGTCACATTACAGGTGATCACCATTGCACTACACACACACAGATATTCCTACACACACACACACTCTCACATACACACGGATACAGGTACATACAGACGCGCACACAGACACCCACACACACATTTATAGACACACACACTCCCACACTCACACATGCACCCCCTCACAGACTTAAGACACTCTGCACCCACGACACACACACTTTCTCACACTCACAACCCCCACCCCAGACAGACACACACAGACAGACAAAGACCCACAGACACACATATATTTTGTGGGGTGAATTTGTACTTGCAGGATTACATTGTACTTTGCTCAAAAACTGCATGCATTCATGTAGAACTCTGAGCTCAAAAACTGCATGAATTTATGTCAAACCCTTATCTCACTTTTTAGAGTATAATCAATCTAAATATCATGGCATAGACAGAGAACACAGTGGGCCAACACCTTCAACATATTGTCTAGCTATCACTATTGTTAACAGCTAAACCGAGAATGCAACTTAAAAAAATGTTTTGTGATTTACACATGAAAGAAGTGAAACTATCACTGTATTCTAACCGATGAAAGGCTTAACAGACAATCAATTTTTCAATGTATAATGTCAGTTACATCACACTGTAAAATTTTACTATAAATTCTGTGTTACGATCGAGCCCTCCACTATCACCTGATGAAGGAGCTTCGCTCCGAAAGCTAGTGTGCTTCCAATTAAACCTGTTGGACTATAAACTGGTGTTGTGTGATTTTTAACTCTCTTCAATAAGGTAGATTGATTTGTGACACAGAGATAAAAGAAATTTAGACACCAGAGAGACGTGGTTACAGGACGAACAAAAGGTGGACATAAATATTCAATGGATCACAACCTTGAGGAAACTCAGGCAAAATGGGTAACGCGAACAATAATGGATAACAAAGGCAGTACAGAGAAATCATTAGACCTCAGATCATGAAGTAGAGTCAGTCTGAATGTAAATTCTGGCTACTACTTGCCAAGGACGCAAGGAGCAGAACAGTTTTAGCCACCGAACAGTATTCCATTGCTCATCACTTTTTTACACAGGAACTCATTGGAATTTTTTAACAAACACTTTGTAATAATTTTGGGAAACTTCAATAGTCCCATAATTTGTGACAGTCACACTGACAACAGTGATGTTGGAAGAGTAGTTCAGAGAATTTTTTTTCAGTGTTTCTTTGAATAACAAATTGTGCAAGTGTCTCGGGACATAACTATCTCAGAGCCATCTGCGCCAGGAGGATCATCAAATCGGTGAAGGACGCTCTCTGGGCGGTCCGAAACTTGTTGATCTTCCAGCTGAAGGAGTTGACCCCGACTGAGTGTTGCAGACTGGCACATTCCAAGGTCCAGGACTACGTGTTGAGGGACGCGCTGAAGCTTGGGGCAGCTGCCGCCAAGGCGCGGTGGGGAAAGACCACCGTGTAACATCGGCCTGCCTAAAGAAGAACAGGGGGCCCATGGGGACGTTTTTTTGGGCTCTGCTGATGCCTCAGCCAAATATATGTGCATAAGATTGAGAAATGCACAGACCTGTATATAGCAATGATAAATTCTGATCTGTGCATGTAAATGTTGACATATGTATGGCATGGCCAAATGTACAGACCATCAAATCATTTTATGAAAAAAAAACTCAGATCGACTGTTGTGTGATCAAACTTAGTGAATGAGTAATGTCACCTGGAGAGATCCTCAGGGAAATTGTGATAAAGTGCAGTTTAAAGAAGTATAAAGTTTTAATGTGAATCACAGAAAGGACACGCTACAACTAGAAACAAAAACAGCCAATTACATGGGTTTGAGATGAGAACTGACCAATGTAAAGAGGTGAAACAGACTGAAATATGTGCCTGTATAAGAACAGTGGAAAACATTTGAAAGGACAGTGTAAATCACTCAACAAAAGAACATTCCACTGAAACAGACAAAACCTCAGCAAGAAATTCCCACCGGCCCCTCACTCAGGACAAAATGTATCATATTAGATTATAAGGCTTAGAAGATCACCAAACTGTACTTAAAATCCTGAAGTGAGAGGGCGTTTTATGAGTAAGTGTTAAAGGGATTGCAAAGGGTCTGCTAGCAGGAGTTGGGCAGTGGGAAGGGGAATCAGTGTCAGGGTTCAATGTCACCAAAGGAACAGGGAGAGGTGAAGGTGCCTGAGGTGGTAAGAGTGTTACTGAGAGTGATTAGATTAGATTACTTACAGTGTGGAAACAGGCCCTTCGGCCCAACAAGTCCACACCGCCCCGCCAAAGCGTAACCCACCCATACCCCTACATCTACCCCTTACCTAACACTACAGGCAATTTAGCATGGCCAATTCACCTAACCTGGAGTGTGGGAGGAAACCGGAGCACCCGGAGGAAACCCACGCAGACACGGGGAGAACGTGCAAACTCCACACAGTCAGTCGCCTGAGGCGGGAATTGAACCCGGGTCTCTGGCGCTGTGAGGCAGCAGTGCTAACCACTGTGCCACCGTGCCGCCCACTGGTCAGGCCCTGAACGATGTTACAAAACCAGTACGGATTGCTGCAGCTGGAGTGGTTTGCAGAGGGAGAGAGGGACATATGTATTGTTATTCATTCATGGGATGTGGGTGTCACTGCTAATTACCCAGAGGACAGCTCAGAGTTAGCCATATTGCAATGAGTCTGGAGTCACATGTTAGCCATGCCAGGTTAAAATGTCAGATGGTCTACACAAAAGGAGGTCAGGGAACCAGATGAGTTCTTCCCACTGATCAACAACGCTTTTATGGTGATCTGACCAATGTCTTGTACAGATACAACATGACATCCCAACTCCTATGCTCAATGCGCTCCCCAATGAAGGTAACCTCTCCAAATGCCTGCTTCACCAGCCTGTCTACCTGTGACACCACTTTCAAAGAACTGTGTACCTGAGTCACTGACTGACAACATTCCCAGGGCCCAAACATTAACTGCACAAGTCCCACCCTGGTTTGTTTCACCAAAATGGAACACCTCACCTTTATCTAATTAAACTCCATCTGCTATTCTTCAGCTCACTCTCCCAGCAGTACTGTTCATCCTGTTGTACCACAGATAACCTTCATCACTGTCCAGTTTACCACCAATTTCAGTGTCACCCAAAAAACTTACCTAACTTATTTAAAAATATTCTCATCCAAACCATTTATCCAAATGACAAACAACAGTGGACCCTCTCCACCACTGGTCACATGTCTCCAGTCAGAAAAACAACATGTCTCCCATCACCTCTGTCTCCTACCATCAAGCCAATTTTCTGTCCAGTTGACTAGCTTCTCCTGAACGCCATATCCTTTTACACTGATCTGAGCATATTACCAAGTTTAACACACAAGTAGAACACAGCACAAGACCCTTCGGCCGTGATGATATGCCAATCTTTTATCCGACCAGAAGATCAAAAATAAAAGTGGCAGATCTAGTTTAATTCAGATAAATGCGAAGTGCTGCATTTTGGGAAAGCAAATCTTAACAGGACTTATACACTTAATGGTAAGGTCCTAGGGAGTGTTGCTGAACCAAGAGACCTTGAGGTAAAAGTTCATAGCACCTTGAAAGTGGAGTCGCAGATAGATAGGATAGTGAAGAAGGTGTTTGGTATGCTTTCCTTTATTGGTCAGAGTATTGAGTACAGGAGTTGGGAGGTCATGTTGCGGCTGTACAGGACAATGGTTAGGCCACTGTTGGAATATTGCATGCAATTTTGATCTCCTTCCTATCGGAAAGATGTTGGGAAACTTGAAGGGTTCAGAAAAGATTTACAAGGATGCTGCCAGGGATGGAGGATTTGAGCCACAGGGAGAGGCTGAACGGGCTGGGGCTGTTTTCCTTGGAGCGTCGGAGGCTGAGGGGTGACATTATAGAGGTTTACAAAAAAATGGAGGGATATGGATAGGGTAAATAGAGAAAGTCTTTTCCCTGGGGTTGGGGTGTCCAGAACTAGAGGGCATAGGTTATGGATGAAAGGGGAAAGATATAAAAGAGACCTAAGGGCAACTTTTTCACACAGAGGGTGGTATGTGTATGGAATGAGCTGTCAGAGGAAGTGGTGGAGACTGGTACAATTGCAACATTTAAGTGGTATTTGGATGGGTATATGAAAAGTAGGGGTTTGGAGGGATATGGACCGGGTGCTGGCAGGTGGGACTAGATTGGGTTGGGATATCTGGTCAGCATGGACGGGTTGAACTGAAGTGTTTGTTTCCATGCTGTACATCTCTATGACTCTAACTTCCATACCCTTCATTTTATTATCATCCATGTGCCTATCCAGAAGTATATTAAATGTCCCTAATGCATCTAATTTTACCGCCATGGCTGGCAGTGCATTCCACACAGGCACCACTCTATATGTAACGAACCTACCTCTGAAATCTCCCCTAAACCATCCACTAATCACCCCAAAATTATACCCCATTGTAATAACTATTTATTTGAGGGTAAAAAATATCTCTCTCTATTCACTCTGTCTATGATGCACATCACCTTGTTCACCTCTGCCAAGTCACCCCATCCCCTTCTTCACTCCAATGTGAAAAGCCTTAGCTCCCTCAACCTTTCTTCATAAGTCATGCTCTCCAGTCCAGGCAGCATCCTGGTAAATCTCCTCTTTACCCTCTCTAAAGCTTCCACATCCTTCCTGCAATGATGGGACCAGAACTGAACACAATATTCCAAGTGGGGTCTAACCAGGGCTCTGTACAGCTTCAGCATAACCTTACAGCTTTAAAACTCAATCCCCAAACTAATGAAATCCCACACAATATATTGCTTCTTAACAAGCCAATCAGCTTGGGTGGCTACTTTGAGGGATCTATGGACTTGGAACCCAAGATCCCTCTGTTCCTCCACACTGCCAAAGATCCTGCCTTTAACCCTGTATTCTGCATTCAAATTCAATCTTCAAAGTGAATGACTTCACACTTTTCCCAGATTGAACTCCATCTGCCATTTCTCAGCCCAACTCCGCATCCTGTCAATGTTCCGTTGCAACCTACAACAGCCCTCCACACTATCAACCACTCCACCAACCTTTCTGTCATTGGGAAACTTACTAACGGACTCTTTCACTCACACATCCAGGTCATTCATAAAATCACAAAGAGCAGAGGTCCTGTAACCTCTCCCTGCAGAAAACCACTAGTTACTGAGCTCCAGGATGAATGCTTTCCATCTATCATCACCCTCTGTCTTCTGTGGGCCAGTAATCCTGTATCCAGACAGACAGGTTTCCCTGTACCCCATGCCTCTGCACTTTCTGAATGAGCCATAAAGATGTTTTGTCACATTCTCTAAAGATTCAATAAGACTTGTAAGGCATGATCTGCCCCTTACAAAACCATGCTGACTATCTCTCATCAAACTATGGTTTTCCAAGGAATAATAAATCCTGTCTCCCAGAGTCCTCTCCAATAATCTGCACACCACAGACATAAGACTGACAGGTGTGCAATTCCCAGGATTATCCCTATTCCCTTTCCTGAACAAGGGAATAATATTTTCCTGCCTCCAATCATCTGGTCCGACTCCAGTGGACAGTGAGGGTGCAAATGTCATCACCCAGGTGCTCAGCAATCCACTCCCTCGGTTCCTGTAGTAACTTTGGACGCATACAGTCTGGTTCAGCGACTTATCTATCCTTATCTTTTACAAAATTCTTAGCACATCCTCCTTCGTAACATCCACCTGTTCACGTACATCAGCCTGTTTCACGCTGTCATCACAAATGACAAGAACCTTCTCAGCAGTGAATACTGAGACATAGTATTCATTAAGGACCTCCTCTACCTCCTGTGACTCCAGGCACAAGTTTCTTCCACTATCCCAGATTGGCCTTATCCTCACTCTGAACATCCTCTTGTTCCTCGCATAAGTGGAGAATGCCTCACGGTTTTCCTTAATCCTTCCCAACAAAGCTTTTTCATGCCCCCTTCTAGTTGCCCTATGTCCATGTCTTGGTTCTTTCCTGGTACCTTCCGAGAATCCCTACAGTGTGGAAACGGGCCATTTGGCCGAACAACTCCATATCAACCCTCTAAACAGTATCCAACCCAGCCCCATTCGCCCACTCTATTACTCTCCATTTGCCCTGACTAATGCACCAAACCTACCCATCCCTGAACACTATGGGTAATTTAGCATGGCTAAGGCACCAAACTGGCACATCTTTGGGCTGTGGGGGGGAAACCGGAGCACCTGGAGGAAACACACAGGGAGAATGCGCAAACACCCCACAGACAGTCGCCTGATGCTGGAATCGAAATGGAGTCCGTGGTGCTATGAGGTCGCAGTGCTAACCACTGAGACACCGTGCCATCCAATGTAACTCTCTGGAGCCCTGTCTGATCCTTGTTTCCTCAACCTTCAGTAAGTTTCCTTCTTCCTCTTGACTAGATGCTAAAGTCCATGTGGACAACGTTGACTGCTCTGCCTTCATCTATCTTTGGCCTCCTCCTCGAAGAGTCAATCCGGTTTGTGAAACATGGTTTCCCACTCACAAAGCCATGCTGACCATCTCGAATCAGCCCTTGCCTTTGTAAATGTAAGGATCTCTTTTCTCTCAGAATCTCCTCCAACAACTTCCCCATCACTGGTCTCACGAGGCTGTAATTTCCTGGCTTTTCCCTGCAGTCCTTCAGTGATGGAACAGCATTAGACAACCTCCAGACTCTCACTGCGTCTGTTAATGATATACATATCTCTGTTAGGGATACTGCAATCTCTTCCCTAGCTTCCCACAATATTCTAGGATCGACCGAATGAGCTACTGAAGACTGATCGACCTTTATTTGTTGTAAGATTCCAGCACTTTCTCTTCTCTGGTGAGGATTCTTTCCAACACATCACTATTTATTTCCCCACATTCCCGAGCTTCCATGTCTTTCTCCACAGTAAATACTGACAAGACTGTTTTGTCTCAACCATCTTCTCTGGTTCTACACATAGGTGACCTTATTGATCTTTAAGGGGCCCTATTCTCTACCAAGTTACTCTTTAGCCCTTATTGAAACTTACATAAAGGCTTCTGATAATTCAAGTACACCATATCCCCTATACTAGTACACCCCTCCTACACCCTTACAATTCTGCCATTTATATTCACACCAACAAATTCAATCCAACAGGCTCGTTGCTGTATCAGTCGGCATGGAGACCACTGTCACACACAGTTACTGTACTGCCCTTGCCATAAGTACATTCAGTGCCCTGACTGTAACCATATTGACATTCCCATCACTGTTTGCTGCCTACAAAAGAATTCCTGCTAACGGTTGCTGCTGTTTGCTTATTCGCAGCTCTACTTTTCATATTCAGATCCACATGACTGTCTCATTAATGTGTTAAACTCATCCTTCCTTCATAACTTGTTGGCTTTTTGCCTAGTCTGCCTATTGGGATTAGATTGGGTTGGAATATGTGCTCAGCATAAATGGGTTGAACCGAAGGGTCGGTTTCCATGTTGTACATCTCTCTGACTCGATGACTCTATCTAAACAAACCTTCAGTATTCACTTCCCTGCGATGGACATTCTGCAGCTACATCTCCGGAATGACAGTTCCATTATATCTGTTCACTGTCATTCCATCTTCCTTATGGCGAACGCAGGGAGTCATTCCTCAGTAGTTGGGGTTGGACAGATGGGTAGAGGTTACAGAGATAGGGAGGCTTAGAATTAAACAGAGTTATATCTGGTAAAGAATGTCAATGGGACAAAGGTGTTTGGGGATTGGAGGAATTTACAGAGATAGAGGGAGCTGGATTAGATTCTGGAGATAGGGATAGGATTGGAGAAAGGAAGAGGCAGGCAGTCTCAGAGGCACAGAAAGGGAGCTGTTTCATCTAGGAGAGTAATGTGTATAGTAAGAGATATGGAAGGGTGTTGTGTCTGAATACATTTATAGATATAAGGCGGCTTCTGGGCTCTGGAGGCTACAGAGATAGGAAGGCAATGGAGAATGCCAGGTTACTGGGTTGGAGACAGTTACACAGATGGGGAGGGTTGCACAAACTGAAAGAGGTTCCTGTGGTTGGGAGGGGTATGGTGTCGGGAATGAGGGTGAAATTTAACAAGATAAAGATCAAAGAATTGGAGAAGGATAAGGAGATTACAAATTTTTCACAGCGAAGGAAGGGTTGTAGGAGCTGGAGAAGATTACATAGGTCGGGACCGATTGAGAGGTTAAAGACAAATACATTGACATGGAGGGTGGTATTGGTGGGAGGATCTTACAGGGATAAACAGGGCTGTCAGGGTTTACAGGGATGAAGGAATTTAGTATCTACTGCAGAAGGTTAGGGATTAGGGTGTTAGGGATTGGAGAACCTGACAGAGACAGAGACAGAGACACAGAGAATGATGTGGACTAGAGGAGATTCCAAACAGAGGAAGGATTATCGGGACTGGAGGATATTACAGAGATCACGAACACAGCATGGGCCAGGATTGATGCCTGCGATCCGCTGTGCTGTCGCATTGAGGACCAGTACAGCAAAGGTGAAACCAGGACCCTCACAAGATGGTGGGAATGAAACCTAGAATGTTGCTGTTCCTTACCCAGCTCTGTATCAATGTCCGGTCTTCCAGGTCTGAATATAGAAGTCTACTACCTCCACCCTGTGCTGTTTACTGTGAGCGATCTTAACAGCTGCAGGAATTACTGAAGGCTCCAGATTTACCTCTCCATCTCTCTCTCTGGCTGACCAACTGTCTTGAATGAGGTGATGGATGAGACAGGAGTTAGGAACATCCTGATGACCTGCATGCGACTGAAATAGACAGAATGGGAAATTAGACTGATGCAATGAGGATAATTCATGCAGAGTGGCACAGAGTTCAGAAGAGATCTCGAAAATCCCAGTCTCCATCCCTTGCCTATGCTGCTGCATCGCTGTGGAATGAAAAATTCTGTTGACTCAGGATCTCAGACCATCTGTAAGAGGGGGAAATGCTGACAGAGGAAAGAAGAAAGGAAACAGGGAAATCCCCGTCAATTATGGACCAGTAAGTCTCACGTCGGTCGTCTGCAAGGTGTTAGAAAGGATTCTGAGGGATAAGATATATGACCATCTGGAAGAGCATGGCTTGATTAAATGCAGTCAACATGGCTTTGTGAGGGGCAGGTCATGCCTCACAAACCTTATCGAATTCTTTGAGGATGTGACTAGAAACATTGATGAGGGTCGAGCTGTGGATGTGGTATATATCGACTTCAGCAAGGCATTTGATAAGGTCCTCCATGGTTGGCTCATTCAGAAGGTCCGGAGGATTGGGATACAGGGAAACTTAGCTGTCTGGATACAGAATTAGCTAGCAAACAGAAGACAGCGAGTGGTAGTAGAAGGAAAATATTCTGCCTGGAAGTCAGTGGTGGTTGGTGTTCCACAGGGCTTTCGCCTTGGGCCTCTACTGTTTGTAATTTTTATTAATGACTTGGATGAGGGGATTGAAGGATGGGTCGGCAAGTTTGCAGACGACACAAAGGTTGGAGGTGTCGTTGACAGTATCGAGGTCTGTTCTAGGCTGCAGCGGGACATTGACAGGATGCAGAGATGGGCTGAGAGGTGGCAGATGGAGTTCAACCTGGATAAATGCGAGGTGATGCATTTTGGAAGGTCGAATTTGAAAACTGAGTACAGGATTAAGGATAGGAGTCTTGGCAGTGTGGAGGAACAGAGGGATCTTGGGGTGCAGGTACATAGATCCCTTAAAGTGGCCACCGAAGTGGACAGGTTTATTGAGAAAGCATATGGTGTTTTTGCTTTCATTAACAGGGGGATTGAGTTTAAGAGTCGTGAGATCTTGTTGCAGCTCTATAAAACTTTGGTTAGACCACACTTTGAATACAGCGTCCAGTTCTGGTTGCCCTATCATACGAAAGATGTTGATGCTTTGGAGAGTGTTCAGAGGAGGTTTACCAGGATGTTGCCTGGACTGGAGGGCTTATCTTATGAAGAGAGGTTGACTGAGTTCGGACTTTTTTCATTGGAGAAAAGGAGGAGGAGAGGGGATCTGACTGAGTTTTTAAAGATAATGAGAGGCATAGATAGAGTCGAAAGCCAGAGACTATTTCTAAGGGCGGAGATGGCTAACACGAGTGGTCATAGTTTTAAGCTGGTTAGAGGAAATTATAGAGGGGATGTCTGAGGTGGGTTCTTTACACAGAGAGTTGGGAGAGCATGGAATGCGTTGCCAGCAGCAGTTGTGGAAGCAAGTCATTGGGGACATTTAAGAGACTCCTCGACATGGATATGGTCAAAGAAATTTGAGGGTCCATACATGAGGATCAGTGGTCGGCACCACATCATGGGCTGAAGGGCCTGTTCTGTGCTGTACTGTTCTATGCTCTATGTTCTTTGTTGTAGATGTTGGCAGTCTTTCTATAGCAACGAGCCATGTAAATAGAGTCAAGGAGATTGGCTGTGCACCCAAACCTCTGTAGTTTCTTGCGGTCCTGGGCAGAGTGTTGCTTTATGAAGCCATGACACACCCAAACAGTATGCTCTCAATGGTGTATCTGTCGAAGTAGTACATGCTGAATTTCCTGAGTCTCCTGAGGAAGAAGAGGCGTTATTGAACCTTCTTGACTGTCACACATATGCAAGAAGACCAGGGTAGGTTGTCAGTTATCGTCACTCTGAGGGAGTTGATGCTCTGCACTTCCTCAACCACTGATGTAGATGACGGTGTGTTCTTCTCCTTTCTTTATGAACTCAATGATCAGTTCCTTACAATTGCTGAATTTGAGAGAGAGGTTATTATCATTACACCATGCCACTAAGCAAGGGATGGAGACTGGGATTTTCGAGATCTCTTCTGGACTCTGTGCCACTCTGCATGATGGTCTGAGATCCTGAGTCAACAGAATTTTCCATTCCACAGCGATGCAGCAGCATAGGCAAGGGGCGGCACGGTGGCACAGTGGTTAGCGCTGCTGCCTCACAGCGCCAGAGACCCGCGTTCAATTCCCGCCTCAGGTGACTGACTGTGTGGAGTTTGCACATTCTCCCCGTGTCTGCGTGGGTTTCCTCCGGGTGCTCCGGTTTCCTCCCACAATCCAAGATGTGCAGGTCAGGTGAATTGGCCATGCTAAATTGCCTGTAGTGTTAGGTATGGGGTAAATGTAGGGGTATGGGTGGGTTGTGCTTCAGCGGGTCGGTGTGGACTTGTTGGGCCGAAGGGCCTGTTTCCACTCTGTAAAATAATCTAATCTAATCTCCTTTCTGTATTCTGACTCATCGTTGTTTGATATCCCTCCTGATTTGGTGATTTTATCAGCGAACTTGTAGCTGGCGTTGTTTGGAATTTGACAACAGAGCCGCATGTGTTCAGGGCGTACAGTCGGGGTGGAAGACAGAGATATGGGAGTAGAGGAAGTAGGGTATGGGGCTGAGGACTCAACCTTGGGAGTAGAGGGAATCGGGTATGGAGATGAGGACACAGCCATGGGAGTGCAAAAAAAGCGAGGGAGAGACACACACAGCAAGAAAGAGACACATATACACACAGTGAGAGAGAGACACACGCATACACACAATGCTAGGGAGCGACACGTACACACACACACACACACACACACACACACACACAGTGAGGGTGGGACACACACATACACAGCAATAGGGACCCACACACACGTTGAGAGAGTGACATGCTCAATCGTATAGACACAGACACAGACACAGACACAGACACACATACCACATACACATACACACAGCAAGGGAGCATCCTGCACAAACGGCGAGGCCGGGATAATGCACACACACACTGCAATGACCAGGAGTCTGGTATAGGCATCCATGTTGTCCAAATGTTCCATGGATGAGGGCAGGGCAGGTAAATGCATCCGTTGTGGACCCGTTACATCAGTCAGCACATTATAGGACAGCAGGTCAGGCTGGGAGACTGAAGGTGGTGTGGGCCATAACCAGCGTCTCAAAGCACTTTATGTTTATTGAATTAAGAGCTACTGGGTGGTAGTCATTAAGGAACGTTGCATGTGATTTCTCACTTACAAGGATGATGGTGGTCTTCTTGAAGTGGGTTGGGATTTCGGCTTCGGGAGGGAGAAGTTGAAGTTGTTTTTAAATACCTCTGCCAGTTGGTCCTCACAAGATCTGAGTGCTCACCCAGGAATACTCTGCAGGCCTGCCAGTTTCCTTGATTTGACCTGCAGGAAGACTGATCATGTCTGCCGTGGTGATAGCAGGCACAGGTACATCCGATGCTGTCAGGGCAGGTTTCACACTGACAGTCACACAGTCATTCATCATAGACATTCCCTCCCCCAGCTCTCTCTATCATCATCAACACATCAGTGACATTGGTTGTTGTGAGCAACACACAGTTAGTGTTGAGACAGAGTGACATCATTAGATTGGGATTGTGCACCATCAAGTCCTGTGTCACCATAACGGGGTAAATTCATAACAATTCGGGGGCAGGGTGTGCTCCTAATGGGCGTCAGTGGTGCAGGGAGTGAAGATGTTACAGGTATAGTTCCAGTCAAGCCACTGATTTAACCTGAATGTAGTCAACCACCTTGAGTGCTGTGTTTTCAATGGTGGACAGTCCTTAGGGAGTCAGGAACTGCCATTTACATGAACCACCTGAACAAAGGACCTGAGGGCAGTTTTGCTCAGTTTGGAGATGATACAGCGATCATTGGATCGGCAGGCGATATTCATGAAGTGGGGAAGCTGCATTAAAGCTTGGACAGTTTTGGACTGTGGGCAAACACGTGGCAGATTGAACACAATATGGAATCGTGTGAGATTATGCACTTTGATAGGCGGAATAGAGGCAGACACTATGTTCCAATAGGATCCATTGAATCTGAAGCACAAAAGGATTTTGAAGCACTCATCCTCTCTTTTTGGTTAATGTGCAGGTTCAGTTGACAGGTAGGAAACCAAATGTAATGTTAGCATTCATTTCAAGGGATCTAGAATACAAGAGAGGAGACATACTGCCGAGAATGTAATGGGCTATGTTCAGACGGCATTTGGAAGTTGTTTTGGGCACTATCTCTGGGGGAAGATCTGCTGCTGTTGGAGGAGATCCATCCTGGGGAAGGTTATTTGTCATAGACACGGCATTGTGTGTACTCGATGGAATTTAGAAGAATGGGAGGTGATATATCCGATAGAAACTGATTGATCACTGCAAAGATTGACACAGTCAGTGTGTAGAAGATAGTTCCACTAGTCATACAGACAATGACAAAATGGCAGTTTCAGAGTGAAGGAATGGGCTGAATGGCCTAAAACTATTACTATATCTCATGCTCTTTCGGTAGTAGGGTCTATTATTCAGTGCAGAATTGTAAGTCTCTGACCTGCTTTTGTAAAACTTGTATTTGTATGGTGATTTTACTTCACGTTCTGTTCACTGGTAACCCCTATGATATGGATGGTTGGAGTATTCAGTGTCAGCCAGTAGTCCATTAAACGTTGAATATAAAGTGATCTGTGAGTCTCATCTGGCGGGAGTTCATTGTCTCTCCGATGATTGTCATTTTCAGTTTGGTATTTTCGAAGGATTGATCCTGTTACGCCAGTATTGATGAATTAAACAAAACAGATGCAATTTATCACAGCACACAGCAACAATAAGTCATCGAACACTGAACACCCTTCTAATAACAAAAAGTCTACAATGTTCTGTATAAGAAACACTGCTTTCCTGTTCATGTTCACATCAGATAACCTATCCCATTAAGATGCTCAACTTGGAGCTATTTTTTAAAAATCTTTTTTTTGGATGCAGGCATTGCTGGATGGGCCCACGATTTCTTGTCCGTCCCTCATTGCCCCCTTGAGAAAGTGGCGTTGAGCTGCCTTCGTGAACCGCTGCAGTCCACCTGCTGTGTGTTGACCCGCAATGCTGTTAATGAGGGAATTCCAGCGTTTTTACACAGCAACAGTGAAGGAACGGCGATATATTTCCACATCAGGATGTTGACTGGTTTGGAAGGGAATTTGTAAGTGGCAGTATTCCCATAAGCCTGCAGCCCTTGTCATTCTAAACGAAAGTGTTCGTGGGATTGGAAGATGCTGTCTGAGGATCTTTGGGGAATTTCTGCATTGTGTCTAGTAGATAGTACACACTTCAACTACTAAGAAACGGTGGTGGAGTTTGTGAATGCTTGTGGATGTGATGCCAATCAAATGGACTGTTTTGTCCAGGATGGTGTCAAACTTCTTGGTGTTGTTGGGTCTGCACTCATTCAGGCAAGTGAGAGAATTCCATCTCATTCCTGACTTGTGCCAAGTAGATGATCGACAGGCTTTGGTTAGTCAGGAGGTGAGTTACTCGCACAGTATTCCTAGACTCTGATCTGCTCTTATATTTATGTGGCGAGTCCAGTTGAGTTTCTGGTCAATGATAACTCCCAGGATATTGATAGTGGGGAATTTAGTAATGGTAATGCTGCTGAATACCAAGTTGTTACATTGTTTCTTATTGGTGATGGTCATTGTCTGGCATCTGTGTGGTTTGAATGTTACTTGCCACTTATCAGCCCAAACCTGGTGAGGGTCCAGATCTTGTTGCATTTGGGCATGGACTACTTCCATATCTGAGCATTTGCGAATGGTGATGAACATTGTGCAGTCATTGACAAATATCCCCACGTCTGACCTTATGATGGAGGGAAGGGCATTGATGAAGCAGCTGAAGATGCTTGCATCGAGGCTTTATCTGAAATGTCACTGAAGATATTACCTAGTATGGTGATGAAACGTCTGATAATGAACCTTCCAGCTCAGCGAGCAAACCTACATTCACATTATCCTGAGAGACTGCTGCAGAAATGTTCTGGAGCAGAGATGACTGACCTCCAACAACAATGACCATCTTCCTATCTGTCAGGTATGACACCAGTAATGGAGTATTTGCCCGCAATACCCTTTTTGATCGGGTTCCATGATGCCACATTTCAAAGAATGTAGCTTGATGGTAAGGGATGGAATTCAGCTCCTTTTTCTATGTTTGAACCAAGGCTGTAATGAGATGGATAGATATGGACAAACAGAAGTAAGAAGTTTTATTTAGAAATTCCCCTGGACTGCAAACCCTTTGTCTGGGTATCATACACTGTGAGAAGTGTGTTGATACTGGCTGTCATCCCAGATCACTTATTCCCAATAATGTTACAGAGCTAGGTTACTGACAGCGAACAATATCCATTCGGCCAATAGATCAGTACCATGGAGAAGGTGGGTTTTAAAAAAAATAGACTATGCGAGGAACAGCAGGGAATGATAAAAAAAAAACCCCACTGTGTGAGAGACTGGTCCAGAGAATCTCAATCAGGTGGATCGCTGACTGTCGTGGAAATTAATCTGACTGGACTCAGATGTGAGCAAGAGCAAAGGAAAAGCTTTATTTTTAACCACTGCAGGGAGCCAATACACTTGGCAAACACACCTTGTGTAAGGACCCTGAACATTATTAACATATTCCTTTTATGTCCTTCTTATCACACGCTCAATGACAAGAGTTGGGAAACATTCGAGTTCTTATTTTCTCATCCCCTTGCCGTGGACATAACTGTCTTTATATTTTTCTTTGCTTTTCTGCTGAATTCGCCTGCTCGCCAGGCCAGGTTGAATGTATACAAAGTTCAGTAAAGACAAGCTGTCTCTTCGACTGCAGAATTCAGCAAAGTGTTTGCAACGTTCAGAAAAGTTTTAGAATTAGCATAGCATTCTCTTTCAGGTTTCACAGAAAATGTTAAGTTTGTTAATTTTCCATTACACTGACAGAGGGGAAATCAGGATCTCAGCTGTGGATCAAATAATGATTGATAAATATCACACACCACTTCCATAGTCTGTAATCCACTTTTCAATTTATTTAGCTCCATATCAGGAGTACATTTTAACAACCTTATCTCTTTGTAGTTTGCATGTTTCCGTCTGTACAGAAAATCACTTTTCCCTGTATTTTGTATTGCATAAATGCATTTCATTAATATTGTCTCTGCTTACTCCTCATTGCAGATATACCCTTGAATCTGTTCTTCATATGAGTTATAAAGAGTAACGTTCCAATGCTAGTGATTGGGGAACATCACTGTCCCTCCACCCAGACTGAACAGTCATGTCCCCGAGTCCTCGCCATCTTCTCTCTTTTCCCCAATGTCATAATCACAATGTAAATGAAGTCCAGTAAATGATACTTCATCACAGTTCCTTTGCATCGATAACATCAACAACATGACCCACAGCTGCCCTCTCTGATTCTGGAATAACAATCTCAATTGTGTTTGTCATGTACAATTCTGCATTAACATATCCATGCCGTTTGTTTGTTATAAAACCACATTTTCTCAGGCACATTTGGCCATCAGATCATGGATGAAAGATGTTCTTTCAATGTTTTACTGATATTGCAATGACTGATCTGTAGTTACAGGATTTGTTTCTCCATGTATGAGCAGAGAAGCATGTTTATGGTCTGTTAAACCTCTGGCATTATTTCCATATCCAAGGCAGACTGAATGATTACACACAATCAATCTTCCATCTTCAACATTCCTTCCTTCAGTCACACTCACATATCACACCCAGAATGCAGGAATGTGCAAAGTTATTTTGAATTTTAATGAAACAGTATTGAATTGAAAGGGATTAACTGAGCTGTGTATTCAGCGATTGTGATTATGTCAGTCTCCATGGATCCTATGCAATCCGAGAGAAATTCCCTCTTCTATGAAGAAGGGAATGTTTTCAGTGTTTTATCCCATCGTATGATCAGGGGCATCACCCACACCAGTAACAGGGATCTGCAGCTTCAAAGAGAGGGTGAGGAGAGATCAGAAACTGATAGCAGTGGACTGGAATATTCCAACAATGGACGGGAGTTTATCCTATGGCCTTTCCTGGCTTTCCCAGCCTTGGATATCATTAGTATCGTGGATTGAAGATATACTGATGGTTATTCAATCTGGTTACTATCCTATCCTTGCTATAGTTGGTACTCCTAGTAAGTCTCTCGAGCTGTCTAGTGGAACAGTCTGAACTGAATTTATGCTCATTATATGTAAATTTTGGAAAGGTGCAAGTCAACGTTTCCATTTTCAATCAAAGATTCCATTCCTTAGAAATTATAACGAACAAATTACTCAATACCAGTTGCTCACCAATATGCGAGGATGAAACCGACTGTTCTCCACCTCCTTGATTCATTTTCTCCTGCCCAGTTTACATCTCCATATCTTCCCCTCTCACCAATCCTTTCCAGTACCACCGTTGAGACATCCAGTGTCCTCCTCAGCCTCATGCAATTCCTGAATAAACCTTTGTTTGTGCCTTTGTTAATTCCGGATACAGCTGTTTCACGTCCCTTCTACCACGTGTCCATTGCAAAACAATTGCACTTGAGATGTTTAACTTGTTCTCTGCACAGAATCTGAAAAATGGGATGACAGTGTATGGTGGTCACATCATTGGTTCATAATCCAGAGCCACAGAATTATAATTTGTTGTTATCGGCTTGCCTCATGCCCATTACAGAAAGCAGTGGGTCATCCTTTCCTCGTCAGGTTTCTGTGTGACTGCAAACCCACAGTACTGTGTTTTACTCTTTTATGTCCTGTGGTAAAGCTGCACTAGCCACTCAGTTCAAGGTCGCCATAAGATGCTGGTGTGACCAGGTCTGCACAGATCCTGCAAGGGTAGATCAAAAGGAAAGAGAGCTCCCTCCCTCTGCCTGTATCCCATATTCCAGCAGTTCATTTCCATTCAGGTAGGTGGCAATTCACTGTTTTAGATGGATTCTTTGTGATTGAGTCTCTCCCCTAGAGTGATGTCCATCTGAATAGGCACCTACGGTGCTTGCTTTATTGATGCTGACCTACAGATGTAAGGATGTTTTAAATTGCAACTCAGTGACAGTGCATCGTAAATGAATAGTTTCCTATTTCACACAAAAGGAACGGAGTCAGCTAAGTGAGGGAAAGGAATGTTTGCGATCAAACCTGAGAGTGTAGTTGAGGCCGTATTTGGGGCATTATGGACAGATTTTCTCTCCTTTATAAGAAGTGATCTTACCAGAGAGAATGTGAAAAGGAGTTCCACCAGATTAATCTCTGGGATAATGGCACCATGAGGAGTGAGTGAGGGTTGATCTGTAGCGCTGTGAGAGAATTCGAGGTGATTTCATTGAACCCTGGGGGGGTGGGCAATCACTCATTATATTCTAAACAAACAACGGGAAGTTGATAGATCCCATGACTGTTGTTTCACTCAGGATGCATAATTCTGGATAGTTTAAGTGCCTCTGAGGACGTTACGCCCTCCCCCACCCCAACTCGCACTCCCCACTGTAATTGACAGAGAAGGAGAGGTCCAGGTTTTGAATAAACTCTCCCCACATTAAATCAGTGCAATTGGTGTGCGATCCTGCACTGAATGTCATATTATCCACCACCCTGACAGCAGCCACAATGCCTTCATTCTAAAACAGTTAACTATTCCCTCCACCTTCTGACCTTCATGAAGAACATGAATCCATCTTCTCGGAGATGCAAGCTGCCTCCTTGAGGTTTAAACCATAAGACGATAAGACATAGGAGCAGAAATTAGGCCATTTAGCCCATTGAGTCTGCACCACCATTCAATCATCGCTGATGGGTTTCTCAATCTCATTCTCCGACCTTCTCCTTGTAACCCTTGATTCTCTGGATAATCAAAAGCTTATCTGTCTCCGTCACAAATATACTCAATGACCTGGCCCCCACAGCCTTCTGTGGCAACAAATTTCAAAGGTTCACCATTCTCTGGTTAAAGACATTTCTCCTTATCACTGTTCTAAAAGGTGCTCCCTTTCATCTAAGGCTGTGCTCTCTGTTTCTAGTCTAATGGAAACATCTTACCAACATCCACTCCGTCCAGGTCATTCAGTATTCCGCATGCTTCCATTACAATCCCTCTAATCCTTCTAAACTTTATCATGTATAGACCCAGAATCCTCAAACATGCCTCATACGATAAGCTTTTCATTCCTACGACCATTCTTGTGAAGATCTTGTGAACATACCCCAGGGCCAGTACATCCTTCCTGAGATATGTGTCTCAAAAGTACGCACAATACTCAAAATATGGTCTAGATTGAGCCGAATACAACCGTATTCAATTCCTCTCATAATAAATGCCATCAATAATAAATGCAATTGTACTCCTAACAATTGCCTCAACCTGCAATCTTACCTTGAGAGAACCCTGCACTAGAACTCCCAATTCCCTTTGCACTTCAGATTTCTGAATTTTCTCCCGATTTAAAAAATAGACCATGTCTCTATTCTTCGGGCCAAAATGCATGACCTCACACTTTGCGATGTTGGATTGCAGCTGCCGATCTCTTTACCTGTCCAACTCCTTCTTCAGCCTCTCCACCTCCTCAATATGACCTGTCCATTTGCCTATCTTTGTATCATCTGCAAACTTAGCCAGAGTGCCCTCAATTCCCAAGTCTAGACTGTTAACGTTACGATTAAAAATTATGATTCCAATTCTGAGCATTATGGAACACCACTTGTCACTGTCTGCCTTCCTGGTAAGGACCATTTCATCCCCACTCTCTGCTTTCTACCAGACAGCCAAGCTTCTACCAATGCCACTACGTTGCCTCTAACACCATGGACCCTTATCGTACTCAGTCATCTCTTGTGTGAATCATTGTCCAAGACCTTCTTGAAGACAAGGTGGATAACTGTGTTTGGTCGAGCCTGCTCATTTCGTCTTCAAAGGATTCCAACAGATTTATCAAGCATGACCTTCCCTTGATGAAACCGTAGTGACTTTGCCCTATTTTAACAAACACTTCCAAGTATTCAGAAAACTCATCATTCACAATGGATTCCAGGATCTTACCCACGACCGAGTTTAAGCTATTCATTGTGGATCTTTTGTCTTTTTCCTTACTCCCTCGTTAAAGAGGGGTGTCACGTTAGTGGGTTTCCAGTGATCTGAGATTATTCATTACTCGAGTGATTCCTGAAAGATCACCACGAGCGCCTCCCTTCTCTGTTCCGCTATCTCCCTTATAACGCTGGGATGTAGTCCATCTGGTCAAGGTTATTTAACTACCTTCAATTTTTTTCTAGCATGTTCTCCATGGTGGTGGCCAACATATTCAGCTCTGGCCTCTCAATCGCTTGAATGTTTAATGTATTACTCGTGTCTTCCATCGCTAAAGCTGATACGAAGTAATTCTTCATGTCCTTGGCTATTTTCTCGGTCCCCACTACTATCTCTCCAGTATCATTTTCCAGCAATCCAATGTTCACTTTTGCCGCTCATTTGTACTTTATATATCGACAGAAACTGTTACAGTCTTCCTTAACATTACCCCAGACTTAATCATCTCCCTCCTTATTTTAGTTTGTTTGCCCTCAGTTTTATCTTGGTAAGCTTCCCAATCCTCAGATTTCCCTCCGCACTTTGCCACATTATATCCTTTCTCTTTTGCTTTTCTGCTATACCTGACTTCCCTAGTCAGCTATGGTTGCCTCATCCTCCCTATACAAGCCTCTTTTTCCTCAGGATAAATCTCTGTTGTAACCTGAATTACTCCAAAAATCTCCTGCCATTGCTGTTGCACTGTCTTTCCTGCTGGGCCCGTCTCCCAGTCAATTCCAACCACTCCTCCCTCATGTCCCTGTAATTGCCTTTATTCAGCTGTAATACCGTTACTACTGATTCTACCTTCTCCATCTGAAACTGCAGAGTAAGTTACATCATATTATGATCACTGCCTGCTAAGAATTCCTTCACCTTAAGCTCCTTCGTCTATTTCGCCTGTACAAGCTGCTCCAAAAAGCCATCTCATACACTTTCCACAAATTCCTTTCCTTGCAAACCATGACCAACCTGAATTCCCAGTCCACCTGCATAAATGAAATCCCACATGATCATTGTAACTTTGACTTTCCTACAGAACTTTCTAGCTCCTGGTGTATCTTGTACCCCAGCTCCCTGTACATAACTCTAAGTGCATTTTTTCACCATTTTGATTCCTCAATTCTACCGACACAGATTCTACACGATCTGACCTTACTTGATTTCTTATTATTGATTATTGATTCAATTCTATTCTTAATAATGAAACAACTCTATCTCTCTGCCCACCTGCCTATCTTTTCGACAGGATGAATATCCTTGAGTATTCAGCTCCTAATCCTGATCCTGTAATGACCATGTCGTACCTGCCAATTTGTGAATGATTCACAAGCGTGTTTAACTTATCCCTTATGCTGCAAGCATTTCGATATGATAGTTTAGTCCTGTATTATCAGTCGCTCTTTTCACTTTCATTTATTTGTCCAGCCGTTGGTACCTACACAGACCCTGTCCACTGGATCATTCCCCGCCCAATCCAAGTTCTTCTGTAGCCCAGATGATATATCCCAAACTCAAGTACCAAGTAGGCAACTCATCATTCTGGACTCTCAATCCCAATCACAGAGAACAGTAGCTATGTCTCTAACTCTGATTATCCATCATTGGGCGGCACGGTGACACAACACTGCTGCTTCAAAGTGCGAGGGACTCGGGTTCAATTCCAATCTCTGGACCCTGTGTGTGTGGACTTTGTAAATTCTTCCCGTGTCTGCATTGGGAACATTAACTCTTTCGTCTCTCCACAGTATGTCTCTGTGTTTGCTTCGGATTTCTACCATCTACAGTATTTTTGCTTTGGTTCGACAGAGAAATCTAGCAAATGTGACAGGTTTTCGTAAAAGCAGCCGTGCATCGCGAGTTCCCTGGTTGTTTAGGAATCTTGCCCGGCCCCTTCCGTGTGTGCAGTGTCCCTGGATACCCATTCCATCCCTTTAATTCCCTCAGTCCATCGTCACTACATGCAGCCTTTTCTTGTGCCACCCCTGGGACTCCCCACACCCCATTGCCTGGCACTGGACACTCCCTTCGCAGGACTGTGCACACAACGACACTGGGCACTTTGTGACCCATTGGCGATGCTGGGTAAAGATCCTGCCATTGAAAGGAACAGAATAACTAAAGTCCAATTGAATAGCAAAGCAGAGTAAACAAGCTGCATGACATCCATCTGCTCTGACATTTTCTAGTGTTCTGTTTATCCTCGTCCATCTGCAAATATATGGTTCATTTGTATACCTTGGTAAAAACAATGACTGCAGATGCTGGAAACCAGATTCTGGATTAGTGTTGCTGGAAGAGTACAGCCGTTCAGTGGTGCTTTTCCAGCAGCACTAATCCATATGTATACCTTGTCAAATAGGTTTAGTGTCGGGGATAGATATCAGATCCTCTGGGCATTGGACTAATTCAGTGGACTCCACTTTCCTGAGGTCACACTTAAGTTTTTATTATCAAGTTTATCCACTTTAAAGAAAAGGCATTGCGAGAGTTCTGTTGAAAGGATATTTGAATTTGGAGACACTAGAATATGTCACGTGTGAGTGAGGTTAGGACTAGGAAGGTAGCAAAGATAGATACATGGCCAAACAGCTGGCAGGGCAGGCAGCACTTCTGATATGTGGATCATTGGGATTCCCGAGTCGGTAGGACCTAAACAAGAAGGACAGGATGGACCTGAACTGGCAGAAATCTCTGATATGTGGAGAGGGGTATAGCAGGAAAGACAGTGGAACAGCAATGGCAGGTGATTCCAAGATCAATTCAGGAGACACTGCAGAGATCCATGCTGAGGAATAGAGGCATGATACAGGGAGGATAAGGCAACCAGGGCTGACGAGGGAAGTCAGGGATTGCATACAAGCAAAAGGGCAAGCATACAATGTGGTGAAGTGCAGTGGGAAATGAGAGAATTGGAAAACTTATAAAGACCAACAGAGGGCAAAACAATAAGGAGGGAGAAGATTAAATATAGGGGTAACCGAACCAGCAATATAGAGGAGACTGTAAGAGGTTCTTTAGATATATAAAGTGCAAAAGAGAGGTAAAAGTCATATTGGACACTGGAAAATGCTGCTGGAGAGACAGTAGTGGGAAACAAATAAATGAACGAGGAACTTGGCGTCAGTCTTCACGGTGGAAGACAAGAATAATTTCACAAAAGCTGAAGAGAGTGAGAGGGCAGAGCTGAGTATGGTGGCCATCATCAAGAATAACATATTACAAAACTGAATGGCCTGAATGTGGAGAAATCACCTGGACCAGATGGACTACACCCCCAGTCTTGGAAGGGAGATAGCTGAGGAGGTAGTGCAAGTATAAGTAGTAATCTTTCAGGAATGACTAAAATCAGGAAAGGACCAAGAAGCTGGAAATTGCTCATGTCACACTCCGTTTAATAAGGGAGTTAAATAGAAAATGGAAAATTACAGACGGATTAGCCTTACCTTAGTAATGGGTAACAACCTGGAATCCATCGTGAAGGATGGGATTTCTGAATACTTGGAGGTCTTTGGTAAAATAGAACAGAGTCAACATGGTTTCATCAAGAGGAGGTCAGGCTTGACAAACCTGTTAGAATTCACTGAGGCAGTAACGAGCAGATTAGACCAAGAAAAACTATAGATGTTATCCGCGTGCTCAGCAAGAATCTTTTGACAAGGTGCCCCACAGGAGGCTATTGAGAAAGATAAGGGCCCATGGTGTTAGAAGCCATGTACGAACATGGATAGTAGCATGACTGTCTGACAGAAAGCAGGGAGTTGGGATTACAGTGTCCTTCTCAGAATGGCAGCCAGGGACCAGTGGTGTTCCATAAGACTCAATGTTGGGACCACAACTTTTCCCTTTATGCATTAATGATTTGCATGAAGGAACTGAGGGTATTCTGGCTAAATTTTCAAAAAATGTAAAGATAGATAGAGGGACATTGAAGAGGTGGTTCGGCTGCAGAAGGGTGCTCTAGCGAATCTCCTCAACTTCCCGCACCTCCGCACTTGATCTCCACCATTCCAAATACAACAAGGAGAGAACCCCTCTAGTGTTCGCCTTCCATCCCCCCAACAACAGGATACAACGCATCATCTTCCACCATTTCCGCCACCAACAGTCAGACCCCACCACCAGAGGTATAATTCCTTCTCCACCCATATCAGCAGAGACCATATCTCCACCCATACCCTTCACAACTCCCTCGTGAGGTTCACGCGCCCCCCAACCCCACCCAGCCACCTTCCACTCATGACACTTTCTTTGCCACTGCAAGAGGTATGAAACCTATGTCAACATTCTCTCCTCACATCCATCCAAGGCTTCAAAGGATCCTTCCACATCAGGCAAAGAACATCCTGTGCATCCAAACACCACATCTACTCTGTCCATTGCAACGGATCTCCTCCCCATTGGGGAGACAGGGCATCAATTTGCAGAACGGTTCAGGTAACACACTCGGACACACACACCAAACAACCCACTTCCCTATCCTTGAATACTTCAACTCTCCCTTCCACTACAACAAGGACATGCAAGTTTTTGGCCTCCTCCATGGCCAATTTCTAGCCACCAGTCGTCTGGAGAAAGAATGCATCATCTTCCACCGAGAGACCCTCCAATCACACGATATCAAAGGCAATTTCACCAATTTCCTTATCTCCCCTCCCACCACCTTATCCCAGATCCAACCCTCTAGTTCAGTACCGCCCTCTTGAACTGTCCAACCTGTCCATCTCCCTTCCCATTTATCCACTCCACCTTCCACTCTGACTTTTCACTATCACCACTCACCTTCATCTCGCTTCCTCCCAGCCCCAGCCCCTCCCATTTATCTCTCAGCCCCCTTCCGCCCAACCCCTTTGTTCCTGATGAAGACTTTACGCCTGAAACACCGAATCTCCGGCTCCTCGGATGCCGCCTGACTCGCTGTGTTTTTCTAGCATCACACTTTTTGACTCTGATCTTCAGCATCTTCTGTCTTTACTTTCTCCTACAGGTTAGGGGAGTGAGAAAAGATGTGGCAGATGGAGTATAATGTGGGCAAGTGTGACATCATGCACTTTGCCAGGAAGAATACTGGCATGGACTATTTCCTAAATAGCAAGCAGGTTCAGAAGTCAAAAGTGCAAAAAGCTGAGGGAGTTCCAGTCCAGGAGTCTCGAAGGGTAATCTTGCAGGTTGTCAAAAGTTAGGAAGGCAAATACAATGATGGCATTTATTTCAAGAGGGCTTGAATATAAAAGCAGGGATGAACTTCTGAGGCTGTATAAGGCTTTGGTCAGGCGACATTTGGACTATTGTGCACACTTTTGTGTCCCATATCTCAGGAAGGATGTACTGGCCCCGGAGCGTTTTCCAAGGAGATTCACGAGAATGGTCCCAGGAATGAAAAGCTTAACATATGAAGAACATCTGAGGGCTCTGGTTCTATCTATGATAGAGTTCAGAACATGTTAGGAGGTCGACTCGAAACTTACAGGATATTGAATGGCCTGGACAGAGTGGATTTTCGGACGATATTTCCAATGGTAGGAGAGACTAGGCCCCGATGGGAAAGAGTAAAGAGAAGACCATTCAGAACAGAGATACGGACGAACCTCTTCAGCCATAGAGTGGTGAATTATGGAATTTACCGCCACAGAAGGATGTCGAAGCCAGGTCACTGAGTATATTTAAGAGTGAGACAAGTAGGTTCTTGATTGTAAGGGGGATCAAGGGTTACAGGTAGAAAGCGGGAGAATGCAGTTGAGAAGCTTAACAGCCATCATGGAATGGCGGAGCAGGCTCAAATGTCCTAATGGCCAAATTTCTGCTCCAATGTCTTCTATTTGTATGGTTAATATTGGCTCTCCTCATTCCTCATTGGAGTTGTATCCCGGAATTTGATCTTCATATGTTTTAAGAAGAATCAAATTCCAATACTGATAGTTCGGAAATATCATATTCCATCCCTCCAGTCTCAGCAGCCATGTCCCCAATATCATAATCACACTGCAATAGAAATCCAGTAAAATTTACTTCATCATAGTTGATTGACATCGATAACATGAACAGCATGACCCTCACCTGCCTTCTCTGATCCTCGAATAACGATCTGAATTGTGTGTCACATCATATTCTCTGTTAACATATCCATGCCATTTGTCTGTTATCCTCATGTTGTTGTAAGCACATTTTCCTGTCAGAGTCTGGACTAGAAAATTTCTCTCCATATTTTACTGACATTATAATCACTGATCAGTAGTTACAGACTATATGTTTCGATTTATCAAAGGAGAAACTTTTTTTAAAGTTCTGACAATCCTTTGACATACTCGCATATCTAAGGCAGATTGAATGATTACATACAATCAATCTACCATCTCAAATATTTCTTCCCTCTGTGCACCCCTCCCCCCCTCCACACACACATATCCCATGCCAAATGTGTAGCTTTCAACGTTTTTTTGAATTTTAATAAAATCAATATTGAATTCAAAGGGGTTAACTGAAGCTATTTGTTCACTGACTGTGATTAATGTCAATCTCCATGGATCTTGATTATCACAATGGAGAGTTTTCATTGTTGAAAGATAAATGGGCTCTGTTCAATGTGTTATCCCATAGTATGAGGAGGAGCATCACTGACAGCACTAACAGGGATCAGCAGATCGAAAGAGAGAGAGAGACGGGGAGGAGAGATCAGAATCTGAGAACATTAGACTGGAATGTTCCATCAATGGACAGGAGTTTATCCTCGGGTCTTTACTGGCTTTCTCGGCCTTGGATAGAATTAGCATGGCGATTCCAGGATATCCTTTGGATTATTCAGGGTGGTTACTATCCCATCCTCGCTATAGTTGGTGCTCCTAGTAAGTCATTATATTTAATAGGAGAAAGTGAGGACTACAGTTGCTGGATATCAGAGCTGAAAAATGTGTTGCTGGAAAAGCGCAGCAGGTCAGGCACCATCCAAGGAGCAGGACAATCGACGTTTCGGGCATAAGTTCCTGAAGAAGGTCTTCAGCCCGAAAAGTCGATTCTCCTGGTCCTTGGATGCTGCCTGACCTGCTGCGCTTCTCCAGCAACACATTTTTCAGCTTTCAAGTCATTATATTGTCGACTAAACCGGGTTGACCTGAATTTCTGCTCATTGTATATAAATTTTGGCAAGTGCTAGTCAATGCCTTCAGTTCCAAACAAACATTCCTTTCCTTATATATTATAACTATCAAACTACTACAAACTACTATTTATAAATTACACACTGATATGCGAGAAGGAACCAGACTGTTCTCAAACTCCATAATCCATTTTGTCCTTCACAGATTTATATCTCCATGTCCTCCCTACTCACCAATCCTGTCCAATACCACCATGATGATATCCCAGTCTCGTCCTCAGTCTCAGTGCAACTTCTGAATAAAACATTTGTGCCTTTGTTCAATCCGAATGCAATAGTTTCACGTTCCTTCTAACCACATGTCCATCACTAAATAATTGCTCTTGAAGATGTTTAACTTGTTCTCTGCACATACGGGAGGACAGCTTATGGTGGTCAAGCGATTGACTGATAATTTAGAGCCACAGAATAATGGTCTGTTGGTATCTCATGAAGGAAATTGGGATGTTTAAAAGCAACCATTATCATTTGTTATAAAAACCAATATGCTTGCCTCAAGACCGATAGGGAAGTCAATGTGTCATGCTTACTTTGTCAGGTTTCGGTCTGACTTCTGTGATGAACACATGGGTGTACTGTACCATTGAGAGAATTAAAAGCCAGCAATAACTATCTGACAGCACCAAGTGTTCTGAAAAATAGACATAATGTAACATTTGGTCAAACAACCCGATTAGCTCATTGTCCCAAAACAAAAACAAATTCAGCAAAACATTTTAAATTATACCCCAAAATACCCACCTCCAACCAAGTATGAATTTATTATATTGACAATCTTAAAAGCCAATAATACAATCTCCAATAATTTAGAGGGAAAAGACCATGGGAAAATTGAACAGTTGAGAGGAGAACTGCCAAGCTACCAGCGTTCAAAGACTGCCTGAAAAATAGCTTTCCTATAGGTACCTTTATTGATTAGTAACTGGTGAAGCAGAATACCCAAGAAGAAAAGAAGACAGGAATATGGAGAAGAACCGAAAGCTTCCTGATTTTGAGATAAGAAGGTTTGTTTTGTAAATCTTAATTAGGAGTCTTATCGGACTAGTATTGTGGAGGGGGAAGGTAAAAGACAGGTTAGAGGAAGAAGTTATAAATAGTCATTCGTTTATTATTCTCTGTTATACTTTAAGAAATAAAGTTATTAATTTTAACTTTAAATAGATTTGGCCTCGCGAATTATATCAAAATACTGCATGGGATAAATCTTTTCTCTGTTGCTGGTTTAAATTAAGCAGGAAGATTTATCCTGTGTTGTAACACTACAAACCCATAGCTATGCGATTTACTCTTTACGGTACTGTGGAACAGCTGAACTCAGTTCAAGATCTGCATAACATGCTCCCCTGACCAGAGCTGTATCCATCCTGTGAGAGAAGACCAGAAGTAAAGACAGCTCCCTTTCTCTGCCTGTTTTCTGTATTGCTCCATCTCATTTCCATTCAGGTCCGTGACCATCCCCCATTTTAGGTTCAATCTCAGTGACATTCTCCGTGAGGGTGATGCAGAGCTCCATAGGGATCTCTGGTGCTCGCTTTATTGATGCAGACGTACAGATGTAAGGGACTTATAAATTCCATGTCAGTCGTAGTTCATAGAGAAGGAATGGCTTTTTGTGGCACAGGAAAGAAATGGCAATGTCTAAGTGAGAGAAAAGGTGCTTTGTGATCATCCAGGAGAGGGTTGTTGAGGCAGTATTTGTGGGACTGTGGATAGACTTTCTCCCAAGTTTCACCAGACTAATCCCTGGGATGATGGTACCATGACCAGTGAGTGAAGCTCAGTGAGAGAATAAGAGGTGATTGCATTGAACCTTAAGGGGGATGGACAATCACTCATGATGTTCTAAACAGACACTGATACGGTGATAACTTCCATGGTTTTTTTCACGCAGATTACATGATTCTCGATAGTTTAAGAGCCTCTGAGAACTTTCCACATAACCACTCCCACTCCCTGTTTCGACCGAGAAAGAGAGGAGAAAGGGATGAGAGAGGGAGGGGGGGGTGTGTGTGTGAAATATTCCATGGCTTCTTTTATACTCGGGTTACATGACTGTCAATAGTTTAAGACCCTCTGAGAATATTCCCCTCACTCCACACCCAATCCCCATTTCGCATGAGAGAGACAGCGAATCAGTCTTTGAATAAACCCTCCCCACAGTAAGACAGTGCATTCAGTGTGTGGTCCTGCACTGAAATTCTCGTTATTCGCAATCCGTACAGCAGCCACAATACACTCATGCTAAAACAGTTAACCTTTCCCACCAGATTCTGACCCCCATGGAGAACATGGGTGTGTCTTCTTGGAGATGCAAGTTGCCTCCTTGAGACTTGGCACAAATCATTTGGCTTCCCTCCTCACTGCCAGCAAACATTGTTAAAGTAGCAAACGTTCTACAAACAATGGAACCATGATTAACATCATGGACCCCTCTATCAGTGCAGTCTTGGTTTCATTAGTTGTCGTGTTGGAATATAAATGACCCCCTCTTGTTCCTGTATAACTGTGGGGATGAATAGCCTCCTCCTGGTCTCATGGAACAGGTTTAAGGGTCTGATTGGGCTCTGCCTGTTCCTGTTTAACAGCTCGATGCACTGAACAGACCACTCTTCTTCCTGTGTAACAGACAGGAGTATTGAATGTGCTGTCACTTTTCCTGTTCCTGAATGCTAGCTCATACCTGTGTGCAACCACCTTGAAATGCTGAATGAGCTCCTCTTTTAACTGCGGAAATTGGCAGTGTCTGGCCGTGCTGTTACATAAATGTTACCGACACTTTAACAGCACAAACCGGAATGCTGTCCGGGTCTTGCTGCACATGGACGCAGAATGGTTCAGGAGCTGATGGGGGACAAAATGTTCTGAACATTCTGTGATCTTCAGTCATCATACCCACTTCCGATCTTATGATGTGAAAAGACATTGATGGAGCAACTGAAGATGTTTGTGCTGAGGAGGCTAACGTGAGGATCTCCTGCAGAGATATCCTGGGACTGAGAGGATTGTTGGCGACTGACCTCAAACCTTATTGTGTTCTGAAACACCGCGTCCAGTGGGAAAGTTGCACCTGATTCCCTTTCAGCTCAAATACATAGGTGGTCCCCTTGCCGTCCTCAGTCAAATACTGTATTGTTATCATAGCCATTCACTCTTTCCTGAGCCCCTGTGTTCGCCTCTTGTTCATATCAATAGGTGACAATGTATGTGTAGGGAGGGCTTTCCTCTCACAGAAGGTAATCACTGTTAGAAATTATCTGGGCTAGAGAGCTAGGGGAACTACATTACTGAAAGCATTTAAGGAGGAGGTAGATGGATTTTTGACCTGTCAGAGAGCTACGGGGTGAAGAATTGGGCATTAAAGAGGAGTTAATTTCAACAGTAGATCAGCCATGATGGTATACAATGGCTTGATCATCCAAATTACCTGATCCTGTTCCGTTTGTCCTCATATTCAGTAATTGCAAAGTTCATGGTTGTAATTTTCCTGAACGTTCTTTTATTGAACTCTGCAATCAGAGACTGTAAAGTATTTTGTGAGTCATCTCTGGTTGAGGTATGAGGACTGTATTCACAGTGAATCTGGGTCTATAATATCACCAACAAATGAATCACAAGTTGCAGAGAGGAAACACTCTGTAATGAGATCAGAGGCATCTTTTGAACCAAATAACATTTTCCAACCTACACCAAACCATGTGTGACAGTCTTGAGGAACTGAATGAGATCCTGTGTTACTGTTGACCAGGTATCTGGGACAAGTGGCCTCCATCTGCTCCTTGAAGGAGCGGTGAGGGGTTGAATACAACATAGCAACATAGGACTGAGCAGCAGGAGTGGGTCATTAGATACTTTATCACCGCTCCATGTGTTTTTGGTCTCAGCAGCACGTTTCTGTCTGTATGCCATTTTACTACATACCAAAAACAACTTTGAATAAACGCAAACATCCAGAAACCACAATCCTCTGGGGAAGGGAATTTCCACTTGAACAGCCCTTTGAGAATTTCTCATTTGTGTTCCAATAAATGTTGGAGTGTCACTATGTCCTTTTCCAGTCCCACTCCTCCACTGGTTACACCAACCTTAAATGCAACCAGTTTAGTGATGTGGCTAATGATATAGATCTCAGAGTAGGTCATTTTCGAGAAAAATGTGAGACACAGAAAGTTGAACTCATAACAAATGGTAAAATGACAGAGTGCCGCAAATATTATTCTGCCTTTGAAGTTACTCTGCTCACACAAGCTACTGCTAGTGGGATTTCTTTCTGGATCATTTGGATTTGGCTGACTTCCCTTCGTTTCAGGCAGTAGAGAGATTCCAATGAACCCTCACCAGGAATCCTTTGCATGTGCTACAGATAAAAAGGGATTTTCTGGTCTCACACTTTGCTATCGCGTGGAACAAAGTAAGAGAGAGAAATCAATCGGCTGCTGCTTCTCAGACAGGGAACATTTTACTCCCTCTCTGTGTTGGAACAAACAATTATGTCAACTGAACACCAAACTGGATCATTCTCTGGAAAACCTGATTATGGATTATATGCAGGTGCGTCATTGCTCTTGCTGTTCACAATTCCTTTCAATCCCAAAAATGTCCCCACTTTATAATTTGATGACATGCTAACATGTGTCTGTGTAATTTGTAAATATTGGCAGGGGTGTCTTCATAGTATGTGTGTTATTATCAATGTATCTTTTCCTTAAAAGTTATTCTCTAGCTTTAGTCTCCCTAACAGGAGATAATATATATCCAGCTGCTACACTTTTCAGAAAGTCATGGATGGTTCAATAAAATTTCTCAGCTAAGATCAAAACTTATAATCCCCCAAAACAAAAGGCTGGCATTCCAGGAATGAGTAAAGGGAAACCTCTTTGAAAATCTTCGAAAAGAATTATATCTTTTTATTTTAGTTTAGGGGATCAAAGCTGCACACAGTGGATTAGGTGTCGTCTCAAAAATGCCCTGTACAGATACAGTAAAACATTCCTGCAATTAAACCTGATGCTTTTTTGGCAAAAAAGCATTCTTCTACTTACCTTCCAAATCCCTTGCTGCATCTGACTTCATATGATTCATGTCGCAAGAACATGGAAACCTCCTGTGTCACAGAGTTCGGCAATCTCTCTCCATTTAAATTGTTTACCATTGTTTCATCTTTCATGCCAAAATAAATAACTTACCTTATGTTATTTCTGCTGAAGGTTTACTCACTAACCTTCCCTGCCTGTAACACATTGCAGACTCACTACCTCCATTTGACGACACATTGAATGGCCATCTTGTTGTACGAGCGAATTGAGCTCCAAGCTATTCCCTCCCCTTTCTCCAGATCTTTGATAAAGATTATTGATCATTGATGACCCCACAGTGATCTCTGAGGCACTCCATCAGTTACAGCTTTGCAGCCTGAAAATAAATATTTGTCTCCATTCTCTATTTCCTGTTGGTGACAGCTTCCCTGTTCCTGTGTAGTAGCTCAGGTGGGTTGAAGGGCCTCCTCCTAGACTGTGTAGTGTACTGAACGAGCTGAATTACTTCATTCTATATTCCTGTGTAATTCCTGAGAGGGGCAGAATGGTTTCCTCCTGTCTCATTGTAACGATCCTGTCTGACTTAATGGAGTGGTCACCAACCCTGTAACAGCATCGAGGGGTGGATTGAGGGAACACATGGGGTAGGGGCAGAAGTTACCCATTCGGCTGCACCATTCAGAATGCTCATGGCAGATCCGAGTGTGCCTGACCTTCCATTTCCTGTCTGTTCCCAATAAACACTGACCCTTCTGTCCAGTAAAGATCTCAGCCTGGAATATCTTCTATAACCGAGTCTTCACTGCTCCCTGAGGATGAGGGCACCACAGGAAGCACAAGACTATAGTGAAAGGGACGTCCTTATTTCATTGTGGGATAACTGTTATTTTAAAACTGTGTTTACTGAACATCAAATCACCACCTCTTTTCAGACATAAGGAAAGAATAATTAGGAATAAAGATTAACCATTCCAGACTCCAAACCTATCCCACATTCCCACTGACCCTTTCCAATCAAGGATGTATCACACCCAGTCTCTGCCGCTGTCTGAGGAAGAGAATGCCTGATCACATAATACCGCAGGAGCATGAGGGAAATGAGCAGATTGAGGCCATTCAGCCTATCGAGTCTGAAATTCTGAATGGCCTCCTGTTATCCCAGTGTAACAATCTCCAGTCACTGTGTGACCACTTCCAGTTCCTATGTTACGGACTTGAGGAGGCTGAATGGACTGATCCTGTTGCTGTGTAACAGGATACTGGTGCAGCATGGCCTACTCTGGGTCCAGTGTTACAGATTCGAGGGGCTGATTGGCCTCGAATATATATCAGGCTCGTGGGGCTGAACAGTGTCGTCCTATTCTGGTGTAACAGGCTCGAAGGCCTGAATATCCTCCTGTTGTTCCTGTGTAACAGGCTGGAGAACAGAATGGATTCCCCCACTATCTGTGTAATTCTCTTCAGTTGTTGACTCCTTCCTGTCGTCTATGTTGAAATAAGATCATCCTTTATTTTTGTAAACTCCAATGGCTATTGGATCAACCTGATCATCCTCTAGTTATAAGCTAGCACCTTCATTGCAGGAATCAGCTGAGGGATCCATCTCTGAGCTGCTTCCAATATAACAATATCCTTTCGTCATTGAAGAGACTAAATCTGTACACACTACTCCAGATGTGATCTCACTAAGACCCTGTACAGCAGCAGCAATGCTTTACCAGCCTGTTGTAAGGTACCCACCCAGTTTAGAGCAGTCTCAGCTCTCTGGGGTAATACAGAGCATTGCTGAACGATCATTGTCCTTCTCGAAAACATCAGCATAACGGGAGATCTGGAGAAAATGTCACAATGATGCTTAAGAAGATCATAAATGATGTGGCGAGATGATCTCGACCATTAATCTCCCCAAATCCCACATCGCTCAGATTCTCCAGAATCTAGTAAGGTGGAGTGCAAAAACAGCAAGGAGAAGGAAACATTGATGGGAGTTATATATCAAAGTGAAAGCTGCTATAAAAATGCTGGACATGTTAAAAAACGGGAAATGCGATATACACATTTGTGGCTACTGCAGTAATAACGTACTGTTTACATTATATCTAAACTGTGTTAACCCAACTGAATGCTAATGTTGGGAAAAATGGATTTCATAAGCATGTGTTAGATAGCTGGCATTAACATTTTGTCGAGCACTGAGCTAGAGATCAGGTTATTTAGGAATTGGTGTTGGATGATCAGAAAAGCTAATTGGAAACTTTGCTGTAAAGGACATTTTGGGAACAGTGACCACAATGCATTGGTTTTCTTTTATGCTGTTTGAGTACACTATAGTTTTTGTTTTATTTGAAGTAACTGTCATAAATCTGAATCGTGGAAGCCCTGAAGGTGTGAGGAGAAATTGGGGACTGCAGATGCTGGAGATCAGAGTCGAAGAGTGTGGTGCTGGAAAAGCACAGTCAGGCAGCGTACTAGGATCAGGAGAATTGACGTTCTGGGCTTAAGCCCTTCATCAGGAATGAGGCTTATGATGAAGGGAGCTGAGAGATAAATGAGAAGGCGGTGTGGCAGGAGGGAGGTAGCTAGGAATGCGATAGGTAGATGAAGGTGGGGTTTAAAGTGAAAGGTGATGAAGGGAGACAGAACGCCTCATCTACGACATACATTAAAGCCAGTGTGGCCTTCTCTACATTGGTAAGGCAGGTGGATCATTTCAGAGAACAGCGCTGGAACAGCCACATTGACCAACTCCACCGCCTTGTGGCTGAACACTTTAACTCCCCTTTCCACTCTGCCAAGGACGTGAGAGTCCTGGGCCTCCTCCATCGCCAAACCCTAACCACCCGAAGCATGGATGAAGAAAGGTTCCTCTTCTACCTTGGGACCCTCCAACCACAGGGGATTAATGTAGGTTTCACCCGTTTCCCCATTTCCCCTGACTCCACCTTATCCCAGTCCAATCTTCCAACTCAGCATCCTCCCTCCTTTTGAACGTTCCTATGTGTTCATCTTCCTTCCGATCAATCTGGTCCACCCGCCTCTCTGACCTAACCCTTTCAGCCTCACCTTCAACTATCTATTAGATCACAGGAATTAGCTTAGAAAAATGCCAAGTACCGTAGTAAGCCAGTGGATTCGGAGAAATATAGGACCCAGCAACGGATGACCAAGAAAAGAAAAGCAAACAGCGAAAAACATACAAACAAAAGAAAAACATAAAGACTGCAAAAAAAAAGTACATCAGTGTATGAAACAAAAGTAAAAACAAGGTCAAATATGGAACAGTGGGTGTGCGGACAGAATAATTTATTGAAGACAACAGAGAAATCACAGGGAAAAGAAACAGTTTCTTTGTTTCTATCTTCAAGGCAGAATATCCAGAAATTCTACCAGAAATACCAAGTGACCATGGGACTTGTGTAAGTAAAGTCTAAGATCATTCTTATCAGTGTTGAGGTCATGTTTTAAAAGAAAGCTGGGTTGAGTATTTATAAATCTGACAGATCAGATGTACTTCATACAAGAATTTCAGAAAAAGCAGCAATAGGCATATTGATTGCATCGCAGATTATCACGTTGTTTTCCAATACATTCCCGAAAGGTTTTTAGCCAATCTGGATAAGGCAAAGGTTACAAATATTATCCAACAGTTTAAGAAAGGATGAAGATGGAGAGTGGTGAACTACAGATCAGTAACTTGTCATCCGCGATCGGGTGTCTGTTGGGCTCGATTATAAAGAACGTGTTACTGGAAATATAGAAGGTAATGGGAAAACTAGGGAGGATGATAATGCATCGATGAAACAAAAACCATAAGTGGCAAACATTTTCTGGAATGGTTTGAAGATGATTCTTGTGGACGTAGGCAATGAGGAGCTAATGGATAACGTATCGTTGGATATTCAAGAGGATCTTTTTTAAGAACTCTCCCACTATCATCATAAGAAAAGTTAAAGTAAAAGCAATTGGGAAGAATTGGGCGGCACAGTGGCATAGTGGTTAGCACTGCTTCCTCACAGCGCCAGAGACACGGGTTCAACTCCCACCTCAGGTGACTGACTGTGTGGAGTTTGCACATTCTCCCCGTGTCTGCGTGGGTTTCCTCTGGGTGTTCCGGTTTCCTCCCACAGTCCAAAATGTGCAGGTCAGGTGAATTGGCCATGCTAAATTTCCCGTAGTGTTAGGTAACGGGTAAATGTAGGGGTATGGGTGCGTTGCGTTTCGGCGGGTCGGTGTGGACTTGTTGGGCCGAAGGGCCTGTTTCCACACTGTAACGCAATGTAATCTAAACACAAGCAAATAGGAAACGAAAAATTAGGTTTACATTCATGTGAATGTTATTGAAATATAGAAGATGCCATGCGCCAGCTGCACAGAGTGTTGCTGAGACTAAACTGAGAGTATTGTGTACCGTTTGGAGTCCCAATCTAAGGTAGAATATACTACAGACGAACTGCAAAAGGTATTCTCCAGATTAATCCCTAAAATGGCAAGATTGTCTGATGGGGAAACTCAGCCTGTGATCTCGAGTTTCAAAAGATGAGAGGTGATTTTACTGAAACTTAGAAACACAGAGGGGAGAGAATAACCGAGGGACATGGAGAAGTGCAAGCAGGAGAGATGAGAGAGAATCCCATGATATTCTACACGGACAAGTAGAACAGAATAATCAGCAAACAGTTAGTGTCCATTAGAAACCAAAGGGGCAATCTGTGTGTCAACCCGGAGAACATTGATAGATTGTTACATGTAAACATCACAGCTGTTTTACTTGAGAGAAGGAGGATGCAGGTACAGAATTCGAGAAGATGGACTGGAAATCTCTTGAAAAGAAATTGATGTAAAATACGAGCGGGGGTTTGAGGCTTTGTCTGGTATAAAATTGGACCAATCTGCAGGTCTGGATAATGTTGGAGTCACGCTGATTGGAAATTTTAATTAGAATCTGACAATAGGGGAGGTGCCAGAGGACTGGAGAACAGCTATTATGATTGCACTTCACAGTAAGGGTGGTAGAGAAAGAAGAGGAAACTCTAGACGAGCGAGTATTAAATCACTGTTCGGGAAACTACTGGAGAAAATAGAGAAGGAGAAAATTGAACTCCAATCAGAATGTCAAGGCTTGATCAGGGATAATCATCATGACTTTATCAGAGTGAAGCCACACCTTATGAATTTGATTGAAGTAGTTGGAGGAGGTCGCTTATTTAGTTTTGATGCAATGCCTTTGACAAAGTTCCGGATGGGAAACTGAAAGAAAAAGTAAATTCTCACAGTATCAAGGATAACCTGAAAAGTTACAGCGAAAATTGTCTTAGTGTCAGGAGGCAGAGGGTGGTGGGAGAAGGCTGTTTGTGTGATTGGAGACCAGTGTCCCCTGGTGTACCACAGGGATCAGTGTTGTGTCCCTTATTGTTTGTAGCATTCATAAATGGTATAGATGTGAATCTGGAGGGGGAGTGGGTGGAGGGTTGGGAGTTGTGATAAGCAAGTTTGTGTTTGACACAAAGATTGGCCGGGTGGTTGGTAGTGAGGAGGAAGTTCTGATTTTACAGGAAAATACAAGTGGAATGATCAGATGGGCAGATCAATGGCAGATGGAATTTGATCCTGATAAATATGAGGTGATGTACTTTGGAAGGAGGAACCAGACATGGGGTGTACACAATGATTGGCAGCACACTAGGGAGCTCAGAGGGTGTTTCTCCACACATCCCTGAATGTGACAGAACGGGGTAATGGACTAGTTAAGAATTGAACCTTGGGTGTCGCGTTTATTAATCCGGGAGTAGATTATAAGTGCTATACAGGGCTTGGTTTAGTCCATGATGGAGTACTGTATGTCGTTCTGGGAGCCTCATTATAAGGAAGGATGTGATTGTACTGGAGGGGTTTGCAGAGGAGATTCATCAGGATTTTCCCTGGGATGGAGCATATCAGCTGTGGAGAGAGGCTAGATAAGCGCAGGTTGTTTACCTTTGACAGAGAGGCTGAGGGGGATGTGATTCAGAAGGATAGGTTAACAAGGGGCATCGACAGGGTGGACAGACAGCATCTGTTCCTTTTAGAGAGAGGGTCAAGAACAAGGGAGCACACTTTTAAAGTGAAGGGTTTGAGGTTCAGAGAGGATTTAAAGATGACTTTTTCTTCACCCAGAGGGTGTTGGGGTCTGGAAAGTACTTTCTGAGAGGGGAGTTATCAAGGTTAACCTCTCATCTGTTAAAAGTACTTGGACAAGCACTTGGAAGTGCCATAACATTCCAGGCCATGAACCTTTTGTCGGAAAGTGGGACGAAGGTAGATCGTGCTGTATTTCTGTTGGCACAGAGACTATGCTCCTGTGAGTGTATGATGTGGAAGGTCAATGATTGAGCAGCTTAACACAAGAATTGATGGGTTTCTGGAGATAATGTTCACAAAGGTTATCAGAGTGAACTGTTATAGCTTGTCAAATTATGTCAATGTGAGAAGTATGAAAAAGCAGTGCACGTTTTTTCCAGTTTGAAATCAGAGAATGGAGAATGGGAAACAGGGAAATGGCAAAACTATGAATCCACTACTTCAGTTCTGTCTTCACAGAACTTTCTGACAATACCAGGAAAACCAAGTCTGGCGTGGAAAACGAAATAGTACATGGAACATAGAACATCGTAAGTAAATCGTTTGGGAGAAATTAATGGGACTGAAAGTAATGGTCATAGACAATACTAACACGAGTTTATGAAATGGGAATTATGTTTGAGAAACAGACTGGGAGACAAATGAAAGAGAAGCAATGGATGTAAAACATGTGGATTTCCAGAAAGATTTTGGTAAATCTCCAAGCCTAGTTTGCAAAATCAAATCTTCGTGGATTGGGGTGAATATATGGCCATGCTTCTAGAATGGGACAGCTGGCAGGAGACAGTGAATAGAAATAAACAGACACGTGAAGCAACAGCCTGACACTGTCTGTAAGGTCTGAATCTGTGAGTATGACTATATCCCTGACACCCCATCACCTTCCCCGGATGTCTCCTCTCTCACCAGCAGGACAGACAAAGCAGAAGTGGTGGCACAGTGGGATACAGTTTGAAAGGAATTGTTCTGGGAGTCCTCAACAGTGACTCTGTATCCCATGAACTCTCATGGCGTTAGTTTACACATGGGAAAGGAAACCTCCTGCTGATTACCATGTACCAGCCTCTTCCAACTGATGAGTCAGTACTCCTCCAAGCTGACCAACACTTGGAGGAAGCGCTGAGGGTGGCAAAGGCACAAAATGTACTCTGGGTTAGGGACGTCAATGTCCACAAAAAGAGTGGTTCAGCAGCAGCATTACTGATTGAGCTGGTTGGGTCCGAAAGGATATAACTTCTCGACTCGGTCTGCGGCAGGTGGTGAAGGAACCCACAAGAGGGAAAAGCCATATTTGACCACAGCCTTACTAATCTGCCAGCTGCAGAAGTATCTGTCCATGACAGTATCGGGTAAGAGTGACCACTGCATAGTCATTGTGGAGATAAAGTCACACTTGCATATTGAGAATAACCTCCACCATTTTAGGTGGCACTGTCACCATGCTAAATAGGACAGACTTTGAACAGATCTAGCAGCTCAAGTCTGGGTTTTGATAATATGTTGTGGGTCATCAGTAGCAGCAGAATTGTACACCCCCACAACGTCATGGCATGGCATATCCCCCTCACAACAATTACCATCAAGCCAGAGGATCCACCTTGATTCAATGGAGTGTGCAGGAGGGAAGGAGCAGCACTGGGAATACCTGAAAATGAGGTGTCTGCCTGATGAAGTCACCAACCATGACTACCTGCGTACCAAACAGCATAAGCAGTTCGTCATCGACAGAGCTAAGTGATCCCACAAGCAACGGTTCAGATCTAAGCTCTGCAGTCCTTCTACTTCTAGTTGAGAATAGTTATGGACAATTAAACAAGTCATCGGAGTTGGAGATTCCACAAGTATCCCCATCCTTAATGATGGAAGAGCCCAGCACTTCAGTGCAAAAGATAACGTTCATGCATTCGCAACAATCTTCAGTCAGAAGTGCTGAATGGATGATCCACCTCAGCCTCCTCCAGTGGCCCTCAACAATTCAGTTACCAGTCATCAGCCAATTTGATTCACTCCACACGATATCCAGATTCAGTTGGAGACACTGGATACCCCAGAGGGTACATACCCTGACAACATTCTGGCAATAGTACTGAAAAGTTGTTCTCCAGACCTTGTCACTGCCCTCACCAAGCTGTTCTAATACCGTTAGAACAACATTTCCCCGATTACGTCGAAAATTACCCCAAGTATCTCCTGTATATAAAAAGCAGAACAAATCCAATCCGGCCAATTACCACCCCATCAGTCTACTCTCGATCATCAGTAAAGTGGTGGAAGGTCTCAGTGCTTTTAAGCAGCACTTGCTTAGCAATAACCTGGTCAATGTCGCCCAGTTTGGGCTCCACCAGGGCCACTCAGCTCCTGACCTCATTACCGTGGTTCAAACATGGACAACAGAGCTGAATTACAGTGGTGGGGTGATAGTGACAGCCCTTTAAATCAAGGCTGCATTCGACCAAGTGTGGTATCAAGGGGCCTTAGCAAAACTGGAATCAATGGGTATCAGGGGCAAACTCCCCGCTGGTTAGAATCATACCTGACACGTAGGAAGATGGTCATGGTTGATAAAGGTCAGTCAACTCAGCTCCAGGACAAGTCTGTAGGAGTCCCTCGGGCAGTGGCCTAGGCCCAAACATCTTCAGGGCTGCTTGATCAATGACCTTGCCTCTATTATAAGGTGATAAGTGGAGATGCTTGCCAATGATTGCACAATGTTCAGCAATGTTTGTTGCTCCTCAGATACTGAAGCAGTCCATGTTCAAATACAACAAGATCTGGACAGTATCCAGGCTGACAAGTGGCAAATAATATTCACGTCACACAAATGCCAGACCGTGACCATCACCAATAAAATACAATCTAAACACTGCCCTTGGCATTCAATGGTGTTACTGTCACTGAATCCACAGTGGACTGCAGCGGTTCAACAAGGCAGCTCACCACCACCTTCTCAAGGGGCAACCAGGGACAGGAAATAAATGCCGGCCCAGCCAGTCACACCCCGATTCAGGAAATAAATATCATTTTTAAAAAGATAACAGAGGAATGTTGCTGGGATATCACAGAGATCAGTGCTCAGGTCCCAAATGTTCACAATACCCATTAACCATTTGATTGTCGGAATCAAATACAATATATCCCAACCTGCTGAGAGAACGAAAGGATGTTGGATTGTGAGTGGGTGAGGAGGTTGTAAAAAAGCTTCAAGGTGACTAAGACAAGTGGAGTGAATGGGCAAATACGTGGCAGATGGAGAGCAAGGTTGAGGTGACAGTGTGCCCTTTGGTGGGAACAAGTGATTGGCAGCTTTTCGTTTGAAAAGGGATTGTTTGAAACATGTTGATCTGAAAAGCGACGTATTGGCCTTTTTGTTGTTTCTTTCTGCGCGGCCCTCCGAGGTCCCTGCAGCGCAGTGAGGTCTGAACCCACAAGGCAATACTGGGAATGGCATTCACATGCTGCCCAGTGTACATAGACCTACCAAGTGGGGAGCTGTAACATTGCAAAGGATCTGGATCTCCCTGTAGACCAGTCACTGAAAGCAATATTGCAGGATCAGAATGCAGTTAGGAAGATCAACTGACCTTCATTTCAGGGGGATTTGAGTCCAGGGATAAGCGTGTCTTACTGCAGCTGTAGAGGGCTTTGGTGTGACCCTATCTCAAACACTGTGCAGTAATCTGTGCAGATTTGGTCTCAGTACATAATAAAGGACAAACCTGACATTGAGGGAGAGCAGTGAAGGATGACCAGACTGATCTCTGGGATGACAGGCTTGTTGTGGGAGCAGAGTTTGGGGCGACTGGGCCTGTATTCCATGGGGTTTAGGAAAATGGGTGGAGATCTCAATGAGATATATAAAGCTCTGACAGGGTGAGACGGATTGGAAGCAGGGATGATAATTCACCTGGCTGTGGTGTCTCAAACAAGGGTCCATAGTATTAGGTACAGACAGACCATTCTGCAATGAGATGACAATAAATGTCTGCACTCAGTGACTGGTGAACCTGGTGAATGCGCTCGAACCTGGAAGCCAAGACACTGAATATAAATAAGGATTTAGAGACAGTAAAGGAATGGTGGGAGAGACGGAGAACGATATGGAAATAAAGGGCCAGGTATCATTATATTGAATTGGGTAGCAAACTCGACAGACCAAATGGACTACTGCACATCCTACTTTATAGCTTCCCAAGGTTAATCACAAGCTCTCAGATGTTCGGCAGGAGGTCTCTGCAGGGTCAACAGGACTGTGTTTCTCATTCCCTTTTTCCGATACCGAGGCTGGGGCCTGGTGTCCTGTCTGGTTTAATCCTTTAGACCTCGGAACAGTTTGATACAATAGAATGTCGAGTTTGGCGGATTCAGAGGTCATTGCAAAGTTGATCACATGTCTCTGTGTCTGCAGTCACGTTAAGGCCAGACCAGGAAAGCACGGGAGATTCACTTCCTGAAAGGACATTTGTGAAGCAAATTGGTGTGTACAATCGACATTGGCTTGAAGGTCACTATTTACGGACACCAGATTTTGCATCTTAATATTTTGTCAATTGTGTTTAACTTACACCAGCTGCCAGAGCATTAGCCTGGTCTGGATTAGTAATCCAGTGACCTTTCCACAGCAGCACCATCTCTACATGGGGACCTATCTGAAATCATACTGAGCAGGTTATTTCTGTGCTGCTTAATAACTCTGTCAAAAAGAACTCCCACCAATTTGACTGTCGAGGTGGGTCTGAGGGGGAGGTAACTGGCCAAATTGTAATTATAATCCTCTTAGGAACTGGACATAGTTGAGTAATTTTCCACATTACCAGGGAGATGTCAGAGTTGGATCTAGAATGAAAGAGCTTCCCCAGGGACACGGCTTGTTGTGCAGCACAAGTCTTCAGTCCTATTGCAGGAATGGTGTCAGGGACCATTGCCTTTTTTGTACGTACTGTGTTCAGCTGTTTCTTCATGTCACGAACATCAAATTGAATTGGTTGAAGACGGGCATCTGTGATTCTGTGGCGATCATGGCGAGGGTGAGGTGGATCATCAACTCAACACTTTTGGCTGAGGTTGGTGCAGCTACCACATCCTGGTCTTTTACACTGATGTACAGGATTGTTCAATTATTTAGGATGGGGATATTTGTGGAGCCCTTTCCACCATCATTTGTTGAATCATCCATCACCATTTATCACAGAATGTGACAGGATTGCGGAGCTTCGATCAGATCTGTTGGTCAAATGTGGTAGCTTTAATGGGTTAGCATCAGGTTTAGGTTCACGTGGTTCTGACCCAGTCATGTTCACCCACAGTCATTACTGAAACATAGATCGTATTGATGGCAATGGCAGACTGAGGAAGTTATTCGAGGCTAAAAGTTACAGGTTGTGGTTGAATGCTGATGTAGTCTACAGCACTACATAAATGCGCAGGTTTGAGCTTCAATATCTGCAATGCAATTCTGCTGTCTGTCCCTTAGTTCACATCGAGACCCATTCGCCCATCAGTTATGTACTCAGTGACCTACTCTGGTTTCTGGTGTGGTAACACTTCCATTTCCATACTTTCATTCTCCTGAGGGTCTCTCCCCGGATCAGGCTTTCAATCTGACACATTCTGCAAAACCAAGTAACTGATTTTAGTTCAATTGTTTAATTCACCTCAATTTTTTTCCTTGAGTAATAACATCTTCTGTGTTTAAAGTGAATGTTTTTCCTCTGTTTCTCTCCCTGACCATGATTAAGAGCTCTGCAGTGTCAGTGATGCCAGCCTTATGTAGTTTCAGAGCCAATGAATTCTCTGGATTCCCAATCATCTTCACCATATTGTATGTTTCCTCTTTTGGTTTGATGCCTTATCACTCATGGCTGCCTTGTCCTCCCATGAGTATGTTTCATCTCCTTTGGGAGAATTTCTGATATCCTCCGAAATATCCCCAGAAATTTCTGCTTTTGCTGCTCCATGGTCTGCCCTGCTCAGCTCCCTTTCCAATTAACTCTGGCCAGCTCCTCCTGAATGTCTTTGCAGTTACATTGCTCAATTATAATCACATTACATCTGGAAGAGAGCAATAGACATAAACCGAAAGAAGGAGCTTTGAGAGAAGGGACGCAAAGAATAATTGGTAAATTTCTTGACTAGATACAAAGAGAGAAAGAGTGCGACAACATACATGAGGAAATGTGAAAAATGAGAAAACTAGATCATTGAAAGAATTAGATGTACATCCCTCAATGTTTTGCCAATTCCTGTGTGCTGTGGTCCTTTGTACAGTGCATGGACAACAGAGTAATGTGTTCAAATGCTGGCTCTGATGCCAGACTTTTTATCTCCAATAATATGACAGACACTAGTTTTGAAAAGAACCCAACAGGCCAATATATTGAATTCTGATAGAAAGGGGATTAACTGAAATAATTTGGGACACCAGAAGCAAGAATTTATAACACACATCCTGATAAGAAGGAGAGATTGGAGTAGAGAATTCTAGAAAAGAAGGGAACGTTGAGAGAAGGGGAAACATATCACTTTAGATGAGGATCCAATAATGTTTTATACATTTTATACATCATATGCATCACTTTTCGTGTGTCTCCGTTGTTCATTTAGAATGTGTTGTGCACATGTGAAAAATGTTACATATCTGCACACACACATTATTTAAACAGTGTATATAAAATCATTTTCCGCCATTGAAATGGTCCTGTTGTCATGTTACCAGGATACACGAACAACAGCTGGCCACCAAAAGACATGAACCATTATCACTATGTTCCATACACACAGATAAAGAAGGGCACCACTTTGATTGGGACAATGCACACACACATACTAAGACACGCAAGGATGTTCTTAGAGGAATGGCAGCCTGAACAGAGTTCATCAAGAAACGCATCAATTTAGATCCTGTCTACCTTCTCTTGTAAACAAAAGAACTGGAAATGACATCCCCCATCTTAAGAATCCAAGACCTATAAATACAGAGGCGCGACATACCACCAGCACTTCAGCAGAGACTCAGAGACTCTCACTGATGATGTTACCTAGTCATAGTATCGAATCATCAGAAAACAAACCTTCAAGCACAGCGAGCTAATTTGCATATATAAAAACTGTTATTTTTCTTTTATTAATGGAATTTGGGAGTTCTTTGTCACTCATGTATTAACAGATTACGAGGTGAGGTGAGCTTTTTTGGGTTTGTGGTTTTAATTAACAGAAGGGCTCGAAATAGATGTCTTTACAGTTTGGGGCCCTGCTGTAAGGGACTTGGACAGATTTGAACAGATTTCGGGTACAAACTGTCCCAGTAAATTCCAACACGTTGCAATTAGTGACCTAGATCTTCAAATAAAACCAGTCGGAAAATCTGTTTAATTTTGTTTACTTGTGGTTGTTTAAATTAAAAGTGAGGGAAATGGCTTTTAACATTACTAAAGAGGTTCCCAGATTTGCCAAGAAAGTTTAGAAAGACAGAAGCAGGACATTTTTAGAATTAGCAAATAGGTTGGAATTGGGTTTAACCAGGGACAAAAGGAAACCAGAAATTATAATGGACTTGGTCAAGCACTTTGATGTATCAAAGAAACAGACAACTACAGTCGAGTTAGAAAAAAGATAAATTGCAGATATGGCAACTGAAGTTAGAAGATAAAGAAAGAGACGGAAACAGAGAGAGAAAAAAGAGAAGGAGAGGAAAAAGAAAGAGAGAGAGAATTTGAGATTCAGAATTTGGGAATTAGACAAGAAAGTTAAATTAACAGGATTGAGATGAAGGGAGAACGTCGGGATGTATACAACTATGTTAGTGCCTTGCCATATTTCGATGAGAAAAATGTCAAAACCTTTTTTACTTCATTTGAAAAAAATGACTCGGCAGATGACGTGTCCAGTGAACTTGTGGGTAATGCTCGTTCAGACTAAGCTGGTGGGCACAGCTGGTGAGGTATGTACAGCGCTGTCAGATGAGGTGTCAAGAGATTATGCAGATGACAAATTGGCTATTTTGATTGGCTATGAATTGGTATCAGAAGCATATAGACAGAGATTCATAAAAATAGAGATGGAACCAGGTCAGACTTATGTTAAGTTTGAAAGAATTAACTACAGTCATTTTGTTAGATGGGTGTTGGACCTAAAAATAGATAAGACCTGTGAGGCTCGAAGGGAGATTAATCTGCTGGAGAAGTTTAAAGACTCACTTCCAGAGATGGAAAGAATTCATGTGCACGAACTGAAAGTTCAAGAAGCGAGAAGCGTGGCAGAAATAGCAGGTAAATATGCATTGGTGCATGAGATGAAATTTAGCTTCCGGGAGAATTTACATGCAATGAGGGATAGAAATTGGGAGAAGGGAAGTTCACACATTACAAAGCAAACAGTAGCGCACAATAGTTTACCACAGGTGAAAAAAGAAGCCCAAAGGGGTTGAAAGGAGGTGAAAAGCCTCAGGTGTTCTCAGTATAAGGGAGTGGAACACATAATATGACAGTGCCGATGGTTTAAGAAGGGCACTAGGAAAAGGTGTTTTCATTGAAGTAAGCTGGGACACACTGTGATGGTCGCTGAAGGAAGGAACTTTGGGAAAGATGTCGCAGAAGAGGCTAAGCCCAGTGGCATTAGTGAAACTGGTAGAGGGGACCCCAAGTGGAGCCGAGGAGCTGCAGGAGAGTGCTCAGCCTCGGCAGGGGCTGGGTATGGAGTTAGTACCTGATCTCTGAAAGAATTCACCGCTGTAGATAAAGTTTACTCAGAAAGAACAGGGGGAGAAGGACAAGAAGTTATAATTTTGTGAGATACGGGATCTGCTCAGTCTCTAATAGTTGATAAGTGAGGCGCCAGAAAAGCACAACAGATCAGGCAGCATCCAAACAGCAGGACAATCGAATATCAGGCAGTAACCCATCGTCAGGAACATGGTGGGGGGACAATGGGGCTGAAAGATAAATATGAGGGTAGTAGCTGGGCTGGTGGGAGGGTCACTGGGAAGGCAATAAGAAGATGTCGGTGGGAGTAATAGTGATATGTCAGAGGGGAGGGTGGAGTCGGTAGGTGGGAAGGAAGATGGCCAGTTAGGGCGGTTCACGAGGGCAGTGCTAGGTTGAATGGTTGGATCTGCGAGAGGTTGGTGGAGAGGAGATTTGGAATTTGGTGAAGTCAACGTTGATGATGGTTCTAGTTTGAGGGTTCTAGTTGTCCTATCCACAACACCCTCCTCTCCGACATATCACCATCACATCGCACCTGCGTCTACCTACCGCCTTCCAAACTATCTTCCACCCAGTTCCACTCCCACCCTCCTATTTATTTCTCGGCCCCCTTCCCCCTCCCTTACACCACCCCTACTTTCCTGATGAAGAATTTATGCCTGAAACGTCAACTCTTCTGCCCCTCGGATGCTGCCTGGTTGGCTATGCTTTTCCAGCCCCACAATTTTCCACTCTCATCTGCAGCATCTGCAGCCCTCACTTTCTCTCGACCTCTAATAGTGAGAGATGAAAGTATTTTCACTCTTTCTGACATATTAATCAAGATCGTAACAATTTGTGGAATGGGGTTAGAAATTAAGTATTCCCTAGTGTAACATCAGGATGGAATGCCAATTCAAGGTTGGGGAAGTAACAGTGACAGTGAGTAACAGAGTGTCAGTTCCAGGAATACAGTTTGTTCTTGGGAACAATTTAACAGGATCCAAGGTGGGAGTGGCACCCCTTGTATTGGAGAAGGCAAAAGGAAAACAAAGGAATTGGGGAGTTAAAAGAAAAATACCCAGGAATTTTCCAGACTATATAGTAACAAGATTCCACTGTCATAAGTTAGAGCAGGAAGGAAAACCGAAATATAAAGCCAAAGGAGTTGATGTGCAGTGAACTGACACCCTGTTTGATGTCACGGTGCAGGAAAAACCTGAACAGGCAGAGGGTCAGGCAGCGGGGTTTAGTCCAGAAAGGGTAATGGTCTTACAACAGATATATACACATACATTCACACACACATACACATGCACACACACAGAAAAGGAATCAGAATATATTGTCGAACGTTATTAACTTAAAGATAGAATGCTAAATTTAAAATGGCGACCCCGATAGTTTACTGCAGAAGGGAAATGGGCCGAAGTGCACCAGATTGTGTTAGAGGTAGCGTACAGTGTTACGAGTAGCACATAAACTAACTGCAGGGGGTCACCTAGGTGTACTGAAGAATCAGGTTAAGGTACAGAGGCATTTCTACTGGCCTGGAATGCACACGAACGTGTTTTTTTTAATGTACATGTCAAACATTCTAAATGGTAGGTAAGTCACAGGCAGTAATAAAGCCAGCACCTTTGTTCCCAATTCCTGCATTCGAAGAACATTTCACGTAGGTTATGATGAGTTGTGTAGCTCCCCTATCTAAAATAAAAGTGGAAATGCCAGCCATAATGGATGTGTCTACCAGATTTCCAAAGGCAATTCTATTATGGAGTGTGAAGATAAAAGGGAGGTGGAGGAGTTGGTAGCTTTCTTTACTCACTGTGGGCTCCGCAGAGAGATTCAGTCATACCAAGGTCTCATTTTACCGCTCAGTTGTTTAAGGAAGTCATGGATAGCTTAGGCATACAGCAGTTTAAATCAAGGGCATCCCATCCTGAATCCCAGGGAGCCTTGGAAAGTTAGCATCAGACGCTGAAGACCATATTAACAGTGTACTGTCAGGATTACCGGAATGATTGGAATGAAGGTGTCTCATTGAATTGTTTGCCATTAGACAAAAAATATTTGTCCCAAATAAATCTACTCAGTTTACTTCCTTTGAGTTAATATTTGAAGTGAGAGGTCCTTTGGAATTAATTGAATATAAATTGACAGGACCGAAGTCAGAGATCTCACACTCGGATTATGTATGTGAGGTGAGGGAGAGATTAGATGGAGTAGGTGAGTTAGCTGAACAGCACCTGAAGGGCACAGCATAGAATGAAGCAAGTGGCAGATACTAACTCTGAAATTTTGACGATTTCCTGTGGGGATGACATATTAGTATTGCCACCAGTGATAGGAATTCCCTTCACAGCCATGTTTAGTCACTCAGGAACAGAGTGCTGGTCAGATGAACAAATTGTATAGTTTATCTGTATGATGTAGTGATCATTAGCAAGTGATTGAAAGCTCACATGTTACAGTTGGCAGAGCATGTTGAACGATTACAAGAAGCAAACTTGGTAATAAACTTAAAGAAAACAGAATTCGCAAAGGCAGAGGTGACGTTCTAGGGACATTATATTGGAAATGGAAGATTGACCCCATGGAACACAAAGACAAAGGGCTTTGAGGAATTTCCACAACCATCCTCGAAGATAGAGATGCTTCGATTTTTGGAACTGAGTGGATTCTATCGGAGGTTTGTTCCAAACTTCAGCAGCGTATTGGCACCACTGATGGATTTATTAAAGGAGAACACAGAATTGTGGTGAACAGAACAATGCCAGGAGGCATTTGAGAATTTTAAAGCAGGATTAATCACCGCACCAGTTTTAGCGACACCAAATATTTTGAAACCCTTTGAAAGTTCTATTTGCTTCTAGGGATATAGGGCTTGGAGATGTATTGATACAGAAAGGTTATGATGGATTTGAATGGCTAATTGGCTACTTGTCGAAAAAACACAATATCCACCAGAAAGAAAAATACAACATTCTCCATTATTGAAAAATAATGATTAAGTTTTGCACTGACCTGACAATATTTCAATGTTTATGTGACAAATAAATTGTCGGAGATGGTTGTGGACAACGACAAACCTCTCACGTTTTTTGGAATATTTAAAGACCAGAATATGAGAGGATTTCATTGGGGTCGTATCACACGAACTTTAAATTTACAAAATGTACATGCTGTGGATCCTAAAATGTGATAGCAGATGTGTTATCGCGGATTTAAAGGAAAAAGTTTAGATAAGATTTGACTTATTCCAGTTTAAATAGGTGTACAAAATTAATATCAATGACATAACTGAGATTAATACTTTTGTATTTCATAATAATGGGATTAAGAATTAGAGGAAAAGAAACGAAGCCATCTTTTCATTCTGATGATTAATTTTTTTTTCTGAAGAAGGGAGGTCTTATGAAGCCGAAAGTATGTATGGGCACTTTAAAATAGAACGGGTTTTGTTGAATAGAAAGTACAGCACCGATGCCAGCTAAATGTCAGATTGTTCCATATGTCACAATTAGCTGGGAAATGGAGTCCTGAGTTTTGGTTGCTGTTTTCACAATAATTCAAATACAACCAAAGAGTTTAAATAATGATCAGGATACCAGAAGCCAACGGAACTTGAATATTATTGTTTGGACATCTGGAAAGCAATCAAGTTATGAGAATTGTTGTATCATGGGGAGTATATAAACCCAGCATTTGAACACTAGAGGGAGAGCCATTGCCATCCAACAGCAGAGTAACTGCTGTAGAGCAGGAGTGATAACTGACCATCTCAAACACTCTATCAAAGATACATGTTCATGTAAACCTACTTGCAATAAAAAAAACATGACCCAGGGAGATCAGCAGCTGGAAGAGTGAACACAGCAGAGAAGATAGAGACTGTATGGTCTTGAGATTGTAATGTTTAATATGTGGGCTGTTGGAACAGAATATTTTTACAGAGTTGGAGTCAGATAGTAAGTAGCTAAGAAAAGAGGAGCTTGTAATTGTCAATAGTTGTTGTTTAGTGTTCACTATTAAGGTTAAGAAACTAACTTGTTAATTTTTGTTTAAATAGTGGAATGTAGGAGATCTGTATCACTCATATTTTAACAGATTACAAGGTGAGGCGAGCTTTTCTGGGTGTTTGGGTTTAATTTACAGAAGGGTTTCGACTCTACCTTGTAAATGTCCATCCACGCTAACCCCAATTCCCTGCAGTTGGCCCATATCCTTCCAGTCCTTTCCTATCAACATATTTATCCAAATGCTTTTGAAATGTTGTTAATGTATCTCCTTCAATCACACCTGCGGGCAGCTCATCCACGTACCAGCCTCTGTGTAAAGAACTGGCCCCTCAAGTTCCCTTTTATTCCTTCCCCATTAACCTTAAACTGATCCTCTCTCGTCCTCGATTCTCTAAACCTTGGAAAAAGAGTGAGAGCATTAACCCCACCATCATGATCTGATTCAGCTCTATAAGGACTCCCTCAATTTCCTACATGCTAAAGAAAAGGTCCTAGCTTGTCCAACCTCTCCCTATAACTCAGACCATTGGGTCCTGGCAACGTCTTTGTAAATTTCTTCTGCATTATTTCTAATTTAATAGCATCCTCCCTATAACAACGTGACAAAACTGAACACAATACTCCAAGTGCGGACTTACCAAAGTCCTGTGTAACTGCAACATAAATTCCCAACTTCTATACTCAATGTCCTACCTGATGAAGGCCAATGTGCCAAAAGACTTCTTCACTGCCCTGTCTACCTGTGACTCCACTCTCAGAGTACCGTGCACCTGAACTCCAAGGTCTCTCTGCCCACTACACCCTTGAAGATCCTCCCATTCACCATGAGACTCCTACCTTGATTTGAGTTCCCAAAATGTAAGACATCACGTATCGATATTAAATTCCATTTGCCATTTCTCGGCCCACTTTCCCACCTGATTAAGGTCCTGCTGCAATTTCTGATAAACTTCCTCACTGACCATGCTCCCACTTGCTTCAGTGTCATCTGCAAACTTACTAATCATAACTTGTACATTCTCAACCAAATCATAGATAACAAACAGCAATGGACCAAGCCTCCGGTCTGACAAACAACCTTCCACTCAACCCTCTGCTTCCTACCATCAAGCCAACTGTGTATCCAATTGGCCAGTTCCCCCCTGCATTCTACGAGATGTTACCTTCCTGAGCAGCTGCTATGTGGAACCATATCAAAGGCCTTACTGAAATCCACAGAGACTACATCTACCATTCTGCCCTCATCAAACATCCTGGTAACTTCATCAAAGGACTTTAAGAAATTTGGGAAGCATGATCTGCCACTCACAAGTCTATGCTGACTGCTTCAAATCAAATCCTGTGTACATAATGGGTGCAGTCAATGGTATGCTGTCCTTCATTGTAAGATGATTCAAGTACATAAGTAAAGCCATCTTCCTGCTGTTGTGTAGCCTTGCTGAGACAACATTTGGTGCACTCTCTACAGATTTGATGTCCTTTGTAAGGAATGATCTCCTTACCACAGACACGGGTGATGGTAACATGAGGATAGAGTGAATAAGCTGAGTGTTTAATCTGTAGAGCTGTGAGAGATGAAGAAATGGTGACGCTGAAACACGAGGAGTGGCAGCGATCACTTATTTCCAAAAGACACATTGACAGGGAGAGAAGTTCCATACTTTACCCAGAATTGATTGGTTTGATTTATTGTCACGTGTACCTCAGTACAGGGAAATACTTTATTTATGAGCAGTGGAGGCAGATCTCAGTAAGCATGGCCAGACAGATCATAGGGTGGAAATAGACTTGGACAGAGTAAGGCATACAGGTTACACTGAACAGGACGTGCCCTAGACAATGTCAACATGAACAAGATCAGCATTATTTGAACTTAGAGAGTCCATTCATCAGTCTAACGTGACTTTCCTAATAGTTTATATGTCTTAATTAACTCTCCCCACGTCACTGTGCAGTCGGTGAGTGAACCCTGTACTGAACGTCAGGTTAATTACAATCCCCAACAGCAGCCAGAATACCTCCGTCTAAAACAGGTATCCATTCCCAATAACTTCCGCCCTACATAGAGAACACCAGGCTGGCTTCTCGGAGATGGAAGATGCCTTCTTGAGACTTCACACAAGGCATATGGCTTCCCTCTTCACCACTAGAAAACCACGTTAAAGTCCCACATGTGTATCATAAGCAACAGAGCCAAGAGGAACAACGTGGAACAGTCTGTTTGTGCAGCCTCTGCCCCACTTGTTCATCATGTTGGAGCATCAATTAGGAGACACATAAGACTGCCGATGCTGGAGATCAGAGTAGAGCATCAATTGCTGGAAAAGCACAGCGGGTCAGGCAGCATCAGGAATCAGCAAAAATTACGTCATTCTGCCCCTGTGTAAGCGCATTGAGGTGGGAATGGCCTCCTACTGTTCCTGTATAAGGGACTCAAGGGAGTGATTGGCTTCAACCTCGTCCGATTGGACAGGGCCAAGGCCCTGTCTGGGTTACCCCTGGTTCCTGTTTGACAGCTCATTGTACTGACTAGTATGACAATGTTGCATCTTTAAGAGGTTATTTTGTCCGTGTTTCTTTTAAGAGAGAGATTGAACGATCGTTACAAAGCTGGGTAGTAAAGACCACTTGAGTAACAGCTAGGGAGGCCTTGTGTTTATTTTAATGCAGCCTGAATGGGTGTGGCCAGCTCTCACAGATTAGGATCTCTGGGTTTTGGTTTCTCAGTAACATCAGAAACTATTGGGGTCTTCACAGAGTTGGAAGCTTCAGTGAATGTCTCCTGGTTGCAACCCTCTCTGAAACTTCTCTTGATGCTGTTTTTAATTCCTGGATTGGAGAAATATTTGTGACATTCTGTGTCTGAATATTCCTGTTAAGCTGTTATTCTGTTAAGCTGTCCAATAGAATTACGTTATGCTAAATTCCTCTTTCTTTGGTTTCATTTTCTCTTTCGTGTTTAAGTAGATCGTGTTTTGCTTCACCGAGTAGTTTGACCATTCACATTGCATCTGGAACAGACACTTTGCATTTCCTTTAAAATAAGAAAACATTAGACTCTAGGCTATTGCCGTCAAATACTTTCGAGGGGCTCTGGTGTGGCCCATCACACCAGACTCCTTCTCTTCCTGAGTAATAGGCTGGAGGCACTGAATGGGCTGTCCCTGTTCATCTCCAATAGTGTCAATGGGCTGAATGACTTCCTCATATTACTGTGAAACCAGCGTGAGGTATTGAATGAACTCTTGTTTTACTGTGGCAATGTGCAGTGCCCGCCAGTGCTGTTACATGAATGTTACGGACCATTTAACCACACAAGTCTCAATGGAGTCTGGATCCTGCTACACATGGAAAAAGACCAGTTCAGGAGTTGACGGGGGACAAAATGTTCTGAACATTGTGGAATCTTCAGCGACCATCCCCAGTTCTGATCTTATGGTGGGGAAGGTGGGAGCGGGGAGACATTGATGAAGCAGCTGAAGGTGTTTGTGAAGAGGAAGCTCCCCTGAGGATCTCGCACAGAGGTGACCCAGGACTGAGATGATGATTATCTTCCTTTGTGCCATGTTTGACCCCAAACACTGGAGAGGTTACTCTGATTCACATTAAGTTCAGATTTGTTAAGCTCCTTGATGTCAACAGAAGTCAACCACTGCCTTGATATTGGGGTCAGTCATTTTTACCTGAACCCTTGTCTCAATCTCTTTGGTTCACATCAATAGGCCATGATATAGGAGCAGCAAGTGTTTTCTTCAAACAGGTGGGATTGAATGTCAGGATTTCTCTCCTCAAGGGTGTTCGGGAAGCTGGATGACTAAACGTATTTGAAGAGGAGGTGTATGGACATTAACCTGTCAGAGAGTTGAGGGCTATGAATAATTGGATATGAAAGAAAATTTGAGACGAAGAGCAGATCAGTCACGATCTTAAAGAAGGGCAAGGCAGGCTTGGGGAGTGAACAACCTGCCCCTGTTTCTGATGTTCTCCCATTCTGTTATTGGAAAGTTAGTGGGTGTTATTTTCATGAATGATCTGTTTTTGAATGTTGCAGACAGGGAGACCAGAGGATTTTGTGAGCCATCCCTGAGTGAGGTATGGGGGAGGCGGGGGGCAGCTGTATTCACACTGAATCTGAGTGTACAACATAACTAACAAATGAAGCACAAGTTACAGAGAAGGGAAGCTCTGTGAAGAGAGATGAGGGGTCTCTTTCGTACCCAGCCTGGGTTTTCCAATTACATTTCCCAACTCACTTCAAACCGCGTGGGACAGTACTGAGGGGCTGAATGGTCTCCTGTGTTTCTGTGTAACATCTTATAGGAGTAAGTAACCTCCAACTGCTCCTGTCTAGCAGGTTTGAGGGGCTGAATGGAACACAGGAACATTGGACTGAGGAGCAGGAGTGTGTCATTAGATACTTTGAACCTTCTCCACCAGGCACTAAGTTCGTGGATGATCAGGTTGTGGTCTCAGCCCCACTTTCCTGTCTGTATCCCATTATGCATGACTCACTTCTTTGTCAAATATTTATCTAACGCAGCTTTCAATCAATGTGAACATAGAGAAACGATAACCTTCCACTGAAGAGAATTCTGACTGGAAAGGTCCTTTCAGAATTATTTGTCATCCCTCTTATAGAATCAGAGAGTCAGGCAGAATGGAAACAGACCCATTAATCCATTCTGTTCACTCCGATCAGTTATCAAATCTGATTTCGTCCCATTTGCCAGTATTTGGCCAATAATCCTCCTGTGATTGTACCCGCCTTGACCACTTCCTCTGACTGCTCTTTCGGTCCACACATCACTCTCTGTGTGAAATATTTGCCTTCAGGTCTCTTCTAAATCATTTACCCTCTCACCTCCAACCTATGCTGTCTTGTTCTGGACTCCCCTATCCTTGGGAGCAGAACATGGCTGTTCAGAATATCCATGCCCCTGATGATTTTATAAACCTCTATAATGTTGCCTCTCAACCTCTGACACTCCAGGGGGAAACACCTCAACGTAATCAGCCTCTCCCAATAGCTCAAGCCTCCAGTCCTGGAACATCCATGCAAGTCATTTCTGCAGAAAACCGAGTTGTACGCAGTATTCTTAAAGTGGTCTCACCAACATCTTGTGCAGATGCACCATACCACCACAACTCCTATACTCAATACTCTGACTGATTAAGGCAAATGTGCCAAATGTGTTCAGCACCATTCTGTCTACCTGCGACTCACTGCTGCAGGTAATCATGTACGTAAACATCAGAAAGTTAACATGATGGTAGTGCCAGCAGATAGGAGGACCAGTGATACATTGATCATTATTGAGATTAGATTGTGTTGGAAACATGAGCTTAACATGTCAGGAAGTGAAATTAAATCAATTGGTTCAGGGTGGGTTATATACAAAATAACAGATAGCCCGGAGTGAGTTCCAGACTGGAATCTAATCGAGAGTTTCGGGTGGTTAATATACAGAATACCAGATACCCCAGAGTGAGTTACAATCTGGAATCTAATCAAGGGGTTCAGGGTGGTTTATATTCAGAATAACAGATAGCCTGGAGTGAGTTACAGCCTGGAATCCATGGACCTGGGTTAGGATCTATCCTGTCTATACCTGACATATGCTTCCTTCTTTTTCTGAACCAAACCCTCAATTTCTTTAGTCAGCCAGCATTCCCTATAACTACCAGCCTTCCCTTTCAACCCTGACAGGAAGTTACTGCCTGGAATCGAATCAAGGGGTTCAGAGTGGTTTATATACAGAACAACAGGTAGCCCAGAGTGAGGTACAGCCTGGAATCGAATTGAGGGGTTCAGGGAGGTTTATACACAGAACACCAGGTAGCCCAGAGTGAGTTACAGCCTGGAATCGAATTGAGGGGTTCAGGGAGGTTTATATACAGAATAACAGATATTCTAGGGTGTGTTACAGCCTGGAATCTAATTGAGGGCTTCAGGGTGGTTTATATGCCGAATTTTGGATACCCCGGACTGAGTTACAGCCTGGAATCTAATTGAGGGTTTCAGGGTGGTTTATATGCAGAATAACAGATACTATGGACTGAGTTACAGCCTGGAATCTAATTGAGGGGTTCAGAGTGGTTTATCAACAGAATAACGGATACGCCGGAGTGATTTACAGCCTGGAATCGAATTGAGGTGTTCAGGGTGGGTTATATACAGAATAACAGATAGCTCAGAGTGAGTTACGGCCTGGAATCTAATCGAGGAGTTCAAGGAGGTTAGTATACAGAATAACAGATAGCCCGGCGTGTGTTACTGCCTGGAATCAAATCAATGTCTGTTCACTTTAAGATAGGACGGATTTTGCTGAATCGAAAGTACAGCCACAGATGCCAGCTAATGGTCAGACTGTTCCAAATGTAACAATTAACTGGGAAATGGAAGCCTGAGTTTTGGTTGCTGTTTTGACAGCAATCAACTGCAATCAAAGACTTTAAATAATGCTCATAATATCAGAAGCCAATGGAATTTGAATATTATTGTTCGTACACCTGGAAATCAATCAAATTATGAGAATTATTGTATCATGGGAAGTAAATAAACCCAGCATTTTGAAAATAGAGGGAGAGCCGCTGCCAACCAACATAGAGCAACTGCTGTAGAGCAGGAATGCTAACTGACCATCTCAAACACTCTCTATCAAAGACACATGTTCATGTAAAACTTACTTGCATTAAAAATAAAACATGACCAAGGGACACCAGCAGCTGAAAGAGTGAACACAGCGGGGAAGATAGAGACTGTGTGGTCTTGAGATTGTAACGTTTAATATGTAGGTTGTTAGAACAGTATTTTTTTTACAGAGTTGGAGTCAGATAGTAAGTAGTTAAGAAAAGAGGGGCTTGTATTTGTGAATAGTTGTTGTTTGGTGTTCACTATTAAAGTTAAGAAACTAACTTGCTAATTTTTGTTTAAATAGTGGAATGTAGGAGATCTGTGTCACTCATATGTTAACAGATTACGATGTGAGGCGAGCTTTTCTGGGTGTTTGGTTTTAATTAACAGAGGGGTTTGACTCCACCTTGTAAATGTCCATTCACACTAACACCATTTCCCTGCAGTTGGCCCATATCCTTCAAGTCCTTTCCTATCCACATATTTATCCAAAGGACACTGTTGCTGATGTGAATATTGAGTCGCAAGTGATTAGAAGGGATGGCCTTGAGGTACGTAGGGAAGAGGTCTGGGGAATACTGGAACGGATGAAAATAGATAAGTCCCCTGGGCCTGATGGCATTTATCCTAGGATCCTCTGGGAAGCTCGGGAGGAGATAGCGGAGCCATTGGCCTTGATTTGTATGTCGTCGTTGTCTACGGGAATAGTGCCAGAAGACTGGAGGATAGCGAATTTGGTCCCCTTGTTCAAGAAGGGGAGCAGGGACAGCCCGAGGAACTATAGGCCAGTGAGTCTCACTTCTGTTGTGGAGAAAGTCTTAGAGAGAATTGTAAGGGATAGGATTTATGAACATCTGGATAGGAATAATGTGATCAAGGATAGCCAGCATGATTTTGTGAACGGCAGGTCGTGCCTCACAAACTTTATTGAATTCTTCGAGAAGGTGACTAAGGAGGTGGACGAGGGGAAAGCATTAGATGTCGTGTTTATGGATTTTAGCAAGGCATTCGATAAGGTAACCCATGGCAGGCTAAAGCATAAACTACGGAGGTATGGCATTGAGGGTGCATTAGAGGTTTGGATTAGGAATTGGCTGGCTGGAAGGAGACAGAGGGTAGTAGTTGATGGTATAGGTTCATCTTGGAGCGCAGTTACTAGCGGTGTTCCACAAGTATCTGTTTTGGGACCATTGCTGTTTGTCATTTTGATAAATGACCTGGAGGAGGGGCTTGAAGGCTGGGTGAGCAAGTTTGCGGATGACACGAAAGTCGGTGGAGTTGTGGACAGCGAAGAAGGATGTGGCAGGTTACAGCGGGATATAGATAAGTTGCAGAGCTGGGCAGAAAGGTGGCAAATGGAATTCAATGTAGCTAAGTGTGAAGTCATTCATTTTGGTAGGAGTAACACGTAGATGGATTACTGGGCTAATGGTAGACTACTTGGTAGTGTGGATGAGCAGAGGGATCTTGGTGTCCATGTACACAGATCTCTGAAAGTTGCCACCCAGTTAAATAGTGCAGGGAAGAAGGCATATGGTGTACTGGGCTTTATTGGTAGAGGAATTGAGTTCCGGAGTCCTGAGGTCATGTTGCAGTTGTATAAGACTCTGGTGCGGCCTCATCTGGAGTATTGTGTGCAGTTTTGGTCGCCATACTATAGGAAGGATGTGGAGGCATTGGAACGAGTGCAGAGGAGGTTTACCAGGATGTTGCCTGGCATGGTAGGAAGATCGTATGAGGAAAGGCTGAGGCACTTGGGGCTGTTCTCATTGCAGAAAAGAAGGTTTTGGGGTGATTTGATAGGGGTGTACAAGATGATTAGGGGTTTAGATAGTGAGAACCTTTTTCCGCGAATGAAGTCAGCTGTTACTAGGGGACACAGCTTTAAATTAAGGGGTGGTAGGTATGGGACAGATGTTAGGGGTAGATTTTTTACTCAGCGGGTTGTGAGTTCATGGAATGCCCTGCCAGTAGCAGTGGTGGACTCTCCCTCTTTATGGTCATTTAAGCGGGCATTGGACAAGCATATGGAGGTTATTGGGCAAGTGTAGGTTAGGTAGGCTTCGGTCGGCGCAACATCGAGGGCCGAAGGGACTGTACTGCGCTGTACTTTTCTATGTTCTATGTTCTATGCTTTTGAAATGTTGTTAATACACCCCCCCCCCCCCCCAGCCACATCTGCTGGCAGCTCATCCACAAACCAGCCCTCTGTGTAAAGAAGTGGCTCCTCAGGTTCCCTTTTATTCCTTCCGCTTTAACCTTAAACTGATCTCCCCTCGATTCTCCAAACTTTGGAGAAAGACTGAGAGCATTCACCCTATCCATGTCCCTCATGATCTTATACAGCTCTATAAGGTCCCCCCTCAGTCTCCTACACTCTAAAGAAAAGTTCCGAGCTTGTCAAACCTCTCCCTATAACTCAGACCATTGGGTCCCGGCAACGTCTTTGTAAATTTCTTCTACACTCTTTCTAATTTCATTATATCCTCCCTATAACAAGTTGACAAAACTGAACACAATACTCCAAGTGCGGCCTTACCAAAGTCCTGTGTAACTGTAACATAAATTCCCAACTTCTATACTCAATGTCCTGCCTGATGAAGGCCAGTGTGTCAAAAGCCTTCTTCACTGGCCTGTCTACCTGTGACTCCACTCTCAGGGAACTTTGCACCTGAATTCCAAGGTCTCTCTGCCCACTACACCCCTTAAGGCCCGCCCATTCACCGTGAAACTCCTACCTTGATTTGAGATTCCACGCTGCAAGACCTCACACATCTATATTAAATTCCATTTGCCATTTCTCAGCCCACTTGCCCACCTGATTAAGGTCCTGCTGCAATTTCTGAGAAACTTCCTCACTGATCATGCTCCCACTTATTTTAGTGTCATCTGCAAACTTACTAATCATACCTTGTACATTCTCAACCAAATCATAGATAACAAAAAGCTATGGACCCAACCTCCAGTCTAACAAGCATCCTTCCACTAAACCCTCTGCTTCCCATCAACAAGCCAACTGTGTATCCAATTGGCCAGTTCCCCCAATATTCTACGTGATGGAACCTTCCAGAGCAGCCTGCCATGTGAAACATTATCAAAGGCCTTACTGAAATCCATAGAGACTACATTTACCGCACTGCCCTCCTCAACATTCTTGGTCACTTCACCAGAGGATTCTAAGAAATTTGGGAATTGATCTCCCAATCACAAGTCTATGCTGACTGCTCTGAATCAAACCCTGTGTAAGTAATGGGTGCAGTCAATGGTATGCTGTGCTTCATTGTAAGATGATCCGAGTACATCAGTAAAGCCATTTTTGTAGAGCCTTCCTGAGAGAGCATTAGGGGGACTCTCTACAGATTTGATCTCCTTTGTAAGGAATGATCTCCTTACCACAGACACGGGTGATGGTAACATGAGGATAGAGTGAATAAGCTGAGTGTTTCATCTGTCGTGCTGTGAGAGATGAAGAAATGGTGACGCTGAAACACGAGGAGTGGCAGCGATCACTTATTTCCAAAATAGACATTGGCAGGGAGAGAAATTCCATACTTTACCCAGGATTGATTGGTTTGATTTATTGTCACGTGTACCTCAGTACAGGGAAACACTTTATTTATGAGCAGTGGAGGCAGATCATAGTAAGCATGGCCAGACAGATCATAGGGTGGAAATAGACTTGGACAGAGTAAGGCATACAGGTTACACTGAACAGGACATGCACTAGACAAGATCAACATGAAGAAGATCACCATTATTTGAACTGAGAGCATCCATTCATCAGTCTAACGTGACTTTCCTAATAGTTTATATGCCTTTACTAACTCTCCCCACGTTATTGTGCAGTCGGCGTGTGAACTCTGTACTGAACATCAGGTTATTCATAATCCCCAACAGCAGCCACAATATCTTCCATCTGAAACAGGTAGCCATTCCCACCAGCTTCCGCCCTACATAGAGAACACCAGGCTGTCTTCTTGGAGATGGAAGATGCCTTCTTGAGACTTTGCACTAGACATATGTCTTCCCTCCTCACCACTAGAAAACCATGCTAAAGTCCCACATGTGTATCATGAGCAACGAAGCCAGGAGGAACAACGTGGAGCAGTCTGTCTGTGCAGCCTCTGCATCATGTTAGAGCATCAATTAAGAGACAGTGAGGACTGCTGATGCTGGAGATCAGAGTAGAGAGTCGATTGCTGGAAAAGCACAGCAGGTCAGGCAGCATCCTTGAAGCAGGTGAATCGACGTATTGGGCATAAGACATTCATCAGGAATCAGCATCAATTCCCTCATTCTGCCCCTGTGTAAGTGCATTGAGGTGGGAATGGCCTCCTGCTGTTCCTGTGTAAGTGACTCAAGGGACTGACTGGCTTCTTCCTCGTCCAATTGGACAGGGCCAAGGGCCTGACTGGGTTACGCCTGGTTCCTGTTTGACAGCTCATTGTACTGACTAGTATGACAATACTGCAGCTTTAAGAGGTTATTTGGTCGGGGTTTCTTTTATGAGAGAGATTGAACGATCATTACCAAGCTGGGTAGTTAAGACCACTTGAGTAAACAGCGAGGGAGGCCTTAGGTTAATTTTAATGCAGCCTGAATGAGTGTGGCCAGCTCTCACAGATTAGGATCTTTGGGTTTTGGTTTCTCAGTGACATCAGAAACTATTGGGGTCGCCACAGAGTTGGAAACTTCAGTGAATGTTTCCTGGTCGCTACCCTCTCTGAAAGTTCTCTTGATGCTGTTTTTAATTCCTGGATTGGAGAAATATTTGTGACATTCTGTGTCTGAATATTCCTTTTTGCCAAGGGCTGTGTTTATGGGATTTCCCTATGTTGGAACAGTTCATTAGTAATAGTTCCTAGATCTATTATTCTGTTAAACTATCCAATAGAATTACGTTATTCTAAATTCCTCTTTCTGTGGTTTTATTTCTTCTTTCGTATTTAAGTAGATGGTGTTTTGCTTCACACCGAGTAGTCTGACCAGTCACATTGCATCTGGAACAGACACTTTACATTTCCTTTAAAATAAGAAAACATTCGAGTCTAGGCTATTGCCGTCAAATATTTTCGAGGGGCTCTGGTGTGGTCCATCACACTAGACTCCTTCTCTTCCTGAGTATTAGGCTGGAGGCACTGAATGGGCTGTCCCTGTTCTTCTCCAATAGTGTCAATGGGCTGAATGGCTTCCTCATATTCCTGTGAAACCAGTGTTAGGTGATGAATGAATTCTTATTTTACTGTGGGAATGTGCAGTGTCAGGCAGTGCTGTTACATGATTGTTACTGATACTTTAACAGCACAAGCCTGAATGGAGTCTGGGTCTTGCTGCACATGGACACAGACCAATTCAGGAGCCGACGGGGGACAAAACGTTCTGAACATTGTTGAATCTTCAGTGACCATCCCCACTTCGGATCTTATAGTGAGGAGGGTGAGGGTGGGGAGACATTGATGAAGCAGCTGAAGATATTTGTGAAGATGAAGCTACCCTGAGGATCTCCCACAGAGGTGACCCAGGACTGAGATGATGATTATCTTCCTTTGTGCCATGTTTGACCCCAAACACTGGAGAGTTTGATCTGATTCCCAATAAGTCCAGTTCCTTGATGTCAACAGATGTCAACCACTGCCTTGATATCAGGGCCAGTCATTTTTACCTGAACCCTTGTCTCAACCTCTTTTGTTCACATCAATAGGCCATGATATAGGAGCAGCAAGAGTTTTCTTCAAACAGGTGGTATTGAATGTCAGGATTTCTCTCCTCAAGGGTGTTCGGGGAGCTAGATGACTGAACGTATTTGAAGATGAGGTAGATGGAAATTGACCTGTCAGAGAGTTGAGGGCTATGAAGAATTGGATATGAAAGAGGATTTGAGACCAAGAGCAGATCAGTCAGAGGAACACCTATGCAAGGTATTCACCAAAAACGGACACCCTCGCAATTTCATCAACAGATGCCTAAGGGAGAGACAACGGAACGAGGACATGCCACAACCCAAAGGACTAGCCACACTACCATACATCAGGAGCATTTCTGAACTGACAGCCAGACTACTGCGACCACTAGGACTCATAACAGCACACAAACCAACAGCCATGCTCAGACAACAACTCACCAGAACGAAGGACCCGATACCCAACATGAGCAAAACTACTGTAGTGTACAAAATCCTATGCAAGGACTGCACAAAACACTACATCGGACAAACAGGAAGACAGTTAACTATCCGTATACATGAACACCAACTAGCCACGAAACGACACGACCAGCTATCCTTAGTAGCCACACACACAGACGACAAGCAACATGAATTCGACTGGGACAACACTACCATTATAGGGCAAGCCAAACAGAGAACAGCCAGGGAATTCCTAGAGGCATGGCACTCATCCACAGACTCTATCAACAAACACATCGACCTGGACCCAATATACCGGCCACTACAGCGGACAGCTGGAACTGACAACCGGAAGCGGCAGAGACAGGCCACTATAAATGCCGGAGGAAACAGCACAGAAGCGCTTCACAGGAGGCTCCCAAGCACTGAGGATGTCACCTAGACAGGGGACGAAACGTTTGTAAGACAAAATCCCAGCTCAGCGAACAGAACCACAACAACATAAAACATTGAACACGCACACAAAATCACACATAAACGTGCATACACAGACACACAGAATCACACACACAGAGATACAGACTCCTTCCAGAAGCTGTCTCCATTTCCTACCTTACAATGGAATTCATGTTATAATGATGCATTCATGCAGGACAAGAAACAGCTTTTGAGACTTTCCCCATTGTGACAGGAATTCAGCCCCAATCTGAAACTTGGAGATATGTAACAGGACAGAAATGTACAGCAGCTTTCTGTGTTCCTGCTCCCAATGTAACATTTGACCATTTAGTTTATCTTGTCTTCGGTCTAACATCCAACAAGGATCACTACACAGATCCAATAACAGATCCCCAGGAGTGAATTCCAGACTGGAATCTAATTGAGGGGTTTAGGGTTTACATACAGCATATGAGATACCCAGGAGTGAGGGACCGACTGGAATCTAATCGAGGGGTTCAGGGTGGTTTACATACAGAATAACAGATAACAAGTCGTGAGTCACAAAATCGCAGAGTTATACAGTCATAGAGATGTACATCATGGAAACAGACCCTTTGGTCCAACCCGTCGATGCAGACCAGATATCCTAACCTACTCTAGTCTCTTTTTCAAGCACTTGGCCCATCTCCCTCCAAACCTTCCCATTCATATACCCATCGAGCTGAATTTTAAATGTTGCAATTGTACTACCCTCCACCACTTCCTCTGACAGTTCATTCCATTCATGGACCACCCTCTGAGTGAACAAGTTGCCCCTTAGGTCTCTTCCATATCTTTCCCCTCTCACACTAAACCTCTGCCCTCTAGTTCTGGACTCCCTACCCCAAGGAAAACACTTTGTCTATTTATCCTATCCATGCCTGTCATGATTTTATAAACCTTGATAAAGTCACCCCTCAGCCTCTGATGCTCCAGGGAAAACAGCCCCAGCCTATTCAGCCTCTCCCCGTGGCTCAAATCCTCCAAACCTGGCCACCTCCTTGTAAATCTTTTCTGAACCCTTCCAAATTTCACAACATCCTTCCGATAGGAAGGAGACCAGAATTGCATGCCATATTCCAACAGTGGCCTAACCCATGTCCAGTCCAGCCACAACATGACCTCTCAATGCCTATACTCAAAACACTGACCAATAAAGGAAAGCAAACCAAACGCTGCCTTCATTATCTTATCCACCTGCCACTCTACTCTCACGGAGCTACGAACCTGCACTTCAAAGTATCTGTGTTCAGCAACACTCCCTCAGACCTGACGATTAAGTGTATAAGTCCTGCTCAAATTTGCTTTCCCAAAATGCAGCACCTCATGTTTATCTAAATTGAACTCCATCAAGTGGAATAGAAGTGAAGGTTTTGGGGTGTTTTTGAAACATGCCAGTCACACATAGATGGAAGTGAGTTACACGTTGGAATCGAATCGAGAGGGTTCCAGGTGATTCATATAATCCCGACAGTGGGGAAACAAGCCCTTCAGCCCAACAAGACCACACTGACCCACAGAAGAATAACCCATCCAGACCCATTTCCCCACATTTACCCCTGACTAATGCACCTAACATACACATCCCTGAATACCATGGGCAATTTTAACAGATGAATGGTAAACCGTTTGTGTATTGCCATAATATAATCAATATTACATACACACACACACACACACACACACACACACACACACACACACACACACACACACACACACACACACACTCCAATTTTAACTTGAAAGAACGTTGTCCAGATATTCATGGAACTCACGACAAAGGGAAAATTGCAAGATTGTTCAAAACAGTATTCTGCTTCTGAAGATATTGTACTCACACAGCTGCTAGCAATGGGATTTCATCCTGGGAGAATTGAATTTGGCTGAATTCCCTTTGCTTTCGGCAGTGAGTAAATTCCAATGTATTCTGGTCAGGGAGCACCCAAAGGGTAGCACGATGGTTAGCACTGCTGCCTCACAACACCAGGGACTTTGGTTCGACTCTAGCCTGGGTGTGTGGAGTTTGTACGTTCTCCCCGTGTCTGTGTGAGCTTCCAGTTTCCTACCACAGCTCAAAGTGTGTAGGTTAGGCTGATTGGTCATGCTAAATTGTCTGTAGTGATCAAGGATTTCTAGGTTCGGTGCATTAGTCAGGGGTAAATGTAGGGGAATTTTTTGGGAAGGTTAGTATGGACTTGTTGGGCCGAAGGACCTGTTTCAACACTGCAGGGATTCCATAAAAATAAGAAAGGTAACGATGAGTTTAGAGTATTTTTTTAGCTCGCACACATTGCTGTGATGAGGAACATTGAAGGAGAGAGAGTGCAATAGGCCATTCCTTCTCAGGCAGATTACATTTTCTCCCTCTCTGAGCTGAATCACACAGTAATGTCATCTTCTCCCAAACTGGACCATGGGAGGTCTCCTTGTACATTGTCCAAACTTCCTTGTACATTGTCCAAACGATGTCTCCATCACATTCCCTGTTCCATGTAGGTGCATCATTGCTGTTGTCATGTACAGAGACAGACCCGTAGCAGAAAATGATCTTGGTCGATTTGAAGATATGTTTATATATCCCTGCGTCATTAAAAATTAAAATTGTTTAAGTTATTCAGAATACTTGTGTTAAACTGAATGCATTTTTAAAAGAAATACAGAAATTGCTGGAAAACCTCGGCAGGTCTGTCAGCATCCAGATGCCTTTTACATGCTGTAGTTGTACCAGCCTCCACCACTTCCTCTGGCAGCTCATTCCATGTGCACGCCACCCTCTGTGTGAAATGGTGCCCTTTCGGCCGCATCAAAACCTTTTCCCTCTCAATTTCCACCAATGCCCTCTAGTTTTGGACGCCCCAAACCTGGGGAAAAACCCCTGACTACTCACCCTACCTATGACCGTTCTGATTTTATAAACCTTTACTGATGCAAAATGTGACTCCAATCAACACGAATGGCTGTACTTTCAGTCATCCCGGGCCGAAATTCTGAAATGCAATACTGACACCTCTTCCTTCTCCATCAAGTCACAATTCTAAATCCATTTTAAACAGTTTGTTGAGATGTATACTGAGACACTTCTGTGAGCTTTACACCTAGACCTTTGTGCCCAGAGAAAGGGACACTAGCACCACTCAGCAATACCCATAAAGCTGGAACAGTATTCTCCTGTGTGTTTGTTCATCAGCCTGTCCTGTCATGCTGGGACATACCTCTGTAACAGGTAGGATTTGAATCCGGGTCTTCTAGTCCAGAGCAAGGAACACTACCACAAAAGTTCAGGAATTGGAATCAAATCCAGAGCTCTGGCTCAGAGACAGGGACACTACCCACCACACTATCATACCCAGATTTTGGGTCATATTTTAGTGCCCACTTTCAGTACAGTGTGGATTTATTATAATCAGGTTACCATTGCTATAAACATCTTTAATCACTATTATCTGTAGTCTGCAATATTAAGGAAAGAAATCCTGCAGACACACTCTGCACAATGAAGAGTCTCAAATGGATATTTATTACTGAACACCAGAGACGAAGGTAGAGCTTAATTTCTGGTCCCAAAACACCGATCACTCTTACCCACCTCTAACGTGCGACTGCCCTCTTCCTAAAACCAGAAAGTGACACCAGGCCGCTGATTACTGTCCAGCCTCTCCTCCCCACTGACTGTGTCTGGAATCTGTCCCTCCTCCCCCTAACCACACAAGACAACCCAAGCTCAGAGTCTTTGTGACAATCAAGGCTGGAGTGTGCAGGCCTACTGGAGAGGGATGGGCGTTTTAAAATTGAAGGGGGAGGGGGAGGTGGCAGTAACATCACACACTGGGCTGAGGGGTGGCAGATGGAGTTTAGTTTGGATTAATGCGAGGCATTGGATTTGGTAAATCAAACAACAGCAGGACCTATACAATTAAAAGTAGGGTCTTTGGCAATGTTGTGGAACAGAGACCTAGGCCGTCAGGTATAATTCTTTAAAATTTTCATCTCATATAGATAGTGCGGTTAAGAAGGTGTTTAACACACTTGTCTTCATTAGTCAGACCTTTGAGTATCGGAATTGGGACGTCAAATCTTGTGGTTGTACAGGACATTAGTGAGACCTCTTCTGGAATACAGTGTCCAGTCTGGTCATCCTGCCCGCCCATTCCATAGGCACACCTCCCTCTGGGTGAAAAAGCTGCCCCTTAGATCACTTTTAAATGTTTCCCCTCTCACCTTAAGTCTATGTCCTCTAGTTTTGGACTCCCTGTGCCCTAAGAAAATACCTTGACTCTTCACTTTAATATTACTGACCTTGATATTATTAAACTGGAGAGGGTTCAGAAGAGTTTAACCTCGATGTTGCTGGGAAAGGAGGGATTGAGCTATAAGGAGAGGCTGTATAGGCTGGGATTTTTTTCACTGAAGAATATGAAATTAAGCGGTAACTTTACAGAGGTTTATAAAATATTGAGGGGTACAGATAAGCCGAAGGGCTGATGTCTTTTCCCTAGAGTTGGGGATTCAAAACTGAGGGATATTTTAAGGTGCGAGGAAAAAGATTTACAAAAGTCAGGAGAGGTAATTATGTAAGACAGAATCTGGCTTGTGTGTGGAATGAACTTCCAGATGAAGTGGTGAAAGCAGGAACAGTTACAACGTTTAAAGGACATTTAGATCCGTACATGGATAATACATCAGTTTGGATGGTGCTGTGAGCAGCTGCCCTCTCCCTCCCCCTCTCTGAATGTATCCCTGTTGGTTTTCACCCTCTGCAAATGCCTGTGCAGTGGCGTGGGGAGGCCAGCAGAGGGTGGCATTGCATCACTTTAGGCACCACAAAGACTGGCAGACCTGCCCCACACAGAGACACACAGATACACACAGCAATTGTTAGGACACAACATTGAGCTCATCTGGTAATATAAACTAAACATAAAGAAATGCTCAATTTGTCTTGTAAACTGTTAAAATATGAGTGACAGAAAACTCCCAAATTCCACTGGTGAAACAAAAATATCAATTTATTTTTTAACTCTGAAAGTGAACATTTTTCCTCAACTATTCACAACTCTGAGACCCCATTTCTCTAAACTGCTTATTTCCCCATTCCAACTCTACAGCAATTACATAAACGTAATTTCAAAACCACACAGCAGCTGTTGTTTCATCTGACCTCACACCAAAATCCTTTTTTCCCATCTTTCCTGGGAAGACAGGCTCATGTTACAGGATGCTATCGAAGTGTCTACATTTCAGCATTCTGCAACCTGGGAACACATCCTTCCATGACACTGTGTCTCAGTGTCCCCATCTTTGTCTATACACCAAACCCGTCCCATGTGGTGATATTTAAACTGATTCCCCCGCCGTGTCTCTGTGGCAGTGATGTTCACACCCACAGCACCCCCTTGTCAGGGCACAATGGAGAGTTCGAGCTGTAAATGGGAGGGAGCTGTACATCCTGTCACTTCCAGCCCGGGCTGCAAGTTTCCCCACACTGGGCAGGAATCTCACACAGTGTTACTGAGGAATGCACTGGGGTGGTATACACAGTCCTACATGCTGGGAGGGTAACTGCTCCTGGGTTACAGATCAATGCACTGGGGTGGGGTACACAGCTCTACACGCTGGGAGGGTAACTGCTTCTGGGTTACAGATTTATGCAATGCGGAGGTGTGCATAATCCTACATTCTGGGAGGGTAGCTGCTCCTGGTTTACAGATGAATCCATGGGTGATCACTGCACAGGTCGCGGTGCTGGTCAGACTATCTAGTTGAAGTTTATAGATAATACAATGATGTGGTTTGTGCAGCTCCCAATGCTGGATGGATATTTGTTTCAGGTTTAGACATTAGTGCCCTGTTGTGTTCTGCACAGGTCTCAGTGCTGGACAGATATCTTGTCCGGGCTTATAGATCAATGCACTACTGTGGTCTGCACAGCTCCCCATCCTGGACAGATATCTAGTCCGAGTTTATATATCAATGCACTGCTGTGGTTTACACAGCTCCCCGTACTGGACAGATAGCCGGTTGCTGAAGAAGGGCTTATGCCTGAAACGTCGATTCTCCTGTTCCTTGGCTGCTGCCTGACCTGCTGCGCTTTTCCAGCAACACATTTTCAGCTCTGGACAGATATCTAGTCTGGGTTTATAGATCAATGCTCTGCTGTGGTCTGCACAGCTCCCCGTCCTGGACAGATATCTAGTCTGGGCTTATAGATCAATGCACTGTTGTGGTCTGCATTGCTTCCCATGCTGAATACTCGCTGAAGGAACACCACAATCCAGGCAGCATCAGGAGGTATAGAATTTGATGTTTCAGGTGTAGCCCTCCTTCAGGACTCTTACAGAATGGTTACACCTCCTGATGCTGTCAGGATTGCTGTGTTCTCACAGCTTCCTGCCTATCTACTTTGGACTCCAGCGTCTGCAGATTTTCTGTCTCTATCACAGCTTCCCAAATTGGACAGATGTCTAGCCTGCGTTTGAAGATAAGTGCCCTGACATGATCTGTGTGCAGTGTTCCACTCTGGACAGATTGCTGGATTGTATTGACCAGTGTAATGGATGAATGTGGACAGATTGTTGAGTTGGACTGAGCAGGACACTGGCCTGGTCTGAACAGTGTTCCTCGGTGAACAGATATCTCCTCTCGGTGTATGGTGTCTGGGCTGGTTCTGGGAGGTGGATTGAGAATGTGGCATATCTCACCATTTCAGCTGATCTGGCAATGCCTTTAGTTTCCATTCCTGTGATTGGAACCTCCGTCTCTCACCCCATTAATGTTACAGTGTGTCCAGGCACAGTACATCATGTTGGTGGGGTGGGTAGGGGGGAAAGGTCATGGACAGGTCAAGGGGTTCCCTGGAATGTTCTGTCCCCAACATTCTATAACTGACATTCTCCGGAACGTTCTGTCCCCGACATTCTATAACTGACATTCCCCGGAACGTTCTGTCCCCGACATTCTATAACTGACATTCTCCGGAACGTTCTGTCCCTGACATTCTATAACTGCCATTCCCCGGAACGTTCTGTCCCTGACATTCTATAACTGACATTCCCCGGAACGTTCTGTCCCTGACATTCTATAACTGCCATTCCCCGGAACGTTCTGTCCCCAACATTCTATAACTAACATTCCCCGGAACGTTCTGTCCCTGACATTCTATAACTGACATTCCCCGGAACGTTCTGTCCCTGACATTGTTTGTGAACGGCCGGACGTCAGTGAATTGAACAAACGATAAGATCCCGAGGGAAGAGATCCCGTTCCAGGGAGAAGGAGACACTGTTCCGAAGGCCCCTCAGGCAGTTAAAGGGGGAATACGTTTTCCCTGGGTTTACATTTCTCCACGACACTGGATCGACCACAATTTAGACCAAAATACAGAAATTCCCAAACTCCGTTTGTCTTCAGGAAACTGGGAGAGAATCCTTCAGGACAGTAACGTTCGTACCCTCCGTATTAGGAACTGGGAAGGAGTGACCTGTGTCTGCTCTCGAGTGATCGAGTGTGTGGGAATGTTCTAGAAACCATCTGTCCATATGGATGTGTCTCTGTGTGTTTGGGGAGGGAGGGTTTCTTGTGGTTTATGTCACATTTTTGTCAGTAATTCCGACCTTCCCATTTGTTATTCCAGCTCCAATTATTTTAATAAATCCCTGAATACAGGGACACATTTGAAAATCTCACTGGGTCCCCGATCAAACGGGTCCCTTTGCCTCCAGGCTGATGGATAATGGGTTTGTTTTCCATCCTCACAGTTAACGTAGTGACCATCTACGTCCTGCTTTATAAAGATTGTGGATTGTCTCCATGTGTCAGACGTTACCTGGGGGCCATGGCAGCGGCGGATCTCCTGGTCATTATCCTCGACCTGATCCTGAGACACATTCCCATTGTTTATCGGGAACAGTTTTATTTCCTGTACTCCGTCCCCGTGTGTAATATCCACGCCGTCCTGCTTTATGCAGCCACTGACTGCTCTGTCTGGTTCACCGTCACTTTCACCTTTGATCGGTTTGTGGCTATTTGTTGCCAGAAGCTGAAAAGTAAATATTGCAGTGAGAAAACGGCGGCTGTGGTTCTGGGAGCAGTGACTGTGCTGAGCTGTTTAAAGAACATTTTCTGGTATTTTATGTTCACGGCTCGGTATCGGCTGGTGAACAGCCCCTGGTTTTGTGAGGTAACAGGCGGTGTTCAGTTCTCCAGTGTCTGGGTCACAATCGAGTTTCTCCACCACATTCTAACCCCGTGTGTCCCATTGCTCCTGATTCTGCTGCTCAATGTTCTCACCGTCAGACACATTTTAGTGACCAGCAGAGCCCGCAGGAGACTCCGCGCTCACACCAATGGGGACGCTCAGTCTGACACTGAAATGAGAAATCGAAAAAAATCCATCATTTTACTGTTTGTGATCTCGGCCAATTTCATCCTGTTATGGTCAACGTTCATGCTGTTTTCTATATGGAACCGGATGGATGATATTGGGTATTACTCTGTGTATCTCGATCTCTTTGTGCAGGAATTGGGCTTCATGCTGCAGCTCCTCAGTTGCTGCACAAACACCGCGATTTATGCCGTGACCCAGACTAAGTTCAGGCAGCAGCTGAAGAATGTGCTGAAATATCCCTTCACCCAAATCCATCCATCCATCAAATTCCTTCATTAATCAATCCATCCGGGATTTTCTCATTTCAGTTCAGTGTTTCAGCGATGGAGCAGCCTGTCGCTATGGTAACAGACTGAGGGTAGCGCTGGTTTGTCCATCCTTATCCCACAACGGGGTTACAGGGAAACATTTCAATGTTTCTCACAACTCAGGGGCCGGTGAGAAAAGGCCCCATCCCACTGACTGTATCCATCACTTCCATTTGTAACCAATAAAAATGGTGATTAAAGCGTGCCGAGCAGCAGATTGACCGATGTTGTTGTGTGTCTTTGTGTTGGAGAAGCTGAGCTGGAGAGAGACAGACTCAGCCCCAAGTCCTGGTCCTCAGGGAAGGGGAGGGCACCGCGCCCTGAGCTCAGGAGCTGGGTTTAACTCCCTCTGTCACCCCCACCCCCATTCCAACCTGGACTCCCCATTTCCTGTCGTGAGTGGGACAGGATTTCAGTTGTTTCATGGGGACTACCCTCCTCCCCAATCTCGGGATCAGACGGAGAGGGACGCGTCAGGGAGACAGATTGCATCGGGGGGGCGGGGGGGGGGGGGGGAGCAGGAGGGAAATAGATTTAGTCAGAGAGAAACAGAGGGAGGTGGGGAGAAAGAGAGACTGAGGTAGGGTGATCGAGAGTGATAGAAGTGGAGAGAGAGTGAAGGAGCAGGGAGAGACAGAGAGAGCGAGGGAGAGGCAAGGGAGAGCTAAGGTGAGGAAGAGAGAGAGAAATAGGGGAGGATATAATGAGAGAGGGGTCAGAGAGTGGGGGACTGAGAGTGGGGGACAGAGAGAGAGGGGGACAGAGACTGGGAGACGGAGAGAGTGCGGGACAGTGAGTGGGGGATGGAGCGACTGGGGGACAGAGGGGGGTCAGAGAGTGGGGGATGGAGAGAGTGGGGGACAGAGAGGGGGAAAGAGAGAGAGGGGGACAGAGAGAGAGGGGGTACAGAGAGAGGGGGACAAAGAGAGGGGGACAGAGAAAGAGGAGACAGAGAGAACAGGCGAGAGAGGGGGGAGACAGAGAGCAGGGGGATAGAGAGAGGGAGACAGAGAGTGGGGGACAGAGAGAGGGGGACAGAGAGTGTAGGACAGAGCGAGGAGGGACAGAGAGACGGGTCAGAGAGAGGGGATGTCAGAGAGAGGGGGACAGAGAGGGGGAAAGAGAGAGAGGGGGACAGAGAGAGAGGGGGTACATAGAGAGGGGGACAAACAGAGGGGGACAGAGAAAGAGGAGACAGAGAGAACGGGCGAGAGAGGGGGGAGACAGAGAGCAGGGGGATAGAGAGAGGGAGACAGAGAGTGGGGGACAGAGAGAGGGGGACAGAGTGGGAGACAGAGAGTGGGGGATGGAGAGAGTGGGGGACAGAGGGGGGACGAGGGAGAGAGTGGGGGACAGAGGGGGGAACGGGTAGACAGAGAGGGAGGTGACAGAGAGAGGAGTGAGTGAGAAGGGGACACAGAGACAAGGGGACAGAGAGCAAGTGGGGACAGAGAGGGGGACAGCGAGAGAAGTGGACAGAGAAAGAGGAGACAGAGAGAACGGGCAAGAGAGGGGGGAGACAGAGAGCAGGGGATAGAGAGAGGGAGACAGAGAGTGGGGAACAGAGAGAGGGGGACAGAGAGTGTGGGACAGAGAGAGGGAGACAGAGAGACGGGTCAGAGAGAGGGGGGTCAGAGAGAGGGGGACAAAGAGAGGGGGAACAGAGAGAGGGGGCAGAGAGTCGGGGAAAGAGAGAGGGGGACAGAGAGTGGGGGACAGAGAGAGGGGGACAGAGAGGGGGGGACAGAGAGTGGGGGATGGAGAGAGTGGGGGACAGAGGGGGGAACGGGTAGACAGAGAGCGAGGTGACAGAGAGTGGAGGGAGTGAGAGGGGGACACAGAGATAGGGGACAGAGAGCACGTGGGGACTGAGAGGGGGACAGAGAGGGGGACAGTGAGAGAGGTGGACAGAGAGATGAGGACAGAGAGAACGGGAGAGAGATGGTGACAGAGAGAGGGGGAGAGAGAGAGGGGGACAGAGAGAGAGGGGGTACAGAGAGAGGGGGACAAAGAGAGGGTGACAGAGAGAGTGGGGACAGAGAGAACGGGCGAGAGAGGGGGACAGAGAGCAGGGGGATAGAGAGAGGGAGACAGAGAGTGGGGGACAGAGAGAGGGGGACAGAGGGGGGAACGGGTAGACAGAGAGTGGGGAACAGAGAGAGGGGGACAGAGAGTGGGGAATAGAGAGAGTGGGGGACAGAGGGCGACGGGGGCCAGAGAGGGTGGTGATAGAGAGAGGACGGAGTGAGAGGGTGACACAGAGAGAGAGGGAGACAGAGAGGGGGAAAGAGAGAGAGGGGGACAGAGAGAGAGGGGGTACAGAGAGAGGGGGACAAAGAGAGGGGGACAGAGAAAGAGGAGACAGAGAGAACGGGCGAGAGAGGGGGGAGACAGAGAGCAGGGGGAAAGCGAGAGGGAGACAGAGAGTGGGGGACAGAGAGAGGGGGACAGAGAGTGTAGGACAGAGAGAGGAGGGACAGAGAGACGGGTCAGAGAGAGGGGATGTCAGAGAGAGGGGGACAGAGAGGGGGAAAGAGAGAGAGGGGGACAGAGAGAGAGGGGGTACATAGAGAGGGGGACAAACAGAGGGGGACAGAGAAAGAGGAGACAGAGAGAACGGGCGAGAGAGGGGGGAGACAGAGAGCAGGGGGATAGAGAGAGGGAGACAGAGAGTGGGGGACAGAGAGAGGGGGACAGAGTGGGAGACAGAGAGTGGGGGATGGAGAGAGTGGGGGACAGAGGGGGGAACGGGTAGACAGAGAGGGAGGTGACAGAGAGAGGAGGGAGTGAGAGGGGGACACAGAGACGAGGGGACAGAGAGCACGTGGGGACAGAGAGGGGGACAGCGAGAGAAGTGGACAGAGAAAGAGGAGACAGAGAGAACGGGCGAGAGAGGGGGGAGACAGAGAGCAGGGGGATAGAGAGAGGGAGACAGAGAGTGGGGAACAGAGAGAGGGGGACAGAGAGTGTGGGACAGAGAGAGGGAGACAGAGAGACGGGTCAGAGAGAGGGGGGTCAGAGAGAGGGGGACAAAGAGAGGGGGAACAGAGAGAGGGGGCAGAGAGTGGGGGACAGAGAGAGGGGGACAGAGAGTGGGGGACAGAGAGAGGGGGACAGAGGGGGGGACAGAGAGTGGGGTATGGAGAGAGTTGGGGACAGAGGGGGGAACGGGTAGGCAGAGAGCGAGGTGACAGAGAGAGGAGGGAGTGAGAGGGGGACACAGAGATCGGGGACAGAGAGCACGTGGGGACTGAGAGGGGGACAGAGAGGGGGACAGTGAGAGAGGTAGACAGAGAGATGAGGACAGAGAGAACGGGAGAGAGATGGTGACAGAGAGTGGGGGAGAGAGAGAGGGGGACAGAGAGAGAGGGGGTACAGAGAGAGGGGGACAAAGAGAGGGGGACAGAGAGAGAGGGGACAGAGAGAATGGGCGAGAGAGGGGGGACAGAGAGCAGGGGGCTAGAGAGAGGGAGACAGAGAGTGGGGGACAGAGAGAGGGGGACAGAGGGGGGAACGGTAGACAGAGAGTGGGGAACAGAGAGAGGGGGACAGAGAGTGGGGAATGGAGAGAGCGGGGGACAGAGGGCGACGGGGGGACAGAGAGGGTGGTGATAGAGAGAGGACGGAGTGAGAGCGTGACACAGAGAGAGGGGGACAGAGAGGGGGAAAGAGAGAGAGGGGGACAGAGAGAGAGGGGGTACAGAGAGAGGGGGACAAAGAGTGGGGGACAGAGAGAGAGGGGACAGAGAGAACGGGCGAGAGAGGGGGGACAGAGAGATGAGGACAGAGAGAACGGGAGAGAGAGGGTGACAGAGAGAGGGGGACAGAGAGAGGGGGACAGAGACAGAGGGGACAGAGAGAACGGGCGAGAGAGGGGGGGACAGAGAGCAGGGGGATAGAGAGCGGGAGACAGAGAGTGGGGAACAGAGAGAGGGGGACAGAGAGTGGGGGATGGAGAGAGTGGGGGACAGAGAGACGGGGACAGAGAGTGGGGAATGGAGAGAGTGGGGGACAGAGGGCGACGGGGGGACAGAGAGGGTGGTGATAGAGAGAGGACGGAGTGAGAGGTTGACACAGAGAGAGGGGGACAGAGAGAGTGAGGTGACAGAGAGCGGGGGTAAATAGAGAGGGCTGGGACCGAGAAAGCGGGAAGAGGGTGGGGCAGAGAGGGGGTCAGAGAGAGGGGGGACAGAGAGAGTGTGACAGAGAGGGGAGGGACGGAGATGGGGGACAGAGATGGGGGCAGAGGGAGGGGGAACAGAGAGAATGGGGACAGGGAGGAGGGGGAGAGAGAGTGAAGGGGACAGAGAGACGGGGACAGAGAGGGGGGACAGATTGGGCGGCAGAGAGAGAGAGAGAGGGGAAACGAGAGGGCGACAGAGGAAGGGGGGGACAGAGATAGGGAGGTCAGAGTCAGTGGGACAGAGAGAGTGGGGACAGAGAGAGACGGACAGAGAGAGACGGGGACAAGAGAGTGGGGGGAGCGAGGTAGGGGAGAGATGGGGAGAGAGCGAGGATATGTATAGAGGGGAGTCAGTGAGTGGGGGACAGAGAGAGGGGGACAGACAGAGTGGGGGGACAGAGAGAGGGGTACAAAGAGAGGGGGAACAGAGAGAGGGGGACAGAGACTGGGGGAGAGAGAGGGGGGACAGAGGGAGGGCATGGAGAGAGTGGGGACAGAGAGTGGGGGATGGTGAGAGTGGGGGACAGAGGGCGACGGGGGGACAGAGAGGGTGGTGATAGAGAGAGGACGGAGTGAGATGTTGACACAGAGAGAGGGGGACAGAGAGGGGGAAAGAGAGAGAGGGGGACAGAGAGAGAGGGATAGAGAGAGAGGGGGGACAGGGAGAGTGAGGTGACAGAGAGCGGGGGTAAATAGAGAGGGCTGGGACCGAGAAAGCGGGAAGGGGGGGTGCAGAGAGGGGGTTCAGAGAGAGGGGGGACAGAGAGAGTGTGACAGAGAGGGGAGGGACGGAGATGGGGGACAGAGATGGGGGCAGAGGGAGGGGGAACAGAGAGAATGGGGACAGGGAGGAGGGGGACAGAGTGTAAAGGGGACAGAGAGACGGGGACAGAGAGGGGGGACAGATTGGGGGGCAGAGAGCGAGAGCGGGGAACCGAGAGGGCGACAGAGGAAGGCGGGGGGGGGGGGGAGCAGAGATAGGGAGGTCAGAGTCAGGGGGACAGAGAGAGTGGGGACATAGAGAGACGGACAGAGAGAGACGGGGACAAGAGAGTGGGGGGATCGAGGTAGGGGAGAGATGGGGAGAGAGGGGCGATATGTATAGAGGGGAGTCAGTGAGTGGGGGACAGAGAGAGGGGGACAGACAGAGAGGGGGGAAAGAGAGAGGGGTACAAAGAGAGGGGGAACAGAGAGTAGGGGACAGAGACTGGGGGAGAGAGAGGGGGTACAGAGAGAGGGCATGGAGAGAGTGGGGACAGAGAGTGGGGGTTGGTGAGAGTGGGGGACAGAGGGGGGGGGGGTCGAGGGAGAGAGTGGGGGACAGAGGGGGGAACGGGTAGACAGAGAGGGAGGTGACAGAGAGAGGAGGGAGTGAGAGAGGGTCACAGAGACGGGGGGACAGAGAGCACATGGAGACAGAGAGGGGGACAGCGAGAGAGGTGGACAGAGAGAACGGGAGAGAGAGGGTGACAGAGAGAGGGGGACAGAGAGAGGGGGAAGAGAGATGAGGACAGAGAGAACGGGAGAGAGAGGCTGACAGAGAGAGGGGGACAGAGAGACGGGGACAGAGATAGCGGGAGAGAGAGGGGGGACAGAGAGAACGGGCGAGAGAGGGGGGACAGAGAGCAGGGGGATAGAGAGAGGGAGACAGAGAGTGGGGAACAGAGGAGAGGGGGCAGAGAGTGGGGTCAGAGAGTGAGGGACAGGGAGTGGGGGATGGAGAGAGAGAGGGGGGGACAGAGAGAGGGAGGGTCAAAGAAAGATTTCAGAGAGTGGGGGGGGACAGAGAGAAGGGGGACGAAGAGGGGGCGGTCAGAGTGAGAGAGGGGGTCAGAGAGAGAGGGGGACAGAGAGAGGGCATGGAGAGAGTGGGGACAGAGAGTGGGGAATGGTGAGAGTGGGGGACAGAAGGCGACGGGGGGACAGAGAGGGTGGTGATAGAGAGAGGACGGAGTGGGAGGGTGACACAGAGAGAGGGGGACAGAGAGGAGGAAAGAGAGAGAGGGGGACAGAGAGAGAGGGATAGAGAGAGGGGGGGACAGAGAGAGTGAGGTGACATAGAGCGGGGGTAAATAGAGAGGGCTGGAACCGAGAAAGCGGGAAGGGGGTGGGGCAGAGAGGGGGGTCAGAGAGAGGGGGGACAGAGAGAGTGTGACAGAGAGGGGAGGGACGGAGATGGGGGACAGAGATGGGGGCAGAGGGAGGTGGAACAGAGAGAATGGGGACAGGGAGGAGGGGGAGAGAGAGTGAAGGGGACAGAGAGACGGGGACAGAGAGGGGGGACAGATTGGGGGGCAGAGAGAGAGAGAGAGGGGAAACGAGAGGGCGACAGAGGAAGGGGGGGACAGAGATAGAGAGGTCAGAGTCAGTGGGACAGAGAGAGTGGGGACAGAGAGAGACGGACAGAGAGAGACGGGGACAAGAGAGTGGGGGGAGCGAGGTAGGGGAGAGATGGGGAGAGAGGGGGGATATGTATAGAGGGGAGTCAGTGAGTGGGGGACAGAGAGAGGGGGACAGACAGAGTGGGGGGACAGAGAGAGGGGTACAAAGAGAGGGGGAACAGAGAGAGGGGGACAGAGACTGGGGGAGAGAGACGGGGGACAGAGAGAGGGCATGGAGAGAGTGGGGACAGAGAGTGGGGGATGGTGAGAGTGGGGGACAGGGGGGGGGGACGAGGGAGAGAGTGGGGGACAGAGGGGGGAACGGGTAGACTGAGGGGGAGGTGACAGAGAGAGGAGGGAGTGAGAGGGGGACACAGAGACGGGGGGACAGAGAGCACATGGAGACAGAGAGGGGGACAGCGAGAGAGGTGGACAGAGAGAACGGGAGAGAGAGGGTGACAGAGAGAGGGGGACAGAGAGAGGGGGAAAGAGAGATGAGGACAGAGAGAACGGGAGAGAGAGACTGACAGAGAGAGGGGGACAGAGAGACGGGGACAGAGATAGGGGGAGAGAGAGAGGGTGGATAGAGAGAACGGGCGAGAGAGGGGGGACAGAGAGCAGGGGGATAGAGAGAGGGAGACAGAGAGTGGGGAACAGAGAGAGGGGGCAGAGAGTGGGGGACAAAGAGTGAGGGACAGGGAGTGGGGAATGGAGAGAGAGAGAGGGGGACAGAGAGAGGGAGGGTCAAAGAAAGATTTCAGAGAGAGGGGGGACAGAGAGAAGGAGGACGAAGAGGGGGCGGTCAGAGTGAGAGAGGGGGTCAGAGAGAGAGAGGGGGACAGAGAGAGAGGGGGACAAGAGAGTGGGGACAAGAGAGTTGGGGGAGAGAGAGGGTTGAGTGATAGGGGAGAGAGGGGGTAGTGAGAGGGGGAAGAGAGAGAGGGGGACAGAGAGAGTGGTACAGACAGAGAGAGGGTGGACAGAGAGATGGGGACAGAGGGAGAGGGAGGGACAGAGTGAGAGGGTCACAGAGAGAGTGGGGACAGAGAGGAGGGTGACAGAGAGAGGGGGGACAGAGAGAGGGGGACTGAGAGAGAGTGGGGACAGAGAGAGGGGACAGAGAGAGCGGGACAGAGAGAGGGGGGTTATTGAATGAGGGGGACAGGGAGATGGGGGCGAAGAGAGAGGCGGACAGAAAGAGGGGGGTAGAGAGCGGGGGAAAGAAAGAGGAGGAAAGAGAGACGGGGACAGAGGGGATTTGTGTTTGGGTTTGGGTCACAATCGAGTCCCTCCACCACATTCTAACCCCGTGTGTCCCATTTCTCCTGATTCTGCTGCTCAATTTTCTCACCGTCAGACACATTTTAGTGACCAGCAGAGCCCGCAGGAGATTCCGCGCTCACACCAATGGGGACGCTCAGTCTGACACTGAAATGAGAAACCGAAAAAAATCCATCATTTTACTGTTTGTGATCTCGGCCAATTTCATCCTGTTATGGTCAACGTTAATGCTGTATTCTATATGGAGACGGATGTTTGCTATTGGGTATCACTCTGTGTATCTCCATGACTTTGTGCAGGAATTGGGCTTCATGCTGCAACTGCTCAGTTGCTGCACAAACACCGCGATTTATGCCGTGACCCAGACTAAGTTCAGGCAGCAGCTGAAGAATGTGCTGAAATATCCCTTCACCCAAATCCATCCATCCATCAAATTCCCTCATTAATCAATCCATCCGGGATTTTCTCATTTCAGTTCATTGTTTCAGCGATGGAGCAGCCTGTCGCTGTGGTAACAGACTGAGGGTAGCGCTGGTTTGTCCATCCTTATCCCACAGGGGGGTTACAGGGAAACATTTCAATGTTTCTCACAACTCAGGGGCCAGTGCGAAAAGGCACCATCCCACTGACTGTATCCATCACTTCCATTTGTAACCAATAAAAATTTTGATTAAAGCGTGCCAAGCAGCAGAGTGACCGATGTTGTTGTGTGTCTTTGTGTTGGAGAAGCTGAGCTGGAGAGAGACAGACTCAGCCCCAAGTCCTGGTCCTCAGGGAAGGGGAGGGCACCGCGCCCTGAGCTCAGGAGCTGGGTTTAACTCCTTCTGTCCCTCCGCTCTCAGACCTCCCCCTCTGTCCCCTTCTCTCTTTCCTCCTCTCTCTGTCCCACCTCTGTCCGTTCCCCTGTTCCCCTCTACTGCGCCCCGTCTCTCTGTCTCCCCTCTCTTACTGTCCCCACTCTGTTGGGGGTAGTGTAATTTTTAAACGGTTAGCTGCCTTTTAGTCTTTTCTACCTCATAGTAAACACAAGCAGACACTCGAACTGTTGCCGGACCTCCCCCACGTTTATATGAATGAAACAGTTGTAACAGCTTTCCTCGATAGTTGAGAGACCGCCCTTAACCATAGTTGTACAACATCATCCATATAAGGTAAGAACGGGATGCTCGAACACTGATTGGCCAAGTGAATAACAAAATAATCGCAGGCACCAGAACCCAAATAAGGAAAACAGTGGGGAATCCGAGCACTCGTTGGTCAAGGCAGCAGTAGTAGACCCAGCCCACATATACATGTATATAATGCGTGGAGATTACTGTGCTTGTATGTGTGTACCTTTGGGAACAACACCCAACTTTGCAAAGTTGAATGAAAAAGTTTTGGACAGACTCCTCCGTGTCTTTGTTCCTGGGAAGGGAAATAAAAAGTGCCGTAGATGGGGCTGGACAGCCACTTATCTCGCACAATTGGGGGCTCGTCCGGGATGGAAGAATTATTGCCGGGGGGGACAGTCTCTTCGGCTCACGGATCAAGCCTGATTACAACAAAGACGCTTCTACTATATATTTATACTTCTCACTGATCAGCTTGGTCCGTCGGCCGTCGGCCAAGAGAGGATTTGACCCGGCTCATTTAAAAATAATTTTGAATCCTGGAAAAGGAACACACGGACGAGTGCTGGGACGACCGGTTAGTGACTATACACGGGGGTACACACATTTAAAAAGGCCAGACAACTCCGTGCACGGATCAAGGTAAGAGATTCTTTTGTTCTTCCTTGTTGGCCGCGTGGTTTTGACAGTCATCTGTGAAAACGCTTTGGGCGTTTAAGACCAGGACCGAAGATAAACGACGGGAAATTGTGGTTTTGACGGTCATCTGTGAAAACGCTTTGGGCGTTTAAGACCAGGACCGAAGATAGACCATGGGAAATCAGACTTCTAGATTTACTAAGGAAAAGTCAGGGAAGACTGCAAATGTGAAAGAAATACCCCCCGATAGTCCATTAGGTCGGAAGTTAAGTCGATGGACGGACAGTAGTAGAACGAAGGACTTAAAGAAAGAGACCATGATAAAATATTGTTGTTTTATATGACCAAAGAACCTATCCGCGCCCCCTCAGTAGTTTGGCCCGAGTATGGGTCTGATGAAGACTGGGTGTGCCAAATCCTAAATGTATATGTTAACAGAAAACAACCGTTTGACCCAGAGGAGAGCAAATACGCCGCCGCCTGGTTGGCGGGCGATGGCGAGAATCCCACGCATCTCTATCCTCTGATTCCCCAAACAGACCCGAGGAAGCCCCAGAAGTCTTGGGACATCCTCACCGACGGTTTGCCACCGTCTTCCCCGCCCCCGTATATACCACCCGCGCACGACCAGGCGTCCAGCGCGGACCTCCCTCCTGCGACGGATAATTCCGAGTCCCAGCAGGCTACGACCAGTGAGGAAGGGACTGCTGGGGGGGGTGGGGGGGGGCACAGGAGGGGGCGCAGAACTCACCCCAGGCAATAGGAAATCAGTCCGACTCGAGATGCAGAAAGGTCGAGAAGAGGGATTGAGAGCTGGGAGGAGTGACAATATTGAACAACTGAACCCCTTACGAGAGGTGCCGTTTGGGAACGAACGGACCGGGTTCGTAGTACAACCTTTAATTTCTGGGGATATCCGGCAACTCCGTAATGAACTACCTCGTCTACTGGACGACCCCATCAGTGTGGGAATACAACTGGACCAATTTCTGGGGCCCAGTATATACACATGGGCTGAATTGCAGGCCATGATGAGAATACCATTTAATTATGATGAAATTGTTATGATCCGGAATAGTGCAATGGCCATTTGGGATAGGGAGCATCAGGACGGCCCTCAGCGTGGAGAGCAGAAGTACCCCTTAGAGGACCCCCGGTGGAATCATAATGAGGCGGGGGGACGAGCCAATATGACAGACCTCAGAAGCCTTATAATCAGGGGGATCCAAACCTGCGTGCCCAAACAGCGGAATTTAGCAAAAGCATTTGAAGTTGGACAGAAAAAGGATGAATCCCCGAGTGAGTTTTTAGACCGTTTGCGGGAGTCCATGCGAAAGTATTCAGGTTTAGACCCTGATGGGGAAATAGGCAAGGGCATGCTTAAGGTGCACTTTGTTACTAAGTCATGGCCTGACATTCAGAAGAAATTACAGAAAGTGGAGGATTGGGCTGAAAAGGATGTTGCAGAATTATTACGGGAAGCACAGAAGGTGTACGTTCAGAGGGATGTAATAAGGGAGAAACATAAGACAAAAATGATGGTGGCAGCCGTACGGGAAGCTTGTAAGTCCACCGGAATGGGGGAGGGAGATTATGGGGTGGAAAGAGGAACGTCGAAGAAAAGTTGGAGAGGGAGAGAAGCGAGACAGGGCAGAAGTGAGAGAGGAGGATCTTATGGAATTGAGCGCCCTCAGAAGGCCGGATGTTACCATTGCGGGAAACTGGGACACTTCAAAAGGGATTGTCCCGAGTTTAAAAGGGAAAGAGAAGGGATGTATGAAATGGAGTGTGAACAAATGGATTAGGGAAGTCAGGGGAGGATCGGAACACGGGCCTACCAAGAACCCCTGGTAAATTTACGGGTGGGCCCATTTAGACAAGATGTTACCTTCTCAGTTGACACAGGCGCCGGCAGGTCCTCAATTCCCCTCCATCCTAGGGGGATAGGCTTCCAAGCTAAAACATTAAACATTTCAGTAATTAAGGGTGGGGTTTTTAGTGACAGTCACTACTCCCCACCAGGTTAGAACTATCCTGAATCAGAAGGCCGGGAGGTGGCTGACTGACTCGAGGATTCTGAAATATGAAGCCATATTGTTAGACCGAGAAGACCTCCGAATAGAGGTCGGGGGCTGCCAGAACCCGGCGGACTTTCTTTGGAAAGGGGAAGGGGAGGAGGAACTGGAACACTGCTGTTCAGACATAATAGAGTACCAGAGTAAAGTGAGGGAAGATCTGAGGGATACCCCCTTACATGCAGGAAGGCGGTGGTACATTGACGGGTCCTCTCGAGTGATAGATGGGAAGAGACACAACGGTTATGCAGTCATTAGTGAGACTGGTTGGGAATTAGTGGAAAGTGGACGGCTACCGAATGCCTGGTCCGCACAAACGTGCGAATTGTACGCCTTGCACCGGGCCCTGAGGAATTTAGAGGGAATAGCCGGGACAATCTACACTGACCCTAAGTATGCCTTTGGGGTAGTACACACCTTTGGGAAGATCTGGAAAGAAAGGGGAATGATAAATAGTAGAGGAAAGGAGTTGGTCCACGAGGAACTAGTAGCCATGATCTTGGAGGATTTGTTGCTGCCACAAGAGATTGCTGTAGTACATGTGAAAGGACACCAGAAAGACGATAAAATAGAGACCCTGGGGAATCAATTGGCAGATGAACAGGCAAAATTGGCTGGGATGGGGAAGGAAGTAATAAACTGCCTGGTAAGGATTCCCTAGATATCCGAAATTACCGAAGTGCCCACGTTTACTGACAAAGAAGAAACTCTTCTCGCGTCTCTGGGGGGTACAAAGGATAGGGAAGGCAAGTGGACCTTACCCGATGGCCGCCAGCTACTAAATCGACCGTTGACGCGGGACATAATTGCCCGTCTACACCAAGGGGGTCACTGGTGCGCCCAGGCACTGTGTGATGCCTTCCTGCGCCGATATGCTCACCCTGGTCTGTACACGGTAGCCAAGCAGGTCACAGGAGATTGCATAACATGTCGAAAGATTTACAAAAGGGGGCTGCGGCAGCATGCAAGACAAGGGGTAGGAGTCCGGCCTATAGGCCGTTTGAGTATGTCCAGGTAGATTACACTGAGCTCGCCCCCATAGGTCGCCTGAAGTATCTATTAGTAGTAGTAGATCACCTGACAGGATGGGTGGAAGCTTTCCCCACTACCACGACAACGGCAACTCAGGTTAGCAAGATGCTACTCGAGCAAATCATCCCACGATTTGGGCTACCCCGCGCTATTGACTCTGACCAGGGGAGCCACTTCACCCCGACCGTCCTCCAGAATGTAGTGCAAGCAATGGGGATTGACTGGGATTTGCACACACCCCCTGGCATCCCCCCTCCTCGGGCAAGGTCGAAAGAATGAACCAGACCATCAAAAAGCAGCTTACCAAGCTCACTAGTGAAATCGGCCTGCCTTGGACCAAATGCCTACCCCTTGCCCTGTTGCAAATTCGCACCCAGCCAAGGCGGGATTTGGGCGTCTCCCCTTTCGAAATGTTATTTGGCCTCCCGTTCCATGGGCCGAAGGGGGAACCTCCTGTATTCGAGTCTCGGGATAAGTTTGTGCAAAAATATGTGGTGGATCTGGGGTCTGCTCTATCTCGTTTACGCCAACAGGGACTTTTGGCACAGACGCCGCCCCTCGAGTTTGCGGTGCACACCGTCAAGCCGGGTCAGTGGGTCCTGATTAAAAGCTGGAAGCAACGTACCCTCGAACAAACTTGGGACGGTCCCTTCCTGGTACTTTTGACGACCGAAACGGCTGTCCGTACGGCCGAAAAGGGCTGGACACATTACACTCGAGTCAAGGGACCAGTGCCACAACCGACGGAGGACGAACGAACCTCTCTGACAAAGGCATCTAAGGAACAGAGACCCTGAGAACGAACTAATCGGACTTTTGCGAGTCTAAAGGAACTGTGCCCTCGGGCTACGGGTGTCGCGAAAAAAAAAATGCGGTCAATCGTATTGTTAAATTGCTATGCCATTATCCTTGGGCTGGGTCATAGTGTGCGTGTTACCCAATTTGGCCTCTGGAAAAAACAAGCAGAGGACCGTCAGTGGTTTTCCATCTCCGTGCTTGCCAACCAATCAACACAGACATTTAGCTTAGACCTATGTGAGTTGGTGCCCTGTAGGACTAAAAGTCAACTGAATCAAACTAAGCGGAACCTAGAGAGAGAAAGGGGATTCCAGGGTCAGACGTTAGTATTACAATTGCATGGTAGGGAAGGCCTAAATAGGCCTCTAGCCCCCGGGGTCCAGGCTATGGTGTCAGTTGTCCGTGATCCCATCACCCCTGGACGAGATTGTGGGCAGAATCAGTGCAATCCGCTTTATCTGACCATAAAGAACTTGGAAAAGAACGGGGCGAGCCTTAATCGAACAATACTGGGTATTAGAGTTGGGGCCAGGCAGGATGGGTGGGGGGGGGGGGGGGGATGCAGCTGTGCTGCACGTATATCATGGTCATTGAAGCTGAGTCTAGGGGCTCATCCATCACTGATAAGCAGGAAAAGATTAGAATAATTGAGGTGACGGATTTGGAAAAGACCTTTGAAATAGAAATGGGATACGGGGAGGCGAATGCCTGGATGGAATGGGTCAAATATACTGTGAGGAGCATGAAAAAGAGTGATTGCTACGCATGCACGAGTGCCCGCCCTAACCCTCAGGTGGTCCCATTCCCGCTGGGATGGGAGAAACACCCACGAGCTATGGACTGCATGATACGGCTGTACCAGGACCGAGAGGCCTGGAACGACCCCACTTGTCGACCCTTGAGTTTGAAGTTTCCCCCCTGTCAGGTCTGAGGGGGCGCCCCGCCCGCCATCATTCTCAGGGGTAACGGGTACGCACCAGGCCTGCGTCTCTCGGACGGGACTACTGTGGGACGACGATGTGGGGACATTTGACAAGTGTAGCGGATCGATTCGGCTGGTCAATGAAACTACCGGGGGCGGGAATTACTCCCACATTCATGTGCCTAGGGCAGACCTCTGGTGGTACTGTGGTGGGAGGGTTCTGCGACCGACCCTGCCCCAAAAATGGACGGGCACTTGTGCAATCGTTCAATTGGCCATCCCATTCACCCTGGTATTCGAACAACAAGAGCAACCCCGTTCTAGTGGAAGAACTGAGAGAGCTTTGGAGACCTCTTTCGATGATAACATATATTTAGATGCCATAGGGGTCCCCGGGGTGTTCCTGACGAATACAAGGCTAGGAACCAGATAGCAGCGGGTTTTGAGTCGTCACTGTTCTGGTGGGTGACCATCAATAAGAACGTGGATTGGATTAATTATATTTACTACAATCAGCAGAGGTTCATTAATTATACCCGGGATGCAGTGAAAGGAATAGCAGAACAACTGGATGCCACCAGTAGAATGGCGTGGGAAAATAGGTTGGCCTTAGACATGATGTTGGCAGAGAAGGGGGGTGTTTGCGTCATGATAGGCACTCAATGCTGCACTTTCATCCCCAACAACACAGCCCCTGATGGGTCCATCACCCGCGCCCTGGATGGACTCACCACATTGGCGGACGAACTGGCCGAAAACTCGGGCATCGACTCTGGCCTCACGGACTGGTTGGAAGCTTGGTTCGGTAAATGGACGGGGGTGGTCGTTCCCTTTCTTGTCTCATGTATAGTGGTGGCAGGAGTACTCACTGCCCTTGGGTGTTGCGTTATTCCCTGTGTCCGGGGATTAACTCAACGACTGATCGAAACCACCCTTACTAAGAAGGATGTTCCCTGTGGGCAGGTTGAACGAATAAATCTCGAGATGGAACAACGTGAATCCCTCTTGGGCGGGGGTAGTATTAGAGAAGGGCAGTTTGATGAACAAGCTCGGGAGTTATTAAATGCCCTGGAGAAGAAACTTACGGTTGAAAAATTACAGGCCGTAAGAAAAGACACGGGGGATTTGTAGGGGGTAGTGTAATTTTTAAACGGTTAGCTGCCTTTTAGTCTTTTCTACCTCATAGTAAACACAAGCAGACACTCGAAACTGTTGCCGGACCTCCCCCACGTTTATATGAATGAAACAGTTGTAACAGCTTTCCTCGATAGTTGAGAGACCGCCCTTAACCACAGTTGTACAACATCATCCATATAAGGAATGAATGGGAAGCTCGAACACTGATTGGCCAAGTGAAGAACAAAATAATCGCAGGCACCAGAACCCAAATAAGGAAAACAGTGGGGAATCCGAGCACTCGTTGGTCAAGGCAGCAGTAGTAGACCCAGCCCACATATACATGTATATAGTGTGTGGAGATTACTATGCTTGTGTGTGTGTACCTTTGGGAACAGCACCCGACTTTGCAAAGTTGAATGAAAAAGTTTTGGACAGACTCCTCCGTGTCTTTGTTCCTGGGAAGGGAAATAAGAAGTGCCGTAGATAGGGCTGGACAGCCACTTATTTCGCACAACTCTCTCTGCTCCATCTCTCTGTCTCCCCTTCTCCCTGTACCCCCCTCTGTTCCCCCTCTCTCTGTCCCCCCTCTCTCTGTACCACCTCTCTCTGTCCTCCCTCTCTCTCTGTCCTCCTCTCTCTCTGTCCACCTTTCTCTATACCCCCTTCTCTCTGTACCACCTCTCTCTGTCCTCCCTCTCTCTCTGTCCTCCTCTCTCTCTGTCCACCTCTCTCTATCCCCCCTTCTCTCTGTGCCCCTCTCTCAGTCCCCCTCTCTTTTCCCCCCTTCTCGGTCCCAGCCCTCTCTCTGACCCCCTTCTCTGTCCCACTCTCTGTCCTCCTCTCTATATCAGTCCTTCCCCTCTCTGTCTCCCCCTCTCTCTGTCCCCCCTCTCTGTATTCCTCTCTCTGTCCCTCCCCCCACCTGTCTCCGACTTCTCGGTCCCAGCCCTCTCTGACCCTCCCGCTCTCTGTCCCCCTCTCTCGGTCCCCCTCTCTCTCTGTCCCCCTTCTCTGTGTCCCCCTTCTCTCTGTCCCCCCGCTCTCAGTCCGCCCCCTCTGTCCCCATCTCTCTTTACCCCTCTCTCTGTCCCAGTCTATCTGCCCCACACTCTCTGTCCCGGTTTCTCTGTCCCCTTCACTCTCTGTCCCCCTTCTCTCTGTCCCCCTCTCTTTGTCCCCCTCTCTATGTCCCCCCTCTCTCTGTCCCCCACTCTCAGTCCCCCTCTCTCTTTTCCCACTCTATCTCTGTCCCCCACTCTCACTCCCCCACTCTCTGACCCCTCTCTATTATATCCTCCCCATTTCTCTCTCTCTTCCTCACCTTAGCTCTCCCTTGCCTCTCTCCCGCTCTCTCTGTCTCTCCCTGCTCCTTCACTCTCTCTCCACTTCTATCACTCTCGATCCCCCTACCTCAGTCTCCCTTTCTCCCCACCTCCCTCTGTTTCTCTCTGACTAAATCTCTTTCCCTCCTGCCCCCCCCCCCGCCCCCCCGATGCAATCTGTCTCCCTGACGCGTCCCTCTCCCTCTGATCCAGAGAATGGGGAGGAGGGTAGTCCCCATGAAACAACTGAAATCGTGTCCCACTCACGACAGGAAATGGGGATTCCAGGTTGGAATGGGGGTGGGGGGAACAGAGGAAGTTAAACCCAGCTCCTGAGCTCAGGGCGCGGTGCCCTCCCCTTCCCTGAGGACCAGGACTTGGGGCTGAGTCTGTCTCTCTCCAGCTCAGCTTCTCCAACACAAAGACACACAACAACATCGGTCACTCTGCGGCTCGGCACGCTTTAATCAACATTTTTATCGTTTACAAATGGAAGTGATGGATACAGTCAGTGGGATGGTGCCTTTTCTCACTGGCCCCTGAGTTGTGAGAAACATTGAAATGTTTCCCTGTAACCCCGCTTTGGGATAAGGATGGACAAACCAGCGACAGGCTGCTCCATCGCTGAAACACTGAACTGAAATGAGAAAATCCCGGATGGATTGATTAATGAGGGAATTTGATGGATGGATGGATTTGAGTGAAGGGATATTTCAGCACATTCTTCAGCTGCTGCCTGAACTTAGACTGGGTCACGGCATAAATCGCGGTGTTTGTGCAGCAACTGAGCAGTTGCAGCATGAAGCCCAATTCCTGCACAAAGTCATGGAGATACACAGAGTGATACCCAATAGCAAACATCCGTCTCCATATAGAATACAGCATTAACGTTGACCATAACAGGATGAAATTGGCCGAGATCACAAACAGTAAAATGATGGATTTTTTTCGGTTTCTCATTTCAGTGTCAGACTGAGCGTCCCCATTGGTGTGAGCGCGGAATCTCCTGCGGGCTCTGCTGGTCACTAAAATGTGTCTGACGGTGAGAAAATTGAGTAGCAGCATCAGGAGAAATGGGACACACGGGGTTAGAATATGGTGGAGGAACTCGATTGTGACCCAAACCCAAACACAAATCCCCTCTGTCCCCGTCTCTCTTTCCTCCTCTTTCTTTCCCCCGCTCTCTCTACCCCCCTCTTTCTGTCCGCCTCTCTCTTCGCCCCCATCTCCCTGTCACCCTCATTCAATATCCCCCCTCTCTCTGTCCCGCTCTCTCTGTCCCCTCTCTCTGTCCCCACTCTCTCTGTCACCCTCCTCTCTGTCCCCATTCTCTCTGTCACCTTCTAACTCTGTCCCTCCCTCTCCCTCTGTCCCCATCTCTCTGTCCACCCTCTCTCTCTCTGTACCACTCTCTCTGGCCCCTCTCTCTCTTCCCCATCTCACTACCCCCCTCTCTCCCCATCACTCAACCCTCTCTCTCCCCCCACTCTCTTGTGCCCACTCTCTTGTCCCCCTTCTCTCTGTCCCCCCTCTCTGAAATCTTTCTTTGACCCTCCCTCTATCTGTCCCCCTCTCTCTCTCTCCATCACCCACTCCCTGTCCCTCACTCTCTGTCCCCCACTCTCTGCCCCCTCTCTCTCTTCCTCACTCACTGTCTCCCTCTCTCTATTCCCCTGCTCTCTGTCCCCCCTCTCTCGCCCGTTTTCTCTGTCCCCCCTCTCTCTCTCCCCTATATCTGTCCCCGTCTCTCTGTCCCCCTCTCTCTGACAGCCTCTCTCTCCCGTTCTCTCTGTCCTCATCTCTCTTTCCCCCTCTCTCTGTCCCCCTCTCTCTGTCACCCTCTCTCTCCCGTTCTCTCTGTCCACCTCTCTCGCTGTCCCCCTCTCTGTCTCCATGTGCTCTCTGTCCCCCCGTCTCTGTGTCCCCCTCTCACTCCCTCCTCTCTCTGTCACCTCCCTCTCTGTCTAACCGTTTCCCCCCCCCGTCCCCCACTCTCACCATCCCCCACTCTCTGTCCCCACTCTCTCCATGCCCTCTCTCTGTACACCCTCTCTCTCCCCCAGTCTCTGTCCCCCTCTCTCTGTTCCCCCTCTTTTTGTACCCCTCTCTCTGTCCCCCATCTCTGTCTGTCCCCCTCTCTCTGTCCCCCACTCACTGACTCCCCTTTATACATATCCCCCCTCTCTCCCCATCTCTCCCCTACCTCGCTCCCCCCACTCTCTTGTCCCCGTCTCTCTCTGTCCGTCTCTCTCTGTCCCCACTCTCTCTGTCCCCCTGACTCTGACCTCCCTATCTCTGCCCCGCCCCCCCCACTTCCTCTGTCGCCCTTTCGGTTCCCCTCTCTCTCTCTCTGCCCCCCAATCTGTCCCCCCTCTCTGTCCCCGTCTCTCTGACCCCTTCACTCTCTGTCCCCCTCCTCCCTGTCCCCATTCTCTCTGTTCCCCCTCCCTCTGCCCCCATCTCGGACCCCATCTCCGTCCCTCCCCTCTCTGTCACACTCTCTCTTTCCCCCCTCTCTCTGACCCCCCTCTCTGCACCCCCCTTCCCGCTTTCTCGGTCCCAGCCCTCTCTATTTACCCCCGCTCTCTGTCACCTCACTCTCTCTGTCCCCCCTCTCTCTCTATCCCTCTCTCTCTGTCCCCCTCTCTCTCTTTCCCCCTCTCTGTCCCCCTCTCTCTGTGTCAACCTCTCACTCCGTCCTCTCTCTATCACCACCATCTCTGTCCCCCCGTCACCCTCTGTCCCCCACTCTCTCCATTACCCACTCTCTGTCCCCCTCTCTCTGTCCCCCACTCTCTCCATCCCCCACTCTCTGTCCCCCTCTCTCTGTTCCACACTCTCTGTCTCCCGCTCTCTATCCCCCTGCTCTCTGTCCCCCCTCTCTCGCCCGTTCTCTCTGTCCCCTCTGTCTCTGTCCCCCTCTCTGTCCCCCTCTCTGTCCCCACGTGCTCTCTGTCCCCTTGTCTCTGTGTCCCCCTCTCACTCCCTCTTCTCTCTGTCACCTCCCCCTCTGTCTACCCGTTCCCCCCTCTGTCCCCCACTCTCTGCCTCGTCCCCCCTCTGTCCCCCACTCTCTCCATCCCCCACTCTCTGTCTCCCACTCTGTCACCCTCTCTCTGTCCTCCACTCTCTGTCTCCCTCTCTCTATCCCCCTGCTCTCTGTCCCCCATCTCTCGCCCGTTCTCTCTGTCCCCTCTCTCTCTGTCCCCATCTCTGTGTCCCCCTCTCACTCCCTCCTCTCTCTGTCACCTACCTCTCTGTCTACCCGTTCCCTCCTCTGTCCCCCACTCTCTGCCTCGTCCCCCTCTGTCCCCCACTCTCTCCATCCCCCACTCTCTGTCTCCCACTCTGCCACCCTCTCTCTGTCCTCCACTCTCTGTCTCCCTCTCTCTATCCCCCTGCTCTCTGTCCCCCCTCTCTCGCCCGTTCTCTCTGTCCCCTCTCTCTCTGTCCCCCTCTCTCTCTGTCCCCCATCTCTCTTTCCCCCTCTCTGTCCCCCTCTCTCTGTGTCACCCTCTCACTCCGTCCTCTCTCTATCACCACACTCTCTGTCCCCCCGTCGCCCTCTGTCCCCCACTCTCACCATCCCCCACTCTCTGTCCCCACTCTCTCCATGCCCTCTCTCTGTACCCCCTCTCTCTCCCCCAGTCTCTGTCCCACTCTCTCTGTTCCCCCTCTTTTTGTACCCCTCTCTCTGTCCCCCATCTCTGTCTGTCCCCCTCTCTCTGTCCCCCACTCACTGACTCCCCTTTATACATATCCCCCCTCTCTCCCCATCTCTCCCCTACCTCGCTCCCCCCACTCTCTTGTCCCCGTCTCTCTCTGTCCGTCTCTCTCTGTCCCCATTCTCTCTGTCCCCCTGACTCTGACCTCCCCATCTCTGTCCCGCCCCCCCCACTTCCTCTGTCGCCCTCTCGGTTCCCCTCTCTCTCTCTCTGCCCCCCAATCTGTGCCCCCTCTCTGTCCCCGTCTCTCTGACCCCTTCACTCTCTGTCCCCCTCCTCCCTGTCCCCATTCTCTCTGTTCCCCCTCCCTCTGCCCCCATCTCGGACCCCATCTCCGTCCCTCCCCTCTCTGTCACACTCTCTCTTTCCCCCCTCTCTCTGACCCCCCTCTCTGCACCCCCCTTCCCGCTTTCTCGGTCCCAGCCCTCTCTATTTACCCCCGCTCTCTGTCACCTCACTCTCTCTGTCCCCCCCTCTCTCTATCCCTCTCTCTCTGTCCCCCTCTCTCTCTTTCCCCCTCTCTGTCCCCCTCTCTCTGTGTCAACCTCTCACTCCGTCCTCTCTCTATCACCACCCTCTCTGTCCCCCCGTCGCCCTCTGTCCCCCACTCTCTCCATTCCCCACTCTCTGTCCCCCTCTCTCTGTCCCCCACTCTCTCCATCCCCCACTCTCTGTCCCCCTCTCTCTGTTCCACACTCTCTGTCTCCCGCTCTCTATCCCCCTGCTCTCTGTCCCCCCTCTCTCGCCCGTTCTCTCTGTCCCCTCTGTCTCTGTCCCCCTCTCTGTCCCCCTCTCTGTCCCCACGTGCTCTCTGTCCCCTTGTCTCTGTGTCCCCCTCTCACTCCCTCTTCTCTCTGTCACCTCCCCCTCTGTCTACCCGTTCCCCCCTCTGTCCCACACTCTCTGCCTCGTCCCCCCTCTGTCCCCCACTCTCTCCATCCCCCACTCTCTGTCTCCCACTCTCTCACCCTCTCTCTGTCCTCCACTCTCTGTCTCCCTCTCTCTATCCCCCTGCTCTCTGTCCCCCCTCTCTCGCCCGTTCTCTCTGTCCCCTCTCTCTCTGTCCCCATCTCTGTGTCCCCCTCTCACTCCCTCCTCTCTCTGTCACCTCCCTCTCTGTCTACACGTTCCCCCCTCTGTCCCCCACTATCTGCCTCGTCCCCCCTCTGTCCCCCACTCTCTCCATCCCCCACTCTCTGTCTCCCACTCTGCCACCCTCTCTCTGTCCTCCACTCTCTGTCTCCCTCTCTCTATCCCCCTGCTCTCTGTCCCCCCTCTCTCGCCCGTTCTCTCTGTCCCCTCTCTCCCTGTCCCCCTCTCTCTCTGTCCCCTATCTCTCTTTCCCCCTCTCTGTCCCCCTCTCTCTGTGTCACCCTCTCACTCCGTCCTCTCTCTATCACCACACTCTCTGTCCCCCCGTCGCTCTCTGTCCCCCACTCTCACCATCCCCCACTCTCTGTCCCCACTCTCTCCATGCCCTCTCTCTGTACACCCTCTCTCTCCCCCAGTCTCTGTCCCCCTCTCTCTGTTCCCCCTCTTTTTGTACCCCTCTCTCTGTCCCCCATCTCTGTCTGTCCCCCTCTCTCTGTCCCCCACTCACTGACTCCCCTTTATACATATCCCCCCTCTCTCCCCATCTCTCCCCTACCTCGCTCCCCCCACTCTCTTGTCCCCGTCTCTCTCTGTCCGTCTCTCTCTGTCCCCACTATCTCTGTCCCCCTGACTCTGACCTCCCTATCTCTTTCCCGCCCCCCCCCCCACTTCCACTGTCGCCCTCTCGGTTCCCCTCTCTCTCTCTCTCTGCCCCCCAATCTGTCCCCCCTCTCCGTCCCCGTCTCTCTGACCCCTTCACTCTCTGTCCCCCTCCTCCCTGTCCCCATTCTCTCTGTTCCCCCTCCCTCTGCCCCCATCTCGGACCCCATCTCCGTCCCTCCCCTCTCTGTCACACTCTCTCTGTCCCCCCTCACTCTGACCCCCCTCTCTGCACCCCCCTTCCCGCTTTCTCGGTCCCAGCCCTCTCTATTTAACCCGCTCTCTGTCACCTCACTCTCTCTGTCCCCCCCACTCTCTATCCCTCTCTCTCTGTCCCCCTCTCTCTCTTTCCCCTTCTCTGTCCCCCTCTCTCTGTGTCAACCTCTCACTCCGTCCTCTCTCTATCACCACCCTCTCTGTCCCCCCGTCGCCCTCTGTCCCCCACTCTCTCCATTCCCCACTCTCTGTCCCTTCTCTCTCTGTCCCCCACTCTCTCCATCCCCCACTCTCTGTCCCCCTCTCTCTGTTCCACACTCTCTGTCTCCCGCTCTCTATCCCCCTGCTCTCTGTCCCCCCTCTCTCGCCCGTTCTCTCTGTCCCCTCTGTCTCTGTCCCCCTCTCTGTCCCCCTCTCTGTCGCCACGTGCTCTCTGTCCCCTTGTCTCTGTGTCCCCCTCTCACTCCCTCCTCTCTCTGTCACCTCCCCCTCTGTCTACCCGTTCCCCCCTCTGTCCCCCACTCTCTGCCTCGTCCCCCCTCTGTCCCCCACTCTCTCCATCCCCCACTCTCTGTCTCCCACTCTGTCACCCTCTCTCTGTCCTCCACTCTCTGTCTCCCTCTCTCTATCCCCCTGCTCTCTGTCCCCCCTCTCTCGCCCGTTCTCTCTGTCCCCTCTCTCTCTGTCCCCATCTCTGTGTCCCCCTCTCACTCCCTCCTCTCTCTGTCACCTCCCTCTCTGTCTACCCGTTCCCCCCTCTGTCCCCCACTCTCTGCCTCGTCCCCCCTCTGTCCCCCACTCTCTCCATCCCCCACTCTCTGTCTCCCACTCTGCCACCCTCTCTCTGTCCTCCACTCTCTGTCTCCCTCTCTCTATCCCCCTGCTCTCTGTCCACCCTCTCTCCCCCGTTCTCTCTGTCCCCTCTCTCTCTGTCCCCCTCTCTCTCTGTCCCCCTATCTCTTTTCATCCTCTCTGTCCCCCTCTCTCTGTGTCACCGTCTCACTCCGTCCTCTCTCTATCACCACCCTCTCTGTCCCCCCGTCGCCCTCTGTCCCCCACTCTCTCCATTCCCCACTCTCTGTCCCCCTCTCTCTGTTCCCCACTCTCTGTCTACCCGTTCCCCCCTCTGTCCCCCTCTCTCTGTCCCCCACTCTCTGTCTCCCTCTCTCTATCCCCCTGCTCTCTGTCCCCCCTCTCTCGCCCGTTCTCTCTGTCCCCTTTCTCTCTGTCCCCCTCTCTTTGTCCCCCTCTCTCTGTACCCCCTCTCTCTCTGTCCCCCTCTCTCTCTCCCCCTCTCTCTGTCACCATCTCTCTCCCGTTCTCTCTGTCCTCATCTGTCTGTCCACCTCTCTCACTGTCCCCCTCTCTGTCCCCACGTGCTCTCTGTCCCCTATCTCTGTGTCCCCCTCTCACTCCCTCCTATCTCTGTCACCTCCCTCTCTGTCTACCCGTTCCCCCCTCTGTCCCCCACTCTCTCCATCCCCCACTCTCTGTCTCCCCCCTCTCTGTCCCCCTCTCTCTGTCCCCCACTCTCTGTCCCCCTCTCTCTGTCCCCCACTCTCTGCCCCCTCTCTCTGTTCCCCCTCTCTTTGTCCCCCTCTCTCTGACCCCCCTCTCTCTGACCCGTCTCTCTGTCCCCCTCTCTCTGTTCCCCACTCTCTGTCTCCCTCTCTCTATCCCCCTGCTCTCTGTCTTCCCCCTCTCTCGCCCGTTTTCTCTGTCTCCTCGTTCTCTGTCCCCCTCTCTATGTACCCCACTCTCTGTACACCCCCTCTCTGTCCCCCTCTCTCTCTCCCTCTCTCTCTGTCACCATCTCCCTCCCGTTCTCTCTGTCCTTATCTCTCTGTCCAACTCTCTCGCTGTCCCCCTCTCTGTCCCCCTCTCTGTCCCCAAGTGCTCTCTGTCCCCCCGTCTCTGTGTCCCCCTCTCACTCCCTCCTCTCTCTGTCACCTCCCTCTCTGTCTACCCGTTTTCTCCTTTGTCCCCCAATCTCTCCATCCCCCACTCTCTGTCCCCCACTCTCTGTCCCGCACTCTCTGTCCCCCTCCCCCTGCCCCCACTCTCTGACCCCTCTCAATACACCCCTCTCTCTCCCAATCTGTCCCCTACCTTGCTCCCCCCACTCTCTTGTCCCCCTCTCTCTCTGTTCCCTCCATCTCTGTTCCCCTCTCTCTTTCCCACCCTCTCTGTCCCCACTCTCTCTGTCCGTCCCCTCTGTCCCCGTCTCTCTTTCCTCCTCTTTCTTTCCCCCGCTCTCTCTGCCCCCTCTTTCTGTCCCCCTCTCTCTTCGCCCCCATCTCCCTGTACCCCTCTCTCAATATCCCCCCTCTCTTTGTCCCCACTCTTTCTCTGTCCCCCTCTCTCTGTCCCCCCGGTCTATCTCCCTTCACTCTGTCCCCAATCTCTCTGTCAACCTCTCACTCTGTCCCTCCCTCTCCCTCTGTCCCCATCTCTCTGTCCACCCTCTCTCTCTCTGTACCCCTCTCTCTGTCCCCCTCTCTCTCTTCCCCCTCTCACTACCCCCTCTCTCTCCCCTATCACTCAACCCTCTCTCTCTCTGTCCCCCTCTCTCTCTGACCCCCTCTCTCACTCTGACCGCCCCCTCTCTGTCCCCCTTCTCTCTGTCCCCCCTCTCTCTGTCCTCTCTTTCTTTGCCCCTCCCTCTCTCTGTCCCCCCCTCTCTCTCTCTCTCCGTCCCCCCTCTCTCTCTTTCTCCCCTCTCTCTGGCACCCCCTCTGTCTGTTCCCAATCTCTCTCTGTCCCCACTCTCATTCTGTCACCCCTCTCTCATCCCCCTCTTCCCCCCTCTCTCTGACCCCCTGTCCCTGTGTTCCCTCCTCCCTCTGTCCCCCTTTCACTTCCCCCGTCACCCCGCTCTCTATCCCGCTCTCTCTGTCCCCCTCTCGCTGTCCCCACTCTCTCTGTCCCTCCACCTCTCTCTGTCTCTCCCGCTCTCTGTCCCCCTCTCTCGGTCCGCTCTCTCTCTGCCCTTCCTTCTCTCTGTCCCTACGCTCTCAGACCTCCCCCTCTGTCCCCTTCTCTCTTTCCTCCTTTCTCTGTCCCACCTCTCTCCGTTCCCCTGTCCCCCCTCTACTGCGCCCCGTCTCTCTGTCTCCCCTCTCTTACTGTCCCCACTCTCTCTGCTCCATCTCTCTGTCTCCCCTTCTCCCTGTACCCCCCTGTTCCCCCTCTCTCTGTCCCCGCTCTCTGTGTACCACCTCTCTCTGTCCTCCCTCTCTCTCTGTCCTCCTCTCTCTCTGTCCACCTCTCTCTATCCCCACTTCTCTCTGTCCCCCTCTCTCAGTCCCCCTCTCTTTTCCCCCCTTCTCGGTCCCAGCCCTCTCTCTGACCCCCTTCTCTGTCCCACTCTCTGTCCTCCTCTCTGTATCTGTCCTTCCCCTCTCTGTCTCCCCCTCTCTCTGTCCCCCCTCTCTGTATTCCTCTCTCAGTACTCTCCCCCCCCCCACCTGTCTCCGACTTCTCGGTCCCAGCCCTCTCTGACCCTCCCGCTTTCTGTCCCCCTCTCTCGGTCCCCCTCTCTCTCTGTCCCCCTTCTCTGTGTCCCCCTTCTCTCTGTCCCCCCGCTCTCAGTCCGCCCCCTCTGTCCCCATCTCTCTTTACCCCTCTCTCTGTCCCAGTCTATCTGCCCCACTCTCTCTGTCCCGGTTTCTCTGTCCCCTTCACTCTCTGTCCCCCTTCTCTCTGTCCCTCTCTCTTTGTCCCCCTCTCTATGTCCCCCCTCTCTCTGTCCCCCGCTCTCTGTACTCATCTCTCTTTCCCCCTCTCTCTGTGTCCCCCACTCACTCCCTTCTCTCTTTGTCACCTCCCTCTCTGTCCCCCCGTACCCCCCGTCCCCCACTCTCTCCATCCCCCACTCTCTGACCCCCCTTTGTCCCCCAGTCGCTCCATCCCCCACTCACTGTCCCCCACTCTCTCCGTCTCCCAGTCTCTGTCCCCCTCTCTCTGTCCCCCACTCTCAGTCCCCCACTCTCTGACCCCTCTCTCATTATGTCCTCCCCTATTTCTTTCTCTCTTCCTCACCTTAGCTCTCCCTTGCCTCTCTCTCGCTCTCTCTGTCTCTCCCTGCTCCTTCACTCTCTCTCCACTTCTATCACTCTCGTTCCCCCTACCTCAGTCTCTCTTTCTCCCCACCTCCCTCTGTTTCTCTCTGACTAAATCTCTTTCCCTCCTGCTCCCCCCCCCCCCACCCGATGCAATCTGTCTCCCTGACGCGTCACTCTCCCTCTGATCCAGAGATTGGGGAGGAGGGTAGTCCCCATGAAACAACTGAAATCGTGTCCCACTCACGACAGGAAATGGGGAGTCCAGGTTGGAATGGGGAGGGGGGGGTGACAGAGGGAGTTAAACCCAGCTCCTGAGCTCAGGGCGCGGTGCCCTCCCCTTCCCTGAGGACCAGGACTTGGGGCTGAGTCTGTCTCTCTCCAGCTCAGCTTCTCCAACACAAAGACACACAACAACATCGGTCACTCTGCTGCTCGGCACGCTTTAATCACCATTTTTATTGGTTACAAATGGAAGTGATGGATACAGTCAGTGGGATGGTGCCTTTTCTCACTGGCCCCTGAGTTGTGAGAAACATTGAAATGTTTCCCTGTAACCCCGCTGTGGGATAAGGATGGACAAACCAGCGCTACCCTCAGTCTGTTACCATAGCGACAGGCTGCTCCATCGCTGAAACACTGAACTGAAATGAGAAAATCCCGGATGGATTGACTAATGAGGGAATTTGATGGATGGATGGATTTGGGTGAAGGGATATTTCCGCACATTCTTCAACTGCTGCCTGAACTTAGTCTGGGTCACGGCATAAATCGCGGTGTTTGTGCAGCAACTGAGCAGCTGCAGCATGAAGCCCAATTCCTGCACAAAGTCATGGAGATACACAGAGTGATACCCAATAGCAAACATCCGTCTCCATATAGAATACAGCATTAACGTTGACCATAACAGGATGAAATTGGCCGAGATCACAAACAGTAAAATGATGGATTTTTTTCGGTTTCTCATTTCAGTGTCAGACTAAGCGTCCCCATTGGTGTGAGCGCGGAGTCTCCTGCGGGCTCTGCTGGTCACTAAAATGTGTCTGACGGTGAGAAAATTGAGTAGCAGAATCAGGAGAAATGGGACACACGGGGTTAGAATGTGGTGGAGGAACTCGATTGTGACCCAAACCCAAACACAAATCCCCTCTGTCCCCGTCTCTCTTTCCTCCTCTTTCTTTCCCCCGCTCTCTCTACCCCTCTCTTTCTGTCCGCCTCTCTCTTCGCCCCCATCTCCCTGTCACCCTCATTCAATATCCCCCCTCTCTCTGTCCCGCGCTCTCTGTCCCCTCTCTCTGTCCCCACTCTCTCTGTCACCCTCCTCTCTGTCCCCACTCTCTCTGTCACCTTCTAACTCTGTCCCTCCCACTCACTCTGTCCCCATCTCTCTGTCCACCCTCTCTCTCTGTACCCCTCTCTCTGTCCCCCTCTCTCTCTTCCCCCTCTCACTACCCCTCTCTCTCCCCATCACTCAACCCTCTCTCTCCCCCCACTCTCTTGTCCCCACTCTCTTGTCCCCCTTCTCTCTGTTCCCCCCTCTCTGAAATCTATATTTGACCCTCCCTCTATCTGTCCCCCTCTCTCTCTCTCCATCCCCCACTCCCTGTCCCTCACTCTCTGTCCCCCACTCTCTGCCCCCTCTCTCTCTTCCTCACTCTCTGTCTCCCTCTCTCTATCCCCCGCTCTCTGTCCCCCCTCTCTCGCACGTTTTCTCTGTCCCCCCTCTCTCTCTCCCCCTATCTCTGTCCCCGTCTCTCTGTCCCCCTCTCTCTTTCAGCCTCTCTCTCCCGTTCTCTCTGTCCTCATCTCTCTTTCCCCCTCTCTCTGTCCCCCTCTCTCTGTCACCCTCTCTCTCCCGTTCTCTCTGTCCACCTCTCTCGCTGTCCCCCTCTCTGTCTCAATGTGCTCTCTGTCCCCCCGTCTCTGTGTCCCCCTCTCACTCAATCCTCTCTGTCACCTCCCACTCTGTCTACCCGTTCCCCCCTCTGTCCCCCACTCTCTCCCTCGTCCCCCCCCGTCCCCCACTCTCACCATCCCCCACTCTCTGTCTCCACTCTCTCCATGCCCTCTCTCTGTACCCCCTCTCTCTCCCCCAGTCTCTGTCCCCCTCTCTCTGTTCCCCCTCTTTTTGTACCCCTCTCTCTGTCCCCCATCTCTGTCTGTCCCCCTCTCTCTGTACCCCACTCACTGACTCCCCTTTATACATATCCCCCCTCTCTCCCCATCTCTCCCTTACCTCGCTCCCCCCACTCTCTTGTCCCCGTCTCTCTCTGTCCAACTCTCTCTGTCCCCACTATCTCTGTCCCCCTGACTCTGACCTCCCTATCTCTGTCCCGCCCCCACCCCCCCACTTCCTCTGTCGCCCTCTCGGTTCCCCTCTCTCTCTCTCTGCCCCCCAATCTGTCCCCCCTCTCTGTCCCCGTCTCTCTGACCCCTTCACTCTCTGTCCCCCTCCTCCCTGTCCCCATTCTCTCTGTTCCCCCTCCCTCTGCCCCCATCTCGGACCCCATCTCCGTCCCTCCCCTCTCAGTCACACTCTCTCTGTCCCCCCTCTCTCTGACCCCCCTGTCTGCACCCCCCTTCCCGCTTTCTCGGTCCCAGCCCTCTCTATTTACCCCCGCTCTCTGTCACCTCACTCTCTCTGTCCCCCCCTCTCTCTATCCCTCTGTCTCTGTCCCCCTCTCTCTCTTTCCCCCTCTCTGTCCCCCTCTCTCTGTGTCAACCTCTCACTCCGTCCTCTCTCTATCACCACCCTCTCTGTCCCCCCGTCGCCCTCTGTCCCCCACTCTCTCCATTCCCCACTCTCTGTCCCTTCTCTCTCTGTCCCCCACTCTCTCCATCCCCCACTCTCTGTCCCCCTCTCTCTGTTCCACACTCTCTGTCTCCCGCTCTCTATCCCCCTGCTCTCTGTCCCCCCTCTCTCGCCCGTTCTCTCTGTCCCCTCTGTCTCTGTCCCCCTCTCTGTCCCCCTCTCTGTCGCCACGTGCTCTCTGTCCCCTTGTCTCTGTGTCCCCCTCTCACTCCCTCCTCTCTCTGTCACCTCCCCCTGTGTCTACCCGTTCCCCCCTCTGTCCTCCACTCTCTGCCTCGTCCCCCCTCTGTCCCCCACTCTCTCCATCCCCCACTCTCTGTCTCCCACTCTGTCACCCTCTCTCTGTCCTCCACTCTCTGTCTCCCTCTCTCTATCCCCCTGCTCTCTGTCCCCCCTCTCTCGCCCGTTCTCTCTGTCCCCTCTCTCTCTGTCCCCATCTCTGTGTCCACCTCTCACTCCCTCCTCTCTCTGTCACCTCCCTCTCTGTCTACCCGTTCCCCCCTCTGTCCCCCACTCTCTGCCTCGTCCCCCCTCTGTCCCCCACTCTCTCCATCCCCCACTCTCTGTCTCCCACTCTGCCACCCTCTCTCTGTCCTCCACTCTCTGTCTCCCTCTCTCTATCCCCCTGTTCTCTGTCCACCCTCTCTCCCCCGTTCTCTCTGTCCCCTCTCTCTCTGTCCCCCTCTCTCTCTGTCCCCCTATCTCTTTTCCCCCTCTCTGTCCCCCTCTCTCTGTGTCACCCTCTCACTCCGTCCTCTCTCTATCACCACCCTCTCTGTCCCCCCGTCGCCCTCTGTCCCCCACTCTCTCCATTCCCGACTCTCTGTCCCCCTCTCTCTGTTCCCCACTCTCTGTCTACCCGTTCCCCCCTCTGTCCCCCTCTCTCTGTCCCCCACTCTCTGTCTCCCTCTCTCTATCCCCCTGCTCTCTGTCCCCCCTCTCTCGCCCGTTCTCTCTGTCCCCTTTCTCTCTGTCCCCCTCTCTTTGTCCCCCTCTCTCCGTACCCCCTCTCTCTCTGTCCCCCTCTCCCTCTCCCCCTCTCTCTGTCACCATCTCTCTCCCGTTCTCTCTGTCCTTATCTGTCTGTCCACCTCTCTCACTGTCCCCCTCTCTGTCGCCCTCTCTGTCCCCACGTGCTCTCTGTCCCCTATCTCTGTGTCCCCCTCTCACTCCCTCCTATCTCTGTCACCTCCCTCTCTGTCTACCCGTTCCCCCCTCTGTCCCCCACTCTCTCCATCCCCCACTCTCTGTCTCCCCCCTCTCTGTCCCCCTCTCTCTGTCCCCCACTCTCTGTCCCCCTCTCTCTGTCCCCCACTCTCTGCCCCCTCTCTCTGTTCCCCCTCTCTTTGTCCGCCTCTCTCTGACCCACCTCTCTCTGACCCGTCTCTCTGTCCCCCTCTCTCTGTTCCCCACTCTCTGTCTCCCTCTCTCTATCCCCCTGCTCTCTGTCTTCCCCCTCTCTCGCACGTTTTCTCTGTCTCCTCGTTATCTGTCCCCCTCTCTATGTACCCCTCTCTCTGTACACCCCCTCTCTGTCCCCCTCTCTCTCTCCCCCTCTCTCTGTCACCATCTCCCTCCCGTTCTCTCTGTCCTTATCTCTCTGTCCACCTCTCTCGCTGTCCCCCTCTCTGTCCCCCTCTCTGTCCCCAAGTGCTCTCTGTCCCCCCGTCTCTGTGTCCCCCTCTCACTCCCTCCTCTCTCTGTCACCTCCCTCTCTGTCTACCCGTTTTCTCCTTTGTCCCCCAATCTCTCCATCCCCCACTCTCTGTCCCCCACTCTCTGTCCCGCACTCTCTGTCCCCCTCCCCCTGCCCCCACTCTCTGACCCCTCTCAATACACCCCTCTCTCTCCCAATCTGTCCCCTACCTTGCTCCCCCCACTCTCTTGTCCCCCTCTCTCTCTGTTCCCTCCCTCTCTGTTCACCTCTCTCTTTCCCACCCTCTCTGTCCCCACTCTCTCTGTCCGTCCCCTCTGTCCCCGTCTCTCTTTCCTCCTCTTTCTTTCCCCCGCTCTCTCTGCCCCCCTCTTTCTGTCCCCCTCTCTCTTCGCCCCCATCTCCCTGTACCCCTCTCTCAATATCCCCCCTCTCTTTGTCCCCACTCTTTCTCTGTCCCCCTCTCTCTGTCCCCCCGGTCTATCTCCCTTCACTCTGTCCCCAATCTCTCTGTCAACCTCTCACTCTGTCCCTCCCTCTCCCTCTGTCCCCATCTCTCTGTCCACCCTCTCTCTCTCTGTACCCCTCTCTCTGTCCCCCTCTCTCTCTTCCCCCTCTCACTACCCCCTCTCTCTCCCCTATCACTCAACCCTCTCTCTCTCTGTCCCCCTCTCTCTCTGACCCCCTCTCTCACTCTGACCGCCCCCTCTCTGTCCCCCTTCTCTCTGTCCCCCCTCTCTCTGTCCTCTCTTTCTTTGCCCCTCCCTCTCTCTGTCCCCCCCCCCCCCTCTCTCTCTCTCCGTCCCCCCTCTCTCTCTTTCTCCCCTCTCTCTGGCACCCCCTCTGTCTGTTCCCAATCTCTCTCTGTCCCCACTCTCATTCTGTCACCCCTCTCTCATCCCCCTCTTCCCCCCTCTCTCTGACCCCCTGTCCCTGTGTTCCCTCCTCCCTCTGTCCCCCTTTCACTTCCCCCGTCACCCCGCTCTCTATCCCGCTCTCTCTGTCCCCCTCTCGCTGTCCCCACTCTCTCTGTCCCTCCACCTCTCTCTGTCTCTCCCGCTCTCTGTCCCCCTCTCTCGGTCCGCTCTCTCTCTGCCCTTCCTTCTCTCTGTCCCTACGCTCTCAGACCTCCCCCTCTGTCCCCTTCTCTCTTTCCTCCTTTCTCTGTCCCACCTCTCTCCGTTCCCCTGTCCCCCCTCTACTGCGCCCCGTCTCTCTGTCTCCCCTCTCTTACTGTCCCCACTCTCTCTGCTCCATCTCTCTGTCTCCCCTTCTCCCTGTACCCCCTCTGTTCCCCCTCTCTCTGTACCCCCTCTCTGTGTACCACCTCTCTCTGTTCTCCTTCTCTCTCTGTCCTCCTCTCTCTCTGTCCACCTCTCTCTATCCCCACTTCTCTCTGTCCCCCTCTCTCAGTCCCCCTCTCTTTTCCCCCCTTCTCGGTCCCAGCCCTCTCTCTGACCCCCTTCTCTGTCCCACTCTCTGTCCTCCTCTCTGTATCTGTCCTTCCCCTCTCTGTCTCCCCCTCTCTCTGTCCCCCCTCTCTGTATTCCTCTCTCCGTACTACCCCCCCCCCCCCCCCCACCTGTCTCCGACTTCTCGGTCCCAGCCCTCTCTGACCTCCCGCTTTCTGTCCCCCTCTCTCGGTCCCCCTCTCTCTCTGTCCCCCTTCTCTGTGTCCCCCTTCTCTCTGTCCCCCCGCTCTCAGTCCGCCCCCTCTGTCCCCATCTCTCTTTACCCCTCTGTCTGTCCCAGTCTATCTGCCCCACTCTCTCTGTCCCGGTTTCTCTGTCCCCTTCACTCTCTGTCCCCCTTCTCTCTGTCCCTCTCTCTTTGTCCCCCTCTCTATGTCCCCCCTCTCTCTGTCCCCCTCTCTCTGTACTCATCTCTCTTTCCCCCTCTCTCTGTGTCCCCCACTCACTCCCTCCTCTCTTTGTCACCTCCCTCTCTGTCCCCCCGTACCCCCCGTCCCCCACTCTCTCCATCCCCCACTCTCTGACCCCCCTCTGTCCCCCAGTCGCTCCATCCCCCACTCACTGTCCCCCACTCTCTCCGTCTCCCAGTCTCTGTCCCCCTCTCTCTGTCCCCCACTCTCAGTCCCCCACTCTCTGACCCCTCTCTCATTATATCCTCCCCTATTTCTTTCTCTCTTCCTCACCTTAGCTCTCCCTTGCCTCTCTCTCGCTCTCTCTGTCTCTCCCTGCTCCTTCACTCTCTCTCCACTTCTATCACTCTCGATCCCCCTACCTCAGTCTCTCTTTCTCCCCACCTCCCTCTGTTTCTCTCTGACTAAATCTCTTTCCCTCCTGCCCCCCCCCCCCCCCCTACCCGATGCAATCTGTCTCCCTGACGCGTCACTCTCCCTCTGATCCAGAGATTGGGGAGGAGGGTAGTCCCCATGAAACAACTGAAATCGTGTCCCACTCACGACAGGAAATGGGGAGTCCAGGTTGGAATGGGGAGGGGGGGGGTGACAGAGAGAGTTAAACCCAGCTCCTGAGCTCAGGGCGCGGTGCCCTCCCCTTCCCTGAGGACCAGGACTTGAGGCTGAGTCTGTCTCTCTCCAGCTCAGCTTCTCCAACACAAAGACACACAACAACATCGGTCACTCTGCTGCTCGGCACGCTTTAATCACCATTTTTATTGGTTACAAATGGAAGTGATGGATACAGTCAGTGGGATGGTGCCTTTTCTCACTGGCCCCTGAGTTGTGAGAAACATTGAAATGTTTCCCTGTAACCCCGCTGTGGGATAAGGATGGACAAACCAGCGCTACCCTCAGTCTGTTACCATAGCGACAGGCTGCTCCATCGCTGAAACACTGAACTGAAATGAGAAAATCCCGGATGGATTGATTAATGAGGGAATTTGATGGATGGATGGATTTGGGTGAAGGGATATTTCAGCACATTCTTCAGCTGCTGCCTGAACCTAGTCTGGGTCACGGCATAAATCGCGGTGTTTGTGCAGCAACTGAGCAGCTGCAGCATGAAGCCCAATTCCTGCACAAAGTCATGGAGATACACAGAGTGATACCCAATAGCAAACATCCGTCTCCATATAGAATACAGCATTAACGTTGACCATAACAGGATGAAATTGGCCGAGATCATAAACAGTAAAATGATGGATTTTTTTCGGTTTCTCATTTCAGTGTCAGACTGAGCGTCCCCATTGGTGTGAGCGCGGAGTCTCCTGCGGGCTCTGCTGGTCACTAAAATGTGTCTGACGGTGAGAACATTGAGCAGCAGAATCAGGAGAAATGGGACACACGGGGTTAGAATGTGGTGGAGGAACTCGATTGTGACCCAGACACTGGAGGATAGAACACCCTTTGTTAGATCACAAAACCAGGGGTTGTTCATCAGCCGATACCAAGCCGTGAACATAAAATACCAGAAAATGTTCTTTAAACAGTTCAGCACAGTCACTGCTCCCAGAACCACAGCCGCCGTTTTCTCACTGCAATATTTACTTTTCAGCTTCTGGCAACAAATGGCCACAAACCGATCAAAGGTGAAAGTGACGGTAAACCAGACAGAGCAGTCAGTGGCTGCATAAAGCAGGACGGCGTGGATATTACACACGGGGACGGAGTAGTCCAGGAAATAAAACTGTTCCTGATAAACAATGGGAATGTGTCTCAGGATCAGGTCGAGGATAATGACCAGGAGATCCGCCGCTACCATGGCCCCCAGGTAACGTCTGACACATGGAGACAATCCACAATCTTTATAAAGCAGGACGTAGATGGTCACTACGTTAACTGTGAGGAAGGAAAACAAACCCATTATCCATCAGCCTGGAGGCAAAGGGACCCGTTTGATCGGGGACCCAGTGAGATTTTCAAATGTGTCCCTGTATTCAGGGATTTATTAAAATAATTGGAGCTGGAATAACAAATGGGAAGGTCGGAATTACTGACAAAAATGTGACATTAACCACAAGAAACCCTCCCTCCCCAAACACACAGAGACACATCCATATGGACAGATGGTTTCTAGAACATTCCCACACACTCGATCACTCGAGAGCAGACACAGGTCACTCCTTCCCAGTTCCTAATACGGAGGGTGGGAACGTTGCTGTCCTGAAGGATTCTCTCCCAGTTTCCTGAAGACAAACGGAGTTTGGGAATTTCTGTATTTTGGCCTAAATTGTGGTCGATCCTGTGTTGTGAAGAAATGTAAACGCAGGGAAAACGTATTCCCCCCTTTAACTGCCTGAGGGTTCTTCGGAACAGTGTCTCCTTCTCCCTGCAACGGGATCTCTTCCCTCGGGATCTTATCGTTTGTTCAATTCACTGACGTCCGGCCGTTCACAAACAATGTCAGGGACAGAACGTTCCGGGGAATGTCAGTTATAGAATGTCAGGGACAGAACGTTCCGGGGAATGTCAGTTATAGAATGTCAGGGACAGAACGTTCCGGGGAATGTCAGTTATATAATGTCATGGGACAGAACGATCCGGGGAATGTCAGTTATAGAATGTTGGGGACAGAACGTTCCGGGCAATGTCAGTTGTAGAATGTCGGGGACAGAACGTTCCGGGGAACCCCGTGACCTGTCCATGACCTTTCCCCCCTCCCCACCCCACCAACATGATGTCCTGTAGCCTGGACACAGTGTAACATTAATGGAGTGAGAGACGGAGGGTCCAATCACAGGAATGGGAATTAAAGGCATTGCCAGATCAGCTGAAATGGTTAGATATAGCACATTCTCAATGCACCTCCCAGAACCAGCCCAGACACCATAAACCCAGATGAGATATCTGTTCACCTGGGAACACTGTGTAGACCAGGCCAGTGTCCTGCTCAGAACAACCCAGCAATCTGTGCAGATTCATCCATTACACTGGTCAATACAATCCAGCAATCTGTCCAGAGTGGAACACTGCGCAGATCAGATCAGGGCATTGATATATAACCCCGGAATACATATCTGCCCAGCACCGGGAGCTGTGCAGACCACAGCAGTGCATTGATCTATAACCCCGGACTAGATATCTGTACAGCACTGAGAGCTGTGCAGACCACAACAGTGCATTGATCTATAAACCCAGACTAGATATCTGTACAGCACTGAGAGCTGTGCAGACCACAACAGTGCATCGATCTATAAACCCAGACTAGATATCTGTCCAGGACGGGGAGCTGTGCAGACCACAGCAGTGCATTGATCTATGAACCCAGACTAGATATCTGTCCAGGACGGGGAGCTGTGCAGACCACAGCAGTGCATTGATCTATAAACCCAGACGAGATATCTGTCCAGGACGGGGAGCTGTGCAGACCACAGCAGTGCATTGACCTATAACCCCGGACTAGATATCTGTCCAGGACGGGGAGCTGTGCTGACCACAGCAGTGCATTGATCTATAAACCCAGACTAGATATCTGTCCAGGACGGGGAGCTGTGCAGTCCACAGCAGTGCATTGATCTATATATCCAGACTAGATATCTGTACAGGACCGAGAGCTGTTCAGACCACAGCAGTGCATTGATCTATAAACCCGGACTAGATTTCTGTCCAGGACGGGGAGCTGTGCAGACCACAACAGGGCACTAATGTGTGATCCTGAAACAAATATCCATCCCGCATGGAGAGCTGCACAGACTACATCATTGTATTATCTATAAACCTCAACTAGATAGTCTGACCAGCACAGCGACCTGTGCATTGATCAGCCGTGAATTAATTTGCAGACCTGGAGCAGTTACCCTCCAAGTGAGTAGGACGGTGTACAGCACCCCAGTGCATTGATCTGTGACCCAGGAGCATTTACCCTCCCAGCATGTAAGACTTTGTACAACATCCCAGTGCATTGATCTGTAACCAAGGAGCAGTTACCCTCCCATCATGTAGGACTGTGTACCCCACCCCAGTGCATTGATCTGTAAACCAGGAGCAGTTACCCTCCCAGCATGTAGGACTGTGTACCCCACACCAGTACATTGATCTGTAACCCAGGAGCAGTTACCCTCCCAGCATGTAGGAGTCTGTACCCCACACCAATGCATTGATCTGTAAACCAGGAGCAAATACCCCGCCCCCCAGCATGTAGGACTGTGTACGCCACCCCAGTGCATTGATCTGTAACCCAGGAGCAGTTACCCTCCCAGCATGTAGGACTGTGTACCCCACCCCAGTGCATTGATCTGTAACCCAGGAGCAGTTACCCTCCCAGCATGTAGGACTGTGTACCCTGCCCCAGTGCAATGCTCAGTAATACTGTGTTAGATCCCTGCCCAGTGTGGGGAAACTTGCAGCCCGTGCTGGAACTGACAGGATGTACAGCTTCACTCATTTACAACTCCATGTCTCCTTTGTTGCCCTGACAAAGGGGTGCTGTGGGTGTGAACATCACTGCCACAGAGAGGTGGCGGGGGAATCAGTTTAGATATCACCACATGGGAGGGGTTTGGGGTATAGACAGAGAGGGGGAGACTGAGAGACAGTGTCATGGAAGGATGTGTTCCCAGGTTTCAGAATGCTGAAATGGAGACACTTCGATAACATCCTGTAACATGAGCCTGTCTTCCCAGGAAAGATGGGAAAAAGGGATATTTGTGTGAGGTCAGATGATGGAGAGTTTTGGATGAGCATTTGTTCTACAGCTTTGTAAATGGAGTACACACCATCACCCAATTTACCCCGAGCATGGCAGATAAGGGACAATTACACCACAGTTTGTCAACAGGGGCACGGAGGTCCTGGTGGATGGGCTAGTACAGAGGGGGACCATTCTCTTCCCAGAGGGGGCGACACCACCAGACCCACCGAGTATGGTCTGAGCTCCCCACACAGCTCAGTGCAGTATCTGGGGTCTGAAGAAATGCCCAGCAAAACAGGAGAAGTATCAATAAGCTTCCCCACTCTGTCAGGATAACAGTCACCGTATTCTCTCTGCTCCCTCACACTCACTGTATATCTGTTATAGCACCGACCCCGAACAAGGCTCATGGTCCACCACTCTCACTGTCGCATGCAGTACCTTCTCTCTCTCTCTCTCTGTCTTTCTGTCTCTCTCTCTCTCCCTCTCTCTCTCCCCCTCCCTCCACTTCACCCCCACACTAATAACACTGCATGGATACAACACTGTGGACTGACTCCCTCCGGACACCTCACCATGACTCCCTCCCCATCTACACTAACACTAACAGCAGGACCACCCACTCCCACCCTCACTCACTCCCTCCCTTTGTCCTATTTCAGGAGAAACAGCCTGGAATAGGACAGGGAGGGCCAAGCCATGTGGTGGAGTTCCCGATATCCGTTCCCTCACCCCCCTCCCTGCGCCATGTGGGGTGGACCCTGGTACGAGTCGGAGAGGACCGGGACGTCTCGTGTGGAGTATCTAAAACATCCAAGTCCCACCGACCGAGTGAGGAGCAATGTTCAGTGAAGGGCAATTCTCACTTTAAACCCACTGGAAGCTCCGTGGCACAACTTAGAAGCCGTGGCCCTGATGCCATCTCCCTTTTTTGTCGAGCTGGTACAAATGGAATCCCCACGGTCTCGGTGGGCAGGAGGGTGGGCTCACAACACATCGTTACCACCACCTCCCAGGAAGGGAGCACGGAGGCTCCCTCCTACACCTCCCCCTATAAACAGCTCAGATACTGAAACAAATCTGTGAGATTTACTGCTCTCCGCACCTGCCGACATCTTCAACAAGCTGTGCTCATATACACCCAGCTCGCTCTGCTCCTGCAACCCCTTTATAACGGTACAGGCTGTTTTAAACTGTCTTTCATTGTCTTTCCGACCAAAGTGTATCACCTCACACTGCTCTGCACTGATCCCCATCTGCCTTACACCTGAACACTACATCAACGTATCACTGTCCTGTCAGAGTTCCACACTGTCCTCCATATACTTCAGAGTTCTTCCAGGTTCGGTGCCATCTACAAACATTGAGATTGTTATAGTGTCACAGTCCCCATGAAACAACTGAAATCCTGCCCCACATACACGAGTGTGAGCAAGTGAAATACTGCTATATTCCCAATACTGCTATGTTTAATTTAAATTACCTATGAGCTTCACGCCGTGCCCTAACCATCCCCGTGTGTGTATCTGTGTGTCTCTGTGTGGGGCAGGTCTGCCAGTCTCTGTGGTGCTTAAAGTGATGCAATGCCACCCTCTGCTGGCCTCCACACGCCACTGCACAGGCATTGGCAGAGGGTGAAAACCAACAGGGATTCATTCAGAGAGGGGGAGGGAGAGGGCAGCTGCTCACAGCACCATCCAAACAGATGTGTTATCCATGGACTGATCTAAATGTCCTTTAAACGTTGTAACTGTCCCTGTTATCACTACTTCCTCTGGAAGTTCATTCCACAGACAAGCCAGCTTCTGTCTAAAATAATTACTTCTCATGACTTTTCTAAATCTTTTTCCTCACACCTTAAAATATCCCTCAGTTTTGAATCCTCAACTCTAGGGAAAAGACATCAGCCCTTCAGCTTCTCTGTACCCCTCAATATTTTATAAACCTCTGTAAAGTTACCCCTTAATCATCCTCTCCAGTGAAAAAACTCCCAGCATACCCAGCCTCTCCTTATCGCTCACTCCCTGCATTCCCAACAACATCCAGTTTCATCTGTTCTCAACCCTCTCCAGCTTAATAATATCAAGGTCAATAATATCAAAGTGAATAGTCAAGGTGTTTTCTAAGGGTAGGGGAGACCAAAAGTAGAGGGTATAGGTTTAAGGTGAGAGGGGAAATATTAAAGTGACCTAAGGGGCAGCTTTTTCACCCAGAGGGTGGTGTGCCTATGGAATGAGCGGGCAGGATGACCAGACTGGACACAGTATTCCAGAAGAGTTCTCACCAATGTCCTCTACATCCTCAACATGCCATCCCAATTCCGATACTCAAAGGTCTGACCAATGAAGACACTTTCTGTATGAGATGCAAATTTTAAAGAATTATACCTGACCGCCTAGGTCTCTGTTCTACAACACTGACAAAGGCCCTGCTTTTAATTGTATAGGTCCTGCTGTTGTTTGATTTACCAAATCCAAGACCTCGCGTTAATCCAAACTAAACTCCATCAGGCACCCCTCAGCCCAGTGTGTGATATTACTGTCACCTCACCCTCCCCCTTCAATTTTAAAATACCCATCCCCCTCTCCAGGAGGCCTGCACACTCCGGCCTTGATTTTCACAAAGACCCTGAGTTTGGGTAGCCTTGTGTGGTTAGGGGGAGGACAGACAGATTGCTGACACAGTCAGTGGGGAGGAGAGGCTGGACAGTAATAAGCGGCCGCACGTGAGAGTTGGGTAAGAGTGATCAGTGTTTTGGTGTCAGAAATTAAGCTCTTCCTATGTCTCTGGTGTTCAGTAATAAATATCTATTTGAGACCCTTCTTTGGGCAGAGTGTGAGTGCAGGATTTCTTTCCCTAATATTGCAGGCTACAGATAATAGTGATTAAAGAACAAACGATTAAAATGGATTTAGAATTGTGACTTGATGTAGAAGGAAGAGGTGTCAGTATTGAATTTCAGAATTTAAGCTCAGGACGACTGAAAGTACAGCCATTCGTGTTGATTGGGGTCACATTTCGCCACAGTAGCGGCTTTTAAAAGCAGAATGGTCATGGATAGGGTGAGTAGTCAGGGGTTTTTCCCCAGGTTAGGGGCGTTCAAAGCTAGAGGGCATTGGTGGAAAGTGAGAGAGGCAAGGTTTTGAGGAGACCTATAGGGCACCATTTCACACAGAGGGTGGTGTGCGTATGGAATGAGCTGCCAGAGGAAGTGGTGGAGGATAGTACAACTACAGCATCTGGGTACTGAGAGACCTGGCGAACTTTTCCAGCAATTTCTGTATTTCTTTTAAAAATGCATTCAGTTTAACACAGGTATTCTGAATAAATTAAACAGTTTTATTTTCTAATGACGCAGGGACATATAAACATATCTTCAAATTGACAAAGACCATTTTCTGCTCAGGGTATGGCACTGTGTATGACAGCAGTAATGATGCACCGACATGGAACAGGGAATGTGATGGAGACATAGTTTGGACAATGTACAAGGAGACCTCACATGGTCCAGTTTGGGACAGGATGACATTACTGTGTGGTTCAACTCAGAGAGGGAGAAAATGTAATCTGCCCGAGAAGGAATGGCCTATTGCACTCTCTCTCCTTCATTGTTCCTCATCACAGCAATGTGTGTGAGCTAAAAAAAAAAACCTCTACAAGTCATCGTTACCTTTCTTATTTTTATGGAATCCCTGCAGTGTGGAAACAGGCCCTTCGACCCAACAAGTCCAGACCAACCTTCCCAACCCATTTCCCTATATTTACCCCTGACTATTGCACATAACCTAGAAATCCCTGAACACTACGGACAATTTAGCATGACCAATCCAACGAACCTACACAGTTTGAGGTAGGAAACTGGATCACCCATTTGAAGCTCGCACAGACAAGGGGAGAATGTGCAAACTCCACACAGACAGTCACCCAAGGCTGGAATCGAACCCAAGTCCCTGGTGCTGAGAGGTAGCAGTGCTAACCACCGTGCTACCCTTTGGATGATCCCGAACCAGAATTCACTGGAATCTACTCACTGCCTAAAGCAAAGGGAATTCAGCCAAATCCAAACTCTCCCAGGATGAAATCCCATTGCTAGCAGCTTGTATGAGTACAATATCTTCAGAAGCAGAATAACGTTTTGGACAATCTCACAATTTATCCTTTGTCATGAGTTCCAATAATATTTGGACCAAGTTCTTTCAAGTTAAATTTGCAGAGTGTGTGTGTGTGTGCGTGCGTGCGTGCGTGTGTGTCAGCATTTTTAGAAAGGAAAATATTGATTATATTATTGCAATACCCACACAGTTTGCCATTCATCTTTCCATCATAGTTTGAGTAACATTGCTCTGGATCATAAACGTGTTGTTTTAGCAGATTAACGAAACTTGCCTGACTTGTTCCTAAAACTGACCCTGACCCAGTCTGAGACCGATATGATCGGCCATATCACCAATCTGGTTACATTTCACATGTGTTGTGAGCAGTGGAGGTGTGGGACTAGAAAAGGAAACAGTGACCCAAAAAGCCGGGGAACTGTAGACCGGTGAGCCTGATGTCAGTGGTGGGTAAGTTGCTGGAGGGGATTCTGAGGGACACGATTTACATACATTTGGGAAGGCAAGGGCTGATCGGGGTAGACAACGTGGCTTTCTGCATGACCTCTCGTTATTGAATCCTTCAACCTGGGAAAAAGCTTGTTTCTGTCCACCCTGTCTGTGCTCTTCATGATTTTGCAAACCTTTATCAGGTCCGCCCCTCAATCTCCTTTTATCTAGTGAAAATAAACCTAACATACTCAGCCTGTCTTCATAGCTAGTATTTCATTCTACTTGGTAGACAGATTAGTAAGTTTCAGTCACATAAGATACAGAAGAAACTCGTCACAATTGGCTTGAAGGAAGAAAGATATTTTTCAGCCTGGAGGCTTGTGAGCAGCAGTGTGCTGTAAGAATCAGTACTGAGTTCACTGCATTTCATCATTTATGTAAAGATTTAGATGTGAATATAGGGGCAATAGTTAGTACGTATACAGATGACATCAGAAATGTGGTGTAGTAGATTATCTCAGAGTACAACAAGACCGCAATTAGATGGGTCAAAGGGACAAGGAGTAACAGATGAAGTTTAATTTAGATAAATATGAAGCTTTGCATTTTGGGAAGGCAAATCAGGGCAGACATTATATACTTCATGGTCAGGTCCTGGGGCGTGTTGTGAAACAAAGGGACATAGGACTGCAGGTACATTGTTCCTTGAAAGTGGAATTGCAGGTAGACAGAGTGGTGCAGAACACATTTGGCACATTTGCCTTAATCAGTTAGAGCATTGAGTACAGGAGTTGTGGTGGCATATTACATCTGTACAGGATGTTGGTGCTGCCACTTTAAGAATAATGCGTACAACTCGGTTTTCTGCAGAAATGATTTAGACACAGATATTCCAGGACTGGAAGTTTGAGCTTTAGGAAGAGGTTGATTAGGTTGAGGCATTTCCCCCTGGAGTGCCAGAGGTTGAAGGGTGACATTATAGAGGTTTACAAAACTATCAGGGGCATGGATATTCTGAACAGCCACGTTCTGCTCTCCAGGATTGGGGAGTCCGGAACTAGCGGGCATCGGTTGGAGGGGACAGTACGAATGATTTAGAAGGGACCTGAAGGTAAATGTTTCACACAGAGAGTGGTGTGTGTACAGAAAGTGCCGTCAGAGGAAGTGGTGAAGGCGGTTACAATTGCACATTTAAAAAGTATCTGAAAGAGGAGGGATATTGGCCAAATGCTGGCAAATGGGACTGGATCAGACTTGATATCTGATCGGAGTGAACAGATTGGACTAACGGGTCTGTTTCCGTTCTGCATGACTCTCTGATTCTATAAGAGGGATGATGAAAAATTCTGAAAGGACCTTTCAAGTGGGAATTCACTTCACTGGAAGTTTATTGTGCCTCTATGTTCACATGGATTGAAAGGTGCATTACAAAATATTTGACAGAGAAGAGAGTCACGGATATTGGGATACAGACAGGAAAGAGGGGCTGAGTCCACAACCTGATCAGCCACAATCTTACTTCCTGGTGGAGAAGGGTCAAAATATCTAATAACTCCTCAGTCCTGTGTTCCATTCAGCCCCTCATACCTGCTAGTCAGGAACAGTTGGAGGCCACTTACTCCTATGACCTGGTGCACAGAAACAGAGGAGACCATTCAACCTCTCAAGACTGTCACACACGCTTTGAAATGATTTGGGAACTGTAATTGGAAAATCCAGGCACGGGTATGAAAGTGTCCCCTCATCTCTCTTTATAGAGCTTCCCCTATCTGCAACTTGTGCTTCAGTTGTTGGTCATGTTGTAGACCCAGATTCACTGTGAATACAGCCCATATACCTCACCCAGAGATGGCTCACAAAATCATCTGGTCTCCCTGACTGCAATATTCAAAAACATAACATTCAGGAAAATAACACCCACTAACTTTCCAATAACAGAATGGGAGAACATCAGAAACAGGGGCATGTCGTTCACTCCCCAAGCCTGCCTTGCCCTTCACTAAGATTGTGGCTGATCTGCTCTTGGTCTCAAATCATCTTTCAAACCTAATTCCTCATAGCCCTCACCTCTCTGTCAGGTCAATATCCATCTCCCTCCTCTTCAAATACTTTCAAAAATCTTGCTTCCCGAACACTCTTGAGAAGTGAAATCCTGACATTCAATCCCACCTGTTTGAAGAAAACACTTGCTGCTCCTATATCATGGCTTATTGATATGAACAAAAGAGGTTGAGACAAGGGATCAGGTAAAAGTGACAGACCCTGATATCAAGGCAGTGGTTGACTTCTGTTGACATCAAGGAGCTTAACAAAACTGAACTTAATGGGAATCAGAGTAAACACTCCAGTGTTTGGAGTCAAACATGGCACAAAAGAAGATGTTCACCATCTCAGTCCTGTGTCAGCTCTGTGGGACATCCTCAGGGGAGCTTCCTTTTCACAAACAGCTTCAGCTGCTTCATCAATGTCTCCCGTCCCCACCCTCACCAACATAAGATCAGAAGTGCGGATGGTCACCGAACATTCCACAATGTTCAGAATATTTTGTCCCCCGTCAGCTGCTGAACGAGTCTGTGTCCGTGTGGAACAAGACCCAGACTCCATTGAGACTTGTGCTGTTAAAGTGTCGGTAACATTCATCTACCAGCACTGCCTGACACTGCACATTGTCACAGTGAAATAGAGTTCATTCAGCACCTCACGCTAGTTTCACAGGAATATGAGGAAGCCATTCAGCCCATTGACACGATTGGAGAAGAACAGGGACAGCCCATTCAGTGCCTCCAGCCTATTACTCAGGACGAGAATGAGTCTAGTGTGTTGGGCCACACGAGAGCGCCTGGAAAGTATTTGAAGGCTGTAGCCTAGACTCTTTTTTTTATTTTAATGAAAATGTAAAGTGTCTGTTCTAGACACAATTTGACTGGTCAAAGTACTTGGTGTGAAGCAAAACACCATTTATTGAAACACGAAAGATAAAATGAAACCAAAGAAAGAGGAATGTAGAATAACTTAATTCTACTGGACAAGTTAACAGAATAATAGACCTAGTAACTATTACTAATGAAAGGTTCCAATATAGGAAAATCACATAAACACAGCCCTCCACAGAAAGGAATATTCAGACACAGCTTGTCACAAATAATTCTCTAATCCAGGAATTAAAAACAGGACCAAGAGAAAATTCAGGGGAAGTAGCAGGAGGCATTTACTGAAGCTTCCAACTCTATGGAGACCCCAATAGTTTCTGATGTTGCTGAGAAACCAAAACACAGAGATCCTAATCTGTGAGAGCTGGCCATACCCACTCAGACTGCATTAAAATAAACACAAAGCCTCCCTCGTTGTTTATTCGAGTGGTTTAACTAGCCAGCTTGGTAACGATCGTTCAATCACTCTCTTAAAAGAAACCCGGACAAAATAACCTCTTAAAGCTGCAGCATAATCACACTTGTCAGTACATCGAGCTTTCAAAAAGAACCAGGGGTAACCCAATCCGGCACTTGACCAGGTCAAATCGGACGAGGAAGAAGCCATTCAGATCCTTGGGGCACTTACACAGGAACAGAAGAGGCCATTCCCCCCTCAACGTACTTACACAGGGGCAGAATGAGGTAATTGATGCTGATTCCTGATGAATGGCTTATGCCGAAACATTGATTCTCCATCTCCTCAGATGCTGCCTGACCTGCTGTGCTTTTCCAGTAATCGAGGCTCTACTGTGATCTCCAGCATCGGCAGTCCTTACTGTCTCCAGAATGATGCTCTAACATGATGAACAAGTGGAGCAGAGGGTGCACAGACAGACTGCTCCACGTTGTTCCTCCTGGCTCCGTTGCTCATGATACACACGTGGGACTTTAACGTGGTTTTCTAGTGGTGAGGAGGAAAGCCATATATCTTGTGTGAAGTCTCATGAAGGCATCTTTCATCTCTGAGATGCCTTCTCTGTGTCGGCCGGAAGCTGGTGGGAATGTCTACCTGTTTCAGATGGAAGGTATTGTGGCTGCTGTTGGGGATTGTGAGCAACCTGATGTTCAGTACAGGGTTCACTCACCGACTGCACAATAATATGGGGAGAGTTAATTTAGGCATATAAACTATTAGGAAAGTCACGTTAGACTGATGAATTGACTCACTAAGTTCAAATAATGGTGATGTTGTTCATATTGACCTTGTCTAGTGCATGTCCTGTTCAGTGTAACCTATATGCCTTACTCTGTCCAAGTCTACTTCCACCCTATGATCTGTCTGGCCATGCTTACTATGATCTTCCTCCACTGCTCATAAACAAAGTGTTTCCCTGTACTGAGGTACACGTGACAATAAATCAAACCAATTAATCCTGGGTCAAGTATGAAATTTCTCACCCTATCACTGTCTCTTTTGGAAATAAGAGATCGCTGCCACACCTCGTGCTTCAGCATCACCATTTCTTCGTCTCTCACAGCTCCACAGATTAAACACTCAGCTTATTCACTCTATCCTCATATTACCATCACCCATGTATGTGGTAAGGAGATCATTCCTTACAAAGGAGATCACATTTGTGTAGTGTGCTCCTAATGCTCTCTCAGCAAGGCTCTACAACAGCAGGAAGATGCCTTTACTTATGTACTCGAATCATCTTACAATGAAGGACAGCATACCATTGACTGCACCCATTACTTACACAGGGTTTGATTCGGAGCAGTCAGCATAGACTTGTGAGTGGGAGATCATGCTTCCCAACTTTGTTAGAGTTCTTTGATGAAGTGACCAGGAAGTTTGACAAGGACAGAGTGGTAGACGTAGTCTCTATGGATTTCAGTAAGGCATTTGATAAGCTTCCATGTGGTCGGCTGCTCAGGAAGGTTACATCGCGTGGAATGCTGGGGGAACTGGCCAATTGGATACACAGTTGGCTTGATGGTAGGAAGCAGAGTGTTTAGTGGAAGGATGTCTGTCAGACTGGAGGCTGGGTCCATTGCTGTTTGTTATCTATGATTATCTATGATTATCTATGACTACAGACACATAGACATGGGATAAAACTTTTCAATGATCTCTGAATCGGCCAAGCAAGACACTCTATTGTATCAAACTGCTCCGAGGTCTTAAATGATAAACCCGAACAGAACACCCGGCCCCAGCCTCAGTATCGGAAAAAGGGAACGGGAACACAGTTCTGTTGAACCTGCAGAAAAATCCTTCCTAACATCTGAGAGCTTGTGACAACATTTACAGAGCTTTCCCACAGACTGCACAGAAACATCAGGAATGGAGTAGGCCATACAACACATTGAGCCTTCCTCATTGTCTTCATGTTCAAACATCTCCACAATGCACTTATCCCACACAATTAATATATCCGTTAATGTGAGTAACCTTGGAAAGCTATAAAATAGGAAGTGCAGTCGTCCCTTTGGTCCATCGAGTTTGCTCCCAATTCAATACAATGATACCTCGCCCTTTATTTCCACACCGTACTCCTGCTCTCCAACCATCCCTTTCCTGTCTCTAAATCCGTATTTATATTCAGTGTCTTGGTTCCCATGTGCGAGCGCATTCCCCAGGTTCTCCAGTCTCTGAGAGCAGACATTTATTGTCATATCAGTGCAGAATAGCCTGTCTGTATCTAATACTGCGGCCACTTGTTTTAGACATCACAGCCTGGGGAATTATCATCCCTGCTTCCATTCTGTCTCACCCTGTCAGTGTTTTATATATCTCACTGAGATCTTCACACATTTACCTAAACCCCATGGAATACAGGCCCAGTCGCCCCCAAACTCTGCTCCCACAGCAAGCCTGTCATCCTAGAAATCAGTCTGCTCATCTTTCGCTGCTCTCCCTCAATGTCAGGGTTGTCCTTTGTTAGGTACAGAGACCAAACCTGCACACAATATTGCACAATGTTCGAGATGGGGTCTCAAAAAGGCCCTGTACAGCTGCAGTAAGACACCCTTACTCCTGGATTCAAATCCCCCTGAAATGAAGGTCAACACCCAATTTACCTTCCTAACTGCTTTCTGCTCCGGCAATATTGCTTTCAGTGACTGGTCTGCAGGGAGATCTAGATTCTTTGTAATGTTACAGCTCCCCACTTGGTGGGACTATGTACACTGGGCAGCGTGTGAATGCCATTCCCAGTATTGACGTCTGGTTTCAGACCTCACTGCGCTGCAGGGACCTCAGAGGCTGCGCAGAAGGAAACAACAAGCAGGAGCATTCGTTCCTTTGTAGATCAACATGTTTCAAACAATCCCTTTTCAAACGATAGGCTGCCAGTCTATTGTTCCCAGCAAAGGGCACACTGTCACCTCTACCGACCTTGCTCTCCATCTGCCACGTATTTGCCCATTCACTCCACTTGTCTTAGTCACCTTGAAGCTTTTTACAACCTCCTTACCCACTCACAATCCAACATCCTTTAGTTCTGTCAGCAGGCTGGGATATATTGTATTTCATTCCTGCAACCAAATGTTTAATGGGTAGTGTGAACAAATGGGGCCTGAGCACTGATCTCTGTGATATCCCAGCAACCTTCCTCTGTTATTTTTTAAAAATAATATTTATTTCGTGAATCTGGGTGTGACTGGCTGGGCCAGCATTTATTGCCTGTCCCTCGTTGCCCTTGAGAAGGTGGCGGTGAGCTGCCTTGTTGAACCGCTGCAGTCCACTGTGGATTCAGTGACAGTAACACCATTGAATGACAAGGGGCAGTGTTAGATTGAATTTTATTGGTGATGGTCACGGTCTGGAATTTGTGTGGCCTGAATATTACTTGCCATTTGTCAGCCTGGATACTGTCGATATCTTGTCGCGTTTGGACATGGCCTGCTTCCGTATCTGAAGAACCACAAATGTTGCTGAACATGGTGAAATCATTGGCGACCATTCCCACTTCTGACCTTAGAATAGAGGCAAGGTCATTGATAAAGCAGCTATGAAGATGTTTGGGCCTAGGCCACTGCCCCAGGGACTCCTACAGACTTGTCCTGGTGCTGAGTTGACTGACCTATATCAACCATGACCATCTTCCTACGTGTCAGGTATGATTCTAACCAGCGGGGAGTTTGCCCCTGATGCCCATTGATTCCAGTGTTGCTAAGGCCCCTTGATACCACACTTGGGAGAAGGCAGCCTTGATTTAAAGGGCTGTAGCTCTCACCCCACCTCTGGAATTCAGCTCTTTTGTCCATGTTTGAATCAAGGTAATGAGATCAGGAGCTGAGTGGCCCTGGTGGAGCCCAAACTAGGCGTCATTGACCACGTTATTGCTGAGCAGGTGCTGGTTGAAATCACTGACACCTTCCACCACTTTACTGCTGATTGAGAGTAGACTGATGGGGTGGTAATTGGCCGGATTGGATTTGTTCAGGTTTTTATGCAAAGGGGATACTTGGGGTAAGTTTTGACCTAAACAGGGAAATGTCATTGTTGTAACGGGATTGGAACAGCTTAGCTAGGGCATTGACAAGGTCTGGAGAACAACTTTTCAGTACTATTGCCAGAATGTTGTCAGGGTATGTACCCTCTGGGGTATCCAGTGTCTCCAACTGAATCTGGATATCGTGTGGAGTGAATCAAATTGGCTGATAACTGGTAACTGAATTGTTGAGGGCCACTGGAGGAGGCCGAGATGGATCATCCACTCAGCCCTTCTGACTGAAGATTGTTGGGAATGAGTGAACGTTATCTTTTACACTGAAGTGCTGGGCTCTTCCATCATTAAGGATGGGGATACTTGTGGAATGTCCTCCTCCAATGACTTGTTCAATTGTCCATAACTATTCTCAACTAGAAGTGGAAGGACTGCAGAGACCTGAACCATTGCTTGTGGAATCACTTAGCCTGTCTGTCACTTACTGCTTGTGCTGTTTGGCACACAGGTAGTCCTGGTTGGTGACTTCATCAGGCAGACACCTCATTTTCAGGTATTCCAAGTGCTGCTCCTGCCCTCCTGCACACTCCATTGAATCAAGGTTGATCCTCTGGCTTGATGGTAATTGTTGTGAGGGGGATATGCCAGGCCATGAGGTTGTGCGGGACTATAATTCTGCTGCTATTGATGCCCCACAACAGGTTATGGAACCCCAGATTTGAGCTGCTAGATCTGTTTGAAGTCTGTTCTATTTAGCACGGTGATAGTGCCACCCAGAATTATGGAGGTTATTCTCAATGTGAAGGTGTGACTTTATCTCCACAATGACTATGCAGTGGTCACTCTTACCCGATACTGTCATGGACAGATACTTGTGCAACTGCCAGATTAGTAAGGCTGTGGTCAAATATGGCTTTTCCCTCTTGTGGGTTCCTTCACCACCTGCCATCGACCCAGTATATCAGTTATATCCTTTAGGACCCGGCCAGCTCAATCAGTAATGCTGCAGCTGAGCTACTCTTGATGGTGGACATTGAAATCCCTCACCCAGAGTACGTTTTGTGCCCTTGCCACCCTCAGAGCTTCCTCCAAGTGTTGATCAGCATAGAGGAGTACTGACTCATCAGTTGGGAGAGGCTGCTACATGGTAATCAGAAGGAGGTTGCCTTTCCCATGTGTAAACTAACACTATGAGTCATCATGGGATACAGAGACACTGTTGAGGACTCCCAGAGCAATTCCCCTCTAACTGTATCCCACTGTGCCGCCATTTCTGTTGTGTCTGTCCTGCTGGTGAGACAGGAGATATCCAGGGAAGGTGATGGGGTGTCAGGGACATAGTCATACTCACAGATTCATACTAAATACAATGTCGGGCTGTTGCTTCACAAGTCTGTTTATTTTTATTCACTGTTTCCTGCCAGCTGTCCCATTCTAGACACATGGCCATACATTAGCCCCAATCCACTAAGATTTGATTTTGTAAACTGGACTTGGAGCTTTACCAAAACATTTCTAAAAATCCACGTGTTCTATATCAATTGCTTCTCTTTCATTTGTCTCCCAGTCTGTTTCTCAAACATAATTCCCATTTCTTAACTCTATGTTAGTGTTTTCTATGACCATTATTTTCAGTCCCAATAATTTCTCCGAAGCCATTTACTTACTATGTTCGATGTTTCATGTACTATTTCATTTTCTGTACCGGACTTGCTTTTCCTGATATTGTCAGAATGTTCTGTGAAGTCAGAACTGAAGTAGTGGATTCATAGTTTTGCCATTTCCCTGTTTCCCATTCTCCATTCTCTGGTTTCAAACTGGAAGGAACCTGCACTGTTTTTTCATACTTCTCACATTGAGATAATTTGACAAGCTATAACAGTTCACTCTTATAACCTTTGTGAACATTATCTTCAGAAACCCATCAACTCCTGTCTTAAGATGCTCAGCTCCACATCATACACGCACAGGAGCATAGTCTCTGTACCAACAGAAATACAGCACGATCTATATTAGTCCCGCTTTCCAACACCACGCACATAACCTGGAATGTTATGACACTTCCAAGTGCTCGACCAAGTACTTTTAACGGTTGAGAGGTTAGCCGTGGTAACTCCCCTCTCAGGAAGTACATTCCAGACCTCAACACGCTCTGGGTGAAAAAAATGTAATCTTTAAATCCTCGCTGAACCTCAAACCCTTCACTTTAAAAGTGTGCTCCTTTGTTCTTGACCCTCTGTCTAAAAGGGTCTGTCTGTCCACCCTGTCGATGCCCCTTGTTAACTTATCCTTCTGAATCACATCCCCCTCAGACTCTCTGTCAAAAGTAAACAACCCGAGCTTATCCAGCCTCTCTCCATAGCTGATATGCTCCATCCCAGGGAACATCCTGGTGAATCTCCTCTGCAACCCCCTCCAGTGCAATCACATCCTTCCTGTAATGAGGCTCCCAGAACGACATACAGTACTCCATCATGGACTAAACCAAGCCCTGTATAGCACTTATAATCTACTCCCTGATTAATAAACGCGACACCGAAGGTTCAATTCTTAACTCGTCCATTACCCTGTTCAGTCACATTCAGGGATGTGTGGAGAAACACCCTGTGAGCTCCCTCGTGTTCTGCCAATCATTGTGTACACCCCATGTCTGGTTCCTCCTTCCAAAGTACATCACATCATATTTATCATGATCACATTCCATCTGCCATTGTTCTGCCCATCTGATCATTCCACTTGTATTTTCGTGTAAAATCAGAACTTCCTCCTCACTGCCAACCACCCGGCCAATCTTTGTGTCAAACACAAACTTACTTATCACAACTCCCACCTCTCCACCCGCCCCCCCCCCACCCCCACCCCCCACCCCGCCTCCAGATTCACATCTATACCATTTATGAATGCTACAAACAATAAGGGACACAACACTGATCTCTGTGGTACACCAGGGGACACTGGTCTCCAATCACACAAACAGCCTTCTCCCACCACCCTCTGCCTCCTGACACTAAGACAATTTTTGCTGTAACGTTTCAAGTTATCCTTGATACTGTGAGAATTTACTTTTTTTTTCAGTTTCCCATGCGGAACTTTGTCAAAGGCATTGCATCAAAACTAAATAAGCGACCTCCTCAAACTAATTGAATCAACTCCATTAGTGTGACTTCACTCTGATAAAGTCATGATGATTATCCCTGATCAAACCTTGCCATTCAGATTGGAGTTCAATTTTCTCCTTCTCTATTTTCTCCAGTAGTTTCCCGAAGAGTGATTTAATACTCGCTCGTCTATAGTTTCCTGGTCTATCTCTACCACCCTTAATGTGAAGTGCAATCATAATAGCTGTTCTCCAGTCCTCTGGCACCTCCCCTATTGTCAAATTCTAATTAAAATTTCCAGTCATCGCCTTTCCTCCCTTGACTCCAACAGTATCCAGACCTGCAGATTGGTCCAATTCTATACCAGACAAAGCCTCAAACCCCCGCTCGTATTTTACATCAATTTCTTTTCAAGAGATTTCCAGTCCATCTTCTCGAATTCTGTACCTGCATCCTCCTTCTCCCAAGTAAAACGGCTGTGATGTTTACATGTAACAATCTATCAATGTTCTCCGGGTTGACGCACAGATTGCCCCTTTGGTTTCTAATGGACACTAACTGTTTGCTGATTATTCTGTTCTACTTGTCCGTGTGGAATATCATGGGATTCTCTCTCATCTCTCCTGCTTGCACTTCTCCATGTCCCTCGGTTGTTCTCTCCCCTCTGTGTTTCTAAGTTTCAGTAAAATCACCTCTCATCTTTTGAAACTCGAGATCACAGGCTGAGTTTCCCCATCAGACAATCTTGCCATTTTCGGGATTAATCTGGAGAATACCTTTTGCAGTTCGTCTGTAGTATATTCTATCTTAGATTGGGACTCCAAACGGTACACAATACTCTCAGTTTAGTCTCAGCAACACTCTGTGCAGTTGGTGCATGGCATCTTCTATATTTCAATTACATTCACATGAATGTAAACCTAATTTTTCGTTTCCTATTTGTTTGTGTTTAGATTACATTGCGTTACAGTGTGGAGACAGGCCATTCGGCCCAACAAGTCCACACCGACCCGTCGAAGCGCAACCCACCCATACCCCTATATTTACACCTTACCTAACACTACGGGCAATTTAGCATGGCCAATTCACCTGACCTGCACATCTTTGGACTATGGGAGGAAACCGGAACACCCAGAGGAAACCCACGCAGACACGGGGAGAATGTGCAAACTCCACACAGTCAGTCACCTGAGGTGGGAGTTGAACCCGTGTCTCTGGCGCTGTGAGGTAGCAGTGCTAAGCACTGTGCCACTGTGCCGCCCAATTCTTCCCAATTCCTTTCACTTTAACTTTTCTTATGATGTTAGTGGGAGAGTTCTTAAAAAAAAGATCCTCTTGAATATCCAACGATACGTTATCCATTATCTCCTCATTGCCTACGTCCACAAGAATCATCTTCAAACCATTCCAGAAAATGTTTGCCACTTATGGTTTTTGTTTCATCGATGCATTATCATCCTCCCTAGTTTTCCCATGACCTTCTATATATCCAGTAACACGTTCTTTATAATCGAACCCAACAGACACCCGACCGCGGATGACAAGTTACTGATCTGTAGTTCACCACTCTCCATCTTCATCCTTTCTTAAACTGTTGGATAATATTTATAAACTTTGCCTTATCCAGATTGGCTAAATATCTTTCGGGAATGTATTGGAAAACAACGTGATAATCTACGATGCAATCAATACGTCAATTGCTGCTTCCTCTGAAATTCTTCTATGAAGTACATCTGATCTGTCAGATTTATAAATACTCAATCCAGCTTTCTTTTAAAAGATGACCTCAACACTGATAAGAATGATCTTAGATTTTACTTACACAAGTCCCATGGTCAATTGGTATTTCTGGGAGAATTTCTGGATATTCTACCTTGAAGATAGACACAACATTTCTTTTCCCTGTGATTTCTCTGTTGTCTTCAATAAATTATTCTGTCCGCACACCCACTGTTCCATATTTGACCTTGTTTTTATTTTTGTTTCATACACTGATGTACTTTTTTTTAGCAGTCTTTATATTTTTCTTTTGTTTGTATGCTTTTTCGCTGTTTGCTTTTCTTTTCTTGGTCATCCGTTGCTGGGTCCTATATTTCTCCGAATCCACTGGCTTATTACGGTACTTGGCATTTTTCTAAGCTGATTCCTGTGATCTAATAGATAGTTGAAGGTGAGGCTGAAAGGGTTAGGTCAGAGAGGCGGGTGGACCAGATTGATCGGAAGGAAGATGAACACATAGGAACGTTCAAAAGGGGGGAGGATGCTGAGTTGGAAGATTGGACTGGGATAAGGTGGAGTTAGGGTAAATGGGGAAACTGGTGAAACCTACATTAATCCCCTGTGGTTGGAGGGTCCCAAGGTAGAAGAAGAACCTTTCTTCATCCATGCTTCGTGTGGTTAGGGTTTGGCGATGGAGGAGGCCCAGGACTCTCACGTCCTTGGCAGAGTGGAAAGGGGAGTTAAAGTGTTCAGCCACAAGGCGGTGGAGTTGGTCAATGTGGCTATCCCAGATATGTTCTCTGAAATGATCCACCTGCCTTACCAATGTAGAGGAGACCACACTGGCTTTAATGTATGTAGTAGATGAGGCGTTCTGTCTCCCTTCATCACCTATCACTTTCAACCCCACCTTCATCTACCTATCGCATTCCTAGCTACCTCCCTCCTGCCACACCGCCTTCTCATTTATCTCTCAGCCCCCTTCATCATAAGCCTCATTCCTGATGAAGGGCTTATGCCCAGAACGTCAATTCTCCTGCTCCTAGTACGCTGCCTGACTGTGCTTTTCCAGCAACACATTCTTCGACTCTGATCTTCCAGCACCACACTCTTCGACTCTGATCACCAGCATCTGTAGTCCCCAATTTCTCCTCACACCTTCAGGACTTGCACGATTCAGATTTATGTCAGTTACTTCAAATAAAACAAAAACTATAGTGTACTCAAACAGCATAAAAGAAAACCAATGCATTGTGGTCACTGTTCCCAAAAGGTCCTTTACAGCAAAGTTTTCAATTAGTTGTTTTGATCATCCAACACCAATTCCTAAATAACCTGATCTCTAGCTCCGTGCTCGACAAAATGTTAATGCCAGCTATCTAACACATGCTCATGAAATCCATTTTTCCCAGCATTAGCATTCAGTTGGGTTAACACAGTTTAGAAAGAATGTAAACAGGACATTATTACTGCAGTAGCCACAAATGTGTATATCTCATTTCCCGTTTTATAACATGTCCAGCATTTGTATTGCAGCTTTCACTTTCATATATAACTCCCATCAATGTTTCCTTCTCCTTGCTGTTTTTGCACTCCACCTTACTAGATTCTGGAGAATCTGAGCGATGTGGGATTTGGGGAGATTAATGGTAGAGATCATCTCGCCACATCATTTATGATCTTCTTAAGCATCATTGTGACATTTTCTCCAGATCTCCCGTTATGCTGATGGAGTAGAGAAGGACAATGATCGTTCATAACTGCTCTGTATTCCCCCAGAGAGCTGGGACTGCTCTAACCTGGGTGGGAACCTTACAGCAGGCTGGTAAAGCATTGCTGCTGCTATACAGGATCTTAGTGAGATCACATCTGGAGTAGTGTGTACAGATTAAATCTCTTCAATGAAGAAAGGATGTTGTTATATTCGAAGCAGCTCAGAGATGGTTCCCTCACCTGATTCCTGCAATGAAGGTGCTAGCTTATAACGAAAGGATGATCAGGTTGATCCAATAGCCATTGGAGCTTACAAAAATAAAGGATGATCTTATTTCAACATAGATGACAGGAAGGAGTCAACAACTGAAGAGAATTACACAGATAGTGGGGGAATCCATTCTGTTCTTCAGCCTGTTACACAGGAACAACAGGAGGATATTCAGGCCTTCGAGCCTGTTACACCAAAATAGGACGACACTGTTCAGCCCCTCGAATCTATAACACTGGACCCAGAGTAGGCCATGCTGCACCAGTATCCTGTTACACAGCAACAGGATCAGTCCATTCAGCCTCCTCAAGTCTGTAACATAGAAACTGGAAGTGGTCACACAGTGACTGGAGATTGTTACACTGGGATAACAGGAGGCCATTCAGACCCACCGAGTCTGTTGCAAGGGAAATGTGTTAAGATAAAAAGTATCTGAGACTTTTTTCATGAGAAAGGAGGAGATAATTCAGACACGTGTCTGTTGTATGGGAACAAGAGAAGACCAATCACTCCCTTGGTCCCATCTCTGGGATACATGAGGAGACCGTTCAGTATCTTCACCTATTATGGAGAAATATGAGAAGACACATCAGACCCTCAAAATGTTACACAGTAACGGGAAGATTCCATAATCCCCCACCCCTCTAACGCATCAACAGGAGGTGGTCATTCTGGCCTTGGAGATGACAACATGGGAACACCAGAAAGACTTCATCCCATCGATTTTGTACACCAGCAGGATGATGAGTCCAGTCAGCCACACATACCGCTTATACAGCAATTGGAGCACATCTCTTAAAACCTTTTTGCCCATCAAACAGGAATTCAAAGAAAACGTAAAGGTTTTCAAAAGGGAAGAACTTATCATAACTGAATACATTACGGAGTAAAATGGAACAATAAAGTATTGTAATTTAAGGCAAATTATTAGAATCCATTGTTGAGGACATTTGCAAACGTAAAACCACAATTCATCGGAGTCAACATGGTTTTACAAAGGATAAACCATGATTGAAGTGTTTTCTTGAGTTATTTAAAGATGTGACAAACAAGGTGGATAGTGGGAATGCTGGAGATGGAATATATCTGGTCTTCGTGAAGGATTCAGATACGTCCCTTCTCCAAAGAGTGAGTGGTAAGATCAGACAGCATCAGTTTAGGAGTAATTTATTGGCTTGGATGGAGGATTGGTTAACCAACAAAATGCAGTCAGATGAATAAACTGTGTCATTTTCTATTGGAAAATGCAATTTGTTGGGTGCCATAGATTTCAGTTCTCATGGTTCAACCATTTGTGATCGACATTATTACTCGGTTGACGGGATAGAAAATGCTCTCGCTACATTTTCAGATGACACTAACATTGGTGGGAAATTACTTAGGAATGATGATGCAAGAGATTTAAAAACTATATGAATAGGTTGGGTGAATGGGCAAATATTTGGCAATGAAAATTAAAGTGGATAAATATGAGGTTATTCAAGTTGGCCAGCCTAATAAAAAAGCAAATTATTATCTAAATGGAGAGAAACTTCAAAGTGCTTAAGTGCAGAGGGATCTGGGTGCCTGCTTGTATATCACAGAAAACCTGCTTGCGGGTACTTGAAGTAATGAGGAATGCAAGCATAATTTCATCGTTTATTTGTAAAAGGATAGAGTAGAAAGGTAGGGAGTGTTGCTGTAGCTATGCAAGGCATTAGTGAGGCTGCAACTGGAGAACAGTTTGGGTGTCCTGCAGAATGAGGTATTTCCATAAGAGGCAATTCAGAAGACCTTCATTAGAATGATTCCATATTTGAAGTGTTTGTCTTATGAAGAGAAATTGAGCAGTTTAGGTCTATAGTCTCGAGTTTATAAGAATAAAAGGAGATCTCATTGAGGTCTGTAAGATGCTAAACATAATTGAAAGTGTAGCTGTGGAGTGGATATGTTTTCATGTAGCGCAATCTATAACAAGAGACTACAGTTTGAGGATTGAGAGATGGCAGGAAAGTGGAACAGAGGCCGCGTTGACATCAGCCATGATTGTATTCCATGGCGGAGCAGATTCGAAGGGTTGGATTCTTGACTAATGCTCCTTGTTCATATTCAGCTTTTCCACTGTGTTACACAGTAATGGGGGAGGATTATGTATCAAATATATCAATGATCAGGAGGATGGAACAGATATACAGATACTGAGTTTGGTGATGTCGCTGTGATAAGCAAGAGATTAAATTATCAAGAGAGGGTGGAGGGTCTACAGATAGACACAGAGAGGTAAAGGCAATGGCGAATAATTTGGCAGCTGCAATATAACATGATATAATCTGTCATTTCATTTACAGGAATAATGGAAGGCAGTATGTTACTGAAATGGAGAGGGATTACAGGGATTAATGATACTGTGTACTGGGGGGTTCACTCAGACCAGTTCAGACATGGGAGGTTTTGCTCCATCCCTGATCGTCTGCTCCTTGATGCTCCAAGTGACCCCATTGCTCTCCGTACACATGGAATGTTTTGAAGTGTTTGGTTGGTGATGGGGGATGCTGTTAACAAACGTGTATCAAGGGGATGGCCTTTATCCAAGATACATTCATTCCTTTCTACATGGAGATCTGAAGACGATGGGAATGGCTGCCTGCTTGTGAATGAAGAGGCTGTGGCTGCAGTGAGGACAGGGGTATTCACCAACGTGATGTCCTGTGATGGGCACACTGCAAGATTAATACAGAGAGTGCTCCTTCAGTTCCTCTACCTCTCCCCATTGACACGGCTACTCCGCAGGCGCCATGTACACCATCAGGAATCCCATTATACTGGATACACCCGGCAGTTCCCTGATGAGGGTGAAATAATGTATTTAACTCATCCACCATATATATCCTCCGTTATTGAATGGTTACATTGATGGCAACATACTGGGAGATGATGGATATGTCACCCAGTCCTGTTTGAAAATTTCCAGAACATAGAAGCTGAATGAAACTGTGACCCTAACAGCCGCTGGCAGCACCATCCTCCCCCTGGTGTGAAGCTGCAGGTCGTGTTGAAGGAGGTGACACCGCTCTGTGACCAGCTCCTTGTTCAATCAGTGTCCCCTCACACTCTGCTACTGGGTTAAGTGGAGCTTGGGAAGTTGTTCCTGGAAAATCCGGGGTGGACACAGCAGATCCCTTTCCCCACACGCACTCACTCCGTGGTTTCAAAGCTTCCCCTCTCTGCAGCCTCTGCTCCATTTGTTGTTCATGTGACCCAGATGCTGTAGCTACAGTCCCCAGGCTCCATCCAAAGTTGGGTCACCAAATCCTCAGGTCTCCCTGAATGCCTGAGGCAGCTCACAGCACAACCTCCAGCAAACCATCCCCAGCTGCTGCACTAACTTTTCAATAACAGGAGTCAGTTAGAAACCCCTCATCTATAAGTGTTGTGGACCAGACCAGATTCCCGCAAAATATAATAAGAAGGCCGCATAGACCCAAACCTTTCCCTATTTTGAATATTGATGTGAAATGTGCTTTCCAGATATGTTGTGACTGGTCAAACCACTCGACGTTAAGCAAAACATAATCTATTTAAATGCTTTAGTTAAAATACAATCAAAGAAAAGAACATTTCTGGATGGCTTATATGTTGGAACAGTTACACAAACAATAGATACCGTACCTTCTTGGTATACACCGCTTGGCACAAAGATATATTCAAATACAGATTCTTACATGCAGTTTTCTGATCCAGGAGAAACCAACATCAACAGAGATCTCAGAGAGAAAAGCAGCTGGGGATCCTGTATTGAAACTCCCAACCTATTTGGGATCCCCAGCAGCTTCTGAATACTGCAGCTAAAAACAAAACGAGGAAAATCTGGTCTGGGAGAGCTGGCCACTGCCCTTCCATTGTTACCACCGTTTTAATAAAACCAAAATCTTTCTCAGTTATTTACTTAAACTGTTTTCAGACAGCAGTTCTGCACCTCTGCCTTTAAAGCCTCTCGTCAAAAAAAACCAAGATAAGGTAATCTCAAAGTTTGGGAGAAGATTTGTATCTCGGGTGCTCGTTGTTGTGGTTCTGTTCACCGAGCTGGGAATTTGTGTTGCAGAAGTTTCGTCCCCTGTCTGGGTGACATCCTCAGTGCTTGGGAGCTTCCTCTGAAGCGCTTCTGTGATCTTTCCTCCGGCATTTATAGTGGCCTGTCTCTGTCGCTTCCGGTTGTCAGTTCCAGCTGTCCGCTGTTGTGGCCGGTATATTGGGTCCAGGTCGATGTGTTTGTTGATAGAGTCTGTGGATGAGTGCCATGCCTCTAGGAATTCCCTGGCTGTGCTTTGTTTGGCTTGCCATATAATGGTAGTGTTGTCCCAGTCGAATTCATGTTGCTTCTCATCTGTGTGTGTGGCTAGTAAGCATAGCTGGTCGTGTCGTTTCGTGGCTAGTTGGTGTTCATGGATACGGATCGTTAGCTGTCTTCCTGTTTTTCCTATGTAGTGTTTTGTGCAGTCCTTGCATGGGATTTTGTACACTACATTGGTTTTGCTCATGTTGGGTATCGGGTCCTTCGTTCTGGTGAGTTGTTGTCTGAGAGTGGCTGTTGGTTTGTGTGCTGTTATGAGTCCTAGTGGTCGCAGTAGTCTGGCTGTCAGTTCTGAAATGTTCTTGATGTATGGTAGTGTGGCTAGTCCTTTGGGTTGCGGCATATCCACAAGCCAGGGACACAGCCAGGCAGAACGGATTCAGGATGATCCAGGTAATGATTACAGACGCTCACAGCAGACTACACAAATACAGACAAGAAATTGCGCGCTAAAAACCGTTAATTTCAAAAACCACCAATCAGGAATGGACCCAGACCATAGAACAGGCCGTCACCATAGGACAGAACAGGACAACACACCGCAAAAAAAACGTCACTAAAGAAAAAATGGTCAAACTAACACACAACGAAGAGGACAACAAAGCACACACCTCGGTTAAAAACCTCTCCCACAGACAGCTCACACACAAGGAAAGAACAAAATTGGCTAATGGGCTCAACTACAACCACAGGGACGCCAAGACAGCAGACTTCCTAGCAGCACTATAATGCACACTCAGGAACAATGGACTGACAGAAGAGACACAACAAACAGTGAGACAAAGTATCGTACATCTGATAACAAGAAAAAGACAAACACATAACCTCAACACCAAGGAGAGGGAAGCACTAAAATCTCTAAGAAACGATAAGAACATAATCATACTACCAGCAGACAAAGGCAGAATGACGGTCATCCTGGACAAAGCAGAGTACATCAAAAAAGTACAACAACTACTTGCAGATATCAACACCTACCAAAAGAGGGAGTTTGACCCAACCCCACAGCTCACCAATAGGATAAACAACACACTCAGGAATCGACAAAAAAACGGACAGATAACCAGGTCTGACCGACAAAGACTGAAACCTGAAAGCAACAACACCCCCAGATTCTATGGACTACCCAAAGTGCACAAACCAGACATCCCACTCAGACCCATAGTATCACTACCAGGGACATCATCACACAAACTGGCTCAAGAACTACAGCAGAAACTGAAACACCTGATCAGCGGATCCAGACACTCTATACAAACAACACAGGAATTCTTGTACAACAGAGTGTTACAAGGGGACATAAATTTAAGGTGAAGGGTGGAAGGTATAGGGGAGATGTCAGGGGTGGGTTCTTTACCCAGAGAGTGGTGGGGGCATGGAATGCGCTGCCCGTGGGAGTGGTAGAGGCAGAATCATTGGCGACCTTTAAGCGGCATTTGGATAGGTACATGGATGGGTGCTTAATCTAGGTTAGAAGTTCGGCACAACATCGTGGGCCGAAGGGCCTGTTCTGTGCTGTATTGTTCTATGTTCTATGTTCTATGTTCTATCAGAAATAGACACATAGACAAGGAAGAAAGTATGGTCTCATTCGATGTAACAGCACTCTTCACCTCTATCGACAAAACCCTAGCCAGGGAAACAATAGCCAACCCTCCTAGACAGACATAACAGACAACAGGACGTTGAATCTATCAACAAAGACGGCATACTCAAACTACTGGACTTGTGCCTCACAACACACTTCACATTCAACAACCAGATGTACGAACAAATCAACGGAACACCCATGGGTTCACTGATCTCTGGATTCATAGCAGAAGCGGTAATGCAAAAGTAAGAACAAACAGTCTTATCGCAAATTCAACCCACACTCTGGGTCAGATATGTGGATGACACCTTTGTAATAATTAAAAACACAGAAAGAGAGAACACACACCAGATCATCAACGCCACACTCACAGGAATCCAATTCACTAAAGAGGAAGAAAAGGACAACCAACTCCCATTCCTAGACGTGATGGTACAGAGAACACCGAACGGAGAATTCACCACAAAGGTTTACAGGAAAGCCACACACACAGACCAAGTCCTAAACTATGAAAGCAACCACCCCAACACACACAAACGAAGTTGCATCAAGACACTATTCAAAAGGGTCACAACACACTGCAGCACACCAGAACTGCAAAAAGAGGAAGAGGAACACCGATACAAGGTATTCAACAAAAACAGATACTCTCGCAATTTCATCAACAGATGCCTAAGGGAAAGACAACGGAACGAGGACGTGCTGCAACCCAAAGGACTAGCCACACTACCATACATCAGTAGCATTTCCGAACTGACAGCCAGACTACTGCGACCACTAGGACTCATAACAGCACAAAAACCAACAGCCACTCTCAGACAATATCTCACCAGAACGAAGGACCCGATACCCAACATAAGCAAAACCAATGTAGTGTACAAAATCCCATATAAGGACTGCACAAAACATTACATAGGACAAACAGGAAGACAGCTAACGATCCGTATCCATGAACACCAAATAACCACGAAACGACATGACCAGCTATGCTTACTAGCCACCCACACAGATGAGAAGCAACATGAATTCGACTGGGACAATACGACCATTATAGGGCAAGCCAAACAGAGAACAGTCAGGGAATTCCTGGAGGCATGGCACTCATCCACAGACTCTATCAACGAACACATCGACCGGGACCCAATAGACTGGCCACTACAGAGGACAGCTGGAACTGACAACCGGAAGTGGCAGAGACAGGCCACTATAAATGCCGGAGGAAACAGCACAGAACCGCTTCACAGGAGGCTCCCAAGCACTGAGGATGTCACCTAGACAGTGAACAAAACGATTGCAGGACAAATTCCCAGCTCGGCGAACAGAACCACAACAGAAAATAACCTTTTTACAGTGATAGTATCCTCACAACTCCATCTTTAATAAATTAATCCATCCATATACAAAGGTGGATTCATTTTAGACCTCCTAATCTTCCTCTATTGGTAGACTGGAATCAATATATATTACATTGACTCTGAGCATACAAATATTCACAGCTCGTTTCGATTTCAGTCATTTTACTCCTACCACAGAATGCCTTTTATCTTTCTTCGTCCAAGTCTCCACAACGTGTCAAAACTTACTTTTTCTCGCCCTGTCAACTTTATAATTTCAAGTTGAATGGCAGCAATAATAAACTCAATAATGTTTTCTCCCTAAACTTCTCCATAAACTTTAAGGGGTCACGATCAGTGATAAAGATTTGTCTCATGTATGTTATTCGCAATTTAAATGCTGAAATGTTGTAACGCCAACATCAAGCTCAAGGCCTCCTTCCCCATTGTGGAATAAATCTGTTGATGTTTCCACTGGACACTCCAACCACACGTTACATAATGGAGCACTTCACATCTCTCCAATAGTCCTTCTGAATGACATAGCTCCTCATGTCTCAGCATAAAAGAATTAGTTCCTTCCTTACCTCTTAATGCTGTAACCTCTTTACCTGCTACTCCTGGCCTATATCAGTAAACCTTACTCTCACAGGGATATGTTTTAAGAAGATCTCACACATTCTTCTCAATCCCTCACAGAAACCAAACTTTGATTTCTGAACCCAATCATCATCATCAGCCATTTCTAATCTTGCCATTGTTACTCTCTGCTCTTCCACACGAGTTCTCCCGACTGCAGGAAGTGAATTGTTGAACTTCTCCAAAATTAGAGTCTCTCTCAGAGTGCCATAGGTTTGTTCTGTTTTTAATACTCTTCCCCAACTTTCAAAATTACTTTGTTTGATTCTTTCAAACACAACGTGCGTTTAACCAGGGATGATATTTTAGATTCCTGAAACACTGTCGGCTTCGGGCACAAGCTCATTTGCACTTCAGATGGCTTTCTTCACCTCCTCCGATAGGGATGCAAATACCTATCAGCTTTATTTGGATAAAATAAATCCACATGTTCTCTGGCCACTGCACTTGTTTAGCCACTTTCTGAAATGAAATTAAAAAGGCTCCCCCATCATTCTCATCAAATTTAGATAATGCTTGGATGTATTTAAACATATCCTGATCAGGCCTTTGGCTACCATAGGGTTGCTACTACCTCACTATCCTCTAATGGAAATCCATACAAAATGAAGAGGAATTTAGAATAACTTAACTATTGGAAAACTTAACCGAATAATGGATAGAGTACGTTCTACAAATGAACTGTTCAATCTACTAACATCACCTAAACACACTCCTTGGCAAAAAGGAACATTCAGACATGCATTCTTGCATACAGTTCTCCAATCCAGGAGGAAACACCATCAAGTGAGGCTTTAGAGAGAGTAGCAGCTCGGGATAATTTACTAAAACTTCCAACCCCTCTGGGACCCCAAGCACCCGGTGATTGTTACAGCTACAAGAAAAACCAAACTAGAAAGCCTGGTCTGTGTGAGCTGGCCATTGTTACTACTATTTATTAAAAACGCTAAAAGCCCCGTAAGTTATTTACTTCAGCTGTTTTCAGTCGACAGTTTGGCCTTTAAGACCTCTTACTAAATATGAAAAACTAACACTTTATTTAAAAAAGTGACAGCATTGTCAGGCAATTTATATGCCTTGTCCTTCACTCAGTGGGCTTCCTCGTGTTACTGATCGCAAGGTCACCTGAGAGGGACAACCATAGGTCCAGACCAAGTTACAAGGATGTATCTCATAACTTTTGAAACATGCCTGTCCATCGACCATCACATGGGAAGTGAACAACAGCTTGATACACCATTTCAGTATTTCTGAGCTACACAATGCCAGCACTCGATACACGAGGGAGCCAAAACCCAAGGCCAGGGAAAGATACAGAGGGAAAGAGAGATTCACATTAAAGACAGAAACACACAGTTAATTAACTGAAAATATGTTGTGGAAATATGTGGAAAAAGACAGGGCAGTGGGACTAACTATCGAAGTGAGATCTTCGTGAGTAAAATGACAAGAATGAGAACATTGAATAAAGGCATTGTCAGATCAGCTGGAATGGTTTGTTACATCAAGTTCTAAATCTGCTTCACAGAGCACCACAAACAACATAAACTGGGACAAGATGACAGCCCAGCATGGAGAGTTGTGCAGACCATGCTCGTGTGTTGCTCAGTAAACTGCACTATCTGCCCAGCATGAGAGTATTGCAAACTTTACTATCATATGCAAACTATACTCACATCAGATTATTGCCTACAATGGGAAGGTGTGTGTGTGTGTGTGTGTGTGTGTGTGTGTGTGTGTGTGTGTGTGTGTGTGTGTGTGTGTGTGTGTGTGTGTGTGTGTGTGTGTGTGTGTGGTTGAATGTGAAACTCATTGTTTGAGAAGGAACGCACATGGAGGAAACTATTTTAAATACGAACAACTGGCAGGCTTTTTATTAATCAACAGAGAGAGAACGAGAGAAGTTTCATGGATAGAAAAGATAAAGTGTTTGAGAATGTTAAAATAAAGTCATTGCCAGACACAACAGCAATATACATCGGCGTGCACATGAATGACAGATCGATGGGAGTTTGGTGTGAGGTCTAATCAGATTTGTTTCGGCAGGTCTGAAGCCAGGAGCGTCAGCAGCAGATTATTGGCTTCATTAAGCCTGTACTTCATAGCTCAAGGTTCAAACAGCAGATGGAATAAACCAGTGAGATATATTCTGGAGTGGTGAGTATTTCAAGTTAGAAATGTTCAGGGCATGGTGTCAAGAATCAGGTCATAGTCAAAGAGATGTCCCACAGTTGTGACTTGGCTGCTTCAGCTGCTGCTATTGGCAAGGGCTGGGTTGGAAACAGTGGAAGGAAGTGGAGTTTGTAACCAGAACAGTACAGAGTGACCTCCCTGCTCTTAATAGCAAAGTCAATGATACGATGCATTGTGGTTCTCCCCTGAAACTGAATAGATCAACATAGAGACCCATGAGTAACACTGCCAGAGCAGAGAGGGAGGAGGAATTGAACACCTTCATTAATGTAGTTAGTAGTGGTCTGTAGAGTGAATATCTGGATGGAGAGATTCAACAGGAACAATAATAGTGACAAGATGTGTAGACTATATGAAATAACAATAATACAGTCATAACTGGTTTATAGAAAACAAAATCTGGATAGTGATACTCACCAGGAACACCAACGATAGCCAGGAAGGGATAATAAACATATTGAATAATGAGAAGAGCGTAATAGATCCGCGATGATAATAACCACCAATCAAATGAAGAAAGATACCAAACATAACCGGAAAAGCTCCTGTATATTGTTTGAATATTCCAGTCTAATGTTCCCAGATTCTGATCCATTATTGGCACATTCCAGCCTAATGTTCCCAGATTCTGATCCATTGTTGGCACATTCCAGCCTAATGTTCTCAGATTCTGATCCATTGTTGGAATATTCCAGTCTAATGTTCTCAGATTCTGATCCATTGTTGGAACATTCCAGTCTAATGTTCTCAGATTCTGATCTCTCCTCCCCCTCTCTCTGGATCCGCTGTTCCCTGTCAGTGCTGTTGGTGATGCTCCCGCTCATGTTATGGGTTGATACATTGAACGGAGCCCATTTATCATTAAAAGATGGAAACCCTCCACTGGGATAATTAGAATCCATGGAGATTGGCATTAATCACACTTACTGAACAAATAGGCTCAGTTAACCTGTTCAACACATCACTTTTCATTTACTGGTTTTGGATGGAATGGATGAGGGTTGCTGAGGGATGGATCATAAATCTTTAAATCTTTTTAGTCTTTTTATTAACTTGTATATGAGAGTATTAACAGGACACTGCAGGCATCTATATATGTTCCGCTCTGTTTATGAAAGGAGGCAGTTATAAAATAACAGATCGACTGCATAAAAAAAATTCGGGTGGGCAAGTTTCTCGATACCTGAACACAAAGTACAGTAATTATTGAACAGTGTGCGGCCACTCCTGGTTTTAATTCCCTGTTGTCAAATCCTTTCATAACCTTGAGATTATTGAGACTGCTGCTCAGGAACAGGCCGAAGCAATTCTGTCCCTATGGGCCTCTTACAGAGGGTTAAGAGAAGGCCATTCAGCCCATATAAGCCTGTTACTACTTGAAAAGGTTGAAAGTTGGAATAATGGCACATTTTGCCGAAAAATTCATTCGCTGCAGCTTTATGAAGTGTTACTGAGAGGGCTCCTGGAGTAAATAGTGTTGTTTATGTTTCTGTAACTGAGAAGGAATAGATCACCATTAGATACAGTTTACCAGCTGATCATAATCCATGGGTTGCAATGTTATTTAATGTCTCAGATCTGTTACACAGGGACAGGAGGAGGCCATGAAACCTCTTGAGTCCATTTCAGAGAGATAAGACGAGGTCATTCAGCCTCTCCAGTCTATTACAGAGGAGGAGGAGGCCATTCAGCCTGTCCAGTATATTATAGAGGGACAGGAGGAGGTCATTCAGCCTCTCCAGTCTATTACAGAGGGACAGGAGGAGCTTATTCAGCCTCTCGAACCTGTCACAGAGGGGCAGGAAATGTTTATTTAACATAAAAGTCTGTTACGCATAAATTTTAGTTTTAAACTAGTTGTGGAATAGGAAAGACCTGATGTAAACATTAAAGTTCTAACTTTGAACAAGGCCAATTGTGAAAGTATTAGGTGAGCCCTGTGAAAGGCAGATTGGAATACCCTATTCACAGGTAAAGGGATGGTTGGAAAATGCAAGGCCCTCAAAACTTGGTTTCAGAGAGTCCAGAGCCAACGTGTTCCTATTGGTGAGAGGGGCAAGGCTGGTGGGTGCAGGGAGTGCTGGATGGTTAGATATATTGATGCTCTGGTCAAGGTAAGGAAGGAGGCATATGTCAGGTAAACAGAGCTGAGATTAAGTGAATCCCGAGAGGTGTCTAAGGGCAATAAGTGTATAGTCAATGGGGAAATTAGCCAGAAAAATGTGGACATAAGATGGCTTTAGAAATAGGGTTAACGAGGCATTGAAGCAACTCTACACATCCTTTAATTACACAATATTAACTAGGGAGAGAATAGGGCACCTTTAAGATCAGTAAGGCTACGTATGTGTGGAACCATAGGAGATGGAAGGGATACTAAACAAGTATTTTTCCTAGTACTTAATGTAGAAGAGGTTACAAGAGCGAGAGAATGAAGAAATGCATAGTGATATCTTGAAAAGTATCTATATTATAAGGAGATGTTGGACATTTTAAAACATATAAAGGTGAACAAATCCCTGGGACCTGATCAGTTGTATTCCAGAATATTATGGGAAGCTCCGAAAGAATTTTCTCAGCGTTTTGCTGATATATCTGTAAGATTGATTTCCACAGGTGAGGTGGGAAAAGACTGGAGGGTTGCTAACATAGTGTCATTATTTCAGAAATTAAGGAAAACCCAGGTAACTATAGATCGGTGAGCCTGACGTCAACGGTGACTAAATTGTTGGATGGGATTTTGAGGGAAACGATGTATATGCATTTGGAAAGACAAGGACTGAAGAGGGCTTTGTACATTGGAGATCACGTCTAACTGACTCAATGGAATTTTTTGAGGAATTGAAGAAGATGATTGATGAAGGCAGGACAGTGGATGTTGTCTTCATGGAATTCAGTAAGAAAACCAAAATGTTCTACATGGTAGACTGGTTAGCAAGGTTAGGCTGCCTGGGATCCAGGGAGAACTCACAATTTAGGTCCAAACTTTTCTTGAATATCGGAGACAGGGTGTGACAGTTGGCATTTGTTCATTAAACTTGGAGACATGTGACCAGTGGCGCTGCTCGCAAAGATCAATAGTGGGTCCAATGTCTTTTGTTACTTTACAAATCATTTGCACTTGAGTATATGAAGTATTGTCAGTAAGTTTGTAGATAATTTCAAATTTGGTGGTGTAGTCGACAGTGAAAAATGATCTCTCAGAATATAATGGGAACTTAATTAGGTGAGCTGAGGAGTGTCAGATGGATTTTATTTTAGATAAATGCGAGGTGTTGCATTTTGGCAAGAAAAGTCAGGGCCAGACATATAGGTAGGATCCTGTCGAAAGTTGCCAATGAAGGAGAACTCCATAGAAATTATAGAATCCCTACAGTGAGGAAACAGGATTTTCGGCCCATCGAGGCCACACCGTCCCTCTAAACAGTATCCCACTGGACAAACCCCTACCCTATCCCTCTCAGCCTGCATTTCCCATGGCTAATGCACCTTGCCCTCACATCCAAGTGTACTATGCACAATTTGGGATGGCCAACCTACCCTTATCTGTATATCATTACACTGTCGGAGGGAAACATAGCATCCGGAGGAAACTCACACAGACAAGGGGAGGATGTGCAAGCTCCACACAGCGAGTCATTCAAGGATGGAATTAAACCCCGATCGCTGCCCTGTGAGGCACCTTGTGGTGCAGGTTCTCCGTTCCTTGAAATTGCCGTCACAGGTAGACAGCGCAATCAAGAAGGCACTCGGTGATCTTCCCTTTATTGGTACGTGCTTTGAGTCTATGCGTTTGCATGACATGTGCATCTGTACAGGACATTGGTTTGGCCTATTTTGTAATATTGCCTTTAATTCTGGTCACCCTGCTGTCGGAAAGATGTTGTCAAACTTGAAAGGGTGCAGAAGAGATTTAAAAGAATGTTGCAGGTGTTGGAGGGTTGGAGTTACAGGGAGAGTTGGAATAGGCTGGGAGTATTTTCAAGTGTTGAGGCTGAGGGTGGACCTTAAAGAAATTTATAAAATCAGGAGGGGCATAGAAAAAGTAAACAGTCAATGTATTTTCCCAGGATAGACAATTCCAAATAAGGAATATGAAGGCTTAAGGTGAGAGGAGAAAGATTTAAAAAGGGATGTGAGGGACAATATTTTCACACAGAGTCTGTTGCTTATATGGATTGAACAGCCAAAAGAGGTGGTGGAAGCAGACACAGTTACACCTTCTAAAAGGCATTTGGATGGATACATGCATGGAACGTGTTTAGAGAGAGATGGGCCAAGTGCTGGCAAGGGAGACGAGATTAATTTAGGATATTTGGTTGGTATAGATAACCAGACCGAAGGATTTTTTCTGTGCTGTACATCTCTGAGAGTCTATTGACTCTTGAGAGTTTAACACGGGAACAGGAGGAGGCTATTCAGCTTCTGAATTCTGTAGGTCAGCTGGTTTGCTCAATTACTGACAGTAAAATACAAAAATAAATCATTTAAAATTTGATGGTGTTTTACAGAAACAGAAGAAAGGCCTTTAGTCAAGAAAAGCTGTAAAGAATGTGAAGAGGCCATTCAGTCCCACACCTCCATTCCACAGGAGCAGCACGTGAGCAGAGAGCTATTGGAGCCTGTTACTCAGGAGCTGGAGGAGGACATCTACTTTCACAAAACTTCGATTAGGAGGCAGTCACTCAACTGCTCGAGACTGGGACACAGGAACAGGAGGCAGTCACTCAACTGCTCGAGACTGGGACACAGGAACAGGAGGCAGTCACTCAACTGCTCGAGACTGGGACACAGGAACAGTAGACAGTCACTCAACTGCTTGTGACTGGGACACAGGAACAGGAGGGAGTCATTCAACTGCTCGAAATTTGGACACAGGGAAAGCTAAAGGCTAGAGAGGCCCGAGGATCCTGTTACGCAGGAACAGGAGGAGGTAACTCACTCCCCACCAGTATGGGACAATGGGAGAGAAGGGGAGTTTGCTTGGAACAAACATAAATAGATGAATAAGTTGCTTTCGTGGTCCACACAATCCTGCCCCACCATTCACTAAGACCACGGCTGATCTGGTTGTGATTTCCTCATCCCATTTCACGGAGACTGTCCTCTCGGCAGCTTCTGCTCCATTTGTTGGTCATGTTGCAGACCCAGATGCTGCAACAACAGTCACCATGACTCATCCAGAGGGTCGGGTCTAACCGGATGAGTCAGTATTTGAAGGGTCCAATAACAAGAATGAAAACATAAAATAAAGGTATAGCCAGATGTTTAGTTCTCTCACATTCACAATCCAACTCACATAACCAGCCCGTCCATTATACTTTCAGGATGGAGCACTGTGTTGATATGGCGAGCGTACTGCAGAATACAGCACAGCAATGTCCAGAATGGAACTCTGTGCAGCCCACACCAATGCTGGATCTATAATCCTGGGCTAAATGTCCAACGTGGGGAGTTGTGCAGACCGCACTGGTTCATTCATATATAAACCCAGGCTGTTGCATTGTTTGGTAACACTGTGTTAGATCGCAGCTCAGTGTGGGGAAACATGTAACCAATGCTGAAAGTGACAGGATGTGCAGCTCCCATCAATTTACAGCTCCATATCTCCACTGTACTTTGACAAAGGGTGCCATGGATGTGAAAATCACTGCGATGTAGAGATGTAAATGGAAACATTTTAAATACCAATAGTTCCGTTTCAGGCGAGTATCACACCAGTATTTAAAGTTGAAATACCTGAGATAATATGCAATGAGGTTTCGTGAATGGTGCAAAGTAGTTAGAGGGGGATGGTAATGTTATAGTGGTTGCACTATAATCAACAATGTGAATTAGAGGAACAAATATGCAGGGGGACTAGGGAGACTTGCAGGAACAATAGGGTTGTTATAATAGGTGATTTCAATTTTCCTAACATAGACTGGGGCTTCCAGATGGTTAATAACTTAGATGGAACGTAATTTGTTAAGTGTGTTCAGCGAAGTTTCCACAATCAATATATAGAGTATCGTACTCGGGAAGGGACAAACTCGACCTACTGTTTGGAAATAGGGCAGGATAGGTGAAGGAGATAAAGTGGGGGAGCATTTTGGGAAAACTGATCAGAGTTGTATTAATTTTAAAATAGTTATGGTAGGGACAAAATTGGTCCACAGATTCAAGTTCTAAATTGGGGCAAGGCGTATGTTGTTGGAGTTAGACAGGAGATTGCAGGGGATGATTGGAGTAGTTTGATTCCAGGTAAAAGGATCTCGGGCAAGTGGGAGGGCTTTAAAAGTGAGATAGCTTGAGTTCAAGGTTTCCATTTTCCTGTGAGGGTGAAGGTTATGTGAGAATGGAAGAGAGAAATCTGGATGTCAAGAGATATTGAGGCTTTGACCAGAAAAAAGGAGGCGTGGCTCATGTTCAGGCAGCTCATATCAATGGAATCCCTGGAGGTATATACAGGGGATAGAGGAGTTTACTGAAGAAGGATATCAGCAAGGTCATAAGGGGGTATGAGGTAGTCTTGGCTGAGAAGATTAGAGTGAGTCCAAATGCAGTATAGTAAAGATAAAGGGCAACGAGAGAGAGAATAGGATGCTTTAAAATCCAAAACCGGCATGCATGCGTAAAACCTCAAGAGATGGGTGAAGACCTCAATTTCCCCTCTGTGTTTATCATGAAGAAAGACATGAAGACCTTTGACCTTTGGGAGGTTAGTTGTCATATCTTGGAACTGTCCATATCACAGTAGAGTTGCTGTTGGACATATTAGAATGCACAAAGTCAGACAAATCTCTTGGTCCTGATCAGATATATCTGAGAACACTGTAAGAGGCGAGAGAAAAAAGCTCAGGGACCAAGATCCTGGAAGACTGGGCGGTAGCAAATGTTGTTCCCTTATTCAAGAAGGGCTGCAAAAAAAGCCTAGGAAATATAGACCAGTAAGCTTCACACCTGTTTTCGGTAAACCACTTGAGAAGGTTCTGAGAGATAAGATGTGCATGCATTTGGAAAGACACAGTTTGACTTGGAGCCGTCAGCATGGCTTTGTGCCTGGCGGATCATACCTTACAAATTTTGTTAGAGATTTTTGAGGAAGTGATCAGGAAGGTCGATGAGAGCAGGGATGTATGCATATTCTATATGGATTTCAGTAAGGCCTTTGACAAGGTTCCACATAGTAGGCCGCTCTAGAAGGTTAGATCGCATGGTATCCAAGGTGAACTGGCAAATTAGACTGAGCTGCCAGTGGAAGTGGTTGAAGTGGGTACACTAACAATATTGAAAAGGCATTTGGACAAATACACAGATAGGAAAGGATTAGATGGATACAGAGCAAAGGCAGGGAAATGGCAGATTGGTAGATAAGGGGCAATTACACCATGGTTTGTTGACGGAGCACAGTGGGCGTATTGGATGGGCGAGTACAGAGGGGGAACATTCCCATCCTAGAGGGTGCCACACCAACAGACCCATCGAGCATGGTCTGGGCTCACTACCAAATTCAGTGCAGTATTTGAGGTCTGAAGAAATGTCCAGCAATACAGGACAAGCATCAATAACCTTCTCTGCTCTGTCAGGATAAGGGTCACCGTATTCTGTCTGCTCCCTCACAATCACTGTATATCTGTTATGGCACCTATCCCTGAACAATGCTCATGATCCCCCACTCTCACTACTGCATGCAACACCTTCTCTCTCTCTCTCTCTCCTTTGCAATACCTCCCACACAGTCATAGAATATTCTGGAGAATGCCGATTATAGAATGTTCCAGATAATGTTCCAAATATTTCCCAGTTTCAGGAAAATGGCAGTGTCCCAGTGTGTAACACAAAAGAGTCACTTGACTCACCTTAATGATATTAAACCAAAACAACTTCTAAACACGTCTTGTTACAAATACAATTTCGAGCAGAGAACATTTTTACCCTCAGACGTTATCTTGACCGTTATCTGAACTGTACCACTTTCCTTGTTATGAATGTTTCTCTTACCCTTTGTCTGTGACTGTTTCTGTCTGTAACAGTTGCACTGCCTCCCACTCAGTTGGCAGGACGGCTGGTTTGTGATGTAGAGGCAGGGCAACAGCGCAGGTTCAGTTCCTCACATTGACAGAGATTACCATGAAGGGGACACTCTCTCAGCCTCACCGCATCAGCCGAGATGTGGTGATCCTCAGGATAAACCACCATGGGTGGGCTCTCTAATGAGAGTTTTTTGGGACTGTATTCTATCAATGTTAGCATTTTAATTTTTTTTAAAAAGTTAAAAAGAGATTTTTAATATTATAATAAACCAATAACAACACAACTCAAATAACTGAAAAAAATTACATCCAATTGCATGTACACACAAAACAACTTAAAACACTACACAGACAGAAGAAAAAAACAAAACTAAACAATAAATAATGAATAAATAATACAGCTCAGCATAACAAAAGGACAACTCTCGTTCATCAAGAGCATTAACTGATAACCATTTTTATGTTCATAATTCTTCGTCTCTGGGAATTCAGACATCCAACACAACAGAATATTATTCCTAGCACGGAAATTACGGAATGTAAGGATGTATTTTTTTTTCCCCATGTGCATCTGTGGAAAGTACCGTGGGCAGGCCCAGGAAAAGCGAAACCAGGTCCATCTCCAATTCAGTCCCCATTACCCACTCTACCACAGCTAACACAGTGATCCAATATAGATGAATTCTGCAGCAGGACCACAAGCAATGAGTAAGAGTGCCTGTAGTCATACTGCATTTAGTACATGCTAAAGATCATCCCACTTTGCATTTTGAGAGACAATTTGGGGTCAGATACACCCTACAAAGAATTTTCAACTGCATGGTATGGGTCCTATTACAAATCAAAATCCTTCGGGCTTTTTCACAAATATGTCTCCGAAATGGCCTGAACCCCCAAATCGCTCGCAGACATCACAAAGCTGCACAGTCTTGTCTGAGTGGACACTCTCCAACTAATGATAAAGGGTACTGACAGAGCGTGTATTCTAAGCAATAAGCGCCCACTTCTCTCTATCGGATCTGTAAGAGTGTGGTAAAAGTGTGTTTTTTTTAATCAAATCTCTGATCTGGATAAAAATACAGAAGAGGTCTCTACTAGGTAATCCATACATACGAGTTATTTGATCAAATGATATAATTGTTTCTCCATCAAATAACACGTGGTGGCTCAGTGGTGAGCATTGCTGCCTCACAGCACCAGGGTCTCGGCTTTGGTTCTGGCCTTGGGTGACTGGCTGTGCGGAGTTAACATTCTCGCCGTGTCTGTGTGGGTTTCCTCCCACAGTACAAAGATGTGCAGGTTAGATGAATTGGTCATTGATAAATCACCCATAGTGTTCAGAGATGTGCAGGTTTGGGCATTAGTCAGGGTAAATATTGGATGGTAGGGGAATGGGTCTGGGTGGGTTACTCTTCAGAAGGTCGAAGTGGACTTGCAGGGCCCAAGGGCTTGTATCCACACTGTAGGGATTCTACTAATTCTAAATCACTCAAGCAAGGTACAGCCCTTCCTGCCCACAGTTTAAACCCGGAATCCATTAACCCCGGATGAAAACCCAGCATACCAATTATAGGGGTAAGAAACATGGTTTTGGCTGTATTGGCCTCGATCTGACGCATTGTCATTCATGCTTTAACAATGTTGATAATTATTGGGTTATGACAATACTTCATAAATGTTGTCAATTTAGCTAAGAAGAACAGACTAATAAAGGTTCACTTTATCTCATCGGATTCAATATCTCACAGTATTGACGCCGAGTCCTCAGCAGACCAGGCACTAACATAGGATAAAAAAAGAGCTTAATTGATAGCTTTTATCTGGGCGATCTACTGCCCACAATCTGTGGGGTAGTTGCAATTTGGTTAGCTTGATAAAGAGTCACTTATGCTGCCAAATAAAAGAGCTAAACCAGCCATTATGTCTCCTAAATACCTATGGGGGAAATATCAAAGGAAGCATTCCCACGGGGTATAGTAAATGAGGAAGGACTTTCTTTAATAAGAGCTATCCTACCTAGCCAAGAAATTGGAAGTGCCTCCCATCTTTGAAGGTCTTGTTTAAACTTGTCAAACAAATGGACATAGTTCACGTTCAATAAATGATCAAAGACGGATGTAATGAATATACTGAAAGAGAGAACCTCGCCCCCCCACCCACGTGACCATTTAAAAGGAAACCAGGATTTGCCCTCATTCAGTTATTTCCCCAAGACCTCCCATAGACATGGCCTCCAACGTTGTAAAATTAATCTTAAAGCCCGAAAAGGCGACAAGCGAATTATTGCATTGCATCACGTGAGTTGCCGAAATTGCGGGATTTGACAAAAACATAAGACCATCTGCATACAACATAATTTTATGTGACTTTTATCCCACTTCTGGGCCAGGTATGTTGGGGTAATATTTCCAATTGTGTACGATGCCATCGAATCTAGGATTGTTGCAGGAATGGGAAAGACATCAACCCTCGTGTGCCAATTCTGCGGGTTCAAGAAGAAAATAAAATCCCTCCTTGTGAGGTAGATCTGCCTCCAGACACCCACCAGCTCTAGTTCTAGACACAAATCCATTAATTGCTGACATTATAACGAGGGTATAGGGGGACCTTTGGACATTCTGTCCATCGTGGGGCCATAAGACAGTTGAAATCTCCTTCTACAATCATGTGCCATGATGCAACATAACGGAATTTGGGAAATGCATCTACCAGGATTTTAAGAGGGTGCACCGGGTGGCAATAAACATTTAAAATACTGTATTAATCCCCATAGTTCAAGTCTTTGCGATTATGAACCTTCCATGGGTGTTAATACAATCTAGTAATTTAAATGGATGATTCTTCCTATCCATTATGACTATTCTCCCACTCTTAGTATTAAAAGACGAGAAATAAACCCGATCAAACTCGCCCTGCTGTAACGTCAAATGTTCCTTGGCATCAAGGTGCAACTCCTGCAATAGGACAACTCTCTCTTTTTTAAGATGAGAAAGTATATTTTTCCTCTTGAATGGCCGATGGCTTCCCTTAATGTTCCAGGTTCACCATTTAAGCACATCATTATCCATAACACACTGCAGCAACATTTGGACTCTAGAGAATATCATATCAAATTACACATCGCTGAGCATTAATGACAAAAGACTCATCGAGCCTTAAATCTGTACAAACTAAAACTTCTGCAACTAACAAGCTCTCAAAACTTTCCAAAGCTAAAAACATAATAAAAGAATGAAACAAAATCCAAAGTGCCAATGACACTTGATAGGGTTTTTACATCCCCACCCCCCAATGGAGACGCTGACGGTCTAGGTCTCTGTTCTACAACACTGACAAAGGCCCACCTTTTAATTGTATAGGTCCTGCTCTTGTTTGATTTACCAAATCCAATACCTCGCATTAATCCAAACTAAACTTCATCTGCCACTCCTCAGCCCAGTGTGTGATATTACTGTCACCTCACCCTCCCCCTTCAATTTTAAAACGCCCATCGCTCTCCAGGAGGCCTGCCCATTCCGGCCTTGATTTTCACAAAGACCCTGAGCTTGGTTTGCCTTCTGTGGTTAGGGGGAGGAGGGACAGATTGCAGATACAGTCAGTGGGGAGGAGAGGCTGGACAGTAATCAGCGGCCTGGTATCATTTCATCGTTTTAGGAAAAAGGCAGTCACACGTGAGAGTTGGGTAATACTGATCGTTTATTTTTCTGCCAGAAATTATGATCTTTCTCCGTGTCTGGTGTTCAGTAATGAAAATCTATTCGAGACTCTTCCTTGTGCAGAGTGTGTCTGCATGATTTCTTTCCCTAATATTGCAGACTACAGATAATAGGGATTAAAGCTGTTCAGAGTTAACTTCGATGGCACAGCACGCACATTCAACAAAGTAAAAACAATGACTGTAGATGCGAGAAACCAGATTCTGGATTCGTGGTGCTGGAAGAGCACAGCAGTTCAGGCAGCATCCGAGAAGCAGTAAAGTCGACGTTTCATCAGGAAGGGCTTTTACCTGAAACATCGATTTTACTGCTCCTCGGAAGCTGCCTGATCTGCTGTGCTCTTCCAGCACCACTAATCCCGTATACTCAACATCCTGCAGTTGTGACAAATATTTTGCCTTTGTTTAACAATACAAAGTGTTTGGTGTAATTCAGTAAAGGTAACCTGGTTATAATAAATCCCCACCGAACTGAAAGCTGACACTTAAAATATGACCCAAAATCTGGATATGGTAGTGTCGTGGGTAATGTCCCTGAGCCAGAGGTCTGGATCTGATTCCTGAACGTGCGTGGTGGTGTTCCAAGCTCTGGACTCGAAGTTCTGGATTCAAGTCCTGCCTGTTGCAGAGGTATGTCCCAGCATGTCAGGACAGTCTGATGAACAAACACACAGGAGAATAATGTTACAGCTTTATGGGTATTGCTGAGTGATGCTCGTGTCCCTGCCTCCGCGCACAAAGGTCGGGGTGCAAATCCCACAGAAGTGTTTCATAACACACCCGTACAAACTGATTAAAATGGATTTAGAATTGCGACTTGATGGAGAAGGAAGAGGTGTCAGTGTTGCATTTCAGAATTTAGGCCCAGGCTAATTTAAAGCACAGCCATTCGTGTTGATTGGAGTCACATTTTGCAGCAGTCAAGGTTTATAAAATTCAAATGGTTATGGATAGGGTGAGTAGTCAGGTTTTTCCCCAGATTGGGCTTCCAAAACTAGAGGGTATTGGTTGAAATTGAGAGGGGAAAGCTTTTGACGAGCCCACGAACACCATTTCACGCAGAGGGTGGTGTGCATATGGAATGAGCTGCCAGAGGAAGTGGTGGAGGCTGGTACAAATACAGCATGTCAAAGGCATCTGGATGCTGACAGACCTGTCCAGCTTTTCCAGCAATTTCTGTATTTTTTGCAAAATGCATTCATTTTAACACAATATTCTGAATACATTAAACATTTTATTTTTTAATGATGCAGCGACATATAAACATATCTTCAAATCGACCGAGACCATTTTCTGCTAAGGAAATGGCACTGTGTATGACAGCAGCAATGATGCACCTACATGGAACAGGGAATGTGATGGAGACATAGATTGGACAATGTACAAGGAGCCCTCACATGTTTGGGAGAGGATGACATTACTGTGTGATTCAGCTCAGAGAGAGAGAAAATGTAGTCTGCCTGAGAAGGAAAGGCCGATTACACTCTCCATCCTTCATTGTTCCTCATGACAGCAATGTGTGAGAGCTAAAACAAAAAATCTACAGTCATCGTTACCATTCATTATTTTTATAGAATCCCTACAGTGTGCAAACAGGCCCTTCGGCACAAAACGTCCAGACCAACCTTCCCAGGCTCGCTCCCTGACATTTACCCCGACCGATGCACCTAACAACCCCTGAAGACTTCAGACAAATTATCATGACCCATCCATCTAACCAGCACAGCTTTGGACTGTGGAAGGAAACTGGAGCAACCATTAGAAGGGGAGAATGTGCAACCTCCACACAAATAGGCACCCGAGTCTGCAATTGAACGCAAGTCCCTGCTGCGGTGAGGCAGCAGTGCTAACCACTGAGCCACTGTGATACCCTTGGGCGAGCCCTGACCAGAATTCACTGGAATCTCTTCACTGCCTAATGCAAAGGGAATTCAGCCAAATCCAACTGTTCCAGGATGCAGTCCCATTGCTAGCAGCTTGTGTGATTAGAATGTCTTCAGAAGCAGAATAAAATTTTGAACAATCTCTCAATTTTTCCTTTTGTCACGAGTTACAATAATATACAGACAATGCGCGTTCAACTTGAAATTGCAGAGATTTTGTTTATCTGCGTGTGTGTGTGACTGTGTGTGTGTGTCAGTGTTTTTAGAAAGGGAAATATCGATTCTTTATTGCAATATCCAAAGAGTGTGCCATGCATTTTTCCACCATAGTTTGAGTAACATTGCTCTGGATCATAAACGTGTTGTTTTAGCAGATTAAAGAAACTAGCCTGACTTGTTGCTAAAACTGACCCTGACCAGTCTGAGACCGATATCATCGGCCATATCACCAACCTGGTTACATTTGACATGTGTTGTGAGCAGTGGAGCAGTGGGAATAGAAAATGAAGCAGTGACCCCAAAACTCGGGGAACTATAGACCGGTGAGCCTGATGTCAGTGGTGGGTAAGTTGTTGGAGGGGATTCTGAGGGACAGGATTTAAATACATGTTTATGCCGAAACATCGATTCTCCTGCTCCTTGGTTGCTGCCTGACCTGCTGTGTTTTTCCAGCAACACATTTTTCAGCTCATACACTTGGGATGGCAAGGGCTGATCGGGGTTGTCAACGTGGCTTTCTGCATGGGAAATCATGTCTCATTAATTTGATTGAGTTTTATGAAGAGGTGACAAAGAAGATTGATGAAGGCAGTTTGGTAGACATTGTCTACATGGACCTCAGTAAGGTGTTCACAACATTCCGATTGGTAGGCAGTTCAGTAAGGTTCGGTCACACGAGATACAGAGGAAGCTAGTCACAATTAGCTTGAAGGAAGACGGATATTTTTCAGACTGGAGGCTTGTGAGCAGCAGTGTGCTGTATGAATCGGTACTGATTCACTGCATTTCATCATTTATGTAAAGGATTTAGATGTGAATATTGGGGCCATAGTTAGTAAGGTTACAGATTACATCAGAAAGGTGGTGTAGTAGATTATCTCAGAGTACAACGAGTCCACAATTAGATGGGACAAAGGGGCAAGGAGTGACAGATAGAGTTAATTTAGATAAATACAAAGTTTTGCATTTTGCGAAGGCAAATCAGGGCAGAATTTATACACTTAATTGTAAGGTCCTGGGGCGTGTTGTGGATCAAGGGGACATAGGTCTGCAGGTACATCGTTCCTTGAAAGTGGAGTTGCAGGTAGACAGAGTGGTGCTGAACACATTTGGCACATTTGCCTGAATCAGTCAGAGCATTAAGAAGAGGAGTTGTGGTGGCATGTTGCCTCTGAACAGGAAGTTGGTGAGGCCACTTTAAGAAAACTGCGTACAACTCACTTGCAGAACTGGAGGTTTGAGCTTCAGGGAAAGGTTGATTAGGTTGAGGTGTTTCCCCCTGGAGTGTCAGAGGCTGAAGGATGACATTATAGAAGTTTATAGAATCATCAGAGGCATGGATATTCTGAACAGCCATGTTCTGCTCCCCAAGATAGGGGAGTCCAGAACAAGACAGCATAGTTTGAAGGGGAGAGGGCGAATAATTTAGAATGGACCTGAAGGTAAATGTTTCACACAGAGAGTGGTGTGTGTACAGAAAGTGCTGTCAGAGGAAGTGGTGAAGGTGGCTACAATCGAACATTTAAAATGTATCTGAAAGAGGAGGGATATTGGAAATGCTGGCAAATGGGACTAGGTCAGATTTGATATCTGATCGGAGTGAACAGATTGGACTAACGGGTCTGTTTCCGTTCTGCATGACTGTCAGATTCGATAAGAGGGATGGCGAAATATTCTGAAAGGACCTTTCAAGTGTGAATTCTCTTCACTGGAAGTTTATAGTGCCTCTATGTTCACATGGATTGAAAGCTGTTTAGTTAAATATTTGACAGGGAAGTGAGTCACTGGTAATAGTACACAAACAGGAAAATGGGTCTGAGTCCATAATCTTTAATGTCTGGTGGAGAAGGCTCAAAGTATCTAATGTCCCACTCCTGCTCCTCGGTCCCATGTTTTTGTGTTCCATCCAGCCCCACAGACCTACTAGATAGGAGGGTTGGAGGCCACGTACTTCTATAACCTGTTGCACAGAAACAGAGGAGACCAGTCAGCCTCTCAAGACTGTCACACACGCTTTGAAGTGATTTGGGAAATGCGATTGGAATATCCAGGCTGGGTATGAAAGAGGCCCCTCATCTCTCATTACAGAGCTTCCCCACTCTGCAACTTGTGCTTCATTTGTTGGTCATATTTAGACCCAGATTCATTGAGAATATAGCCCACATACCTCACCCAGAGATGGCTCACAAAATCCTCTTGTCTCCCTGACTGCAACATTCCATAATAGACATTCATGAAAATAAGACCCACTAACTTTCCAAGAACATAATGTGAGAACATCAGACACAGGAAGAGGTCATTCACTCCCCAAGCCTGCCTTGCCCTTCACTAAGATCATGACTGATCTGCTCTCTGTCTCAAATCCTCTTTCATACCCAATTCCTCATAGCCCTCAACTCTCTGAGAGATCAATATCCATCTACCTCCTTTTCAAATACTTTCAGTCATTTTGCTCCCCACCACTCTTGAGAAGAGAAATTCTGACATTCAATACCATGTGTTTGAAGAAAACACTTGCTGCTCCTATATCATGGCTTATTGATGCGAACAAAAGAGGTTGAGACAAGGGATCAGGTACAAATGACTGGTCCTGATATCAAGGCAGTGGTTGACGTCTGCTGACATCAAGGAGCTTAACAAAACTGAACTTAATGGGAATCAGAGTAAACTCTCCAGTGTTTGGGGTCAAACATGGCACAAAGGAAGATGTTCATCATCTCAGTCCGGGGTCACCTCTGTGGGAGATCCTCAGGGTAGCTTCCCCTTCACAAACATCTTCAGCTGCTTCATCAATGTCTCCCCTCCCCACCCTACCCACCATAAGATCAGAAGTGGGGATGGTCACTGAAGATTGCACAATGTTCAGAACATTTTGTACCCCCCTCAGCTCCTGAACTAGTCTGTGTCCATGTGCAGCAAGACCCAGACTCCATTGAGACTTGTTCTGTTAAATCGTCTGTAACATTCATCTACCAGCACTGCCTGACACTGTACATTGTCACATTAAAATAAGAGTTCATTCAGCATCTCATGCTAGTTTCACAGGAATATGAGGAAGCCATTCTAGTGTGAAGGACCACACGAGAGCCCCTCGAAAATATTTGAAGGCGGTAACCTAGACTCTATTTTTTTTTATTTTAAAGGCAATATAAAGTGACTGTTCCAAAAGCAAAGTGACAGGTCAAACTACTCGGTGTGAAGCTAAACACTTTATTGAAACACGAAAGATAAAATGAAAGCAAAGAAAGAGGAATTTAGAAAAACATAATTCTATTAGACAAGTTAACAGAATAAAAAATCTAGGAACTATTACTAATGAACTGTACCAATATAGGAAAATTCCAATAACACAGCCCCTGGCAGAAAGGAAAATTCAGGAACTGATTGTCACAAACATTTCTCTAATCCAGGAATTAAAAACAGCACCAAGAGAAAATTCAGAGTGAGTAGCAGCCAGGAGACAGTTACTGAAGATTCCAACTCTGTGGAGACCCCAATAGATTCTGATACGACTTAGAAACCAAAATCCAGAGAGCGTAATTTGTGAGAGCTGGCCACACCCATTCAGGCTGCATTAAAATTAACCCAAGGCCTCCCTTGCTGTTTACTCAGTGGTCTTAACTAACCAGCTTGGTAACGATCATTCAATCTCTCTCTTAAAAGAAACCAGGACAAAATAAGCTCTCAAAGCCTGCAGCATCATCACACTTGTCAGTACATCGAGCTGTCGAACAGGAACCAGGGGTAACCCAATCAGGCCCTAGGTCCTGTCCAATCGGAAGAGGAAGAAGCCATTCAGACCCTTGAGTCTCTTACATAGGAACAGGAGGAGGCCATTCAGCCTGTTGAGTCGCTTACACAGGAATAGTACGAGGCAATTCCCCCCTCAACGCACTTGCAAAGGGACATAATGAGGTAATTGATGGTGATTCCTGATGAATGGCTTATGCCCAAAACGTGAATTCTCCTGCTCCTTGGAGCTGCCTGACCATCTGTGCTTTTCCAGCAATCTATTGTCTACTACAATCTCCAGCATCAGCAGTCCTCACTGTCTCCAGATTGATGCTCCAACATGATGAACAAGTGGAGCAGATGCACAGTAGTGCACAAACAGACTGCTCCACGTTGTTCCTCGTGGTTCCGTTGCTCATGATAAACACGTGGGATTTTAACGTGGTTTTCTAGTGTTGAGGAAGGAAGCAATATGTCTTGTGTGAAGTCTCAAGAAGGCACCTTCCATCTTCGTGAAGCCAGCCTGGTCTTCTCTTTGTAGGGCGGAAGCTGGTGGGAATGGCTACCTGTTTCAGATGGAAGGTACTGTGGCTGCTGTTGGGGATTGTGAACAACCTGACGTTCAGTACAGGGTTCACACGCCGACTGCACAATAACATGGGGAGAGTTAGTAAAGGCACATAAACTATTAGGAAAGTCACGTTAGACTGATGAATGGACTCTCTAAGTTCAAATAATGCTGATCTTGTTCATGTTGATCTTGTCTAGTGCATGTCCTGTTCAGTGTATCCTGTGTGCCTTACTCTGTCCAAGTCTATTTCCACACTATGATCTGTCTGGCCATTCTTACTATGATCTGCCACCTGTGCTCATAAATAAAGTGTTTCCCTGTACTGAGGTACACGTGACAATAAATCACACCAATCAATCCTGGGTAAAGTATGGAATTTCTCACCCTATCAATGTGTCTTTTGGAAATATACCTGCTACACCTCGTATTTCAGCATCACCATTTCTTCGTATTTCACAGCTCTGCAAATTAAACTCTCAGGTTCTTCACTCTACACTCATGATACCGCCATCTGTATCTGTGGGAAGGATATCATTCCTTACAAAGGAGATCAAATCTGTAGAGAGTGTCCCAAATATGCTCTCAGCAAGGCTCTACAACAGCAGGAAGATGGCTTTACTTATGTACTCGAATCATCTTACAATGAAGGATGGCACACCATTGACTGCACCCCTTACATACACAGGTTTGATTCGGAGCAGTCAGCATAGACTTGTGAGTGGGAGATCATTCTTCCCAAATTTGTTAGAGTTCTTTGATGAAGTAACCAAGAAGGTTTACGAGGACAGAGCTGTAAATTTAGTCCCTATGGATTTCAGTAAGGCCTTTGATAAGGTTCCACATGGCAGGCTACTCGGTAAGGTTCCATCACGTGGAATGCTGGGGGAACTGTCCAATCGGATACACAGTTGGGTTGATGGTCGGAAGCAGTGGGTTTAGTGGAAGGATGATGGTCAGACTGAAGGCTGTGTCCATTGCTGTTTGTTATCTATGATTTGGTTGAGAATGTACAAGGCATGATTAGTAAGTTTGCAGATGACACTAAAATAAGTGGTAACGTGATCAGTCAGAAAGTTTATCAGAAATTGCAGCAGGACGTTAATCAGGTGGGGAAGTGGGCCGAGAAATGGCAAATGGAATTTAATATAGGTGTGTGAGGTCTTGCATTTTGGAAACTCAAGTCAAGATAGGGGTTTCACGGTGAATGGGAGGGTCTTAAAGGGTGCAGTGGGCAGAGAGACCTTGGTTTTCACGGGCACGGTTCTCTAAGAGTAGAGTCACAGGTTGACAGGGCAGCGAAGAAGGGTTTTGGCACATTGGCCTTCATCAGGCAGGACATTGAGGATAGAAGTTGGGAAGTTATGTTGCAGTTAAACAGGACTTTGGTAATGCCGCACTTGGAGAATTGTATTCAGTTTTTATAACCTTGTTACAGGGAGGATGTTATGAAATTAGAAAGAGTGCAGAAGAAATTTACAAAGACGTTGCCAGGACCCAATGGTCTAAGTTATAGGGAGAGGTTGGACAAGCTAGGACCTTTTCTTTAGAGTGTAAGAGACTGAGGGAGTCCTTACAGAGCTGTATAAAATCACGAGGGGTATGGATAGGGTTAATGCTCTCAGTCTTTTTCCAAGGTGTACAGAATCGAGGATTAGAGGGGATCAGTTTAAGGGTAGAGGGGAAGGAATGAAAGGGAACCTGAATGGCCACTTCTTTACACAGAGGGCTGGTACATGGATGAGCTGCCAGCAGATGTGGTTGGTGGTGGGGCGGGGGGGGGGGGGTTACATTAACAACATTTCAAAGCATTTGGATAAATATGTGGATAGGAAAGGACTGGAAGGATATGGGCCAACTGCAGGGAAATGGGGCTAACGTGGATGGACATTTACAAGGTGAAGGTGAACCCCTCTGTTAATTAAAACCAAACACCCAGAAAAGCTCGCCTCACCTCGTAATCTGTTAAAACATGAGTGACACCAATCTCCTATATTCCACTATTTAAACAAAAATTAAAAAGTTTGTTTCTTAACTTTAATAGTGAACACTAAACAACAGCTATTGACAAATACAAGCCCCTCTTTTCTTAGCTACTTACTATCTGACTCCAACTCTGTAAAAATATGCTGTTCCAGCAGCCCACATATTAAACATTACAATCTCAAGACCACACCGTCTCCATCTTTCCCGCTGTGCTCACTCTTCCAGCTGCTGATCTCCCCGGGTCATTTTTTTATTGCAAGTAGGTTTACATGAACATGTGTCTTTGATAGAGAGTGTTTGAGATGGCCAGTTAGCACTACTGCTCTACAGCAGTTGCTCTGCTGTTGGATGGCAGTAACTCTCCCACCAGTGTTCAAAATGCTGAGTATGTATACTCCCCATGATATAGTAATTCTCATAATTTGGTTGCTTACCAGATGTCCAAACAATAATATTCAAATTCCATTGGCTTCTGGTTTCCTGAGCGTTATTTAAACTCTTTGGTTGCATTTGAATGGCTGTCAAAACAGCAACCAAAACTCAGGTATCCATTTCTCAGCTAATGGTGACATGTGGAACAATTTGACCTTTCGATGGCATCTGTGGCTTTAATTTCTATTCGGCAAAACCCATTCTGTTTTAAAGTACCCATACATGTTTTTGGCTTCATAACATCTCCCCGCTTCAGAAAATAAAGTGAACCAGCAGAATGAAAAGATGACTACATTTCTTCTCCTCTAATTCTTAATCCCAATTTTATGAAATACAAAAGTATTAATCTCAGTTATATCATTCGTATTAATTCTACACACCATTATAACACTGGAATAAGGTAAATCTTATTTACACTTTTTCCTTTAAATCCGCGATAACAAATCTGCTATCACATTGTAGGAGCCGCAGCATGTACATTTTGTAAGTTTAAAGTCAGGAAGGTAAGACTCCAATGAAATAGTCTCATATTCTGGTCTTTAACTATTCCAAAAAATGCGAGAGATTTGACATTGTCCACAACCATCTCCGACAATTTGTTTATCATATACACATTAAAATATTGTCAGGCCAGTGTGAAACTTAATCATTCTTGTTCAATAATGGAGATTTTGTATTTTTCTTCTGGTAGATATTGAGTTTTTTTGACAAGTAGCCAATTAGCCATTCAGTTCCATCATCATCTTTCTGTATCAATACATCCCCGACCCCTATATCCCGAGCATCAAACACAATTTTCAAAGGGTTTCAGAATATTTGGTGTAGCTAAAACGGGTGCGGTGTTTAATCCTGCTTTAAAATTCTCAAATGCCTCCTGGCATTGTTCAGTCCACCACAATTCTGTGTTCTTCTTTAATAAATCCATCAGTGGTGCCCATACGCTGCTGAAGTTTGGAACAAACTTCCGATAGAATCCACTCAGTTCCAAAAATCGAAGCACCTCTTACTTCGAGGATGGTTGTGGAAATTCCTCAAAGCCCTTCGTCTTTGTGTTCCATGGGATCAACCTCCCATGTCCAATGTAATGTCCCAAGAACGTCACCTCTGCCTTCGCGAATTCTGTTTTCTTTAAGTTTATTCCAAGTTTGCTTCTTGTTCAACATGCTCTGCCAGCTGTAACATGTGAGCTTTTAATCACTTGCTAAAGATCACCACATCATACAGATAAACTACACAATTTGTTCATCTGGCCACAGCTCTGTTCCTGAGTCTTAAATGTGTCTGGAGCAATATTCATCCATATAAAATACTCGATAAAGTTTTTTGTCATCTCCAGTATCTTTACTAGATAGCTTAACTGACTCCACATTTTTTTCTAATTTGAAAGAGGCCACTAAACCTGGCTTTGAAGGGATTACCTACCACTAGTGGCAAGACTAATACGTCATCCCCACGGGATATCCTCAAAGTTTCAGAGTTTTTATCTGCCACCTGCTTCACTCTATGTTGTGCTCTTTAGTTACTATTTAGCAAATTCACCTACTCCATCGACTCTCTCCTTCACCTCACACAGAAAATCCAAGTGTGAGATTTCCGACTTTGGTCCTGTCAATTTATATTTAATTAATTTCAAAGGACCTCTCACTTCATGTACGAATATTAACTCAAAGGAAGTAAAGTGAGTAGATTTATTTTGGGCATCTCTAATGGCAAACAATATAATGCGACACCTTTATTCCAATCATTCGGGTAATCATAACAGAACGCTGTTAACATGGTCTTCAGCGTCTGATGCTAACTTTCCAAGGCTCCCTGGGATTCAAGTTCCGACGCACTGGATTTAAACTGCTGCATGCTGAAGCTATCCATGACTTCCTTAAACAGCTGAGCGGTAAAATGAGTTCCTTGGTCTGACTCAATCTTACTGCCTAGCCCACAGCGAGTAAAGAAAGCTACCAACACCTCCACCTCCCGTTTTATCTTAACATTCCGGAATGGAATTGCCTCTGGAAATCTGGTAGACACATTCATTATGGTCAGCAAATATAGTTTTCCACTTCCATTTTAGGAAGGGGAGTTACACAATTAATCATAACCCACGTGAAATGTTCTTCGAATGCAGGAATTGGCAAGAAAGGTGCTGGTTTTATTACTGCCTGTTACTTACCTACCATTTGGTATCTATGTCATGTACAAAAAAAACCACGTCCGTGTGCATTCCAGGCCAGTGGAAATGCTTCTGTACCTTAGCCTGAGTCTTCTGTACACCTAGGTGACCGCCTGCAATTAGTTTATGTGCTAGCCATAACATTGTATGCTACAGGTAACACAATCTGGTGCACTTCGGCACATTTCCCTTCGGCAGTAACCTATCGGGGTCTCCATTTTAATTTTAGGATTCTATCTTTAAGTTAATAATGTTCAACAATATATTCTGATTCCTTTTCTGTGTGCGTGCATGTGTATGTGTGTGTGTGAATGTGTGTGTATATATCTGTTGTAAGTCCATTCACCTTTCTGGACTAAACCCCCCTGCCTGATCCTCTGACTGTTCAGGTTTTTCCTGCACCGTTACATCAAACAGGGGGTCAGTTCACTGAGCGTCAATTCATTTGTCTTTTTCTTTTGTTTTTCCTTCCTGCTGTAACTTATGACAGTGGGATCTTGTTACTACACACTCTGGAAAGATTCCTCGGTATTTTTCTTTTAACTCCCCAATTCCCTAGACTTCTGTTGGCTTCTCCACCACAAGGGGTGCGTCTCCCACCTCGCCTCCTGCTAAATTGTTCCCAAGAACAAACTGTATTCCTGGAACTGACACTCTGTTACTCACTTTCACTGTTACTTCCCTAATCTTGATTTGGCATTCCATCCTGATGTTACACAAAGAAATGCTTAATTTCTGTCCCCATTCCACAACGTAACACGCTCTTGATTAACATGCCAGAAAGAGTGAAAATACTTTCATCTCTTAGTATTAGCGGCCGAGAGAAATTGAGGACTGCAGATGCTGGAGATGAGAGTTGTAAAGTGTGTGGCTGGAAAAGCACAACACGTCGGCAGCATCCGAGGGGCAGGAGAGTTAACGTTTCAGGTATAAATCATTCATCAGGAAAGTGGGGGGTAAGGGAGGGGGAAGGAGGTTGAGGAATAAATGGGAGGATGGGGTGGAGCTGGGTGTAAAGGAGCTTGTAAGGCGAAAGGTAGATGCATTTGGGGTGTGATGGTGACAGGTCGGGCAGGAGGGTGATAGGACTCCTATTGGTGGTAGGACAGCTGGAACCCTCAAACTGTACAGCATCAAAGTTGACTTCACCAAATTCCAAATCTCCCCTCCCCCAACCTCTCCCAGATCCAACCGTTCAATCTAGCATTGCCCTCTTGGACTGCTCTAACTGGCCATCTTCCTTCCCACCTAACGACTCCACCCTCCCCTCCAACATATCACTATCACTCCCACCTACATCTTCTTATTGCCTTCCCAATGACCCTCCCACCAGCTCAGCTACTCCCCCCATATTTTTCTTTCAGCCCCCATTGTCCCCCCACCATGTTCCTGACGATGGATTTCTGCCTGATATTCGATTGTCCTGCTGTTTGGATGCTGCCTGATCTGTTGTGCTTTTCCGGCGCCTCACTTCTCAACTATTAGAGACTGAGCAGATCCCATATCTCACGGAATTATAACTTCTTGTTCTTCTCCCCCGGTTCTTTCTGAGTAAACTTTATCTACAGAGGTGAATTCTTTAGAGAGATCAGGCACTGCCTCCATACCCAGCCCTTGTCTAGGCTGAGCACTCTCCTGCAGCTCCTCGGCTCCACTTGGGCTCTCCTTTACTATTTCACTCATGCCACTGGGCGTAGCCTCTAATACCACATCTTTCCCCAAAGTGCCTTCATTCAACGCCCATCACGGTGTGTCCCAGCTTACTGCAGTGAAACCAACCTTTTCCCAGTGCCCTTCTTAAACCATCGGCACTGTCATTTTATGTTTTCCACTCTCTTATACTGAGAACACCTGAGGCCTTTCACCACCTTTCAACCCCTTTGGGCTTCTTTCTTCACCTGTTGTAAAGGATTGTGCGCTACTGTTCACTTTGTAATGTGTGATTAGATTAGATTAGATTAGATTAGATTAGATTACTTACAGTGTGGAAACAGGCCCTTCGGCCCAACAAGTCCACACCGCCCCGCCGAAGCGCAACCCACCCATACCCCTACATCTACCCCTTACCTAACGCTATGGACAATCTAGCATGGCCAATTCACCTGCCCTGCACATCTTTGGACTGTGGGAGGAAACCGGAGCACCCGGAGGAAACCCACGCAGACATGGGGAGAATGTGCAAACTCCACACAGTCAGTCGCCTAGTACGGGAATTGAACCCGGGTCTCTGGCGCTGTGAGGCAGCAGTGCTAACCATTGTGCCACCGTGCCGCCCAACTTCCCTTCTCCCAATTTCTATCCCTCACAGGATGAAAATCTTGCCAGAAGCTAAATATCATCTCATGCCCCAATGCATATTTACCTGCCCTTTCTGCCGTGCTTCTCACTTCTTGAACTTTCTATTCATTCACATGAATTCTTACTATCTCTGGAAGTAAGTCTTTTAACTTCTCCAGCAAATTAATCTCACAGGTCTTATCCATTTTTAAGGCCAGAACCCACCTGTCAAAATGACTGTGGTTACTTCTTTCAAACTCAATATAAGACTGACCTGTTTCCGTCTCTATTTTTCTGAACTTCTGTCGATATGCTTCTAGTACCAATTCATAACCAATAAAAATAGCCAATTTGACATCTTGATAATCTCTTGACCCCTCATCTGATAGCGCTGCACATACCTCACCAGCTGTGCCCACCAGCTTAGTCTGAACTAGCATTACCCACAAGTTCACTAAACACGTCATCTGCCAAGCCATTTTTTCAAATGAAATAAAAAAGGTTTTGACAGTTTTCTAACCGAAATATGGCAAGTTATTAACATAGTTGTATACATCCCTATGTTCTCCCTTCATCTCCATCCTGTTAACTTAACTTTCTTGTCTAATTCCCAACTTCTGAATTTCAAATCCTCTCTCTCTTTCTTTTTCCTCTCTTTCTCTTTCTTCTCTCTCTATATCCTTCCCTTTATTTATCGTCTAACTCCAGTTGCCACATTTGCAATTTAAGTTTTTTTCTAACTCTACTGCAGTTGCCTGTTTCTCTGACACGTCAAAGTGCTTACCCAACGCCAATACAATTTCAGCTTCCCTTTTCTCCCTGGTTAAACCCAATTCCAACCTATTTGCTAATTCTAAAAAATGTCCTCCTTCTGTCCTTCTAAACTTCCTTGGAAAATTTGGGAACCTCTTTAGTAATGTTAAAAGCCATTTCCCTCACTTTTGATTTAATCAACCACAAGTAACAAAATTAAACGAATTTTCCCACTGGTTTTATTTGAAGATCAAAGTCACTCATTACAATGAGTTGGAATTTGCTGGGACCTTTTGTTTCCCCAAATCTGTTCATGTTTGTCCAAATCCCATACGGCAAGGCCCCAAACTGTTATGACATCAATGTCGAACCCCTCTGTTAATTAAAATTACACACCCAGAAAAACTCATCTCACATCATAATCTGTCAAAACGTGAGCGACAGAGAACTCCTAAATTCCACTCATAAACAAAAAGTAATAATTTATATCTCTGCCAGTTAACTCGTTGAGCTTGAAGGTATGTTTTCAGAAGTTTCGTCACCATGACTAGGTGACATCATCAGTGAGAGTCTCCGCTGAATCTCCGGTGATATGTCCCACCTCTCTATTTATAGGTCTTGGTTTCTTAAAGTGTGTGATGTCATTTCCGGTTATTTTAACAAGAGAATGTAGACAGGATCTAAATTGATGCGTTTATTGATGAATTCTGGTTATAATACCATTCCTCTAAGGAGGTAACTTGCGTGTCTTAGTATGTGTGTGTGCTTTGTCCCAGTCAAAGTGGTGCCCTTCTTTGTCTGTATGTATGGAACATAGTGATAGTGCGTCATGTCTTTTGGTGGCCAGTTGGTGTTCATGTATCTTCGTAACACGACAACAGGACAGTTTCAATGGTCGAAAAGTGATTTTATACACACTGTTTAACCAATGTTTGTGTGCAGTAAAGTAGCATTTTTCACATGTGCACAACACATTGTAAATGAACAACAGAGACACAGTTAACGAAAAATGATGCAAATGATGTATAAAATTGATAAAACATTAAAACATGATTTGATCCTCTCAACGTTCCCTCCTATTCTGGAATTCCCTACTCTACTCTCTCATTCTAACCATGATGTGTGCTCCAAATTCTTGATTCTAGTGTCCCAAATTATTCCAGTTAATCCCCTTCAATATATTGGCCTGTTGGGTTCTTTCCAAAGCTAGTGTCTGTCATATAATGGGAGATAAATATTCTGGCATCAGACTCAGCATTTGAACATATTACTCTGTCGTACATGCACTGTACCAAGGACAACAGCACACAGGCATTGTCAAACCATTGGGGAATGTTCGTCTACTTCTTTCGATAATGTAGTTTTCTCATTTTCCACATCTCCAGATCAATATCCTCTCTCTCGTTCTCCCTTTGTATCTAGTTAAGAAATCCACCAATTATTCTTTGTGTGCCATCTCCCAAAACTCCTTCTTTCGGTTTATATCTAACGCTCTCTTCAAGATGTAATGTGGTTATAATTAAGCAATGTAACTACCAAGACATGCGGGCGTAGCTGGCCAGAGTTAATTGGAAGGGGAGCTGAGCAGGAAAGACCATGGAGCAGCAATGGGAGGAGGTTCTGGGGATAATTCGGAAGATAATATCAGAAATGCAATCCCAAAGAACTTGAAACATACTCATGGGAGAACAAGGCAGCCATGAGTGATAAGGCATCAAACCAAAAGGGAAAACATACAATGAGGTGAAGATGATTGGGAATCCAGAGAATTCATTGGCTCTGAAACTATATAACGCTGGCATCACTGACACTACAGAGTTCTTAATCGTGGTCAGGGAGAGAAACAGAGGAAACACATTCACTTTAAACACAGAAGATGGTATTTCTCAAGGAAAAACATTCAGGTGAATTAAATATTTGAATTAAGAACAGTTAAATGGTTTTGCGGAATGTATCATATTGGAAGCAAGACCCGGGGAGACAGACCCTCAGCAGAATAAGAGTTTGAAAATGGAAGTATTTCCACATCAGAAACCAGGTTAGGTCACTGAATGCAGGGCTGATGGGTGAATGGGTCACAGTGAGAATTGGGGAACAGAAAGCAGAATTGCATTGCAGGTATTGCAGCTCGAAACTGTGTATTCATGTGGTGCTGTAGACCACAGCAGCAGGAGAAGCAGAAGAGCATTCAAACTGTAACTTTTTGCCAGGGTAACACTTCAGTCTGTCATTACCATCAACACCATGGTATGGAAAATAAGGCTCAGTGACGAGTGTGGGTGAACATGTCAGAGTCAGAATCACATGAACTTTAACCTGATGCTAACTCATTAAAGCTACCAGACTTGACCAACCGATCTGAACGAAGCACTGCAGTCCTGTCATATTCAGTCATAAATGGTGATGGACGATTAAACAAATGATTGGAGGAGAGGGCTCCACAAACATCGCCATACTAAATAATGGAACAGACGTGAAGATCAGTGTAAAAGAGAAGGATGTTTTATCTTTTATCTGGCACCATCTTCTGCCAGAAGTGTTGAGTCGATGATTCACCTCACCCATATCATGATGCCCACAAAATCACAGATGCCAGTCTTCATCCAATTTGATTCGCTGCATGTGCCATGGAGAACAGCTGAACACAGTAGATACGACAAAGGCAATGGGCCCTGACACAATTCCTGCAATAGAACTGAAGACTTGTGCTGCGCAACAAGCCGTGTCCCTGGGGGAAGCTGTTTCATTCCAGCTCCAACTCTGATATCTCCCTGGCAATGTCGAAAATTACTAAGCTAAGTTACGTCCCCAAAGACCGGAATAATTACAATCTGACCAATTACCACCCCCTCAGTCCCATCACGACAGTCAAATTGGTGGGAGTTCTTTTTGACAGAGCTGTCAAGCAGCACAGAAATAACCTGCTCAGTGTGGTTTCCGATAGGTCCCCATGTGTAGATGGTGCTGTTGTGGAAATGTCACTGGATTACTAATCCAGACCAGGCTAATGATCTGGCAGCTGGTGGAAGTTAAAGACAATTAATAAAATATCGAGATCTCAAATTTGGGATCAGTAACAGTGACCTTGAAGCCAATATCGATTGCAAACAGAATTTTCTTCTCCAATGTACTTTTAGGAAGTGAATCTCCCATGATTTCCTGGGCTGGACTAAAACTGACTCCAAAGACCCTGACATGTGATAAACATTTCAATGGTCTCTGAAACGGCCAATCAAGACACTCATTTGTATCAATCTACTCCGAGGTCTGAAAGGATGAAACCGGACAGAACACCCGGCCTCAGCATCAGTGTCGGAAAAGGGAATGGGAACACAGTCCTATCGACCCTGCAGAAACCTCCTTCCTAACATCTGGGAGCTTTTGACAACATTTACAGAACTTTCCCACAGACTGCACAGCGGGAAAGGAGTAGATCATACAACACAGTGAGCCTCCCCCATTCTAGGTCATGGAAAAACTCTCCTCAATGCACTTACCCCACACGATATACATATCTGTAAATGTGAGTAACCTTGGGAAGTTATAAAATAGGTGGTGCAGTAGTACGTTTGGTTCATCGAGTTTGCTACCCAATTCAACGTAATGATGGTTGGCCCTTCATTTCCCCACCGTACTCCTGCTCTCCCACCATCCCTTTATTGTCTCGAAATCCTATTTTATAATCAGTGTCTCAGTTTCCACGTGCGAGCGAATTCCCAGGTTCACTGGTCTGTGAGTGCAGACATTTATTATCATCTCAATGCAGAGTGACCTGCCTGTACCTAATATTGTGGCCCCTGGTTTTAGACGTCCCAGCCTGGAGAATTATCATCCCTGCTTCCAATCTGTCTCACCCTGTCAGATTTTTGTATATTTCACTGACATCCCCATTCATTTTCTTTGAAGGTGGTTAAAATGTAAATCCCAGAACCTTTTTACAGTGAATGCGGAGAGAAAATGTGACATTCCAGTAAGGTCTGCCTTACTTTCCAAGCTCCTAATATATGAGAGAAACATAATATACAAAACCTGAAAGAGCTCAGCCACTGAATTGTAGATTTGGAGCATTGGATCAGAATAATGCCTGGAGAGGCGTTATCCCAAATTGAAGGGTTTCTCAAATCCCACACTGACCTTCTGTGGGTTCAAATTGGGAACCCATTGACTAGAGTCAAGGCTGTAAATCACTCCGGGCTATCCACTTTCTGTATATAAACCACTCTGAACCCCTCGATTAGTTTCCAGGCTGTAACTCACTCTGGGCTATCTGTTATTCTCAAAATAAACCACTCTGAACCCCTCAATTAGATTCCAGGCTGTAACTCACTCCAGGCTGTCTGTTATTCTGTATATAAACCACTCTGAACCCCTCAATTAGATTCCAGGCCGTAACTCACTCCGGGCTATCTTTTATTCTGTATATAAACCGCTCTGAACCCCTCAATTGGATTCCACGCTTAACTCAGTCCGGGCTATCTGTTATTCTGTATATAAACTCCTCTGAACCTCTCAATTAGATTCCAGGCTGTAACTCACTCCAGGCTATCTGTTATTATCTATATAAACCCCTCTGAACCTCTCAAATAGATTCCAGGCTGTAACTCACTCCAGGCTATCTGTTATTATCTATATAAAACACTCTGAACCCCTCAATTAGATTCCAGATTGCAACTCACTCCAGGATATCTGTTATTCTTTACATAAACCACCCTGAACCTCTCAATTAGATTCCAAGCTGTAACTCACCCTGGGCTATCTGTTATTCTGTATATAAACCACTCTGAACCCCTCAATTAGATTCCAGGCTGTAACTCACTCTGGGCTATCTGTTATTCTGTATTTAAACCACCATGAACCCCTTAATTAGATTCCGGGCTGTAACTCACCCTGGGCTATCTGTTATTCTGTATATAAACCCCTCTGAACCTCTCAATTAGATTTTAGGCAGTAACTCACTCCAGGCTGCCTGTTATTCTCTATATAAACCACTCTGAACCCCTCAATTAGATTCCAGGCTGCAACTCATTCCGGGATATCTGTTATTCTGTACATAAACCACTCCGAACCTCTCAATTAGATTCCAGGCTGTAACTCACTCCGGGCTATCTGTTATTCTGCATATAAACCACTCTGAACCCCTCAATTAGATTCCAGGCTGTAACTCACTCCGGGCTATCTGTTATTCTGTATATAAACCACTCTGAACCCCTCAATTAGATTCCAGGCTGTAACTCACTCCGGGCTATCTGGTATTCTGTATATAAACCACCATGAACCCCTCAATTATATTCCAGGCTGTAACTCACCCTGGGCTATCTGTTATTCTGTATATAAACCCCTCTGAACCTCTCAATTAGATTTTAGGCAGTAACTCACTCCAGGCTGTCTGTTATTCTCTATATAAACCACTCTGAACCCCTCAATTAGATTCCAGGCTGTAACTCACTCCAGGCTATCTGTTATTCTTTATATAAACCATTCTGAACCCCTCAATTAGATTCCAGGCTGTAACTCACTCCAGGCTATCTGTTATTCTTTATATAAACCATTCTGAACCCCTAAATTGGATTCCAGGCTGTAACTCAGTCCGGGCTATCTGTTATTCTGTATATAAACCACCCTGAACCCCTCAATTAGATTCCAGACTGTAACTCACTCCGGGCTATCTGTTATTCTGTATATAAACCACTCTGAACCCCTCAATTAGATTCCAGTCTGTAACTCACTCCAGGCTATCTGTTATTCTTTATATAAACCACTCTGAACCCCTCAATTGGATTCCAGGCTGTAACTCACCCTGGGCTATCTGTTATTCTGTATATAAACCACTCTGAACCCCTCAATTAGATTCCAGGCTGTAACTCACTCCAGGCTATCTGTTATTCTTTATATAAACCCCTCTGAACCCCTCAATTGGATTCCACGCTGTAACTCAGTCCGGGCTATCTGTTATTCTGTATATAAACCACACTGAACCCCTCAATTAGATTCCAGGCTGTAACTCACCCCGGGCTATCTATTATTCTGCATATAAACCACTCTGAACCTCTCAATTAGATTTTCGGCTGTAACTCACCCCGGGCTATCTGTTATTCTGTATATAAACAGGCCTGAACCCCTCAATTAGATTACATGCCTTAACTCACTCCAGGGTATCTGTTTTCTGTGTATGAACCACCCCGAAACCCCTCGATTACATTCCAGGCTTTAACTCACTCAGGGATCTCTGTTATTCTGTATATCAATCACCGTGAACCCCTCAATTAGATTCCAGGCTGTAACTCACTCCGGGATATCTGTTATTCTGTATATAAACCACTCTGAACCCCTCAATTAGATTCTAGGCTGTAACTCACTCCGGGCTATCTGTTATTCTGTATATAAACCACTCTGAACCTCTCAATTAGATTCCAGGCTGTAACTCACTTCAGGCTATCTGTTATTCTGTATATAAACCACTCTGAACCCCTCAATTAGATTCCAGGCTGTAACTCACTTCGGGATATTTGTTATTCTGTATGTAAACCACCCTGGACCCCTCAATTAGATTTCAGGCTCTAACTCACTCCGGGCTATCTGTTATTCTGTATATAAACCACCCTGAACCCCTCAATTAGATTCCAGGCTGTAACTCACACCGGGATATCTATTATTCTGTATATAAACCACACTGAACCCTTCAATTAGATTCCAGGCTGTAACTCACTCCGGGCTATCTGTTATTCTGTATATAAAACACTCTGAACCCCTCAATTAGATTCCAGGCTGGAACTCACTCCGGGATATCTGTTATTCTGTATAAAAACCACTCTGAATCCCTCAATTCGATTCCAGGCTGTAACTCAGTCCGGGATATCTGTTATTCTGTATATAAACCACCCTGAACCCCTCAATTAGATTCCAGGCAGTAACTCACCCTGGGCTTTCTTGTATTTTGTATATTAACCACTCTGAACCCCTCAATTAGGTTCCAGGCTGTGACTCACCCTGGGCGATCTGCTATTCTGTATATAAACCACTCTAAACCCCTTTATTAGATTCCAGGCCGTAACTCAGTCTGGGCTATGTGTTATTCTGTATATAAACCACTCTGAACCCCACAATTAGATTCCAGGCCGTAACTCACTCCGGGATATCTGTTATTCTGCATATAAACCACTCTGAACCCCTCAATTAGATTCCAGGCTGTAACTCGCTCTGGACTATCTGTTGTTCTGAAAATTAGCCACTCTGAAGGCCTCAATTAGATCCAGACAGTAACTCACTCCAGGATACCTGTTATTCTGTATATAAAACACTCTGAACCCCTCAATTAGATTGCAGGCTGTAACTCACTCCGGGATATCTGTTATTCTGTATATAAACCACTCTGAAGGCCTCAATTAGATCCAGACTGTAACTCACTCTGGGATATCTGTTATTCTGTATATAAACCACTCTGAACCCCTCAATTAAATTCCAGGCTGTAACTCACACCAGGCTATCAGTTATTCTGTATATAAACTACCCTGAACCCCGCGATTAGATTCCAGGCTGTAACTCACCCTGGGCTATCTGTTATTCTGTATATAAATCACCCTGAACCCCGCGATTTGATTCCAGGCTGTAACTCACTCCGAGCCATCTGTTATTCTGAATATAAACCACCCGGAAACCCTCTATTGTATTCCAGGCTATATCTCATTCTGTGGCATCTGTTATTCTGAATCTAAACCACCCTGAACCCCTCGATTAGATTCCAGGCTCTATCTCATTCTGTGGAATCTGTTATTCTGTTTATAAATCACTGTGAACTCCTCAATTAGGTTCAAGGCATTAGCTCACTCAGGGCTATCTGGTATTCTGTATATAAACGAGCCTGAACCCCTCAATTAGATTCCATGCCTTAACTCACTACAGGGTATCTGTTTTCTGTATATAATCCACCCCGAACCCCTTGATTAGATTCCAGGCTGTAACTCACCCCGGGCTATCTGTTATTCTGTATATAAACCACCCTGAACCCCTCAAATACGTTCCAGGATGTAACTCAACCTGGGCTATCTGTTATTCTGTATATAAACCTCTGTGAACCCCTCAATTAGATTCCAGGCTGTAACTCATCCCTGGCTATCTGTTCTTCTGAATATAAACCATTCTGAACGCCTCAATTAGATTCCAGGCGATAACTCACTCTGGGCTACCTGTTAATCTGTACATGAACCACCCTGAACCCCTCAATTAGATAACAAGGTTATAACTCACTCTGGGTAACCTGTTTTTTTGTACATAATGCACCCCAAAATCAGCAATTAGATTCCAGGCTGTAACCCTTTCCGGCCTTTCTGTTATTCTGTATATAAACCACCCCGAACCCCTCGATTAGATTCCAATCGGTCCCTCACTCCTGGGTACCTCATATGCTGTATGTAAACCCGAAACCCCTCAATTCGATTCCAGTCTGGAAATCACTCCTGGGGATCTGTTATTGGATCTGTGTAGTGATCCTTGTTGGATGTTAGACCGAAGACAAGATAAACTATATGGTCAAATGTTACATTGGGAGCAGAAACACAGAAATCTGCTGGTTCATTTCTGTCCTGTTACATATCTCCAAGTTTCAGATTGTGGCTGAATTTCTGTCACAATGGGGAAAGTCTCAAAAGCTGTTTACTGTCCTGCATGAATGCATCATCATAACATGAATTCTCTTGCAAGATAGGAAATGGAGACAGCTTCTGGAAGGTGTCTGTATCCCTGTGTGTGTGATTCGGTGTGTCTGTGATTCTGTGTGCATGTTCAATGTTTTATATATTTTCAAAATGTATTGATGTTGCCAGTCTCTCTTGCTTTTCCTTATTTATAAACTCAATGTCATCGTTTTGCTGATATAAAATGGTGGCTGTGGACAAATCTAAAATGTCTGCCTGACTGATTTGTGTCAGGAATACTTTCAGCAAGGGAGAGGGGGCAATGGGTCAAAAGCTATTTCCATTCATTGATGCCAGCAGAGTTAGGAAATGGAGACAGCTCTTTGAAGGTGGTTAAAATGTAAATCCCAGAACCTTTTTACAGTGAATGTGGAGAGACAATGTGACATTCCAGTAAGGTCTGCCTTACTTTCCAAGCTCCTAATATATGAGAGAAACATAATATACAAAACCTGAAAGAGCTCAGCCACTGAATTGTAGATTTGGAGCATTGGATCAGAATAATGCCTGGAGAGGCATTGAAGGGTTTCTCAAATCCCACACTGACCTTCTGTGGGTTCAAATTGGGAACCCATTGACTAGATTCAAGGCTGTAAATCACTCCGTGCTATCTGTTTTCTGTATATAAACCACCCCGAACCCCTCGATTACATTCCAGGCTTTAACTCACTCCGGGATTAAATGTTATTCTGTAACATAAACCAGCCTGAACCCCTCAATTAGATTCCAGGCTGTAACTCACTCCGGGTTATCTGTTATTCTGTATATAAACCACTCTTAACCCCTCAATTAGATTCCAGGCTGTAACTCACTCCGGGATATCTGTTATTCTGTAACATAAACCAGAGGATTTGAGCCACTGGGAGAGGCTAAATTAGCTGAGGCTGTTTTCCCTGGAGCATCAGAGGCTGAGGGGTGACTTTATCGAGGTTTATAAAATCAAGACGGGCATGGATAGGAAAAATAGAGAAAGTCTTTTCCTCGCTGTGGGGGAGTCCAGAACTAGAGGGCAGAGGTTTAGTGTGAGAGGGGAAAGATATGGAAGAGAATGATGGGGCAAATTGTTCACTCAGAGGGTGGTCCATGAATGGAATGAACTGTCAGAGGAAGTGGTGGAGGGTAGTACAATTGCAACATTTAAAATTCAGCTCGGTGGTTATGTGAATGGGAAAGTTTAGGAGGGAGATGGGCCAAGCGCTTGAAAAAGAGACTAGAGTAGGTTCGGATATCTGGTCGGCATAGACGGGTTGGACCAAAAGGGTCTGTTTCCATGCTGTACATCCCTAGGAGTGTATGACTCCGCGATTTTGTGACTCACTACATTCTGTCCAAAAACCACAGTGAACCCCTTGATTATCTGTTATTCTGTATATAAACCACTCTGAACCCCTCAATTAGATTCCAGGCTGTAACTCACTCTGGGATATCTGTTATTCTGTATAAAAACCACCCTGAACCCCTCAATTAGATTCCAGGCTGTAACTCACTCCGGGCTATGTGTTATTCTGTATATAAACCACTCTGAACCCCTCAATTAGATTCCAGGCTGTAACTCACTCTGGGATATCTGTTATTCTGTGTAAAAACCACCCTGGACCCCTCAATTAGATTCCAGGCTGTAACTCACTTCGGGATATCTGTTATTCTGTATATAAACCACCCTGAATCCCTCAAATAAATTCCAGGCTGTAACTCACTCCGGGATATCTGTTATTCTGTATATAAAACACTCTGATGGCCTCAATTAGATCCAGACTGTAACTCACTCCAGGATATCTGTGATTCTGTATATAAACCACTTTGAACCCCTCAATTAGATTCCAGGCTGGAACTCACTCCGGGATATCTGTTATTATGTAACATAAACCAGAGGATCTGAGCTACGGGGAGAGGCTGAATAGGCTGAGGTTGTTTTCCCTGGAGCATCAGAGGCTGAGGGGTGACTTTATCGAGGTTTATAAAATCAAGACGGGCATGGATAGGAAAAATAGACAAAGTCTTTTCCTCGCTGTAGGGGAGTACAGAACGAGAGGGCAGAGGTTTAGTGTGAGAGGGGAAAGATATGGAAGAGAATGATGGGGCAAATTGTTCACTCAGAGGGTGGTCCATGAATGGAATGAACTGTCAGAGGAAGTGGTGGAGGGTAGTACAATTGCAACATTTAAAATTCAGCTCGGTGAGTATATGAATGGGAAAGTTTTGGAGGGAGATGGGCCAAGTGCTTGAAGAAGATACTAGAGTAGGTTAGGATATCTGGTCTGCATAGACGGGTTGGACCAAAGGGTCTGTTTCCATGCTGTACATCCCTAGGAGTGTATGACTCCGCGATTTTGGGACTCACTACTTGTTATCTGTTATTCTGTATGTAACCCACCCTGACCACCTCGATTTGATTCCAATCTGTAACTCACTCCAGGCTATCTGTTATTCTGTATTTTAACCCCCGGAACCCCGCGATTAGATTCCAGGCTGTAACTCACTCTGGGCTATCTGATATTTTGTATATAACCCATCCTGAACACCTCGATTTGAATCCAGGCTGTAACTCACTCTAGACTATCTGTTATTCTGTATGTAACCCACCCTGAACCCCTCGATTGGATTCCTGTCTGTATCTCATTGTGTGGCATCTGTTATTCTGTATATAAATCACTCTGAACTCCTCGATTAGGTTCCGGGCATTAGCTCACTCAGGGCTATCTGTTAATCTTTATATAAACAAGCCTGAACCCCTCAATTAGATTCCATGCCTTAACTCACTCCAGGGTATCTGTGTTTTGTATATTAACCACTCTGAAACCCTCGATTACATTCCAGGCTTTAACTCACTCCGGGACATCTGTTATTCTGCATATAAACCACCCTGAACCCCTCAATTAGATTCCAGGCTGTAACACATGCTGGTCTATCTGTTATTCTGTATATAAATCACTCTGAACTCCTCGATTAGGTTCCAGGCATTTGCTCACTCAGGGCTATCTGTTAATCCGTATATAAACAAGCCTGAACCTCTCAATTCGATTCCAGGCTGTAACTCACTCTGGGCTATCTGTTATTCTGTATATTAACCACCCTGAACCCATTGATTTGATTCCACTTCCTGTCATGTTAAGCTCATGTTCCCAACACAATCTAATCTCAATAATGATCAATGTATCACTGGTCCTCCAATCTGCTGGCACTACCATCATGTTAACTTACTGATGTTTACGTAAATGATCAGCTGTAGCATCTGAACAATATTGCTTCAGAATTTCTCATCATTTTACACAGAAACATTCAGCTTTTTCTATTCTTACTGCAAATCACCTTCCAGAATATTCTATTGCACCTGCCAATGTTTTCAATATAATTCACAAAACACTGACAGCAAAATAGATGACATGATAGGATGTTGCAAATTGTTACACTCAGTACTTTCATGTTACAATGTAATAATATCCAGTCAGAAACATGCCCTGGGTCAGGGATAAAGCATCCCTGGGTCTGGAAGTGGGGACTGGGCAGAGAACGGGGTTTTCGTCTGTCACTGAGTTAGTTTGGAAATCTGTGCTGCACATGGACATTTCTCCACATTATATTCAGTTTCTATGTGTGGGTGTGTGTGTGTGATAGAGAGAGTTTGAGTTTAACTCTGCGTCTCTGCTTAGGGATTCCCTGTCTTTCAGATATTTGACTGTAACATCATAGAAACTGTGGGTATCCGCCTGTTTCTCTCCCATCTTTCAGAACACATGGAAACCTCCACATACAGCAGTTGAATCCTGTCTGGCTCAGCTCATTGTTGAGTTGGTCCATGGTGGGTAATTTCTCCTCTGCTTTCTCTCCTCTCGTATCCCGTTTCTCTGTCGATAAATCGCCCAGTACCCTCAATTTGAATGCAATCTACAACTCACTCCAGTCTATCTGTTATTCTATATGCAACCCATACTGAACACCTCAATTTAATTCCAAGCTGTAACTCACTCCAGGCTATCTGTTATTCTGTATATAACCCACCCTGAACACCTCGATTCGATTCCGAGCTGTAACTCACTCCAGGCTATCTGTTATTCTGTATATAAACCACCCTGAACCCCGCGATTAGATTCCCGGCTGAATCTCACTCTGGGCTATCTGTTATTTTGTATATAACCCACCTTGAACATCTCGATTCAAATCCAGGCTGTAACTCACTCCAGGCTATCTGTTATTCTGTATGGAACCCACCCTGAACACATCGATTCGATTTCAAGCTGTAACTCACTCCAGGCTGTCTGTTATTCTGTATATAAATCACCCTGAACCCCGCGATTCGATTCCAGGCTGTAACTCACTCTGAGCCATCTGTTATTCTGAATATGAAATATATATTCTGAATATATATTCTGTATATAAACAAGCGTGAACCCCTCAATTAGATTCCATGTCTTAACTCACTCCAGGGAATCTGTTTTCTGTATATAAACCACCCTGAACCCCTCGATTACATTCCAGGCTTTAACTGACTCCGGGATATCTGTTATTCTGTCACATAAACCAGCCTGAACCCCTTGATTAGAATCCAGGCTGTAACTCACTCCGGGCTATCTGTTATTCTGTATATAAACCACTCTGAACCCCTCAATTAGGTTCCAGGCTGAAACTCAACCTGGGATATCTGTTATTCTGTATATAAACCACTCTGAACCCCTCAATTAGATTGCAGGCTGTAACACACCCCGGGCTATCTGTTATTCTGTATATAAACCACTCTGAACCCCTCAATTAGGTTCCAGGCTGTAACTCAACCTGGGATATCTGTTATTCTGTATATAAACCACTCTGAACCCCTCAATTAGGTTCCAGGCTGTAACTCACCCCGGGCTATCTGTTCTTCTGAATATAAACCACTCTGAACCCCTCAATTAGAATCCAGCCTGTAACTCACCCCGGGCTACCTGTTATTCTGTATGTAAACCACCCGGAACCCCTCTATTTGATTCCAATCTGTAACTCACTCCAGGCTATCTGTTATTCTGTATCTAAACCACTCTGAACTCCGCGATTAGATTCCAGGCTGTAACTCACTCCGGGCGATCTGTTATTCTGTATTTTAACCACTCTGAACTCCGCGATTAGATTCCAGGTTGTAACTCACTCCGGGCTATCTGAGAGAGAGAGAGAGACACAGAGAGAGAGAGAGGGACAGGGAGAGAGAGAGAGAGAGAGTGGGGACAGGGAGAATGAGGGGGATATGGAGAGAGAGAGGGACAGAGAGAGAGTGAGGAGGAGAGGGACAGAGAGAGAGAGAGAGACAGAGAGAGAGAGGGACAGTGAGAGAGAGAGAGAGAGAGGGACAGGGAGAGAGTGAGTGGGAGAGGGACAGAGAGAGAGAGAGACACACAGAGAGAGAGAGGGACAGGGAGAGAGAGAGGGACAGGGAGAGAGAGAGAGGGAACAGAGAGAGAGAGGGACAGAGAGAGAGAGGGGGGACAGGGAGAGAGGGAGGGACAGAGAGAGAAAGATAGAGAGGGACACAGAGAGAGAGTGAGGGACACAGGGAGAGAGTGAGGGACACAGGGAGAGAGAGTGGGACACAGGGAGAGAGTGTGACCGAGAGACTGAGGGACAGACAGAGAAAGAGAGAGTGAGGGATACAGAGAGAGGGACAGAGAGAGAGAGGGACGCAGAGAGAGAGATTGGGACACACAGAGAGAGAGGGACTCACAGAGAGAGAGAGAGAGGGACACAGACAGAGAGAGGGACACAGAGAGAGTCGGGGAGAGAGAGAGTGGGGGACAGAGAGAGAGGGACAGAGATAGAGTGAGGGACGCAGAGAGAGTGAGGGACAGAGATAGAGTGAGGGACGCAGAGAGAGAGAGGGACGCAGAGAGAGTGAGGGACACAGAGAGAGAGGTACAGAGATTGAGTGAGGTACGCAGAGAGAGAGAGACAATGAGAGAGAGACAATGAGAGAGGGACAGTGAGAGGGGGACAGTGAGAGTGGGACAGTGAGAGTGGCACAGTGAGAGTGGGACAGTGAGAGAGGGACAGTGAGAGAGGGACAGTGAGAGTGGGACAGTGAGAGTGGGACAGAGACAGAGAGAGAGGGACAGGAACAGAGAGAGATTGAGAGAAAGAGAGGGATACAGAGAGAGAGAGGAACACAGAGAGAGTGACAGAGAGAGAAAGATAGAGAGGGACACAGAGAGAGAGAGAGGGACACAGAGAGAGAGTGAGGGACACAGGGAGAGAGTGTGACAGAGAGTCCGAGGGACAGACAGAGAAAGAGAGAGTGAGGGATACAGAGAGAGGGACAGAGAGAGAGAGAGGGACACAGAGAGAGAGAGGGACACAGAGAGAGAGAGAGAGGGACACACAGAGAGAGAGAGGGACTCACAGAGAGAGAGAGGGACACAGAGAGAGTGGGGAGAGAGAGAGTGTGGGACACAGAGAGAGAGAATGCATGTGTGTTAGAGAGAGAGAATGTGTGTGAGAGAGAATGCGTGTGTGTGAGAGAATGCGTGTGTGAGAGAAAATGCGTGTGTGAGAGAGAATGCGTGCGTGCGAGAGAGAAAATGAGTGTGTGAGAGAGAAAATGTGTGTGAGAGAGAGAATGCGTGTGTGCGAGAGAGAAAATGTGTGTGTGAGAGAGAGAATGCGTGTGTGCGAGAGAGAAAATGTGTGTGTGTGAGAGAGAATGAGTGTGTGCGAGAGAGAGAATGCATGTGTGTCAGAGAATGCGTGTGTGTGAGAGAATGCGTGTGTGAGAGAGAATGCGTGTGTGTGAGAGAATGCGTGTGTGTGAGAGAATGCGTGTGTGGGAGAGAATGCGTGTGTGCGAGAGAGAAAATGCGTGTGTGAGAGAGAAAATGTGTGTGAGAGAGAAAATGTGTGTGTGTGAGAGAGAATGCGTGTGTGCGAGAGAGAAAATGTGTGTGTGAGAGAGAGAATGCGTGTGTGCGAGAGAGAGAATGTGTGTGTGAGAGTGAAAATGTGTGTGTGAGAGAGAATGCGTGTGTGAGTGAGAATGCGTGCGTGTGTGAGAGAGAGAATGCGTGTGTGTGAGAGAGAGAGAATGCGTGCATGTGTGTGAGAGAGAATGCGTGTGTGAGAGAGAATGCGTGTGTGAGAGAGAATGCGTGTGTGTGACAGAGAGAATGTGTGTGTGAGAGAGAAAATGTGTGTGTGAGAGAGAATGCGTGTGTGAGTGAGAATGCGTGTGTGTGTGAGACAGAGAGAGAATGCGTGTGTGTGAGAGAGAGAGAATGCGTGCGTGTGTGTGAGAGAGAATGCGTGTGTGAGAGAGAATGTGTGTGTGAGTGAGAATGCGTGTGTGTGAGAGAATGCATGTGTGTGAGAGAGAGAGAATGCGTGTGTGTGTGAGAGAGAATGCGTCTGTGAGAGAGAATGTGTGTGTGAGAGAGAATGCGTGTGTGAGAGAGAATGTGTGTGTGAGAGAGAGAAAATGCGTGTGTGAGAGAGAAAATGTGTGTGAGAGAGAAAATGTGTGTGAGAGTTAGAATGCGTGTGTGTGAGCGAGAGAATGTGTGTGAGAGAGAATGCGTGTGTGTGAGAGGGAGAATGTGTGTGAGAGAATGCGTGTGTGTGAGAGAATGCGTGTGTGTGAGAGAATGCGTGTGTGAGAGAGAATGCGTGTGTGCGAGAGAGAAAATGCGTGTGTGAGAGAGAAAATGTGTGTGAGAGAGAAAATGTGTGTGTGTGAGAGAGAATGCGTGTGTGCGAGAGAGAAAATGTGTGTGTGAGAGAGAGAATGCGTGTGTGCGAGAGAGAGAATGTGTGTGTGAGAGTGAAAATGTGTGTGTGAGAGAGAATGCGTGTGTGAGTGAGAATGCGTGCGTGTGAGAGAATGCGTGTGTGTGAGAGAATGCGTGTGTGAGAGAGAATGCGTGTGTGCGAGAGAGAAAATGCGTGTGTGAGAGAGAAAATGTGTGTGAGAGAGAAAATGTGTGTGTGTGAGAGAGAATGCGTGTGTGCGAGAGAGAAAATGTGTGTGTGAGAGAGAGAATGCGTGTGTGCGAGAGAGAGAATGTGTGTGTGAGAGTGAAAATGTGTGTGTGAGAGAGAATGCGTGTGTGAGTGAGAATGCGTGCGTGTGTGAGAGAGAGAATGCGTGTGTGTGAGAGAGAGAGAATGCGTGCATGTGTGTGAGAGAGAATGCGTGTGTGAGAGAGAATGCGTGTGTGAGAGAGAATGCGTGTGTGTGACAGAGAGAATGTGTGTGTGAGAGAGAAAATGTGTGTGTGAGAGAGAATGCGTGTGTGAGTGAGAATGCGTGTGTGTGTGAGACAGAGAGAGAATGCGTGTGTGTGAGAGAGAGAGAATGCGTGCGTGTGTGTGAGAGAGAATGCGTGTGTGAGAGAGAATGTGTGTGTGAGTGAGAATGCGTGTGTGTGAGAGAATGCATGTGTGTGAGAGAGAGAGAATGCGTGTGTGTGTGAGAGAGAATGCGTCTGTGAGAGAGAATGTGTGTGTGAGAGAGAATGCGTGTGTGAGAGAGAATGTGTGTGTGAGAGAGAGAAAATGCGTGTGTGAGAGAGAAAATGTGTGTGAGAGAGAAAATGTGTGTGAGAGAGAGAATGCGTGTGTGTGAGCGAGAGAATGTGTGTGAGAGAGAATGCGTGTGTGTGAGAGGGAGAATGTGTGTGAGAGAATGCGTGTGTGTGAGAGAGAAAATGTGTGTGAGAGAGAGAATGCGTGTGTGTGAGAGAATGCGTGTGTGTGAGAGAGAAAATGTGTGTGTGAGAGAGAGAATGCGTGTGTGTGAGAGAGAGAATGCGGAATGCGTGCGTGAGAGAGAGAGAATGCATGTGTGAGAGAGAGAATGCATGTGTGTGAGAGAGAAAATGTGTGTGTGAGAGAGAGAGAGAATGCGGGTGTGTGAGAGAGAGAATGTGGAATGCGTGTGTGAGAGAGAGAGAATGCGTGTGTGTGAGAGAGAGAATGCGTGTGTGTGTGAGAAAGAGAATGCGTGCATGTGTGTGAGAGAGAATGTGTGTGTGAGAGAGAATGCGTGTGTGAGAGAGAATGTGTGTGTGAGAGAGAGAAAATGCGTGTGTGAGAGAGAAAATGTGTGTGAGAGAGAAAATGTGTGTGAGAGTTAGAATGCGTGTGTGCGAGCGAGAGAATGTGTGTGAGAGAGAATGCGTGTGTGTGAGAGAGAGAATGTGTGTGAGAGAATGCGTGTGTGTGAGAGAGAAAGTGTGTGTGAGAGAGAGAATGCGTGTGTGTGAGAGAATGCGTGTGTGCGAGAGAGAAAATGCGTGTGTGTGAGAGAGAAAATGTGTGTGTGAGAGAGAGAATGCGTGTGTGTGAGAGAGAGAATGCGGAATGCGTGTGTGAGAGAGAGAGAATGCATGTGTGAGAGAGAAAATGTGTGTGAGAGAGAAAATGTGTGTGAGAGAGAGAATGCGTGTGTGTGAGCGAGAGAATGTGTGTGAGAGAGAATGCGTGTGTGTGAGAGGGAGAATGTGTGTGAGAGAATGCGTGTGTGTGAGAGAGAAAATGTGTGTGAGAGAGAGAATGCGTGTGTGTGAGAGAATGCGTGTGTGCTAGAGAGAAAATGCGTGTGTGTGAGAGAGAAAATGTGTGTGTGAGAGAGAATGCGTGTGTGTGAGAGAGAGAATGCGGAATGCGTGCGTGAGAGAGAGAGAATGCATGTGTGAGAGAGAGAATGCATGTGTGTGAGAGAGAAAATGTGTGTGTGAGAGAGAGAGAGAATGCGGGTGTGTGAGAGAGAGAATGTGGAATGCGTGTGTGAGAGAGAGGGAATGCGTGTGTGTGTGAGAGAGAATGCGTGTGTGTGTGAGAGAGAGAATGCGTGCATGTGTGTGAGAGAGAATGTGTGTGTGAGAGAGAATGCGTGTGTGAGAGAGAATGTGTGTGTGAGAGAGAGAAAATGCGTGTGTGAGAGAGAAAATGTGTGTGAGAGAGAAAATGTGTGTGAGAGTTAGAATGCGTGTGTGCGAGCGAGAGAATGTGTGTGAGAGAGAATGCGTGTGTGTGAGAGAGAGAATGTGTGTGAGAGAATGCGTGTGTGTGAGAGAGAAAGTGTGTGTGAGAGAGAGAATGCGTGTGTGTGAGAGAATGCGTGTGTGCGAGAGAGAAAATGCGTGTGTGTGAGAGAGAAAATGTGTGTGTGAGAGAGAGAATGCGTGTGTGTGAGAGAGAGAATGCGGAATGCGTGTGTGAGAGAGAGAGAATGCATGTGTGAGAGAGAAAATGTGTGTGAGAGAGAAAATGTGTGTGAGAGAGAGAATGCGTGTGTGTGAGCGAGAGAATGTGTGTGAGAGAGAATGCGTGTGTGTGGGAGGGAGAATGTGTGTGAGAGAATGCGTGTGTGTGAGAGAGAAAATGTGTGTGAGAGAGAGAATGCGTGTGTGTGAGAGAATGCGTGTGTGCTAGAGAGAAAATGCGTGTGTGTGAGAGAGAAAATGTGTGTGTGAGAGAGAATGCGTGTGTGTGAGAGAGAGAATGCGGAATGCGTGCGTGAGAGAGAGAGAATGCATGTGTGAGAGAGAGAATGCATGTGTGTGAGAGAGAAAATGTGTGTGTGAGAGAGAGAGAGAATGCGGGTGTGTGAGAGAGAGAATGTGGATTGCGTGTGTGAGAGAGAGAGAATGCGTGTGTGTGAGAGAGAGAATGCGTGTGTGTGTGAGAGAGAGAATGCGTGCATGTGTGTGAGAGAGAATGTGTGTGTGAGAGAGAATGCGTGTGTGAGAGAGAATGTGTGTGTGAGAGAGAGAAAATGCGTGTGTGAGAGAGAAAATGTGTGTGAGAGAGAAAATGTGTGTGAGAGTTAGAATGCGTGTGTGCGAGCGAGAGAATGTGTGTGAGAGAGAATGCGTGTGTGTGAGAGAGAGAATGTGTGTGAGAGAATGCGTGTGTGTGAGAGAGAAAGTGTGTGTGAGAGAGAGAATGCGTGTGTGTGTGAGAATGCGTGTGTGCGAGAGAGAAAATGCGTGTGTGTGAGAGAGAAAATGTGTGTGTGAGAGAGAGAATGCGTGTGTGTGAGAGAGAGAATGCGGAATGCGTGTGTGAGAGAGAGAGAATGCATGTGTGAGAGAGAGAGAATGCATGTGTGTGAGAGAGAAAATGTGTGTGTGTGAGAGACAGAGAATGCGTGAGTGTGAGAGAGAGAATGTGGAATGCGTGTGTGAGAGAGAGAGAATGCGTGTGTGTGAGAGAGAGAATGCGTGTGTGTGAGAGAGAGAGAATGCGTGCATGTGTGTGAGAGAGAATGCGTGTGAGAGAGAAAATGTGTGTGTGAGAGAGAATGCGTGTGTGAGTGAGAATACGTGTGTGTGTGAGAGAGAGAATGCGTGTGTGTGAGAGAGAGAGAATGCGTGCGTGTGTGTGAGAAAGAATGCGAGTGTGAGAGAGAATGTGTGTGTGAGTGAGAATGCGTGTGTGTGAGAGAATGCGTGTGTGTGTGAGAGAGAGAATGCGTGTGTGTGTGAGAGAGAATGCGTCTGTGAGAGAGAATGTGTGTGTGAGAGAGAATGCGTGTGTGAGAGAGAATGTGTGTGTGAGAGAGAGAAAATGCGTGTGTGAGAGAGAAAATGTGTGTGAGAGAGAGAATGCGTGTGTGCGAGCGAGAGAATGTGTGTGAGAGAGAATGCATGTGTGTGAGAGAATGCGTGTGTGTGAGAGAGAAAATGTGTGTGAGAGAGAGAATGCGTGTGTGTGAGAGAATGCGTGTGTGCGAGAGAGAGAATGCGTGTGTGTGAGAGAGAGAATGCGGAATGCGTGCGTGAGAGAGAGAGAATGCATGTGTGAGAGAGAGAGAATGCGTGTGTGTGAGAGAGAAAATGTGTGTGTGAGAGAGAGAGAATGCGTGTGTGTGAGAGAGAGAATGTGGAATGCGTGTGTGAGAGAGAGAGAATGCGTGTGTGTGAGAGAGAAAATGTGTGTGTGTGAGAGAGAGAGAATGCGTGTGTGTGAGAGAGAGAATGTGGAATGCGTGTATTTATGAGAGAGAATGTGGAATGCGTGTGTGTGAGAGAGAAAATGCGTGTGTGAGAGAGAGAGAGAGAATGCGTGTATGACAGAGAATGCGTGTGTGTGTGTGAGAGAGAATGCGGAATGCGTATGTGTGAGAGAGAGAGAATGCACGTATGAGAGAGAGAGAATGCATGTGTGCGAGAGAGAGAGAATGCACGTATGTGAGTGATACAATGCGTGTGTGCGAGAGAGAGAATGCGTGTGTGCGAGAGAGAGAGAATGCATGTGTGCGAGAGAGAGAATGCGTGTGTGCATGAGAGAGAATGCGTGTACAAGAGAGAGCGAGAATGCATGTGTGCGAGAGAGAAAATGCATGTATGCGAGAGAGAATGTGTGTGCATGAGAGAATGCATGTATGTGAGTTAGAGAAGTGTGTGTGCGAGAGAAAGAATGTACGTACTTGAGAGAGAGAAGCGTGTGCGCAAGAGAGAGAATGCACATATGTGAGAGAGAGAATGCGTGTGTGCGAGAGAGAGAATGTGTGTACAAGAGAGAGCGAGAATGCATGTGTGTGAGAGAGAAAATGCATGTATGCGAGAGAGAATGAGTGTGCATGAGAGAATGTACGTATGTGAGAGAGAGAAGCGTGTGTGTGAGAGAGAGAATGCACGTATGTGAGAGAGAGAAGCATGTGTGCAAGAGAGAGAATGCACGTACGTGAGAGAGAGAATGCGTGTGTGCGAGAGAGAGAGAATGCACGTATGTGAGAGAGAAAATGCATGTGTGTGAGAGAGAGAATGCGCGTGTGAGAAAGAATGCGTGTGCGAGAGAGAGCGAGAATGTGTGTGTGAGAGAGAGAGAATGAGTGTGAGAGAGAATGCGTCTGTGAGAGAGAGAGAATGCACGCGTGAGAGAGAGAATGAGTGTGGGAGAGAGAGAGCGAATGCGTGAGTGAGAGAGAGAATGAGTGCGTGAGAGAGAGAATGAGTGTGCAAGAGAGAGAATGGGTGCATGAGAGAGAGAATGAGTGTGTGAGAGAGAGAATGAGTGTGCGAGAGAGAGAATGAGTGTGTGAGAGAATGCGTGCGTGAGAGAGAGAATGCACGCGTGAGAGAGAGAATGTGTGCATGAGAGAGAGAGAATGCACGCGTGAGAGAGAGAATGAGTGTGGGAGAGAGAGAATAAGTGTGTGAGAGAGAATGCGTGCATGAGAGAAAATGAGTGTGAAAGAGAATGTGTCTGTGAGAGAGAATGCGCGCGTGAGAGAGAGAATGTTTATGGGAGAGAGAGAGAGCGAATGCGTGAGTGTGAGAGAATGAGTGTGTGAGGGAGAGAATGAGTGTGTGAGAGAATGCTTGTGTGAGAGAGAATGAGTGTGCGAGCGAATGCGCGTGTGTGAGAGAGAGAGAATGCCTGTGTGCAAGTGCGCGCATGAGAGAGAGAAAATGTGCCCATGTGAGTGAGAAAGTGAGTGAGCATGTGTGAGATATGATGTGCTCATGCATGAGAGTGTGTGTGAGTGTGAGAAAGAAAGGGTGAAAGTGAGAGAGAGGAAGTGTGTGAGTGGATGTGAAAGAGTGAGTGCATGCGAGTGTGTGTGCATGTGAGAGAGAGTGTATGTACAAGTGAACGAGAGTGAGTGTGCACGTGAGAGAGAGGGCATGTGTGAGCGACTTTGCAAGTGTGTGTGAGAGAGACAGAGTTTTGGAGAGAGAGAGAGTGAGTGTGTGAAAGTGAGCATGTATGAGATGGTGAATGTGAGTGTGTGGGGTACGTGTGTCAGAAAGTGTATATGAGAGTGTGTGTGTAAGAGTGTGTGTGGAAGCGAGTGAGTGAGAGAGAGAGTGTAGAGAGAGAGAATGAGTGAGTGAAAGTGTGTGTATGTCAGAGAGACAGAGAGAGAGTGTATGTTTGTGTGTGAGTGTGAGAGAGAAATTGTGATGGTGCGTGTGAAAATGTTTGAGTGTGCATTTGTGAGTGACTGCGTGTGTGTGTGTGTGCATGTCGGTGTGGATGTCTGCAAGCGTGTGAAAGGGCATGTGTGCGAGGGACTGAATGTGGTGTGTGAGGGGGTGTGTGTACACGTGTGAGAGTGTGAGTAAATGAGAGTGAGGGACAGTGTATAGTTTAGTGGATCATTACTGGGACAAGGACATAAACACGTGGTTTATACACAGTTACATTATGGAGGGACAGCACTGACACGGAAACTGGGCACTCCGATGGAAACACACACACAGTCTCACTCTCTCACACACCCACACACACAGAGGCTTGGTCTCACTCTCTCACACACACAGTCTCACTCTCTCACACACCCACACACAGAGGCTTGGTCTCACTCTCTCTCGCACACACAGTCTCACTCTCTCTCACACCCACACACAGAGGCTTGGTCTCACTATCTCACACACCCACACACAGAGGCTTGGTCTCACTCTCTCTCACACACACAGTCTCACTCTCTCACACACCCACACAGAGGCTGGGTCTCACTCTCTCTCACACACACAGTCTCACTCTCTCTCACACCCACACAGAGGCTTGGTCTCACTCTCTCTCACACACACAGTCTCACTCTCTCTCACACACACCCACACACACACACACAGAGGCTTGGTCTCACTCTCTCACACACCCACACACAGAGGCTTCGTCTCACTCTCTCTCACACACACACACACACACACACACACACACACACACACGGTTGGTCTCACTCTCTCACACCCACCCACACACACACACACACCCACACACCCACCCACACAAAGGCTTGGTCTCACTCTCTCTCACACACACACACACACACACACCCACACAGAGGCTGGATGTAGAGCAGGGCAGGGAGAGACAGAAAGAGAGAGTGAGAGTGTGTGTGTGTGTGCGCGTGTCGGTGTTTGTCTGTGTGTGTGTGTTTGTGTGTGTGTGTCAGTCTCTGTGTGTGTCTGTGTGTGTGTGTGTCTGTGTGTGTGTGTCTGTGTGTGTGTGTCTGTGTGTGTCTGTGTGTGTCTCTGTGTCTGTCTGTGTGTGTGTGTGTTTGTGTGTGTGTGTCTGTCTCTGTGTGTGTCTCTGTGTCTTCTCTGTGCGTGCGCCTGTCGGTGTGTGTCTGTTTCTGTGTGTGTGTATCTGTGTCTGTCTCTGTCTGTGTCTCTCTGTGTGCCGGTGTGTGTGTGTGTGTGTGTGTCGGTGTGTGTGTGTGTGTGTCGGTGTGTGTCTGTGTGTGTGTGTGTGTGTGTTTGTGTGTGTGTGTCTGTCTCTGTGTGTGTCTCTGTGTCTTCTCTGTGTGTGCGCCTGTCGGTGTGTGTCTGTTTCTGTGTGTGTGTGTATCTGTGTCTGTCTCTGAATTTGTCTCTGTGTGTGCCGGTGTGTGTGTCTCTGTGTCTGTCTCTGTGTCTGTGTGTGTCTGTGTGTGTCGGTGTCTGTCTGTCTGTGTGTGTGTGTGCCTGTGTGTGTGTCTGTGTGTGTGCGTGCCTCTGTGTGTGTGTGTCTCTGTGTGTGCGTGTCGGTGTGTGTGTGCCTCTGTGTGTGTGCATGTTGGTGTGTGTGTGCCTCTGTGTGTGTGTGTCTGTGTGTGTGCGTGTCGGTGTGTGTGTGCCTCTGTGTGTGTGCATGTCGGTGTGTGTGTGCCTCTGTGTGTGTGTCTGTGTGTGCGTGTGTCGGTGTGTCTGTCTGTGTGTGCGTGTGTCGGTGTGTATGTTTGTCTGTGTCTCTCTGTGTGTGCATGTCGGTGTGTGTCTGTGTGAGTGTGTGTCTGTGTGTGTGTCTGTGTCTCTGTGTGTGTGCATGTTGGTGTGTGTCTGTCTGTGTGTGTGTGGCTCTGTGTGCGTGTGTCTGTGTGTGTGTCTGTGTCTCTGTGTGTGTGCATGTTGGTGTGTGTCTGTCTGTGTGTGTGTGGCTCTGTGTGCGTGTGTCTGTGTGTGTGTCTGTGTGTGTGTGCCTCTGTGTGTGTGTGTCTGTGTGTGTGCGTGTCGGTGTGTGTGTGTGCCTTTGTCTGTGTGCATGTCAGTGTGTGTCTGCCTGTGTGTGTGTGTGTGTGTGTGTGTCGGTGTGTATGTTTGTCTGTGTCTCTCTGTGTGTGCATGTCGGTGTCTGTCTGTGTTTGTGTGTGTCTGTGTGTGTGTGTCTGTGTGTGCGTGTGTCGGTGTGTATGTTTGTCTGTGTCTCTCTGTGTGTGCATGTCGGTGTGTGTCTGTGTGTGTGTGTCTGTGTGTGTGTGTCTGTGTGTGTGTCTGTGTGTATGTCTGTGTCTCTGTGTGTGTGCATGTTGGTGTGTGTCTGTGTGTGTGTGGCTCTGTGTGCGTGTGTCTGTGTGTGTGTGTCGGTGTGTGTGTGTGCCTCTGTGTGTGTGTCTGTGTGTGGGCGTCGGTGTGTGTGTGCCTCTGTGTGTGTGCATGTCAGTGTGTGTCTGCCTGTGTGTGTGTGTGTGTGTGTGTGTGTGTCGGTGTGTGTGTGTGTCTGTGTGTGTGTGTCTGTGTCTCTGTGTGTGTGCTTCTCGGTGTGTGTCGGTGTGTGTGTGTCTGTGTCTCTGTGTGTGTCTGTGTGTGTGTGTGTCGGTGTGTGTCTGTGTCTCTGTGTGTATGGGGGCAGGGGAGCTGTGAGGGTGAAATGTGGGTGTTGAGAGAGAGAGGGACACAGAGAGAGAGAGGGGCACAGAGAGAGAGAGAGACTCACAGAGAGAGAGAGGGACACGGAGAGAGAGAGGGACACAGAGAGAGTGGGGGACACAGAGAGAGTGGGGGACAGAGATAGTGTGGGACACAGAGAGAGAGAATGCATGCGTGTGAGAGAGAGAGAATGCGTGTGTGTGAGAGAGAATGCGTGTATGAGAGAGAATGCGTGTGTGTGAGAGAGAGAGAATGCGTGTGTGTGAGAGAGAGAATGCGTGTGTGTGAGAGAGAGAGAATGCGTGTGTGTGAGAGAGAGAATGTGTGTGTGTGAGAGAGAGAATGCGTGTGTGTGAGAGAGAGAATGCGTGTATGAGAGAGAATGCGTGTGTGTGAGAGAGAGAATGCGTGTGTGTGAGAGAGAGAATGCGTGTGTGTAAGAGAGAGAGAATGCGTGCGTGTGAGAGAGAGAGAATGCGTGTGTGTGAGAGAGAGAATGCGTGTGTGTGAGAGAGAGAGAATGCGTGTGTGTGAGAGAGAGAATGCATGGGTGTGAAAGAGAGAGAATGCGTGTGTGAGAGAGAGAATGCGTGTGTGTGAGATAGAGAGAATGCGTGTGTGTGAGAGAGAGAATGCGTGTGTGTGAGAGAGAGAATGCGTGTGTGTGAGATAGAGAGAATGCATGTGTGTGAGAGAGAGAATGCATTTGTGTGAGAGAGAGAGAATGCGTGTGTGTGAGAGAGAGAATGCGGAATGCGTGTGTGTGAGAGAGAGAATGCGTGTGTGTGAGAGAGAGAATGCGCAATGCGTGTGTGTGAGAGAGAGAATGCGTGTGTGTGAGAGAGAGAATGCGGAATGCGTGTGTGTGAGAGAGAGAATGCGTGTGTGTGAGAGAGAGAATGCGTGTGTGTGAGAGAGAGAATGCGGAATGCGTGTGTGTGAGAGAGAGAATGCGTGTGTGTGATAGAGAGAGAATGCGTGTGTGTGAGATAGAGAGAATGCGTGTGTGTGTGAGAGGCAATGCGTGGGTGTGAGAGAGAGAATGCGTGTGTGTGAGATAGAGAGAATGCGTGTGTGTGTGAGAGAGAATGCATTTGTGTGAGAGAGAGAGAATGCTTGTGTGAGAGAGAGAGAATGCGGAATTCCTGCGTGTGAGAGAGAGAATGCGTGTGTGTGAGAGAGAGAATGCGGAATGCGTGTGTGTGAGAGAGAGAATGCGTGTGTGAGAGAGAGAGAATGCGTGTGTGTGAGAGAGAGAGAATGCGTGTGTGAGAGAGAATGCGTGTGTGTGAGAGAGAGAATGCGTGTGTGTGAGATAGAGAGAATGCGTGCGCGTGAGAGAGAGAGAATGCGTGTGTGAGAGAGAGAATGCTGAATGCGTGTGTGTGAGAGAGAGAATGCGTGTGTGTGAGAAAGAGAGAATGCGGAATGCGTGTGTGTGAGAGAGAGAATGCGTGTGTGTGAGAGAGAGAGAATGCGTGTGTGTGTGAGAGAGAATGCGGAATGCGTGTGTGTGAGAGAGAGAATGCGTGTGTGTGAGAGAGAGAATGCGTGTGTGAGAGAGAGAATGCGGAATGCGTGTTTGTGAGAGAGAGAATGCGGAATGCGTGTGTGAGAGAGAGAATGCGTGTGTGTGAGATAGAGAGAATGCGTGCGTGTGAGGGAGAGAGAATGCGTGTGTGTGAGAGAGAGAATGCGTGTGTGTGGGAGAGAATGCGGAATGCGTGCGTGTGAGAGAGAGAATGCGGAATGCGTGTGTGTGAGAGAGAGAATGCGGAATGCGTGCGTGTGAGAGAGAATGCGTGTGTGAGAGAGAGAATGCGGAATGCGTGTGTGTGAGAGAGAGAATGCGGAATGCGTGCGTGTGAGAGAGAATGCGTGCGTGTGTGAGAGAGAGAATGCGGAATGCGTGTGTGAGAGAGAGAATGCGTGTGTGAGAGAGAGAATGCGGAATGCGTGTGTGTGAGAGAGAGAATGTGGAATGCATGCGTTTGAGAGAGAGAATGCGTGTGTGTGAGAGAGAGAATGCGGAATGCGTGTGTGTGAGAGAGAGAATGTGGAATGCGTGCGTGTGAGAGAGAGAATGCGTGTGTGTGAGAGAGAGAATGCGGAATGCGTGTGTGTGAGAGAGAGAATGCGTGCGTGTGTGAGAGAGAGAATGCGGAATGCGTGTGTGAGAGAGAGAATGCGTGTGTGAGAGAGAGAGAATGCGGAATGTGTGTGAGAGAGAGAATGCGTGTGTGAGAGAGAGAATGCGTGTGTGTGAGAGAGAGAAGGCGGAATGCGTGTGTGTGTGAGAGAGAATGTGGAATGCGTGTTGTGAGAGAGAGAATGCGTGTGTGTGAGAGAGAGAATGCGTGTGTGTGTGAGAGAGAATGCGTGTGTGTGTGAGAGAGAGAATGCGTGTGTGTGAGAGAGAGAATGCGTGTGTGTGTGAGAGAGAATGCGTGTGTGTGTGAGAGAGAGAATGCGTGTGTGTGAGAGAGAGAGAATGCGTGTGTGTGAGAGAGAATGCGCAATGCGTGCGTGTGAGAGAGAGAATGCGGAATGCATGTGTGTGAGAGACAGAATGTGGAATGCGTGTGTGTGTGAGAGAGAATGCGTGTATGAGAGAGAATGCGTGTGTGTGTGAGAGAGAGAGAGAATTTGTGTGTGTGATAGAGAGAGAATTCGTGTGTGTGAGAGAGAGAGAATGCATGTGTGTGTGAGAGAGAATGCGTGTGTGTGTGAGAGAGAGAATGCGTGTGTGTGAGAGAGAATTCCGAATGCGTGTGTGTGAGAGAGAGAATGCGGAAAGCGTGTGTGTGAGAGAGGGAATGCGGAATGCGTGTGTGTGAGAGAGAGAGAATGTGTGTGTGAGAGAGAATGCGCAATGCGTGTGTGTGTGAGAGAGAATGCGGAATGCATGTGTGTGAGAGACAGAATGCGGAATGCGAGTGTGTGAGAGAGAGAATGCGTGTGTGTGTGAGAGAGAATGCGTGTATGAGAGAGAATGCGTGTGTGTGAGAGAGAGAGAGAGAGAATTTGTGTGTGTGTGAGAGAGAGAATTCGTATGTGTGAAAGAGAGAATGCCTGTGTGCAAGTGTGCGCATGAGAGAGAGAAAATGTGCCCATGTGAGTGAGAAAGTGAGTGATTGTGTGTGAGATATGATGTGAGAGTGTGTGTGAGTGTGAGAAAGAAAGGGTGAAAGTGAGTGAGGAAGTGTGTGAGTGTATATGAAAGAGTGAGTGCATGCGAGTGTGTGTGCATGTGAGAAACAGTGTGTGTACAAGTGAACGAGAGTGAGTGCGCACGTGAGAGAGTGGGCATGTGTGAGCGACTTTGCAAGTGTGTGTGAGAGAGACAGCGTTTTGGAGAGAGAGAGAGAGTGAGTGTGTGAAAGTGAGCATGTATGAGATGGTGAGTGTGAATGTGTGGGGTACGTGTGTCAGAAAGTGTATATGAGAGTGTGTGTGTAAGAGTGTGTGTGGAAGCGAGTGTGTGAGAGAGAGAGTGTAGAGAGAGAGAATGAGTGAGTGAAAGTGTGTGTATGTCAGAGAGACAGAGAGAGTGTATGCTTGTGTGTGAGTGTGAGAGAGAGATTGTGATGGTGCGTGTGAAAATATTTGAGTTTGCATTTGTGAGTGACTGCGTGTGTGTGTGTGCATGTCAGTGTGGATGTCTGCAAGCGTGTGAAAGGGCATGTGTGCGAGGGACTGAATGTGGTGTGTGAGGGGGTGTGTGTACACGTGTGAGAGTGTGAGTAAATGAGAGTGAGGGACAGTGTATAGTTTAGTGGATCATTACTGGGACAAGGACATAAACACGTGGTTTATACACAGTTACATTATGGAGGGACAGCACTGACACGGAAACTGGGCACTCCGATGGAAACACACACACAGTCTCACTCTCTCACACACCCACACACACAGAGGCTTGGTCTCACTCTCTCACACACACAGTCTCACTCTCTCACACACCCACACACAGAGGCTTGGTCTCACTCTCTCTCACACACACAGTCTCACTCTCTCTCACACCCACACACAGAGGCTTGGTCTCACTCTCTCACACACCCACACACAGAGGCTTCGTCTCACTCTCTCTCTCACACACACACACACACACACACACACACACGGTTGGTCTCACTCTCTCACACCCACCCACCCACACACACACACCCACACACCCACCCACACAGAGGCTTGGTCTCACTCTCTCTCACACACACACACACCCACCCACACAGAGGCTGGATGTAGAGCAGGGCAGGGAGAGACAGAAAGAGAGAGTGAGAGTGTGTGTGTGTGTGCGCGTGTCGGTGTTTGTCTGTGTGTGTGTGTTTGTGTGTGTGTGTCTCTGTGTGTGTGTGTCTGTGTGTGTGTGTCTGTGTGTGTGTGTCTGTGTGTGTCTGTGTGTGTCTCTGTCTCTGTCTGTGTGTGTGTGTGTTTGTGTGTGTGTGTCTGTCTCTGTGTGTGTCTCTGTGTCTTCTCTGTGTGTGTGCCTGTCGGTGTGTGTCTGTTTCTGTGTGTGTGTGTATCTGTGTCTGTCTCTGTCTGTGTCTCTGTTGTGCCGGTGTGTGTGTCTGTGTGTGTGTGTGTCTCTGTGTGTGTGCGTGTGTCTGTCTGTGTGTGTGTGTGTTTGTGTGTGTGTGTCTGTCTCTGTGTGTGTCTCTGTGTCTTCTCTGTGTGTGCGCCTGTCGGTGTGTGTCTGTTTCTGTGTGTGTGTGTATCTGTGTCTGTCTCTGTCTGTGTCTCTCTGTGTGCCGGTGTGTGTGTGTGTGTCGGTGTGTGTCTGTGTGTGTCGGTGTGTGTCTGTGTGTGTGTGTGTGTTTGTGTGTGTGTGTCTGTCTCTGTGTGTGTCTCTGTGTCTTCTCTGTGTGTGCGCCTGTCGGTGTGTGTCTGTTTCTGTGTGTGTGTGTATCTGTGTCTGTCTCTGAATTTGTCTCTGTGTGTGCCGGTGTGTGTGTCTCTGTGTCTGTCTCTGTGTCTGTGTGTGTCGGTGTCTGTCTGTCTGTGTGTGTGTGTGTGCCTGTGTGTGTGTCTGTGTGTGTGCGTGCCTCTGTGTGTGTGTGTCTGTGTGTGTGCGTGTCGGTGTGTGTGTGCCTCTGTGTGTGTGTCTGTGTGTGCGTGTGTCGGTGTGTCTGTCTGTGTGTGTGTCTGTATGTGCGTGTGTCGGTGTGTATGTTTGTCTGTGTCTCTCTGTGTGTGCATGTCGGTGTGTGTCTGTGTGAGTGTGTGTCTGTGTGTGTGTCTGTGTCTCTGTGTGTGTGCATGTTGGTGTGTGTCTGTCTGTGTGTGTGTGGCTCTGTGCGCGTGTGTCTGTGTGTGTGTCTGTGTCTCTGTGTGTGTGCATGTTGGTGTGTGTCTGTCTGTGTGTGTGTGGCTCTGTGTGCGTGTGTCTGTGTGTGTGTCTGTGTGTGTGTGCCTCTGTGTGTGTGTGTGTCTGTGTGTGGGCGTGTCGGTGTGTGTGTGTGCCTCTGTCTGTGTGCATGTCGGTGTGAGTCTGTCTGTGTGTGTGTCTGTGTGTGCGTTTGTCAGTGTGTATGTTTGTCTGTGTCTCTCTGTGTGTGCATGTCGGTGTGTGTCTGTGTTTGTTTCTGTCTGTATGTGTGTGTCTGTGTGTGCGTGTGTCGGTGTGTATGTTTGTCTGTGTCTCTCTGTGTGTGCATGTCGGTGTGTGTCTGTGTGTGTGTGTCTTTGTGTGTGTGTCTGTGTGTGTGTCTGTGTGTATGTCTGTGTCTCTGTGTGTGTGCATGTTGGTGTGTGTCTGTGTGTGTGTGGCTCTGTGTGCGTGTGTCTGTGTGTGTGTGTCGGTGTGTGTGTGTGCCTCTGTGTGTGTGTCTGTGTGTGCGCGTCGGTGTGTGTGTGCCTCTGTGTGTGTGCATGTCAGTGTGTGTCTGCCTATGTGTGTGTGTGTGTGTGTGTGTCGGTGTGTGTGTGTCTGTGTGTGTGTGTCTGTGTCTCTGTGTGTGTGCATCTCGGTGTGTGTCGGTGTGTGTGTGTCTGTGTCTCTGTGTGTGTCTGTGTGTGTGTGTGTCGGTGTGTGTCTGTGTCTCTGTGTGTATGGGGGCAGGGGAGCTGTGAGGGTGAAATGTGGGTGTTGAGAGAGAGAGGGACACAGAGAGAGAGAGGGGCACAGAGAGAGAGAGAGACTCACAGAGAGAGAGAGGGACACAGAGAGAGTGGGGGACACAGAGAGAGAGAATGCATGCGTGTATGAGAGAGAATGCGTGTGTGTGAGAGAGAGAGAATGCGTGTGTGTGAGAGAGAGAATGCGTGTGTGTGAGAGAGAGAGAATGCGTGTGTGTGTGAGAGAGAATGTGTGTGTGTGAGAGAGAGAATGCGTGTGTGTGAGAGAGAGAATGCGTGTATGAGAGAGAATGCGTGTGTGTGAGAGAGAGAATGCGTGTGTGTGAGAGAGAGAATGCGTGTGTGTGAGAGAGAGAGAATGCGTGCGTGTGAGAGAGAGAATGCGTGTGTGTGAGAGAGAGAATGCGTGTGTGTGAGAGAGAGAATGCGTGTGTGTGTGAGAGAGAATGCATGGGTGTGAGAGAGAGAGAATGCGTGTGTGTGAGAGAGAGAATGCGTGTGTGTGAGATAGAGAGAATGCGTGTGTGTGAGAGAGAGAATGCGTGTGTGTGAGAGAGAGAATGCCTGTGTGTGTGATAGAGAGAATGCGTGTGTGTGAGAGAGAGAATGCGTGTGTGTGAGAGAGAGAATGCGGAATGCGTGTGTGTGAGAGAGAGAATGCGTGTGTGTGAGAGAGAGAATGCGTATGTGTGAGAGATAGAATGCGGAATGCGTGTGTGTGAGAGAGAGAATGCGTGTGTGTGAGAGAGAGAATGCGTGTGTATGAAAGAGAGAATGCGGAATGCGTGTGTGTGAGAGAGAGAATGCGTGTGTGTGATAGAGAGAGAATGCGTGTGTGTGAGATAGAGAGAATGCGTGTGTGTGAGAGAGACAATGCCTGCGTGTGAGAGAGAGAATGCGTGTGTGTGAGAGAGAGAATGCGGAATGCGTGTGTGTGAGAGAGAGAATGCGTGTGTGTGAGAGAGAGAATGCGTGTGTGTGAGAGAAAGAGAATGCGTGTGTGAGATAGAATGCGTGTGTGTGAGAGAGAGAATGCGTGTGTGTGAGATAGAGAGAATGCGTGCGCGTGAGAGAGAGAGAATGCGTGTGTGAGAGAGAGAATGCTGAATGCGTGTGTGTGAGAGAGAGAATGCGTGTGTGTGAGAAAGAGAGAATGCGGAATGCGTGTGTGTGAGAGAGAGAATGCGTGTTTGTGAGAGAGAGAATGCGGAATGCATGTGTGTGAGAGAGAGAATGCGTGTGTGAGAGTGAGAATGCGTGTGTGTGAGATAGAGAGAATGCGTGCGTGTGAGGGAGAGAGAATGCGTGTGTGTGAGAGAGAGAATGCGTGTGTGTGAGAGAGAATGCGGAATGCGTGCGTGTGAGAGAGAGAGAATGCGTGTGTGTGAGAGAGAGAATGCGGAATGCCTGGGTGTGAGAGAGAGAATGCGGAATGCGTGCGTGTGAGAGAGAATGCGTGTGTGTGAGAGAGAGAGAATGCGTGTGTGTGAGATAGAGAGAATGCATGTGTGTGAGAGAGAGAATGCATTTGTGTGAGAGAGAGAGAATGCGTGTGTGTGAGAGAGAGAATGCGGAATGCCTGTGTGTGAGAGAGAGAAGGCGTGTGTGTGAGAGAGAGAATGCGTGTGTGTGAGAGAGAGAATGAGGAATGCGTGTGTGAGAGAGAGAGAATGCGTGTGTGTGAGAGAGAATGCGGAATGCGTGTGTGTGAGAGAGAGAATGCGGAATGCGTGTGTGTGAGAGAGAATGCGGAATGCCTGTGTGTGAGAGAGAGAATGCGTGTGTGTGAGAGAGAGAATGCATTTGTGTGTGAGAGAGAGAATGCGTGTGTGTGAGAGAGAGAATGCGGAATGCCTGTGTGTGAGAGAGAGAATGCGTGTGTGTGAGAGAGAGAATGCGTGTGTGTGAGAGAGAGAATGAGGAATGCGTGTGTGAGAGAGAGAGAATGCGTGTGTGTGAGAGAGAATGCGGAATGCGTGTGTGTGAGAGAGAGAATGCGGAATGCGTGTGTGTGAGAGAGAATGCGGAATGCCTGTGTGTGAGAGAGAGAATGCGTGTGAGAGAGAGAATGTGTGTGTGAGAGAGAGAGAATGCGTGTGTGTGAGATAGAGAGAATGCGTGCGCGTGAGAGAGAGAGAATGCGTGTGTGTGAGATAGAGAATGCGGAATGCGTGTGTGTGAGAGAGAGAATGCGTTTGTGTGAGAGAGAGAGAATGTGGAATGCCTGTGTGTGAGAGAGAGAATGCGTGTGTGTGAGAGAGAGAGAATGCGTGTGCGTGTGAGAGAGAATGCGGAATGCGTGTGTGTGAGAGAGAGAATGCATGTGTGTGAGAGAAAGAATGCGGAATGCGTGTGTGTGAGAGAGAGAATGCGTGCGTGTGTGAGAGAGAATGCGGAATGTGTGTGTGAGAGAGAATGCGTGTGTGAGAGAGAGAATGCTTGTATGTGAGAGAGAGAAGGCGGAATGCGTGTGTGTGTGAGAGAGAATGTGGAATGTGTGTGTGTGAGAGAGAGAATGCGTGTGTGTGAGAGAGAGAATGCGTGTGTGTGAGAGAGAGAATGCGGAATGCGTGTGTGTGAGAGAGAGAATGCGGAATGCGTGCGTGTGAGAGAGAATGCGTGTGTGTGAGAGAGAGAGAATGCGTGTGTGTGAGATAGAGAGAATGCGTGTGTGTGAGAGAGAGAATGCATTTGTGTGAGAGAGAGAGAATGCGTGTGTGTGAGAGAGAGAATGCGGAATGCCTGTGTGTGTGAGAGAGAGAATGCGTGTGTGTGAGAGAGTGAATGCGTGTGTGTGAGAGAGAGAATGCGTAATGCGTGTGTGAGAGAGAGAGAATGCGTGTGTGTGAGAGAGAATGCGGAATGCGTGTGTGTGAGAGAGAGAATGCGGAATGCGTGTGTGTGAGAGAGAATGCGGAATGCCTGTGTGTGAGAGAGAGAATGCGTGTGTGTGAGAGAGAGAGAATGCGTGTGTGAGAGAGAATGCGTGTGTGTGAGAGCGAGAATGCGTGTGTGTGAGATAGAGAGAATGCGTGCGCGTGAGAGAGAGAGAATGCGTGTGTGTGAGGTAGAGAATGCGGAATGCGTGTGTGTGAGAGAGAGAATGCGTGTGTGTGAGAGAGAGAGAATGTGGAATGCCTGTGTGTGAGAGAGAGAATGCGTGTGTGTGAGAGAGAGAGAATGCGTGTGTGTGTGAGAGAGAATGTGGAATGCGTGTGTGTGAGAGAGAGAATGCATGTGTGTGAGAGAGAGAATGCGGAATGCGTGTGTGTGAGAGAGAGAATGCATGTGTGAGAGAGAATGCGTGTGTGTGAGATAGAGAGAATGCGTGCGTGTGAGGGAGAGAGAATGCGTGTGTGTGAGAGAGAGAATGCGTGTATGAGAGAGAGAATGCGGAATGCGTGTGTGTGAGAGAGAGAATGTGGAATGCGTGCGTGTGAGAGAGAGAATGCGTGTGTGTGAGAGAGAGAATGCGGAATGCGTGTGTGTGAGAGAGAGAATGCGTGCGTGTGTGAGAGAGAGAATGCGGAATGCGTGTGTGAGAGAGAGAATGCGTGTGTGAGAGAGAGAATGTGGAATGTGTGTGAGAGAGAGAATGCGTGTGTGAGAGAGAGAATGTGTGTGTGTGAGAGAGAGAAGGCGGAATGCGTGTGTGTGTGAGAGAGAATGTGGAATGCGTGTGTGTGAGAGAGAGAATGCGTGTGTGTGAGAGAGAGAATGCGTGTGTGTGTGAGAGAGAATGCGTGTGTGTGTGAGAGAGAGAATGCGTGTGTGTGAGAGAGAATGTGGAATGCGTGTGTGTGAGAGAGAGAATGCGGAATGCGTGTGTGTGAGAGAGGGAATGCGGAATGCGTGTGTGTGAGAGAGAGAGAATGCGTGTGTGTGAGAGAGAATGCGCAATGCGTGTGTGTGAGAGAGAGAATGTGGAATGCGTGTGTGTGAGAGAGAGAATGCGTGTATGAGAGAGAATGCGTGTGTGTGAGAGAGAGAGAGAGAATTTGTGTGTGTGATAGAGAGAGAATTCGTGTGTGTGAGAGAGAGAATGCATGTGTGTGTGAGAGAGAATGCGTGTGTGTGTGAGAGAGAGAATGCGTTTGTGTGAGAGAGAATTCCGAATGCGTGTGTGTGAGAGAGAGAATGCGGAATGCATGTGTGTGAGAGACAGAATGCGGAATGCGTGTGTGTGAGAGAGAGAATGCGTGTGTGAGAGAGAGAGAATGCGTGTATGAGAGAGAATGCGTGTGTGTGAGAGAGAGAGAGAGAGAATTTGTGTGAGTGTGAGAGAGAGAATTCGTATGTGTGAGAGAGAGAATGCCTGTGTGCAAGTGTGCGCATGAGAGAGAGAAAATGTGCCCATGTGAGTGAGAAAGAGAGTGAGTGTGTGTGAGATATGATGTGAGTGTGTGTGTGAGTGTGAGAAAGAAAGGGTTGAAAGTGAGAGACGAAGTGTGTGAGTGTATATGAAAGAGTGAGTGCATGCGAGTGTGTGTGCATGTGAGAAACAGTGTGTGTACAAGTGAACGAGAGTGAGTGCGCACGTGAGAGAGTGGGCATGTGTGAGCGACTTTGCAAGTGTGTGTGAGAGAGACAGAGTTTTGGAGAGAGAGAGAGAGAGTGAGTGTGTTAAAGTGAGCATGTATGAGATGGTGAATGTGAATGTGTGGGTACGTGTGTCAGAAAGTGTATAGAGTGTATGAGTGTGTGTGTAAGAGTGTGTGTGGAAGCGAGTGTGTGAGAGAGAGAGTGTAGAGAGAGAGAATGAGTGAGTGAAAGTGTGTGTATGTCAGAGAGACAGAGAGAGAGTGTATGCTTGTGTGTGAGTGTGAGAGAGAGATTGTGATGGTGCGTGTGAAAATATTTGAGTTTGCATTTGTGAGTGACTGCGTGTGTGTGTGTGTGTGCATGTCAGTGTGGATGTCTGCAAGCGTGTGAAAGGGCATGTGTGCGAGGGACTGAATGTGGTGTGTGGGGGGTGTGTGTACACGTGTGAGAGTGTGAGTAAATGAGAGTGAGGGACAGTGTATAGTTCAGTGGATCATTACTGGGACAAGGACATAAACACGTGGTTTATACACAGTTACATTATGGAGGGACAGCACTGACACGGAAACTGGGCACTCCGATGGAAACACACTCACAGTCTCACTCTCTCACACACCCACACACACAGAGGCTTGGTCTCACTCTCTCACATACCCACCCACACAGAGGCTTGGTCTCACTCTCTCTCTCTCTCTCACACACACACACACACACACACCCACACAGAGGCTTGGTCTCACTCTCTCTCACACACACAGTCTCACTCTCTCTCACACACACACAGAGGCTTGGTCTCACTCTCTCTCACACACACACCCACACACCCACCCACACAGAGGCTTGGTCTCACTATCTCTCTCACACAGAGACAGTTCTGTGATGATACTTGAGCTCAGACCCTCACTGACTCTCTCCCCCCACCCCCAGACTAAATCTGTGCACAGTGCCCAAGTCCTGTGTTGGGGTGTGTCTGAGTGTGTGTCTGTGTGTGTGAGTCGGGGGTGTGTGTCTGTCTGTGTGTGTGTGTGTGTGTTGGTGTGTGTGTGTGTGTGCGCGCGCGGGCGTGTGTCGGTGTGTGTCTGTGTGCCTTTGTGCGCGTGTGTCTGTATCTCTGTGTGTGTCTGTGTCTGTGTGTGTGTGTGTGTGTGTGTGCCGGTGTGTTCCTGTGTCTCTGTGTGTGTCTCTCTGTGTGTGTGTGTGTGTGTGTGTGTCGGTGTGTGTCTGTCTCTCTGTGTGTGTCTCTGTGTGTATGGGGGCAGGGGAGCTGTGAGGGTGAAATGTGGGTGTTGAGGGGCAGGCACGTGATCTATGATTTAAATTCCGAAACCCTGCCAATATTTTTGAGAAAGGGAAAGGAAATAAAAGACTCAAAATCAAGTTAGAAATGGCTGGATGTAGAGCAGGGCAGGGAGAGACAGAAAGAGAGAGAGAGAGAGAGACAGAGACACAGAGAAGAGAGAGAGAGAGACACAGGGACAGAGAGAGAAGACAGAGAGAGAGAGAGAGACACACAGGGACAGAGAGAGAAGACAGAGAGAGAGAGAGACAGAGACACAGAGAAGAGAGAGACACATGGACAGAGAGAGAAGACAGAGAGAGAGAGAGAGAGAGAGAGACAGAGACACAGAGAAGAGAGAGACGCAGGGACAGAGAGAGAGAGAGAGAGAGACAGAGAAGAGAGAGACACAGGGACAGAGAGAGAAGACAGAGAGAGAGAGAGAGAGACAGAGAGACAGAGACACAGAGAAGAGAGAGACACAGGGACAGAGAGAGAAGACAGACAGACAGAGAGAGAGAGAGAGACAGAGAGTGGGACACATAGGGACAGAGAGAAAGAGAGAGAGAGACACACACACACAGGAACATAGAGAGAGGGACAGAGACTGAGAGAAAGAGAGTGACAGAGAGAGACACACACACAGGGACAGAGACAGAGATTAATTCTAGGAATCACACATACAGCAGGAAAATCCCAAGAAAACCTCAGCAAATACCCACCCTCTCCATTCCCAGCCCTGTGTGTGTGTGTGTGTGTGTGTGTCTCAGGAAGCCTACCTACAGCCAGGCTCTGAGACACTAGTGTGGGAGTAATCTTTAATATTTTCAAACCACACTGA